>NC_084665.1:69940907-71165907 GCF_028389875.1 Rhea pennata
CATAAGCATAAACAGGTGGCTATTAGGTGCCTTTAATTCATTGACCTTATCAGTACAGAAGGTCACTATGCAAGTCCATATGGTTCTTTAGTTGTCTATGCAAGCATTCTGTTACTGAAATTAAGAAGACCAGCAGAATGGAAGATGAAGATTTTTCTGCTCCAAACCCTGACAAAGTCAGCCTGCCTGGGCCCGAGGGGATAATCAATTGTCTAGTTTTGTATGAGACCTGATAATTACACTTCCATATGAAGCCTGCTTTCCAACACAGACTGCTCATCAGTTTATTGCTGATATAGCTGCCTTCCAAACAGCTCAGTCGTCCCGGGGAAATTGGTAGAGTCTGAGTCTAGTGTCAAACTCCCAAAGGAGAGGAATGTTTCTCATACCTGTGCCTTGCCAAATAGTCTCAACTGCAAATGTTTTTTTAATATGATTTATGGAGGCTTTTTAACATACTTCTGAATGTTTTCTAGGGGCAGTACATGTGCTCTTCTCTGGCAGATGGGTAAACATAGTTATTGCCTTTGGGATACATCATATGTACTTTGAATACACTTTTTTTTTAAGGAAGAATGCTCCTATTCCCTTCACCAGGGTCTTGTCACTAATATTTTGTAAATGCTGATGAACCAAGTTTGTCTTGATCTACATTGATAGCTCCAGCAGTGATAGGACTGGGGAAGCTAACTTGCTTGTTGATAATGATATTAAAAACAGCTGTGGGAAATGTTAAGCATACTAGTAAGAAAGAAAAGCGTGTTTAAGTTGTGTTGGTGCAACTACATTCATGGATGCAGATTTGCTGCAACCTAGAAAAAAATCTGGAGGCTTTCCCATAGTGCTGCGGTGAGGACATACGTATAGAGGATATATTTGCACAAGCACAATAATTTCACATAGGAAAAGCTTACTATCATGCAGACAACTGTCAAAGTACAGAAGTGTGGAAAACAGTTACATAGGCACAATTAGTGACTATTTCTGCAATAAATCAAATAGCTTACTGTTTAGGCTGCTAATGGAGCTGTTAGTTGCCACAGTTACTAGTGGTCTCATGGGATACTCAGAACCAAACATGCCCAATCTGGTAATAAATTCAGTTAAAAGCTATTCAACATACAGAATCTTAATGGCATATTCTTTAACAACAACGGTGTAAAAGCTATCAAGTGAATGTAGCAGTTTCTGTTACAGTAGACTTCAGATCACAGTGATTCTGTGGCAAAAAAAAATGGCTGTTTTGGTGGTGGGAAGGGTTTGATGTATCCTGGTTTTAGGAATATAATCTTAGGAGGCTCCTTCTTAAGAAACCTCTCCATGCAGGCTTCTCAATGGTGTCAGTACAAGAGTTTGTGTGGGATGGGTGAAAGGGTGAAACTGGGTAAAGGAACTGGTCTGGGAGAAAATGAGCAATCTGGAGGTTATTTTTAACCAAAGCAATTCTTCAACCTAATTTGTTAAACAGTCCCTCAATTAGGGGAAGTGTAGAGAGGGGAGTAAGCGAGCTTCTTCCCAGCTTCCAGCAGGCAGGTGGAAGGAGATGACCCATTCAAAGCAGCACCGCTCCTGAACAAAATGCACCAAGTGCTGCCTGAATTCGTGGCCCGAATGTGCCCAACTCGCGTGAGGTGCATGACTCTCACCAAGCTATGTGGACTGGCTGTGCATTACAGCCAACATTGTGGGGGCTGCCAGGCTCATTGCTCTGGAGGAGAGCAAAAAGCTCTCCAGTGGTGGGCCAGCACGCTGCTCGCTTGAAGCTGCAGAACCAGGCTCTGTGCACCAGCAGTGTCCTGCCTCGCTGAGATCATGGTTCGTGCCTGGGAAGCCTGTCTTTTTCTCACGCTCTCGTTCCCATGAGAAGGGAGCCATGACCCATTTGGCCCCAATTCCCACACTCAGTGACTAGGGTGGAAGGGATGCATGCTGTAGATGTATCTAACCCCTTGTCCAGACATGGTATAAACCGCTCATGAGATGTGGAGCTACCACAAAAGTCTCTATCAGTGATGGACAACATTTCTTGAGGCCCATGCCATTATTCCTGCATAACTGTAACAGTGGGAGCTTTCCTTGAAGGCAAGGATGCTGTACACTTTGTATGGTCCATAGGAGGCAAAAATGTGTAGCAGTAGGGCCCTGGCTTTTCTGGCTGGTTGCCTTTTGGTCAAGGAAGCAAAAACAAAAAAAAACAAAACAAAAAAAATTATCTTCCTAGGAGCTTGGCTTTGTCACTGTTAATTTGTGGGGCCCCCCTGCCTTGCAGACCCGGCCTAGGAGTAACCTCTACGTTCAGTTCGGTTCACTAGGAAGTGAACCTTAGTCTATGATTGTTCTAGAAAGCTGCAATATAATTCCATGAGGCAGCGTTCACATTGCTGCATCCTGAGAAGGAGACAGCTTAATCACCCAGCTCAGCTAAGCCCCACTGTTTAGTCCTCTAAACTGTCTACTTCATCTTCCTCCTATGGAAACACTCACACAAATACAGAAATGTACACATTTTTCTTGCTGTGTGGACTCTTAATGAGACAGCTCCAAGGGGCATGATTAACATGAAATAATAATGTCCCTAGGGGTTAGGGAAGCTCAAATGCAGATTCTGCATTGCAGTATTTCAGCGCTTTAATTGTCTTGTGAGAGTCACCCTGCTTCTAGGCCCAAACTGTGAATTACTCCATCTGGTGGCCCGGGCTATCAGTTGTGCTAAAATCAAATTCCCTTGCTCAGTCCTCTCTACAGGTGCTATTTTTTACGTGCGTGCTCTTTCTTCAAGTAGATTTGGTCTAGAAATCCCCAGTCTGCATGTATAAGTACAGGTAGGGTGGATTTTTAGGAGGTAACTTTATCTTGCATTTCACTGATCATGTTAGCATTGCTCTTCCTCATACGATATCCACATTTATTTCTTAAAGGCTGGTTTCCTGAGATGATAGATAGGAATTTGAGATAATTTGTCTTTCTTTCTTTTTTTTTTCTGTAGCAAAGAAACTAACATTTTTCTTTTTATCATGGATGTAAACACTTCAGATTTTTTTTTTTTTGCTGTGGAGTAGAAAGGGCTACTTCCAGCAATCTATATTTTGTATCATGTAGTTGATTTTATCTTTATAGAGTCACATTTCTAGAAACAGAATTATCAGCCACAAATTATTTGATATGCTTTGATCATCATTCACAATCTAAAATATGGCATAGAATCATAGAATCAGTCAGGTTGGAAGGGACCTCCAGAGATCATCTAGTCCAACCTCCCTGCTCAGCAGGGTCACCTAGAGCATGGTAGACAGGGTTGCGTCCAGGCGGGCCTTGAAGATCTCCAGAGAAGGAGACTCCACAGCCTCTCTGGGCAACCTGTGCCGGGGCTCTGTCACTCTCCCAGGGAAGAAATTCCCCCTCACGGTCAGGCGGAACTTCCTGGGCTTCAATTTCTGCCCATTGCCTCTTGTCCTGTCACACAGGACAACTGAAAAGAGTTTGTCCCTGTCCCCTCGACACCCTCTGCTTTGTATATATATATTTTTCTTTTTATAACTCAGCTTTTCTTTTCCTAGGTCTTTATAAGGTTGTAGCCGATAAAACTCCATACCTCGGCACTGAGGAAATTACCAGAAAAGTCTCTATTGGGCCAACACGATTTGGCCATCCAAGTTTCTACTGCCCTGAGGATATAAAACTGGCAAACCTCACCATCAAACATGGTGAGCAGATCACCTTCAGCTCCGTGGAAGAGGTCAACGGAACGATGGCTGTGAACTGTGGTGTGGTCAGAAATAACAAGTCTCATTCCTTTACTTTGCCCCTTTCGCAAGAAGGAAAATTCTATGAGTGTGAAGATGACCAGATATACACCCTGAAAGAAATTGCAGAATGGAAAATCCCTAAGAGCAGAAAGCGGATTGTGAAACTTTCCAGTACTTTACACATGTGGGAATCCTCTAGTCCACTTCCTGCGAATTTTAATGGCTGCTTGATGCTCACACCTGTCTATGAAGTACAGGCAGTAATGAAATGTAAGTAAGAACCAGTCCGTGATGCTCTTAAATGCACATAAGTTGCTCAGAATTCAGTTATAGGCATGAATTTTGGCCAAGAATTCCTGAATCATATTTACCACTGCTGCTAGTTTCAAGATTACAAAACACAAAAATAATACTATCATTTTTGTTTCCTCTATCATCCCTTAATTCATATAATTTCCTTGAATTTCTTTCTGTTGCCATTTAATTGATACTAATATTACTACGATTAAATCATCTTTGAAAGGAAAACACATTGTCAAGTGAAAAAGCTGACTTAGGATTTCAGTTCAGTTCTCAGATTCTCTTATTTTGAATTTCAGACTTTCACCATGGAGAAGCCATTTGGTCATTTGTGGCTCTGGCTAGCAATTAGAGAATAGGTACAGATATAGGTTGTAATATACTTAGCCACTGTTTATGAACTGCATTTCTTTTTCAGATTCAGAGTGCTGCAGAAAGCAAAACAATGTTATTTTACTCCATTGCAGAAAGATCTGTCAATAGAATGTAAACAGAAAGACTCATGGACAATTTCTGAAATCTCTAGGTTTGAGGAAATGGAAAAGAGTTAGAAAAGTAATATCCTTAAGCTGTAATTTGTGTATGCATTTTTACATTTTTAAAGAAGAAGAAGAAGAAATACTGTTTTGGCCATGACAAGTCAATATTGTTCTGTTTTCTCTACCAAAAAGGCCAAAACTGCTGGGTTCTGTTCTTACCAATGTTTATAGTCATGCCTTACTTTAAACTTGTTACTGAAATTAGTCATGGAAATAAAATTAGAAGATGTGGAAGGGTATGAATACACAGTGAAATGCTCCTGAGTTATCGTGGCTTGTAGAGCTAAGCAGCAGTAATGAGCCATGTGTGCATGCACAGCCTACCCTGCAAAAAAAAAAAAAAAATAGCTTAAGCCAAAAACTTTGACCTTGGTTCTGAGGCTGAGGGCAGCCCAGGCAGTAGATGGAAACTTGCTACCCTTCTACTTTTCGGTGCCCCCATACTTTTAACATTTGCACAATAGGAACTTAGCTTTTGGGAAGGTTTTTGCTGCCTGTTGCCTTTACTAGAAGTATGCTAGTTAGCTCCGTAAAAAATTAAATCCTTTTAGTAATGTCATTCATCAGGATATTAAGCAGGAACTCTTTCTTTTCACCCTGGAGTTTTTTCCTGGAGAATGACATACGTAAATGGATAAAAGTACACAAAAAGGAAATAAGGTAGGCGGTGACTGTTAGAACAATATACTGTAATTGCTAAATGCTTCTCATGAGATATTGCACTGTGTTTGCTAGCAAGTTTAATGTACAAGTTTGGAATGTACAACTTCATGGATTAAAATACTTAGTTTTACTAGTCCTGCAACAGGATCTCCTTAGGTGTATTCCTATGCCCCCTTAGCTATAGGTGCAGGATTAATAAAAATTAATTTAATGTTTCTAAAAGTTTTTCAGAAGATTTGGTGATGTTAAGTATGCATTTGTGTCTGATAAGAAGGAGAATTGATTACATTTTCACCGGCTGTGGGCAGGAATCCTTTATACTTCCCATTCTTAATAATGAACAAAATTATGTATCTGGAATTCCCTCAACAGCTCACAGAAAAATTTCATTTTCAGTAATCATTCCTCTTTCAGGGACATTCCCTCATGGTGTTTAGGCTATTTGTCACCTGAAGATGTTAATATGACAAGAGCAGAGAGGGAATAAACAGATCCTGAATCACTGACATACTATTCTGTCATACAAAATGTCTTATAGTGGTTTAAGAATTTTAAAGAATGAAAGAATAAATTTTAGGTTTAAGAAAAAGATATTGGTATATCCTTCTATAAGGAAGTGTGAATCCAGGATATACTATACACTGTGTGCAGATCTAAGCAAAGTAAGTCTTAATGAAGAGGATCATTAAATAATATTTGCTTGTTAAATTTTACTGTCCTGGTCAGTGATCTGTGGTGTTACTGATCTGGAGCCAAACTCTTAAACAAGCTTTAATTGTATAGTCAGTTTTGTGCTTGGAAGTTTTGCATCTAACATTTTGCAAGTTCAGCTGTGATAAAGGAGTTGTTGTTTCCTGTCAGATCATTAAATGCAGTGGCTTGGTTCTGACAATAAATAAAATCAGACGCCTCAGAAAAAAATGCAAGGGTTTGACAGAGGACCGTTGTAGGAAAAATGTCTTCATTCATTCATAGTAAACTTACACTTTGTTATACAAAGGTTATACAAAAAATGATACTATTTTTTCATAATTATAGATTTTTTTATTCTTATAAATAGCATTTTTTTTCCTACCAGATTGGACATATTAATAACTTGTGCTAATGAGTTCTTAATGCTGCCCATTTCTCGGGAGAAACCATAAGTTACTATGAAATAAAAGAATAGAAATACAAGTTGTACGTAATAAAAAGAGTTTGATAAGAGGAATAGCTGAGGTAAACTTGGAGGTGCTGTGAGAAAGACAGTGAACTAGATTTTCCTCTTCCCTTTTCTTAGCCTTTTGTTCATTTGTACATCTTTTTCTCATATCATCCTGTCTCTCTCTTCCTCCATGAGGTCTCCTGCATGTCAGATTGAAATAGGCACACTTTGACTGGCACTGTCAACAACGCTAGCACACAAAGAGTTGCACAACACCTCCGAGAAGGTCTTTTACACGTTTGGCCTGCAGCGCATATATTTTTTTTATTTCAATGTCAGATTGGAAAAAAAAATGAATGTGTTTCTTTTTCTTTCTAGTTCGAAAGGATATAGTTCATATCCTCTCAGATCTGGATGTTGAAGTCAAGGATATAACAGATTGTTATGATATTAGCTCTTTTCTTCAGCCACTGTCTTTGGAAGATGTATTTAAGAGAACAAGCAAGGAATTTCCTGTGGTTGCTGAGATAATGGAAGGCCCCCAAGGAAGCCAGAAGCCTTATAATTTATTGTGTACAGGGAAACAGATTGTCATCTACAAAAAGTACCAGGCAAAAAGAGTCCTCGCCTCTGAGATCAGAAGTGATTCCCCAAAAAGACATTTTTTAATCCCTATGAGCTACAAAGGGAAGTTCAAGAGAAGACCTCGGGAGTTTCCAACTGCCTATGACTTAGAGATAGCAAGAAGTGAAAAGGAGCAGCTTCATGTTGTAGCAACTAAAGCCTTTGATTCTCCCCATAAAGAGCTTTTTTCTGTTTCAGTTGGAGATCAGTTTCTACTTCAGCAATGCCAGACCAGTGAAGTTCTGTATGAGGAAAGAAAGAAAGTTGTAGACGTTTTAGCTTGTGAACAAATACTAAGTGATACCTATAAGAAAGTGCTCCTCCCTATGTATATGGAAGGTGGCTTTGTGGAGGTGATTCATGACAAGAAACAGTACCAGCTTTCGGAGATTTGCAAAGAATTCCATTTGCCTTTTAATGTCAAAGTGTCTGTGAGGGATCTTTCCATTGGGAATGATGTTTTGGCTGCTCTGCCTGGTCTGCAGCTTGAAGAAGAAATCACAGACTTTTATTTGCTGATTAGTAGTGTCAACAGTCCAGTGGATAGCTGGGAGATTCCTGTGTATCGCTTAAACATGACAGTCCATTTGCTCAGCAAAGATGTCCAAACAGTTATACCCCCTGTACCTAAGACAATAGTGGAAGAGATCAGTGAAGAGCAATACTACATGGTGCGAAGATACGAAAACCAGACCCTATATCCACCACCCAGGCCTCCCAAAAATCCAACAGCACTCACATCAAACCCTCTTTTTGCAGTACCGACACAAGCGGTATCTGATGTACTACAGGCCCCAAAGGTAAGGCATCATATCTTTTCCTTTGTCTGAATCAGTTACAATCACAGGTCACTTTATGTGAGTTTATAGTCTGTATTTCACTTGTGTATCCATATGGCTTGCAATTCCCCGTAACAGGCAAATTAGCCATTTTAGACAACAATAGCTAAAATCTCCAGTGTGCATTAATTGAGCCATGAAAAACAATGGAATCATGCCGACGCACAGCAGAAAGCTTGGCCTGGTAATTTTGGATGGATAAACCTTTATTGAACCTGTGCAAAAGTAAAGAGAGATGCTTAAAGTGGCTGTGTTTAAATGTTTATTGAGGGGAACCATCTGTTTTCGTGATACATGTAAAGAGAATTTTGTTCACCTGGAAATAGCAGAATTATGTTCACAGAAAGTCAGGTTGTATAGATATTTTTGGCTGCATATTTTCGCACGTACCCAAGAGGCAAATAGATTTGGAGTAAAAAGGGCAGCTGTTTTAGAACAGCATTTGATGATCAGAAAAAAAGTGTTCCTCCTAGGACAGTTTCCTTAGTAGCAGTTAACCAAAGCCACTGCACTTGTTCATTAATTTTCTTGCTTATATTGAAAAAACTATTAAACCAAGGTGCCTCTGGACTTCAACAAGAGAGACCATCAGAAGGTACATAACTTACATGATAGTTTCTCTCTTTTATGTGCAAAGGCAAAATCCTCTGCAGGGGAAAAAAAGGGAAATGTTGGAAACTTTTTCAGGAAATAGTTATGCTGCTGAGGCCTCAGAATGTGACTCTAGGGTGCTTGTGCTGCACTTTAAATGCAATGTAATTCATGGAATTATATTTTGGGGCTTCTGGGAAATGTTATTTTTTGTGTTGCTGTCAAATAAAGGTCCCACTGTAATGACACTGGAAGGGAAGTATTTCCTTACCTGCTGAGTGTGTTTGTTGCTTTAGCACCAATTCCAGGAGCCTGCACAGGTCTGCACTCCACATAGGTCCTAGTAGATGGTTACAACAGTTCATAGCAGAAGTGAATGGTAAGGTGCGTCCCTCAGATAAGGGTAATACAGCAAAAAGCTGTGCTTTTTCTTCCGTCTGTGCTTGTGCTATGAAAACCTTTCTGCTTGTTCGTGCTTGAACACTGTAGCAGCTTAAACAAACCATTTGGTTAAGTTAGTGTGAATAAACAAGAAACTGGGCCTTGGAGCAAACTGGAAGCCTTCAGCCTGGTGGTGGCTCAAGCTAGAGAACTGAGGAAGAATTCCCCCACTGTTGTGTTTCTGGTGTAACTGTACCTTTGGTCAGAAGAACTCAGACTGCTTGCTGTAACTGATGACTGCGTGTAGACACCAGCAAGTACGTGCTGACTTGTGCAGGCTAGATTTGTGCAGGAGAGAATATTTTCTTGAATAGGGAGACAGCAATTAGCATAAGAGAGGGATGAGTTCAAGTTGCCATGCACATTCATGAGTGAGAATGACCTTAGACTGCAGCTGTCCAGACAGAGAAACACATCCAGGCAGACTGTTACAGAGGACATCTTTTTGTCATATGCTTGTTATAAATAAATAACAAATTACAGTTAGAATGCTTAGCCTTATGCAGATTTGTAAATCCCCTTCCCTGGAAAGGTGAAACAAGTAGAACTCCCTTATTCATAAGATTAAACACCTTGAGCTTTCATGTAATAGGTTTAAAGTCGCACAGAATGCATTATCTCTTCCATCTCGAGCACAGCAAATCCTCTGAGAGGACGCAGATCTTAGCTGATAGGCTCTGCTCTGGCCTTTCAGTCAGTGACAGCAATAGGAAAGGCTGCATTTTCTTCTCAGGGATGTCTGAGGGTCCAGAAAGTTGGAGGCTGAGCCAAAATGATAAATGGCTCGCTTTTTGCATATTTTGTGACTATGCCTAGACATATTTGCATGAATAACAGACAAGAGTCCTAATCAGCCAAACTTAAGCTTGACAAGGTGGCAGCCTGGAATAAGCTTTAGGATTGCGTGAATTGCCATGCTTCTTCTGCAGGCAGCACCCTGCTTGGGGCTTAGAGAGTTCTGGTTGCTTGCAGGAGGGTGGTGAATGGGTAATTTTTGAGTGAGGATCAAGCTGTGCTCTTTGTTTTTCATTTTCAAGGTGAATATCAATGCAAAATAGTCAGCACATGAACAGTGCTTGCATCTTTGAGGCAGTGTTTTTCTTTTCCACTGGCTGGGAAACTCCACTTGGTTTGGTACGCTGGAATTAAATACTTCTGCTCTATTAGTCCATAGAGGACTAAAATCTGGCTGTTTTATGTCAATACCTGAGGATGCTCTGCCCAGGTGGGTCACTGCTAGCAAGTGCTTGTACTTTGATTGCCTCTTAGCTCTTCCAGCACGGTTGTGAGGGGAGAGTGGCTCCAGCTGACTTTGCCTGCTCTTTCCTGACCTTGATGAGGGAAAACTAATGCCAGGAGTGGGACTACATAGTGTATGTTTCACTGTGTACTTTTAGCCATGTTAGTCACTGAATTGGATAAAATTAGCAGCCAGTATGGACAGGAAATTTCTGTGAACCTGAGATGAGTGTAAGCGCTGCTTTTGTACCCATGCACGGGGGAATACTGCAGCGATGGGCATGTGTGCACAGTTCGGCACGGCAAAGTCCAGAGACATCAGATAAATCCTCAAGTACAATATAGCTGCATTAACAAAGATCTCTGCCCAACCTCGTTACAGGGCTAATTAAGTTGGCTCAGCTTCTGCTGACACAGCTTTCAACTCTAGAGCCTGGGGATCTCTTTTTTCTCCCCTCCGCAGTGCAGTGTGGACTTTCCCTTTGCCTCTCATCTGACCATTTAGTCTGGATAAGAAACACCCAAATCACATAGGTCTGCAGTTTTTTTATTAGGTATTAGTTGAATAAGGAGTGGGAAAAAAAAACATAAAAACCTATATGCAAACTAAATCAAGGAAATGAAATAGCATATATCAAACCATCAGATTAATCTGATAGAATGATCAAACTCTATCTAATAAAGGACACCACAAACCCTGCACTCTTTGTACCCGCTCACCCCAAGGCCACAGGTGACAGAATGACTGCATGCTTTGTCTAATGGTAAAGCTTAGGGCAGTAGCAGTCATTCACAAGGCATGCACATTTCCCACACTTGAGTCACTGAAATAAAGTCCTTAAAGGGTTCTAACTGCCAGGTCAGATTAAATAGTTTAAGCGATGTCTGATTTTTAAAGTAGCCTAGAAAATGGGAATGAGCTAATAAACCCCTAGTTGTTAATGCCACTGCTTTCAGAATGGGGCATCTCACACTTGCCAAGAAGTTCTGGGAGAGAAATTTTCATAGGGGGAGCCAGATAGGACATCACCTTCTTGGAATTAAAATTCATTTAAGAAGAACAAACCAAGCAAGTATTTGTAGGCTCTTTTCAAAGTTAGGACCACTGTGGTGAAGGTAACAAACAATTTTCATGTGATAACTCCAGAGTAATGTTTCAGGTGCGACCCCAGACAGAAGAGGCTTGAAATTCGTTTTCAAAATTTCCTTTATGCTTTTTATCAGCTACTAACAATTAATGTGTCTTTCCTTCCCTTGGGAGGATTCAAAGCCCAGTAAGTTTTAAGCTTCCTTTTTGCTTATCAGAATTACGCTTTCAGCTGTGAAGCTGATACAGTAATATGTGATCTACAGATTGTAATAAATTATAGCTAACATAGCTCAAGTTTCAAGCAGTAAATATCCTACAGATTTAGGAAGCTGTTAATATATGTTCTTTCACGTTTTTTTCTAAACTGAAACCAACTAGAAAGGTCCCTTTGGCAAATATTGCTAAAAACATGTGAATAGTGAGGGGATTGTAATCAACACATGGAAAGCCACAACCTAGTCCTGGTAATCCCAATACTCTAAGGGCACTAAGGGCACTGCTTGCGAGAATTCGAAGAGGGAGTATTTGCCCCTCTGATAAAGAGTAAGAGAGTTTAGCTCCATCCAGGGCTATTTTCAGTGGTCTGCTTAGGCATGTATCTAGCCTGAGGAGTATTAGTACCAGTAGAGTGCTTACAAGGTTCAAGTTAAGTTTGCCTTTAAATACCTTTATAAATGTGGAACTGGAAAAGTCAGTCACAGTCAGTAATCTGCTGAGCTCTAGCAAGCAAGCAAGAGATTCCAGCAGGCGAAACTGGAATTTAATAAAATGGCAAGTATCAGGGCATGATAGTTAATCGTCATTCAGTGCTAAGGTCCATTATCCTTCAAAAAGTCATTACAGTGTTATGATATCGGGAACTTTCTTGCTTTCTTGCTTTTTATTTCAAAATTAAAATGAAAGAAAAATTATCACTTCCATCTGGCTTTGCAGTTCTACAAACTGAACTACTGAAATCTGCCATTAACATATTTATCGCATCTGTCTTCACAGCAAAATGAAGACTTATCTGGAATTAAATTGATAAGACGTAAGCCACATTTTTCAGCAAATGAGTTTTCCTGCAGCGCCTCCTTTCCTTCCTCCTAATTATTTCTTTTCTGCTTCCAAAGCATTTTTCATGGTTTTGAGGCCTTTCTATAGCTGGCTGAATACAGATATTTCTGCTGTGCAACAAGACACTAAACTTCCTAAATAAATACATAGAATAGAAAATCCATGCAGGGAAACCAGTAAGAAATAGGTGAGAACAGAGTTCAGAGATCAGTAATCTTTTGGTACAAGAAACAAGGGAGAAAATCACAATCTGTTAGCAGATGCAAATATACATGTGAAAACGTAAGAACTTAAGTTTCTGCCTGACAAAAGCAGCATTGTGGCTCCTGAGGCTGCAGCTGGGCTTCCTGTTCCTTTCCCTTTTCTCTCTGTCCCCACCAAAGAGGAAGTTCCCATCCTCCTGGAGTCTCACCGTCCCCCTGGCCCCCATATATCATTTCTCCCTAGCAGTTTCCAAGAGCTTTGTAAGTCCGTAATGATTATAATGGGAAGGCTGGAAACACTGCCCATTCAGATTTATGATTCACAGTGTCCCAGGTTCTGGATGTCTCCTGCCGTCTATAGCCTTTCCCCAGCCCGGCCTCTACTGGTGAGTCAGGCTCCAAATCTCCCATGCTCTTTCATGCTGCAGGTTCCTCCAAGCCCCACATCCAGTCTGTGCTGCAGGATGCTTTTCCTTCTAAACACGCAGTGCTATGTATGCCTGATTTCCTCAGACCTATATCCCTCTGGTGCCTCAGCTCTGCACTTGTCTTGTGTCCTTCAGCTGTCAGCTTGTGTGACCTTGGTTCCTCAGTCTGCTGGTCTATTCTACTGCTTTCAGCCAGGTTTCCTCTTTCTTGCTTCTTCCCAGAACATCTCTTCCTCTTGCTCTTCTCTCATACAGTGAGCTGAAGCCAAGGCCACAGATGTATAGGGTGGAAGCTGCAAGACTTTCCAAATTATTCATGGGGTTTCATCTCCTTCCGCAACAGCGTAACAGGGGCTCTTGCTCCAAACCTCAGCAGAGCAGTGGTCTTCACCTAAGTTTTTAGTAGCAAAGCTGGAGTGAGCGGTAGGTGGTGTCAGCCACTTAATTCTCTTTTATAGGCTGGACAGGCCCAGTTGAAGGACTTGATATGGGTGTTCTGTCGCAGCGATTGTTACATCTTTGTCTGTACCCTGGGGCTTGTGACCAGGTCCCAGGAACCCTATGTGAAACCTGACGCCATACTGGGCTGAGGCCTGCACATGTGCCATCTTTCCTCGTGTCCTGTGTTTCTGTGCAAAAGAAACAAAGCAATGGTGGCTGGAGAAGAGCTTGGATCTGGATGACCAGGGAACAGAATGGCCAGGTCATCTACTGCATTTGTATGAGCCAGCTGGAAGGGGTTAGAGAAGCAAGAGAATGGAGAGTTGGTATTAAAATCCTTTTCTTTTTTTTTTTTTTATGATATCAGAAGCTTAGTATTTCCAGAGAGAATCATCAAGTCTTTAGTAGGCACTTATTGTGGATTGATGTCACTCTCAAAAACAAGATAAAATTGGGAAGATAGCAATGTGCCTGCCAGGAGGATAGGCAGTAGATAATTGTCTGAGAAACTAGCAGGGCAATCTGAGGTGTAAGTCTCCTTGCAGAAAGTCATTACTGCTACAGGAATTGCTGATATAGTACATGAAATTAAGGAAGGTACTGATGAACATTTGGATATGCTGACTGATGTAAATGCCAACTGGTGAAAAGCAATTTGCTTAATTTAGAGCTAAAAATGAATGACTTGGAGAACAAAGAGAGAAGGAATATCAAAAATTAAAAAGAAGCCCAGAAGAAATAAAAAAATGAATGACAGAAAAATATGGAACCTCTGATAAGAGAAAGGAAAATCCTGTATATAGGGTTTGAGCCAAAAGCCATTGATATCAAAGCAGAATTGGCTGGCATGTATTTTTTTAATCCTGCAGAAAATACATAACAAACACATCTATTTGGATATTCAAAAATTAAGTCAAAAATTAAAAAATTCCAATTTGACTGTAGCAGGATAATTCTCTCTCTCAAAAAAAAAACAAACAAAAAAAAACCAAACAAACAAAAAAAACAAACAAGAAAAAAACAAAATGCAAGGCTCTGAAATAGATTGTTTAGCTTGGTTCCAAGCAGTCTGACTTCCCACAAAGGCTGTTCTCCAGACTGCATTGTATCATTCTTGCCTTTCTCCTTATGGCATCAACTCCGTAGAAGACTCCACAGCTGGCTGTTGAAGTGCAGCCCATTCCGGCCTGAATTTTGGTCTGTTCTGGACTCCACAAAAGGTTTTCTGTATTGAAAGGTATTCTGTATTGAACTGGCCAGAGTAAATCTGCACTGCAATGAATTTCCTGTGAGAAATACAGTTTCCATAGTATTACCATGCCCACCTCCATGCCCACCTCCTAGCAGCAGCAGTGACCCGGCTGGTACGCTCCAGGAGCTCCCCTCGGAGGTGGGTCCTTAAACTTCAGGCTGGTGCCAGACTCTTGACATCACTATTTAAACGTGTCTGGGGACTTTCCTGGGCTCTGGGGCAAACTTTGCATGGCATGGTTGATGCAACTCTTCAAGTTTCCAGATATATGAGGCTGCTTGCAGACTGCATACTGGGAATAGGCCATGGGGTATTCCAATTCCCAGACCATGCCCAGAAAATGCTTGGGAAAATGCTAGCTGGCACAGGCCAGAATTGGGCATGGGAGTGTTTACAGGCAATATTTAATCAGCTAGTGTTGATATAGTCTCTGTTGCAGCCAGGAAAGTCCAAGGGTCCTGCGCCTAGGAAGCTGGCTAGCTGATAGGATTTGAAATGTAAGAGACAAGACTCCAGGTCTTCCAATTTCTGAAAACTTGATTTTCTAGTGGATAATCATAGGCACTTACTGTGCAGTAGTACAAATGGGGCAGTGCTGAGGGGTTTCATGCGCAGCTATGGGATTGCCTGTTAAGAATGGAATACCAGCTATGTAACTGGAGGATAAGGTTAACTGAGTAAGAGAGCTGTGTGTTCAAGTGAAATGCAGGGACAAATATGGCTGTCTGCCAACCTTAAAGTACCTCATTAAAAAAAAAAATAAAAAAAAAAAATAAAAAAGGTGCTCATCAGACTCACTGAGGTACTAAATGAGATCAATGTGAAAGAAAGCACTGACATTTCTTATTTAAGTTATGCCTTCCTTTCGAAACTCAAGCTTTTGCAATGCTGTCAGAACTGGGCCTGAGTGAAAGCATCCCAGAAGGCTGGAATTATGCTCTGAGATATTTTGCCCAATGAAATGAAATAAGAAAGTTGCTGTAAGTGTGACAGCAGGGTCAAATCCCAAAGGACCTGCGAACAAGCCTAACATTTTCCAGAGAGTCTTCACAGTGAGGAATTGAATGATTATCAGAAAACAGAGAATGCTGTGGAGAGATTAATCAAATAATACATTAAAATTTGTAAAGAAGCACAAAGTTCTGGGGCTTTTTCTCTCTGCTTTTAGAAACTGTTAGTAGATAGCTATGAAATAAAAAGTATGGTGATAATAAAATGAATGTAGTGGCGTTTATCCATTGTTATGTGAGGGACTCTATAAAGGCTGAAACATAGTGGTTGATGTCTGCACAGAGAGAATGAATTTCCCTTCTTTATGGATAGAGAGCTATAATTTACACTCAGCTTTTTCAAGGTTGATACAACATTTTGTTGTTGTTCTACCTCAGGATATGAAATAATTTTACAAGTAGATATTTTAAATGGTAGTATGTTGAGGTTCAGATTTTCTTCCTACCTTTCTTCCTTCCTTCCTTCCTTTCTCTCTCTCTCTCTCTCTCTTTCTTTCTTAAAATAACAAGATTTACACAGGTAACAAGGTTTGAGGAGGCCCAGCGTATTGTGTAGTTATAGCTACTGTGATTACACAGTGGTCATACCACTGGAAGATCTGGCTTGCAACGGCTGTAGGCAGTGACTTGTTTCAATGGGCCACCTGGAATAGTGTGATGGAGTCTTAACAGGGGATGACTTGATATCCGAATCACTGAAGAAAAAAAGGAAAGAAAGAAGACTCTTTCGTAGTTTGTGGTATGCGTCTGCTGGACAATACTGGGGCTAAAAAGCTGCTGAGAACCTCCAGTAAAGTGGATTCTGGAGTAGCTCTAAGGGGAAGACTGGGAGAGACAGTGACTGATATGATGAGTGAGGCTGAAACCTGCTGAATAAAACAGGATAATGCTACTCAAAGTATCATTTTGTTTTTACTTTAAATTTAAAAGTTTCTGAAAAAGCAAATAGTATTTTATATGTGAAATGAAAAAATGGTGTCTGGAAACTACTTTTACCAGTCCGTTTTGAATATGATGCGGTATATGTAAGTCTTGCAATGCTGAAAGAGAATGGAGTGGCTGAGTTTGCTTGGAAATTGCAATCGTTTGAAGACAGATGTGCCAAGCCATCGAACATCAGCTTTACAGGAAATTCTGGCCATGTGAGGAATGGTGTTTGCAGGAGCTCCGTGGATCTGGCTTAAGTTCCCTCTTCAGCCACATGCTTCTTCCTTGACACTAGACAAATCACGTAACTATCATTGCCTCAAGGCATGAAGATACTGCTTGTACAAAGTTAGGGCATGGATTTACAGCTCATTAGTTACTTTATAAGGATGCTTTAGTCTCAGGTAAATGCAAGATACATTTCAGGAAGGGTCAGAGCTTCTTCACATTTACTCTGGAGCAATAACCTCATAGACAGTTGCCATGGAGTAGTTAATGAGCTGTAAATCCACACTCGCTTACTTTGTAGCAACTGGTTCATGTAGCTGTCTCATCTGTCTGTGAAAAAATGGGACATAATGCTTTCTTTTCTCATCTTGGGTATTTATAGAGACAGGCATCATTTTAGCATTTATTTATAAAGCATTTTGTGCATTGGCTGCTACTATAATAGGAACAACAATAACAACATAAAAATACTAGCAACAATGAAATTCCAAGACACAAGTATGTTTTAACCTTGGTTACAAGTTTTTAGATGAATATTACTTTACAGAAGAGATGCAGAGAGAAACTCACTGTCAATCTAGGACAGCTAAATTCTGAAATGGGTGTATCTGAAAGAGGAGGAAATGAAAAAAGAGATGTGAATTTGTCCTCTTTAATATTGCAGGGTGTTAACTTTGAGGCTCATTAACACATTTGTAAGTTTGATCTTTTGTTAACCACTTCATAGTACATTCTTATAGTAAGTGATAGCCTTTGTGCTTGCCTATCATGTATTTCCAGTGTCTTAAGTCTTGGCTTCACCTCATGGCTTACAAAACATAGCCTTTAGTTTCAGGACATGAGGAGTTATGGATAGAAATAAAGACACTTTCCAGAATGCCTGTGTAAATTTCCCAGGTGTGTTGGACTTTGACAGATTAAACTAAAAGTTGCATGTTGAAGGTCAGCTTATGCAAGCATGCAAGGTGTCAGCAAGAGCAGAAAATGAGGAAAGAGACTGTTACTGTATGGGTTATATATGCATGGTTTTTCTTATTGATAGATAGTATTTGGACAAAAAGTAGTTGGACCTAACTGATGATGTTTAAATACATGTTGACCTGAAAGGCCATTTTTCCAAGTCAGCCCTAGCACACAGTTTGAACAGCCAAATCATTTGTATTACTTGCGTAGATTGAGCAGCACCACCATTCGGATGGAAGAGAGGATTAAGGAGGGAGGCTAGGAAGGTGATACTGAGAACTAATGAAATAGAAAAATGAGATATCCAGTTATCCTCTATCAAATTGTGAAATGGGACAGGAAAGCAGAATGTTTGTAAGATGGAGGGAATTGCATTTTTGTTGTGAGAAGGCTTTTACAAAGGAGAGGGTTTTTCTTTTAAAAAAGTATTTTCCCCTTGTAAATATGCTAATTCTTTACTCTCCTGTCTTAGTTTCTCTCGCAAAAAAAGAAAAAGTAGTGTTCTGGAGAAAAAAAAAAACACCTATTCTGCTTGAACCACACAATGATTTTAAAATGTTTCTTTACACTGTAATGACATGAAATACCTAGTGTTTAATTTACTCCTTTGCACCTCCCAGAACACAGATTGGCCAGAAAGGTTTTGGTTTGCCTCCTGCTTTTACTCCATACATTCAACATCTGACTGTGTGGACACCCAGGCTACAAACCTCCTACACTACAGAAATTCCCTTTCTGCCTTCATAGTTTAAGCAATAAGATGTAGATGAGGATGCAAAAATACTGAAGACAGGAGAAAAACAGAAATTAACTTCTAAAGCAGCAAGGTTAGATTTTGCATAAGGCTTTTTGCTTGTTGGCGACTTCAGAAAATACAGAGATAAAATTCTCTCATGAAGTATTGAAACTGCTGCTGCCCCATTTGAACACTTGTATGTGAGAAGAGATCTCCCTCTACCCTCCAAAATGGAAAGTAAACCTTGTTATGAATGTTATAAGTTATTGAATAATAATATGTCAGTGTTCTGATGCTGCTATTGTTGAACCTAAATGAAAAACCTTATTAATCATGGATTTGACAGCTCATTCAGTTATAATAATGTTTCCTGTCAATCCAAGCTCTCATTATAATTGGATCTTACTTAAAAAGAAAGATGCTCCATTGACTGCTCAGATGTAGGAAAATACAGGTTTGAAAATGAAAATATCAGTCTGAATACTGTTTCCAGGAAACCTACTTATGCATGTACAAGTCAGAAAACACTTTAATCCTTGCTGTGTGTCACATTTCGACGTTACTATAATAAGATTCTCGTACTGACTAGGTACCAACTCCAGAATCCTGACAGGGAAAGAGTAAATAAAACTTTTTCTCAGGGGTGGTGGTATATCTTCACTACAACCCTGTTGCCATGAATAAGCCGAAATAGATGGCTTGCCTATATGACGAAGTGTGCAAGACTATGAATTTCAGTTAATTTGCTTCTCTGCATGGCCTGTTTTGTGGACACTCAGTGTACAGTAAGTATTAGATGTTTTATTTGGTATTGAGAGAGGATTAAGTTGGCCAAGGCACTCTACTGTGCTATAGGAGTGTTTGCAAAGAGAGTTACTGGCAAAGAACTGTAAACTCATGCCCTAACTTACTGTGCTCTGTCTTTATAAACATGCCCAGAGACAAGACAAGCAGCTGAGAAGGTTATGAAGGCAGAAAAATATTCAGACTGAGACTAAAAGCGCTTGGAAGAGCATCTCAGATAAGTGCTGGTTAGAAGAGACTCTGTAGGCCAAGCCCCGCAGACTGCGTATCGGAGGCCCTGATCCCACAGGTGTAACAAAAGGAGGTGGTGTACTTCTGTGGGGGCCACAGCTCACCAAGCACACAGGAGCCACAGGGTACAAATAAATTAAACCGCATTTGAAAAATGAGGAGTTTGTGGAAAACGCCCTTTTCAAGGGCAGTTGGAATGCTAATTCCCAGAAAATGTTCTAGTTTACAGATAAAGCATTGTGGCTACAATAAATAGGAACTTGAAATAGTTTTCCAAGGTATAGTATAATGCCAGCAAACATAGAGAGGCTGTATATTTTCTTCACTGTCTAGTAGGAGAAGTAGCAAACAGTAATCTGATGACATCAGGGCTATGTAGGGATCAGAATGAGGATGTGAACTGGGGAAGATAATCTGAGGTTTATAGAAAGAAATAGGAAATCATAGGGGACCTGAAGATGTAGTTTTTGATGCAGTTAGTTTTGAAGAAAATAGAAGTCAGAAAGAAACACCGAGTTCCTCAGAGAGAAAATAAAGAGGCAAGGTAGCTGATGTGAAGCTGTTACAGTTGACGTAAAGGGTATTGCAAGTCCGTTTGCAGTTCTCAGTTTGGGCACGTATGTATTTGACTGGTTAACTGATGGACAAACAAATTTACATCAGCTTTAAGCAACCTCTGCCCCCCTTCAGAACACACAGTTTGGGGTCACAACATGCTGGGATATCAGAGCTATTTGATTATTTGTAGTAGCAACAGTGAACATTTTTCTACAGTGTCCCAAGAGTCTTCACTCATGACGTGACTTGCAGGTCTGGGGGGAAGGGGGGCTAGAAGGCCAGTAGTCACAACTAGAGCAAAGCTAGTCTTCCTCAAAATATCTGTTGAAAAAGTTCTTCCTAAAAATCAAATGATAACAAGAAGAAATACTCTGGTGTAGGATAAGAATGATTTAGAGATAAACTAAACATTCAATAATGCTGTTAACATCTAGTAGGCTTTGGCTATGGAGACAAAATCATGAAATTATTTTAATTAGTTAATACTTGGCTTGTGTCCCCCAAAATTTGGTATTTGGGTGTGAAAATTCATGAATGTCTAGTGTTCTGTGAATTAATGTGCTATTCTTGGAAATTCACATGCCCTGCTGTGATGAAATGTCTGATTTTCAGAGTACATATAAGTTGTACCTCGTAAGGCCTATATGTTTAAAGTACTGAAATTCAGTGCACAAGTGTAAGGGCCTATTGTTTGTGTGTTTGATCTTGTCCTAGGTATGAACATCAGGAACAAAAGTGTAGGCAATCTTTTTTCCCTCAATGGCTCAACCAGCTAAGGCACAGAAGGAAGAACAAGCTGCAGCCCACACCACAATTTAGTAGCCTTCCTGAGACATTATGCTTTCTTCTATTATTTGTCTTCAATCAGTGCAGCTCAGCACCATCTTTTACTTTGTTTTGTGCCAAGCAGAAGCAGCCTAGCCTTCGATGAGACTGCAGTGGCTGAGAGAAACAAAGACAAGGCTGAGAATGGAAGTGCTGCAAATGCTAACTGGAATAAAATTCTGTGAGAAATTGGAAAGGGTTTGTTCTGGTTTTGTTGCTGTGCATTCTTTTTTTTTTTAAGTTGTATGCATGAAGGAGTGATTTTTCATCTCTCAATGAATAAATGAAAGTCAAGATTTGTTACTGGCAAACAGTTAGTATCAAAGGGAATTTCTCATATTAATAAAGTGGAAAGATCATTCAGTCACAAACCAGAGGTTGTCATATGCCTCTGCAACCTCTCACATAGCACTAATTTATGGAGGTTGCACAATAGTTTGTAAAGTGCTTATTAGCATAAAAAAAGTAAAATTTGCAATGCAACTATGTAATTCATGTGATGGAATAATATTTCAAATATTTTTTGCAATGTATAACTTGATCAGCTTCTGTTGTATGCATAAAATTAATATTTATATTCATGGGAGATCTGTGAGAAGGTCAACTAGGAGACATTTTAATCTATGTTTTCAATTTGTGGCTATATGGTTATAGTAATAAATCATAGAGGCTTTCAAAAGTAACAACAACAACAACAATAATATATGATTCTAAAATTTCTATGGACTACAGATTAAACTAATTTGTTTCTCTTGAGCACCTAAATATATTTTATTTATTTATTGGTTGTGATCGCTTATGTAATTACAGAAAGAGATTTGATACCCAATGGTATAAAATGTATATGCCAACAATTTCAAATTAAAGGGTGCTTTTAGATGATTTTAAAAGACACATTGCCAGGTACTGCTTTCATCTTTTTTCAAAAACCCCATGTAAATCCAATTTTGTGCCCTGACTGTAGGTACAGGATCGTTGTAGTAACACAATGACAGTCTGCAACATTAATTTATTGATTTAAAAAATCTCTGAGAAGTGTTTTATGAATTCAGCAGTGTTTATACATTATATGCGTTCCTATCCAAAATGTCGTACTTGGGCTTGTTCAACACATAGTGTAGTTCAGGCGTAACCACAAATACTGCAGTATGAAAATGCCTGTCAGAACGTGTGTTTGTTTTTTTTTCTGTCTGAAACAGTTCATTAGACAATGCCATACTTTTTCCTTTCTGAAACCCAAGCTATGAACACTGTTTCTCTAGCTGCTCAGCTGTGAATGTATTTTGACTGTGTTCTGTCTCAGGCTGCCTGCACTCAGATAGATAGACCTCCTGGGACATATGCAGGCTTGGTTTAGTAGAATAAAGCTCCATTTGCCTTAATGGAGTTGGAACCTCTTCCAATAAGTATGAATTTGGTGGGGGGGTTTTGAGGGAGGAAAATGGCAGGCACGCTCCGTCCTGATGAGTGAGCATGTCTGCAGCACTTGAGGAGCTGGGTCAGCCCAGCTCCATCCAAAGACACCCTTGCTTAGGTACCCACGTGTGCACCATGTCTCCAAGCTCTTGTAATGGCCGATACTCTCAGCAGCGCTTAGAGACCTGAGTGGCTACTTTGGGGTTAGCCAAACCACCTTTTGGCTGTATTGAAGAGGTTTCCTGACATAATCAAAGCAAGGATGTGCAGAGCGAGTAGATAAGCATAAGTGGAAACATACTTCTATGATGTGCCTTAATCTGGAGCTGAATTCTGCCTGCATCTGTGGTGCTGTTTTTAACCCAAAGTGAATGGCAAGCAATTCTTTTTCACACCAGAGCTGTGACTAACCCCCTGCGCAGAGAAAGGGTCACTACGTTATGGCTGGGACACACGAAAGGCCCACAGGCAGTTCAGGCAAAGCCCCAACGCTGCGGCTACATGACTTGGCTGCTGTAGGCTGCACTGGCACAGGGTCTGATGGATGAGCTGATCCTCTGGTTTAGCAGGCAGTGACTTGTCAGGGAGAGCTGAGCCTTTTATGCTCCCATATCATCCAGGAACCTACAGCATGCCCACCTCTAATGGAAAAATGATCTCAGCCCTCAAAGGGCTGTTATCATTCCCAACTGATGAGCTGCTCTAGCGCCTTGTTTTTTTGGCTCTCCCAAGTATGTGCCATGTGTCTTGGTCTCTCAGGTTTATTCAGGAGTCTCATGAGGTCTGGAAATTTGGCCATATGTGTATATAGGATGAAGTTCATTCCTGCACAGAGACCAGATATAAATGCGATGTGATTTTTCGTGTAGCTCCTCAAAATAAAGGTTTGAGGATTCATTCTCTCCTGTTGCACACCTTTTTATTGCTACTAAAGTGAGAAGCTATTCGGCATAATGTAGAATTAATTATATTAGAGATTTCCTTATTAGGGCTGAGAAAACATAGTGTTTTTCAGTTTGTTTTTTTAATATATGCAGTTATGCCAATTTCCTTCTTTTGATAAAGAGAAAAAGAAAGAATTCAAATACAAGATAGTCTTCCTCTATCAAATTGCATTATCAATAATGGAAGAGTACACTGGATTGTAAGATGGGTAACAAATCCTTGTTTTCATCCAGCACTTGTGGTGAGCTGTTGTAGCTCTTTTTAAAATTATAACAGACAGGGATGAGGAGCTCCATGCATGTTTCAAAGGCATGAGAAAGGCTGACCACTCAGAATTGAGAGCTATGGGGTTTTTTCTTATCCAATACTCTTATTTGAAACAGATTGTGTTTACTTAAGAGCTGAATCTTTGTTTAAAGTCCTGAAATTCTTGAAGAGTCCACTTTGCCCTCTGCAAACATGCACAATTAATTAGAAAGATGAAAGGTGTTTATTTTGACAGTGTAGCCCCATAGCATGTCCTATGTTTTTCTTATAAAAAGATGAATAGCAAGGGGATTTCTGAAACGTTCATCTTCACTCCCAGTGAACATGTTAAGTAGCAGCTTGAATTAAAAAATAATTCCAGTAAGCTTTTAATACCTTTATTGTGACAAAGAAAACTTTAATTGCATCAACTTACATTTGAATAATCCATTTACAGTAGCAGAAATATTTATGGTTTTGTACTCCTGCCATGAATTCTGACTCTAGTGTATTGAAACATTGCGCATGTCAGTGTGTCTGTTTAGCTGTTTTAGACTGGAAAAGAGCTGGGTTGTATTGTGGTTTTCCATTCCTATTGGAACAGAAACTCTAACAGTTGTCCCTCATAAAATTCTGCCCCGCATATACAGGCTTGTATAATTGACTAGGTCTCTCCTCTCCTCTCCGCTGCACTCCGCTCTCTTCAATATTGCCAGCTATACCACTATAGGAGAAATCAAAGCTATAATCTAGAATGATTTTTGATTTTTGGAGTTTTCTTTTCTTTTTTGACTATTATGAATCTGGACTCATTCTTGCTCCTCCCACAAACATCTTACTATATTGAACTGCTTTGATGTAATTCACTTCTGCCTAGTCTAATGAAAAATATAGTATTCATCCAGCCAAAAGTTCTTAGTCACTTAGCCCATGTTTTATACCTTACAGTAAATGAGATGATATAAAATTCCTGTTTAACAAATTGATTAGTCTGGGAGAATATCAATATCATTCAAGTTGCAGAACCTGACTGGCAAATAAAATGTTCCCAGTAAAGTGAATTTTGTAAAAGTCCAGAGGATGAAGCACTTGTTACTGCCTCTGTTTAAAAGCATCAACTAGTCTCTTACTACTGCAAATATTTTTCTCTTTAAATAATCAAAAATATATGTTTTAACTCAATATCCTTCATATATTTCTTGCTTGTTTAATCTGCTTTTTATGGGTTCATTTTGATACTTCTCAAGAAAGAAGAATGCGTTATTAGTATTCTAAAAAAAACAGAAACAGGAGTGAAAAAATAGGAGCATAGATACTGGCTTCCCAGCATTCACAAGGAACAAGTCACAAATGAACTGACTTAATGCACATCAGCAGGTAAAACTACCATTACCTTCCAGAGTCTCCTGAGAAGAGGAAAAAAAAAGTAATCTTGTATCACCTTTGAAGGACCATCAATGTACCATTTAAAGATGAATAGCCCAGTTGTAATCTCTCTGTTTGATGGAATCATAACTGGCTGCGATAAAATACAAATGCTTTGGCTCCAAGGCAATGTTGAATGCAGCTGTGTCATTGAGTCCTGTGATCTTGACGAACAGCATCATGGATTCTCTTTAAGAATTTAGAGGCATGATTCCTTCTGGCTATAATTTGTACTTTATTTATTTCTTTATTTATTTTTTGGACAGGGCTTTAAATTCCATTACAGCAAAAATTAATATTTTACCACTCTTTTGTGACTGATACCCATTCTGGTAGGAGATTACTTTCCATTTATGGTTACTAACAGAACATATCAATGATGTGAGCAGTGTGCACATGCCTGCTGTACTGCTTGTTGCTTCTCTTTGGGAAGAGTCACGTTATCCACCAAGAAATCTGAAAGCTCAGAAAATACACTCTGATAATAATTAATAGAAAAGGTAAGGAACTTTTGTCTTTAATGTGAGCAGTTTTAATTTTTAAGACCATTTTCCTTTTTGGTGTTTGTGGGCTTTAAAGTCAAAATTGCACAAGGGTTATGTAAACAGCCAGGATGCCTTGATTATGGAATCCCCGTGTCCTACACAGCTTGTTCCTGTGTTCCTCTGCTTAAGAGCTACAAGATCTATTCCCATGGCTTTGTGAAGCTACGTGTGGATTCTCCAGATCTACAGATGTTGTGAAATCATTTACTCACAGGAGATGCCCAGAGGATTAATAATTTAAATAAGAAGAGTGAGGACTGGGTTGATCTTCTACAGGGAAAAAAAAAAAAAAAAAAAAAAAAAGCCTTTTCCTCCACACTATTTCCCTTCTGGTGCATTTTGGCATAAATAATTCCTCCACAGTTAGTGGAGCTGTGCTAATTTATACCCTCAGAGGATCTGGTCTCAAAAGTCTAATTTAGATGACAACGCTGAAGTACCATTTTTATTTGTATGTAAAGTACCAGGCACTCAAATAGTAGGGTGCCATTAAATTATTTCTAGAATATAAATTGCCATTTGGAAGGCTTGCTCTTGGGTAAAATTACATCTTTTTGTGTGACTTAAGGCAGATGCAATGAGTTAATCTAAACAGCTCCTCTTCACTTCCCTAATTTTTTCCTCTTTTCTATCCCCCATCTCTCCTCTGTTGGGCAGACCTTCTCTGCTAGATCTGACTGAAATAAATACATCCTTAGATGGTAACTCATGTATTTCATTGCAATATTCCCTGTGCTCTGAATGGCCTTGTAAGAAAATGAGGTAGTAGGACATAAAACTGGTCGATGTCAGTTACAGCTCCTGGGGCAGCTAAAAGTGGGATGATACGAAGACTATTTAAGTCATCTAAGCTCCCTCTTTTCCAGCTGTAAGTTTTTTGCTGCACAGCACAGAGTTTCACTCAGGAATTTCTGATTAAATTTTGACCGATTTGACAACAGTATTGTCTGCAGACTGGACATGTAACCATTAATGGGGCGCTTAATTATAACCACATAGTTCTGATTTTCAGGTCTTATATTGTTTGGTTGAGGCTGTGCTCTGTTTTTCTCAGTCAGTTTTCTCCCCAGTGTTAAAAAGTGGTGTGTTTGTGCCAGCTGTACCTAAGGCATGTTTCCACAGAGCCCAAGCCCAGCTGGAGAACCTCCTAGAGCTCTGACTCTGCCACTCTTGCACGTTAGCCTTTACATCTGACCAAATCAGCTTAGAGTCAGCAGGACAGCTGTGCAAGTACGTATGCAGAACAGGGCTGCCTACTGTGCAAACACTGAAAAAAAGAGATGATCCTTGCTGAAAGAACTTATCTAAAAAAAAAAATGGGGAAAAATAAACAAGGTTAAAGCTTGTGTTAATGTAACTGAAATGGAAAGCTTGTGTACCCTGTACAGATGATATGGACAGCAAGGGAAGCGATGAAGTAACCCTACTGCTTACTAGTATTTGATTCTGTGCCTGTCATTTAATCTAGATACTCATCAATGCTTACCTGCCTTACAGCCCAGTGGAATATAATGTACTGCATTCTGGTTTTTATTCTGTGTCAGTCGGGCTCCCATGGTGTCTCTGCTAACACGGTGAGCCAGTTGGTCATTACCATCGTAGTGACTGGAATATATGGTGAACCCTCACAAAAGGCAACTCTTTGTCTTTAGGAATCAGTTTTAAGTTTTCTCAGAGTTTCTGATATAACTGTGTTCAGATACATCACCCTTCTTCAAGGTCGTTGTTTTTTGATGATAGACAGAAAGGTTACTGGAGACAGGATTCATTCGATAGTAGATACAGAAATGAAAAGAGCACATTCTTCTTTATTGGCAGAAACTATTTAAACGAACTCATCTTTGAATCCTTAATTGAGTGGAATTTTTCTAATTTCAGACCTATGCTTCATTTAGAAGGTTTCCAGCATTCTGTATTTAAAATGTGTATATTTTATAAATATATAAGTGCGTGTGTGTGTGTTCGTATTTCATGAAGACAAATGGATTAAGCTAAGATTTTATTTTTCAATTTTGGTTTTGTATCAGTTATATATAAGGACTGTGAAAGTATAATACAGAAGAGAAGAGAGAAAAAAACAGTGCTAGCTAGGTTTGTGGGGTGGTATTTAATGCGATGGCAGCTGTTCGTAGATTCAGTTTCTAGGCAGCTGGAGGGTTACTGACATCTAGGGACTTGATTTGACCAATCACTGGAAAATAGGAGTGGGACATTTGGATAAAATGACATTCCACTAGAAAATGGTGTAATAGTAAAGACCCCTTGCATGGATCTTTACAGCCCTTTTGGAGGGAGAGTCCAGAGGTCTTTGAGCCCTGCAGAAGCATGCAGGGAGCAGTAGTCCGAGCACGGACATCCTTACTTTCTAAATAGGTAAAATAGGGAAAGCACGACAGAAGGGACAGACAACAGATGACTTGCCTGCAGTCACACAGCAGGATAGTGGCTAGGTTTCTTGGCTAGCAAACCTACTTTGTCCTGAACTAAATCTCTGGACATGAATTTTTCTCTGTCGTCTTTGGGGAAAAAGACAGACTTGGATCCTAAACATAAAGTTTGTCAAGCCATCAGCCTACAAGCTGAATTTGCAACAACTGTAGTATTTTTCTAGGTCAACTAGGTTTCTAGGTTTGTTGTTCAGGTTGAATTAATGCTGTCCTTGGAAGGATGCACTTTTCATGTGGGTATAGTGTGTCCTTCTAAATCTATATCAAAGCCTAGAGAGAAAATCTGTATTACAATAGGCTTGTGAAATACTATTCAGTATTATTTTTACAAAATTATTCTGAGGTGGCTAGAGATGACCACTACATAGCTCTTTCTTGAATGACCCCCACTCTTGTACTGATAGCAGGAACAAGTTTGCCACCTTAGTCCTCTGGATGCTCATCCTCATCCCCTGTTTATGGCAGAAAGATAAAATACAACAGTTTAGAAAAAATCCTGAAGCAAGTGATTGCTGTACTTAGTCCTTCAACTCTTCAAGAGACCAGCATTTGACAATGAATGTTATGACTGTCTCTGCCCCAGAACCTTAATTTCCATGATGATCAAGAGGAGTTGAAGTCAGAGAACTACCTGAAATGAAGCATTTTGATTAGGAATGAAATAAACATTTCTAACAGACTGAAGTTAACAGAAAATATTTGAAGTAGGCAAAAAGGTTATTTTAGCAAAGGATGAAGACCGTCCTGCATCACTGCTTTAATCCCTGGTCTGGTCAGACTGTTTTCTCTGAGGTACACTGCTCAAGCTTGACCTGCTGTGAGGTGACAGCACAGCAAAATCTCAAAAGCCTGGGAACTACATGATAATGCTCCCTCGTGCTGTGGTGTCATTCAGTGTAGATCTAAAAAGGTGGCCCATACCTTCATTTTCCAGATAGGGAAAAAAATCAGATATTAATTGCTTGAAGGGAGCTGTGCAAGGGCTGCTGCAGCAGGTGGTAGAACCATGTCGAATCCCCATCCCCTGTCGAAGTTGTTGGCTCCCCTGCTCCCTGTAAGTGGTACCGATCGACCGCGTTTTCTCCCCGACACTGTGAGATGTGTAAATGACTTCACAGCCACGGAGAATCAGCAACAGAGACAAGGCAAGTGGTTCTGTTCCTATCTCTATAAATTATCTGTTAAAATCTGATGAGCTGTTGAGGTATATTGTTAGAGCTTGACCAGACTGCTGATTTTATGTCTGTAATGCTGTGCTCAATAAAGTAACACCTAGCTAAAACTCAAAATCCACAAAGGACCTTTGATTTTCTTTGGTCTTCAGGAAAGTGACCTAATAATTACCAAGTGAAAGCAGAAAGATATTAGTTGGTGCATTTCTAACAAAGAATATATAACTAAATAAACCTTTTCATCTCTAAGAAGAAAAGCATCATTGATTCTCATGTATTTACTGTGCTGCTTGAATCTGGGTTGATTTCCTTACATTTACCACTAGCAAGACAAAAGTAGTCGTCAGGAGCAAAAGATGTGCAAGACTGGAAGAAAACACACTATATTAATGACATGTACTCAGAAGAGAGCCTATTACAGTATCTGTCCTCTCTCCTGTGTCACTGCAGAGCTAAAAGTGATTGATAATAACCTTGTAGTACTGTACAATTTGCCTATAACTTTATAGTTGCAGTCATGACGTTGATCTACAGTTAAATGAGATAATTCCTGTGTGCTATCTTGCTTCCCTGCCAGGCGCAATGTACCAGTTGTATCTGTAAAGTCACAAAAAAATGAATACCTACTCACATCCAGAGTCTTATAGAGAAGTTTTAGATGGTTACATTATGAAGTTGTTATAAAGAACATTCTTAAGTTTGTAAGAGAAATATGCTGATGACTATCTAAATCGAGAATATTCTATCGTAATACTACTTTTATCAGTAGTATATTTTATAGCATTTACTTTCTACTTCTCATATTCTATATGAATTTCATATTCTATATGAATATTGTGAACCATTTTTAATGAAAATAAGGGATTTTTATAACTGTAGACTTATTAATATTGAATTCTAAGTTATGGGAAAATGTTTATTTAACATTTAATAAATTAAACTGCAAAACTGATAACTAGTAAAAATATTGAACCAAACTGGTTCAAAATACAAGATCTTTATGCTTTTTTACTTTAAACACATTTACTGTAGATGAGAATTAGAGCTGTTAGAAATTTTATTGGAAAATTCCACGGAAATTCTGTTTTGGAACAGAAAGCAGGGAGTTCAGTTAAGACCTCCTGAAAAACGCAAAAAGATATGTGTAGATTTTTCATCTAACTTCTTCTCATCTGGATTAGATAGCGGTAGAAAAGGAGGATTGCTTAGGTGAAAGGGCTGCCCAAAATGAGCATGCTTAATCCCTGCCATTTTCATGCACAGCTGAAAACACGTTATGCCTATACCAAGAAAAAAAAAGCAGCCTCCCTTTCACTCTGAGTTGCAACTAGCATTTGGTTTTCTGCAAACCTCAAGCTTCAAATGAAGCAATTGGGTCAGGAAACCACACAGACGACCTGCTGGAAAGGTTTGCTAAAACCTGAGCGCAGTGAAACTCCCTGGTTTCAAAGGGCTCTGTGCAGAAAGTGTGGGTTCTTATTCCTCCCTAGGTCTAATTCTTATGTACCCTGAAGTCTTTCTGCTCTGCCTGATGTAAAATGTGGCCTTCCGGCTAGGAGCCAGGTACTGTTTTACAGGGCTTCCCTCTCCCATTGCTAACATGCTTGTTATAGGACTGTCTGAATGGGCTCGGAGGAGTCAGGAGTTGCTGCCTCAGCATTGATCTATATTGATCTCTGTCCGACTTGGACAGAGGCATCATAGGCAACCTTAGACTGCCTGAGACACAACTTCTTAATTCAAAAAGTGTTGTTTCCAAGATTTCAGCCAAGAATGCTGAATTTGAGATTGCCTGTCTTAGGAAACAAATAGTGCTGAAATGACGGCTTTCACTGGCAAGCCATTTGTTCATCTGGGTGTTGTGTCATCTAGAAACTGTTACTATCTCACAGATGCTGTTTGATGGTTCCTGTGAAATGAATGAGATTTTAGCCCAATTCCAGGTAGTCAGAGATTTTTCTCTCAAGAGCCATTGTCACATGCAGTGCTGCCTGCTATTGAGTTTATTAACTATCCAAGGAGCTGAAATAAGTGTTGTAGGGTGAGGCTAACCTGAGATCTGTATTATTTATATACATTTTAAAATGTCACCAGGCACCCGGAAAGCATAGATGGATTTGTTAGTTTTGAAGCTTTATACACCTACGTAAATGAAAGACTACTGAAGCACAGAATTAATGAGAATAAGTAGTACATTCTTCTTTTATCAGCTTTCTCATAAATCCTCAAAAAAACAAATAAATAAATGATACCAAGTTATTTTCTTTATTTATTATTTAAATTTTGGCACACCCACAATGTTAAACATCGACTTCATGTGTAAAAATATAGTTCCTTCTCAGAATACTGTTCAGTTTAAAATATACAGGATTTGTGCATCTGATAGATTATTCAACTATGTTCTATGATTTTCTTAGTATCAAAACGTGCTTTGCTGTAGAAAACGTACAGTCCAAAGCTCTGATCTTGCCAGGTCTTAGGCTTGTACAATACCACGGCGAGTTTTTCCCCTTGCCAAAGTAGGATTATTCACTGCAGTAAACTTGAGTACGTGTCAAAGTGTTGGCAGGGTCAAAGCCTCTAAGACTCTGCTCCTGCAAACACTCACACGTGTGCAGCTTTACTCACATGATTATGCACATGGATTTTAAAAGGACTAATTTACTTCAGCTGATCAGGTCTTTTTCATGTATTTGTCTCACTGGGGCCTGAAGATAACAATAATCAAAACCAAGCAAATGCTTTTGAGAGTTGGGGTTGCTTTCGTTAAATGCTCAGCATGCCCTTTCTCAACCAACTCGAAGGAACCGTCAACCAGCACACCGTTCCGGGACTTACTAGGGCTCAGTTCACTTCAGGTTTGCCGTTTCATTTCAGCTCAGACGATTTTGCTTCTGCCACATGGTCTCTTTCTGTGCACAATCTACAGCATTTTTCGTTTCTTCATGGTAGCAGCCAAAGGTGTGCTGCGACCCAGTCTCTCTGATACGGGAACATTTTTGCATTGATTCGATGCTGTGCCCCGTTACGGCACTGCAATTCCATGGGCTGTCTTTTTGGTGAAAGAAACAAACAAACGAAAAAAAGCATCTCTGGAGAGAGAAATCGCTTCTCGTGGCTGATGGTGGCGAATCCTTCCCCAGCCCTCGTGTTTGTTCTGGCGGGCTGAGCTGAGCTGTTCTCCAAGGCAGCGGTTATTAACTCACTTCAGCCAAAAGGCTTGCCTCCTCCTTTCCTATCTGCCACTATTTTGCAAACTAGACAAAGAAAAGGAAGGAGGATTGCAGGTCAGCAGTCACTTCGTCTGAGGAGAAGGAAAGGCCTGCTCCTGACAACGCTGCCAGGTTAATCAGACATGCTGTCTTTGCACTGCTGGAGCCAAAGGAGAGCGCTGGGGTTAGCGGCTCTGGGAACCCAGCCCACGCCGCTGCCTGCGAGCTCCTCTGCGGCAGGTGAGGAGCAGCTCCTTTCTCTGAGGACTCCATCAGGCAAAGAAACTGCTGTGCCAGCTCTGCAGGATGGCAGGCACGCTGGAGGCAGCGGATGGAGGCAGCCAGCTCCTCTGGAAGAGAACCCGAACGGCCACGGTTGCCTGCTAGAGCCCTACCTTCTTGCTCTAACGCTGCACTCACTCTGCATGTCCTGCGTGGGTGGTGGTGGGTGGCACAGCCCCTGGCTGCATGAGGAAACTCTGCCTCTGCTTCAGCGGGTTGTGACCAGGGTGAGAAAACCAGGGTGTGATGGACAAGCTGTGCTCCCACTTGGTGCTTTACTCATTACCCATCACTGTCAGTTGCAGCCCCAGAGCCCTTCCTAGCAAAGACATGCACTCCATTTTTCTGTTTGAAATATTTTTTTTTTAATTTGGTCCTGGAAACTTCTGTTTGCTCTGCAGACATATACTCCAGAAGTGTATGTATTAAAGAGGTGAAACAGGTGAGCTACAATCGTGGGTCACAGAAGGCTGCAGCAAGAGTAAAATAAACAAGATTTGACTACAAATAGAGAATTCACCCAATGCCAATAGTACTTTCTATACTTTAGTTGACTTAGTAAGAATAAGTCAATGAATTTGTCTGGAATCTGACTGAATTTCAGAGCTGGATAAAATATAATTGCATGTACCCTCTGGCTATGAAATAGTCCAAGGAATGTGTACAGGTGTCTGTCAATGGGAATTTTTCTTTTCTCCCATGCAAAAGTACTTCAGAACTCCTCTAGTTTTGCTGCCATTGGAGTTGTGCTAAAGAGCTAAATATCTGTGCTGTACTCAGGATTACTGTAGAATATCCTATGTGTAGCTCATGTGGCATCAGGATGAGGCAGCCAAGTGACGCACAGGACCAGTGGTTTGGCGTAAAGTGCATGCATGTTATGACCCCCTCGGTCAACTTTGTATTAACACAATTTATTTGCACTTCTGCCAGGGGATGCTGAAGTGCAACAGGTCATTGTAGAGTTTTGGGGTTGCTGATTTTTTCCAGAGTATTTATGTATATCTGGTTGGCTTGTGCAGAGTGAATAAATTCACTCTTTTAAGACAGAAAAGTTATGCAGATAGATTTTTATTTAAACTATAAAATCTTCCTTAGTGGCTGAAATGGTTTTGTGGAAGCAATGTAAAAAAGTTTTGAATAGTACAGAAGCTATCAGTCTCATAGCTGCTGTTTAACTGTACTGCCTTCAGCATCATTTGCTTTCCCAACTTGTTATCAGACTGAAAACAAGATTAGTCTTTAACCCATAATGGCTACTTCTAGATCAGCTGAATGTAATCACATCACCTAGAGGAAAGTGGAATCAGCCAAAATCAGTATATATGTCAGGACTGGACTTATCCAAAGGTTTCTACTAATGAAAGCTCCACTAATAATCGGCATGTGATGGATATATCCTTTAGGGTAGTCTAGGCTGCATGTTTGAACTTGATAACAGTGAGAAAGTCTTCTTACTTGTGCAGGTTATAGGACTAAAAATATTACCTCTCAAGACTGACACAAGATTGATGTCATAGTATTCTCTTTTAAAAAAAGTTCTGTGGGCTTGCTCAGGGTCATCTCAATTTCTGTTTCGTGAGAAGAAAGTATTCACACCAGAGAAAGAGACTCTGCTGACCATCTGAATGCTGAAGCAAAGCTACAGGAGAAGATAGCACTACATTGTTAAAGGCTAGTTGCTGAATTGAAAGGCAAATGAAGAAATAAGCATAGTGAAAAGACTGAATGAGATCAAATTTTAGGCTGCGGAAATACAAGCTTTTTAAACTCCCAAGTTAATTCAGTGAACTGAGAAACTAAAACCACCCTACATGATCAAACTCATGAGAGATGCACAATTCTTTGCCCTCAGAGGACTTCACTGAAATCTACTTTCTTGTCAAGAAATGGTTCCAAGCATTATCCACAAAACAGTTATTCATTTGATTAAAGAATATTCTATCTTGATGTACCTGTGGTCATTTTGGCAAAGCCTTCTGAAGATGTGTGAAAACGTGTCTTCACAGCCTAGAGTTCAACAGGAGTGTGGAGCAGGACTATTCATGCCAGAAGTTGCTAATGCATTGGTCAGCTGCACAAGCACTAGGAAAAAAAAAAAAAAAAAAAAAAAAAAAAAAAAAAAAAAAAAAAAAAAAAGAAAAAGAAAAAGAAATAAAAAGTGGCACTGTGGATGTCGTCTTTGGCTTTGGAAACGTATTTTGGAAATTATTTGTTATTCTGCTTAGAAATTTTTAAGAGCTTGGACATATCCTGAACATGAATGAATGTGAACTGGAGGAAAACAATATCCACTTTCAGGTCTGCATAATCACTTATGTCTTCTGCAGGATGACTGAACTAACTGAAGTATTATCTGAGTATAATAAGATTTTAAGACAAATGTATACTTACCAGGGCTGAAATTTCACACTTTCCTATGTTGAGCTACTATACTCAACAATGAATAGGTGAGAGGAGAAGAAGAAACTATTTAGTGAGATTAATGAAATACTGATTTGCCCATTTTAATGCAAGCAAGCTATCCATTATTATAGCTGAAGAGAGCTGTAGAGAGGAATTGTCCCATGTCAGAAAGAGACAAGCAGTGAAAGAAGACCTATTTGTTAAGCATGTTATCTGACAAACAAAAAAATCTACCTTAAAGGTCTAAAAATTGCCTAGATATTTAAATATCTCCTAGACTTTTCTGTGTCTATCCAAAACACATCACTATTGGTGACTCCCATGAAAACATCTTGTTTCTCTTAATTTTTTGGCAATATTTGCAATGCTTCAATGTTTACTTGATGGATTATCATTTCTGATGAACCATATTTACCACTATAACTGAGGTAAGAACATTGTCACTGGTAGATGGACTATCAAGCCAGCTGCTTATGACTGAGAGCATGACTGCACACGTGAAAACATGACAACCAGTGGGCTGATACCTGTTTGGTTTGAACTCACATTTTTGGTCATTTTTTTCAGCTTTGCAGTCAGTGCCAGGAGAGCTCATCTAGATACAAGGTAGGTCTTGATCAAGAGAAGCCTGGATAGCTCAGCTGGGAGAGCATCAGACTTTTAATCTGAGGGTCCAGGGTTCAAGCCCCTGTTCAGGCAACAGTCTTGCTGTTTACAACTCAATGCCTTCTCTGTTGCTTAGTAAGTTGTGCCCCCAAGCTCTGGACAAGAGCAGGTGGATCCTTAGAGCCATAAACAGACCCCTTGGGGTAGTGAGGTGGTTCTCACATCTGCTTTACATGCTGAAGGTCCTGGATTCAAGCCCCAGAGGAACCAGCATGAGGAAATCTTTGGGAGGTTGGACTAGATGATTTCCAGAGGTCCCTTCCAATCTTACTGATTCTGTGATATCTGTGATTATGCAGTGCGCTGAGAACATAAGCACAGAATTTCCTCAGGAAATTAGAAAGAAGGAAAGATCTTTAAGCAAGGGCCGATATTCCCTAAGGGCTGTGTGAGGGCATTAGCAAGACCATCAAATGCAGTATTTTCATTTACCATGTGATTCATCCCTTTGTCTCCGTAGAAAATACTTTCCTGTCCTGTATGATATGTCCATAAGGTCAGAGCAATGAACATAAATTGCTTACACCTTCAACTTTGTCGTAATATTCCTGATGCTGTGTGGGACTTGACCAGTTTCATCTGACCAGTCAGATGTCAGGTACCTTCTCATGTCCCAGGACAGTGCTTGCTATTTTGAGCCAAGCAGTCTTGAAAAATCAAGCGATTAAGGTTGAAAACTGGCCACAGCTCAGAATTCCTCGGAGTGCTTCTCTACCCCTTGCAAAACATTTGTGCCATTCCTGATTCACTTCAAACCCTTGCAGAGAGTATTGAGGCTCCAGGAGTATCATGAAAGCACAAAGTGACATTGGCCTGCATTCGTGAATGGGTAGTGCTGTACCTCTGCTAAGCCTTTTAACAGCTTAAATCCCTGGTGCTCTTCAAGAACAGTAATATAATGGCATGGGGTAATGAAAAAAGAAAAAAAGGCAACACAGAACTCCACTTTAGCCAGTCCACCTCAGCTGCCAGCGTGCATCATCACAGGTCTGTCGAAGAGGGATTGTTTGCTCTGAACTCCTGTATTGGCAGTTTGTCAGAGCAAATACACTCTGCACCTTTTGCCAGGAGCTGGGATGGAGTATCTAAAAAAAATTTCACATTGTTTCCTTGTTATATGTGTTGCTTATCAACCATACAATATAAATATGTAGCATTTACAAGGGATAGGGAGAGGAAGAGATGGTGAACACTCTGGATGTCAGTTTTCTGCTCTCTTTCTTAAATACTCTGTTTCAAATGTGGAATAGTACATTCATTAGGTTTATAAAAAATGTAATTTATTTTCTGGCTGAAATAACTTTGAGCAATTATATACAGGAAAAAAATACTTCTGCGGTGACTTTCTCTTTCTTCTCTCCCATGTGTTTTTTCCCCTTTTTTTTAATATATTTTGTATTTGTGGTGGAACAATTCTAGACTTAGATGATTGTGCGTAAGCCTTTCTCATCTGATTTAGCTCTACTTTGAGTGTGGAAGTGCATATAATTTTAAAAGGCAATATTGGGAGGATTTTAGTTTACCTGAAATGTAGCTATAACTTAGACCATAGTTCTGCCGTACAGATAGTAGGAACATTTTTATGTTCACGTTTTTAACAGTATTCTAAATAAACAGAATATGTTGAAAATGAGTAACTGCAATCTCCAGAATAGTTCCTTTAGGAGCATCAGAAAAGATTGTCAAGGATACCACCACAGACACCACCAATGAGGAAACCACCTAACTGCCACATAAACACCAGGGGAAGGAATAGGAGGCAAAACACTATTGTGCTGTAGTAAGAGCCAGTGGTATGGCACATACTTATGTATATATATATACAATGAACAGTTAGGAACTAACTCATCACACATTAATATGAACATATGTGCTAAGTTCTGGCATCCACAATACAATATACAATGCACAGTGCTTGAATATGCACCTTTCCTCTGCTATAAAGCATTTCTTAGCGTGTGAGCAAAGTACCATAATCACTGCTTTAAGACCATGGGAATACCAGATCTGTCCAACATCAACTCTGTAGAAGGAACACAGAATGGAATGGATGTGATAAAAAAATGAAAAAAATCTTATGTTGTGAGCACAAGAGATTAATTCTCATCCTCGCAGCTTAGTACTGAAGCAACTCGATGTTTGAATCTGCAGCCTGGCTCTGAAGTCAGTCATTGACCTCAACTAGCGGTTCTCCATGATCATAGCCCAGGGAGAGCTCTTGGACCTCGTAGCTCCAGCACCCCAAAGGATGGTGATGATAATGGAAGAGGGATGAGAAGCAAAAGTGAGACTACTGTATCACACAAAATTTTAGTTTTGGTATCAGAGAGGGAATGCTCTTACAAGCTGATCCTTCCCTTCCCTTCCCTTCCCTTTTGTTCCCTGCTGTGAAATGAGGAAATTCAAAATCTGAATTACTAGCTGTTGACTTTTTATCAGACTAGACTGAAATGTCCCTTTTTAATAGTAATGATACATACCTGTGATTACAAATGATTTTTACATGTGATGATGAGTAAGTCGTTCTTTGCTCGAGGGAAGGCACTTCACAGTTTGCTAGATGTTCCAGAATTTAAACTTTCTTTCTGATGAGAAAGAATCCAGCTCTTCCCCAGTACATTTTTCAAAACTGACAACAAACCAAAAGCCCTGTAATGGAGCCAGGTTTGCAGGCCACCAGTGTGAAGTTTGACACAGCTGTGAGTGAATTCAGTGTCAGAACTTTGAAATTATATCAGAGAAAAAGGAAAAAATGAGGAAAGTAAAAAAATGGGGCAGAATATTTTCTATCTTCTTTTCACCAAAATAACACTTGCTTCTACTGGGCAAACTGAAATATTTATATACTCATACCCCTGTGTACATTTTAATATATTTTTATATATATAAATATGTGAGAAGGCAAATTCTTGAAGGGATTCAAAGTTACCAAAATACCTGTTAGAATAGGAATGTGTTTTACTAATAAAATAAGCTATTTTTCCTTTCACTCTGACTGTTACATTCTCCACTGTGTCCTGGAAACCAGATGATTTTGAAAAAACAAAGAGCCAGATTCTGAATTGAGTTATGATTGAGTAAATCCAAAATAGCTCTTTTGGACTGCAGGGAGTGACTTCAGATTTACACCTAGTTTCTGAGATCAGAATCTACTCAGAAGTATTTAATTCCTACCAATGTGATGTCCTGCTGCTTTACTGAGGCTGCTGTCTGCCACACACAGCATTTTCTGTCATTCAGTGAGAGGAAGCACAGTGTGAGCTCTGCAGCTGGACTTGCAGACTAATGCTAGGAAGGGCAGCACAGCAGTAAGAACTTGAAAACAATTTATTTTAAAAATCTTGCTCTCCCCCTGCTCTCCACAGGGTCACAATTACAGGAAATAGGACAGGATACATTCAGACCAAGGGGAGTCAGAACAAGGCTGGAAGTGTATCAGGAGTTCAAGGGGAGATTGGACAAAAACTTGGAAGAGAGACCCCTTTGAGGGTTGTTAAATAGACAAACCACATCAAACTCAGGAAATTCCCTGAGCAGAAAATAGTTAGGGACTGAGAGTGTATTTGGAGGTGGCAGCTAGTCCTGCTCTGTTCTTACTTGTCCTTGGTGTCTGCATATTGTGACAGTGGAGAAAAGATACCGAGAGAGATGTATTCTTGGTCTGAAACAGTATGGCTATTATTTCATTTTTAGGGGAACAAAAGATTTGAGGATTGAGGGAGAGACAGTTATGAGAACGATGCAGCTCAGGGTGCCTGATTTGAGATTCTGTTTCAGGAGCTACCGGAAGTTTCAGTTTTTTTCACTTGGTTCCAGTTCCAATTTTCCGCACACTAGATTGAACTCACGTTCACGTTGACTTCAGCATTCAGATTTCATTCTGTTGAGTAGATTCCATCTGCAGTTTGGCAAACCTGCAGATAATTAGCTCTCCCTTGCAATTAAATTTCCAGTTAATGTCCCATTAAGATAAATGAGAAGAGTTCACATCTTTTGCTCAAGCGGTGATTTCGCAAAATACAACATTTCATAGTCTTTGAACAAACAAGCATGTCCATTCACTCAGGCAAAATGTATTTGTAGTACAGGAGCAGATCTTAATTATTTACACCTTTGGAACATTTTTTCTCCCAAGAACTTCAGTTTTTAGTGGATGAACAGACAAAGGAAAGAAAGAAAGCCTGCTTTGGGGTTAAGGTGTCCAGCTCCCCATCAGACAACGGGGCTCTGTTCTGGCTTCGGTTCACACTTGCCTTTCTCATACGGTGAGTGTCACGGAAACCAAAAATGTTCATAGGTGGCTACTAACTGCTTTTCATTGTCCAACTTGAGACAGCTGAGGCCTAATTTCTATAGCTGTGGCTGTGGCTGAAATCAACGGGCAAGGTGGCTACGCAGTGCCGTTGGCGCTGAAGGTGCTGTGATGAGGCAGGCTGTCTGCAGAGGTGACAGCAGGGTGCACTTGACAAGTTCCTATTCCCCTTTCAAAGCTGTATGGAAAAGGGCATGTTTCAATTTGCCAGCATGTAAAAGGCAGAAAATAATACTTATTTGTCTTGTGTCTAACTATTTCCTCCCTGTGCAATGTGTTGAATTAAGAAAGTGTGGTATAATGCTAAGTACTCAGAAAAAACAGGTTTTAGATGCAGACGTATCTGCAGAAACAAATATCATGCAAACATGCACTTCAGGGTAAAGATAAATAAAACTCTGCTCTCTGCTGTGAGGCTCTGGGAAATGAGTCCTTTCCCCTTTATGTATTTACCAGGGAAGGGAGAGGAAAGAGATGGAGCTGGAAGCCCATTATGCAATTCTGTATTTTGCATTTTGAATTATTACTAAATAGATTTAAAAATATCCGTTTTGATTTGCAACATTAATAGCAAAAGACGTAAGCCTGGTGGTTTTGTGCTTGCTATATACAGAACTGTTTCATCCCAGGCCGCTCAGGGATGTCCTACATAATTTTCCATTCTCTTTTGCTTGTATACATACAGAGCAGCAGAAAAAAACACAGGAAAAAGAGGCTCACAATTCTAGTAACCCACTGGCAATAAGGATCTTTTAGTAGAAAAGCTTCATTTTAAAGGCTCTGGAGAGAGCCTATACCTATTCTATTCCATCTTGGAACAGATTTTTGGAAAAAAAAATCCCATCTAACAAGAACTGGTTAAATAAGTACTGTAAGCAGTGAATGAGTACATGAAAGTCTCTGGATTACAAACAAAAAGCCTGAGGCTCTGAAATTCTGAATGAAGCAAAGAATTTTACTAGAATATTAGAATGGCACACACTTGCATGGGGTTTTTTTGATAATATTAAGCAAATTATTTTACCGCAGTCAGGTGCTGAACCGTGGGAACAGTCTGGGAAGAGCAACAGTATTTAATTACCTCCTTAAAGCCTTCATGAAATTTCTTTGAAAAATTTGTACCATGCTCGTACAATAGCTGTTCTGTAAAGGTCATCCTGTTGGTTGGATCCCCTTTTCCCCACCATTTGACACTCCCTCCTCCAAATCGTTACATCTCAGCCTGTTTAATTATCAGATTTCAACATTTCACAGCATATTGTTGCCCTCAGAAATGATCAAATCTGATGAAGAATATTTTCTTTCGGCCTAGTCCTAGATATGACTGCAAAATTTGTTTTTCTTGTGGTATGGTTTTAAATAGGAGAAAGGATGTTCCAGAAGTAGAAGTCTTTGTCAGATGAGAGTCTGTATGCTAAGTTTTTGCCTACTGCTTTACTGTTGAATTGTAAGCCCTTACAATGAAGTTTTAAGTGCAAATGCTCAGCTGGAGTTGCTGGAATAAGCCAGGGAATACAGCCATCTAGTGGCTACCTACTATTCCTTCCCATCTCAGTCAGCCTCTTTGGTTACCCCTAAAAACGGGCAAAACCCCGAAGCAGAATATTTTGTTGTGTTCTTATGGAAATGTCATTTCCTTCGCAGTTTATTCTTTTTTAGGTAGCATGTCACTGTAATATACTCACAGATAAAGTGCATACTGGGTAAAACTCTGAATGTTCCATGTGCCTGTTGATTTCTCTAAGACAATTCAATTCCATATTTTATTTGATTTTCTTTTGGTAGAATTGGATCTAGCTAGAATATGACATTCTGTTTTGTTTCATTTTTAAAATCAGAATATTTTCATTCAAGCTCTGAACATGGATAAACTAATTCTTTTCTACTTTTAGGAAAATATTTATCATGACTTCATTGCATAGCATCTCCTCTTTAATCCTGGAAAATCCCAGACTACTGACAATGAATGTCAAATTAATTGTGATGTTGTAGCCAGGTATAAAAAGGGCCTTGTAAAGGGGTGTTAGTTAAGAATTTGAACCCTGATCAAAAAAACAGTAATTTAACCAGTGGTTCCATGTCCCCTTTAGGTAAACTATCTAATTCAAATTTGTTCCTGCCTTTGAGGCAAAGTAACCTTGACCTCTTCTTTGGCAAAAGCAGTTCTTTTTTAGTTTATAGTGCCTTATGAGCTCTGCAGGCAAATAATAATTCTCTAAAGTGCTCCTGTCCTGTATGTTAATGAGGCTCAATAGGGATCCTCTTTATTGCCTATGGCCATTCTGAAACGTCTTCTAACTAGCTCTTCTCCTTTTCCACAGCCCAGTGGACTGTGGAAAATGAAGGCTTGATATCTTGCCCTGGAATCAGTGCAATGGGGAAGACAGTTAAAATTCTTCACAACCACATCATGGACCCTTGTCAGTATTTTTAACTATAGGTACAGTGTGCCCTTGCAAAAATTATCTCGATGTGCAAGATAAGTTGGCTCACCAGTCGATCATGCAAAAAGTCTATCTTGGGATACAAATGAGTAATAATCAAAAAGTAATTGTTTCCTTTCAAGTGGAATAATTCAGTCCTGACCGTCTGCTATAATAATGCAAATTTCCCATGAGATGTCAGGAGTTTCCAGTAGTGTATTCCCATTATTTGAATTCATGCTTCCCATCTGTTACATGGAAAAGCCCATTCCTTTGCCCATTCATGTTGTGGGTGAAATTTTATATTTACTAACAATGGTGTAAATCTGGACTGAAGTATTTTGAAGAAATGTAGCCATTCCAATTTGCACTTCTGCAAGCCAGCAGAGTATTTGGATCTGTGGTTCAGGATAATCTATGGACCTTACACTTATCCTGGTTTTATGAGAGGCAAAACCTGGGACTCTTCTCTGATTCACTACAGTGCTAATTTTTGGTGTGGAAAGTGATGTAAATGTAATAAAAGTTGGAGTAAAATGATCATTATCGGTGAAAGGTGTCATCCTGTGAGTTACCCTGAGACTCATTAAGTCTTCTCTATAAAACAGCAAATATGATCTCCCTGTCTCACTTAGACTGATAGTTCTCTCTCTACCCTTCTCTTATCATTACTCTATAATATCCAGCAAAATACTAAAAGCTAAAGCTACATAAAACCTGATTTGGGCTTCCCCATGAATACACTGCCATATGACTCTCCTGCAGAATCTTCTTTTGTAGCTTGATAAATTGCCTGTTTTGTTTGGAAACAGTGAAATGTGTGTGGACTACAAAACCATTTATCACACTCTCCTTCTCTGTATGTTTTTTTTCTAGTGGAAAGGTACGTGAAGCAATTAAGCATTTTACAGATAAATATACCAGTGCAGTATATGCCAAAGCAAAGATATATGTTTAGAGCTTTGGCTTGAGTTTCTGAAGGCAGCAAAGAGTGCCACTCCAAGTTGTCTTAAAAGATTGCAGTAAAAGGTTTATGATCTGTATCTAGTAGCATGGGTGACTCATAATAAATGTACTCCAAAGGTGTAGTGCCATGTCCAGCACTGATTGCTCCGACAAAAGAATCTCCTTCTTCACTAGGGTCATTTGTAATCATATAACAGCTTGACTTTCTGTCTGGAAAGTCATAGTTTTGTCAGACTGGTTTATGCCACTGCATCTTTCACAGCATTATCAGACTATGACAGCTGTTGGTTTCATATTTACTCCCACATTTTTCAGTTCTTTAAACAAATGTTGTTTCTCCTTCTTTACTCTAAATGTTCTAGATGCTATTGAGGCTTTCTTTCTCTTAAAAAAAAAAAAAACACACACACACACACAAAAAAAATACCAAAAGCAACCAAAACAGTTATGTGTATCACAAACACAAAAATAATTTTTTAAAACTGATATTACAGTTTTTTTTTTCTTTCCTGCTTGAAGAACTTCTTTTTCTACTATTTGGTCTCAGTGGTTGCTACTAGCATTATTGGAGTCCCCCCCATCCCCCCCCCCCCCAAAAAAAAAAAAAAAAAAAAAAAACCACCTCTCGGGTTATAATCTTATTTTACTGAGCAGTTGTGACTAAATAGTGCTCTCTCAGGTAGGTGTGGTATATGAATTGCCTTCAGCAGCTTTGGGTTGTTTCTTGCAAAGAATTAGAAATTTCAAGATCTCGTCCCTCACTGATTATAATTTGACTTCAGTAAGAGGAGGGATTAAGCATACTAGAACTCTTTGGCCAGAAGAGGTGATTCAGGAGAGAGATCACACATGCCTGTCTTCTGAGTTATTTATGGATAATGAGTACATGCGGGGATGTAATGGTCAGTGCTTAACTATTGAGGTAAAATGCCTAGTTCACAAAACCGTAGCTGTTAGTTGGATTTTCCAAATGTCGAGATTTGGATTTTCCTCATGAGTAGTCCATTATAATGAATGACCATAGTTCAGATCATGATGTTTTAAACTTAATCAGTGTTTGTTCTGGCAGTAACATTATTGAAAACCATGACTGATATCCTCACTCTAAACTGGTGTAACAGTGATTTCATGCATTAGGAAATACTGTGCTATTAGTCCTACCTAATATTTGGAAGAAAACTGTACCTCTGTTTTTCATATAGTCTAAAATTGTACCTTATCTATGTTTTTCTTAGTCCATTTGTTATCTATAGCTCTATTAAGAACATTAAAGTATTATATCAGATTTCAGTCTATACTGAAGTGACAATTCAGTTTCTGTTCCCCAGTTTGTTCTTAAATGTTTGAGTTCTGCATATTGTAATTTATTTGCAGAGTGCCTTGGGGAACCGTTGTATCACAGTGTGAGGTTTTGCTGAATGACTGGTAAGATTTGCACAAACTTCAGTCACATTCTTTGTAATGAGGGGACTTCTCCCTTTTGACACCAAGGCTTTTTCTTAAGTTAGTTAAGACAATGCAAAATAAATAATCTGTACATACTCATCCGTAGTACCAATTACTAGGTTTAATATATTAAAAAAGGAGCTGATTAGAAAAGAATAACAATATTGAAAATACTTCATTTTTTATGCTATTTGCATTAGGGTTCCCTAACAACATAAAAGCTGACTTGTGAGGGGAAGGGTTTTTGTATGTTATATATCCTTGGTAGCTTAAACTCAGGAATAGTCTGCCTACGAATAACAGTGTTTCCCATGCCCCTTTCGTTTGTACTCAAACAATTCTGAATGATACTGAGGATGTAACAAGCTTAGTGAAAGCTTTGAAAGTTATTTTTGTCTAAACATATATTGTCCCTGAACAGAAAGTGGAAATTTCTCAGTATTTGGCTGTAAAGTGTGAGTTCATATGCCAGTTGGTATAGGCATGTTTAGGTGCAGTTCATCAAGACAAGACGGGCCACACACTGCTGGTGAAAAAAGACAAAGCTCCTACAATTTCAGGGAAGCTATTCCACTATATGCCAGCCACAGCTGTATGTCCCAGTTTGAACAAACAATATCCTTTCCATTAGGTTATTTTTTCTTCTTTGCTGTTAAGAATTTCTTTTGACATTTCTGTCCTCTTTGCAAACTACTCCTCAGTAGTATTTCTTTTTATACGGATCCTGGAAGTCTTTGTGAATTTTATCACTGCTTAAAGCTTTGCTTGATATCAGAGATTCTTTTGCAATCAAGAACAGCTGTACCTAAGATTGTACAGCCTGTGCTGCACTAACTTGCATCAAATACTGTAACTCAGTTGACCCCTGCAGACAGGACTTTCAGTGTTTATTTCAGAAAATGGAGATAATTGCTGCAGGTTTGTCTAACTGAAAAACAAGGGTCCTCCACTGATGTCATGCTATGCCACTGAGGAAAAATTTCCATACATTTTACGGATTTCATCTTCAGTTGTTCTGCTTAAAATACTATCTCAAATTTCCTATTTCAGTTACCAATGGCTTTTTTTTTGCTTGCTGATATCTCTTTCCAAATGGACATCTTGTCATAAAATGTGGTCTCGTGTTATGTTTTCCCAAAGCATGGGCTGATTTTGAACAGATCAGACACTACTACTGTGTGACTACTGTCAGTTTAACTAACGTCACTTTCTGTCTCTGAATAGGATGGCTTTAACATTGCTGATGAAAAATCTAAATTAGATTTTGAATGGATAATCCTTTTTTTTTTTTTTTCAAAAAAGACACTTCCTAATATGGTGATTGCAGTTGGATTGTAACTACACTGCAGTTAGTGTATAGTTTCAATAAAGATTCACTTTCTGATACTTTTAATTGACATTTATACAGGTGGTTTGTACAAGTGAAAAATATGCACACAATGGAAAATATTTATGATATAAATACCTCACCATTAAAAAATCCTGAATTATAAAAGTGTATATACAAAGCATGAAATTTAAGGAGTTACAATCACATAATTTTCCTTCTGCAACGTAACAACGCTAATTAATGAGGCTATAATTTTCTATTCCTACCATCTAACTGTGCTAACCGTGGTATGAAAGCTACTGGGTAAGTTTAATTGAAATGTCAGGCATTATATGATTTTGTAATGTACTATATAATAGAACTCATTAAATTAATGAACAATACAGTAGAAATACTTCATCAGAAAAAAATCTTTATCAACAGAAAGGGATACATAAATCTCCATTCTGCGCATTTGCACAGCCATATATCCACACAAAGAGAAAGGAGACTAGAGAGATGTCTTAAGGGTAATTTTTTCACCTATAGTGCCATCTGGTCGTGCTAGTTTGTGATGTACATGTCTCAAAGACAAGCACTGGTGGTAAGCGTGACTGATAACTTATTTTGACAAACAGAAAATTTGTGGTTAAAATTCAAAGAAGTGCCCCAAAGAATGATCCTCTTACTTGTCACATTTGTGAATGTATCCAGTCTGGAGTAACAATTTACATGTGAAATCAAAATGCTTTTCTATGTAATTTCAGAATTTCTGTGAAGACACCACCAAGAAATTCTGCTCAAATCAAGCTGCTGACGTTTCAGAATTACAAGTTAGTTGTCAAAATGATTTGATGCACCATGAGAAAGAGAAGGATGTGACTAGGACAGCTACATTAGTGGTAACCAGTGAAATGAAAGGTCAGTTAAGCTTTATGATTTGAGTATAATTAATATAACAAAACCTAACCCTAGCCTTGATAAATAATTTACACGCAGGATTAACTTGCATGATTTCATTTGGAATCTGTGGATTAGTCAAAAGGGATAAAATGTGAGCTTCTCTGTTCTTCCACTATAAATGCCATAAGGCAATTTCATCTGAGCTCTCAACAGAAGCATGGTATTAAACTCTGTTTGACACTGCTGCATGAATATTCAGTAGTTTTCAGGAGTCGATTTGTATGGAAAAAATGCAGTTTCCTTTTACTTTAGGACTCTACACATCATCTGTTCTAAAAAATGCTGATTCCAGCATTGAAGATGAGCAAGCAATTTACATTAAAGATGCAAGAATTTCTTCAAGTCACGTTTTCGTGTTTTGAAGAAAAAGTGGTATTGAGCAAATTACTTGACCATTGTTTTCAAAGTCACCCTTTCCTTAGATTTCCCAAGTATCTTTGATAACTGCTGAAGTTTTCTACTTACCTTTCAACTTTTCCCTTTCTCAGTACGCATTGAAGTTGAGAAGCTAAATGATATGAGGACACATCCAAAGACTGTGAAGTTAATATAAAAAATTCAGTTGATTTCACTAGTCTGTCAGTCATGGGCTATATCTGAAATATGAACATATCACATTAATTGCAGCACTGGAACATTTGGAGAACTAGGGCATAAGTATTCAGTGCCATCGCATTTGTTAACTGATATTTGATATTAATATAAAACTTTTTCTTTATTGTGTAGCACTCCCAAAAATGACAGTCTGTATATTTTAAACCATTCTCACTGAGACTCCTCCAAATGCAAATTAAATAGCTTTTTTTTAGTGAAGAATCACTGTAGCATGTTGAATATCCAGCATTTCTCATGGCTGTGAAAGCTGATTATTTGGGGACAGATTTTCAAATGGTATTTTGGTATCTGACTGCTTCTAAAAGATAATATTAAATTTGTTATTTTGTGGCTTCAAAAATCTCCCTGTAGGCTCCATTTTGTCAGTGCTTAATGATTTGATTAGATTCTGTAGCAGTGAATGGTGAAAGTTTCCACATTGCCAGCTGTGGAGAATGATATCCTCCATTTAAACCACAGAACAGAAATAATACCCAGATGGGTTGATGATTGGTCTTGTGCCAAGGGTACCACTTGCAGAATACTGGGGCTTGACTTTGAAAACTGTTGTTCATGCAACAGAGATCAGTTGGATCAACTATATGGATTAATTTCTGTGGGGTAAGGCAGGCATGAGAGATGGGGAGGGATGCACCTGGAGAAAACATGCCTAAGCCATCCTTACTTAAAGAAGTCAGGCTTGCAATTTGTGCCGAGGGCTGGCTTTTCCACAACTGCAGAACTTCGTGCTTGTGTAGCTGCTTTACCTTGTTGTGTACCTCACAGACATGGAAAGCAACATGGGCTGATGTCATGTAACAGTTTTATAAACAAGATTTTTCAAAGATTTTTCTGAACCCAGCAGCTCAGTTCAGCCCACTCGTGTAGTGACAAGGACTACCTTACAGTCACTTCCTGTGCCTCTGCTACAGGAGCAATGCAGTAGTTTCTAAACTGAGCACCCCTGGTTGAAAAAAAAGAAGTCTGGAGATACTGTCACTAACATTTCAGTTCAGCAACAGCATTAGAAGGTGGCTGTTCTTTTCATTCTTTATGTTGGAACCATCTTCCTAGTTTGAGACTTTGTTTCTGCTTTTGCATCTACATACAGCCATAAAACTAGCTGGTGATTGTGTCATTTTAGCTAGTGCTGAATCACCTTTTCCTTCTCTACAGGGTAGCTTTAAGGCATGAGGGGAAAGGGCCCCCCCCCACTAGATGTGAATTGAGATCTCAAAGTGAAAAGAAGCAATAGACAGTATGAACAGAGGCTTATTAACTGATCTTAAGAAGTACTTGCATTAATGCAGGATCTGTTGTGTCTTCAACAAGTAGAAGGCTTCCTATCCTGTTTCTGAAGGCTTGCTGGGACACTAGTTAGTCTTCACCTCATGCATTGGGATTGCTGACTCTGTCACTGTCAGGATGCTCAAGCTGTAAGAGCAGCACTCAAGTGTTTAATGTTTTAGACAGACAGACATGCTTCCTGTCTTTCTTACTTTCTTCCAGTGATCGAGTCTGTTTCATTGGATCAGTTACCACGGCAGGATGCTACTTTGGACTTGCACTTTACCTCTCTAGCCTGGAATGACTTGCAAAGTTTTTATGATTCTCAGGGTTTTATAGAATCACAGAAGAGCTGAGGCCGGAAGGGACCTCTGGGGATCCTTTAGTCTAACCCTTCTGCTCAGAGTTGGGTAAGCTAGAGCTGCCCACAGCTGTGTTCAGCTGAGTTTCAGATATCTTCAAAGATATTCTGTAGCTCCTCTGTGAAACCTGTACCAGTATTTGACCACGCTCACAGTAAAAGAAGTGTTCTCACATTTAAATGGAATTTCTCATGTTTCAGTTTGTTCCATTGCCTTTTGTTCTATCACTGGGGACCACTGAGAAAAGTGTGCCTCTATCTTCTTCACATCCTCCCGTTAGATATTTATAACACTGGTGTCTCCTGAGCCTTCTCTCCTCCAAGCTTGAGAAGCTCCAGCTCTCCCAGTATCTGTTCCAGTCCCTTAATCATCTTCATGGCCCTTTGCTGTACCTGTTCCAGTATGTCCATATCTTTCTTGTATTGAAAAGCCCAGTACAAGATATCTTGCACTGGAGAGCCCAGTACAAGCCCAGTACCATATCATTGGTTACTCTAGTGGCTTCTGGGAACTGTGTCCCAGGGTGTATCACCGCTACCACTAAGGACATCTGCGCTGATCTAAGCAGAGTTGTTAGCTCTTCTGTACAAACTGCTGTGCCTATCGGCTGCCTCCGTTACCTGTGCTCTGGCCCAGCACTTTCATAGGTCTTTTCCTAGAACCTGCTAAAATGGTGCTTGACTCTCCTCGATCAAGAGTCACCTGTGAACAAAAGCTGAAAACGCTCATGTGTCAAGAAGAGCTGACAGAGCTCGATAGAAGCTGCTTGAGCTTACTAGGAGTCACAGCCTCCTGCAGCTATCCCTACCCAGCAGCAGCAGTTACCCTGGGTTTTTTCAGAGTTTCCAGAAGTCCCCTGACAGTCTCAAACAATGTCACCAGAAGATCAAGAGGATCTCGGCCCAGAGTCCAGAAACTGCTGCACAAATTGCTCTGTTTGTCGACTGGCTCAGTTAGCGGCACTGACAGCGAAGTTTCTGTCTTCTTCTTCACACTGCCCATCTTTCTTGTTAGCTCATGCGGCTTGCAACTTTGGGCACTAGAAAACAGTCTTTTTGCAGCTACTATTAATTTGGATCTTTTACTTATTATCATTTATTTGACTGAAACCTCTAGCTCCCTAGGTATGTTTCAGTAAATCAAGGCAATGTTTTTTATTGTTAATCTGCCCTGGTAAGATTCTCTGAGTATTTTCTATTTTTTTATTCATTCTGGGCCAATAGTCTTGAACCTTATTTATATGTCTTCAATAAACCTTTTTTAGAATCTCCAATAGCATTTGATTTTGATTTGCTATTTTTCACTTTTTAGTACATTCTTCTTAGCTAATTCATTTGTTTTTAATTCCAAAATACTATACTCATCAAGGAAGCTTGTTCTAGTGACCTTTTCAAGTGTTAAATTATCCTGTCTTAATTTTTCCTTTATTGCCTTTGGGCTTCATCCCATTAAGAAAAGATCCTATCCTTTAATATATTATCCCTCCTGTGAAAGCACAGAGTTTTCTTATCTCGTGGTTGACACCCACTAATCAATTGTAACAGTAGATTACTGACTGAATGCTTCTTGCTTCCAGTAGAAATATTTCTTTTAAACTTTAGGTATCAAATGGACTCATGATTTTTTTCTGTTTCACTGAGTTTACAACTAAGGACCTGTGCTTTGCAAGTAGCCATAAGTGTATGCCCCAAAATATTAGAGAAAACATGGTATTAGTGCTGCTGAATGCTTACTGGCCTCTGGTCCTGCAAAGATTTAAAGCATTAACTCTTCCCATCTATTCCAGTTCCTAGCACTGTTCCTGATTTCAAACCCAGTGGGTATCTCCACTGCCTTACTGCTCACAAAAGGTGCAATTAGTTAATTTTTTAAGCTCATCCTATATACTATCCTGTCTTAGACTGCTCACAGCAGTAGACCAGATAAAGAATAGCTTTTATTCACTGAGAGTTTTCAAACAACTCTTAGTACCTCTGTTTAGCACATATATAGAAAATTAAGCTGTACTGTCATAAAGTTCTTTGTTTTACAAGGTTAGGAAACTGTGTCATCTTTAGTTGCATGGGGATATACTCCAAGGCATACTGCCTAAATCTGAGTGTAGCATGAGTTAAAAGTTTGACATGAACAAGCTTAACTTAGACCAAAGAGCAGTGATGGATATGCTGATACACTCAAATCAAAGCTAAAGGTTTTTCTGGATAATGTGTGTTAATATAGTCATAATTATTTGTCTTAATGCAAAAATAGCTGGATAATTATAGAGGAGATTGGATTAGGGAATATAGCAGGTCTTCCTGGCTGGTCGAGGGATCCCCAGAAGTCCACTGTTGCATGCAGCAAGCCTGACTGTTCCAGAGAGTATATTCTGCTGTGCCAATTCACAGGACAATGGATTAGAAAACATGTCAAGACTAATAATACAGACATACTCCTGTGGGTTCTGAGTGGGAGTAACTGCACCATTTACTGACTAATCTTTAAACTTCTGCTAGTGAATGTTAAGCCATCCTCCAAAGCACCAACCTGTTTCAAATTCCTAATAGGGATATTGAATCTGTGCTGTCAGAGAAACCGATTACAGATTAAATTACTATGTCTTACCAGAGGCCAGATAATTCTGAAAAGCAAAATAACATGTTTTTCTTTCAGTTTTAAGGTCTCTGCTATGTCCTTGCAGAATTCTGTCAATAAAGATAGGATTTATTATCTTTATTTCTATTCTATCTATTCTATTCTATTTCCATAAACTGCATCTTTTTACCCTGTTGCAGTTAAACCTGAATTGGCCAATGAAGATATTATCTTATTTTACTATGTTTTAATTTGTCTGGGTTTAAATTCATTAAAAATACTGACAATATCTGTAGAATCATAACTCTAGTCTGAAATCTGTTATATCCATTTGTTTTGCTTAACCTTGACATTTATTTTAAGTGGAGTTTCTAAAGCATTACCTAATCTTCTTGCTAGTGGCTTATGTTTCTGGAATCATTACATTCTGTAATAAAAAAGCATTTACATTGATTTTGCTTATTTATGTCAGGATATTTCTGGGCAGATATTTATATTTTCTGACTTTAGGCATCTGATTTAGGAGGCTAGTGTGCTGAAAAAAAGAGAAAGTGGAAGAGGCCTTCTGACTGCAATTTGGGATTTACATATAACACACACTAACTTTGATAATGAACATAATTTTAGAAATTTCTGCAAAAAGACCCCAAACATAGAATTCTCAATTAATTTTGAAAAAGCCCCTCTGTCTTTGGTGATATCACAGGGAATGCATACTATTGTTCTAAATTAGATGCATAGGAATAAGCAATATGAATTAAGATTCCTATACCATGCACATGTATGAAAATTCTCTTCAGCTTCTACCCTTTGGCTTCATCTTTGATTAGGCTAAAACTGTTACATTCTTACAACTATCTTTCAAAAAAAAAAAAAAAAAAGTAAAAAAGTACATTTCTTCCTGATTTTTGAGCCACACAAAACTTATTCTTGGGTGACATATCTCCTGAATTAAGTTTAAAAGAAAGAAAGAAAAACAGATAAAGAAATGACTTAAAATTACATTTAATAGGATGGTAAGTATATTTCTGCAGATTATATTTAAAGATTTTCAGTCTATTTTCTTCTTAACTAAACTCCAGGTTGTCACATTGCAGGGGAAAGAAAGCACGGACTCTGAGGTTTCCCTTATTTATTATGTGTAACAGGTTTTAACTGCAGTAATACTGCAATATTCCAGGTAGGAATTTATAGAAATAAGTACAAGGAGGAGGAGTTGCAGGATTATTTGCAGGGTTGCTAAAGGTGACCGACACGCTATGCATTGGTCACCTCTCCTGCTTTCTGCCTGGGCCTTCCCAGCTGTGTGAGTGTGCGTGCGTGCGTGCGTGCGTGTGTATGTGTGTGTGTGTAGTCTTGCATGAGGCCCTTCTCCTTCTTTTGCAGTAATGTATGATGGGACCATTTCTCCCAGGTGACCTGCCTGAGTGCATGAGCCTTTGCATACTGAGGGCTTAAACACAGGAGCTTCACTCCGCTCTGAGGAAGAATTGCTTTGCAGACAACTTCAATTCACAGGCTGTTCAGCTCACAGGAGCTCAATGGCAGATTATCCTTCTGCCTTTCCTATGCCAGAGACTGTCCTTCTGCTTTTTTCCAAGGATTTCAGGAAGAAGGGTCTGTCTGTTATGCAACACATGGGATCCGGTTGTCACACATCCTTCTCAAGAATCCATATTACTCCTTGCATTACAGTCAAGTCAGTCAACTTCCAATGTGAAGTGAGCAATGCTGATAGCAGCTGAAGCAACAGTACATCCTGTAGCTCCGGAACAGCACAATGTTTTAACAACCTTTAATCTTAACTGAAGTAATGCAGTTGTTTAAACTTGCAGCAGCTATTTCTCATCCGTAAGAGTTATTTACATGCTGAAGATTTATTTTACAAAAAAAGAAGAAATAGTGCAACAGTTGGAATTCATGATTAAAAGACTTGGATAAAATTAAGAAGATAAATTAGAAAAGAAGTGACGAAGAAGAAAATTTAAAATTACAGAGACAGCAAAAGAAATCGACAGCTGCATCCTACAGGAAATTTAAATATTTTTAAGAAATTAGACTGAAGATTAAATCTACATAATGATTTCTACATAATGATTTAGTGGATTCCAGAAGGATATAAATACTAACTACACATGAATTTTAACCCTGCAGTGTATATAGCACTTCACGGTTTTTAAAGATATGCTAAATCATCAAGTGAACAAATGGTTGATGGATACCAGCTGAGGGAACAGTCCATTAGTTTTACTGGCTCTGATTCCACTATCACTCAATAGCTTTCAGTAGCACTCTTTAAGGAATTAGTTCTTGTTCGTAGGAGAGTTAGAACTGGGCCCACAGCAAATAAAACACTACTGTTCGTAACAATACTTTGGATTTACTCACATGCTCTGCAGTTCTGTATGTTTTCAGTTCAATGATGTTCAGAAAGAAAGGCATGATTCTGCCTTGTGTAATTCACAGCAGGAGAAGCAGCATAGTAATTCACAGTAATTCAATTCACAGTATTTCTAATGTTAGGCATACACACTGCATGTTATTAATGTGTCTGATTGTTAATTCCTGCATCATAAATTCTGAACTGAGATGCCTTACCACAGCTATAAACCTCTGTTGTGGTCATGGCCAGGGGCTTTTTGGTGTGCAGTCTTGTACATACCTGAGTTTGGGTTCCTAGCAATGGTTGCATTTTAGTGATGGTCCTGATAGGTTGGGTTGCATTCTGTTGTCTGCATTTTGAGGAAATGAAGAATGGAAGGTTATAACAACTGTTTATGACCTTGAAGTTCATGAAAGAATAGCGAGTATGTTCAGAAAAAAACCAAACCCGGTCCACTCAAGGATATGAGTGAGATAAATGAAAAATCTTAGTCTCCAGAGAACTCTCTTCCCACCAGAAAGGCTAACAAAATTATACAAATTGTTCCAGGAAGAGCAGAATTAATTAAATTTGGTTTAGTAAGGATTCAGGTCTGTTGTCCCCTACTGTTTCTCTCCCCCCCTTCCTTCCCTGATAATAACCAAAGCTCTCCTTATGGCACTGCTATGAAATGAAGAAGAGCAGGTCTGGAGCTATCTGTGTGTTGAGTGGTCAATGAATACGCACATGCTGATTTATCCTGCTGCCTGCTGCCAAAAGGAGTATGTAACAGCTGTGTTCTGCACGCCTTTCTTTCAATAGAGGAATTAATCTGAGTCTCTCTTTATAATCATGCACTTATTTTCACAAAATTTGAGAGTTCTGCCTCTTTTTCTTGTAAGTTGGCAAACCCCCCTTAGTAAGTACGGGAGAGACTGACAGAAGGATAGACAACATTATGACATGAGTCTTTTCCTTAGGAGGCAAAGATGGTATATTTGATGCACTAATTTAGTGTTGATACTAATGTTTTTTTTCAAACAAAGAAGCAAATTGATTTAGATCTGATTTCAGAGTTCAGTATTCCCTTAAGATCATTCAACTTGTCCCAATCCTTGCCTAATGCTGGCAACTGAAGTGTAAATATATACGTATCAGCAGGCATCCTACACTGGTTTGGGATTGGGGACATCTGTAGTTTGGTCTGGCCTGATGGCATTAATTTCCTTTCTCCTTGAGCTGTCTTACCTAGAAGCATACCATTTTGTTTGCATGTGTTTAGTAAAGAAAGTCTAGCTGTGCTTTACACCCATATTAGCAAGTCTAAGTGCACAGACAAAATTTCCCTTGCTGAATCATAAGGATTAGCTTATTCCTGCAGTATCTGTTTTATTCATGAGTTTACTTTTACTAATATCAAACACAGCCAACTTGCAAATGAACAACAAATCTAGAAATGTTTATTTAGAAGATAGTGGCTAAATGTATGAGTGAAATCTTCATTAAATTTCTCATCATAGTTTTTCTTCCTTTTGGTGCTTAGATATAGAAATACATTGCTAATTTACTTGGTCCTAGAAAGAAGCAGGAGGACTTATGGGTAAATTCACCCATGAGAAACTCTGTGCTGCTGGGGCTAGGCAGCTGCCTGAAGTCTGTCTTGACAAACATAGACAGTATTTCAGGCCTTAAAAAAAAATCCATAATCCATGAAGGAGCAGATCACAACTTCAGAAGGAACTGGATCCTGCCCAGTTTTTCAGGGATGTGCATCTCAGCCACTGAGAGTCTGAGCAGGAACACGAGTGGGATTGGTGACCGATGAGAAGATATACAGCTATTTTCTCTGTGAAGGGAAGCACGGTGGCCTCAAGAATAAGCACGGGAAGATTCTTCTTTGATAAGTGCAGCCTCATAAGGAAGGAGCTATTTGATAAGTGTGGCCTTGCTGGATCAGATAGGCTGTGAAGGCTTCTATACACTTGCAAGTTGTTTCAGGTCACAAGGTAGCCTAAGATCTAAATAGGAACAGGTGTTTCAAAAGCAGTGTTTCACACTGTTTTGCCATTCCAGGTGAGACCTCTGGCTTTTCAAACATGATATCCTCTCTGTGCTGTAGATCACTATGTTCAGGATAGATATCCCATGCACTGTCCCAAATTCAAACCCCTGGAGCAAACACAGCTGAGTGACATGAGCTCCACCATAGGCTGCTGGTGCTTGCAGACTGCTGCTATGTCAGATGTGCTGCAGTGATATTGGCCAAGGCAACGATGCTGATGGAAGTGAGAAATTATTTCTGCACGAATTTTCCTTTGAGCAGCTCTGCTAAATATATGACATTATGACAAACCTGAGCTGGGGGGCTGCTGCTGAAAGGAGCACCCCTGTTGCCTGGCTTCAGCCACTTAGGATCCTTGGAAAAATGAGAAAAGCGAGAATGTTGTTTCCTTTGCTTTTCACATTTGTGCTCCTTTCAGGGCAAGGGCAGAACCTGCCATTTCCTTACACTTTCTGTTTGCTAATTATTTAGGTCTGACAAATAAGGCACTTGGAAAGTGTGAGAGAGAAAAGGAACTGCAAGAAGAGCACGACTATGACTATGTGGATGAAAACATAATTGAAAACATAAGAAAAGTATTTCAAGACACCACAATTGGAAATAAGAATGTAGTCTTTGAAGAAAAAAGGTAAGTGCGTCCTATGATCATTATGGATGTAAACAAACGCAGTCAGAGTGATTTTCTGACTCATAATCACTGTTCTTCAAAATAAGATAGGGAGCCGTCATTGTTGCAAGCATATGTTTTGTGAACGACTCAGGAAGGGTTCCTCTGATGTTAACACTACCAGTTGTGAGCCACTGCCACTCCCAGGGATGTCATCTTTGTCAAAGTGGTACCTCCTGTTGTCCTGGGGATATAACTGCACAGGCAAGGCCAGACTTATAGGTGAAGACAAAATCTTAACTAGACAATTATAGTTATAAAAAGACATGAAGACTCAAAGAAAGCCTTTGTATCTGAAAGCTTATCTAATTTTTTCCATTTGTACCAATTTGATTCAACAGAAGTTAAACTCTGAATACAAACCTTGTTCTCTCTTTGACAGCAGATGCCATGTAATGCATAATTAAGGTTTGTCCCTTTAAAAAAGCTTCCGGGGAATTTTTTGTATTTCCACTGAATCTCTGTGTTCTGCTCTAGCAGCATCTGTGCCAGACTTCACCAACTTAAAGTGCTAGTGAAGAGGGCCTTTGCTTCACAGAAGCTCCAAGCATCATTTCCAGCTAAGAACAAATTGGATTTTTATCTAGGTCTGAGTGTAAGCTAAACTCTTTTCACTCATAGTTGAATATTCTATGAACGTTTCTTTATTTAGGTGAACTGCTTCTCTTGTTAAGAGAAATCTCTGAAAACCCAGCAAGGCCTGAAAGGTTTCAACAGTTGGAAAGATATAATTTATTATGAAGTGATGCTTTATTTCAAAATGTACTTTGTTTTTATTTTAAAATGACATTTCCATTCTGTTTGAACTAGACAATGCACTGGATCTGAAATGAGTACGGATATTTTTTTCTTTTCTTTTCTTTTTTTTTTTTTTGGAACATACCCACCTCACACCAAATGGCAGAAAACAGATATACCACTGAGTAGGAGCAGAACTGTCTTGAAACATGACACAACAGCAGGTTGATCCCCTCAATTTCACCATCCAGTATTCCCCAAATAATGACTCCTAACAATTTTCTGTCTCAGTCATTCTGCTTGTCTCCCCCCTTCTCACTAAATTCTCTAAATTCAGCACAAAGAGTGACTTTCGGTGAGGACTTGAGGGGGTAGTGGTGTTTTCCCCATCTCTGCACGCCTAGGTAAATGGCCTCTCCTCCAACCCTGGCAGTGGTACATTGCAGCTTGTTCTGATTTACCTAGTAATTTCCATGCCTTGCAGGGCAAGGTGTGGTATCACCTGCTTGCAGCCACAGAAGTTAAAAAGTTACAGGAAAGGCTGTCAGAAGAGGCAAAGTAGGACACTTCATACAATGCATGACTTCCTCAGTCCATATGCCGCTGAGGATGGGAACTTGTTATAGAGCGTAAACAAGGCTAGAAGGAGAGAAAGAGAAAACAAAACTCTCTTTTTGACTAAAATAGCCATGTTGACAATACACGTTAAGGCAAAAATACATTTTCAAGAAGCAATGTATGCCTAGAGACTGGAGAATCGGCCCCTAATTATGTTGCTTACTGTCGTGGCATCAGCTCTTCAACCCCCCGCCCTTTAAACTCCCTATCAGTGGAGGAGAGGTGACACTTTGTTAGTTGTCTAGTTTGAGGGCTTTAGCAAAACATGAAAGAAAAGGCCTTTGCTGCTGCTAGGGAGATCCCTCTCTGTCTTGGATTATCAAACAGTCCCATAAATTGTGGCCTTTCGTGGATGCCACTGTCCAGTTGGCCCTCTAAGATCATTAGAAAGCCAAAGAGCCCTTAGCTCTTCTGGCTTGCGGATCTCCTCCCCAATCATCAGAAATTCTCCATTATGACTTTTATCTAGCATTTAAAATTTATGTCAAGCTTCTGCCCATGTGCTTTTGTGAGTATTTTGAGAAATATGGTTATGATTTAAGCATATGAAGCTAACCTTTAATGTGCGCAAAAACAGAGTTGTAAAATTGATAAAACCTTAGAATCAGCTTTTGAACATGCATGCCATACAGCAGTTGAAAAGGCCTTTAAAAAAACAACTTAGCTGTTTTAGGCTTAGCTAATCAAATAATGAAAAAAAAATTGCCTCTTGCATCTCTGTCAAATGCTTAACATCCCGTCATATTAGTTCTACCTCAAGAACTCTTTCAGTTAACTCTTTCCCATCCGTGATCTTGCTCTTCTTTAGGACCTGTATGTCTTCAGTGACATTCTTCTTTAATTTTTTTGGAATATATGAATGAAATATATTGACCCAAATTGCATTAGATCAGTTAATAGGAAAAAAAATATTAATGAAGTACAAACACAAACCTTAACAGTCAGGCATACTTTAAGAAAAGCAGTACTCATTATTTTCAATATTTCATCTATGACTAAAAAAAAATCCTTCCACAAACAGGGCCAAAGCATGCCAGGATGATACTAGTAAGAACTAATCCTCATCCCGAACAGAAGGGAGAAATAAAGAACAGAGATTTGCCTCAAGTCATTGCTATGTTAATTTTAATAGAATAAATGTACCCAGAGGGTCAATGATGGTAACATGACCTCATCACTGCAGAACAATAAGCAATTAAACAAGTGATTTGACTACAGAGGCCTCAGCTTGCTATAGCAACAACTACTATTAACATATTTTAATCTTTCTTTAAAGAGTCAAAAGAAAGGAAAGAAAAAGCAACCCAAAGCATTTAAAATGCATCCAATGGACCTTTCTTTTTAATGACATCATGAGTTTCTTTCCTTTCATTGCCATTTTTTTAATAAGAAGCCCTTTCAGTTTGGCAGTCTTTTAGGAGGCATTAAAGACTGTAATAACTGTTTTTCTTGGACATGAGAGAAGTTTACTGAAAGGAGCTGGAAGAGCTCTGATGATGCTATAATCACTCATCTCATGTCCTTGAAAAGAAAAATGAGACAGAGGCAAGCAGAAGTGACAAGAACAGAACATCAAAACAGAGAACACAGTGTCTGTCTCAAGTGCTGATCGTTGCTGTTAACCTCCTGGCTGGAGATAGACAGAAACAGCAGGTCCAGAAACACGAAGAGCTGAAAATGTGCATGGGTGTCAGGCTGCTTCAGGACATTGCTCTCTAGACTTGAACTTCACATGAGTGCTGTCAAAGAATGGTCTTATTTGACTAAGCCCAGGCACTTATTAAATGAGCCAAAAAGAGAAGAAGTAGAAAAGAGAAAGAAATGAAGTAGAGAATGAAAGAACTAATGGGGAAAATGTTAGTAACAGGAAACAAATACTGTATTTTGGTCCTGGTAGTGCTTAGTTAAAGTTGGTAGTAGCAGGTGGTCCCACTGTCAAAGCAGGTTGCCTTTTCAGGTCAGGAAAATGAAAGCCCAACAGTATTATGATGGGATGCAAATCCCTGACATAGGACAGAGGAGCAGCCATGGTGATAGGTCTGAGTCCTGACATAGCTATCTTTCAGGCATCAATGCTTCCACTAAATCTTCATTTTTAAGATCTCCAAAAGACACTTGTTATTGGAATAGTCCTTATTAATGAGGCCTAATTTCTTTAACACTCCCACTTTAGTCCATTAATTCCTGACTTTGTTCTCTTCTTACCATGAGCTTAACAATGGAGATGCTTTTGTTTAAACAAATTACATCTTTTATTTTTAACTTGTACTGATTTCCTGTAAGTAATTGTATGAAACAGACTGAGGTGGAGCACTTTCTACCTTGTATATATCTTTTTATAGTGTGGCAGAGCTGGGAATAGAGCCCATTGGCTAAGTCTGAATAGCATATTGCCATTAAATTCAGCAAACAATCAGGACTTCCCCCCAGGCCTGCAGATCTTTTACTTTAGCCTGACAGCCCACTGGCTGGAGTTGGGAGCCTAAAAATTGAGTTTCTGTTTTCCTGGGTCCAGTAGACCAGCAACACTACAAAGGCTTCATTGATGTAGTTATGCTGGAGAAATAAGGGGCAAACTCTTCACTGGAGTCACAGCTTATACAGCCTGTATAGGTTAAATATTTCCCTTTACAGCATAAGCTCTGCTAGTAACAGAACAATTTACTGATATGAGTTTCATGCACTTAGGCAAAGTTGCTGGCATAGCTGTGTCAGAATCATATATTAGCTTTATTTTTGCTGTAGTCTCAGGATTGCTGGTATAATTGGACTGACAAACCATTTTATGGCACAGATGAGCCCTAACTCAGAGCCATTAATTTGACTCAAGAGATCATTCACCTGCACTCCCTGTGTAATTTTTACATCCAAATGAAAAGGTTTCCTGTTTCACCCTGCAATTTTATTTTGTTTGTTTTCAGAGACATCTGAAGCAGAATAATTCTGAAATTAACCAGAAAAAAATGGAAAGTTCCGTACTTCATGTATTAAGATCGACTGCAGTTATTAAAAAAAGCTGCTCAAGAAAATGCGTCCTTCTTCTGTCTCACGAAGAGCATATAAGGCTGTAATTCAACTATAATAATCCCCTGAGAAACTAGACTGCCTACTTAGTCCTAAATAAGAAGTCAAACCAGCTAATGTCTTATGACCCTGTGAAGGGACAAAATTCTTCATGTACGTATTTATTCATGAATTCAGACAATAATGCCAAGCCAAATCCCTCATTCTTATTGCACCTGAAATACCTCTTGATCTTCTGAACCACTGTAAGGCATATGTGAAAGGAATATCCCTTACTGAAACAGCTGCTCCACTGTTTTGTTTGCTTTCTGGAGGAGGGAAGGATAGACAGGGAAATGAAGGGTTGCCTAAAGTGAACCTCCATTTCTTTACCCAGTGATATATGCTCCAGGTTAAGGCTCAAAACTGCAATGGGCCAGATTCTGCCACTCTTTCAGATGATGAGTCATTGCGCTAGTGGTGCTGTTTCACAAATAATTCATCCATGGAAAGTAATGCTACTTCTCCCAGAGGGAAGTGCTCTTTAATGGGACCAAAAGTGTCCAAAGCAAGTAATGCTGCTGTCTCCATAACCCCTTGCAGACCTGTATTTACCTAGAATCACACTAGACCTGTGGAATTTGCCTTAGGTTCTTTAATCAAGGAGCAAATTGCTGAAAACACAACCACAGTGAAAGGACAGAACTGGGAGCAGAAGAATTGTCCATGACAGCCATCCTAACTGAGAAAAAGGAACATGCTGTCCACTTTAAGAGGTGCAGGAAGGAGCAGTGCTGAAGAGTGTCTCCTACTTCTCCTGGTACCTTGCACTCTCGTCCTTCAAGTAGTTGGGGGAAACAGGCAACACCTCCTGTCTCTCTGCTTCATATGCAAACAGTAAAGACTACTCAAGTAGAGTGAGGTCACAGGAAGGACAATAGAAGGTCTTTCTTCTAAAAAAAAAAAAAAAAAAAAAAAAAAAAGGCAACATGTTTTATTCAAAGGATTTCCTGTCCCTTTATAATTCTGCTGGAAAATAAGAGGCTGATTATATAAACATGGTATCTGAAAGTATACAAAATCTCCTTGCTCGGAGTGTGAGAGATCTTCCTTCATGCCCTGCCTCTAGTCTGTGTGTGCTGAGCAGCTATGATGAGAGGTTCTGTTTACATGGATGAGCATCTCTAAAACACCTTGCAGTGAATACACAATCAGTGCTGATATTATAGCAGCCATATTCCCGTCTGAGATTGCTGTGTACCTTGCAAGTCACACATGAGCTGCACAGGTACAGAGCACGTGACATGTTTCAGAGGTGTCAGACCTACTCCACAGGTACTCACAGAGCTGGTCTGTGTATGCAGAGTGAGTCTGATACCCATCATCTATGGCACATAAGTGTAATAACTGTGCAGTGCTTGCATAGTGAATGCTGTATATCTAGAAGCATTAGATCTAGAGCATCCGCGTGTACCTTTGGCAGTGTTTTCATTTTCACTGAAAATTTTTGAGAACTGATGTGTAAATATGCAGTTGATGTGCCAAGAGTTTCTAGTCTCACAGCAGCTCTGTCAAAGTGGTATACCCAGAAATCCCAGACAACTATGAAATACTAAGACTTTTCCCAGATAGTTTTAGAGTGAAGAAGGGGAACACATTTGGAAAGCTTAGACATACTGTATTTTCAGTCTTACCAGGGAAGCAGTAAGCTTTAGTAAGCAAGCCCTTACTGAAACATGGTAGCGTACTTTAAAGAAAAACACCTTTCAAGCTGACAGTATGGTACATTCAGACTTGATCATTAAAATCCCACTGAATGGTTAATGATCATTAATGCAAATAAATTTAGAATTTCTTTATATTGTTTTACTTCAATGTATTTAATATAAATGTTCATCCTCATTAAAATCAGTTACAATCCAAGTATAAAGTATATTGCTGAGAGTGCTTTGATACCATGCCCATGCAGCATACATTATTTTGCATATCATTAGTTAATTTTGGGGGGTTGTAGGTGTGTAAGAAACTTGTAACTGACTGACACGTTGCTTGTGGGTATCTGAAATACATTTTAAACACTTTGCACAGAAATCCACATTTCTCTGTGTAGCAGCTCATAACTGTCCAGTTTGTTATGCCAGCAAATCCAGTCTGGTGTGTGAATAAAATTAATTTGTTCTGTGTTTTACTGACTTTCTTTTATTTTTCTGCTGAATGTGATGTTGTCCTCTTCTGGGCCTGAGAGAGATGTTATGTCACTTCACTCAAATGCCAGAAGCCTGAGTTTTGTAGCTAGAAAGGTAGAGAATGCGGCCATTGGTAATAACGTTACCAGCAGCTTGAGGTGGGCTGTCTTTCCCCTCTACTCAGCACTGATGAGGCCATACCTGGAGTACTGGGTCCAAGTTCTCCAGTACAAGAAAGACACGGAGCTACTGGAGCAAGTCCAGCAAAGGGTTACAGAGTTGTTTAAGGGACTAGAACATCTGTCAGATGAGGAGAGGCTGAGAGCTGGGACTGTTCAGCTGGAGAACAGAAGGCTCAGGCGATCTTATCAATGTGTGTTAATACGTAGTAGGGAGTGCAGTAAAGAAGACAGCCAGACTCTTCTCAGTGGTTCCCAATGACAGGACAAGAGGCAGTGGACACAAACTGCAATACAGGAAATGCCATTTAAATGTCACTGCGGAGCTGGCCAACATCAGAATAGGTTGCCCAGAGAGATGGTAGAGTCTCAGTTCCTTGCAGATATTCAAAACTTGACTAGATATGGTCCAGAGAAGCTTGCTCTAAGTGACCATGTTCTGGACAAGGGAGCTGGACTACATGATCTCCAGAGGCCCCTTTCAACCTCAACTATTTTGTAATTCTGAGATTATTGCTGCACAGTAGTCATGTGAGACTGAAAAATCTGGGCTCTTCTTAGTTCCGTTAGTTGTCAGGATGAGTAAGGACATTGTGGGATGCAGCTATTTTCATGGCAAACCTAAGCTTCTTTCAAACATACTATAAAAGCATTTGTGATGCTGTTTGTGAACAAAAGATTTATCAGCCATTTTTGCAATATTTTCCCTTTAAAGTGCTTCTAAAGAAACAAAATCCCTTCTTTACATAGATTTGGTCACATAAAGAATGTAATTTTGCCACCCTTGTCATGTCTGACAGTCCTGTCTTACATATTCAGCCTCACTGGGTTCAATGAGTTTTACTCATATGAGTAAAGGTGGCAGAATTTTATGAGCCTTGTAAATACATCAGTTGCAGAGACCTCTCCAGTATCTTTTCCTTAGGCGCATGAGCCAACATCATATCCTATCACGTGAAAGAGAACTAGCCTGGCAGTTCAGCTTATATGACACAGCAGGACAGTGGCATTTGCATTAAGTTATTGGTGTGGAACAGAGCCTGTGGTGCTGTGCTGCAAGTACAAGAGATACAGACTTGCTGGGGAAAGTGCAGGGGAGTGAAGAGGCATTAAGATCCTAGAAAAAGGATCATGTTCAGTGCTTAAGACTTAATAAGTGTTATGACTGCCTTATGCTATACAGATGACCACAGTGATTTCGCACTGCTTGCCAATGTATGTTTGGAAAAGCTGTAATGTTGCCATGTTCCCAGACATTATGGCTCAATAAGATTGTATTTAAGAGGGGAAGGTCATTTTCAGTTGAACACAGACCACAATCACCATGCCTGGAGAGAATACAAATGTATTTAAATAATAAGGTATTTGCTTTGCAAAAGATTGGCATAAGCTTTTGCACAGACCTGTTAGCTTAAAGGCTTATCTCATTTAATGCTAAGGAGTATTTCCACTGTGTTCTCACTGAAGGCCCATTTGTACATGGAGCTCCTCAGCAATAGCTGTTTCTGCAGCTCTCCATGTGTACATAAGCTCTTAGTGAGACAGTATTTTCTATTTGGATGATCAACATCCTCATTTTTTATATACCCAGTCTTTGTGCTTGGTAAGATAAGAAGAATCTTCTCCCAGCATTCTTTTTAAATGCCAAAACCCCTTTTGTTTAAATACAACGTGCTCCTTCTGTATGTGTCAAATAAATCCTTATCTATGATACTCCTCCCAGTAAGAAGCTGCTGTTTATTCTTGCTATCTTTTCATTTAATGCATTTGATACTTTTGCTACCTCTCCTAAGTCTGCCTGAGTGTTTTCCTAATGTTTTTCACTTTGATGTTCCTGTACCGTGTTAACTTTCAACTTCTTGACAACATATTAAATTTGATAGTCTCTGAAGAGAAAAAGTTTTCTTGCTTCTACTTCATGGATTAGTGGCAGGGTTGTTGCAGATTTTTATTATTATTATTATTTTCCTCCCTCCTTGTTTTTTTAATGTATCTGTGTGCTAAGAGTGTTCTTCAGCTTTGCAATAGTACATCTCATTGTTTTACTAGCTTCCTGTCACTTTTCTTGTTTTTTCTTTTAATTTTCTATTTTCCAGGATACCCCTTTATGACTCTCTTGGACTGATAAATTACGAGGGTCTGGATTTAAGTGCTCATTGTTAGCCTCTGAGTAGCTACATCAGAGGAAGGATTATTCCACATTTGCCTTGCTTCTCCTGGTCTTTCCTTAACTGACCATTAACAGTCACTGTCAGAGATGAGATACCAGGCAAAAAAGGACTTTAGTCAGGCCCAGTCAGGCGACTTTTATACTCTTATTTAACTTAAAAAGTCTCCTGTGTGTTAAGATTTGGCAGTATGTGGAAATGGCTAAGCAATGACTTAAGAGCCTGATCCTGTCGGGATTTTTAGAAATGCTTTTGTGTATAAGCGCTTATCCCTGTGTTCTCTTTGCAAATGCCTCTGTGGCTTTGGGAGCAGCAGCAGCTGCAGCTGGCGGCTCAGGCCAGCTTTGGCGAAGCAGCAGAGCCTGCTTTGCTCTTCTTAGGAGAGTCGCAGAAATTATATGCTTGCTTTCTTGCAAATACATTAGTTCCTTCATAGTCTCCCTGGTCCTTTTGGAACAAATGAAGAGGCTGAAAGAGGGCTTAGGGAGATTATCCCGTGAGGCATTTCATTTATGATTTAAGTAAAAAGAATCTCCTTTTTCCGCCTTATTCCATTGGAGTAAGATGCAGCTACATGCTTTTCTTAGATTCAGTGGTCACATCTGTTAGTATTTATGGGCCTAACCTTGCACAAAAGGAGAGGTAGAAACATAGCCTTTTTTGTAAAACTAAGCATTTTTTTCTCCAGTCACCAAGGCTGGTTTATATTCATTTTATTTGTTCTACCACACCTGCCGCAGTCCTCCCCTGCAAACATTCGCACAAATGGCTCATGTAACTCCTTGGTATAGTTACAAAGGGTTGAAGAAGGAAGTGGGAGACACTATAGATTTACCTCCATTGCAATTTCTGTCCTGGAGAGTTTGGCTAGGAATGAATCAGTAAAAAACAAAACAAAACAAAAATCACACTACCTTTCATTTTCAAGATAAACATGTTACATAAATTGGGTCACATTTTAAGTAGGCATAAATACCTTGTACCAAATCTTGATGTAACTCTGCCTCCCTTCCTTGTCCTCTGAACACTATTAAGAGGACTCTGACCTTCAACACTTCCCAGCCTAAGTGACATTTTCCAGCTGGCACAGTCTGGCAGCTCTACCAGCCCTGAGATCCTGTGTGTTCTCCTCAAAATCTTTACCAGCCTGTGCCTCCGGCAGTGTGACGCTTCACTTAGTGCAACACCTTGTGGCCTGTTTTGTCTCATCTCTAGCACAGAAGGTTAGATCCAAAAGAAGGTTATGTTCAGATCTACAAACATTCTCAAATTTTTTAAATTCTACTGGAAGCAATGGATATTAGGTGCCAAAACACCTCTGTGGATCTGGGCTGTAAGTGCTGCAAACTTAGTTAAAACGGGGCACAGCAAGTGCTCAGATGTTCAGCTTCACTGCAAATTTGAAATGGCAGTGGAAGAGTAGGAATCAAGCAGGGAATTTTCTCCAAAAATTAAGTTGAAGCAGATTTCACAGCTTTTCCAAGTGTCTTCTGTTTGCACTTAGTATATGGAAACTCAACATGAGATCCAAAACAGGCTATTTGCTGCTCCTGGAACCGCTGAGTTGAGGTAAGGGAAATGTTGCAAAACCAATGTATCTTGAATCTAACCCCTCCTGGCAGTCAAAATTCGAAGTCCACTGCTCAGAAGACCCTGCTGGAGGGGGGTCAGTCAACATACCCTGTTCTGAAAATGTAATTGAGTAGTTTGTTTTGAGAAATGTTGGTCTTTTTTATGTTGTACCCCAACACTTAAAATACTTATACAAATGTAAAAGTATAGTATTTGTTTAAAAGTCTAGAAATACTTTGTCTTCTCTCTGGGAGGGTCCAAATCTACATCTACTGCTGCTTTCCAGCAAAGCCTCCTAACTGCCAGGTTAAAGGCTGCTGTGGGCAAGAACAACTTTGACCTTCTTCCACACACAGCTGGTGTGGAGGCGAGTGCTTTTTCCTTCTGGAAATAATCAATTTGCCATGGACATTGGGGGTGAGATTTTGCCTCCTGGCTTTTAGATCTTTCATCCTGCACCAAATGACTGAAAGAAGCTCTAGCTGCTTCAGTAACAACTGTGCAAGGACTTTTGCAGCCTGGGACCTCTGGAGGGCAGCTGTTGAGGTTGCCCTTAAAAACTCACTAGCACTTAATTTTGCTTTAGAGAATGTGGGTTGGAAGGGAAGAGTGCCCAAATAATTCTGCATAGATTAGGGGTTATAGAAAAGGGGGGAATCCAATTCCTGCTAGAAAGGTTGTTTCAGGCCTTTCTGCTAATGATGTTTTTGCATGTAGGTCCTGTAAGCCCCTATGTCATGATGCCTAAGCAAGCTGAAGATATAACTGCTAGTATCTTCTCACAGCTCCATGAAGAAAGAGGTAGCGTAAAGAAGAAGGGTAGACAAACAAGCTATATTTGCTGAAGAGGTCAGCACTTACTTTATGTCCATTATGTCTAGGACAGTATTCATTAAAGAACAGGTCTGTTTTGGGGATGGGTTCAATACAGCAATGGTATTCCTAATTGTAAATGTATAGACAAGGACAACAACTCCTGCATGGGCTAGAACCGCACATCTTTGAGAGACTAGGAACTGACCTGCCTAAAATGAGCCTGGATGACCCAATTGTGAGCAGCCGCAGGAGAAGACAGTGATCCCCCATCAGCCATGTGCAGCTGTGGAAGGAGAGCTGGTTTCAGCACTACTGCCAAAACTTCTTGGATGGTCAGGTTCTTTCCTGGTATATTTTTATTTTCCTGAGTATTTTTTTTTATCATGTACTGATTTCTAACCTTCTCTGGCTCCTGAAGTTTTTTGTTTCAATCCTTTTGGGCTCATTATTTGCAAATGTGTAATACAGTTTAACTTCCTGGCTTTCTGGAGCTACACATGTGAAAAGCAGGAGAGCAGAGTTCACATCCTCAAACTAAGGCTGGTTAAGCAAACTTCCCTCACTTTGCTGGTCTTCCTTTCTGAGCAAACCCCTACTTTGCTAGTTCTCAACTTTTTCTAGCTCTAGTCTGCAAGCAAATTCTTCCAGCGCTCTCACATCTTCCTCCAGAGGCATCCCACTGTCTGTATCGACACTGCCTTCTCCTGGTGCTTTTTTCTCTGCTTAGTTTCGTACTAAGCCACATCTGTTCTGTTCCAAGATAGCTGGATCTGTTCTGCTTGTTGGAATCCACCATCCTGTGATTTGCCTAAGCTTTTCTGTGTGGCTCGGCCAGTCCCAAGCACGGTTGCTGGTCAGCTCCCAAAGCCTTTTCTTGGCTGACTGGCATGTTGTGTCAGGAAAGACAAAGTGTCTGAAACAGGTAGGCACCCAGTGCTATATTAAAAAGACAGCTCTTTTTCAGAGTAATGAAATCATTTCCTAATACTGTCCTAAATTCGGGTAAGGAATATTAGCTTATAAAAAAAGGGCTTTGCAAATATCCTCTCAAGTGCAGCAGTACAGCCTTGTTGCCAGCATTTGTGTTAATGGCTTTTTGTTTTCTCAAAGCCTATCCGAGGTTAAATCTAAGTTAACCACAGAAAAGGTCAAAAATTATTTTAAACTTTTTGGGAGCACAATTAACTTAATATTTTAACAGCTGGCAGCTGCGGTAATTACTTTTAGATTATACGTAAAGTCTGTTGAAATATAATTACTCTGATCTATGAACCAGGTAATTAAGGTAAAAACTCCCACATTTTCTTAGACCTCATTAACTTATTTCCTTTGAAAATTGTTAGCTAATGATGATACATTAAGAGTTTATCCATAAAATGACAATGAATAATTGAAATCTTTGTCCTGGGACATTAAAGGACAGAATAGTGTTTAACTGCTGAATGTCTTGATAATTATTTCTTAATTTATAGTGCAAATATCATACAAGTTTTGAGAGAAAGGACCAATAAAACTTGGAAAGTGACACAGAAAGACAACTATAATTTTCTTTTCCTTTTATTTACTTGATATGTAGCTAATAATTCAGGACTTCTGAAGTTTGGAAATCCCTGAGAAGCTTATGGACCTCCACCTGCTGACGCTTCCATACTTTTTTGAGTTGGACTAGAAGTATAAGCAGACACTAAGTGTGTCTTTAAGTACTGGAGGACCATAGCACCTGACCACTTGACATGGAAACTGCTGGAGTTTTAGCAGTCTTTCATGTTCCTGATTTGGGTTTTCTCAGGGCTCCCTTGCATAGCTTATACATGGCAATATGCTACAGCAGCAGGCTCAAGGGCTGCTTTTGAGGTCCTAGAGCTGCTTAAAAGCCCCAAAATGCTGTGCACTGAGGCTCTGCCTGCAGCTTACTCCTTCTTCCCCAACACAGTGCTTGTATGATAGCTGGATAGTGAGTTTTCAAGGGCAACCTCAACTGCTGCCCTCCAGAGGTCCCAGGTTGCAAGAGTCCTTGCACAGTTGATACTGAAGCAGCTAGAGCTTCTTTCAGTCATTTGGTGCAGGATGAAAGATCTAAAAGCCAGGAGGCAAAATCTCACCCCCAATGTCCATGGCAAATTGATTATTGTACTTAAGTCAGAAAGGCTATTTCAGGAAGTTATATGGAAACCATTACAATGAATACAGATGAAGAGCATTACCTGAGCATAACAGGGTAAAACTATGTGCCCCAACAGAAGAGTCAATGACACATGTGATTCTCCTCCTGAGTTAGGGGCTCATTGAGAGCCCTGGGCCATGTAAAGGACAGAGTTAGCAATTGAGATGCTAGGTGCAACTGAAGTGGTGCGGGGCAGCCCTAAACCAATAGCAAAATAAAGCTAGTTTCTATTAGTTTGGCTTATGATTCTGATAAGACTTGTGTTATTCTGAACTGTGCTGAAGCACAAGTTATAACCTGGTGGGATGCAGCAGGCACTGACTGCATTGCCATTCTCTTCTTCCCATCACAGAAAGGTAATTTGTCATGCCTGCCCTCCAGGGGAAGTTGTCAGAGGACAGAGGCTTCAAATCAGCAGATTTCCTAGGAAAATTCATCCTTTGTCTGTCTGTAGGCTCCTTGTCCCACTTGCCCTCAGCCTCTGGTGCCAAGTTATTATAATTAATTCTCAGTATTGTGTTATCACCCATAAGACCGTGATTCGCATCTGGGGCTGAATGTGCTAGGCACAGTGAGAAATCATAGTGCAAACCCATCTCTTCCTCAATAAGTCAAGTTTAATGTAGGACAAGCTGCAATAGGAAGGGGTACACATGGGGAAAGGGAAAAGAAACCTTTGACTATACAGACTACATAATCACAAAATTGATAGGTAGAAAAATGCTTTCTTAGATAAGCGAAGTGAATTGACTGCTGGTACAGCTGTTGTGGAATAAGATCACTGGATTCAGGACTTCTCAGGACTGGCTCCACTGTACAGAGTGGTGCAAAACATCATAGAGAGACAATCCATTTGTATTGAAATATTTGATTTGAAAAGTTTCAAATTTGGTTGCAGCTGGCATGTAAAATAACAATTCTGGTGGAAAAATGTCAAGTCGATGCATTGGTTTTGGATCCCAGTTTTAAAAAAAAGTTATAGATAATTATTTGTTAGACTGTCAGGAACATGAAAAATTACATATTTGGTAGGATTTGTGTGTATAGAGAAAAAACAGTTTGAAACAGAATATAATCTGTCTTTGTTTAATTTTGTCCCCAATAATGATACACTATTTATAAAGTACAAATAACTAATAAAGTCAGATCTTATGTGAGGCATTTTATTTATAAGGAAAGGAGTGAAATAATGAGCTGATTAGAAAAACTAAGGATAAAAATGTCGATCCAATAGGAGAGAGAAGCACACATGGCTACTTACTGTGTGAAATTATCAAGACCAGATTACCAGATTCATAGCTTCTAAAAGATTAGATCAATCAGTGTTGGAACTGCTTTTTGTCAAGAAAGTGGGTGCTGTCAGATCACCTCCCTTCAGATCATTATATATTCCCATTGGATTAAAACTTCGGCTCATAACCAAGTCTTCAATCAGTTTTCGGCCCACTTCTCTTCCTGCTTCAGTAGACATAGCCTTTTGCCAGAGCTTCAGCAGCAATCCTCCTTGGGAAGAAACACAATGTGACATTGTCAAATTAACATGAAACGCACGCAGCTCGCAGCACACAAATTAACATGAAGCACACGCCTGGTAACGAACACCTACCACTCTCCTGTGGACAGTAAAATGGGGACAAAGCTGAAACAGGCTGATGGGGTAATAATTGCCTACAACTGTGTAAGGAGACACAGACCATTCATTCACCTCAGGATCCTTTGTATTGATTGACAACTGGGCTTGTTCCCTTGTCATCAGTGTGGCAAGTCCAAATGATTGAAGACAGATGCTAGGGTCTTGTTCTGCAACTGTACAGAGCTCCCTAGCTTACGAATGGCCTGTTAGTTATAATCATGTGCTTCTTTGTTTTTTACTCTAAATCTGCCAAGGTTTTGCACTTCTGGCCAGCTTGGCCTCAGGCTACAGAGGCAGATGATCCTAATCCTTTCAACCAGGCTGTAAGTAGTGGCTTTCTATGGAAGTGTGCCTGGCCAGTCTAGTATTAGCACCAAATGACAGGATTTTCACTGCCTGTCCATCACTTCTGTCAGTATTGATCTTCATGATTTCCTTTCCATGAAGGAAATCTGAGAGGGAAGAAAAGGCCACTAGGAAGCAAAGAGGAGCTTAATGGGGGCTTAATAGGAGGTTAAAGAGGACCATGACCTCATTGCAATTACAGAGACATGGTAGGATAGCTTGCATGACTGGAACACTGTCGTGGGTGGCTATGTGCCTTTTAGGAAAGAGAGGCCAGGAAGGTGAGGTGGTGGAGTTGCTCTTTATGTGAGAGAGCAGCTGGAATGCATTGAGCTCTGCCTAGGGGTGGTGGAGGAGGAGGCAGTTGAGAGTTTATGGGTAAAGATCAAAGGGCAGGCTAACACGGGGGACACTGTTGTGGGTGTCTACTACAGGCCACCTGACCAGGAAGAGAAAGTTGATGAGGCCTTCTACAGAAAGCTGGAGGTAGCCTCACGATCACAGGCCCTGGTTTTCACGGAGGACTTCAACCACCTTGACATCTGCTGGAAGTACTACACAGCTAGACATAGACAGTCCAGGAGGTTCCCGCAATGCATTGATGATAACTTCTTGTCACAAATGGTGGAGGAGCCTACGAGGAAGGGTGTCCTGCTGGACCTTGTCCTTACCAACAGAGAGGGACTGGTTAGAGATGTGAAGGTTGGGGGCAGCCTTGGCTGCAGTGACCATGGGATGGTGGAGCTCAGGATCCTGCAGGAAAGAATTAAGACAACAAGCAGGATTGCAACCCTGGACTTCAGAAGAGCAGACGTTGGGCTCTTCAGAGACCTCCTTGGAGGAATCTCATGGGTTAAGGCCCTAGAAGGAAGGGGGGTCCAGGAGAGCTGGCTAATATTCAAACATCACTTCCTCCAAGCACAAGAGCGGTGCATCCCTATGAGTAAGAAGTGCAGCAAAAGGGGCAGGAGACCTGCATGGGTGAGCAAGGAGCTCTTGGCCAAATTCAGACAGAAGAAGAAAGCACACAGACTGTGGAAGAAGGGACAGGAAACTTGGGAGAATTATAGGAATGCAAACAGAGTATGTAGAGATGTTGCGAGGAAGGCTAAGGCCCTGTTGGAAATGAGTCTGGCAAGGGATGTCAAGGACAACAGGAAGGGCTTCTTCAAATACATCAGCAGCAAGAGAAGGACTAGGGAAAATGTGGGCCCGCTACTGAATGGGGCGGGGGCCCTGGTGACAAGGGATACAGAGAAGGCAGAATTACTGAATGCCTTCTTTGCTTCAGTCTTCGCTGCTAAGGGCAGCCCTCAAGAATCCCAGAGCCTGGAGACAAAGGAGAAAGTCTGGAGAAGGGAAGACTTTCCTTTGGTTGAGGAGAGACCTTCTGGGCAGGCTAGACGTCCACAAATCCATGGGCCTAGATGGGATGCACCCATGGGTACTGAGGAAGCTGGCAGATGTTGTTGCCAGGCTGCTCTCCATCATCTTTGAAAAGTCATGGAGAACTGGAGAGGTATCTGAGGACTGGAAGAAAGCCAATCTTCAAGAAGGGCAAGAAGGACGACCCAGGCAACTATAGGCTGGTCAGCCTCACCTCCATCCCTGGAAAGGTGATGGAACAGCTCATTCTGGATGTCATCTCCAGACATATGGAGGAAAAGAAGGTGATCAGGAGCAGCCAGCATGGATTCACCAAGCGGAAATCCTGCCTAACCAATCTGATAGCCTTCTATGATGGAATGACTGGCTGGGTAGATGAGGGAAGAGCAGTGGACGTTTTGTACCTCAACTTCAGCAAGGCTTTTGACACTGTCTCCCCCAACATCCTCCTAGAGAAGCTCAGGAAGTGTGAGTTAGATAAGTGGACAGTGAGGTGGATTGACAACTGTCTGAAAGGCAGAGCCCAGAGGGTCATCATCAGTGGTGCGGAGTCCAGTTGGAGGTCTGTGGCTAGTGGCATCAACCACAGCTCAGGACTGGGTCCCATCCTGTTCAACTTCTTCATCAATGACCTGGATGAGGGGACAGAGTGCCTCCTCAGCAAGTTTGCTGATGATACCAAGCTGGGAGGAGCAGCTGACACACCTGAGGGCTGTGCTGACATTCAGAGAGACCTGGACAGGCTGGAGAGCTGGGCAGAGAGGAACCTCCTGAGGTTCAACAAGGGCAGGTGCAGGGTCCTGCACCTAGGGAGAAATAACCCTAGGCAGCAGTACAAGCTGGGGGCTGACCTTCTGTAGAGCAGCTGTGCAGAGAAGGACCTGGTAGTGTTGGTGGATGACAAGTTGACCATGAGCCAGCAATGTGCCCTTGTGGCCAAGAAGGCCAATGGTCTCCTTGGGTGCATTGGGCAGAGTGTTGCCAGCAGGTCGAGGGAGGTGATCCTGCCCCTCTCCTCAGCCCTGGGGAGGCTTCATCTCGAGTGCTGCGTCCAGTTCTGGGCTCCCCAGGACAAGAGAGACATGGAGCTACTGGAGAGAGTCCAGCATAGGGCTACGAAGATGATCAGAGGGCTGGAGCACCTGCCCTATGAGGAACGGCTGCGAGAGCTGGGCCTCTTCAGCCTGGGGAAGAGAAGACTGAGGGGGGATCTTATCAATGTGTACAAGTACCTGAAGGGAGGGTGTCAAGGGGACGGGGACAAACTCTTTTCAGTTGTCCCATGTGACAGGACAAGAGGCAATGGGCAGAAATTGAAGCACAGGAAGTTCCGTCTGAATGTGAGGGGGAATTTCTTCCCTATGAGAGTGATGGAGCACTGGCACAGGTTGCCCAGAGAGGTTGTGGAGTCTCCTTCTCTGGAGATCTTCAAGGCCTACCTGCATGCAGCCCTGTCTACCATGCTCTAGGTGACCCTGCTTGAGCAGGGAGGTTGGACTAGATGGTCTCCAGAGGTCCCTTCCAACCTTACTGATTCTATGATTAATCAATCTCCTGCAAAAGAAGCTTCTGTTTAAAATTGGCAACACCAAATAACTTAATTCTAATAGAATTTTACCAGGGAGGTGGAGAGTTAAGAGAAGGCAGCAAACAGCCCTCTTGCTTACCCTAGCAATCAAGTGAAAGCTTATGCTGCTCCAGGCAATCAGATGAGAACAGCAGGAAAGGTCCAAGGTGGCAAGGCTTCTGCCTTTTTACCTTGGGATTTCAGTGAGGGGGAGAGCACAAAAAAGTAAAGCTTCTGTCTCTGTCACTCAAGAGGCTTTAGAGGTAGCACAGCACTCTCTGAGTGCAGCTCCCGGCTAGATGGAGAGAGGCAGGCAGGAGAAAATAAGGAGTAATCAGACTTGGAAACAAAAAATCAAATCTCACTCTAGGTTGGACAAGATCACATTCTGTGAGGCACTCCATCTGCCACTGAAGTTTCCAGCACCAGAAGAGCCCTCTACACCTCAGAGGATGTATTCAAAACTTTGAAGCACCTAACTACTAAAGCAGGATGTCACACTTTGTCACATAACTTTTACTGCAATAAGACCTAGTACTTCAGTTCCCTGCTCAGCTGTGGACCCAGATCCAAGTCAAATATAGTCTGAAGCTCCATTTTTGATCTGCAAAGCAGTCATCAGGTTGAGTTAGCTAGCATTTATCTCTCAGCTGAATACAAAGTCCATCCCTTCATTGCAGAGACAGAGAAATCCCTGGCCTGCAGTGCTGAGTTTTCCACCTACAAACTTCGTTGTTCACGGCCTGCACTCACATGAAACTTCTCCGTTCCTCGCTTCCAGCTGTTGTCTTCAGCATCTATGCCTTTTTTTCTCCCTTGCCACTCTGCTGCCCTTGCACTCAGGTCCCCGTTGCCCCTCGCTCTGATGCGTTGTGGTCTCTGCTTGCTAGTCATGCTTTTCGCTGCCTTGCCTCCCCTCTCATCATGGGGACAGATACTGGAGATAGCTATAGAAACCTGCGCTGCGGGAGGGATTGCTAGGCATGAGGCAGAGCTGTAAAGGTGCCTTGGTCAGACCACCAGGCTTCCCTCAATTTGTGTGGAAGATGTAAGAGAAGCACTCGGTGGCGTGAGGATGCTCTTTTGTAATACTAACAGCTTCATTGAACAGCTTTTGTTTCAGTTAAAAATACATTTAGCAGGAGAATTTTCACTGAAATATATAGGCAGAAGAAAGAGATCATGAAAGAAATGCCACAGCTCTGGATAATCATTTTATGATGTAAACATCCCACATTTTATATTGTATTTTCACTTCAAGATGCAAAATAGATTTTGTCTGTTAAAAAAAAAAAAAAAAGTAGTGGCTGAATCAACTGAAGTTGAGCGAAACTATAGAAGGCTGTAATTCTACATGTCACCGCTGGATGGTGATGCACAACTTATTTTAGTCAAAGCGGTGTAGCTGAGATTGTCTAACAAGATAGTTTACTGGGGCAGATTGTATTTTTTATTATACCAAAGACTGTGAGAAAAAAAAAAAAAAAAAAACAGAGAATACTTTTGGGCACATAAACTGTTGTTCATGATCATTTGCCTATTTTTTCTAATGATTCCAGCTGATCTAACAACTTCATTTACAGCCTTAATGGTTTCAGATTTATCTGGTGAAATGTAAACTAGTTTTTGTGTTTCTATACTTCCTTTGAAAGCTGGAGGAAAAAAAAAATGTTAAACCATCTGCTCCAGCAGATGATGCATTTATCTCACGTGAAATCCTCAACACATTTCCTCAGTTTCACCTTGAGTTGCATTTAGTGAATTGTTTATATATGATTTTATTTTTATTGTACTATGTTATTAATACCATCTAGGAAGTGATTGTACTATTTTATATTAAAAGTCATGGTAATTATGGGGAGAAATGTTTACAGAGAATAAGATACAAAGTATATATGGACTAATATTTGTAGATCAGACTATACCTGTTAATTCATTTGTCTTGTGAAGAGCACTCAGAGAAAGCAAGACTTTGTTTTGTTGCGGACTGAAGTCAGTAATGAATGGGAAAACATCCCCTTCAGCAAGAATCCTCTGGGGCAGGAAAGCCTGGAAGTCGTTTATATTCTGCAAGTCTGTAGAGAAATGCGTGGCTGCAATGAAATCCACACCATTAGCCCAGTCTTCTCCAAAATTTGCTTCTGGATCAGAGAGATATTTTAAACTGAAAGAAATCAAAATGAAAAATTAATAGATAATTGAAATCCACTGTAGAACTCATTAGTCTACTATTAATCCTGAATGTGCTTTTTCAGTATAAAATCGTGAGCAGTCTCAATGTCACAGTGTCTTAAAGTCACCTTCATCCTTTTATACCTAATTTCTCCTGGTATCCCTGCCCCTAGGCCAGTTTTGCCAGAGCTCCTGACTTGGACCCCGGTTTCCTAACTGGAAACAGCATCTTATTTTAAGCATGTGGTTTCCTAACTGGAAACAGCATCTTATTTTAAGCATGTGGCGTGGTGTGGCTCGCCAGTGCCAGCCTGGACAGCCTGCAGTGCAGGAGCTGCAGCTCACTGCTGTGCAGACCTTGGCATCAGGATGTCCTCTGCTCTGAGAAAACTGAAGAGCAGAGGTTAAAGATCTGTGAATCAGGTGCCCGATGAGTGAGAAAGCTCACATCATTGACTTCGGTTAGATATTATCCTTACGAAGAAGCAAAGAAGTGGTGAAGGTCTCCTATTGACTATGTCTCTTACCTGTCCTGGAACTTGGGTAAAGCGTAAGCAATGGATAACGTGTGCGCCTTCCACATGTGACTGAGGGCATCATCCAGTTTGAAAGAGGATTGTGTTGTAGGGTTCGCAGCTTTTTGCTCTGTAGATAATAGATACTACAGCAATAGGGGGGAAGACGACAGAGAAATAGTGGGGTTTTTTTTAAGGCGAATTTCAAAATTATGCACATAGCTCATACTTTCAGAATTTTGCACATTGTTCACAAAACGGTAAGTTTGCAAACTGAATAAAATTGCTTTTCAGTAGCTAAAATGTGTAGCTTTTACTTTCTAAGTAACACTGATATTTGACATAGGGAGAAGAAGGTGATCAATATAGATGTACAGCGTAAATTCATATCCCCATTGAATTTAATGGGATTTGCCTTTCTTTGCTTTCAACTGACCAAGTAATTCACTCATATGATTTAGGTGTTCAGTTACAATAATTCTGTGGACTTTTGTGTCTGAGTGCCATGGAAGCTTCCATACTACAATAGTTGGATTCCTTGAAACACTTTTCATTCTCTTTTCAGCTGCAATTGATCAAGATTTTCAGAAAATAAGTGGCTCCTAATGGCTGTCATTAAGGCTATCCAAGAAGTAGACCTTTTGTAGTAGTTTTCTGAACATATTGTTTGGGAAAAAGAATCTTAAGAAAATAAATATATATAGTGACAGATCCCATCCTGGCCTTTATAATCACTACCTATACTTGGAGCTGCCAGGAGGGCTTATGGTTTAAATTTTCTGATCACTCTTATTTCACCGCTAATAAAAGTGTTGAACAAAGAATAGCTATTAAATCTATCGAGTAAGAAATCTATGGAGTAAGAAATCTGTGGAGAGTAAGAAATGTCCTTGACATGTTCAGGATTAGATAACAACTGATGGAGTGAAGAAGAAAAAAAACATTTGTAAGAATAAGTGTCCGTCTGAAGGAAGGTTCCACATTTTCATTTTTTTTTAATATTAGCAAGAATAAATAAATCCTATAAAACTATCATAAGGACATGTCTCAAGGGTAGTGTTCTGTCTCACATGCTTATTTTGCATTGCTAGTATAAGCAATATTGTAACATTGGAAGTATAACTACTAGCACTACAGTCTCTTGGGACACCTTCCAAACTACAAGATTATTTTGAAAGGAAGGAAAAAATCCACACCCTGTAAAAATCCTGGACTTCTCATCTCTATCTCACTTAATGCCATCCTTCTCATATTTCCTGCTTATTACTTCTGTATCATACTGTTATTGACAGCAAACTAAGCTCTCTGAATCTTACAAACAGTAATAATAATTTTAAGGTAATATTCTGGCATCTTTTGCTCCAAAATATGAAAATACAAAATTATTTACTTCAAAATAGGCCTTCCACTCATCCATGAGCTTGGGAATGCGAGAACGGCAGTCAGCAACACTATAACAAAAATCAGCTCTTTGCTCCTCTGGTGGTAATATTTCTATCTCATATGGCAACTCTCCAAAGAGGCCAGCTTCCACTGCACTCAGAAAAGGTATAATAGCCAGGTAGTAATTCATACCTGTAGCAATAATTAAAAAAGAAAAGATGTTAACCACAATCAAATGAAAAGTTTCTGCATGAAAAAACAAGCATTCCCTAAAACCAAATGCAAGTCTTTCAAATTGCCACTGACACAACTGTGTTCAGCAACAGGGACATTTGTGCAGAAATGAACTAATGGTGGTATCTGTATTGATTTAGATAGAATTTATAATAGTCTTTTATATATTGCTCATCAATAACCTTGCATGAGCTGACAGTGTGCTGTACTTTACAAGAAGGGATACACAACTGGAAAAAATAGGTCTCTGTAGGTTGTAATGGAAAGGACATTAAATGCCTCTCAAATTCTGGGTGCCAACTAAGCACAGAAAGTAAACTTTAAAGTGAAAAAAAGAGACTCCAGGAATACCATCTACATAAAAAGCTCTGTAAGCATCCTACGCATATAAAAAAGAAAAAGGCAAATATTAGAGATATTTTAACATAAAAGGGATTTTAAACATTAAATCTTCTTGCAAATAACCTCAATAGATTTGATTATATTTATTTTAGGATACTGGCTTCCTTTGTTCTGATCCTTCGGTTAGAGCACTCACCCAGCCTGTAGGCGACCCAGGTTCAGTCCCTACCTCTGCCTGACCACACCTCCTGTGAAAGTGGCCATATGGCTTACTAGATAGTCTTCATGTGGAAGGAAAATTTCAAATTCTCCCCTTAATTCTGTCCCCTTGTTTGTAAAAAAAAAAAAAAAAAAAAGAAAGAAAAAAGAAATGTTTAGTAACTTTCAGTGAAGGAAAGCCTGGAGTCCAGATGTTCTACCTCTTGGATGAGTAGTCATTTGCACGTGTTTGTGGTTGGGATCACTGACTGCCTATGTATTTTGTACACAGTTTCAGCAGTAAGGACCAAAAACTTTGCTGCCTATCAGCTGTCACTGTCCTACTTATGGGAAAAAAAATTGTTCCACCTCCTCTAAGTGGGTCTCACAGGGAGTGGTAGACAATGCAAGAACAAATGCACGGCCAGTGAAAAGAGCCAAACAAACATCCCAGTTACCCAAAGATGTTCTCTAGCTGGGAGTCATTGCTATGCTAGGTCTTGCTTCTTGTTCACTGTTTTCACGAGAAGTGTTGAAATCTGGACTTCACATCAGAAAATACTTGTGTTCTTTTAAAAGTGCCTGCATACATTATGTATTTATGCCTGCCTGGGGACTCAGAGAACAGAAAATAATGCAAAAAGGGAATATACTGAATATAATTCCAGGGGAAGAGACAAAACATCTTAGGCAACAGTCTTACAGGGAGTATTAATGTCAACTTCTGGTTTAGCTTCATTCCTGTCTTGGTATGACTACGTGGGCGGCAGAGGGCTGGCCTGAAGACACACCAAAAGCACTCACATCCTTAGAACAGTAAGAGACATTTCAGTATACTCTGAAAGACTTTTGGAGTGCTCCTGCTGTCATAAGATGAAAAGGCTGAGTTTATACATTTTCTGGAGGCAGCAAAATCAATGTTACATGGAAGTGTACTTTTTAGAAGTAAGCGAGGAACAGGAATGAAAGCACTAAGAAAATAAAGAAAGTTTCTGTTTCAGAGAGGTTATCTGCTTGTGCAGCAATGACCATTCTTACTCAATCACTGTCTGAGACACCTTCCTCCAGTGTATCTAGCACTCATCACCCTCAGAGATAGGAAATCAAACTGAATGGTTGCACCAAGTATTGCAATGACCTTTGGTTTTACTCTAAATTTAAATATTTAATTTACTCTGCACTTACGTCTGATCACATGAAGATATATACATTTAATTTCTGGCTCGCTGCCTGAAGCTTTATGCAGCCTCTACAACAAATCAACCGTGTGGCAGGGAGGGATGAAGCCGCCCACGGTAGCTTGCCAGCAGGTCTCATGGAACAGGAGGAGGACTTGTGACAGGAGAATCCGAGCAGGGAAGCAAAGGCAATGAAGAACAGAAGTAATAGAGGGAAAAAATGCTAAAGGATAAAAAAGGAGAGGTTGCCCTCTAGGAAGGGAAAGAACACGGAAACTGAAAGACTGATAAGGGCTTTTACTTCCTAAAAAGAGATTTTTGTCATGTTATTGCCTTTAAATAGAAGTATTGATTGTCAGCTATATGTCAGGGTTGTCCCTTTTTCCTCCCATCCTGCTTGTCAGTTCTATTTCTGAAAAAGTAGAGAATAAACTTTCCAAAAGGGCCTGAGTTCCAGTTTCAGGAAAAAAAAAGAAAAAAAAAAAGTATAACAAAATTGGCTTTTGCTCAGATAAAAAAATTGAAATTGTAGATTTTTTAAAATAAAGTTCATTCAGCTTTGAAAAAATGTCAGCAAAAACATCTTCTGGAGGTTTCTATTTAGCGTGACTGGAATACATGACTCAGTTTGGGTGTAGGCACATTAATTATGCATTTTTGTTTCATCAGATGAGAAAATGTAATTGTTCTTTATGTTTTCTCCATGGCTCAAGAACAACAAATTGGCAATATTGTTTTGTAAGACCAGCTCTGTGGAAATCTAGCTACACATTGTTGTTATACTGTGTACCGTATAGGTATCGACTGTAAAAAATACCACAGGAAAATAAGATCGTTAAAAGAGTGTTAAAATCATTAACATTAAGAATTAACCTTAACATTAAGAACATTAAAATCCTCAGTCAGCAAACTGAACTGTCAAGGTTCTTGCTAGAGCAAATGCACAGCCTGTGAGACAGAGCACATTGTAGCATTGGTGGTCCTTCTATAGATGCTAAAAATGCCGTCGAGTGGACTACCTTATCTGATGATAAATGGATACCCTTGAGTTGCATGGGAAATTCCAGATCACACTCTTTCCTCTTCTGCAAGGCTCTTGGCCTAAAAGTTGATAGGCCTATTTTTCCCTTTCTGCATGAAAACCTGGGTATGGTACACTCCCATGCATTCTTATTCCTGCTACAATTCTGGCACAGGGTGTAGTAGATCTACCTTTACGTCCCACAGGGGAAAAAGGTACTCTGCCACATTTGCTAGGAAGGATGCAAATTGTACATATGGCTGAGTTAGTTCACATTTAGTCTTTCAGTAGAGTTTGTCCCTTTGCCTTTTCTTTGCACTGTCTAGTGCAAAGATTCCAAATTTGATACCACCATCTTTGTGAATGCACTGGCTCCTATAATGCTTAATATTTGCTTAGGTGCAATGGATAAACTCGTTCTCCAGTTACACCAGAGATACACATTTTTACTACTAAAATGCTGATGTGCTTCTTCCTGCAAGAAACTGTGTAAACCATCTAAACCAGTTACTTGATCCCTTCAGTTCATCAAAAATATCCCAAAATTGTGGATATCTCTATTTCAGAAGAGCTGTTTGAATTAATTGGATGCGTATTTTTAGAGACGTTGAGACTGTCACTGGGAGTAGCACCTGAAATTCTGATCTTTACACCCATTTCTCCCTCTCTCTGTCTTCAATCTGCTGCTATTTATTGCAATACTGTTAGATTTTTAATACGATTTCAGCCCACTAGAAATCCAAAGACAGTATTAAAGTGAACATTAATTATCTTATAACTCATGTATGCCAGCTGAAATTATTAATAGAGTTTCAGCTGGATACTTGAAAGCCCACTGCATAAATGCTGTCAATGTAATGAAGATAATGAAATTATTTGGGTATCATGGGCACAAAGTCTCCCTTTATTTTCCCCTCTGCAGTCAATTGTGAAGGTACAAACGAAGGCTGGAAAGTCTGGCCAAGTTTATGTTATCAAGAATCACAAAGATTCCTACTTGTCTATCTTGCGCTAAGTTTTAGTTCAAAGTACCAATGTTTAAACTGAAAAAATTTGACCTGGAGTAATTGAAAAATGCCATCTTTACAAATGTCCACTAATATAGATATCCATCATGGTATTTCCCACATGTTTTTCCATACATTTTTGAAATGCAAACATCTTTTAAGGTTGAGAATTTGCTTTTTTTTTTCTTTATTTTTCAGAAAAGTTATCAAAGTCAGTTAATTTTAATTTACTCAATCATATCTAGATGTCATACTGAAATTTTTTGATGGAGAGTTATGTAACACTGAAATTAATTTCTAATATAGAAGTTCAAGTGGATGAAAGATTCTGAATTGCCATCTGGGTCATTAATCATATTTTGGAGAAAAGTAGTATAACAGTAAATACTTACAGGCCCACCAGCTTCTTACAGATATGCACAGAAGGTCTCCAGCTTCATAGCCACAGGAAGTCACACTGGAAGGATCTGCTAATCTGCCTGAAAAATGGAATAACATAACAAATACTTCTCAATATTTTTCACACAAAAACCCCTCTGAGACCAAAAAAACTTATATGAGTAAAGCAGGCAGAATTTTGTTCAGAGAAGCAAAACAAATACTGTTGTTCTACTTTGTAAACTACTGTTCCTACAGTAGTTGAATTTCTCAGTCAAAACTTCATGCAGTGTATAGCAATTTGACTGTGCTTTACAGTTCAATTTATTGCTCAATGGAAAAGTATTCTGAGAATTTATGAAACTGTCTGAAAATAGGGCATCACAGAATCACAGAATGAGTAAGATTGGAAGGGACCTCTGGAGACCATCTAGTCCAACCTCCCTGCTCAAGCAGGGTCACCTAGAGCATGGTAGACAGCGTTGCATCCAGGCAGGCCTTGAAGATCTCCAGGGAAGGAGACTCCACAACCTCTCTGGGCAACCTGTGCCAGTGCTCCATCACTCTCACAGTGAAGAAATTCCCCCTCACGGTCTGGCAGAACTTCCTGTGCTTCAATTCCTGCCCATTGCCTCTTGTCCTGTCACATGGGACAACTGAAAAGAGTTTGTCCCCGTCCCCTTGACACCATCCCTTCAGGTACTTGTACACATTGATAAGATCCCCCCTCAGTCTTCTCTTCCCCAGGCTGAAGAGGCCCAGCTCTCGCAGCCGTTCCTCACAGGGCAGGTGCTCCAGCCCTCTGATCATCTTCGTAGCCCTATGCTGGACTCTCTCCAGTAGCTCCATGTCTCTCTTGTCCTGGGGAGCCCAGAACTGGACGCAGCACTCGAGATGAAGCCTCCCCAGGGCTGAGGAGAGGGGCAGGATCACCTCCCTCGACCTGCTGGCAACACTCTGCCCAATGCACCCAAGGAGACCATTGGCCTTCTTGGCCACAAGGGCACATTGCTGGCTCATGGTCAACTTGTCATCCACCAACACTACCAGGTCCTTCTCTGCACAGCTGCTCTACAGAAGGTCAGCCCCCAGCTTGTACTGCTGCCTAGGGTTATTTCTCCCTAGGTGCAGGACCCTGCACCTGCCCTTGTTGAACCTCAGGAGGTTCCTCTCTGCCCAGCTCTCCAGCCTGTCCAGGTCTCTCTGAATGTCAGCACAGCCCTCAGGTGTGTCAGCTGCTCCTCCCAGCTTGGTATCATCAGCAAACTTGCTGAGGAGGCACTCTGTCCCCTCATCCAGGTCATTGATGAAGAAGTTGAACAGGATGGGACCCAGTCCTGAGCCGTGGTTGATGCCACTAGCCACAGGCCTCCAACTGGACTCCGCACCACTGAGGACAACCCTCTGAGCTCTGCCTTTCAGCCAGTTCTCAATCCACCTGATATTTTTATAGAGATATAAATACACATGCACGTACGGACATACACAAAAGCAAAACTGGTGTATTTTTGATAGTGGTAAGGCTGCTAATGTAGGAGAACTATTCAATGAGCAGAGCAGCACAAATGTAATGTGCTGGTAATTGTCTCACCTAATTGGCTGATATGATACAGAATCCCTTCCAGTTTAACCAGGCATACGAACATGCTTTTACTGTTAAGCTGAACATACAAATATTGTTGTATCTGGTTAGCAGAGGTTACAAGCATTTACATTTTCACAAATGTGCAAGACATTTCACAATGATTCATGAAGTCATGGAATGGCATATTTAACTTTAAGCACATGACATGGAGAAATAGCTTAACTCATCACAGCACTTAGATATGTATATTCTGCAAATACGTGAGTATTCATGTAGTGAGTCAGAAAGCCTGCTTTAGGTGTATGACATGCAATTACCATGATCAGGTCCAATGACATGAGCTGTTCCAGACAGTCACAAACTGCCCTGCAGAGCAGGCAGTCTCTGAAGGCTGAGCCATTTAGGTCAAACTCCATGACATTCTTTAACAACCAGATTTTGTGGTGAGGCACCTGATGCTTTTTTTCAGGATACATTTTCTCGGGAAGAAGAGATGATCCTGAATCACCTGCATACAAATTATCCTAATTATCATTTCCAGCTGACTGGATGAAGCTTGTGGGCTTGGGCATACTAGCTGCTCAAACTTATGGCTTTCAGTAGCAGACCACTGAGAGCAGGAGCTTGCAGTAGAGAGAAGTGCACATTGTTGAAACCGGATATTTTTTTGAGTGTGTGAAAATGGATATTTCTAAGGTTTAGTGAAAACTTTTTTCTGCTAGCTTCTACTTCCACACAGGGCACAAGGAGCAGCAGCAGTTCACTGACGTGCAAAGGGGATGAAGGGGGAAAGATGAAGGAAAAGAAAAAAAAAAAAAGAATACAAAATACTTCAGAAGAATCACACTTGAAATTTATTGAGGATTGTTAGTCTAAGTATTTCTGAGAAAACGGAGTCCTGAGCAGTATCAGTAATAACTGCAGGATGTATCTAAATTTTTTGGCATTAGAAACACTAACCTTCCTTCTAGCTCTCTACTCTTGGTTTTATCTGCATTGTTGCATCCTGTTCCCTGAGCTGAACATGAGAGTTATTTCTGTCCTGATGTCTATCCAAGCTATTCCAGTCTTTCTCTGTATTAACAGTGCTTCTCAGCTTTGTTAGCAAGTTTATGCAATTTCATTAACAATATTTTTATGCTATTTTTTTTTTTTGTGGCAAGGTTTTAATCAGAAACCTAATACAATTGTTCTCAGGAATGATAACTAAGAGCTCTGAGTGTGTCCTCCATTAGTTGTACACTACCCTTAGAAGCACTCAACACTAAACTCTCATTTAGCTCTTCCCTTACCAGATTTACAATTCCTCTAGCCATTCTCAATTTGTGAAGTGTAACTAGGAACTTTCTTTCAACACTTTGACTTTATAGTGGAAGGAAATGCATTTCTGGATTTTAGTCATTGTTTCTACTGCAAATTTAGGCAAATATTGATTTAATTTTTAAGTCCATTATTGTAAATATATGTGTTGTTCTTATTATTTAGTAGCTTCATTTCTTATTTTATGGTTTATGTATAAAATCATATCCATAAAAATGTATTGGATCTGTCGTTCAGCAATATCTGAGGCCAGCAATATTTTTTCTCAATTCTGTATGTAACAAGTCAGTATTTTCCATAATGACCTTAATTCTGGTAATATGTATACTTTTGGTAGCATTGTACACATAGCTATCCGTACTCAGATCCAACTTCAGGTGTGGGGAAGATTCCACCATCTCCATATTGTTGTGTTTTCCTAAATAATTTTGATCTTCCATCTACTCTATTCCTTATTCTTTACTGTCTAGCACGTCATTAAGATGGAATGGCATTCTGTTTTTCATACTTATAATTTTCATCTTTTCTCAGCAACATAAAACTTTCATGACCAGAGAGGACCGTGGATGCAACATATTTCACTTGCTCTTTCAGGGAGTCCTGTTGTCCTGTGCTATGAATTCAAATCCTCCACTTGACTGCCCAGATTCATTACGTTAATACACAAAAGCTTCAGTCACTTTTTGCTGTTCTAACCTGGCTGCCTACCTGGATTACACTGACTAGAGTAGGGCTAGTGCACACACCAAAAGCAAGGCTAGTGCTTACACCAGTAAGGGTACTGTACACATCAAAATTTTGTCTCTTCTTTCCCCCTTATCCACCTATCCCTCAACATACTTCTCAGTTCCAGCCATGTCAAGCTCTGTCTCAAAACCTGGCACCCCTCATGTCTTGCGGGAGTCAATCCATCAAGAAAAGTCCTCTGCCACTGACTACTTGCCAGTACTGAAATTTCCCTTACATTACATTAACACAACTTGAACTCTCTGATGGCCTTTATTATCTTGTCCTACTTTCATCAGATCCTCTTCCACTAGGATCTAGAAGAAGCAAATCATTCCACCAAAGATAGTCCAAACTTCTTTCTTTCCTGAGCTTCTTTCCTAGAACCATAGTCATCTTTGAACACTTCTTGCATTGACATGGCCATGTCATTTGTTGCACTATCAAGAAAGATCATTATTTTTCCCTTTTTCTCCTTTCTTCCTCTTTTTCAGGCTCTGGCTGTACTCTTTAGGCAAGCAGTGCGCCATTTTCTCTGGGGACACATGGTGGTGAATTCAGCAGGCTTTCCAGAAACAACCCGAGTCATACAGGCTGACATGCTGATACGCATGATTTCCTTCTGTTCCTATTCCTGTTAGCAGAATATTTTTTCCTGTGTTTTCTATATAACCTCCTATGTATCATTCTTTCTTCTTCTCAGTCCAGTCTTTGATATTTTCTTCTCCTATTAGTCCTTAACTTAACTTTCTTTTTGCAAGGCTTTTTTACCTGTCTTCTGTTCCTGGCTACTATTCTTTATATACTATATATACTATTCTCCAATGCAACAAATGCTATTTCTCCTTCTACAATTTTTTCTTATCCTTCTGATCACGTCATTTCCAAAATAAGACTCCTTGTCTAAGGATCAATTCTCTTACTCTTTGACAAGCAACAGTAGACCTTTACCCATCTGTGCCTCCAGGTGCAAAGCTTCCTCTCGCCCTCTGTGGCACTCATCTCTATTTGGGAACTGTAACTGCCATCAGGCACATCTTCACTTAGAGATGAGGCCATACTACATAAATAGACTGCTTTCAGCAGATTTTCACTCTTGTGCAGCTCTTGCAACCAGTCATCTTTGTCCTTGCCAGATGCTGGGTCAGCTCTTCTGCTGTATCCTATATACAAAGAAGGACAGGGACAAAGCCTACCTAAACTCCAAACACATTTTTCTTGCTGCTGTCTGTTTATCAACTAGTTATCTGCTTGGACTTGGCTTATTCTACCTCTTTTTACTTAGTAATTAGTTTTCCATGCTGGCAGCCTTCGTTCACCACCAGCTGTAGGATCTCCATCTTTTCTCCATATAGCTTCAGCCAAACCACCACCTCACAGGACTATAGATTGCAGCCAGTAAACTGAACAACCGGCATAGAGATACATTTGCTTATCAGTATTTGCTTATATGTAGGCAGAAAGAAGGATTGGGGAAGAGAAGACTGAGGGGGGAATCTTATCAATGTCTACAAGTACCTGAAGGGAGGGTGTCAAGGGGATGGGGACAAATTCTTTTCAGTTGTCCCATGTGACAGGACAAGAGTCAACAAGCACAAACTGAACCACGGGAAGTTCTGCCTGAATGTGAAGAGGAATTTCTTCCCTGTGAGAGTGACGGAGCACTGGGACGGGTTGCCCAGAGAGGTTGTCAAGTCTCCTTCTCTGAAGATATTCAAGGCCTGCCTGGATGCAGCCCTGTCTAACATGCTCTAGGTGACCCTGCTGAGCAGGGGGGTTGGACTAGATGATCTCCAGAGGTCCCTTCCAACCTTACCGATTCTATGATTCTATGATTTACCACGAGACACAAGTTCCAACAAGCATTGCTGATTATTATTCTCTTCTCCTTGCTTTTTTCTGGTTGCCAGAATAGGGTTAATTAGTTAACTCCAGCTTTGAATGGAAGGCTTTACTGTGTGTGAAGCAGAGCGCAGGAGAACACGTTTTCTGATAATGCTCTTGATAAGATGTTGCAGCCTTAACTTCAAAGGACCTTTCACACATGACATGGCCAAACAAAAAACAAGGATGAGGGCCCCACATAGCAATCAGCTTTTGTAAAATGAACTACAAGAATTTGGACCTCATTAGAAATATCCAGAAAAACACAGGTGGTAAAATAAAATGTACATATTTTAAAAAAACATATTTAAAATATGCCTACTTTAAACTCATCTGAAAGGGTAAAAAGTGGAACAAATTCTGAGTGGAGAAGTCGATTTTCAATCATCTGTCTTTCAAATGAAACTCAAACCACTGACAAAAGACCATAAAACCAATAGATTAAAGAAAAAACAATAGTTAATAATTTAAGAACAGTACTGCAAAGCGCAGGCCCTAAAATTTAGCTGCAATTATCAGGAATAACTGGGATACATTTTCAAAAATTTTCAGAAAACTGCAATATTTCCCACTTCATGTGATCTATTAGTATTTCTTAACTACAATCTTTCTGGATTCTGATCAGGTCTATGTGTAATAATAGCCTTTCCTATCAGAAAGTTCAGTATCTATTGTTCAGTTACGCAAGAGTATTGCCTTCATTGAGAAATTCTCTTTCAAATCATCATCTTAGCAGAGTATGTCAACATTTAGACTGTCTGAGGCTGTACTGGGCTTGCAAAATAGAAACCTTGTAAGTAATAACCCAGAGTGGGTCTGGTAAACATTTAGCTGTTTCTGCTGCTTAAGGATATAATTCATACCTGTGTGAAATTGCCAGCCGTGCTGCAATGGCAATCCCCAGAGTATATTGCCAGAATTTTGGGATCCAAAAGCAGTAAAATATTTGGCTGAAGAGTTTAGCAAATTCTTATACACTCCCAGTCGTTCTCGGTAGTTCCAAGCATTGATGACAATTTTGTTGCCTTCTACTGGGTAATCCAGTAGGTTTTCAGGGGCAGAATCCCACAGAGGGGGATAGACGTCTTCTCTGGTGGCATCTTTTCCTCTCTGTGCTCTTGCAATCTCTGAATTCAGTGTAGCAGTTGCTACAAGAAGGAGAATACGTACGCCAAAGTATGCCCACATTGTGAAGGTCTGTGAGCTAGGTGTTTGTGGCCACAAGGCTTTTATTATGAAAGAAGAGGGCTGGACAAAAAGAGTGACTCAAACAGAATAGGTCTCCTGTCTCCTTCCTTCTTTCCCATGAGCCTGACGTGGCATTGCCAGATTAGCAAACTGTGTAATACTCAAACCTCTGTCTTCCCATTGAGAGCTGGGGAGAAATAGTCCACAATATACATTTAGCCCCCAGTCCAGAGCCCACTCACCTGAAAGGTCATTGTGTCACAGTACTGGTTGTATAGTAGCATTATATATCCTTTTGTCTATGTATTTCTTACTAGCTGTCATCTTCCCATTTCCCTATCTAGTTCTTTAGCATAAACAGTGGACAACAATATTACAGAGCTCAAACCTATAATACACATGGCGGTGGGGTGGTGAGTCAGAAAGCTGGGTCTGACAGCTTTATCTTTGGCCTTGAGGTAGCTGCATGCTCCCTTGCTGGCAAAGTGCATGGGGCAGCATCCAAATCCTACAAATGTTTGGAGCAACAAATTCAGCCTGATTCCAGGCTATATAACAGCTAGCTAGCTGTATTTTGCATGTTTGTTTGTTTTTGCAGAAATGGCCATTATAAAGACTAAAAAACTCCATGATCTTGTAGACTCCAAAAGGAAGTAAAACACAATTGTCATAGCAACTTTACCTCATCTACTTCTGGGGTTTTATAATTTTCATCTGCTTTTTCTTACACACACAACTGTTGCTAAAGAGCAGTTATCAGATATGTCATTTCTTATCTCTGCAGTCCTTCTTTCACATGAGAAAAACTACAAGTGTTTATTTTCTTTTAAGTAATTTTATGAGTTTCAGTCAGGTTTTGCATGTTAAAGGTTATATTAAACAATACATGGGATTAGAGCAAGATGACGTTGACTGCAGACCTCTGACAGTACATATGAGAGCAATATATGAGTTTAATTCAGAAATTTTCCATCTTTTTTATTCTGCGAAGGAGACATTCCAGTAAATAAGAATCCAAAAGTTGCTTTTTTAAAAAATAAACTCCTACATATAACTAAAATATTTTTACTGCAACCTATTAGAATTCATTGTATAGATCTTACAGCATTTTCCCACTTGTATACATGAACAAATATACTGCTAAATTTTTTGTGAGACTTTAAAGGCAACTTTCCATTGAAAAATCTCTGCACTGGAGTTTCAACTCCTGTTGGTTTCCATCCCTGAGTGGATGTGAGGATTCCTGTAATGACAGCTGGACTTAAGTAGTGTCAGTTGACGGGTATTGAGTCATGTCATCGCTCCAGAGATACCAACATTTTAAATGAGTAGAAGGTTAAGGAAGACTATGAATAATATCAGCATCACTATTTTAATCATCAGTCTCTTAATAAGTACTTACCTTACTAGTTACTCAGTAGTGTTCTGTTTTTACAGACCTCAGAGCAAAAGCAAGTCCTGGAAAAGTTTATGGATAGTGATAGACAGTAATTTCAGGACTGATATGTAGTAGTTACCAAGTTTCATGAGAGAACACTGTAGTTTTCAGATGGACTACAGCGTTTGCCTCAAGATAACTCCCAAAATGCTAATAAGCAGCAATACAAAACTAGATTAGGTAAGGTGAGGTATTAACAGCACCATTCTGTTGTCGGCGGAGAAAAGCAGGCCATTGATAAGAAGCTTATCAAACAATACTTGTTATCATTTATGTTGTCATTGTCCTAATGTCATGTCCCAAGTTATGTAACAGCTAGGCAGCTAATAAGTTAGTTGTGTGGTGTACAGTCAATGCTGAGAGAGATACACCTCCAGAAAGTGATACATCCCATCTTAATAAAGGTTCCTGAGGTGCTGACAGAAATTTCTTTCTAGATAGGCCATCATCTTTCCATTCACGACAGATGAAGTTTAAACAACTATAGGTCTTTCTTTCAAACAGTTACAGTCAAGTGAGTTGACTCTTACCTTTAAAGGGTATACTGTTTGGAATACAACAGTACATGGAAGTCAAACGAGCAGAAAAAGCCATGTGTTTGAAGGCTGTACAATACCAAAGGATCCTTAGCATGTGCAAGCAAGGAGAGTATTCACCAGGACTTTGTCCAGCAGTCTAACAGAAATAAAGACATCTTCCAATGAAGTGGACTGCAAGAAGAAATGGCAGCCCATATGTGCTCCCAAACCTATTAAAACATAGAAATCCTTAGTCCTCACAAGACACTGAGGAAGAAACTGAGAAGCTGCTAAAGAAGAGACATCATTTGACTCACTGGAAAAAAAACTAGAACTCATACACAGCTTTGCAGGTGAGAAACCTTCAGGTAACCTAAAGATGGCCCTTTCTTTCAGTCACATAAGGCAGCATTTAAGAGAAAGGTGCACTCAATCTTATTAAGGGCAAATGTCCTTGGAGGAAGAAGAATGAATTTTGATCTGGATGGGATAGTAGCCACCTGGCACCCTTCACTATGCCCTTCCCATTTGCATGAGCAACTATGAGTGCTTCTGGACTATGAGCAATAGTGACACTGCCGTTCCAGGATAAACTAGACCACACTGCAGCTGAAGACATTCGTGATGTATTTTACTTGGATAAACCTGTAGCAGTGTACATATTTAGTTTGCTTACCAGTCTCTGTGCTATTGTCTACAGTTATTTCTCTGAACAGATTTTCTACTTCTTTTTGTCACAGGCCTTTGTTATTTGGCAGGGAGGATCTTTATGGCTTCAGTGCTCCTCAGCAAAATCCCATGACATGGCTATAAAAGGGTGTTTCAATTCCTACCTCACTTCTCTTAGGTGTGTTTGTAAGGAAAGATCATCAGTCAAAGGTCATGGCCATGTGGGTGGACTCCACCACTAATTCAGTGTTGCAGGTTGTGCTGACAGCATCTGGAAACTGAGTGAAGGTTATAATGTATGTGTAGTGGAGAAAGCTGGAGGTGCTGTATCCTCATATCTTGGCTCCTCCATGCATTCTTGGGCTTAACATTTCTCCTCCTTTGGAAAACATCATTCTCATGTTATCTCTTCCTCCTATTTCTCTGTCTGCAAATAGCCTAAGTTACCTGTTAATTCTGCCTCTCCAAGCAGAGTAACCTGTGTTGCAGTTCCTGAAGATTCAGGTTTTAAGCTGTGCTTATAATTTTGTTTGATCAAAGAAGGTCATAATATAATACTTGTCTTCAAAAGAGAAAAACAAAAACAAAAAACCTATCTTCAGAATTAGAAAAACAGAAAAACACGAAAAAGAGCTTCATGAAAAATAAATTAAAAAACTGAAAATGAATAATGCTCCTAATCAAAATCAAACCCTTCTACAGTAGAAAATACTAGATCAATCATTGTATGGAATATGCAATATGAAAATTTTCTTTCTCAGATTAAGTAGTCATTTTTTCATGAGGCTAGTTGGATGAATTGCTGGCTGGATAAATGGCCACCAAGACTGGTATAAATCCAACAGTGTCAGAGTTCCAATGGCTAATTTTAAATGAAAATTAACTTCTTGAAAGGTAAACATAATGATTTGGAGGTCAATTCTTCACACAAGATATGGAGTGGGTATCAATACTTTCCCATATGTAGTCTCTCAGATCAGAATGCTCCTCTGGATTGACTGAGTTTACTACAAATATCGCTGCTGCAGTACCAGTGTTAAGGTATATGCGAAAGATGCTGTTCTACTGTGTATCTCTCAAGCTACAGGAAAATTTGAGTCAACCTATATTTTTAGGCTGTCTGTTAACTCCAGGGTGAGCTTTAAAGATCATCTTTAATCACTTTCATAATGATTCTGTGGAAGTGTGTAGAGAATTGGCTGGACGAGCATGGATATCAGGCCGTGCAAATGAGCAACCCTGACTTGCTGATATGGAGTAACCTTGGAGACACCTTGAAGGACAAGTAATGAGGGAGTAAGAATGAATGCTGTGTAAAAACAGGATGAAGGGGTTGGCGAGACGGGACAGTGAATATGTGGATAGCCAATAGCACAGAGCTTTGTGGCGTGAACTATAGTAGTAAGCCAATTAGATATAGCCAGCTGGATGCTTGAGCGTGTGAACAGCATACGATGGTATATAAGCAGGTTAAGTTGCTGAAATAAACGGATCATATTGCTAGCTCATATTGGGTCGTCTTATGATTCCGCAAGCCCGCCTCCGACAAGTGGCGCCCGAACAGGGACCCCGAAGATATAAGTGAATCTGCTTTCTACGAGAGCTGGAGGAAAGGCCGTGTGCGCACTAAAGAGGAATTCGTGCAGCTGCCCTCCGAGTGCCGGTAAGACCGCTGATCCTTGCCATAGAGATGGAACGAGAAGCGGCAATACAGTTATTGACAGAATTCCTCGCTAAGCGAGAGGCGCCCGTCTCTACTAAGAAGTTACTTGCCCTCTGTGAATGGGCTAGGGGGCATGTACATTTAAGCGACCCCACCTTGGTATTTAGTGTTGGTGAATGGCGGGAGGTGATCAATGCCCTGCAGAAATATCAGGCAGAAAAAAGGGTCGCATGTGCCGCATCGGCAATGCTGGGGGATCGCCCCTCGGAAACCTCTCCCGCAGTTACTCCCTCACGGCTTTTTGCGAGCCCGTCCTCCGCAGGAGGAATGGAGGTTCCTGTGGCTGAGAGCGCAGCGGAGATAAGGGCAAAAGCGGCTCAGAGCCAGGCAGAGCAGGAGGGGCAGACTTCTCGTTTGGACGAAGGCCAAGGGGGCCCTTGTTGCCGTCCCTCTGCACCGCCTCTGCCAGAGAACAAGAATAGTGATAATGAAGGGAAAACAGCTGGGGCACGGAGTGCGCATGCGGAAACTGAGGAGGAGGACCGCTTCCTTGACCCCCCTCCTTCATCGCGGTTGCGCCGCTCAGGGCCTCGGCCTTCAGACCATCTGTTGGAGGAAGTTACTCGGCGCATGAGCAATTTGCAAGCCGGAGAAGTGGGTGATGTGCCTGTTATCTCTTCTGGCGGAGTGCAATTAAAGCCCTTGAATACACAACATCGGTGGTCAGGGGTGATCCGCGATGCCCTTTTGGAGGGTGAGTGGCAGGCCGCCACTGCCTGTCCTCCCTCCGCCTTCCCTGTGACTGTTACGAATGCAGGTGGTCAAGCCACCGCTAGATATCACCCCTTCGAGTGGAAGTTGATGCAGCAAATTCGCAATACAGTTGCTACCTATGGATTACACGGAGAGCCGTCACGACAAATGATTACGTATTTGTTTGCCTTAAATGTCATGACACCGGATGACTGTGTTTCGGTGGCAAAACTGGTGTTGACACCGGCGCAGTTTCTCCTGTGGGAACGATATTGGGAGGAGGGCTGTCGCAAGGTGGTCAACACGCCGAGGCCACAAACTGATCCCCTGCGAGATGTCACCTTGGATATGCTGATGGGCAAAGGAATTTACGCTGCCGCTGCTCAACAACTGCAGTTTCCGGTGGATTTCCACAACGCCTCTGCCGAAGCAGCTAAAAACGCGCTGTGGAGGGTGCCGATGGAAAAGAGGCCACCCAGTTGGGCTACATTGCGTCAAGGAGTCCAGGAGCCCTTTGACTCCTTTATCAACAAGCTCGTGGCGTCTATTGAGGCGTCTCACGAGATCGGGGAGGGGGTCAAGGAACAGTTGTTGCGTGCTTTTGCATTTGAGAATGCGAATGCGAAAACGAAAATGTTGCTAAGCACCTTGCCTAGGAGTGCCACGCTCTTGGAGATGCTGGAGAGAGTAGCTGATTCTGGCCTCCAGCAGCAAGCTGCGTTTGTGTCTGAGGCGGTCACCGCTGCTGTTAAACAGCAGAGCAAATCGCTTGCGGAAGCAGTGGCGCAGCAGACACAGGCGCTTGCCGCTGCCTTACAGGGCCCAGCCCAGCAGCAGAGGCCTCGTAACTTAGGGGCTTGCTTCTGCTGTGGGAAACCGGGCCACACCCGGAAACAATGCAGGGAGGCACAGTGTGGTGTGAGGACTGTCACAGTGACACTCACGCCTCTGCTGCGTGTCGGCGGCCGGGAAACGGCTTGCGGAGCGCGAAGGGGGGTCGCGCGCAGACAACAATAACCCCTCCTCCGGCTCCAGTGGTTGGGGGACTCCAGCCACTGCCGGGAGCTTGGGGTGCGACCTGGCAACAGCAGTAGAAATCACCCTGATTGACACCAGGCCACAGAAAATTCCAACAGGGTGGCACAAGCCGCCTGATCGAGTGGGAGGCCTTTTGTTAGGCCGCTTCTCAGCCGGCTTGAAGGGCATCGTTGTATGCCCTGGGGTTCTTGATGCTGATTATACGGGTCAGGTTTGGATAGTAGCATATACTCTAACTCCTCCCATTTTTATACCAAGGGGAAGTAAAATTGCCCAAATAGTCCCATTTCCGCAGTTATTAGCAGAATTGACCAATCCTGCACAACTTCGAGAGTTGCCCCAGCGGGGAAATGCTGGGTTTGGAAGTACTGACCCACTAGCTTGTCTAACTCTAAACATGAACCGTAGACCGACGGTCTCGGTGCAGGTAAATTATGCCGGTGAGCAGCGGTACTTTTGCCTGCTGTTGGACACAGGAGCTGATGTTACGATCATGTCGGCCGCGGTTTGGCCCACACTCTGGCCAGTTCGTCTGTCTCCGGATGCAATTGTGGGTGTGGGGGGATCAGCTCAAGCCATGGTAACTTTGCAGCCTGCGGAGCTGATCCTTGAGCAATGCAGGGCCCGGGTACTCCTTACTGTCCTGCCACTACCTGAAGGGGTCAATGTGCTGGTGGGATGGGAGTGCCTCACAATATGGGGAGTTGTTTGTAGCGGCCGCCTTGCAGCCCATCCGTCAAGCATGGCCGCAAGCAATCATTTATCATTATATGGATGACATTTTAGTAGCCCAGGCTGCTCCCTTTTCACACCATCAAAGCAAATATTTGCATGATACGTTACTGGCCAGAGGATTACAGGTTGCTCCAGAAAAGATACAGGTTACCAGCCCATGGAAATATTTGGGATGGCACATTAGTGATACTATGGTCAGACCACAAAAGGTTACACTGACGACTGCCGTCCACACCCTACAGGATGCACAGAAACTTATGGGAGATTTACAATGGGTCAGGGCCGTAGTAGGCATTCGAAACGAGGAGCTGGAGCCTCTTCGCGCCTTATTAAAGGGCTCGGATCCAGCTACCCCTGTCCGTTTGTCTATGGCACAACAAGCTTGTTTACAGCACTTAACGGATTTAGTTACATCACGATGGGCGTCTCGTCGGTTTGAAGACGAGCCATATAGGCTTGTCGTACTGTTATCTGCGACTTCAGTGTGTGCAGTCATCATGCAGTGGCAAAAGAAAAAAGAGGGAGATGTGATAGCGGTTTTGGAATGGGTATTTCTCCCTCTCCAACTGAAGCGTAGTATTGTTACATGCCTGGAGCAAGTAGGGGAAGTGATTAGAAAAGGACGGGATAGGCTGGTGGCCATCACCGGACAGGAGCCCGATACAATTCACATACCAATGGCACAAGCAGATTTGGAATGGGTGCTGCGCCACTCCACGGCGCTGCAACTGTCACTCCTAGGCTGGCCAGGATTACTGTCTACCCATGTGCCTAATGGGAAGGAGAGCGGATTTTTCCAGTCACAAACATGGGCGGGCAAGCCGCTATTTTCAGAGCGGCCACTTCAAAATGCCGTTACCGCCTTCACAGATGCAGGAAAAGCCAGTAGAAAGGCTGCCGTTGTGTGGCAGGACAGGGGGCGTTGGCAGCATCAGGTCCTCCCGGCAGTGGCGGGAGACAGTTTGCAGACATTGGAGTTAGCAGCAGTTTGTTGGGCAGTGACTCACTGGATGCACATACCACTGAATGTGGTTACGGATTCATTGTACGTAGCTGGTGTTGTTCAGTGGATTAAAGATGCTGTGCTCAGGCAGGTACATAACGCTAGGTTGCTTGCCCTATTTATTCAGTTGCAACAAGCCTTACGGCAAAGATCGCAAATGTATTGTATTATTCATGTACGGAGTCATCAAACGATGGAAGGTTTAGGGTTAGGTAATCACCTGGCAGATCAATTGGTTAGCATGGCTATTCAACCCCTAAATCAGTATGAGGTGGCGCAGGCCTCACACAATCAGTTTCATCAGAATGCCAAAGGCCTTAGTAGACAATTCTCTCTCACGATTACCGAGGCACAGGGCATTGTGCGTACCTGTCCACAATGCAGCCATCATGGACCAGGGTTAGGGATAGGAGTCAATCTGAGAGGTTTGAAAGCCCTGGAGCTTTGGCAAATGGATATTACCCATATTGTTAGCTTTGGGAGATTGAAATATGTGCATGTTATGGTAGATACATTTTCGAGATTCATTTGGGCCACAGCACAGCCGGGAGAAAAAACCTTACATGTCCGCAAACACCTGACACAGTGCATGGCGATCATGGGGGTTCCACAACATATAAAGACTGATAATGGCCCTGCCTACACTAGTAATACCACACGTCAATTTATGATGCACTGGGGAATTAGGCATATGACAGGGCTACCAAATTCACCAACAGGCCAAGCTATCGTTGAACGGGCTAATAGAACCCTGAAAACCTATCTGCAAAAGTATTCTGACATAATAGACGCTAAAGAGCGGTTGGATAAGACCTTGTTTGTGTTGAATCACTTGTGCATTTTCGGGGATTCCGAGGTTCCTCTTGTGGTGGTTCACAATCAGCATGTACAACAAGCGGTGACACCACGGGTGGCCAAGGTGTTGTATCAGAATCCATGAACTGGAATTTGGGAAGGACCTGCAGAGATTGTGTATGTTGGAAGAGGTTACATGTGTGTTTCTACCCCCTCAGGTCCACTAAGGGTGCCCAGCAAATGGACTAAGGCCTCCACCACTGAAAGGCATCAAGCAGACGTCTCCAATCACGATGGGCTGGGTCAATCCGCTGATACTCTGGCTCATCTGCTTGGAGGCCCAGACGCTGCTTGTTGAGGCACTAACAAACATTGATGTGAGACAGAATCTGTGCATTACTTGGGCTAATCGTACTGGACAGTCCAACTTTTGCCTTTCCGTGGTGTCTGCTACAGATCCCTTTAGAATGTGTCTGGTAGAAGTTCCCACTTTTAGGATCTAGTATTTTAAGCCATTTAGCATTCACAATTGTAGTCAATCCCTAAACGTAAGCCATTGTGCAGCAATTGATTTTTTACTATTGGCGCAAGGACATGGATGTGAGGACTTTGAGGGAATGTGTTGCTTGAACCTGTCAGATCACAGTGAATCTATCCACAAGAAGATTTGGTGGCTACAAGATCATACGAAGAAAATACAACAAGAGCATGGACTTTTGGATGGGTGGCTACATGGTTTGTTTGGCCCTTTGCCTCAATGGTTGTTAAGTTTGATCAAAGAACTATTGTGGATAGCAGTTGTGCTGTGTTTAGTGGGTGTATTCCTCTGTATTACTTTTAGTTGTGTTAAGCGGATGCTCTCCCAGGCTCTTCAACAAGTTTGGGTTGCTCAAAAGAAAAACGGGGGAATTGTAGAGAATTGGCTGGACGAGCATGGATATCAGGCCGTGCAAATGAGCAACCCTGACTTGCTGATATGGAGTAACCTTGGAGACACCTTGAAGGACAAGTAATGAGGGAGTAAGAATGAATGCTGTGTAAAAACAGGATGAAGGGGTTGGCGAGACGGGACAGTGAATATGTGGATAGCCAATAGCACAGAGCTTTGTGGCGTGAACTATAGTAGTAAGCCAATTAGATATAGCCAGCTGGATGCTTGAGCGTGTGAACAGCATACGATGGTATATAAGCAGGTTAAGTTGCTGAAATAAACGGATCATATTGCTAGCTCATATTGGGTCGTCTTATGATTCCGCAAGCCCGCCTTCGACAGAAGTGCATTTGTCTTGTTGATTACTTTAGATGGTACCATAGCTTTCACGTGTTTTTTGCTGATCTCAGAAGGTGAAGGTTGTGGTGGGTTAAACTAATTGTAGACTTAGGTATCTATAGTACTCAGCACCTACAGATAAGGTCTTCATCGGCACCTTTTCAGTAATATTTACCATAAAAGACTTTGATCTGCAATCTTAGCTTTATAAGCTAAGCTCATTTGTCTGAGGCAGATATAAAAAAATCACTCAGTGAAATATATATTTAAGATAAGGTGAAATCAAAATAGATATATTACTGAAAGCCTCAGGGTTGTAAAAAAATTGTCTAATGTAGAAAGATGGCAAAATTTCAATATATTTAGTTTGTCTACAGAGATAGTTACAGAGCTAAATCTGTGTATAATTTCAAGTAAATCTTTTGCTGATAGTGAAAAGATAAACTGCAGTAAAAAGTAACACAATCACATTCTGAGTTGGCTTTATTTCAATCTTTCATTAATTATGCATCCATTTATTAGACAAATTAATTGAAATCTCTCTCATTTTCATCTAATTAAAATGTGATGCTAAAAACAATAAGTGGAATAACTATTTAGAAAAAAAATTAGCATAATGCAAAGATCCATTAAAAAAAAAATCACATACATGCAAAGCAGTAGCTAGATGTTAGCTTGTCCAGATTATCTGATGTGATGTAGGCAAAATAACAGAATTCGATAGACTCTTGCACTGAAACCACTTTTTTTCAGTTGAAAGAGATAAATAATGGATCCAAAAAATTCAGGAGATATTTTCACCTCTTCAAACTCAGAAACTTCAGAGGTAATTTTCATAGAACTGTGATCCATCTTCTTCTAGCTGCAGCCATTTTTCCTTGGAAGGAAAAAAAATGGAAGGGAAAGGAAAGAAGGTTTCTTGCAAGAAAACAAAGTGGAGCTAGCAAAAATGTTTCTCAGATAAATAAATTAGGTTTTATTGTGTAAGCAGGCAAAATAAGTTTTAGTACAAGATATCTCTTAAGAAACGGAATAACATTTTGAAAGTAAAAAATGGAAGGTATAAATCATCCTTATATTTATTGCCTAATTCTACGTCTGTTATTGGAAAGAATAACACTTTTGTTTCTAATTGATATTCTGGGTTGGTATAGAACAGCGTAACTTGGTTCTGCTGTTCCATTCACCATGACAGCGGGACTAAGGGTGATTTTCAAGAAAAACAAATTTCAGGCTTGTTTAGAGAACTGTGAATAACTTGCTATAAACAAATATCAAACATAACTCTTTTAAAAAGATGTATACCTAATATTTACTTCCCACATCATATGAGTCATGCCTGAAACAAAAACATGGTACTGTGGATGAGAAAAGGTATGTAGAGTGAAAATAAATGCATAGATAGGTGTTAAAAGAGAAAGAAATTACTGGGTATTGAAAGGCACTTGTCAATAATACTGGAGAATGAAGCTGATATTACCTTGAAATGTGATCTATTGACAGTATGTGGAGAGATGCGACACCATGAAGTTGAGAGATGACAGAGCACATTTCTTTAAAAAAGAATATTTTTGTGGAAAACATATTTCTATTGTCCATTTTTTCATGCCCTTTGTTCACTTTTCTTCACTGTTGTTTCTTTTTAGATCACATCCCAGACTGCATTACCTGGAAGCTCCCAGGAACACTGCTGGTGAAATTTCTCACAGACCATGAATTCGTAGACACATATCAATTCCATAATAGCGGTATTCAATGTATAGTCATTCGTGCAAAATTTAGATGATGCATTCGTCTGTGTACAAAGTACTTGCTCACTGATATGAGGATGTAAGAACTAATGGCATGATATTTCCTGATAGCTGACAGCTATCTGATTATATTACCCAGTAAACATAAACATGATTGCTAAATACTGCAAGGTTTCATGCTCTGGATCAATAATGAAAATGCTGGTTGCATACAACAAGGCAACTTTTGTAGCACAGGGCTTTATAATCCATTGCCTGTTGTCACAGAAAAGTCAGGCCTTGGATTTTCAAAGGGATGCAAGAAAAACTGATGTTTTACTTTAGGCAGGTTTGAAAGGAATCCCTTTTAATTCCCTAGGCATTCCTGCCAGATTAGGACTTCCAAGAACTCACTGATTCCACACAAAAAAATGTCCAGTTTCCCACGTATTCCTGACCTCCTTGGAAGTACCATTTCATCAAATTAACAAGGCACATGCATCTTGAATCATATTTAACTGCCTATCAGAAAGATGGGAGTAATCCCTGTAAAAAGAAAATATGAGTGTCAACCCCAGCTTTCTGCCCTTTTGCCACAGTGATGTGAAACACAAGCTGAGTTCCTCTTCTCACTGCCTGCGCCATTGCACTGCTTTCGCTCTGCGGTCCGTACAGGGAGACACAACACGGTGTTTGCACACAGCGGAGGGTACACGGTGAGAAATGGCCCCACGGAAAGGGCTGGGTGCCTCGGCAGCAGGAGGTCCCGAGCTGCAGGGTCTGGTCTAGCAGTGACCTCCCAGAGCTGCTCTCCTGCTGTGCCACCACGGAGGGGAAGGCAGCAGCTCTTCTCCTTGGGAATAAAGGTCGCCTCTCCTGGAAAATGGTGAGATCTTAGAGACACATAGGAGTGTCACTGGCAGAGGCACCAGATCCCTTGATGGTGTAACTGTCCTGTACCTTATGGTATAAAGAAGTTTTTTAATGTAGCCTAAATTTAAATGAAGGTCTGGGGGAAGCTTCCTTGCCTCACTATTGACCTCACTACAGTCTAATTTATGCATACTTATGTAGTCAGGCAGAACCCGAAGAATCTTAAGCTTTCAAGAAAGAGGCAAAAGACAAAAAAAATCTTCCAGAACAGTGATCATAAAGAGTCAAGTTTTAAAGACAGCAGGTTTCTGAAATCTGTGATTTTATGAGGCATTTTGTTCTAACTAATCTAATTATAAAGCTCAGCCTTGGAGCCAGAAGACTGTCCTGATTCTGTGCCTCTGAAGAAGTAGTTTGAAAATGTTGTAAGTTACAGTTTATTTTGTCAAATAGAATTGATGACAGTAAATGCAATATCAGAATTAAAGGTAGGTACTGATCCTGGGCTGTTAACATCCCAGTGTTAAAAATGACACACAAAAATTCTTTGGGTTCAGCTCATTTGCAGTAAAACTTGTGATAATGCATCTGATATGCTTGTTCTACAGTTGTCAAGGCTAACACCTCATAACTTAATGGCCTATTTCTTCCTTAGAGACCAAAGACTGACAGATGGAAATAAAGAATTCACATACTTTGTGTTTTGAAATCTGACAAAATAAGGATGGTGGAATTGTAGCTTGCTGTAGGTTTGTATATGACCACTAGATGATGCTATGTAACTTTTCAATCTGCTACTTTCAAATATATTTAAAAGAAAAAAAACCATCACCAGACTGGAATACAACATGTTTTTAACATGCACACATGCACAAAATCCAAATCCAAATCTTAGCATCTAAGTAAAAAAAAAAAAAAAAAAAAAAAAAAAAAAATCTCATCCCAGTTAGTATCTGTTGACAGATGGATGCCGTGAGAGGGTTTTAGGGTCTCCTTGTGCTGAATAAAAATACTGTGGCAATGTGATATGCAATGATATTGAACAGACCTCTAACAGTAAAGATTTGCTCAAACTATGATAAAAGAGTAACTTTGCCCAGCAATTTTTATGCTGGATCAGATATCCTCTGTTTTCCTGCAGCCAGGATAAAGCCTTAAGCCAGCATAAACATCATATGTCATACTTAAATCAGCTTGCTCTTGACCTAGATGAAACTTGTTCTTCCAGGTGATGAGGTAGAGAACAGGATGGGCATCGATGCACAGAGAACCCCAGCCAGAAAGAGGGACTCATGGCCAAATCCTCACTAGATATTCTTATCATAAAGTGCATCTTTGAAACCTGTATGTAACAGCTGGCCTGCTGTATGATTTATATTTTGGATTGAGCAAGGCAGTAAATATGTTTATTTTTCGTCATTATAGATCAAGATAGAAGAGTTTGAGGTATTAAAGAAGGGGACTAAGAAACACTGCAAGGCAGAATGTGGCAACTCACCAAGCCTCTGTTCACTGTGTGGCCGAGAAAAAGGCTCTGAAGGCACTCTGACTTCTCCTATTTTTCCTATAAGAAAATGCTATAAGATAAAGTTTATTTTTCCTCTGTTGATCTCCACGATATTTGTAGATGATCCTTGTGTGTGATATTTTTTATACATTTTAGATTCTTGCATCATTATTCAAAGGCAAACCAATTAGTGAATCTGAGTCTCAGGATGGATATTGCTATATAGATGAGGCCTTGTCCATATATAAATGACTTTTTTCAGAAAGCCTGAAGGGAAGAATCTTTAATTTTGCCGTCTGCAAAGTGGACTAGCAGCTGGTCCTGCCTTAGAGAAGTATTGATCCATGTGGTTTTTCAGAGCTCCCTAGTCAGGGGATGCTGCCAGTGCACTAATGCACTAATCAGGCAGTCAAAGAAATAACTCTGCCATCATAGATGTGCTGATTTCACATCACCAGACCAGGTCACCATTATCTTGTGACAGTCTGAAACAGACTAATTGAAAGGGTGATTGATAAGGGCACATGGACTTGAGCTATGATTTAAACTTGTCTGAAGGATAACTTGATACTGTGTCAAAGTTTTTGTAGAGATTGCAAAACTTAGCATTAAACAGTTCAACCAAACTCTATGAAACACCTGCAAAAGGTAAGGGGTCTAAACAAAACTAATTCTTTTTCTGCATTTTTTGGTCATTTTTTATATTGCAGTAGTAAAAAGCAGTCTCAGTCATATTCCAGGACCTGATTTTGCAAAACACTACTTAAACATAGGTCCATCCACTAGATGAATGAACAATAAATTTCTAATTTTCAAGCATGTGATTGACTCAAGCTTTATAAAACTTTGATTGAGTATTACAGGACTTAGTGGATACAATTACCTATTTTTTCAGTATTAATATATTTAGTCAATTTGCCCCTTTACTTACAGTTAAAATGTACGAATACAGTTAGATTATGTCAATTTTACTTGGCACCATTTACTTATTGCTTGCTTTCAAATGACACCAGATAATATCTTAGTAGTCTCTTTGCTTTTCACACGCTGTTTCTAGAATCACCTGCTCCATCCTCTTTAATACTATTAATTACAGCATACTGTTAATAAGAATATTTATTAATATTATTGATATTTTACAGTGAAATGACAGAAAGTGTTTTCATTCCTTAGTCATTACGACACATAAATGTATATGTGTATTTTTCTGTTATTTTATATCAGAAAATAATTATGCCTGTACAAGAAATACTCTGCATAGCATAAAAGTCTTATGGCATTTTACTAATTTCTGAGCTAGGAATCATAGCGCTCTTTCCTAGTTCTGTGTCAGATCTGCAAAAAGAAAATCAAAATAGATTCAATATTTTAAAAATAGATTCAATATTAGAGGCCATTTTTGTTTGGCCACGAATGTGTCCCTTTTCTCTCATGTTGCTGTGCTTTCTTTGCGTTCGCCTTTACAAGAGCCTGCAGCAATTCTATTACTGGTGCACACAGTGTGCTTGCCCTTTCAGGATATCTAGAGAGAAAGAAGGATTTGTACGAGCTAATTTCTTTGGAAGTGGATTTAATATTAAGACAGTACTTGCTTGGTCATACACCAAACAGAAACCCCCTACACACAGCGCTGTTTAATACACGAAGTCAGATGTATAAATATGGAAATGTTCTTCTGCTCTTATTATCTTTCCAATCCTGCTTCTTCTTGCTGCCTCTCTCTCCCCACACTCTTCCTGAAGCTGCAAGTGCTGGCTGTGCTCTTTCTTCCTTTTGGTTAGACCAGAGGAAGATTACCCATGGACACTTGGACACCTGCTCTGCTTTTCTTGGGGATTTCTTGCCTTTTAACAACTTTTGACAAAATACTCCATTTGCTTACCTGAAGTCTTCACGGTTAACTGCCGATGTGCTTAGTCACAGAACAGATGTTACTCTTACTTCAGTAGTGCAGGTAGTTGGTGTGGGTAGAAGGGAAAAAATAAGAGAAAGTGAGAAAACGAATCATAAATCCCTTGATTTCTGATCTAAAGTCAAGAGACAACATGCTGCAAGTAGATACAGTATCCAGAAAATGTGTTATTAAACATCCTATAGTGAATACAGTGAAGAAAAAGACACAGCAATTCCACTTGTATGCACCTAACTCTTACTTCTAATCGTATTTATCACTCGTTCTTATTGCAGCTGCTTTTCATCTACCATTTATGCTGAAGAATAAAAGTCATAAACATACATACAGAAAACAAAAGATACAGGGCTGAGTTTAGCAATCTTCTGCTGTTAAGATTCTTCGGGGCCCAGTATCTCAAATGGCAGATTCCGATTCCGGTTCCCGTTGTGGGGGCAATTTGTGTGGCCCTTGCCTGGCCTCAGAAGGGTGCCTTTTCCTGCATTCCTGCATGAGTTCCTCTGCTTTCCCAGATCCCATACCTTCCTCCTCTCCTCCTGACAGCTCAGGAAGCACCAGCAGCAATCTAAGACGGCCCAAGAGAGATGGAGCAGCCTGTTGCAAGATTACTCAATTAAAAAGGAGCAGGCCCGGATAAAATTACTCAGCTGTTTTCCATGAAAATGTGTGGGTTTTGGGGAAATCGTCCAGCAGAAGTCAGCAAAATGTAATTGAGCAATCCTGCTCGAGGCAATCACCGCTGTAACAAAGATATGTTTTCAAATAAGATGCAATAAACAGCTATGAAAACTGATACTGTTGTAGAAGAGAAAAAAAGAGCTATGTGTAACAGTAAGAGTTTATCATACTTGAATTTTAGCATTATCAGGATTAGAGTATAGGATTTTATAATGCTCTACTTGAGCCTGAGAGCAACTCTGGTCTCTGCCAGTTCAGTATCGTTGTAAGACTGTAACTAGTGAATAGAAGCTACTGGCTCTTTGATACAAACAGGAGCAATTCTGCCTTATATTTTAATTCTCGGCTGTTTATTGTGATTTTAAGATCACACTTGCATCAGGAATGTTTCAGTATACTGATGAACTTTCGTACTTCTTCCCTGTAAATACTTTCAGCTTCCTGTGATGGGAAATAATGCTTGCCCATCATTTTCCATTTTATCAGTATTAATTCAACATTGAACATCTGTCTTATAGTTTTCTTCTGTGCACCTCTAAGTGCTTTGTCAGAGAGATAAAGCTAAATCACAGTTGATCAGGAGATCAACATCCTCCTTTGTGTATATGGGGAAATTATTAGATTTTTCCAAGAATGATGCTGGTAGAAAGACTCTGTATTACGTGAAGTTGTAAAGATGAGACTGTTTCATAATATCCTATTTTACAGAATCACAACATTGTTTTTGGTTGCATTATGCAGACAACACCCAAAGTGCAATCCAGTCTACTGCTTTGTTATAGTTAAGAAGCTCTCACAAATGGCCTAAAAAATGCAGCTGAAAGGCTATAAAAATAAACATAATCAAATCAGATTTGTACTTCACGGTTAAGATTCCCAATGGCTCACAAAACATCCTGCAATGAGAGAGGCCATCACTGCAGTAAGTAGTTGAAGAGCAGTTTCTTACGTACACTGAAAGAGAGAGATTCTGGACTCAAAAGGAGTTTTCAGTTATGTCTTTTGTGGGCTTTAATGATAGTGGAACTTTCCACACTACACTTTTCCATGCTTCAAGCTGTTAAAAGTGTGATAAACCTACATAACCAAAAGAAATCTGGGATTGTGCTTCTGTTTATTTAGGTAGTTTTAAAAATTATTATGGATTAATGGAAAGTGCATGCAAATGAAAAGTGTGTATGAATCCATTTTTTTTTTCAAAAGACAAAACTCAATCTTTTCTGAGAGAAGGGACTTAACTTCCCTGAATTAATCTGTTTTTCATAGCTTTTCCAGGGATTAAATCTCAAGGATGGGAGGTGAAGAGAGAACAGCAACCATTATTATCACTTTAGGAGACTGCAATACACTCAAAGTCACATGATAAGCTCAGCACCATAGAGAAGATCAGGATGCATTTCTCTGATCTATGCATGAGGGGCCCTTTTCAGTAAATGCAGTACTTCCTATCAGAAGAAAAGCTTTTTATAAAATTAGAAATATCTGCTTTCTTGAAAAAAGTGAATTTTATTTTGCTTATATGTTTTGTGTCATGCAAATATTTCTTACATACAAAGACAGTAAAGACAGTCTTTACTTTAACAAAGTTCTTTTTAAGATCACATTTTGGAAATTTGTAGTACAATTCATTATTGTTATATACAGAATTTTGCATGGTATTTTTATGAGGCATTTCAAATGAACAGGACACTGGGTTTTTCTAACCCACAATGGACATAATTACTGATGGGAAAAGATGTACCAACTTTACATCACTTAATTTAGTAAAGATTCTAAACTAACTCTGTCAGTATTCAAATCATTGTGAATGTTCCTTTGCCACCTTAGAGAAGACATTGGGTGAAATGGCCACTACATCTGGGGCAGGCTGTTTTAGTGACAGTGTGAGGTTTGCTCTTGACTTCAGCAGAGCCGAGATTTCATTCCAGAGGATTAGTTGGTAAATTTTAAAGAGAAAATGAAAATTCCATAATAAGAAGTTTTGCTGCTTCTTACACACTCTTCTCACACAATTATGAGACAATTTGGAGCAGAGAATAAGATGAGCTCTGAGAGAGTGGATCACGTATTTTTTGTGAGCCTGACCTTATAGCGAGTATGTTTATGTGCCTTCTGTGGACAGAATGGAACCTATGGGACATGCTCTCACAGACACATATTTCATTGAAAACTAATTAGTTAGACCAAACAGAAGCACACGGATTTATTGCCGACCTTGCTGAGACAGACAGCATGTTAACAAAGCACCTTAGATTCAGAGAAAGAGAGAGAGAGAGAGGTGTTAGTTCATTCAGGGCCGTTTTCTACTTAAAGGCATTATCTTAAGCTTTAGGTACCCTTTAATCGGAGTCTCTAGTGCCTCAGATCAATAAAGGATTATTTCGGATCTGTCCTGTAACGTTCGGATTCTCCATGAGCAGCAGCATCAAGTGGCCAGTGTTTGCACATTACTATAGCAATATGACACTGAGCCTCTGGGCTGATTTGTGTTCTCACTTGCACTGATGTTACCCCATTGAGCCTGATTGCTACTTCCTCTTAATAGATTTATATCAGAGTAAAGGTATTGTGTTGAATAACATTACTCCAATGGGACTCAAAATAGTATCAAGCTAGTAGAGCCTTGTCTCTCACGTGAATCTACAAAATGCAAAGTGTACATGAGAGAGTTAAGGTTGAGAAGCATAGTTGCCATAGGGGACTTACCCCACAAGAATTTGATCTCTAGTATTTGAATTTTTCCTATTGTCTGTGGCTATCAAAGAAGCTACAAAGGTAACATGCTTATTCCTGTGGTTTCCCAGACTCCTCCTTAGAAATGCTCCTTCCTCTTTCCTACTTTCTCTCCCTGCCCCCACCAGGCAATGTTTGCATGGAAAGAGTGCCAAGTGCTGTGCGCAAGAGAGGCTGGAGCTGCTTGATGAGGTGACATGTGGTTGATGTCACCATAGAAACTGTGACTCCAGCCTCATTCACACAAAAAACTGCTCTCAGGCAGCCCAGAAAGTGAACAGAAGCTATTGTGGGTATAATAAGACAGCCTATCAAAACTGTCTGTAGTTCAAGACCTTATAAAGCAATATCAGTGCACAAAAGGAGGGATATTTAGGATGAATCATTCTCTCACTTGCTGTTCTCACATGCAGTCCCTTAATCAGAAGCCATGCAATGAACCTGCTAATATTTACCTCTTGAAACACCTGCAGATCCCTTTTTCTATACAGGCAGTGCTTAAATGTACGTGGTGGAAAAAGATACCTGATTTTAATACTTCAATATGTGCCAGAACATCTCTAATTCCTCAAAAAGCAATAGGGCATTATGTAAGAAGCTGACAACATAATGGACATGAAAAGGTCCAACAAATTGGTAACCAAAGGATCTGATTCACCACTGATTTATTAATTTTTAACTTGTATGAGTACAGTGATTTTTCCATGGCCTTTACAAATATAAATTAACAAATAAAATGTCAAGCTCTGCTGTGGGATTCCAGAAACAGTGAGTATAGTTTCTTATATAGCCATCATATTCAAAAGCACTGAGAGGTAGAAATTAAAACTTGGTCCTAAATGCCTGTAAGAATTTAGCATAAGTCATTTTGAAAACATGATGAGCGGAGAGAAGCTTGCTGACATTTTCAAAAGTTCATAGTCCAGGAGTTACCTCTGTAAATGGCATTAAGCTCACAAATAACTTGAGATATGTACAAAAATCACTGACTGTGACATGCAAGTTATCATAAATAAATTATTACCAGGGGAAATAAAGACAAAATTAAAAGAAGGATTATCACTAAGAAGATAATAATGAGGAGATAGCTTTTCAGGAGGCACTAAAGATGGAAAGGCAACATGATGGAAAGGCTTGTCTAAAACTAGCTCTTGGTAAAACTAAGATGAATTTTTGCATCTGGAAGCTTAAGTGTATGGTTATGTGACACCACTTGCTAGTTAGAATTACAAGGTACATAGTTCTAGCCTAGACAACTACACACATCCATTCATTAGCAAAACAAGCATCCCAAATTAACAAAAAAGAAATAAAAATTAAATTAACATTAAATGAAGAATAAATTAAAATCCCCAAGTCACTCAGCTAACAAAATGTAGACCATTTCCTCACCTATTTCTTCTCTTCAGCCCTGCCTTTTGAAGGCAAGGGCCTAAATGCACTAGTAATCACAGGGAAGTGGGCACCTGCGTGCCTTTAAAGTTGTGGAGCTTCCTTTTACTCTTACTTGACTGATGCAATGACCGGTTGCCGGACTGTGATGGAACAAGGAAGAAAAATCACCGACTGCAGAGACCTCAAGAAAAGACTGTGCCTTGTTAGTCACCAGGTGTATGGGACTGGGATTACCCCGTTTCTTCCAATCTCCCTTTAGACCTAGAGGAAGGGCTTCATAAATGCCCCTAGATGCAGGAACTGCTGCTGTCATGTACTTTTAGCTGTGGAGCACAACGGGCTAAGACACTCTGTGACCTGCTTGAGCAAGTCTAAAGGTGAGATCTTTAGACATTCAGGGTGAGTAGCAAAACCCTCACACTTGCAAGCGGGCCACCCTCAGCACCATGCACAGCTTGTGACTGGCCACTTGCACACAGGCAGACCGTGGGGTGCAACCTGCTCATGACTAACTTTGTTTTAAGAGCATAAAAGTAGTGCTAGAGAAGAGGTCTGGGGTCTATACACCTCTATATTTGCATATTGAGTTTGAAATCCTGCCCTGGAACTGGCTGTTTGAATATACTGGTAATATATTAGGGCCCAGATAAGAACACTGTTTTCTTTAGCAATCAGTCAACATATTATTTAAATGCAGTAGAACAAAGAACGAGATTGCTTAATCTAGAGAAATACCATATTTTAGCTTTCATTCCTCCAGTTTTCACTATAAAATTATCTGTACAGTTACTGGCACATTAACCTCATTATGAAATTAATGAGCTTTAGATACAAATGTGATATTTAACCTGTGCAGATGTATGTATGTGTAATAGGATTTCCTGCAAGTTTGGTATAATCCTAGCTTCTGAATATGGAAAATGATGCATGTGGAGTTACAGGAAATGCAATGATAGAGAAAGATTGATTTTTCAATGTAAATAAAATCTTAAGTCCCATATTCATGACTGTTATTTCTAAAACAAATCATTCTGATAACATGTGGAAAACAAAAACCAAGAGAGGTAGAGAGAGAGGTAGAGGTCGTTTTCTCATTAGAAATGGTTGAGAGGCACTGGCCTGTTTCAAGGCATGCTCAATTCTGTCATCATTTCAGAACAATAGGTACGATTGATTTCTATAGGAATAAAAAGCAAGAAAATAAAACTTCCTGCAGCCTTATGAAGGGCTGAATGAAAGGTTTGACTGCAAATGCAGAACCAAGATTTCATTTCATAAGAATTGGGTTCTAATAAACAGCAGACCTAATTTCACTTATTTTTATTCTCCATTGACAGTGCCAAGGACTCCATTAATTTTAATTATAATTTCAATTTTTATTCCTCCTCACTCTATGTGAGGCTGAGAATCTGTGCAGCTAATAAATGCAGGAATGAAGCTTTACCTAAGATGTGTGTGACACAATGCATGACATGCAGACTTCCTGAACTGGGATATAAGAAGCAGACCGTTAAATGAATGAAGGCTGAAGCCAGTGGATGAGATCCAGCTGCTTCCTTTAAGTAGCACTGAAAAGCAGGACAACTTACTTCCCTTATTTTGATGATTTCTCAACTAGAGTACAGATGGTGTAGCTGTCCCAGCAGTGAGGCATCCTGGGCTCTTTTTCCTTGGGTGCTGTGGGGTATGAGGATGTGGATGAACAGAAGGTGCCCCTGCAATAAGCCACACTACAGTTGTTTCTGGTTGAGGGGCAGCAGTTCAAGAGGAGGAGGAGGAGAAGAAAGAGAGACATGACAGCCAGGATTGCTATTATTTTATATAATGATCTGGCCAAATGTGTATATCAAAGTATGGGTGCTTCAGTAAAGCAGTCAGTGCTGCTAGCACTTGCTTCTATTTGAGTTGTACGCATTTAAAGTGTTTGTTCCTTAGCTTTGCTTTTGCATCAAAGTGTAATCCCTCTTTCATATAAAGCCTTCTTCTTTTTGAAATGTCATGATTTGGTGCAGTGCAATTCTGCTGTGCAGTAAGTCTGGAAGGCTTTTCTATTTCCACATAAATAAGAAAGCAGAGCAGTGATAAAGTACTCATTGTTCATCTTTAAATTACTGCTCGGTACAATAGACCTTTTAGACAGGGCCTTTTAGACAAAGTAATAGAAGATGGTGAGTTAAAATCTCAAATTTTGAAATTTCTAGGGATAGAGAAAAAGGAGACTGGACTCGGTATGAGTAGTCATATTGGGCACATCCCTTTTGGCAGAGAGATAAGGCGTGGCTGGTGCAGGAGGGGCAGTTGCAAGCCCAGGAGCTATCACAGCGTACTGCAGCAGCTCCCCTCTCTGCCCACAGCATGGTCCAGGGAGAGAGGAGGGGAAAAGCAATGTGGCCAAAGTACAGCAACCAAATGCCATCCAGCAAGCCTCATGGAAAAGCATCCTCTCCATTGGAAACAAGGAGGAGGCTTTGCAAATCTGTTTTTAAAGTATTCTTTGCTGAATATTAGGAGGTCATGGCTAGGCCCTACTTCTAGGGTGTTACATAAAGCAATTCTCATCTTTACCTTAGAAAGAGTACCTATATGGTTTACACTGAAGCTCTTTTGGGGGAGAAATTCTCCCTCTTCTTTCTCTTCTCCTCCTCTGCTAGTTCAGTGCCCTTCCATCTTTTGCACAAATGCAACAAAATACATTTGCAGGCTGGGTGAAGAAATCTCTCTCTATGTGAGCAAGTGATAATGGGGACCAGAATGTAAAATATTTACAATTCTATTTTTGGTCAAAATACCTTTAGTTATTGAAAGCAAAAAACCCCAGTAAGTACTGAAAAAGGTATATGTATGCTATATCAGGGTATCACAGGTTGCTGAGGATCTACATGACATAAAATCCAAGCCAGAAGAATAAAAAAGAAAGGAAGAAAAGGCAGAGAAAAGAGAGAAGCAAAATTAAAGGGTGATATATGACAATACAGGAATTATCATACTGAGCCAGACCAAAGATCTTTTTAGCTTACTAATGGGTATCAGATTGTGGTCAACAGTGGATGCAACAAGAGAACACAAAGATACATAATGATTATTTATTCCAGGCAATTTCCCAGAACAAAAAATTGGCAGCCCAGAGATTTCCTGAGTCAAAGGTTTTGGCTTTGTTGCTCTCAATGGATTTTTCTTCTGTGACTTTGTTTAATTACTTTTTAAACTCACTCCAATTTTATATTCACAGCATCCGGTGACAGGGAGTTTTGCAGTTTAACCACATTACTTGTTTCTTTCATTCACATTTGAATCTTTGCACTACTTGCATAGGAACAGACAGTGAATAATAGTGAACATTTTACCCTCCTTTTGCTACTAAAGGGTGCAGGGATCTGCATCACATTTCTCCTCCATCATCCTTTTTCCAGCCTGAAAGCTCCTACCATAGCTAGTCTTTCCTCATATGGAGCCATTGCAGAACCTTATTGGCCATCTCTGTACCTCCATCATGCCCTACTTGAGATAGGGGGATCAGAACTGCACTCAATAATCAAAATTGAGCCATACCATGGAATTATACTGGGGGAATAATGATGTTTCCTGCTTTGTTCACTACCCCTACATAAATAATTTATAATATTTGACTTCTTTTTGAGCCAATGTATTTATGGAACTGTTCAGCACCATGCCACGGTTTCACTCCTGAATGGTAATAGTCAGCTGAGAGCCCCCTGTTTTCAGTGTAAAGATCAGATGCTCCATTCTGTGCATCATTTCCTTCCTCAGCTTTCTTTCTGGAGAACCTGCAGCAAAATCTGATCCTAAATGGAACTTTTACTGTATTAACATTTCTGTATATGGTAGAAAAAATCCTAATGGAAATACAGCTTTTAACAGCAAAATGGATAGTTTGTATAGATTATACCTATTCCTCTCAAATAGTAAATGATACAAGTAGAAGATGTTTATACCCATGTCAATTTTTATAACTGTCTCATCGCAGGAGTTTCAATCAAAATAGAAATATCGTATATAGTAATAATATCAACAATACCAAATGGTGCTAAGATATGGGCAAAAAATTCTAGTGTAAGATTGGCCTGTAATATCAGACTTAAGACTCGATGATATGTCTGAAGACTTTGTTTCCATTTGGGCATTAGTCTAAGAGAAGAGGGATCTGTATCTTTCCAACAGCACAATCAAGCTCTTTACAGTTATCACTTCTCTTTTTTATTTTAGAATAGAAAGGCCATCCCGATAAGAGCAAGGGAGCAGAAAAGATGATAACTGCTATTCAGTGCTTTAAGCTAGGGATTGCTGTGCTTTTCCTTCTGGAGGCTATTGCATAGACCAAACATTATGTTACTGTCATAGTCTCACTTCCATTATTCTGTAAATTCACTAAGACAAGGAGTCCAGATCTTCTCTAGCAACAGCTATCCACCATTTTCTTAGGAGTACTACACCATACTGGATTTATTTCTCAGCTCTGTCTCAGTAAACATTTTGTGTTTTCACTTCTCATATTTCAACCACTTACTCTAGTTGATATGATTGCAGACTGCATTTATGGTAGCTTTCAAAAGCTTAATTTAAATCATTAAGTGTTATGAATTCAAAAAGTAGTCTTTCATCATCCCAGTGTTTTTCTTCTTCAGTATAATTATTCCATCTCCTCCTTTCTGACTATCCCCAACTCATCACATCTATATATAAACATTTTGTACAGTCCCTAGCCTCAAAGCTGAAGGACATGCAGATAGGGGGAGCATCTTTCCATGTCTCCACTCTTGCCACCAGTTATCCTACTCCAGGGGATGCACACAGACCTTTCCCTGAGGATCATACGTACATACACTCACACGTGCACATGCATACAGATATATGCATATATATACGTGTGTGTGTGTGTGTACATATACAAGTATATAAGTATACATATACATAATATGTATCTGCAATGTATATGTGTGTTAATACACACAAATAAATGCATGTGTATGTGCATGTATAGATGCATATGTGTACATACATACATATCCATGGTATGTTTATTGGTATACCAACAAACATTATTTTACTGTCACCACCAAGTGGGTGTTCTCCTGTGCCTCTGCATCCCCCTCGGTAGGTGTTGACCTACTCCCCAGGTGCGAACTTCACACCTCCCTGGCCATGGCCCTTCAGGCTCCAAATCCACAGGTTATTATCCCAGCCTGGAACACCCTCCCTCGAGCTGGAGCAAAGTGTTCTGCCCCCTGGCCGCCCCTCACTCTGCCCCGATGGGAGAAAGCACTTCCCACCTCAGGACTTGAAATGGAGCCTGCCCCCTGCCTAAGCACTGCTTCCCCTTATTTTTTTACACACACACGCACACACACACACGCACACACACACACGAGTGGGTCCCTGACACTTCCACGCATAGCCATCAGATGGGAATACTCCCTCTATTTGCCATTTTAACCTTTTCGGAGGGCACAGCCTTTTTCTTTCTTTTTTTTTCCTGTTTGTTTTTGTCTGTAATTGGAAGAGACTTTAAGTACAAAGTATTAAGACCCATCTACAGTGGTAAGAGCAAAGATAAATTCACCTCATGATCAGGAAATGAAATAAACAGATGAAATCCCTTCAGGTTATAAAGATGACTTTACGTCTTTTTTTTTTTTTTTTCCCCGCCCAAGATACTAGTACACGGTAAATAGCACGTTATTCCTTCTATTCATACAAACAAATAACAACAGGGGATTATCTTCAATAGAACAGAATGATTTGCCTTTGTTTCTACCTTTCCGAGTCGTAGCAGGCTTTTGTCAATGAGCTGCAATAAGGATTCGCTACACTTCGAGCGCAGATAAAGGAACCGAACAAAGGAAAATCCTGTTATCCTCCTGCTGCTGATGCAGAAGGCGCCTGGCATCCCTGCCTGTTCAGAGCAGGCTCCCCTAACGGGGACGCTAAATAATTGATCAGAATCGATTGCTGGGATGAATTGGGAAGGAAAAAAAGGCGCATCCCTTGCCAGCAGCCTGCTCCTTCCCCGTTTGCGCTGTAATCCAATTCCACCATGTGCAGACAGACAAGGGGACGCAACTCAGCTTTCAGGCCTGGGCGGGGTTCTCGCCGTTTAATCTTTTCTTTTCTCTTCCCTTCGCTGCTTTCCTCCCTCCCCCACTTTCCGTCTCCCAGGCCCAGTGAGGTCAGCTCATGAATATTGCTTCATTTTCCTGAGAGGCTCTGGCAGCGCTGGGTACCTCGTGTGCGGGTGCTTGTCCCTCTGTGCATGCATTTCGCCAGCCCAGCAACAGACAAAAGTGGTGGTGAGTAATGCGGCTGCTTTTTATTCAAGCCCCCTTTTTCTTTTTTTCCTTCTTTTTCCTTAAAGAAAGGGAACGCTACCCGGGATCCGCGTCCAGCAGAACTGCCAAGTAGGAAGAGGCACCTGCGAAAACCCTCCGGCGCCTCTAAAATCCGGACAAAAGGCAGAAGTGCTGGGAAGCCCGAGAGCCCGGGGACGAAGGGAGCGCCGCGAGCGGGGCCGGGGAGGCCGGCCCAGCCCGGCCGCTGCCCCGCCGGGACACCCGCGCCGGCGGGCGGAGCCTCTGGGCTTCTCCCTTTTCTTGCTGCCCTCTATTTATGTATTTTTTTTTTCCGCCTTGGCAGCTGTTCCCAACAGGAAAACCTGCAGAGGCGCAACGTCCTGTCGCCTCTTTGAAACGCCACGTGGTTTTGCCTCCGGAGAGGAGATTGTGTTGCGGAGTTTTGTGAGGACGGAGATTTCAGACTCGGGCTCAAACGTGATTTTGGTTGTGCCGTTAAAAAAAAAAAAAAAAAAAAAAAAAAAACAGCCAGCTGAACTGTAGGCGGTAGCTGGTCCTGGAGCCGGGGGCATGCATGGTTCAGGTCATGTTCCTGGCAGATCTCTGCTGAGCCTGATGACTTTGCTGCAGTGAAACTTCACGAAGAGATCCAGGTAGAGTGTAGGGTTCCCTTTTTCTTTATTTTAATTTTGAATGATAGATAAAAATCATAATACTGAGTAAGGTACAGGATCCATGCTGAGTCCTGACTTTTTGCAGTTTTTTTAGGTCTGTATTTCAAGATTGATATTTTATACCCATGCAGCTCTGAACAACAGCAGTTTGGGGATTCTATTTGTGGTTATCAGTAGAGATGTAAACCAAATCCTTTATAAAGTGTTGTGATGACCCGTATAGGTTCTGAAAATTTTTCTCTCCCACACTCCCCTTTCGTTGCGTGGGAAGTTTCTGCAAAATTACATTCGTTTGAGCATTAATTTTCAGAGCATTGGTTAAGATCAGTGTGGTAGATGACAGTGCGTTTGACTGGAAACCCTGTGCCCCTGCCAGTGAGCACAGGGTAAGTGTAATGTCATTGTCTAACATGTTCCAGGGGGAAACCATTTGTTAGGGTATGAGATACTGTTTGTACTGACCTTGCCCTGTTGAGTTTCTTTCTTTATTCCCTTTTGACCCACAGCTACAGTTAATTTCAAATCATTAGCCATGCTAGGAATGTGGTAATTTCTACTTTTGCCCACATTGTCCCTTTAAGGACATTTAAATAAAGGCTTTATGAAAACAGTTTATGGAGGATAGCTATTATTTTCAGACTATATTAAGAAGCATCTTTCTAGCATGATATGGCATTTAACAGCCCCTTTTTTAATATTCTGTTGTGACCATGAAAATTCTAGCTTTGCCAATACGGGCAAAAATTGTCATCCAAACACCCTGAGATGTACACCACATAACATCTGGTACTCAGGGTGTATAATTTACCTCCTCTGTTTTGAAAATCCACTGATGTGGTTACGCCTAACTCCTATGTCTGTATAACCTGTAACAAGCTCAAGTCAGTCTTAAGAGCTGGCAATGCCTCTAGAAAACCAATTATTGCAAATTTGAGCTTGGAAGTTGATTCAGAGAGTGCCTGTCATCTACTCATTTCCTTTATGGCCCTTGATTCCTGAGCTGAGGCAGTCTAACCTGGTCCTGGAAGAGACCCTGCCAAGGCTGAAGGGGAGCCTGTTCCCACATGTGCAGGCCTTGGGCTCCTCAGCCTTTCCCCACACTACTTTGAAAGACGCCTTGACGAGGCCTTCGAGGAGCCAGATGTGGGTAGCACTTGTAGGTGCAGTAGCAACCCAAACTGGTACTCAGCTCAGTAGCAAAGATGCACAAAAAGGAAGGTGGTGTGAGGATGGACATATAGGTACGATGTGGCAGTCTGTACAGGGAAGTGTTTTGGCATGAGTAGAGAAAAATGTCCCTAGACGAAACAGAAGAAGTGGGAACAGATCTCAGCCACAGCCGTGCAATGTGGAGATCCATAAGAAAGCAGCTCTAGTTTGATGCCGGACAGTGTGAGACCGGAATCTGGTGTGCGATACCCTTGGCTTTGGAGCTGTCGCCAGGTTGTTGCTGGTGGCTGCTTCGGTGGGGTGGTGCGGGGGGCTTGGGAGCGCAGTGCCCTGGCCGTGGGGAGCCGTGGTGGGGCATCGCGGAGACCCGGGCCCGCTGGCGGCGGCTGGTGCTGCCGAAGAGCTCTGCTCTGGGCTGTCGCCGTGTCTCCCTCCCCGTCCCCACCCCGACCGTCTTCTCCGCTTCTTCTCCTCCCCCAGCTCCCCGGGCAGCGGCGGCGGCGGCGGAGGAGGAGGAGGAGGAGGAGGAGGAGGACGCCGCCGGTGATGGACGTCTCCCGGAGATAGCCGCCGCCATGAGCCAGCCGCCTGCAGGGGGCGCCGCCGCCGCCGAGCCTCGCCTGCATCCCGAGGGCAGCAGCGGCAGGAAGCAGCAGCGAGCCTCCTCCCCGGCCAGAGCCCGGGACACCCCGCCGCGCCCGCCGCCAGCCGCCGCCGCCGCCGCCGCCGCCGCCCGCGCCGCCGCCGCCGCCGCCAAGGCCGGCGCGGGGCGGCCGCAGCCGGCGCCGCCGCCGAGAGCCGCCCGCGGCCGCGCCGCCGACAGGGCGCCGCCGCGCAGCGCGCCGCCGCCGGGAGCTGTCCAGGCCGGCGCCGGTGCTGAAGCGCCGCCCGGCGCCGCCGGCAAGGCCTCGCCGGGGGCGGGCGCCGCCGAGGAGCCGCCGCTGCGGGACGCGGAGCCCGCGGCGCCGCCTGCAGGCGGCGGCGGCGGCGGGGGGGAGCGGGAGCGGGAGCGGGAGCGGGAGGGGGCGGTGGCGCTGCAGCCGCCGCCGCCGCCGCCCAGGCACTGGAGGGGGAAAGCGGGGCGGTCTCCGCTGAAGGGCGCGGGGGAGGCGGCCCCGGCGCCTCCATCTTCCTCGGGCGCGGGGAAGGGCCGCGGGGCGGCGGGCGGCGGCGGCGGCGGGTACTGGAAGGAGGGATGCCTGCAAAGTGAGCTCATCCAGTTCCACCTCAGGAAGGGGCTGGCGGCGGCCGCCCAGATGCAAACCAAGGGCAGCAACCACAGCAGCAGCGGCAGCGCTTCCTCCTCCTCCTCTTCCGCGGCAGCGGCCGCCTCGGCTGAGCCTCCCCTGGCTGCCTCCCCCTCCTCCTCCTCCTCCTCCTCCTCACCCTCTGCCATGGCGGCGGCGGCCGGGGCCGAGGGGCTGCGGCAGGGCGAGGCGGGCGGCGGCGGCAGGAGCGGCACCCCCGAGGGCGCCCTGAGCCCGCAGCGGCAGGAGGAGCTGCAGGAGGAGATGGAGAAGCTGCGCGAGGAGAACGAGAGCCTCAAGGTGAGGGGCCAGCGTGGCCTTTGGGGCGGCGGAGGGGACCACTGGGGCGGCGGAGGTGGCCGGGACCCGAGCAGGCTCCTGAGGTGCCACCTAGGGGCTGGGACCAGGTCTGGGTGGGCTGGAGTGGCAGGTGGGTGACTTTCCCCACCCCGTGCTGAGGAGGTGCTTCCCTGCCTCCCCCTTCCCTGGCATCAGCTATGAGGGAGGCTTAAGATGGCCTAGCGGTGGGGTGAATGGGCAGTGGTACTTTCCTAGCTCCTTACGGTGCTATTAGCACCCTAGTGTCTGCGCGGGGAGGAGGGTCTGTCTTTGAACTCCATTTTGGCCACCTTCCCCTGTGCTTAGCTTCTCTGACATTTTTGTTTTTGACCCACCTGTGGCGTCCCCTTCTTGCCCCGGTGTCAGAATGAGATAGATGAACTGAGGACTGAGATGGACGAGATGAGGGACAGTTTCTTCGAGGAGGATGCTTGTCAGCTTCAAGAAATGCGCCACGAACTAGAGCGAGCCAACAAAAATTGCCGGATCCTTCAGTACCGGCTGCGCAAGGCTGAGCGCAAGAGGCTCCGCTACGCACAGACTGGAGAGATCGACGGAGAGCTTTTGCGCAGCATGGAGCAGGACCTCAAGGTACTAGAGGGAGCAGGTGTCAAGGAGAGGGATGCTGGGAGGTGGAGACACAACTGTGCTCTCTGGTCTTCAGTGACTCAGGCATTTCCATCCCTCCACTGTAAAATGTGCAGCCACTACAGCATGGAGGGTAACAGTGGCCCCAAATCACCTTAGTAATAGACTTAAAAGCACCTCAGTAAGTAGCCCTATAGTAAGGTTTTATGAGTAGGTTATTTGCAGCCTTAGTCCAATCATGTTTTGTTCAGTTAATGTGCAAGGAGTGGTACAAATATGGATTAGGATCTGGAGGTTCTGGACTGTTTATGGTGAACACATAACATAATCTACAACACTGAACCAGCCTCACTGAATAGTCCTGTTGATTCTTAGGGCATTACAATACTCTTTGGTAAGATTTCAGCAGACTGTTAGATTGAGTATTCGCACATCACAACACAAAATCTTGACTCCACTGATGTCAGTGGGGAAGCTGTGGTTATCTTCAGTGAAGCCAGGAATTTCCTCATCCACCTGAAATCATAGACACAGTCCACAGAATTTCAGTGTGTGGTCTCTGTATCTGATCTATAACTTCTGAATGAACTGCAGCCCATTGCTGAGGAAGAGTTTCAGTCTTTGTTTAAGGATTGCTGTTGGTAAAGTATCATCTCCATTCCACATTGCTCCACTTACAGGAAAAAAAATTTCTTGTGCTAAGTGGAAATTGTTTAACTTCTGCTTCCATCCACTAGATCTTGTTAAGGCTTTTCCTATTGAATCAGGTTTTTTTTGCTTCTCTCTCCTTTTTTTTTTTTTTTTTTTTTTTTTTTTTTTTCATTTGAGAAGTCTCCCAGCCATTTCTCCATTTCTCAGTGGAAATGCAGACTTCTGTATAGCAAAATTGAGCTTATTGGCCACACTTCTCCCCAGGACTAGTTTCCTGTAACTACTTGGTTGGATTCTCTTGATTACAATTGAAAATACTGATTTAATATAGGATCATGAACAAGGTCATTTTTAAGCTTCTTTTTGATAACGGTAATAGATTGTAAGTCTAATATTCCCAGACCTGTTTTTCAGACTTGGGTTATCTTTTCTGAAAATTTTCCAGCTTGTCATCATTCTTATTAAATGTGGACACCAGGCCAAGACACGTTGTTCCAGTAATTTTCTCACTAATGTGATTTAGAATACTAATTTCCTTCTGTGTGTTTCTATTTAATATTCCTTTTCTGTGCATATTCAAAAATCACATTTGCTGTTTTGGCCATGACCATTCCTTAAGTCGAACTGTTCACATGGTTCTTAACAAAACATTTTCTTTTTGATCAGAAACAAAATTAGTGGAAATATCATTTTGATGGATCTTTTCCAGGGATAAGATAGAATTTCTAATCAAAACAAGGGACATTTTGCTCGCTCAAAATGGTGTTTAGGTGAATTGTTGAGACATTCACCTTTGCAAGCAGAATTTTAACATGAATCTACAAGCCCCAAGTGAATATCATGCTTCTGGCTTATAGAGTTGATTTCTTTGTTGGCTCACTGCTACTTTGTATTAATGATTAATATATTCACAGGGCCTAGGAGAGAAATCGATTCTGTGGTTAGGTGCTCACCTGCAATATACGACATGTTAGTTCAAGCCTTAGGTTGAACTGGACAAAAGGGTCATTTTAATTGAGATTTGCTGCTTGTCTTTCCTAATTACCTTGTAAAGGAGTGGCGTTCTTGTAAAACCTTCCCACAGATGAAGTTTGTGTTCTGCTTTGGGGTAAGAATGAATGTCAAATGCCAAATTTCTGCCAAATGGAATTCCTGTTTTTAATTAATTATAACTGTACCTCATGTGCAGTTCTTTGCAGTATTCCCAAGTCCTTTTCTGAAGAATTTATATTCAAACTAACACTGTCCATTTTACAAGAATAGTATATTAGGGAATGTAATCCCTTGGAGATATAATCTTGCATACATCCGTATTAAAAAGCATCTTGCATAGATGACCCCTTTTCTCATGTGATCTAGTTTGCTCTGTAGGATTTATCTTTATTAATTATGACTCCACCAGTTTTTTTTTTTGCTGAAAATCATTACCAGCAACTAAGAATTTCTTTATGTTCACTGATATAAGCTGCAATTATGGATCAAAGACAGGTTCTGATAGGGTGCTGTTAGGTATGTCCCCAATGATTGTCCATTCACATTGAGCGGCTAACCAAATGTACGGTTTAATGCCAAGTATGGGAAAAGACTTCAAGATATTAGCCCTATAACTTGATATGATTCTCACCTCATCCTGCAGTCTCTTTAGAGTATGGTTACAATTGAAATTCCCCTCCACTCTCTGTTTCTGTTGGGCATTATGTGTCCTGAGTGCGTGTGCGGTGAGGGGGAGGTTATTGAATGATCTTGTGCTACACTGCAGTGTTGTATCAGTAATTCACACACACCGTGCTTCTTGTTGGGGAGGGTGAGTCACTAGCTGCTGCTGTTTTCTGATAGATCGGATTCTTCTAGACTGCTTGCTTACAATTATTATCTTTTCTTTGGAGTTTTAGTATGTCAAAGAAAGTTCTTAAAAACATAATGATTGTCATACTGAAAACCATAAAGGATAGCTCTCTGAACTCCCCTAGCTAATACTAAGGATTAATTATAATTTCTAGTGTTCTAAGAAAGGAACAAGTCAGGCTTTTCAAAACATATGTGTCAAAATCACCATCATAACAGTGGTTAGTGTATATTTAAATATTTTTAATGCATGATTATAGTTTTGGTGGTTTCACAAAATACAATGCAAGAGACTCAAATGGCAAAACTCTCATCAACTTACATGAGGAAAAGGAATTAGATCTTGGCATCTGCCTTCTAACTCTATTCATGTGAAAATGCTTTTCAAAATATAAAACAAAAGCATTGGTGATCATGTTCACTTTAGAATATCATATATCATTTGGGTAAATAAAAGCTCAGTAAAAATGTTGTTTTCTCATATTCTACTCTTCAAAATAATCAGTACCAGTAAATACCAGGTATTGATATATAACCATGCATGAGGGGGAGAGACTAGCAGGCAGAACTAAAAATGTGTCCTAGTTGTCTGTAGCCTTATACAATGCATAGGTACAGTAGACCTGGAGAAAATGGACCTTGCTTTTGCCTGATGATTCCACATCATAAATTTTTGAAGGATACCTGCCTTAGTGCATTGAGAAGCGTAAGGTGGCAATGCTTGAGAGAAAATACCTGCTTGATTGTCTCCAAGAATAATGAAGATACCATTTCATTGTTGGCATAAAGAAATCTGAGAAAGGGTTTAGTGGTTTAGTGTCTAATGTGGCTTTCAGTGAAGTCCGTAGGAAGAATATTTAATATTTTGTGGGAATTGTCTTGAATTATTTACCTGTGGATGTCATTGTCTAACCATTTCCTTACATACTGCCTCTATAAAAACATCCAAAATTAACCTGTAAATGGTTACTTAGACACTTAGTACTGTAGCAATAATTCTTTTTTTTTTCCTTTCTTTTGAAATATCATTCTATTTAGGTTGCAAAAGATGTATCGGTGAGACTTCATCATGAGTTAGAAAATGTGGAAGAAAAACGTACTGTAACAGAAGATGAAAATGAAAAACTAAGACAGCAGCTTATAGAAGTTGAAATTGCAAAACAGGCACTACAGAATGAACTAGAAAAAATGAAAGAGGTTAGTGTCGTTATTTGTTTCTACATAAAGTGTTTGAAATTCCCAATTTCTTATTGCTGGACTATTTATCTTCTTATAACTTGTTTTGAGAGCACAAAATATGGCCGATAAAGGTAGAAAGTATCAAAGAGTGGTACAGTACAGCTTTGTTACTGGGAAGCTGAGAAAAAACTATAAAAATTCAGTGTTTCCTAGAAGAAACATAAACCAAAATGTGGCTTTGTTTTCCCTGTATAAGGAGGGAAATGTGGTGCTGGGGTTAGCTGAGTTCAGAGGCTTTGAGACACTGTGCTTGTATAAGATAGGTGGAAAAAGAATGCTGAAGGGAATTATAAGTGTCTAATTTTGAAAATTATTGTAGATAGGTGGAAAAAGAATGCTGAAGGGAATTATAAGTGTCTAATTTTGAAAATTATTTTCCCCATGTGTTTCTACAAGGAGCAATATTTTTCCCTTACTAACTGCTATTGGGTACCAGCAGGCACACTGAAGACTGGGGATCTAGCCACCTCCTCATCTTGTTCTATTATGTTCTTTTGGAGTACTGGAGAGCGAGTGATTCTACCCAACCTTTCAGTCTAAGCATAATTTTATATTATATCCATTCACCTTCACAATTACTCCATTTGCCAGTATAGAGATGCAAGGCACTGTTCCATCAAGTAAGCACAAAAAGTATTACAGCAGTAATAGCATGGCAGACTGAAAGATAATAAAGCAAGCCTTAAAAAGAGAAAATGTTGACTAACAATGAATTCTGAAAACAGATTTTAGAGACAACTCTTGATTTCAGTGTTTAAAATTCAGTGAATGTCATTGATTTTCATTTTTAGTAATATTGCCTACCAGGAAGGCCAAAGTCTACTTTGGTCTTGTATAAAACAGAAGAAATGTATTTCTGTTGTTAAGAAAGTTAGATTTGCAGCTATGTGGTAAGTTACATTATCTTTAGGAATTGCAAGGGCTTACTTAAAGTGAGGCAGCATTAAAAATATTTTCCTTACAGGAAATGAATTTCAGACATGTTAGTAGAAGATAAACAGGTGTTTATTGCCATGTTCTATTGCTTTTCCAGATAACCGCAGATTTGAAAAGGGCATGAAATCTGAGCCTTCTCCAGCTTCCCCCTCCTCTTCCCGGGAATTTTTCTTTTCTGTTTTCCCTCTAGCTTCCACCATAAAATACCACTGCGTTCTGTTGCCATGGCCATCTTCTTTGTGAGATCATGATCTTTCCGTAATTATCCTTATAACTTGTTTAGAGACTTGGCTGTACTCCAAATCTTCCCTTATTCTTATCCGTTTAGACTCTATGGCCTGGAGTTTCTTATAGATTCCTACTTCTGAATCCGGTGCTCCTGACCTGTGATAGATTGTACCACAGTTAGATTCTTTTACCTTGCTACTTCTCATGGGTCTTTGTATTAAAATTAAATGTAGTGGCAGTTTAATACCTTACACTCTGTGGGAACTATATATTTTCAGGAAATTAACCCAATAAATAGGTTTTCTCATCTCTGTCATCTGTGATCGCTTTCTCCTTATCCTGATTCTGCCCTCTAGCCTACTATGCTGAGCTGTGGTACTGCTGTTCTCATACTGCACTACTTTCTTTAGCTTAAGTGTTTGCCCCTTTCTGTCTTTGTTCTTGTTATCAATGGAAGGATACTTGGTACTTCAGAGGACAGGAAAATAATGTATTTAAGCCAAGGGCTCTTTTATATGATGTTACTTCCAAGGGGCTGAAGTAGATGGATGGTTTCCATTGGTGCCAAATAGGGACACCGAACCAGAATGGAAAAACGCATTAAGACTCTACACCAGAGTAGAGGTGGAGTGGACCAAGAGTCAAAAATGTATCCTTATGCTGAAGTAGGCAGGAGAGCTTTGTCCTGCCCAGTCATTGTGTGCATCATCATAATTAGGGAGTAATTTTCATTGTTATATTTCAAACTTCAGGCTACTGAATCTCATCCAGTAGAAGAGACCTCAGGATTTTCAGCACTGAATGGAGGAAGGTGGAGGGTGGTTAAGGAAATACAAGTCAGAGAAAAACAAGTTTGAAGTGAAGGCAAATTATTTTGCACTTTGCAAACATGCCATGACTTGGAGAACCAATGGAAGGAGGCTGGTGAAGAATACTGATTCTTACAAATTTGAAATTTAGGATCTGTCAAGAACCTATGAAAATGTTAACATGAAACAATGATTAAAACAACCCCAAGAAGACTGAAATGCATTAGAATTCTTTTGTGACAAATATCTTTTTCTCTTGTTACACAATCAGGGGTTTTCTGTGTCTTAAATGTCATCGTCAGATAGTCATAATGCTAATTTTCTGTTGGCTTGTGAATTATTTCCACTGGATTCATTGTTCTACAGTTCTTCCTCATTTCAGTACACTGATTATAACCAATAGAACCTCCTGCTAAAGTAAGTTTTACTAAGCATAAATAGGCATGCAGAGTGCAGACATTTTGTCTGGATTCTGATCTAAACTTTTATTGACCTAACAGTTAATGATAGAATTAATCACTAAAGTCCATAAAGGTTTACATTTTACAGCATAATATCAGTGCTCATCGTATGTATAACTGATTTCTGTCCTTTTATGCCATCATGTTGTGCAAAAACACAACCCTAATTTTACCCACTGGCTGGCAAAAGCTTCCCATTCTTTTTAAAAAATCTCTTTATTTGTAACTGCTGAGGGAAATTTGCTCTCCTTTTATGATGAACAATATGAGATAGCAGAGAGCATTTAAAAGATGTACTAGAAACTGCTGAAGAGAGAAGCAGCGCTTTATGTCAGGTAGTCTCTAGAGCGTGATCAGAGTCAAAGTTCTCTTTGTAGAGATTCTCTACTGTTTTTAAAAAATGTGAGTAGACTTGACTGCAAACATATAAAAGACAAATGCTAGCAAAAGTATTTGTGTAGAGACAGATCTAGAGTCCTCCACTGAACCTTTGGGTGAAGACAGACTTGTGAATGTATGCATCTGTTGATACAGAGAGATAGTTGATATTTCCTTTCTTGGTCTGGAGCTTTTAAGAAAGAAGAATTGTGATATATTGCCTGACAAATGGAAGTTAATGTTGCTGATGTCAGCAGAACCTTGCAAGCATGCAGAATTTGGAAGATGTTCAGCAAAGCCTATGCTTTCTCTCAGTTATTCTTCCCTGCAATCCTATTTGGGCCACTGCAGCTATTTCATTTAACAGTGAATATATCCACATATCCTGCATATATCCACATGTAAATGCCAGATTTTTCATCTATACTCTCAATTGTCGGAATTTCTTTGTAGCAGCTGCTATTGATTACCACTTTGTTATTATTAATTGCAATGCTTGTTGGGAAGCTGAGAGCAAACTAAGGAAATTAAGTGTTTTCTAGAAGAAATAGAAACCAAACTATAGCTAGATATAACTTTTTTATAAGTAAAAAATTTGTTAATGAATTGAGTTCCATACTAGTGAACCCATGAGTTGTGTTCATTAGTTTGTTTTTAGTTTTTACACTGTTTTTTGGGGTAGACAGTAAGCAAAGGCACTGTTCAAATCTGCAGCTGTACTCCTGCTATTGAAAACTGACAAAGGCTTAATAATTCAAAAAGACTGGTAACCACTTGTCAAAGGCTAGCTAACTCTTGTAAAGCTTTTCATTCTGATAGCATGAAATAAGAATTCATTCAGTTGCTATAGCTGTGAGGGAAATGCCAAATTAGCCATGCTTAGATGGTTTGTTGTGAGAGAAATGAAGTAGGTAGAGAAAATGACAGACATGCTGGACCCTGGGATTCGGAAATCCTCACTGTGATGCAGATATGTAGTTGTAGGAGGCACTGTGCTTTCAGAGATATATGACTTTATGGCTAGAAATCTATGGGTTGCTCTGCTAGTGCTCTAAGCTGGCCAGATGCAAAGCAGCTCAGTTCTTATGGCTACATTACAGTGATGCTGTACTCAAACTGACATTTTCTTTTTCTAAGCATAGCTTATTAGCTCAGGAATAGAGCTTGCAATAACTCTGGCTATATGGCATGTGGATGAGAGTTTTATCTTGTGTCCGGTCAATTCAGAATTGAGGCAGAGGAATTTATGTTTCCCTACATTTGTCAGTGTCTTCTTGGAATGGGGCCTCTCTGTCGATAAGTCTATATTGTATACTACATGAAAGTGGACTAAGATAGCCCCAGCTAGGCAACTGGGCACTGAACTGGGAGGGAGGAATCTGAATTCCATTCCTGATTTTGATACTAACCTACTGTGGGACCAGAAAAGTAGTTATACTTTTCTACTTCTTGCAACCTTTGTCTACTCTGTTTATATAGCCTGTGGGCTACAGAGTAGCTCTCTACACATCTCCAAGTGCCTAGGCTACTTAGAAATTAGGAAGGTAGCTGGAGATTTGACAACAAAAGCTACAATGGGAGAGCTGTGAGAAGGACTGTTGTAGGATTACTCTCATCTGTAAGTCCCTTTTCCCTGATTCTTCTTACTCAAACTTATTCAAAACAATTAGCTTCTCTGGTTTGTTCTGTTCCTTTCCTTATTTCCAAGTATAACTCTTTTCATTTCTGCATCTGGACTGGGAACAGTGTAGGATCAGTCATTGTACTAGGGAACAGCAACTATATAGCTATGAGTAAAAGAGAAAATTACCTGTGGTTCTAAAGCCTGGCCTTAACCTTTCCTAGACCTAAATGGAGCAACAACTGCAGGTAGGTAGCTTGGCCTCCTACCCTGGAGTCAGAACATGATGTATCAGTTGGGAGTGAATGTGCAGACAGATTGACAGCTGGTGATGGGAGAGGATGTGGCACTTTGTAAATACCGAATTTTCAGCAAATTTAACTGGTAAACTCTGGCCATGTATAGGAATGGAAGTTTTCTGAAAGGTTGTAATTTGGCCAGTCACGATTTGGGTCAATTAGAAAAACAAGATGTATATATCTAATATAAGCACAAAATCTCTGCTGCAGACAACAGGTATACTGGAACTTCTGAAAAAATAGTTGCTAGAATTCTTTCATATGAACAAAATACTCTTCTTGAAAAGAGCAGAATCGTTTTGCTGAAAATTTTTCAAAATATTAACAACCTTGATACTCATCTTGAGACAGATGCTTAGTGTGGAAAATCTTGGCTCCAACGTCTAAAATGTGACAGTTATAAGAAACTGGAAACAGGTCTCATAATAGGTGGTGTTTTGCAGCATTCCCAATAGACAAGGCAATCAGATCCTACAACAGTATTACATTTTTTTGAATACCTCCAGAATTGAAACTTTCTGTCACAGGCTTGCTAGTTAAAAAATGTCCTAGGTCAATTGCAGGCAACTGTTTTCATAACTGAGGAACAATTCTGTACATTTCTGCTGTCAAATCTTGCTAAAACTTTAGGATACAGAAGAAGTTATGTGTAGCTTGTATGGACCAATGAGAGATCACTGCTGTAAGCTGATGTGAGCAGGCTTGTTGCTTTTAGTATCTAATTGAAAGCCACATTGATTTGGTGTAATAACTCAGCTTCTTCTTATGGACTTTGGCAATGTGTATTATTTTCATAAGATTTGAATGCATCTGTTTTTTAAATAGTAACATGTTTAGAAATTTTTGCTGTCTTTTTTTGTTCTATATTTTAACATTCTGTGTCACAGAAATTATCAGGAATTTTTGCACAGTCAAAGTGTGAATGGTAGAATTAGCAACCGAAACTGATGTTAAAAAAACATTAATCAACATCTACACTCTTAGAAATAAACCTAGCTAGTTTGTTTATACTCTTGTTCCACTTGTTTTTTCTGGATAGATTCCTAAATCAGAAAGGACCAATCATTTAGGTTGGAAGTTCATATGGTCCTGCTCAAAGCAGGACCAGCCTAGATCAGATTCCTCAGAGTATCTTCCTTTGAGTATCTTCAGAAAAGCAGATTCCACAACCTCCCTGGGTACCCGTTCCAATGTTTGATCATTCCCATTGTGAAATATTTTTCCTAATATCTAATCAGACTTCCCTGTGTTGCACTTTGTGTCCATTGCCTCTTGTCCTATCTTTACACATCTCAGTCTTCTCAGTACCTTCCCATTAGGTAGCCAAAGACAATAACGAAATCCTCCCTGAGCCGTCCTCTCTTAAGATTGAACAAACTCTTGTTTGTCCTGTCCTTGCATGTCTTGTGCTTCAGCCCCCTAATCATCCAGGTGGTCCTCCACTGGGCCTGCCCCAGTAGGCCAGTGTCTTCAGATACGATTTCACAAGTGCTGAACAGAGGAGCAAAATCTCTTATCTTGACATATTTGCTACCTTAATAGATCCCAAAGTTAGTATTCAGCACTGAAAGGGCACACAACTGACTCGTGTTCAACTTGTTTTCCATGAGGAAAATATGGCTGGTTCTTTTCTGCGGAGCTGTTTTCTACCCAGTGGGCACCTAGTATGTAGTGCTGTAAAGACTTACTCCATCCCATATGTCAGACTTTGCATTTGTCTTTAATGAACTTCATGAGGTTCCTGTCGGTCCATCCACCTCAAGTTCTCACCGAATGGCAACCCTTTTGATGCTCCTGCATGTTGCCTGTCTTCCTCTCATCCATTCAATCTCATATTATCTGCAAATTTCCTGATATGCACTGTAAGCTGTGTCCAGGTCCTTAACAGAGACATTAAGCAGTGTTGATCCAGGAGGGACACCTCTAGTAACTGGCCACCAGTCTGATCTTGTACTGCTGATTACAACCCTCAGAACTTGGCAGCCCATCCAATTTTCTAACCTCTTTATAGTCCTCTTTTCTAAAGTATAGCTCATCAGTTGGCTATAAAGATACTATGAGAGACTGTTGAAGGTACTGTCAAGGAAAACAGCATCCACTCCTCTCCTTCTGTGCACAGAGCCAGTCACCTTCTCATAGAAGGCTATGAGATTGATCAGGCACAATTTGGTTTTGCTACGTCCATGCTGTCAGTTCCTAGTCTTCATCTTGTACTTCATGTGCCTGGACATGGCTTTCTGGAGGATTTGCTCTACAGTCTCCCTCAGTGCAGTGAAACTGACTGAATTGTAGTTCCCCCAATCTGTCTTCTCGCCCTTCCTGACATTTGCATTTTTCAAGTCATCAAGAACCCCTCTCAGTCACCATATCCTTTCACAGATGATAGAGAATGGTCTTGCAGTGACATCAGCCAGCCCCTGCAGTACCTTGTGCTGCATCCTATCTCATCCCATGGACTCGTTTATATCTACTTTACTTAAGTGATCTTCCTCTACTGAGGATAATGCTCTACTCCTATAGATTAGTCTAGTAGGCGTAGAGACTTGTAGGCCTAAGGATAAACATTACTATTAATGCCAAGGCAAAAAAGGTATTGAGTACCCTGGACTTATCCACAGGCTTTGTCACAAGGTCCCCTATCCCACTGAGAAGTAAGCCCACATTTTTCTTAGCTTTTCTTTTGCTGTTTATGCACTTAGAAAAGCCTTTCTTGTTATACTTTGCTAGTTTCAACTCCAGTTGAACTTAGGCTTTCCTAGTTCTATCCCTTTACGCTCAGGGAATGTCTCTATAGCTCTCCTGGGTAGCCCATCCCTGCTTCCAACTGCTGTGTGCTGTGTGCTTGCAACTGGCCCATCACCTGCTACAAGGCAAAGCTTGATGCATTTGAACTGCTCTTTTGCGTAGAGCATAACCTTTTATCGTCAACTTCTCCGCCTCTCCTTCCTAAAAACCCAGGATCAGTCTGTTACCACACTCAAGTCACGTGAGCTATCCCATCATGTCTCTATGACTGCAGTGAGATCTTGGCTCTGTAACCGTGCATGGATTTATAGCTTCTGTGTGTTTCCAATGCTGTGTGCATACAGGCCACTTGAGATGGATCTCTGGTTGCACTGCTTTGGCAGAAAAAGTGTGAGAGTCTCCTCCATCATACTGTTCCCAAGGCACTACCTAATTGCCCTCTCCACTTCCATTTCTCTTCAGTGTTTGAGCCTGCTACTCCCCTGTTTCAAAGAGCTAGTAATGGAGGGAGTAGAGACAAGCTGAAGAGAGATGAGATACTGGTTTGCCTGCTGAAGTAGCTGATGAATCACAGGATCAGTGAAGTAGCCGTACTCTTTGAAGAGCTACAGTAATTTACTTGCTCCTGGCACAAGATGGCAGCAGGGGAGGATTTATACATCTCTCGCAGGCCCAGTTCTTTCCTGGGTCTTTTGGAGGACCTGAATGTTGAGTCTATTTCAGCAACACTTCTACTAACGGATACTTTTAAGCAAGGGTTTCAGTAATCTGGGCTCTCAGTTTGCTGCCTCATGAAATTCTATTTCCTTCAGTGAAAAGAAGAAAAAGATAATGAAGAGAATTCTTTTAAAAAAGATAAGAAACAAGTCTCTGCCTGGATTTGTATAGTAAAAAGCAAAAAAAGTCCTCTCTCTCCAAGCAGAGCTCAGTGATTCTCTACACACCACATCTCCACAGATGCAGAACTCCCCGTTTACTTCTGTCGGACTTACCTATGTGGAATTCTGTTACATTTCATATCCAGCCCAAATATTTTGTTCATTTAAAAACAGTACTGAGCAGGAATGCTATTCATAATTGTGAGAGTGTGATTCTGACATCTTTGCTCAGACATACTGTGATCATCTTCACCAATTTCACAGTAAGCCAGATAAGCAAAATTTGCTTCTGTCTAGTTCTTTGAATATGGGAAAAGGATAAATGGGAAAACAAATTAATTTCTCTTACAAAATCTGTCATAGTAAGTCCCTAAAAATGGCATGTCATAAACAGGAAAAAAAAATGACGTGCACTTAAGAAGTAGTCTACCTGTAATTAAAATGTAATTTTATGAATTTTATTTATCAACCATCAGCAATTCACCTGAGTCTTTTTTTTCAATGAGTTTATCAAAACCAAAGATAAACAGTCTGGTAATAAAATTTAGCTCCAAAATAAATGTAATCAATAATGAAACATTTCAAAAAAAAGAAAAAAAAAAAAAAGAAAAAGCTCTAAAGATTCTTTACTGTGAAGACATGTTGTAAGAAAAGATGCCTAGAAGAGATTTTTTTCATAAAGTTATTGAAGCCAGGGTGCTGTTTTATGGATACTTATTAAATAGGCTTCAAATTTGCAAGGGTTGTGCAAAAGGAGTGGCGAGTTTACCTGCTAATAGGAAAATAATAATAAAAGAGTAGCAACTGTAGTGAAAAAGAGTGTATGTAGCATATGTTTAAAACAGAAAGAAAAGACTTTAACCATCACAAAATAAAATTTAATCAACTCTCTGAATCTATAAACACTACTTCAATTTGATGGGGGTGAGGAGATTCCTTCCCTTTGCCAGGAAAATGTTTCTTTGTTTTCCTTCCTTTTTGTAATGGATATGGGCAGTCTTAGATTTGCACATTCCCTGGTCAAAGTTGCTATTATTGGTGCTACATACAGTCTCCAAGTGAAATCAGGGTCCCTTCCTTCGCGGTAGCTTCGATAAAAAACAAGATAATGAGCATCTAAAAACATAGGAACTATGTGTTAGAGAAAGGGCTTGAGCCCCTACACCCTAATGTCAAGTCAGCACATAAGACCTTTTTTTTTCCTTTGGATTATGCTTCTCAAAGTTGTTTGTGGCTACAGATTTGCTTCTATTAGTCAACAATTATCTTTGTAAAATAAATCAGGCTAAGGCATGGGCGCACACACAGATGTGTAATTGTTAGCACATCCTCTGGATCATTTTGGCCTGGGCAAGCTACCACTGCTACGATGCTCGGGCATGATTTGGGGTCTAGGCTGGGGCTGAGTTCATTCTTGATTGATGGTTTGGATGCATTCATGCTTATTTGGAGGAAGCTGTAAGAAAGTTTAGCTATATTATCAGTTTAGCTGAAAATAGACGGAGTTGTTGAGTACCAGTTGGCACCAGGTCCTGAGAACAGTCCCTGACCTGTTTCATTTGCTAGTGTGAAAATGGGCAAAGGTCCCTGACTTAGTATGGAGCCAAAGGAGATAGCAAATGAGACACGGAACAGCAAATCCAGTCCATTGCTGCTATGTGAATTCCTACTACTGAGAATAACTGGCAAGAGGCATTTGCCAGCATGTGCAGTGCCGACAGAACTGGCATGCCCAGGTGTCTGTGTGAGTAATGAACAGTGAACCAACTGTGACTCAGGTGGTGGTTGGGAACTTGTTACCAGAGAAAAAATAGTTTATGAGTATGAACTTCTAGTGGAGCAGCCTTGAAAAGATACATCTCTATTGCTAGAGACTTTAGGGTATGATTTCCTTGAGATTTAAAGGAGAAAGTAGGCCTTTTATTATGTCATTACTGAAGTGGGCAATGGTGCTAATGACTTCGATAAGGTCCTCAAAGTACCCTACTACACTAGCAAATGGAGGAAAATTTGGAGACTTTAGTGTTGCTTGGTTCACAGTAAGTCATCTGCTAACCTCTTTTTGGCACTGAGGTCTTTGTAAGTCTGAGAAGTTTATTTATTCTCTGTGAAAAGTCAGTTTTGTAGGTATCTGTATTGTCCTCAGACACAGGAGACAAGTTTTCATTTTTGCACATCCAGTTTCAATAGACTTTTATTCAAATGGACATTTAATTGTCCAAATACATGTCTTAACATAGAGGTACCGACCTGACCACTCACATGAAAGAAAAAGATGACAAGTAACTTAAAATCCTAGTATAAAAATGAGCTCCTTTTTTAGCTAGCTTTACATTAGCTGTCATGCTACCTTTCACGGTTGTATCCATGATGGTACATCATCCATGTTGGTTCTCTGTTGCTGTTCTGCTAAAGTTTCCTTAGGTGATATGTTATGCCTTTTTCTCTTTTTTTTCTTCTGAACGTTCCAACCATAAATTTATTTCTGCTGATTTTGTCATTTTTTTGACAAATCTCTAGAATTCTGTGTAAGGGCCTTGAAGAACAAATCAGCCAAATTTATATGAATTGTTATTATATAAAATTTATATAATTTAATTTCTTAAAGAAAGAGATTGAATAATAGATTAAGTTCAATCTCTTCATAGTGCTACGAGAGCATGAAGAGGGTACAGAGATAGCCCAGGATTCTCTAGTTTTATGGGGAATCCAGATGACTTTTCAAAATGGCTCTCTATCAACTGGAAGGCTTTACAGAGGTAGAACAGGGAAATTTTCTAAAAGTGCTGATCTCTAGATACACTTACACAATACAGTACAGAATCAATGTACAGCACAAGTCATATCTTTTACTGGCCGTCTCACCACAGCCTTGAAGAAAAGCAATAACAAATATTTTTTGCCTCTTATACCACTGTGTTCAGTCCACTGCTTCAGCGCACTTATCCCTTCAAGAAGCACCTGGAAAAAACAGCATTTTCAAGGTGCTGCTAAGGTCCAAGCTCAGCTTGTTTGAGATTGAAGAGAAAATTGCCATAGCTTTGGTTTTTGTTTATTGCGTGCACGCTCACTACTCTCTTCAGGGCTTCCTTTAGCATGGTCTTAAACTGGGCTCTTCAGCAAGGACTAATGAAACTGTTTTTTCTGGTTTACATTCTCTGGTGCTAATGGCAAATATACAGTTAATAAATAAACCTTGGCACTCTGTCCTGTAGTAGATTTATCAGTTACTCTACACATAGAATTTACCAGCATGTCTTTCAGGTGCCTGCACTCCTCATTGCTCTTCAACAGAGTCCCATGGCCCTAGGTAGGTTTTCCCTGCCCAGTGAGGGTGAGCAGAGGGTAGCACCATAGATGTAAGCACTGTTCTGTATTTCAGCTGAACACAGAGGCCAGTGCTAGGAATAAGAACCTTGTCTTGTCGCAATATAGATGGCTGTTCCAAAGCACGTCATAAGCCCTCCGGGAGTAATGTCAGTGCACTTTCCAGCATAAAAACAGGCGAAAAAGACTTGCAAGACCTCAAATGGGAACAGAGACAGCAGAGTCATATCCAACAAAACTCAAATATATGTGGTATTGAATATATTACTCATTCCCGTTTCAGAATGGTGATTCTGAGCACTTAGGTGGTAGGATAAAGTATCCAGTATTTACAGAATCAGAAACACCAACTGAAGCAAGTGTAGCATATGTGCAGCTATATATAATAAGCATTTCCTAAAGGACATAAAATACCACATAATAGGATGCACAATATGTATTTTGATAGTCTAGGCTTTTGGTTGGGCTGTAACTCTTGGTCCTTTTCTTTCAAAGCTACTGCCTAAGCAACTTTTACTCTATTTTTTCATAAAAGGGGCAATCCAACTTGCATATTTTGTTGTGTATACTTGATAATGTCTCTTGCATTTCTCTCAAAAATGAAAGACTGTGCAGTGAGGTGAGGTTGCAACATTGTGGCCTTTTGTAAGGTTCATCCAGATGAGCAGGAAGTCAAACAAAGGCAGCAGGAGGCTTGCATGGGTGAACCAAGAACTCCTGACTAAACTTAAACATAAAAAGGAAGTGTACAAGAGGAGGAGGCAGAGATAGGTGACCTAGGAGGAGACACTGTCTTAAATGTGGGGGGATAGGGCTAGGAGAACTAAAGACTACCTGGAGTTGATTCTGGCAAGAGTGGTGAAGAACAACAAGAAGGGCTTCTACAGATTTATCAGCAGCAAAAGGAAGACTAGGGAAAACATGGTGCTACTGCTAAATGAGGGAGGGGACCAGATGACAAAAAGCGCAGAGAAAGCAGGAATGCTCGATACCTTCTTCACTTCAGCCTTTACTGGTAAGATCACTCTTCAGTAATTGCAGGCCTCTAAGACCACTGTTAAAGTCTGGAACAACGAAGGTTTACCCTCGGTGTAAGAGGATCTGGTTAGGGAACATTTAAACAAACGGGACATACAAGTGCATAAGACCTGATGCAATGCACCAACAACTGTTGAGGGATTTGGCCAATGTTATTGCAAGGGGCAATAATGGTATGCAAGCCCCAAATGAGGCTAGCGAGGGCGATTAAGGTTTATTAGTGACCTCAGGGCTCTGGCAGGAGAAGAGATAGCTTGGGGAATTCTTATCAGCTTATGGAAATATCTAATGGGAGGGTGTAAAGAAGATGGAGACAGACTGTTTTCAGTGATGCCCAGTGATGGGATAAGAGACAATGGGTGCAAATTGTTAAACAAGAAATTCCATTTAATCACAAGAAAAGAATTTTTTTATAGTGAAGATGGTCAAACACTTTAACAGGTTGCCTGGAGAGGTTGTGGAGTCTCTGGCCTTGGAGATATGCAAAACTTAACTGGGCATGGCCCTTTTTGACCCTGCTTTGAGCAGGAGATTTAGATGATCTCTATAGGTCTCTTCCAAACCTGTCCATTCTGTGTTTTTTCTTAATGATACACTTTCTGTGGTTTGTTCTTGGTAATAACAAGCAATCTAATTTCTCACTTTGCAGTAGAGCATACAGATAGTTGAACAGTGTTCACTTCTGGAAGGGGAGAAAGGAAATGACTGCCAGATTATTTCTGTTAAGTAGGGAGATGTCAGCCTGGCCTTCTTCACAGACAAAACACAGCCAAATAAACAGCAGGTCAGAAACAGGTACATCCTATTAAGCAGGGCTTTTTCCCCAATACTGATATATGCACAGTGTTTTGTGCAGCTGGCTGTGTTCTGTGCAATGTACACGCATGTGTACAAAGCCTACCTCAGGAGGCATCTTGCACACAGTAAGGTGAGTGGTGTATGAAAAAATTCGTTGCAACAGAGAAAATATCATACATGTCACAGTGGTGGGGAATACTGTCTAACAAATGGCTTCTACGGCTAGGCCTTACAGGATTAGAGACTATAGACCATTGGACAAGATAAAAAAAGTTGTTTCCCTCATTAACTAATAGCATGCTAGTTGTGCTTTACCTCTGAACGGTCTTTGAGCCACCTTCTTCCTTTAGAGGCTTGAATTTACCTACATTTATAGCCATATTCTATGGTGTATGCAACTACATGTTGCACAGAGATTCACATGATGTACCACAGGGAGAGCACCCAGCTCTGGTGTGCTGGGCTCTGGGATCAGTCGGGCTGCTATTCTGAGTTCTGTGGTGTTGAGTTAGGAGCAAGAAGAGCAGGTTTTTGATGTTTGGCCACTTCAGCCTGGAGCTTTATTTTTCACTTAACATAGCATTCATAACATCAAGAAATGCAATCTAGTATTTTAACAAATTCAAGTGTTGATAACACTCCATAGTTATGAATACCAAAACCGACATTTATTATTCTGAAGTAAAGGGCACTGGTTTAACCTCTTAGCTGTGCAGGGATATTTTTCTGAAATGTTTGCTTTTGTTGAGTTGTTTTGACATCGTATGTGATTTTTTTCCCTCATTGCTACTTTTAACAACAGCACACTTACAGGTATGTGGAGTGAGACCTGTGGATATCAATTCCATTTCATATGATTGTGTTAATTGCATTTGGCTACCTCAGCAATGAGTCCAGGTTAGGATAATCACTAAGCTCCCTGCTTAGGTCACAGACGAGTACTTGCACTTAGAAGGTATTTGCCGTGCATCTGCTTCCATCAGTGTTATGTGTAATGAGAGACTTCTGTGTCCCTCTAAAGCATGACTGATGATGACATCGCAGCGTCCTAATTACCAGGAGAGTTTTATTTTACAGGCTTGGCTGAATCATTTTAATTTTTACAGATGCTACCAGTTTAGGTCTCTGATTAAGTGATTAATTAGAGGAACCAATAATAGTACCTCTGAAAAAAGTTTTGAACTGGAATATTGCCTTGGTGGTATGCAAACAGAAACATATACTCAAAGGTTCATTTTCCATGTGGCATACTTCTATTAGGGTTGTTGCTGTGCTCCCAATCATCACTTAAACTTAATATATTCAGAAGTTCTGAGGCCAGAATGGTGTGTTTGATCAACCACTCTGGCCGCCTGCATAACTATCATAAATACCTCTGTGCTATTTTCTTTAAACTAATGGCTATCTTTCAGAAAAACATGTTGGTCTGTCTGTGTTAAACATTGACAGCTATGACCAGTCTACTCCAATTCTTCCTGAACTATTTGAAAAGCAATTAAAAAAATTGCATCTCCCTTCTTACCTGAATTAGCTGAAAACTAGTTACCAACCAGGTAATGGATGTTGTTACAACCATGCTAAATTCAAGAGTCCAGTGTCAATGCTTTATTATTTATCTACGTGCTGAAGGTGGCATGAAGGAAGTAGTTAATCTAAGTTAGGAATTTGGTCTCTCTCACGGCAGAAAGATGCACGCTACTTACAAGTAATTCATTCCGCTTGTCTGAGGATAGGCTGAATCTGTGGAGATACTTGACCATTTCTACTGGCTAAACAGGGACCATCAATTCTGGCATGTATATCGTAAGACTGAGTTAAGTCTTTCTGGATACAAAATTATACTAGAACCTCAGTTCAGGTAATTATCTTCTATGATCCCATCTTCTTTTTCAGAGATGTTGATTTCTGAGATATTTTCTGTAATGTATAGACTGTTTTGCCATTGTATAAGCATAGGTTTCACTCCCTGTTCTTACATATATATATTTATTTTTGATCATGTTAAAATACATTTTTTTATTGTACCTAGGTTTGTATCAGTGACTGTCTTTTTCATTATTTAACATTCCTCTAGCCTTTACTCTTTATGCAGTCTTTGTCCATGGTTATTTTTTGCTTCCTTCCAGAAAGCAGCTAAAAATGTTAATCAATGTAGGACCAAGAATTGATTCCTGTGTGACCCCATTAGAACCACTGTGACATTAATTTGCAGGTGATCTGCTGGTTTGGTGACATTTATGATAAATGCTAAAGAGTCGGATGTTTGTTCATAATAGCTAGTTAAAAATGCATCCTAGTGATCAAATATTTATAATGAGCTGAAAACTGTCAAATTTCATTTCAAAATGAGATTTTTCTCATTCCTAGTAAAGAGAACCTTTAAATAAGAGTTTTAAATCAACCTTGACATGAAGGTGTTAAATCAGCATAAGAGCCACAGACCCTCTCCTTGCTGGGTGTAAGCATTACCCTTAAAAAGCTGAACAAGTTTCATTTAGGAAGAGGCATGGGGACCAGTCAGAGGTGTTTGGAGCCTGCTGTAGTCAGTGCAGCCCTTGGCCCCTTGCTCTAGCCGGTGCTGCAACGTTCTCCTTCCCCTCCTCTCCATCTTTGCCTGATAGAAATAGCGGGAAAGCACTGGGTGCAGACTTATGGGAGTGCAAGTCAGTACCACATACAGTGAGGAAGGTGGATGTGGGGTTGTACAAACTTCTAAAATGCTCTAAATTGTACAAACTGCTAAAACTTACTTCAGCTTTTGCTTCTAGCCTCTGTGGTTCATTTGCCAGAGAACCTTCTTTGCATGAGCTACTTAATAGAGCCTAGATTAAAACAATTTTAGTTTGTGTCAGGATCACATTGGCATCATATCTAGAGTGTACAGCAGAGTCTAATCATCTGTTTTCTCAATTCCCAAGCACCTTTCAAGTTTCCTCTTATGTTATATTATGGAAAATATTTTTCAGCCAATTTGCAGGCTTTTAGCTTTACAATAGAGATTCCCCAAGTAAACACAGGTGAAAAGCAGACAAAGAAAAAAAGAATACCCCTCCTTAATAGTTAGAGGACAGAAGGGTGATTGCTGATACAAGAGAGATGGATTTCTCCCCCTGTTAACAGAATTTTGTTGTCCACTGCTCAGGTTTCTAGACCAAGTGTAGATTTCAGACTTTTTCTATGAGAGGTCCCTCTAACCAAGGTCTGACATCGCGTAGGGCAAGCCTCAAGGCTTCTTTCTCTGCTATGTGCCTACGAGCCTATCTGATGTGCATGTTTTTGCTGCTACCCTACCCTGTGAATCCAAGTGAGTGACTGTAAGAGCTGTCTGTGCATTTAATACAACTTTTCGGTATAAAACCAGCTCAAACATAGCTATACGAATATATAGAAGCCAATTCTGGAAAGCAGTGGGTTGATCACATTTCCATTTAGCAGGTTCCGTCTGTGTTGTGCAAAGAGTCCTTCTTTTTCTCCTTCTCATCACTTTTTGTTTTCACACTAACCTTCTTTGCTGGAATGTTGTAACTACTCTTTGGTTTATATACATGTACATTTCTGTGACCAAGGTAAGGAACTTAAACTGATTGTTTGCACTTTCATATTCTCTTGAGACAGTTTGTTTGCAATCTCTTCCGAGACATTGAAGACTAAGACACTGAAGGCTAATAACACCAGAAAATCTCTGCATGTGGTAGTAGGTGTGAGAAAGAAGGCCCTTCTTACATTTGGTGAAATCTCTAATGCATTTAATTCATAATTGCCAGTGTCTGTGACTATGATTACTGAGATTGTTGTATGATGGTATTTTGAACTGTAGTGATGCACTGTCTGTTATACCAGCACTCTCAGCTAAAGATTGGAATGCATTGTAGTAGGCACTGTATGAACTCTGACAAAAAAACTGACCGTTTTCTCTTGGTAAAGGCATAAGGGAGCTGACAAACAGCAGCTTAGACAAGTTCTAGGAAATAGGTTTAGCTAGCATTTCTATAAAACAAAGTATCTTACTCCAAGCTTTTTGCTCCAAAGGGTTCATTTTGTTCTGAGGTTGACTTTCGCATTTTGGGATTGGGGAGCTGAGTGTGATTCCTGCATCAATAATGTGGCTTAACTAGATAGTGCTGGGGAACTGAGCATGTATCACACTTTCATCATTTGAAAGGTTCAAATGACAGGGGACATCTTCCTCTTAAAATAAGTTGCTTCCACTATTTTCTGATGTCCTGCTGGATAAGGGAGCATGTTATCACAGAAAGCAGAGTATCAGAATTTGGCCTGCAGTAGCATATGACCAGGTGATATGGAGAGCTTTGAAAAGGCAGCTTTTATTTTCTACTACTCGGGATTTTGTTTAATAAAAAGGAAGCAAATGCAGTGGAAGCATAATAGGTACTATGTGCCGCTTCTTTTTACACATTATAAAGAATGTTTTTGCCTGAGGTACCACCTAACTGTCATTATTTGCATCGTTGAACCAAAGCAGTGAGTTCTTTGGTTCAAAATGCAAAGAAAGTTTCTTCGGGTAAAGTGCAAATATCCTGTCTTTTTTCTTCCTTTTTTAAAAATTTTTTTAATTGACAATGAGTAGTGGCAAAGGATCTGAAAAATGATAACTGAATTAATTTTTAAAGAAATGCAAGTGAAATAATACAAGTATTGGAAGGCAACTTCTCTTTTCTCCTCTGAGATATGAAGGCATTCAAAAGACTTTATGTAAGAACAATTTTTCCCTCCTTGGTGAAGGAGTAAAATTTGCTTATATTTCATATCCTTCCACAATGGTATTTTCCAGTCTGCCATTTTTAATGTGAATAGAACATTGCTAAATCTAGAGGGCTCTGCTTAGACCCATAGCTTTATATTCGTTCATGGGCATGGATACTTTCTTGCATTTCACATCTCCCCTGCTTTTCTTCCTAGCCTCATTTTTGCAAGCAAATAGAATACTGAAGTATGCAGGACTCCTACCCTTGAAAGACAATAGAAAGAGTGATGGTTTTGTATGATACTACATCTTTGTGCCAATGACAGACAAAGCCAATGTCTTGAGTTTGTTGCTGGCAAGTTACCCACCAAAGTGACTGACAGTTTACTAGGAGTTTCATCTGTATCTGAAAAAGGCTGACAGAGTTGCAGAATAAGGGAGACATTTTAAAAACAAAAACTATTTTGAGGAGAAGGTGTACTTTTAATTTGGCAATATGGGTAGTGTCCGCTTAGTTTTTAATATACATATTCTAATGGATTGAGTTAAAGTTCAGTAAACTGAAAGTTGTTTCTTCTTATGTCTGTTTTGATTCAGATCTGTGATCTAACCAACAGTTACATAAATGGAGGGAAAAATGCAGAAACAATCTTAAATCATATTTTCATTTCCCTTATCATGATTGTTCTGGGCAGACAGTTTGTTCTGTGAGGATGGATAAGGGCTGTTATGGGAGCTCTGTGCACCGTTGATCCCTTTATGTGGTGAGAATTCCTCTTGTGGTTGCTCACATTGTTTTCTACATCATTTACCCTAGGATCAAGCTTGAAATATAAACTAATCAAACTAAAGTCTCTTGAAAATCTTGGTATGTTTTGTTTAGGGCTTCTTTTTTAACTGCAGCAAAGAATTTATTAGTTTAGAATCAGGTTACAAGAACTTGAGTTCATTTTGCAGCTTTGTCACTCAACGGAGGGTGATATTATTACTTCTTCATTTAATTATGATTCAGTAGATCCTAGATCATTTTATGCTCTGAGAAGCTCTCAGCTTCACAGGTGATGTTAGGACTGTACATTTGGCTTGCACTTTAAGGCTGGCAGTAGGATTATACCATCTGGTCTTGAGAAGTGCTTAGCATCTCCAGCAAGACATGGATGAATTCCAGTGGAAGTCAGCAGAGACGTGATGCTGCTTGAACATTGCAGTGGAATTGCCCATTTCGTATGGTCTGGTATGCCTATCATGCAAATATTATCTGTGGTCTTACCTAGACAGTGAGAATTGCTCAGAGTTGTTAGAACACTACTGTGACCCCATGTGCGCTGGCCACTGCGAACCCTTGAATAGTCCGGTCAAACCCAGTTTTACCTCCGTGTCTTATAGAGGTAAACAGAGATTACACAATATAATCATATGTGCACCAGTTGCTGGTCTTATTATCCCTAGCACTGTTGGCATATTTCATTATTAGTTGAACAGTTATTGATTTTCCCATTGTAGAAACAGTCTTACATGCATTATTTACTTAATTATTCTCTCCTGCAGATGCATAGCTTGGTTCAAAGTTATTAAAAATGTAAAGCTGTCTGATAAGTTTTACCAACTGAATAGTACAAAAATCTTATGTTTAGCATTTTTACCTTTGTCTTTTTTTACTCATAATTACACTGTATTGAATGTAGCTTAACAGATATGAAGGCAAAATGATCATGGCCCTAAAATTACCCTTCACAGCAAATGGCTCTCAAAACTACTTCTGCAACGTGAGGGGCAGATTTGTTTTTGCTACATTTCAGAAACAGCAGAGAGGGCTTTTAGTGGTACTGCATAATACAAAAGCCATCAAAGGCAAAGAACGGACAAGTAGAGAATTTTATTAAAGGTGACCAAATACAAATTCTGTACATGGTAGTGGCTGAGTCAATTATTTATCCTCTCAACAGTTAGTAAGCCAAAACAGGTAATACTCAGTTTTAATAGTGCTCAATGGTGAGGATAATCTGAAGATTAACATGCAAGTTGGATTGCTATTTTTGGTTTTGCTCTATATTTATTTAAATTTAAATTTATTTTCTTTTTTATTTTGCCTTGATGCATTTCTTCTCATTAGCAGCAATATATTGTTTAACATATTGAAAATTTGATCACTGACTTTTTTAAAAGAAAGGACAGGGCTTGAGATGAAATGATAGAAGGGGTAGCTGCTGTAAATTGCTAAATATTCCTCTCAAAAAAAGTCTTAGAAAGGCATTATTAAAAGGTTACTGAATATACTGCTTGATAAGTGGTATTCTTCATTCAGTATGAGTATTGCTTCAGTGCCTTAACATGATGTTATGGCACTATGATTTTGAAGATGTCATCTGTCAGCTGAGATGTGCAACTGAGATCTTAACCTCTAATGATTATAAATTGTCTCATAGTGTTTTTCACAAGAAAAAAGATTATATGCCACTTCCAGCTGGGTCTAATCTGTTTACCCAAATTATTCTGCCAATTGAATTGTGTATATTCTTCATTGCTTTCTGCTATAAAATTATGTTGCTAAACACCATCATTTCATTGGAGAGTAATATAAGCTGTGTGAATGGTTTATTTTAATTCAAGTAAAGCAGAATAAAAAGTAGTGCCTAGTCATTACATAGACACAACTATTGCTATAATTAAAATGTTACTGCTCTGACTGCCGAAAGGAACTTTTAACATATTTAAAAAAAGAGATTCTTCTCTTCCCCATCTTTTCTTTCTTCTTTTCTTTCCTTTTTTTTTTTTTTTTTTTTTTGGGGGGGGGGGGCGTTGCAGATACTTTTTCATATAGCTCTCATCATCTGAAAGGTTGTAGGATACTAAAGAAGTTGCAGCTCAGCATTTCAGAACTTCATTAGGTCTGTAGAGATGCTGAGCTCCGTAAGATGAGTAGGAGGAATTTAGTTAATCAAGCAGAAATATATTTTAACTATCCCCTAGTTATTTTATCAGTTGGCAAGAGTCTGGAGCAAACAAAAGATTGTAGTGATAGACGGTCTGGCTTGGCTTTTTAGAGAACAGCAGGATTCTCCTCTGGCTGGTGCAGGGAGGTGTGTGGTTCTCAGCTCTCTGTGGCACAAAGGCTCCTCCTGCTAGTGACTAGTCTCAGGAGGAGGTGGAGATGGTAGATATCACTGCCTGCCTCAGGGCCTGCATCTCACCTGGGGCATAACAAGTAGGGGCAGCAGCAAGTAGGCTGTTACATGTTAACAGAGTCTCATTCACTTTCCTCCCTCCATCTGTTTTCTCAACAATCTGCATCGAGTGTTGACAGTGTGATTGCAGTTCTTTTCCAATGCTACCGCCTGTCCACTAATGAACTTTCTGTTGCCCATAATTATGAAGTTTTTGCTGGATATTCCAGTTGATTTTGAACCGAGGGCACTCTGTTTTAAAAGCAAGAGTTTCTTTCCCGTTTGCTTTGGCAACACAGCAAGCAGAATAAACCAAAGGAACTTGCCCATATCGTGGTGCTTCTTAAGGTAGTTTGCTTGGCTTGTTACTAGGGTTGTTTTGTCTAAGCAGGTGGCATAAAATCAAAGTTATTGTGCTTCCAGTCTGTGACCTGGCTCATTACTGCTGCTTCAGATATTTCTAGTTAATTGTGTACAATTATGCTTTGCTCAGAGTAGATGCCCTAAAGACCCTCTAGATGGCAAAATAAGTTTGTTAGTATCCTACATATATACTGGCCACTGTGATTAGCAATGGAACTTGTCTTCACAAATACTTTAATTCCTTCATCTTGTAATGCATATTTGAGCCCCCAAAAGATACAATTTTGTGTCTTACAGATCTCATGCTTCCCAGAACTAATATTCTATTATAAAGAACTTTATTTTGTTTGTAGTGGTTTTACTTAGAGCTGTTTAAATATTGCAGAAGTAGTATCTTGTAGAATTCCTTCTAGAATATCTGATTGACTAAAGTTCAGGAAGTGTTCGCGTATAGATTTTTCTCCTCAACATTTCTGAAATAACTTTTATATTGAATCAACATACAGTATGTGAATACTCTCATTAATGTATTGTCAAGCAGGAGCATTCACTGTTTGGGTCAGCATCCTGAGGGAAAACATTCAGAAACCTTGTGGCTAGGTTGATCTGCTCTTAGCACAAGACGGGGAAGTGACAAAACCTGTTTTTAGTGATGTTTGTGTTACCTTGATCTTAGACTATGCTTCTTTACACTTTGACTCAGCAAGTACCTCTTATATCTAAGAACCGTAAGAGTCTTACCAGACATTCTGTTTTTTTCTCCTGAATTTTTTCCCGTGATTGTTTTGTGTGCAAAATGAGGAGTGATTGGGAAAGACAACATTGGAGATTCTTAAACACTCTTTGTTATTCAAAGATCTTACAGCTAAATAGGGAAAATACTGAAGGGGCATAAGTACAGAGCAGAAGCCAGGAGCTGACCTGATTTCCATTATTCATGTAACCATCATTTACTATTCTCTGTTTAAAAACTTTTAGACTTCTAATTGAACAGTTAAAATAATATTGTGTGAGTTTATAGATTTGTCATGCTGTTTGAAGAGAAGTAGTTTGTCTGTAGACAGTTTATGAGTAAGGATTAATTAACTAAAAGATTTGGGCAATCTTACTGAATAACTAATACATTCAGAGTTGGTTTGCAGACAACAAAAGAACAGAAAAGAAGGCTAAAAGTACCAGGCAACTTGTTTACAATGCAGCTGGTATTTCCATCAGCTCTGGCTTTAAACTGCAGTTGTTCGAATATATTCTGGAAACAGAACAAACCTAGTGACAGCATCTATATGTGAGCTTGGCTATGGTGGAGTTTGTCTACCATGTACACCAGGTAGAAGTGTGACCAAAACACGTTGCAAGCTATGTATAGCCTGTAGTTGGGACACAGAGAAAGATGTACTTATAGATGTACGCTGAAGTCAGCAGGCATGAACTGAGTGAGTAAAGCCTGTGCTGTTGCAGGGACACTGCTTCCTGTAGCTTCCCTATTACATAGGCTAAGGCCACTTGTGTCGATAGACTTATCTATAAGTGTCTTAGCCCCATTGGGGTCAAATGACATCAAATGGGCAAGACAGGCTGAGTTTCACTGCTTTTCCCAGTTTTCCAATCTGTAAGTTACAATTTGAGATACTTCCTTTCTTACCTCTTTTATGATGACCTGTGTGTTAAGCATTTGTTATGTGCTAGTCTTAAATGTGTTGAATAAAGAAATGTAACAGACTGATTTAACTATACTTTACTAGTGTGACCTTTCTGGTCTGTCATTTTTGGGCAGTTTTTTCTCTCCGCTGTTTTTGATATCTCCACGATTACAAAAAATAGTTTTCTTTGTAGTTGCATTTGGCTTGCTATGCTTTAAAAATGTGCCTAAATTATATACCTCTTTAGAGAGATATTCAGCACATCTTATTTTGTTGTTTTTACAGCAATCACTGAAAAGAAGAGGGAGTAAAGACTTGCAAAAATCAGAAAAAAAGTCACAGCAGACGCCAACGGAGGTATGTTAAAATAACGGCACCTCGGACGCTCACGTTAAGGCTTGAGGAGTACCATGGAAATATACGCGATCTGCAGATTTGCACTTCGCTTGCTTGTTTACTTTGCTCTTTGTTCTTCTGTACGCTGTGAAATGGAGAACTCTGACCTGAGATCTGCAGTCAGATGACACTGTGTCAAGGACCACCTAAATAAACTGCTGGTGCTACAACAGAGCCCACCACCTTTCATGTACTGTATCCTTTAGGCAAAATAAGTAAATGGAAACACCAATGAATCAAGATTAAAGGCCCTTTGCATACTGATTTCAGTTTTTTTAACACTTTATAATGGGAAGCAGGTCTTAATTACTTGGCATCGAAATGTGTAATTTAAAAAAAATCACTGTTTTTTACTGTTGTGTATAACAAGTCTAGAAAATATAAATTTTTTTACAAGGGGCCCCACAAAAGGTATTTTCTGGGGACTGTTCAGGTTTTCAATACAAGTGTTACAGGCTTTCTCTCTCTTTTTTTTTTTTTAATACATATTTGCCTTTCTTTAATTTACTGATCAGTGAAAAAAATGATTGTAACGGAATCTCTTAGTATCTAAAGCTAAGTACTTTTGATTGTTAATCTTGTAATTTAAGATCATCCACTGGAGGTCTCCTGATTTACATCAAGTTTCTTCAAGTACTTCTTTTTCTTTTTGCTAAGGAGGATAATGAAGACCTGAAATGCCAGTTGCAATTTGTCAAAGAAGAAGCAGCCTTGATGAGGAAAAAAATGGCTAAGATTGATAAGGAGAAAGACAGATTTGAACATGAGCTGCAGAAATACAGATCATTTTATGGGGACTTGGACAGTCCCTTGCCAAAAGGTGAAGCAGGTGGGCCACCTACTACAAGGGAAGCTGAACTCAAGCTTCGATTGAGACTTGTGGAGGAGGAAGCTAACATTCTTGGGAGGAAAATAGTGGAACTGGAAGTAGAAAATAGAGGACTGAAAGCAGAGCTTGATGATTTAAGAGGAGATGATTTCTCAGGGACTGCTAATCCGCTCCTGGGAGAACAGAGTGAATCCCTGTCAGAACTGCGACAGCATTTGCAGCTAGTAGAAGATGAAACAGAATTGCTGAGGAGAAATTTAGCTGATTTGGAAGAACAAAACAAACGCATAACAGCTGAGCTGAACAAATACAAGTACAAGTCTGGGGCCCATGAGAGCTCTAGGCATCATGATAATGCCAAGACAGAAGCGCTACAGGAGGAGCTAAAAGCTGCACGAATGCAAATCAATGAGCTGAGTGGCAAAGTCATGCAACTCCAGTACGAGAATAGAGTATTAATGTCCAACATGCAGCGCTATGATTTGGCCTCTCATCTTGGGATCCGTGGCAGTCCCAGAGACAGTGATGCTGAAAGTGATGCAGGAAAAAAAGAAAGTGATGATGATTCCCGTCCCCCTCACCGTAAAAGGGAAGGCCCCATTGGTGGGGAAAGTGACTCTGAAGAGGTACGCAACATCCGGTGCCTGACGCCCACAAGATCTTTTTATCCTACACCAACTGGGTGGCAGAAAAGCTTCACTGACAGGCAGCAGATGAAGGACATCCGCTCTGAAGCTGAGCGACTAGGCAAGACAATAGATCGCTTGATTTCTGACACGAGTACCATCATAACAGAGGCAAGAATTTATGTAGCTAATGGGGATCTGTTTGGACTGATGGACGAAGAGGACGATGGCAGCAGAATACGCGAGCATGAGCTGCTCTACCGGATCAATGCACAGATGAAGGCATTCAGGAAAGAACTCCAGACTTTCATCGACAGACTTGAAGTTCCAAAGTCGTCAGATGACCGAAGTGCAGATGAACCTTTGTCAGTGAGTCAGGTAGACTTTTACTTATTACGGCCTACAGGTAAAAAGGCTCTGCCAAATGAATTAAGCCTAAAATTTGATGTATGGCACATTAAAATTGTTACGTTAGACAGTGGACAGAAATCTCTATTTCCTGAATTATTTTAAATACCTAGTTGACCATATGAAATCTCTTTCGATCAAGAGGTCTGCTTGTGAACAATGACTAAGTCTGGTCTCTTTGAAATTAAAAGAATAATACCATAGTTACAAGTATTGTAGGAGGTAGAAGATTTTATTCCTTCTTCTGGCTTTGCACCTGCATTTGCCAGAATTGTGCCGTCATCACAAGCAAAGGCAGTGCCGACAAGTTTTAGCATGAGGCGGTGCTGTGAAACCGCTGTTAGTGTTATTTTCATATTTTCACAACAGAAATGAAAATGAACATGGTTGTTTTCTTTGTAGCTGGTTTCCTGTTAAATGAATAAAAAGAAAATCCCAACAATTAAAAAGAGGAAACATTCAGTTTCCAGATGATAAAGATATGAGAAACCATGGGGAAAAGAAGCTGTAAAAATCTCATATTTAGAGTCAAAGAACCAAACTGCAGTGCATGAATAAAGGAAAGGTTGAAATTGATTGCATCATTGGTTGAAAGGGCTATGGGTTGCTGCTGTCAGGTAGCAGTGCCTCATGTCTTTTATGCAGTTCCTTTTTACCTCTCTTTCTCATCTCTGAAGGGAAGGGTCAGCGTACATCCTGCATATGTCGTGCAGAGTTGTTCCAGATAGGTTTTGGAGAGTAAATTCCTTGCTGACTCGTGACTATTTTCTTTTGCAATGAGAAATGAAAATTGCCTACACTTATTGTGCAATCCTATAATTGACAAATATTGTTATTCCTTATAGTATTATCCCAATGTTTTAGTAAGTGTGTTATTATGTTAATTCACTTTGTGCTGTCCTGCTAGTTTATGGTCAGAATAGTTGCCAGATGAAGCTGAAAGCTATTATTTCTTATTTCTATGCTGACTAATTAGTCTTTTGTTTCCTTGTATCAGAAAGTCACAGACGCAGTGAGTTTAAAGCTAATCAATTACTATACATGTACTGCATGAAATCAAACAGAAAAGGCATTTAGCATGCTCACTTTCTGATATAGCAATAGCTCTGAGCTTGTAGAGCTCCCATTTACTTAAAGGTAGAGTACTGCGTGGTCTTATACAAATTTAAAGTAAACTAATTTGTATTTTCTCTAAAAGAGTAACAGCAGTAGTCAAACAGCAATAGCAAATTTGCCTGTTCAGGATTTGACCATGCAGAACTCCTACTGAAGCCAATGGGAGGTGGGCACCTGGTCCCTCTACAAGCATAGTCTAATTCACTATTTATTTTACTGAAACTTTGGACTTGCTGTTCCATTAATTGACTGTTCTCTTTGTCTTTGTATTTACTTTCCCAGATGTTCCAGCCTATCATTTTACTTATTCTCATCCTTGTATTATTTTCATCCCTTTCATACACAACAATATTTAAACTTGTCTTCCTTTTTACACTGTTTTTTGTACTGTAAACCATTCATCATTTACTGTTCATTGTAGTATTATTTTCAGTTTGTTTATTTTGTCCACCCTCCAAGATAAGAACTACAAGAGACATAGTTTCTGTAATAACCACTGCTGTAAAAACACTGAAGACTACTTGTTTGCCAAAAACAAAAAAAAAAAAAAAAAAAAAACCCAAAGCCAAAAAAGCAAAACATATACCAAAAAGTCACCCAGTCGAATAGGAAACCTCTCACCAAGGTATTCCAGGTAAGCAAACAAAAAACAGTATTTTTCACTTTGTCTGATTTTATCACTTATAAATAAAATATTCCTGAGTGAATTGAACAAATTTAACTAATATTCATTAATGTGTACCAAACTAGAAGCAAAGCAGAATTGCGCAGGGTGGATGTGAGGAGTCTGTTCCTTTTTTCTTCCCACTCCCAGAAAAGGAATTTGTATTCTAGCCACATATAAATAGTAAACCCACATTCAGTATATATTCTGCAACTGTATTCCACAACATGTAATATGTTCTGCATGATTTTGATGATATGGTTTTTCAGCACTGTATTATGTGGATTAGACACCCAAGTTCTGCCCTACAGTAGCAGTTTTGCATTAATCTGTCTCAGAAAGGATGATATTTTGTAGCTTCTGTTTACATTACTGAGAGTTCTGGATTTGCAGCTCATTTTAAGTCTGTAGTGTGAACATGATAGTTCGCGCTGGAGAACTGCTTGGTTACTTCTTTGGTGAACTGCATTTGACGTGTGGGGAGAGAGAGAGAGGGGATGAAATCGGAGTGCTTGATGTAGAATGCTTATTTGGAAATGCAGCAAGGAAGCTGAGCCCGCTGAGAGTGACATAGGGTGGGGAGATGCCTCAGAGTAGGCGAGGAGTCTTGTGAGAGCGGTAAGCTGGTTGTATTCTGTATTATTATGGAAAAATGGCCACACAATATGGTGTCGGTGGTCAAGTATCAGTGTTCCAACTTGACCTAAAGAAAGCAATGCTGGTTACCTCGTCTGATGTCAAAACAGTGTTCCCTAACAACCTACTTTATCAGATATCGGTGTAGCCTTGCAGCTGCCTGGGTCCTGCTTGCTCTCATTCAGGTTTCAGAAAAAGTTTAGAATGAACATAATGACTCTTGGCTTAGTGAGTGACCTTGCCATCCAACCATGCTGGCGGTGAGTGACCACAGATGAGGGATGCTTGTGTGCACATCTGTGTTCCTCTGCATCGATGACCGCTGTATATTCCTGTCTTACCTTCAAGAGGCTGCAGTGAGAACAGAGATGACTCATGATATCCCTCCCTGTCACACTGCAACTGAACAGTTTTTGGGGTAGTAGATCCTCCACTGTGAAAACTTCACTTCAAATGACCAATAGAGCTCAGTGTTCTTTTCTGATTTATTCAGCCTGTGTTGAAACCATCCAACAGATTTGAATTCTCCAAAGTTGATCGTTTAGAAGTACGTAAGTCTATTGATGAAGTTTTATCAGGCAGATGCCGTGATAAAGGCTTTGGTAATAAATACTGGTATTAAGTAAAGCAGCTGCTTTTCCACATAGCAGTAATGATTCCCTTTCATTTATCATGCCAGCACTCTGTTCACTTCACTTGTTCCCAGGTGAGAACAGTTCATCTCCATGCCTCTCTCCAACTAATCAGAATCCTGCCAAGGGTTGTGCCCTGCTGCATGAAATAATTCTGTTTTGAGAGGTGAGCAGATGTTAGGCAATGGAATTTATTTTATGGGAACTAAAAAGGTAGTAAACTCACAACGTTCAGAATTAAACAAAACTCTCATTTTTCTCCTTACTTCTCTAGCTTTCTCTCTGCAAGCTCTCTTCAAGTACAGTAACCTCAATCAGTAAATTCACCTATGTTGATTTAATCCAAATACTTATTCCTACCCAGGGGTATTGTCTTTATTATTTATTTCAAAGTTTTCAAGAGATATGTAAAAGAACATGATAATGAACAAAGTAAAGAGATAAGTAGATAGCCTGGTCTCGTATCCTGAGAGACAGGACTTTTGAGAGAAAGTCAGGCCCAGAGCAATCTAGAAGAGTTTCTAAAATACTGTAATTTATGCTCATTTGCTTAAAAGCAGTGTATTTGGAACTATTATGACAATGCATGGTCTAATCACATTTGCTCTCGACTTTGAATTTCTATAGCCTTAAAGATAGTTTTCAAGTCACAGCATGATCACTTGGAGAAAGCCCTTCTGCTTTTCTCTCAGTCATCCAGATTTCCCAGCAAGTGTCTGATAAGTTTCTTTTTTTCCCACATGGTTTTGCAATGCAGACATTTTAAAAAGTGATAATTCTAGGCTTACACTTGTCATATCAAATCTTAGCACAAGACTGACTTTATGTTTGTCTTTTTTTTTTTTAACACCCCCTTGGGGGAATAAATATAATTTTCTTAAATGTTATTGAATCTGTCCCATAAAAGAGAAAATATCAAACAGCTCTGGTCTGGGGTTTTAGGCTTTTTGATTTTAACTCACCCCCTCTCAGTCTTCTACATAATAAAGATGAGTAGAGAAGACTTGGTTTACACTGAGTATCAGCACTAATGTAAAATAGTGGGAAAACTTTATTCACTGAATTCACATGTTGAATACATTTTGGAAGTAATTTGGAAAAGATATGCTTCATTCCTAGATATCAGGAAAGATATCAGGAAAGAGGTTTGTGAACCTCTTGAGTCAAGAGGTGGAGATAGCCCTACATAGGACTGGCAATTATAACCTCATTGATTTCTCACAGTGATTTTCTTTGCATATAGCTTTAGGTTTACTTCATGTGAACTGTACTTTCCTCACCTTAATTCAGTGAAATATCAAGAAACCAAATCAAAGTTCAGAATTTTAGGACATTTAGGGTGCTATTGCAGCAGCTGACAATCTGAAATGAAAGGATACAAAGGCATCCTGGACCATTTCAGAAGCTTCCCACAGGCTTTATATCTGTGATGAGCAAGGAGAACTGTGAGGACCGCTGCAAACCTCAATATAGAGAAACCTCTATGAGAAATGAGCCCTTTTATCGACAACCTTCTGCATCCAGCTTGAAGGGAATGATGAACTGCTTATCTTTTTCACACCAGATACTGCAGAGAAGTTCACAGCTGCGTCCCTCATTTTTCTCTATTTTAAAAGCTGCTGAGAAAGCTAATAAAATCAACACAGGCATTTATCCGTAGCCAGAAGGTAACATCTAGCCAACGAAATAAATGCTCTGCCTTGCTAAATTGGAATGACTCGGTCTCGCAAAGAAACATAATTACACTTGTCAGGAAAGGAAGCAGATTCTCCCCCACTCGGTTACTGGCCTGGTGGGCAAAGTCCAGCCCACAGGTCAGTGAGTAAATCACTGCTGATTCATTAAATTCCATCTGCCACATGGATTATAATTCTTAATAGCAATAATAGTAAGAAAAAGAACATAAGATACTGCTTTTATGTGACAACAAGCCAAATATTCCAGGTTATCTATCTATTCAAATCTCAGTTATACTGATGGCAAATTCACAGGTCCTATTTTGGAAATAAAGAATAACTTAGAATGTGCTGCAATACCAAATATAGTGGATATGTAAAACAGTTTCTGTCTCTGTTGATCAGTTGTAGAACATCTTTGTATTATTACACTTGTCATTCAGACAAAAGGAGGAGCGATTCTGATGCTCCCAATTTGTTTCCCAGAGGCAATGCCCGTGATTTGCAGCTCCCCCTCTAGTGGGCTTTTCTCTAGTTGTTGATGTTTGTTCTGGTGGCATGCAAGTACAGTAAGAGAAACACAGAGAAAATTTAACCAGGGGCAGTGGCCAAATTGTCATTAGCTGAACAAAAGCAAGGCATTTTTGAACAGGCAGATACCTGCACCATTGGTTTTTCTTGTGTGGAGCTGCTCAAATGATTCAGACCTCAGTAATATAAACACAGGAAGTATAATGAAGTTCATAAATTACTTGAGTAGTCACACTACATATGTTTTCATTTGTGTAATATTTCAGGGATTAAAGAAATTATCATTGCTGAGCATGAGAGGAGGCTGAATTAAACCAAACTGAAGTAAGGGTTTTTTTTCAAATGAAGGAAAAGCCCTTCAACAATAAAGCATAGGGTTTAGTAACCAAAGTAGGATTAATATTTGTAAGTGTACTTACAGAATAAAGCTCAGATGGTAAGGAAGCTTTCACCGTCATAGTAACCAACCTTCATGTAGTACGTTTCATTTCAAAGGTCATCGTTACAGTAAGTCACCCCAAGTCATTTCATGAACAAATGACAGGCGGTTCCTCTGGAACACAATATAGGAACGACACAAGTATGCAGTCCTATCAAGCTAGGGAACGCCGTACTTACTGCTGCTGGTAGGCCTATTGAAGTAAACGTGGCAACTCATACACAACACCGAGGTCTAAGCGTTAGAAAGGTGACGTAAAAGTACACAAAAATGCTGCACAACCTTTTAATGGTAAGCAACATCCACTTGAAATGGATGCAAGAATCTTGTTCTGTGGAATAGAATTAATGCAAATCTGAATTTGGGCGGGATTTTAGGATTAATATTCCCTTCTTGCAAATTAAAAGGAAAAAAAATTGAATTTTAAACCGAAGATTGCTTTAATTTTACATTACTCTGAAAGACTAAATTTGTTTCCTGTATTCTCACTGCATTCAGTCCATGCTCATCCAGAAAGAAGAGATCTTCTTGCATATATAGATCTAATTCTGATGCTTTTACACCTGCGTAAATTGGAAGTAACAGAGATAAATTTTTATGTCATTTAGAATATGCATTTTTTCCTTTAATGCAACCAGAAAAATGCAAATAATTTTGTCCTATTTAGAGTCAGCTCTGAATGCCCTGACAATATACTTCTACAAATATTTTCTTCGCTGTTACAGAAAAATTCCAATGATACTAGGGTGATCATCTTCTCCAGGATCAGTGATATTTCTTTCAGCTAAAAATAACCATGCCTGAAGCCCCAGTTAGAGAGAGTAAGTGTCTGCTGACACATGTCACCAGTGCTTCAGAATCAAAACTAGGAGACAGCAGGTGCCACAGTGCAGAAATATGCCCGGCAGTCGGAATACAGAAAATTGCCAAAAACATGACTGTCTAAATATGTGTTATAAAAAGACATGAACTGCACATGAACTTTGGGAGTTGTTTACAAAAAGAAGCTGAGCTTTGGCATATTGGATGCCCTTCCTTCTAGTCACCCCAGAATTCGATAGGTGAGTAGGAGACTTCTAAAGGCGTCAGTATCAGGGACCTAATTCCCATTGGCTTAGATTTCTGTCCCTGATTTTCTTTTAATGCTGGGGGAAGTGATATTCAAACCCAGTTTCTGCCATTACACCTGCAGTAATGGGGGAAATTACATTTTTTTTAAGTAAACATCTAAAGTATCTGCCACTGCCACTGATTTCTAATGTAATCTTGGAGAAGTGTACGCTCTGTTCGCTCTGTACCCATGCTAGTATATAATATATACATTTGAAGAAGCATAGAATGGTAAGAGAAGACAGAAGTTCTTCTCTCTTCTGCCTATTTCCTGACTTATGTATACACTTTTGGGATTTATTTGCTGAGATTCTTGAGGCGTAAAAAATAACATTATTCAGGAATCTGATGTTGCAGTTGGGTTGATTACAGTGGTAGCAATACTGTTCTTTCTTCTTGTTACCGAGTTTATGCTGGCACAGCAAAATGAATGTGCTATAACCTAGCTAATATAGCAGAAACGAAAATAGTTATCTGAAATGATCTTAAGCACAGAATAGCAACCAAAGTACACATTCAAGGTCCTGGATTATAGCCCATGCTAGTACCTGTACTCTTTGATTTCAGTTTTGCTGTTAATAAAAGTAGATCAAATGAGGCCTATGTTAAACTGACCCATTTTTCCTACATGGGCACAGACTACTAGCTAGACCATGGCCACATTTATGGGAATGTGTCAGAGATATGATGAAGAAAAAATTAGCAGAGGATTCCTCTAAAGTGCCATCGCGTCATTTCTGTTGAGGTGCTGACTTTTAGCAAAAGCAGGGCTGTTGCTGGGTATGGACAAAATATGCTTTGCCTGTGGAAGCAGTATGTCAGATTTAATAAACCTATGATGGGTTTGTTGCTTATCTCGCCCATATCAGAGCCCAGAAAGCCCTTTCCTGCTGTGTCTGGTGCTGCTAAAGAATGGACTATCTTCATTTGTGGGATAAATGTTTTTTTTTTTTTTCAACAAAAGCAAAAGTCACTACATGTAAGGGTGTCAGGAGCAATGAGCCCAGGTTTTTAGAGCTCTCTTTGCTGTGTTTTGTTCTAGCTTTGCTCTTGACTTTTCCATAGGAAGAAGAATTTAAAATGTCCCTTGACCTATGTGCAGCAACATTCAGTTTTGCGTGCCTGGCCTCGAGCTGTCTCTGAACAGTTGTCCTGGTGCTGAGGGTAGGCCAGGAAATTTCCTTTTTCTACGCATGATCCTACAAAAGAGTGTGTTTAGAATAGTGCCAGTAGCCATCTGGGATAGGCAATTCTGCATGGCCTATACATGGCCAGGGAGGACAAAGACATATCTAATGCTTTTCCAAGGCAACACGTCCTTGCAGTGATGATCAACAGGTATGATGAATATGGGGACATTTTTATTAAATAAGAAAATGCTTTCTTCAAACAGCCATTTTCCAAAGTAGGACAGCGCTTTGAAAATAGAGCTGGGGTTAAATTATGCTCTCATTCAAGGAAACAATACAATTTAAGTTCAAGGAGTCATGTATGTGAGAAGGCAGAGCTCCTTCACAAGCCTGTGAACTTCTTCAAGTTTCCTACCTCTTTAGTGAAAGCCATATGGCTAAGCCCCTCTCACAGCCCTCCCTGAGCCCCCTAAGGGCCTGATCTAAAGCTCGGTGGTGTTATATGGAGGGCCCCACTGATCTGAGTGAGGTTCAGCTCTACTCTCCTAATAAGCAGCTTGCTCTCCCACTTATTTCTTATTCCTCACATAGACAAATATATAGGATTTTACTTGAGTGAAAACTCAAGCCTGAGATTTAGTCTATTTTTTTCTTTAATTCTATTATGTTTTAATTCAAAAAGTTTACATAACAAGACAAGGGGCATTGAGTTAGTAGTATTAAATATAATAGTGTGTGCTGAGGAGCAATGGAGGAGTGAAAAAAAATGTTTTCAGATTCTGTCTTCGTTTGCACTGGTGCAGCTGTGCTGGCTTCAGTGAGGAGGCAGCACTGTGGCACCCAGCTCCCAGCTGCGGGCTCGGTTCAGCTCCCAGCCGCTCAGACTTCACTCCCAGCGGTGCCAGCTGGCATGTTTGGAAGTAACCTCCCGACAGAAAGGCACACTGTAATTTTATGAAAGAAGGATTTTTGAATCCTGAGAGTATAGAGGCTGAGAATTTTCTTCGGGAACATTCAGTTGTGTACTGGGAGCACCTTTATTCAGGTTTAAATGACTTGAAATGTTTGCAGATAGCCCAAGTCCCATTATTTATCTTACATGGCAGCAGAATAACCACCCAAGTAATGCATTCACTGGGACTTACAGCTAGACCATATAAGGAGAAAAAATGTGTTTTCCCTGAAACCTGCTTTGGTATTTACTGTAAAATGCACCCAGAATTAAAATCTTTATGCTGCACATGGATTTTATCCCAGATACGGCTCATTACTCTCAAGAGAAAAGTGCTGACTAAGCTAAGTGCGCCTGAAGCCTCCTATCGTGTCCTTCCTATCACAGATCCTCCTGTCATCAGCTGATCTGCTCTGCCCACAAAAATATATATCACTTCTGCTCAGTGCATTTGAAGACACACATCTAATGGCAGCATTTGACCATTATTTTATGTGGCATGAGACAAATACTGTGTGGCCCTTCTCCAAGTATACATAGGGACGAACCTTCCCTGAAATATGAAATTTCTTACGATGGTTGGTCTCAACCACTGTCCACAGATGCATCCAAGTGTGGCAGTACACAAGTACCTGGCAGGGCGGTGGCGTCTGTATGCAGCTTCTGCCCGTCGGGGAGGACCTCGCTGTGCCAAGTGAAGGCAGCCCAGCAACCAATTTTGAAACCAAATGGCACCAGCTGATGTCCACACTGCTTAGGGTTATTCTTTCTAAGGAATTTTTTTTCTGAGAGTGAGCCTGTGGAAATGTGTCCCAAACAGAGGGAGGGAAGGAGCTACAGCTAAATTTAGCAGGGCAGATAAATCATGTGATTACTGTGCCTGCTGGAGTTGCCCAGATGGAGTGGAAAGCCAGTGGAAACCAGGCCAAGTTTACATGTGTCTGTAACCTATAATGGAGAAACAGTTACAGCGAAGCCCATGAGCAAAGATGGCAATTTGACACAGTGTGCAAGAGTCCCCATGCCTCTGTGGTGGGCAGAGATGCAAAGAGTAAGCCAGCGCTCCTCACACCTGTGGCTGCAGCCCAACCAGCCATGGAGCTGGCCAGTGGGTCTCCTGTGGACTCTCACCTGTTGGAGCAGAAGATCCCTTTCCTCACCCTGTACCTGCCCTTGCTATGTACACCCCCAGGGCTTTAAATTCAGGTATATGTGAAGCATCCTTGCTAGTCTTACACTGGGATGAGTTTCCCTGTGAAAGGAAGATTCTCCATCCAATTCCAACCACTTTCCATTGCTGAGAAACAAAGTATCTTATCAGACTGGACAATCCAATCCAGAATCTTTATAAAGTAGCAGAAATATTTGGGTACATCTCAGAGAAACCATTATCACTATTCCCAGAATGCCAGACAATAAGATTACATGATACCCAATAATTCCATACTTTCTAAGTGATAATACATTTTAATACAGAAGAAGCTTTGAGGGAGGAGCAGTTTGCTTTTCGCTCTTTAAGATAGCTCTTAATCAACAAAAATGCCTATTTAAATCAACCTTCTTTACAAAACAGTTTATAATGATCAAGCTACAAAGCTAAAAATAATAATAAAAAATATAACCCTGAAAACTGGATTTGGAAGGCATAAAATAATCTTCCTTTGCAACATGGATGCTAATAAAAGAAGTCTAAAATTGCCTATTGTCATAGCTTTAATGTTAACACTGGCTGCTTTGGCAAGCTTTAAAGACTGGGCTGCACTGTGAAACCTAAAAATGTCCTGGACTTGGAGTTGTTTACACAAAATATGAGGAGATATAAAGTTACAGAGCTGGAGGTTGGAAGAGATGGCTTTAAAACCATCCTCCATGCACTGACGTCACATGGAAGCCAGCTGCTAGGATGATGCTAAACGGAACTGTTTTTCAGTTTGCAAAAGTTGTGGAGTTACTCAAAGAGATTTGCAAACGGTGCCCCGTTTGAAAGGTTGATCTTGTTTAGCTTTCTTTTTCCTTTTAAAGATCAAGATTTGCAGAACTGGATCTCAGCTAGCTATGCATTTCATTGCTTTCACTGCTATTTAGAAATGGACTGCAAAACTTCTGAAGGATCTCTTACTCCATGAAAGGTATGGGCTTGTTTTATTTTAAATTAGTATTTTTGAACAGTTTTGAACAGTTAAGATTTAAAAAACAGTGAGGATTACTAATGTGGCAGACAGTTATTTAAACATCTCCCTAATGTTCCTATTTACATGTTATGTGGTGTTTAGGTATGTTATATTTGTTCTTTATTTGTACGGACTCTGGATTGGTTCAATCAGTTTCTCCCGAGCAGGGACGGGTATATTAACAAAACAGAGATGACAGGTAACATTCTGAACAATTCAGTCTTGATATTTTTCTTTTTCATTTTCTCTTCCTTTTTCTTTCTCTTTTCCTTACTTTTTTCTCTTTCTTCCTTCCTTCCTTCTTTCCTTCTTTTTCCTTCCTTCTGTCCTTCCATCCTTTCTTTCTTTTTCTTCCTTCCTTCCTCCCTCTCTTCCTCTCTTCCTCTTCCTTTTCAACTGTCACTTCTTTTTAGGTACAAAGTGCACAGTATTGTAACACCTGTCATTCTTTTATAACTCAGTAAATCAATAAATAAATTTACAATTTCCTTAGTTATCCAAAATACAGCACCTTGTTGGAAATATAGTTTGCTTTTTTCCTAAAATCAAGGGAAGACTTGTATATCTAAATGGTTATGCACATCCAGTCTAGCTAATCTCTGTTGAAAAATAACATCTTCTCTACTGAAGACACTACAGATTATTTTCAGAAGTTCCATACTCCAGGTAGAGGTCGACTTCAAACTATTTGGCATTTTTAATATGTGTATAGAAAGGACATAGGTAAGACATGGGGGAATAGCAACATTAACATTAAATAGTAGCTTAAAATATTTTTTTCTTGAGAGGAGGGAGGATGGGAGGAGAAGTAAAGGGAAAATGCAGCTGATGTAGACAAAATTGATTATTTGCTTGAAGTTGATTGCTGTAATGAGCTTCTGACCTTGTCTAGGACATGTAGAAAAAACCAATACTACAAGAGCACAGAGATAGTGTTCTGGTCCACACAGAAAATGAAAATCATGCCTGCCTTTTACTTACATAAAAATGATATAGATTCTTAAACTAAAGAGAGAGAGAGAGAGAGAGAGAGAGAGAGAGAGAGAGAGAAGTGGCATTTTACATCGTATTTGGTTGCATAAGCCATGTGAAATACCCATGAGGACACCCTAGCGCTGCTTACAGACAGAGGGTTTATTACCAAGGCTACAGATCTGAGTTTATTCCTGGTTCCCAGGAAGGAAAAAGAACAAATGGACAACTCCACCCATGCCCCCCACCCCAAAAAAAAGAAAAAAGAAAAAGAAAAAGAGACACAAAGAGATAGAAGTTAAAACTCTTAGAGGAATCTGCCCAACATAAAAAAGCAGCAAAACTGTATAGTCATCCAGCTGCTAACATCAATAAACAAGATCTTTCAGGATTTGTGTCAAAAGGAAATCAGAGAAGCATAAGAAGCAGCACAAGCTTTCTGTGGAGCTTGGAGCTAATGTAAACTTTTCCAAGACTTCATTACATTTTGATGGTCTCCAATCTATTTCTATACTTGGAATGCCATATAAAACAGCTTGTACATTGTGAAGGTGGATGCAAACATGGCAATTAATAGTTCTCAGCACTAGGAAACAACAAGCAGTTTTTTAATGCTATATGCATACTTTAAAGGATTACAGATTATATATCTATTCTGATCTTATATATAAAACTGTTGTGTACAGTCTTGAGTTTCTCTGCAGTAATATGTATTTATTGCTGCTGACTGAATCATGGTCACTGGGAGACTCATGGATTGTCTCGTCAGGCGGAGTATGCTTGTATCTCTGGTTCATGACTTGACAGTGTTTCCACAGTTTATCTGTGTCTTTCTGGTACACATCTGAAAGAATCCAGAGGAGCAGAGTTGATAGAGAAATTGCTTTGATATATTTCTTTGAGATGTCCTGGAAAAGTTATAAAGGCATAAATGTAGCAAAAAAACAAAAACAAAAAAAAAAAAAAAACAAAAAAAAACAAAAAACAAAAAACAAAATGACTGTACCAAAAGTTGCAACCTTTGAACCAGCAAAGTGAGAAAGCATTGAAATGGCTGTAAAGTTCTTTAGCAATAGACATTTAGACTGCAACAGATCTTTAATGTAGCAGAATTTTTATGTAAGTTCTTTTTCATTGACACTTACTGAAGTCTTTGGCACAAAGCTGAAACTTTGGTCTGCAGAGGTGCAGTCTCTGTAGCCTGGCTGCCTTCCCTAAGAAGCCATGAGCAAACCAGTGCTTGACTTCTCTTATGTTGAGAATGCTGTATTGTCTTTCAGCAGCTCTCTTAGTTGCAGGGAGTTTTTTTTTTTTTTTTTTTTTTTTTTTTTTTTAGAGCTTCTCTGTATCCTTCTAGGCAGCTGGAAAAAGAAAAGATATGAAATCTATCTGTAGATAGTTCAGGGACAGATTGCCATTTCAGAGCTCCAAGACAGCTGTGAGGCAGTTTGTAAGAGCTAAGCTCCAATACCATGTTATATGGTGACATGGTGACACTGTTGTGAAACAGCCTGGCAGAGCTGTTCAGAACATAATCAGCCTGTTCTCAATGATCTCAATCCAAAACTCTTTGGGGTGAATGGTTGTCATAGAATCATAGAATCAGTAAGGTTGGTAGGGACCTCTGGAGATCATCTAGTCCAACCTCCCTGCTCAAGCAGGGTCATCTAGAGCATGTTAGACAGAGGTGCATCCAGGTGGGCCTTGAAGATCTCCAGAGAAGGAGACTCCACAGCCTCTCTGGCAACCTGTGCCAGTGCTCCGTCACTCTCACAGTGAAGAAGTTCCCCCTAACGTTCAGGTGGAACTTCCTGTGCTTCAATTCCTGCCCATTGCCTCTTGTCCTGTCACACAGGACAATGGAAAAGAGTTTGTCCCTGTCCCCTTGACACCCTCCCTTCAGGTACTTGTACACATTGGTAAGATCCCCCCTCAGGCTTCTCTTCCCCAGGCTGAAGAGGCCCAGCTCTCGCAGCCATTCCTTACAGGGGAGGTGCTCCAGCCCTCTGATCATCTTTGTAGCCCTACGCTGGACTCTCTCCAGTAGCTCCATGTCTCTCTTGTCCTGGGGGAGCCCAGAAATGGACACAGGACTCAAGATGAGGCCTCAGCAGGGCTGAGGAGAGGGGCAGCATCATCTCCCTCCACCTGCTGATAACACTCTGCCTAATGCACCCCAGGAGACCATTGGCCTTCTTGGCCACAAGGGCACATTGCTGGCTTATGGTCAACTTGTCATCCACCAACACTCCCAGGTCCTTCTCTGCAGAGCTGCTCTCCAGAAGGTCAGCCCCCAGCTTGTGCTGGTGCTAGGGTTATTTCTCCCTAGGTGCAGGACCCTGCACTTGCCCTTATTGAACCTCATGAGGTTCCTCTCTGCCCAGCTCTCCAGCCTGTCCAGGTCTCTCTGAATGGCAGCACAGCCCCCAGGTGTGTCAGCCACTCCTCCCAGCTTGGTATCATCAGCAAACTTGCTGAGGAGGCACTCTGTCCCCTCATCCAGGTCACTGATGAAGAAGTTGAACAGGATGGGACCCAGTCCTGAGCCGTGGTTGATGCCACTAGCCACAGGCCTCCAACTAGACTCCACGCCACTGATGACGACCCTCTGAGCTCTGCCTTTCAGCCAGTTCTCAGTCCACCTCACTGTCTACTCAGCTAACTCACACTTCCTGAGCTTCTCTAGGAAGATGTTATGGGAGACAGTGTCAAAAGCCTTGCTGAAGTCATGGTACACAACATCCACTGCTCTCCCCTCGTCTACCCAGGGGATTCCATCATAGAAGGCTATCAGATTGGTTAGGCAGGATTTCCGCTTGGTGAATCCATGTTGGCTACTCCTAATCACCTTCTTTTCCTCCATGTGTCTGGAGATGACATCCAGAATGAGCTGTTCCATCACCTTTCCAGGGATGGAGGTGAGGCTGACTGGCCTATAGTTGCCTGGGTCCTCATTCTTGCCCTTCTTGAAGACTGGAGTGACATTGGCTTTCTTCCAGTCCTCAGGCGCCTCTCCGGTTCTCCATGACTTTTCAAAGATGATGGAGAGTGGCCTGGCAACAACATCTGCCAGCTTCCTTAGTACCCGTGGGTGCATCCCATCTGGGCCCATGGATTTGTGGATGTCTAGCCTGCCCAGAAGATCTCTAATCCTATCCTCCTCAACCAAAGGAAAGTCTTCCCTTCTCCAGTTTTGCTACCACCGCATTTGAACTGGGCACTTGGTAGCTGTCAGTTGAAACATCCTGTAGCAAGACTTCATATGATGCAAAGACCTAAGCAACCTGTTGGGCTTCAGCCGAGCTCTCTGCTTATTGACTAATGAAAGATGCTGATTTCAATTTTGGCATCAGCTCACCAGTCAGATGAAATAATGCAGATACTGGTAAGCTGTGATTATAGCTACAGCTGAATCAACATGATTTGCCTAATAAAATACAGGATGAGGAAGAACTTTACATGAAGCTCAAGAATGAATATTCACTATATCAAAGAAGATGTGGAAGATAAAATGAACAGTTCCTGTGAGCTGGCAAGCACTGACTCCAAGTCAGGGAAATGAATAGTTTCCAGAAGTGTGAACTAGATGTATTGCTAGTTAATTCTGTGATAATTTGTTCATTTGCCCATACACTTGCTTTCTGGCAGGAGACCAAAGCAATCCGGAGGCATTTTGTTATTAGAAATAGATTGCATGTCCACCAAAGTAACATAAAGGCTTACTTTGGGAGCCAAATCTAACAGACTCGAGTATCAATACGTATGTACAAGCTATGATACCACAGAAGCTGTTATAACTTCTATGAATGGGGAGTTTTGGCCTTGTTGACATAGTGATGTGCTAACAGCAGTGGAGTTTCCGTTTTCAAACCTGAGGAAGCAAGAGGAAGGCCAGCACATAAAATCTTTAACTTTTTTCCCCCCAAAGTTAACAGATTTCCAGCTAAATTTCAGTTAGTGGAATCAGAGAATAGGTTCCAGTCCCTAAGCTGGTCATGGAACTAATGTTTATTTAGATCTGTGTATCTAGATTACATTAACTCTTTCTAGTGCCCTACAGTTCTTTATATAGTAGAATGATGTTTTCTACTGTATGTATTTGTAGCATGTAAATAACTTTTCTTTCCTGTTTTCCTTCAAGTATTCTAAAGCATTCATATAAACGTGAGAATTTGCTTCAAGTACAAAGTTTATAGTCTTCAATTACCAAAAGAATGTCATAGTTTTTGTCATGCTACATGCATGTGTGAAAAGATTACCCAGATGGGGCAACAAACCCGGGGGGCTAAAAGCTAAAATCAAGTACAAATAAGACTTATTTTGATAAACTTCCAGGAAACATTCAGGAAAGAAGGAAAAACCTAGAGCTGTCTTCTTGCTGTTACCCAAACTGAAGCCATGGACCTACGTAAACAACTGGAGAATACTGAGAACTGGAATAAAGAGAAGATGGAATTGTTGGAGAGATTTGACAATGAAAGGAAAGAATGGGAATGTCAATGGAAGGTCATGCAGAAGAAAATAGAAGAGGTACCTTTAGACAAAAGTCTGAACATTAACATTTTCACTTAAGTTTTGTCAGTGGCTACAGGTCACTTCTATGATTTTTTAAATGAGTTATTTCCTATTCCCTATCTGTCACTGGGAGTTTCTAATAGCTGATGGTAGGATACAAAGCTAGGGTTAAGCAGTATTTGCAACTGCTTATTTAATACTCACAAATAAGGAGCAGGAGCTTAAGTGTCTCTTTGTGTCAAATTTGCTATAATATTGTTGGCTGCATATACTGCTGCCAGATCTTCTGAGCATAAGCCGATAAGCCGCAATGCTCATTTTATACGTGTTTTTAAAAGTATGGACATGCTGAACACGCCTACATGTATGTGGTTTAGGAAAATGCGTATTTAGTAGCAAAATTTTGATCGAAGTATCATAATATAATTCTCTGGTAAAAAGTAATTGCTTGGAACAAATCTTCTGGCATAAATGGTAATATTAAAAAGAATGTCATACATCAAACACTGCATGATGCAGAATTATTCTGGCAAGAATCTACTCCATTTATGGATGATGTTTAGCAGAGAAAATGGCTACGGTGAATATCGTGAAAGCCCTGACACAACTTGTGTTTACACATAGTAACAAACACTCCCTCTCTGCTATTTCTAATGCATCTCTTTCCAGAAATAGTTTAGGCAATTATTTATTATTCTTTTATCCCCAAATTATCACTTTGGCAGAACCCTCTGGCACTCCATAATGCACACACTGAATCTTCCTTGGCAATGTATATGGGCAAGCTTTTCATCAGTGAGCTTTCCACATTTTTCATTCTAATATACACATGAAGTAGTTTTGCTTGCTCTTTGCCAACACTGTCCTGTGGCGGAGCAGCACAGGAATGTATGGCAGAGATTGCTCACATGAAATTATGAGAAGGAAAATGATCAGCGCCAAATGAACTGCAGCCATACACTGCTCTCAGCCTGCTGCATAACTCCATAATGTCAACTCTCTTATATTTTTCCTGTACTTCTTTTGGACTTTGATATGATAGCCATGGCCACCTTCTGCCTTTTTGTGTTATGCCATTTCTGTGCTGTCTTACTTAGTTTCACCACCAAGGTGAGAGTGCTTCAAAAGTTAGTGATGTAATCTGTGTATATAGTTGAATATAATTTTGTTCGGTTTATAAATTGTTTTGGAATTAAGATAATATGTTGTGATAAGGTATTCTGATGTGATAGTATTATTAGAAGTCCTGATAACAGCAGCAAAGACCATGTGTATTCCATGTTTTTTTGCTAGCATGTGGGTTAGGGAAGCATGACATTAGCATGTGGGTTAGGAATGAAAAAGTGGTGAAGAATGGAATGGAGCTGAGGGCAAGAGTATTAAGCAAACAGCTGGGTACTACAGGACCAGACAAAACTGGAAGATATTGTGAGGCTATTGGTATCCCATGATTGCTTCTTTCTTAAGCTATCTGTAGCTGCCTGTGATTTCAGTTACCTCAAATTTCTTTCAGAAAGTCACATGGCTGGAGAAAGAGGTGATATTTTGTAAATACCATCATCTACTAACTAAAAAACTAACATCGTCTACTAACTAAAAAATCTTTCAACCCACACCCAGTGTTAGTGAGTAAAGAAGCATCGCTCAGAACAGAAGATAAATATGTTCTTTCACTGTAAAGATCATCAGAGTATCACGATTTAATAGAGGATTTTACTCTTTTTTCAGCTTTACCAGGAGGTAAAACTTAGACGGGAGAACAATATGATTGTCCATGATAATAAGGACATTCATAGCAAGGTGCTGCAGCTGTCCATGTATTCCCCTACTTCAGAAGAGAGTGACAGAGTGGAACTGAACTATCAATACAATGTGGCAAATGACAGGAAGGAAAAAGGGAGTTTGCTCAGTAAAACAGGACAAGATGGTAAAGAAACCAGAGCCAAGACGAAAAGCAATGATCCATTAAGGGACAATCTGGCCTTTGAGAACCATGAGGAACCTGAAGACAGCCTCAGCATCAAAGCTTCCAAGAAAAATACAAAGAATTATATTGGTGATCTCAATGTAGTAAGTAAAGTTTTAGCATGTTTCAGTTACAAGGGTGAGGAAAACAGGGAGGTCTTTGGCCTGCCAGGGTTAACCCAAAGAACTGATCTCCCTGATTTTAGCTTCCCAGCAACGTATTGTTACTCCCTCCTCTGTTTCCTCCTTAGTTTGTTATTTATGAGTATCTTAGCACTGATTAAATGCCTCAGTTCATAACTTGGGGGCATTTTCCTATCTTTCCTTGTACTATTTTGCCCTGCTCTGATTTTTATATGTAAATAATCACAAATTTAAAAATAATTACGGAGATACCATTTAAAACACTTGCATTAAAGAAATATTTTTATATTTAAAGGCTCTTAAAGAACTTGCCAGAGTTAGTGAAGAATTATGCAGCTATCAAGAGGAAATTCGGAAGAAGTCCAACCACAGAAGGTAAAAACATTATTTGGCCTCTTTATGTTAGAGAAAGAAAATGAGGAAAAATACAGGAGACTTACTGTGCTCCTGTACATTTTGAAGTTGGGAGAGAAGGGGGAGTGCAATTTAATTATTTAGGATCTGGGTAGGTTCCATCTTCTGAGTGTTTCAGTGCTCAGAGTAAAACGTTCAAATGAAATATGTTGAAATATGATCCAAGGCCATAGTTTACCTAGAGAAACTACAAAATGACAGTATTTATATGAGATGAAATTGTACCTGTCTCTAATGACTGTACAGAGGATTAGAAGAGTGAAAAGATTTTTCTCTCTGTCCCTGTCTCATTTCCATTTTATACAACGTTATATGGGTACGTTAGGCTGGAGGGTTCTTTTCATTAAGATCAAATCCACTTAAGCGATGGGGATGTGTCAAGGATTGAGAATCCAAGAGCACAAACAAAGCAAGAGAAGGGAGAGCCACCATACATTTGTACAAATGGAGAGATGGTAAGCCATGCCCTGAGAAGAATTGTAAATTAATATTCCATCATCTGCTGTAATTTCAATGTTCATGGTTTCCTTTACCCTGCTAAATACCAGTCTTTCCCTTGAGCTGTGCAAAAATGCTCAGCAGGTAAGACTGCACCTGTGTTGTGGCAGGGTACAGACCATGAAAGAGATTGGCAGAAGCTATGTAGTTTAACTAGGAAGCCTGCGTGGTGGCAGGCTCTTCTGAGATGCTCAAAAAGAGCAGAGGTATTCCTTACACTCCCCCATGCAACCACATTCATGCCCAGTCAGTGTGCTGAATGTCACTAAGTTATTACTGCAACTAGGTTAATGTTCGTATCTTTACAGCAAATAGAGTAGTAAGTGATGAATAGTTTCTAAATGCAGGCTGAGGATGGTGATTTTGAACAGACCTCAAAAGATAGATTTTTACTGTTATGTTTAATGTTAAGAAACCTACACAAGGGATGTGCTATGTCTTAAGGATTTCCTCACTCAGTTTGTCGGTAGAATTTCACTGCAGTTGTTAAAACTTGTAACATCCCACTAGCCTTCCTGTAGGATAGTTAAAAGAAAACATCAACAAATACTCTGAAAGATAATCCCAGTGACAAGGGAAAGGAATACAAGATTCCCTTAGTTGAGCTTTTCTCAAATTCTTTGTATGTGTTTCAAATATGTTGGGTGTATCAGCTGCAGCAGAACTGTTCCCAAATCCTTTTTAAGCAGCTAATCTTAAAGCACCTGTTCATAGGGAGAATGAATCCATGTTGAGGTCCCCTGAGAGAATATTCTTATTACTCTTCTTTAAAATGCTTCTCCTTTTATGTCCAGAATGAAGTCACTTCCTTTCCTGGGGGAATTTGAAGAAACCGAAAACACGGTTATTCTGCCTGAGATGAACCATGTGTCCAGCAATGAATCACAGACTTCAGTTGCGTTTGAAACAGAGGAGGATAATAATAGGAAGAATCTGATGAACACCAAAGGTTTGAAGGACTTGTCTTGCAGTGCTGGTGATAGAGAAACAGACTTCAGACCTTGGCAAAAGAAAGAAGCTCCACCAGTTCCTCCACGGAGCACTTCTCGGCACCTGACGAACTCACTTTCTGCAGTTGTACAGCTTTTTGAAGCACCAATAAGAGATCCAGGTGTCAAAAGCAATTGCAAGATTCAGGACTGTAGGAGTGGAAATAAACTGATGACTCCTTCACCTGTGAAACAAGATGAAACTGCTGTGGCCTGTGCAAATGAAAGACAGACTGTAAAAGGTCCTGTGATTGTAACTGCTGCAATACCTGTAACTAAAAATGAGTGCAGTGTACCAGCAGGTTTCTGCCACAACACATGGGCATATGATGTGGGCAAACTTGGAAAGGATAGTAAAAGTGAGCCTTCCGCACTGTCAGCCCAGAAGAGTTGTTCAGATGGAAATATGGCCCAAAACAAGATGCACCAGAAGCAAAATCTCAAGTCTCATAGCAGTCGTTATTACAGTAATGACTTTTATGCCCCTGCTGCCCTGCACAATGATCTTTTGGGTGACTCTAGGTGTACTTTGGGTAGGACCCAAAGAAATGAAACTTTAGCAGCAAAGATTGATGAGTTTAACCGGACTGTATTTCATACAGATAAATGTAACAATTCTTCGCAGGAAAACCAGATGCTTCCAACAGTGTTGGAAGATCACAAACCTTGCAACTCACTGTGTGACACTGCGATTAGCAGGACAGAGACTGTAAATACCTCCTGTATTTCAGCTCCCAAAATCTCTTCAGCAAAGGAACAGGAAACTAGCAACCCCAGTAAAGTTATCAGACCAGCAGGGCAACAAAAGCAAATAAGTGGACTTCCAAATACTAGTGGTTATAGGCACATGCTTCATGAGCATGACTGGAGACCAAGTAATTTGTCTGGTCGCCCACGTTCAGCTGACTCAAGGTCAAACTACGGTGTTGTTGAAAAGCTTTTGAAAAACTATGAAAAATCAACAGTGACTTCTCCATGTAACACAAAGTGCTGCAAAGATAAGTGGACACAGGCAAATTCCGAGTTCATGGATGGGGGTTGTGAGACATCGAGTCAGTATTTAGAAATGCTCCAGACTGACCAAGAAAAGCAAGAATTTCCGAGGAATTCAGCCAGACATATTGGGCAGCAACTCAAGCAAGGAAAAGAGAGGCAGAAGTTACCAGAGGTAAGCTTTGTAAGGGTGGCAAAAACAAAATAATTCAGTTTTATATCAAACTTCAGATTCTAAAATATGGCAAGGTAATATGATACTGTAAATAACTATGTAAAATTAGACACTTTAGGCCAGGATCTGGATGAATCAGGTGTAACTCCTGTGAAGTTAGAGCTACATAGAAGCATATGAATAAGCATGACGATAGTAATGACATGCACCAGATTTTGATCTCTGTTGTTCAGGTGTAAAATGAGTTTAACTGCAGTGTTACTGCAGTGCAGGTATTTAAAAAACAGAATTAATGAAAATTGCAATCAGATTTTAGCTCCTTGAAGCTTTCAGTAATAAAGCAAACTCCTCTTACTCATGGGTCTGAGTTGCAGGCTTGCCATATATATTCAAGCATAGGCCTGCAGGAACCAAAGAGTATGGCATAACTGATTAATTTACAGTTGGCTGAATTTTATTTGCAAAAGTTTAGAACTCTTGCCTTTGCCTACATTCTTTCTTAAGAAAATGAGAAACAGATGTTTTTGAAAATGTGCTGTTAGTTAGAGGTTCTGTAAATGGCCACGAGGAAAGAAAAGTCACAGTTTTCCCCCTAAAAGCTCACTGGTCAAAGAGCACAAAGAGATATGCCCCTTACCACCTCAGAAAAGAGAAGGCAAATGTGTTTGGAGCTGAAAAACTTAAATGAGTCAGATTGTCAGCTGGTATCCCTTTAACTGTCACAAGTCCACAGATTTCACTGGAGCTATGTGGATTTAAACAGCTGAGAATCTGACCCTGTAGATTTTCCTCTGCATATCTTTATGTCAGTGTTGCGGTGGTGCAACATCATGCTTATCAGAAACATCTTTACTACAGCTTAGAAGGAAAAAAAATGGGAAGCATTGATTTCTTTATCTATCTAATGAAGATTTGATAGGAAAACAGGTTTTCATCGATGGATGTGTATGGAAAAAATAATAACCACATAATGGTCATAACTTACATCAGTATAAGCCAGAATAACTTTACTAAGCCAATGGGATTTTTTTCTTCATAGAATTATACTTTGTGCTATCATTTCTATCCGTATGAAGTGAAAGTAGAATACAGCCTGATTAGGGGGTAGCACTTTAGATCTAGCAGCACTCCCTTCACACAGATATGAAGAACTACAATGGCATGAGGCATGGAGGAATTTGGGTTATTTTCACTATTTCAGATTTATATCATTGTAGCTAAGATCAAAATCTGTTGTTATTTTCTGTGCTGTGTTGTGTGTGTCAATGCTGTGCATGCAGACGTGGCACTACATTAATAAATAAGCACCATAAATAATCTATGAAGCGTAAACAGCTTCATGTTGCACTAATGGAAACAGTTCTTAGCAAGATGTGACTGCTGAAACAGGATCTATCAAAAAGATGCCTGAAAAGTACATAGATCTTACTCCAGTTATGTAAGACAGTATTCTGAATTTTATGTATAGAACAGTATACAGAGTTCATTCACAAAACATCCAAAAATGAAAAGAAATCTGCAGGATCAGTGAATGTCAGGTTTGACTTACATTAACATTTTATAACTTTTAATGTGTCAGACACTTGTCTCCACATGTTTTAAACTGCAACCAGTGTGAGAATCCCTATACATAGAAATACGTGTTCTTTTGCATTCTGTGGATTACTGTATGCCTTTTAATAGCTTAAGACCACCTGTTCTGAGGTCACCCCAAATGTTCCTACATTCCCTTTGCATTCCACAAAAGCCTTTTGTGCTGTAGCTTGTTAAAGCAAAGAGTTGCATTTGTGTTCTAGGTATCTGTGCCAGCTAAATGTTCAAGTGGGAAAGGTTTCTCCCGGCCAGCTCGGCCAGCAAATCGACGCTTACCTTCCAGATGGGCATCCAGATCACCATCAGCACCACCTGCTATGAGAAGAACAACGTACAACTATTCTGTCTCCTTTCGGTCAGAGACCTCAGTAGTCTGAACTCAGAGATGGGTTGAATGGTGTCGTGAAAGCTCCACACCTCGTTATGTCTGTGTTCGGTATGTGTTATAGCAACCAGTTCTACACTGTTGTATCTTGTCTGAGAGTGATCCCATCACTTGACTTGCTGGACAAAGCATTTTGAATCTTCAGTCATCATCACAGTCTTCAGTGTTTTTATTGAGATGAAGTAACTATGCCCCCATTTTTCTCTGTTTTTTTTTGTTTGTTTGTTTGTTTTTTCTGGCAATCACTTACAAGGAATTTTTTTGAATGATACCTTCTTTAATTTGCCACTCAGTTTTGAGTTGAAACAATGTATAGTGCTGTATATTCTGACTCTTCTGCAAACAGCAGAAGGTAAAGCTGTGTGCATGACCATGTGTTTGTAGGTGCATGTGTTGGAATAAGAAATCTACAGGTCTGTATTTAGAAGAGACAAATTGTGTTAGTGTTGACATTGAAATTACAACTTATATGCCTACATATATATATTCTTTGTGTTTATTTTAAAAAGTTTGAAATATACAGTCCTGATGACATTTATATTTTGTATATCTTTTACATAGGTTCACAAGTGTAGTATTTAATGTACAAAAGCTAAATATGCATTTTTGTGACTGATTGCAGAGATAATGCCTTGCACAATACGTATCTGAAGCAGACCAGCTCAACTGATTCCTCAGTCATGCTTCATGGCATCCTTGTTCGGTTTCCTAATCCATATGATGCTAACTCAAAGTACCCAAACATATTTTTTCTGAATTAAAATATTATATGATTTGTACCACGTTAGCCTTTTTCAGCACCAGAGACATTCCTGAAATATTCCAATCCCTTAAAAAGCTTAAATGTGCCATTATATATATATAGCATACTGTAAACATTTAACTTTAGTAGATTTGACTAGTGTAATATACAATTTATGAAGGGAAGAAAAGGGTTGTATAAGCTCAATTCTGTAAAGCTTATTTTTCCTTCTAGCATTATACTTTGAGGTTTGGCGAAGTCAGATAGCAATGAACTTGTTTACTTTCACTCAAGGCAGGAGAACAAGGACTGTTGTTGTTCCCAGTGCTGCAGATACACTTCTTTTTTACTCTTCTCCTAGATTAGAGTGCCTGAGCCAATTGCTAACTCATTGCCTCCTGACTGACTTATGGCAGTCGGCTATGAAGTTTACTTGCGCTGTGCAAAAAGCTGCATGTGGTATGGAAATATTGCATTGAGATATGATCACAGTGGCGCCCGAAATCCTAGACAAATGGCATTGGGAGTATGTTTTTCCCATCATCTGACTCTGCATTATTGGCCACCCAAGTGATGTGTATGGATATGTATGGATCTACCCAGACTCTTGATGAACTTTCAGAAAGACTGTGTCCTTCATCCTGGAATTTTTGCACCCTTCTCCAGGCTGTTGCTGGATGCATAGTGTGGTAATGTTATCGTTAAGCAGCATGTCTAGGTTAAAAGGAGTAAAGAAGCACTTCTTCAACATCATCCTAATCTTGCACCTTTTCTTCTTCCCCTGGAAAACTGTAGTGTGTTCAAAGGAATTTCAGAAATCATCCCAGGGTTCATTAACATGCCCATCTTCCTATGTGAATGTAAAAAGGATTTCTGAGGGAGTGTAGGCTTTTGTCCTAGTGAATTGTATGTGTGGCAATATAGGGAAAAATAGTTGTGCTTATCTCGATAGTGATTTATTGTCCTATTCCAGTCATGTTGAGAATCCACAACTTACTGCTTCCTTTTAGGGCCTTGTTCTTCTTTCTTCTGCGCAGCTAAGCATTTGCAGGGAGAGAAAACAGAAGACCACGTTTTCTGAGCTCTGTAGCCTGTGTGGTAGTATCAGTACCTGTTCAGGCATGCCAGTATTGGAGTGAGCAGGCATTAGAGCCGTAAATCCAGTCTTATCACACCATTGTGGCTGCCTACATGGCAAAGACGTACTCAGAGACTTTGCCCAATCTATTCTTCCTGGTCCTTTGTATGTGTGAGTCTTGGGAAACCCCAGAACAACATATGAAGTTTCAAGCAGACAAACAATTCATCAAAATTTATTCAGATATTAGTATAACGTTGTTATTGGAAAAGTTACAAGCACCTAAAACCTTGAAAAAAATTTGTACAGGTTCGATAGAGACAAAAATCTGTGTGCTTGAGTGTGAAATCAAGAGTACTCTAGGTTTGCCTGCTTGCCCTAATTTGCAGATTGCACTCCATTAGCTTTCTTAGAACTAGAAAATTATAGATGCTTTAAAGTTAATTTGGAACATCACTCAAGACTGTATCTGACTGTGAAAATCAGCAAACCAAATGCCTTGCAAATTTACCTTTTAAATGCCTAAGTAGCTGAACAGCTTTAAATAACTAAAGCTGAGGAGAAGAAGGTAATATGAGAGAATTGTATAAAATATTGTTTTTAGTTTTCAGTCAGTGTTGACTATGATAAAACTTTTCTTTAAATTACCTCATGGTAATCTTAAGCAGTTTTGTTCTGAAAAACGGTGGTGCATTTTTGTTTAAAGTATGTAACTGTATGAACAGTTTCTCTTGATTAGTCGATGAAGGTGTTTTTTTAGCTCACTTTAGTTTCTTTGATTACTTTTGACATATATAACATTGTTGAAAAACAGAGAAAGGACCTACAGCACTCCCTGATGTATGTAAATTTAATTAACAGGAGGTTTTTGAAATAAACTAATAGGTCAAGGACAAGTCCATTTTGTCAAGATTTTTTGTGTCCATACACATTTGTTTTGATGGCTAAAATCATCAAAACTGGTGGCTAGCTGGATATACCATTTTTAAAAACTTGCTGCTAAGACTGTTTAAATATTGTCTCTATAGCCATACCCATGACAGGACCTGTGCATCATGGTGAATATCTTGGTTCCCAGAGCTATGATTACTAAACCATAGTTACCACTTATTTGCTATGGGAGGAAAGAGCTTTGTCAGGCTTCCAGGTGTTCCTGTACTGTCTATGACAGGGAAATGTAGTCATCTTGGAAGCTCTGAGTAAGAAAGTCTCTGCACTTTCATACACACACACACACACACACACACACTGAAGAACCACAAATAATCTAAGTATAACTTAGATTACCTTCCTATTAATCCTAGTATCACCTACAGGTGCATTTAAAATGGCAGCTTTAATATTATTCCTCCTTATGTTGTCTGACGTCTTAATGCAGATATAGTTTCTCTTTACTTGAATTCTGAACAAGTCTAAGATTCTCTGTACTGCACGTTTAGGGGCATTAGTATTGAAATAAATGCAGCAGGGAGTTCCAAAGCTATAAAAACTTTAAAATGAGCAACAGAGCAGACACTTTAAACTGCATCCTCTCTCTCACTCACAGGCAAATCACTGCCCATTGAAATACAAACTGTCAAAGTTGAGCAGATGTCGCTAGGAATCAGCTGGCTGGTACTTAGTTGGCAGAAAGAGGAATTCTCCCTCACACAGGGAGATGAAGGCATGATCTTTCCCTACATCCCCTTTTAGGGAGGAGGATGTTAGAGTGAAACACAAAAACCCAGTCATTTAGGTCTTATCGATACACACAGCACACCTGCATGCCAGATGCGTACAGCCACCTGAATGCTAAAAAAGTGGTTTCACTCAGAACCTCTGACAGAGGCAAAAGGAATGGAGGAAAAATGTTTCCTATTAACCTTTGGATATCATTCCTCAGACTCGGAGTATATTTCCACTAGGTGTTTCGTCTTTGCTATGTTAGTGATAGTCTTATGTATCTTTAAAATGTTGCTTAAAGGATGAACTTTGTTTATTCTTCAGCAACAATACAATTATCTCTGACCATTACACATATGGTAAGGGGAGTTAGCTGTTATATACAGCAAAGAATTGGCAACTGGTGTGATACAATTTTCCAGAGCATTCAGAGCACCAGGTAATTTTCAAGTTGTCTATTTAAAAATAGGTTTTTGTAAGTAGAGATTTTGTACCCAAATGGCTTCAACAGCATTTTAGCAAAGTTACACAGCATCCCAGTGGGCAGGCTAATTCCCTTACAAATTTTATTATTTCTGAACCAAGCCTAAATTTCCTAGCATGCAAGAATTTATGCAATTCTCATAGTGCTGCTATGCAAAGAATTTCTTTGGCTTTGGGACCTGTAATATACAACTCTAGCCGCCGTTATACTGTTGATATTCTCTTTTGAGCCGATCTGTCTCTTTGATTGTGTATGTGCTCTTTACACCGGAAAGCAGAATGCATTTGCTTTCCTCAACTAAATCAATACCCGTTGTTGCCTCTGACCTTTACCCCACTCCTCAGTTCCCAGTGGATGTATATTTTTATGTGGTTTCTTGCCATTGTTCTATATGCGTATGATGTGGGATTTTCTATTTGTACTGCAGTCAAAATATTTTTTTGGACATCCTATTCCTAAAAGTAATGATATTACTATTGCCATTCACAAATATATTAGATCTTAATTTATTGTTTTGCATCACTGGAAATGCACTTTCTTCATCAACTGTTAGTGGTATACATTATATAAACTTGTTGCTCTTATGCTTTGAAATGATTAATCTACTTTTGAGATTTGCCTCTCTCACTTTTCCCTTCAACCCACTTCCCTCATCCCTTGCTCCTATTTTCTATTTTGCAAAGTACTTTCTTCAGCAGAAACATGTTTTTCGTGTGGTATTCCTCCAGTCGCTGTGTGGCTATGGATTTCCTACTTTATGGTGCCTTGGTAACACTGTTATTCTTGAAAGAATTGTATCAGAATTTCCATGGAGTAAGACAGACTGAACCCTCAAAATGATCAAAGTGAAAGTGTGCGAATAAAAATCAGAAAGAAAATAGAAGAATCTAATAGGAGGATACAACACTCATAGTAAATGTTGTGGCTAGTTCTTTGCTTCTAATGGAAGATCTCTTTGTACTACCTGCTTCATACCATCTGAAACTTCCAGTAATGTATTGCCTTTTCTTTAATCAGCATCTTTGTATGTATGCTTTTGCTGCTTTGTGAGCATGTAACAGCAAGAACTACTGAAAGACTCATATTAGTGATGTCAGATTAATATCTTCCTCTTCCCTTTTTTCATGGTATGCTGATTATTGAAGAATACTTTGCTTCATTTGCTAATCTCTTCTATGGTAGTTGGTTTTAGCAGTAAGTACCTGAGAGTGCTCATAGCATGACCATTACGGAGTTCACAACAGATGGTACCTTTCACCCCATACAGGTATCCCAGCACCACATAAGAGGACAGCCTGTCATATGGTTGAAATGTAGCGATTTCTGGAAAATAAATGTGAACCAACCTTGCGCATGAGTGCAACAAGAGCCAGAGAGTACTTAACCTCCACTGGTCATGTCAGGTAGCCAGACTACAGTACAAACAATTTCCATCCTCGTTACAGGATTCTTTTTCATAGAATCATAGAATCAGTAAGGCTGGAAGGGACCTCTGGAGATCATCTAGTCCAACCTCCCTGCTCAAGCAGAGTCACCTAGAGCATGGTAGACAGGGTTGCGTCCAGGCGGGCCTTGAAGATCTCCAGAGAAGGAGACTCCACAGCCTCTCTGGGCAACCTGTGCCAGTGCTCTGTCACTCTCACAGGGAAGAAATTCCCCCTCACGCTCAGGCGGAACTTCCTGTGCTTCAATTCCTGCCCATTGCCTCTTGTCCTGTCACATGGGACAACTGAAAAGAGTTTGTCCCCGTCCCCTTGACACCCTCCCTTCAGGTACTTATACACATTGATAAGATCCCCCCTCAGCCTTCTCTTCCCCAGGCTGAAGAGACCCAGCTCTCACAGCCCTGAACAGTAAACACTGTGAACAGAACTACAATGCTGTGCTGTCTTCTGCAATGACCCTTTCTCTAGAGACATCTGGGGAGCAGTGAAGAAGTAGAACCTGTCCTATGACAGGGCATCTCATGGAAAATAATATTGAGTACAACACAGTAGTTACTGTATATTATTATCATTTTCCTAGTAGCTAGACAGGGGCTGCTGTGCTATGCTTTTTCTCAAGCAGCTGAAGTCTACAGTGTTTCTGTTGAAGAGTCCAGAGCTTGACTCCTCCAAATGGTATGTATTTATGTGTGTATGGCCATGATCCACTGCAAAATGATACTGTAGAGAAAAGTCCTTACATATTAAACTTTTAAATCAGTTCATCTAATGTGGCAGTAAAATAATTCTACTGCCTGGGATAATGTTTCCCTTTATCAGGGAGTAGAAGCAATCACAATCTGAATTGGGAGAAGAGCAGACGCTGTACACGTGTGTCTAGGGTGTGAAATACGGACAGGCAAGCTAAACTGGCTGATATTAACGGGTGAGCTAAAATCCCTTCATCTTTCACCCCAGTAAAACCATGGTTGCTTTAATATGTAGTCTCAGTAAATACATACACTTCTACTAGCTTGGGACTAGAAGTAACATATCACAGGGATCTTGATGCTAAGGAGTCCAGGTCGGATCACCCCTCAAACAGTGGTGTCTGAAGGTATGCATCTGCCTGTCATTCACTGCACAGTGTTTTGCCAGTGCCCTTCAGATTCCCCTGAAGCAGTTCACTGCAGCTGGAAGAATTTGTAGCATCGCTAAATCATATTTGTAGTAGCAAAGAATGTTTCTTAAAGAAAATTGCACTAATATGTGCACTCTGCAAAGACTACATTGCCAGCTGGCATGGTGACACAGGAAAGCTTACTGAGTTTTACCTCTACATTACCAGATATCTGCAGTGGGTCAGCTATTCTGGCACCATCTATGGTGTAGCTGCTTAAGATACTATTGATGGAAGGGAACTGCAGACAAATGCATGTGTACAGTTAACCATATGAACTGCTCCTTTCTTCACAGAAACCTTCTAGTTTCCACAAAGACATTCTGGTGGGTTTGGGTGGGGTTGGATTGTTTTTTCTCAAAGTCACCTGAAGGCAGATGGCCCACCCTAGGTATTCTGGTAAGAAGTTACACACAGAATTCTTCTGAAACCAAAATACCTACTTAGAGGAGTAGCTGGCTCCCAAAAGGAAGTAAGAAAGATGTGCACAAGCTGACTCTTACCCTTCCACAGCTCCAGAGTATACATATTTATGCACTGGAAGTCCCACAGCATCCAGTGGAGCTGTTGGTGGTGTCAGACACCGTTTACTATATCTCTGAGTACCACAGTCAGACATGTATTACACAGAAATAAATTATTGGCAATACTGTATGCAGACAGACTCCTCCCAAAGAATGATACTGAAATGCTTTACACATTAAAACAGCATGTGAGTTAATAGGATCCTATATTTTCCAAAAACACATTTTCATGTGAGTAGGTAAAGGCAAACAAATATTTTAATAAAAAATGTGCTTATACATACCATCTCTTCCATTCAAATATCATAAGCCTACCTTATAGGCTCTGGTCCTCTTTGCAGGGGAAAAAAGTGAAACAAGAGATAGAAAAAAATTCTAGCAGCTTGCACTAGAAATGACTAGTATCTCTCTCTGCAAGTATATGAGACTTTAAAAGTTTTTTAAACAGAAAATCATATTGTTGTCCATGTGAAGAGGCTGCACCTCCATTTTTCCTCTCTGAAGTTACCTGTCTTCCATCTCCTTCCATCAGGAGGTGACAATTTAACCAATCAAAGCAGAAGAGAAATAACCCTGATTAAAACAATTGGCTGTGGGCTTCTGTTAACTTTACAGCTCCTTTTCTACAGGCCTTCATATCTGCAAAATACATGATGTTTCCTGGGCCAGCTCTCAAAAGCCAGAGGAAGATGCTCTTTCTACATGATCTCATGGTCTTTCTGCAACAAGTATTAAAGCAGCCAGTTTGAGGTTAAATAGCTTTATGCCCTTTTTTTTTTTTTTTTTTTTTTTTCTCTACCTCAGAGAAAAATTGTGTACAGGAATCTTATCTATTCTTCTCAACAACCTCTTGGATGGGTTTCAGCACTCTGAATCAATTTAACAGCAAAATTTCACAGCAGTCTGGATGTGGAATGAAGAATTCCTGATTCTCTCTTGAAAGGTAACCAGAAGTTGAACTAGATGTACAAAGGGCCAAAAAGAATTGAAAATTGTTTTAAAATCTCCAGCCAAAGTGATCTGCAGTTAGCCCACCAAGGCTTTTAGAACCGAAATGTCTCTTTAAGCTTGGCTCTGGGAAATTAACCAACTTGTTTCTGTTGTAGGGAGTGGAAAGAGGAAGATGAAAATAATTTGCAGTATTCAGAACAGAAGATAACAATGGTCTTGTGATTTAAGCAAAGCTACTCTGTACAGCCTCCAATGAGTAGTTACAAGTTAGATACTCTGTTTGTCCTAGGAGATACCATTCAGTGCCAACCCATATGTCTTTTGGTCTAGACTGCTGGGTTTCAGAGGAGGTATGCATTTAAATACATCTGGAAGAACCAGGCTGGTGTAATACTGGAGACACATCTCTGTGGTTCTGTGATATTTGAGAAATCAGAGCTCACTAATTCAGGATGCCTGCTTTGCTTTTATGTGTATTCACACGCAAGCGTACACAATGCACATATGTATATGGGAACCGATTTTTTTTTACTGCTTTTGCACTTTTAATCTGTTGTATGGAAAAAACAACAGTGGGGCTAGTACACAACTGCAGTCAGTCTTAGCTGGTTAATGGAAACGAGCAGTGGCATTTCACTGGACTTGGGATCCCAACCAAAAGACTAGTGAAAGGGGATGTTATCACTCATTTCAGCCAAAGCTATCTGAATCCTTTCTGGTGATGCTCTGTTTGAGAACTGTAGGGTTGTATTTGTCTCTACAAGACCATTTTGAGTATATTAATATTTTCCCTTCCTAAGTTTTCTGTTTATTTGGAAAGTGACAGGCTGTTCAGAAAGGATTTGGAGAAAGAGTGAAGATTTCCCAAATTCATGATGATTGGATTTGGTTTTGGTTCAGTCATTTTGCAGACAGGGGCCAACAGGAAGCTGTCTGAACTGAATTTATCCAAAGCTGGGAAGGAACGGAGTCTTCTAATTCAGGTCTTTGGTTTACAATGTAATTGCTGTTTGAACCTTCCTGAAATCCAAAAGCAAACCTCAAATTAATCTGCCAACTGTCATAGCTCCCATAGAGTTTGAATTTCAAACGACCACAGCAAGAGACTTCAAATTTGACACATTTGTATAAATATGAGAGTGCAGAGAATCTCAAAGCGTTTTGTGCAGCTCAAAATTTCCTACTAATATTTCACACTGGTAGCCTCTACTCTAGCCTGTAAAGCCTTCTGTGTAAGACATGAGTCCCAACACCCACAGGAACAAGAATATCAGAAGAAGAAACCCAAACTCCAGCCACATCTAGGACATTTCTACTAAAGTGATGAAACTGATAACAGCTTTGCTCTGTTGGCTTCAGCATTAATGACTTCTCACCATAGACGGGTATGGAAAAGAAAGGTTTCCTCTTTTTGCATTGAGGAGCATTACAGGGACTTCTCTGTGTTCATAGGTGGATTTCCAGGTTTGCACTGACTTCGCTCCAAGAGCAACAGTTGGTAGAGCTGAAACGAAATACATGCTTATGTAGTGAGTTGATACTGACTGATATCATTATTTTTTTTGTTGCAGAACTCCTTGGTTATACTGCTCACCAAGAAAAGGAGGAGGAAAGAAAGATTTTTTGCCATCCATAATAAGTCTTAGGCTTGTCAGAGGGTATATATTAGAGTGTTCCTTTTTCTAAACACAGGAAAAAAACATAAAAACCCCTGCAGAATCATCCTCAACTCTACTCTTTTTGAAATTCTCAACTCTCAACCAACAATATAGTTACTGCTGACAAAAAAATATATTTCATGACAGTGATATTATTCACTATTGACCGCTTGGATATTATAGAACAGGCCAGCTGTGGCAGGTCAGGAATAAGGAAATGCCATTCTCAAATTCCCTATTTCTTTGGCAAAGATACAGAGAGTTTGGTCTTCATTTTCCTTGAATTTAATTTGGCTTCATTAAAAATTAAAACATATGGCTTTTTGCTTTCAGTGGGATCAACAGGAGCAGGGCATTCTTCCATTTCCATCATTTCAGATGGATCTCAGTCTGCAAAATTCTTTTATGTTATTACACAAGAAAAGCTTCTAATAGCTAGACTTTGTTTTGGAGGTAGAATAAATAACTGTGATCCAACTAAGTCATAAATCTGGGGATGGAGAAGACCAGTGGTTAAAGTATTATTTTTCTCACAGGCAGGTTACAGTATGAGAACATGTTATTTATCAGTTGTTAAATCTTAAAGCACTGCATTGGTGCATGTTTATTTTAAGCAGTGTACAAACACCAGCTAGCTGTGTTTTCTGCAACCCTGTGGAGCAAGCATGATCATTCGCATTTTTGAAGAGGAGGAAAATGAACCACCAAGAAAACAAACAGGAAATGACATTTTCTGGAAACAGTTTTTAGGAAATAAAACAGAAGATCACAGCAGAAACAGCTGCACTGACTTAAGACATGCTGTGCTCTTTGTTACTGTCTTCTCAGGTGGAAGAAGGGTGAAATCTTCACTATCTATCTCACAAACCAAAAGCCTGGATTTATATCAGCTGGGGCAGTTCATGTGATAGTGGGGAAAGGGAACTCCATTAATGTAATGATTTTGCTTTGAAGTGGGTGAGGAACTTGTACAATTCATTGCAGCAGTTCTTCCTGAGAAGGCGAGCCCTTCTGCAGAGCAAGGGGAGTACTGAGATCTTCAGCTAGCTGTGTTTGTTGTGAGTGTCTTACTGTGGCAGATTTTCCCTGCCTGGACAGGTGTTCCAGACCAATGATGTTACTGTCCTGGTGCAGAAGACTTTCTGTCCCTACTGCTTCAGCAAAGTGGTTCCTGTCATCTGAGAATTGTTTAGCAGTGGCTGATGTTGCATTAGTCTGGCCTGAAGCAGTGTATAAGCTGTTCCTGTAAGCACTCTGTGATGGCTCTGGCAAAGATCTTGAAGCAGCAACATGTTAATTTGTCAGAGCTACATGCAGAGGCGCCAAGTGGGCGGCAGAAATCCATCCCTAGTGATCTGCGCGAGGCTACCCAGGGGCTAAGTGACAGACCTCTGGCTGGAGTGCAGAAGAGTCGAGAAGCAAACCTGTGAGCTTTGTATCTTGTTTCTTGGTGGCCTCAGTCTCTTAGACTTTTTCTCTCTCCATTACGAAATATCAATCTCTTAAGTAGTTGAAAGCTATGTTACATTAACTATAGATCTCATTGAAGCCTGAGGAGGAGGCATTTGTTCTGTTTAGAGTCAGTGCAGAATGAGTAACTTCCTGACTGGGTACAGATTTTAGTTACTTTCACAGATTAGCAAGGAAAGAATTATCTAGAAATTGGGCCACTATCTCAGATGATTTGTTAAGTCTGTCAAGATGATTCTAGCCAGTGAACTGTGTAACACTGGCTAAGTAATTCTGTAAATCTCTATTCACACTTTGAAGAGTCTCTTTTTTAAAATGGATGTACATTCTGCAGAGGTTTACCCTTGCACTCACATTTCTGGTCTGACAACTGCATGTTTGCTATTAGATTTCTGGGCTTGATTATCTATAGGGGCTTAATGCAAAGAACAGAAACAGCAGCAAGATGGAGCATGGGGCTGGGACTTTGGAGATCTATGCCGAGTCTTGCTGATCTACTAGAAGGTGCCTTAGCTAATCTTTCTCAAATCACTGGGTCAAATTCTTAGATAGCTACCTAATACTTGTTTATTTTTACAGGTGTGAGAAAGACACGTATGTTTTTTAGAGTCTGGACTTCGGTTTCCCTTCTGCAAAATAATGGTTATAATAATACTTTCTTTGGCTGACTTGTCTGCTTAAATTGTGTTGTTCCACAGACATAACTGAGGAACAACAAGACTCCCTTTCCATGCAGAAGAAATACTAACAAACAAAAATCCATGGAAATCAGTAAAAATCTTTTCTATTCTGGATTATGCCGTGTGTTGAAGATCAGTTTTCAACTAATATTTCCTATTGTTGAATTTGGTTATGAGAATACTATGGAAAGAAGCCATGAAAGAAGGACCTGGACAGATGCAAAAAGTTTTTTGTTTTTTTTTTTTTATTTTTATTTTTTTATTATTAACAACAATTTCCAAATTATGCTTTTGCAAAATTTGCTGACTTTTAATTATAGTAATGAGAACGTGTTTTAGATTTCCCAAATGCCATCTGACAGTCTTGCAAACTGTCATAAAAGGAAATTCTTATTATCAAGCTAGTGGATAAAGTTATTAAAATTTTGCTGACCATATAAGGCATATTGGATTCAAAACTGAGCTGGTCTCTGTCTGTCAGTATGAGTTAACAGATTCCATGCAGTAGGTTCCAAGTCTGCAATACTTTATTCTCCTGCCCTGATTAACGTCTTGGATCCATATAACTCTCACATTTAATTGCACTCTTCTCTGTTAAAAACACATCTTTATTCAAGCATTGAGCAGCCACAGTTAACAAAATCAGATGTTCTAATGAAAGAAAGAAGTTGTACGTATTGCCAACAGAGCTCACACAACGCACACTGAAAAGGAAGACAAGCTGATGGCTGGAAAAGTGTCTGTTTCTTCTCTTTAATCACCCCTCCCCTATCCTGCTGATATTTTCTAACTCAGTAGGAGCTGCCAAATCCCAGATGGTTGTGGGGCCTTCGTGAACCAGAACAAAACAAGGAAGCTAGTATTTGTAGGAGAGATTGGAACAGTAACAAACGAGAATGACCTGATTATTCAAGCACAGTCAGACACACTGGTAAACAGCATCTTCTGGTATTTGCTGTATGATTTATATACCGATTCTGTGCAGAATGCTGCAAAAAGTGCTACATTTCCTTTTCTCTCCTATGGTGATTCTAGTAACTGCTTGGGGCTTTAAACCTGCTGACTTCCAAACTTTGTTATACCTAATGCCCAAAACAGTTTACAGGAAGAAACAAAGCAAATATGATAATGTTTGTCCACATAGTAATAAGTATAGATGTTTTGTTGCCCAGACTTTTAATTCCTATCCAACCTACTCTGATTAAAATGTGAGATTGCATGTTGGAACATGTAGTTTTGTTATTGTATCTCTGTATTGAAGATATGTAAAGGAACAGTTGACAATAATTGGCTCCTACGTTCACTCTGAGTTCACTTTTGCTACCCTTTCTGATGCTTTGTTACTGAAAGTCCATACTGGAGAAAAAACCATGGATTTAAGTATGGTCACTGAAGATTAAAGACTGTGGAAAGGGGATAGTGGTATTGAGCCACAGGCAAGACTCGCCAAAACTATAATCACCCTCCTTACTCTTCGTGGCACTGGGGCTGGTGTTAGACTTTCCCTCCCCAGTAGGTAGGAATGTTGCTGCTGCACTAGCAGCCCAGCTGGACCTGGCAGTATCATATGCTGTGCATCATACAGAGGAAGAAGAAAGGAATGAGTGAGAAAATGAATTTACTTGCTCTGAAGAGAATGTGTCTCAGCTCCCTGGTTTGCTCCCCAGATCTGCTTGTATCTGTGCACTTCCTCAGTTTTGATGGATTGTCCCTCCTGGATTTTTTTGGATGGAGAGCAATGCTGTTATTCCCACTTTATAGCCATGTTTTAAAGGCACTGAAGTGTATGATTGCAGGGACTTCTCATGGGAGTTAGGTTTCCAAACCATGTTTCAGCCTTTGGCCTTTCCTCCTGCTCTGCAACTACGTAATAGAGAATCGAATTTGCACATCTTATATCCATGATGCCTCAGGGGCTGTGGGGCCCTGGCCAGCACTGGCCAGAGACGTCTGGGTGCTCAGCCACCAAGTGTCACGTGATAGGTGTCTCTGGCTCCCCTCAGCATGGCTCAATCATAGAATTAGCACCTGTGTTCCTATCGGTGAGCCCTGTAAATTCACTTGTGGGCTCTGAAAGACGATTTGCTAGAAGCTCCAGACATTCACTTACAAGCAGGGAAAGTGCCATGTCTATTTATTGCTCTTGCATTTAGAAAACATGCATACAGAAAACATGCTTTCCTTTTAGAAACCTGTCATTTTGTTTTGTATAGCAGTGGGCAGCAAATGCTAATGAAAGACTGAAAACCATCACACAGACTAAATGACATGTCTCCTGCAGCCAAATTTAGCTCTCATTGAAGTCCACGGGCGTTTTGCCAATGGCTGGTAGAAATACTACAAATTCCTCAGAGACAGACGAGTAGTAAAAATATGGGGAAATCTAGCTGAAAGCTACTCTTTAAATATATACGTAGGACAGAGAAATACATATTTATGTTAGTCCTGCTCTTAAGAAATTCACTGTTTGGACCTAGCCAACACTGCTGCACAAGAGCAATGCCAGGGCAGAGTGTGAGGCTGAGCTCACTCTGCTGAAAGGAGCCTCCGTTTCCTGCCTGTGAAAGCAGGGACACCAGTCCAACCTGCTCAGGTATGGGGTAGGTTATCCTCTTCTCTGAAACATGCTGTTAGGAAGCTTTTGTGGTAATCACTCATTTGAAGTTGCTGGTTTTCTCATTTGTATAACATCACCCACTTCACTCTTTAAAAACGATGATAAATTAAATCAGACATGCAAATGCAGTACACAGAAGCCAGTTCCTTAGCTCTTGATCCTGTTTAGTGTTTCTGATCCCTAGTTTGATCTAAAGATGTGTTTTAAGTGGATAATTTTGTTTCAGTAAGGGAAATGCTTTCTTAGATTACAAGAGGGCATTCAGTGTTTGGAAAATTAAGGTTTAAGAAACCAAGCTGGGTTCAAAGGAAAGATGCATTTTAAAATAGGGTAGAAAAGTAAAGCAGAAGGGTAATCATATGCTGGGTAATTGTTCAAAAACATCTGAATACTCATAGAATTATATTTTTATATATAAAATATAAATCTGGTGCGGTATTTTTTTTGGAAGCATCAGGGGAGATGTGGGCTGCATAGCTCCAGGCACATACAAACATGTGTTGATCAGAACTTGTGACCCTGAACAATGTATAGCATTAATTGGAAGAAACAGAAAGAATTGCTTTGTCCGTGTGCTAAAGGTTCTTACTGTAGGCAGAATTAGACAGAAACTATCTCTGGAAATATTATAACTAAAATATGTATAACTACTGCAAACCCAAATACTCTAGTGCAATTTATCTTACCAAGAGAAGTCTTATTCCCTGTATTTCTTATGACTACGTAGACAAATATTAAGAGATATCTTACCACAAAACGAGATAAATCTTCTTCCAAATGAGCTCATAAGTTCAACAAGTTCAAGAGATCAGTAAAAACTCATTTCTGAATTACTAGGTCATAGCAGAGGTACTAACTATAGCCTGGTATTGAGAGTATGAGGTGATACCACCTCCTAACATTGTATGTTTACATATTTACCCTGGTGATGCTATTTACATAGCTGAGGACATTCTGTCCCTATGGGTTTCAGGGCTGCCTTGGAAACTGGATAGCGTTGCCAGGAATGGAGGATGATGATGATGGTGGTGATGCCATCAGCTGCCAATGATTTTCAGATACTTGATGTGTAAGTGGCATGTTAGATCCCCAAAGCATGAGGCAAGCAAGGATTTGCTAATGTGAATTCACATTTCATGTCAGAATAACTGCTGTACATTCCTAATGAAAGTATAATTTGGCACATGTGCTTGCTATGCCTACTTGAATACTACCAAGATTTCCCAAAGCAGGGAAGAAAACAGTCTTCTACTTTAGAAGAGTGACACAGCAAAATGTCAGTCTTATTCAGGAGCCAATAATGCACAGTTTCCCTGGAATTTGGGCTCCAGATGTTAGCAACACCCAAGAACAGAGTCACAGCTCGTACTCTCAAGAGTCAAGAAGTACAGACTAATAGTATGCCAATCTCATATTCCTCAAAGGGAAAGCTATTTGGGGTTTAAGCCTGCTAATAATGTGCAAAAGGACATTTTCAGGTCCTGGCTCTGATATCTATAACTCACTGAAAGCAAGGGGTCTCATCATCAAAGAATAACAGTATCTAAGAGAAAAATGACCCATTTCTTTTATCTCTGAGGCTACTTCACACTTTGGTCCCAACTGCTACCTGTTTTTCTCTCTTTCTTTCTCTCCTCTTCCTCCTCATGTTTTTCTCTTTGCCCAACAACTGAAAAAGAACATGAAAACACAAGCAGTGTCTTCAAATTTGCCACTGCATGGAGACAAAGAGGAACTTTGTACTACTACTTGCTGCAGGGACCTCCTCATAAACAGTAATTCTTTTCTGAAACATCAGATACGTTCTGCTTCCCTGCTTTCCACCTCCTGGCAAGTGATCTTCACGGGCTGTCAAAACATATTAAGTGCTCTGAAAAACTAGGCATGTAAATGCTGCTATGTAAAATATATATATGAAATAATATAAGTCGTATTTACCATACTGCAGTATATGTTTTTGACTCCTTCATGATTGGAGGGTTTGTTGTTTTTTTTTCTTTTCTTTCTTTCTTTCTTTCTTTTTTTTTTTTTTTTTTAAGTTTAAAGCTACTAGAAAAGAAGGAGAAGACACTGTGTTTTTCTCAATATTAACTTTTCTGAAGAATGAGAATGGCTGAAAGTTGAAACTATGTGATCATAGGTCCCATTCTTGCTAAGTTTTAGTGCACATTATCTGCATTTGATTTACTGAAGTTCTGAGCATTTAACATCTGCAGGTTGCTCATGTTCTGTGAAAGTTTTCCTCAAACCCAAAGGGACATGTGAGGACCCTGTCACATGCCTGAATTATTAATTAATTGCTGACATGTGTCAGCTAAGACACAAAAACTTTCCATGTACCAGCCTCTAGTCTGCTACAGGTGCAAGGTAATGTAACATAGCTCAGGCCTATAAGAAAATACAGCATGGTATCTGTAGGGCTGCAGTCAGATTTAATAACCTGGAGGATAGGAAACTTGGTATGTTTTCCTCTCTCTGCCACTCATTTGCTGAGCAACTTTGGGCAAGTCACCTTGACCTGTTATCCTCCTCTTTCCATTTTACTTTCTCTCTCCTGTTTACTTAGGTAATAACATTTTGAAGGATCGTATGCACTTGGGATCTTTAGACTTCAGAAGAATTCTGAAGAATACGAAGAATTCTTACATCTACTGGGGTTTGCCTGCAACTAGGGTGTGAATGTCTTGCTTTAATGAGACTAGAGAGCCCTTGAGAAGGGAGCCATGTACACGGTAAGTAACACGAGTCCAGCCAATGGACCTGCATATTGAATGCAGCAAGAGCAGTGACTGGTACAGTGCCTGAGTGTAAAAAAGAGTGCCCATTAGTCTAATTTTTCTTAATTGAAAATGACTCCTAACTAAGCCACTGCTGTGAATCACACCAGTTCTGCAATGTAAATACTTTTCTCACTCAGACACAATAAAATATAACTGGAGTCAGCTTGTTATTATTGATTAGAACAGAATGCATTAGAGAGTCTCCTTTATAATACACTCTATTTATAGTGTCTACGTCATGGAACAGTCATTAAAGTTTTTCCATCCTTACTGCACAATCATGAACAAAAGCATTAAACACTCATTCCTGCTAGCATGCTAACTCACGCCTGTCAATGGCAGAGACTAAAAACAATCAGAGAACTTAGTATTTAAGGAGCATTCCTGCACGACTCTCTCCAAGTAAAGTGAAACCAGGGAAAAAAGGGTGTGATTTAGCGAATTAGCTTTCTCTGTGTAGGGGGTGCTACGCATCTGGGACATGGTATGCATATTTGCACCGCCAGAAACATTTATTGGGCAGATGGTACTACATGAGTCTTTTCTCCATGTGAAAGTGGCTTTGTGCCCAGCTCTGCAGCTTTCCCTCCAGTCCCTCCATGAACCTGTCCCTGGAGAAGCCTTTCTCAAATGGGCTTGCAGTGGAACACAAGGCTTGTGTTTGGTTAGATCCATTACATGTAAAACCATAATACAGAAATAGGGAAACAAATATCAGTTGAATGAGGTATATGTTAATGGGAATGCAAGTGGGAAAGTACCCCTTTGCTTTGAATGCCATGGAGGATTTCACATTGAGATCACTGTCTTCAGTGCTATTTGCAGTAGGATGGTGGTGGTGCAGTGTCACATGAAGCCTCCTGTGCAAAGTCTGGGATGAGCAAAGTCGCCATCCCAACAGTGATGTACATTAGCTGAGACTGATGCTAAGACAGCATGAGGAGGTGCTCAAGGGAAACAGCAACTTGTAGCTCTCTTAAGCAAATCTGTTGGGGTTAATATTTACAATAACCTCACAGAGCCTCAGAGGGAGGGTTAACAGATGCTTGCTATAATGCAGAACCCTCCTTAGTGATATGAAGCAGGCAGTTAATAATCAGGGCCCCAGTTCAGCAAAACACTTATAAGGATATGATAAACTGCTTAAAGTTAAACATGTGCCTAAGTGTTTCACTGAAATGGAGCCAAAGAGTATGTTACTAGAAGCACTCATGAAAATTCTTTTAATATCCTATAGCTGGGATATAATATTCCTTCTTTTTCTCCTCTTTACCCTAGCATAGCTATGCAGGGCTAAGCTGGTGTGAGCCACCTTAGAGGGGCTTGCATTTCAGTGAGAATTACTTTGGGAGTGTAATTTTTTCTGCTTTTTACTAATAATTGTATACTATTCTGGCAGAGAAAGTGAGTAGTATTTAAAAGTGAGTGGCCACCATCACAGTGGCAAACGGCAATAGAAGACAAGCTACAGCAAACTCCATTACTTACCATGAGCAAGTACAGCTTCCTCCAGAGTGTGAATCCTTCTGCTATAGCACACCCAGACCTCCGAGCACCAAGGAGCAATGCGCACTCTGCTATAAATAGTCGCTTGGGCCTGTGTTCTGCAGGCACTGAATACTTTTACAGGATTAGATCCTTCATTTGCCCTTTATGGTATAATACAACATGGAACCAACCTACTGATACATTAACTTGGGTATTTTGGATCTGGCTCTCATTAACTGCAAATTAGAGAGTAAAAGCACCCTTCTGAGCAAATTCATGTAGAATTTATGTCTCCTTCATGATATTTTACACTTTCCACATCATGGTCATGGTGCCAGTGAACTTCAGTTCTCTGTTGCTAAAGGCAGCCATGTTCCTCAGCCTGGCCCTGCACAACCTGCTTGAGATGTTCTATGCGCTCCAACATCCTCAGCCATGTCTGTGAGCAGGCCTGGTGCTCACAAGGCAGTGCTCCTGCTTCCAGCATGCTGGAGCTTTTGTCATTTGCCTACCAGGACCACACTCCATTATCAGCTTCTAGCTGTTACGGTGTCTCCCAAGTCAAATTAAAATATATATTCAGAGGAAATAAAATATGTCATTCCTATGCACAAGGCAAAGTGAAGGGTGAAGGAGTGGGTAGTCTCAACTAGACGGTAGCATGTCAGACCTCTGTGGGTCCCAGGTATATTGCTCCTCAATACCTGCAGGCCATGAGGTTACGCTGAGCAGTCAGCAGGGCTGTGTCAAAGAAGAGCATGTTTTGTATCTCTAGGGAATGGTCTGATAACAGTGGTATCTTGTGGTTTGTGAAGAGATAAGCATTATCATTTGGTCTATATAGTATGGGATATAATGAGTATGACCTTAAGTGCTATATTTTGTCAAGACTACTGCACTAGAGTGCACACCAATTTGCTGTATATCAGGGCAAGGTCTGTACAAATGCACGTGCACAGGAACGCACAAACTTTCATAAGGCCACAAGCCACAGGATGAATTCTCAACCTCTAAATCCCCATCTCCAAGGGTGACAATAGATTTCAGCGCTTTTATGGGCCAGAGCTGCATAGACTGCATTGCTGTTAACTCACATAAGCCAAAGCTGTCAAACTCAGAAGCTCCTGCTGGCCTAATTTTTGGCACAGAGGACACTGTCCAGCAGGAGCTGAACTGTTCATAAGTGGCTCTTCATGCATCTCCTCCTAGTGCCCAAACTCATGTGGAAAGGGCAGCAACAACCCTGAAGGACTTCTGTCCTTCTGCTGCTTCCCTGGCACTTCACAGACTGACAGCCATCAGAGCATGTAGCAGTTGAACCAAAGAGAAGGTCACCACAGAAGGAAGCCAAAAGATCAGGCACTATTCCAGACACCACTGCTGATATAAAATATAATCCAATTGGCATGCAAATCCTTGTAGCTGCCAAACATATCCCATGAAGAGCTCAGGGTCTCCAGGACTGGACCACTGAAAGGAAAAATGCACTAATGGCAGCAAGATGGGGAATCATTGCCAAGTCAGGACAAGAATCACATGTGTGCCAGTTTCCATGTTAATGAAATAAGCTCTGTTATTTTATGAGAAAGGATCTACATGTGGACATGGTCATGTACACATACACACATGCTCAACTAAAGCACATATGGCCCAAGACACCTCACACTAGTATCACTGTGCAATGCCACCAGCATCATGTGGTGCTGCTTACGCAGACTGTAGTGTGCTCTACTTCCTAAAGGGACTTTGCTTCCAGCCACATATTCTCAATGCTAATGCTTGTGCCTCCACCTGGCAGGCAGGATCAGGGGAGAGATCCAGCTGCAAACTGACCTAGAGGAAAAATTAAAACTAATGGTCAGTCCGAGACTTTTCCTGACACAGTTTACCATTTATCTCCACTTCTGCAAGTGACACTGCAAAGGAGGCTTTGGGAATGTGCAGTGGAGGCAGCCTCATCCCTTTCGATGACAGAGTGGAATTAGATCTGTTTAACTGTATATGAAACCCCAGCCTGATTCATGCAGGTCAGACTTGGAGGAGAATTCAAGGGTTTGTTTCAAGGAGACTGTTTGTTTATCTGGACTGTCCTTTCAGACCAAAATAGAAATAAGCATTAACCATGAAGAATCTCATTCCCCTAGGTACTCAGATTAGTTTAGGCTGCTTGAGAGCCCAATAGCTGGCTGACCTGGCATGTCTCCTTCTTCCCCTTTACCCGCCCCTTCCCAGCTGTGCTTCTGCCCCTTGTTGCAATGGCTCTAGGGGCTGCTGAACCGCACGCTGAGCAGTTCAGCATGTTAAATCTTGGGCAAATTAACCCATCAAAAGCAAGTGTATGCTTCTCTATCAGGCTAGTGCACTGAAATGTCTTTTTCAGGGTCTGACCATCATCAGAAAGTGGTGGAAATGAGCAGGTAAGAGCAGTGACCATGGCAGTCAGCAGTTAAATCAGTTTAGGTTACTACTCTGAAACAACAGTCTCCAAAGATAATAAAATAACCCTTTTGTCTGAAGCAGTGCATTTCCTGACTGTTTTGTGAAATGGAAAAAATAGTGAAAAATTAAAAGTCTAGTGTTTTGCAGTTAGTTTTAAGTGAAATAACAGCAATGTACAATGTGGTGGATTTACTTTATTGTCTTTCTTTCTCCTGGTGCCTAGTAGATATGAGGTGTTGAAATAAAAGGTGTCTTGTCCAGCTGGAGCAGATGATCAATATTCAGGATCATTTCCGTTGTGAGGTATAATTGATCACATGAACTGCATATGTTCTTTGGTGTGATCTTATTTAACTTACAAATCGCAAAGCCTTGATTTTCTGAGTGCTGTTGGAAGAAACAGGCATTTCCCACACCCAGCATCTTCCCTAGTCAGTCGCACCAGTGAGCTCTGTGCCTGAGAAGCCGTTTCTGTTGCTTTCCATGAAGGCCCATGATGCCTCCTCTTTTGTTTCTGCTGCCAACACACATAGTCTTTCACTAATATCCTTATCCCAGGCTTACAGTCTGGCAAACCTCAGCATTGCAACGTGCCATGCAGCCTTTGCTGGTTGCTCCCTTTGCTTCCATGAGGTTTTGCCAGCTAGCGGCACCTGAGGGTTGAGTCTCGTTGAGTCAGAAGAGCACACCACATCTCTGGGTTTACAGTCTTGCCTCTCATGCCATACTGTCACTTTTTAATGGAATACAGTGTTTTTTTAGGATGAACCCTCTGTAAAAGTCACCAGATTTGTGGAGAACATCAGCATTTGTGTGTGCTTGAAGATCTCCAAGAGACTGATTTCCTGAGGGCCTCTCTCCACATTAGCACCCTCTAGCAGGAAGCGGAACAGCCACATACAGCCCTCTCTCATATATGGTCATAATCTCACTTGAATTAAAACACACTCATGGTCTACATGTGGCTAGTCTTGGAAATACCTGGTGACTACACCGGCCAACACCGCAGTTAGTATTGTGTATCCTGCCTCACGCACACTGCACCCTTGCTTCTCTCCCATTTGTTCATGTTCCATCTACTTCTGTTCTCTTCATGCTACAGGTTTTTTTGTTTGTTTGTTTCCATTATGTTGTATCTACTGGAAAAGTATCTTTACTTCTAAAGTTTAGAAGCATGTAGACTGATTTTTCTAATCTTTTCCATTTTCTTTAGTTTTCTTTTGTTTCTAACCATTAAAAAAAGTGTGAATTAATGATTAGTTCTGACCCTGCAAGGACTGGCAACTAATGTTACGGAGTATTTTTAGTGCATTTTGTAGGAAAAGTTATCTGTGTATGCACACTTGTATACGTGTGACAGGCCTGTGCCTGGATGAATTCACCAAAGGTAAGACAGAGACTTTCTAGCCTTACTTAGTGACAGGACAGATTTTATTAGAGAAAGATTCTGTTCTTGAAAACAGATTTATCCAAATAAAAACATTTGCATTTTTCAGGTTTTGTCGGTGTGTAACCTTTCAAAAAAGAAAAAAAAAATCCAAATCCCCAAACCAAAGAAAAGTCACAAAAAAAGCATTTTAATTTTCTGACAACTCCACAGTCCCACCCTACTGGATATCAATTCACAGTAGCCTCCAAGACTATCTTTCCTGTACTAAAATGGTGTATGAAGACGGATAATGAGTAGCACTGGAAATATTAGTTCAGCCCTCCCGTGCCTAAATCTTTGCTTATAAAATAATAACAAAAATATGTATTTCTGCATAGTGCTCTGACCATTCATTAATGAGTATTGGACTCCCCAAATCTCTGGTGAGAGGCAGGATTATGGTGTTACTCCCAGCAGCGGCAGCATGGCTCATGTTAGCCAGGAAAGCAGGGCTGAAGGCAACACTGTGCCCTCTGCTGTCGGCGGAAAACTTAAAAGCTCACACGGATTTCACAGAGCTGCTTCTTCCAAGCCGGTGCTGAAATCCAATATGTTTTTTGGAAGACGCAGGTTCCCTGAATCCTGCTGCACTGTTTTCACGGTAAGCAAGTGCCTGGCGGGAAGGTCGAAGCGGACACTTCCCTGCGCTCACTGGCTCTGGCAGCGAGGGCTGGCAGGGGCGGCAAGGAGCAGTGGGGCCTGGGGACACCAGCCTGCAGTGACCAGTGTGGGAGAGGGCTTGGGGGTGTCGGCAAAGGGGAGCCCCAAAAGGAGAGCCCAGAGGGAAAGATCAGGATAGAGAGAGCTGTTGGAGAAAGGCTGGGCATAGGAGCAGAGAGCTGGGGTGATGGAGGCAGGGCAAGGGGCTAGGAAGGAGAAAAGACAATAATAGGGGAAATAGTGGAGAAGGAGGACAGAAGACGTAAAATAAGGAGATGGAGTGATTTTGAACTCCTGAGAGGGAAATCAGAAGGTGGGAAATGGCAGGAGCTGTCAGAGGGCAGCAGAGGGACACACGTAAATCCACTGAGCTAGCAGCATCAGGGATCGCAGAAGGAGTGTTGGGGATGCTGGGGACAGCGGAGAAACGGGCCAGAGGAAACCTCATGAGGGAAACATCAAAAGGGAGATTAGACTTAAGGTAAAAAGAAACAAAAGAAGAAAGAGGGGAAGAAAACATGCAAGAGGAGAGAGAGAATGAAAATGAAGAAGCAAAAAAGTTCCCGTGACTTTTAGAAACTGCACTCCACTCTGACTTGTTCCACCCCAGTTTTTAAGGGTAGCTCTCAGGGTGGGCTCAGGAGCCTGTGTTAAACAAATTCTGCTTTTTGTAATTTTTCTTCCAACAATAATGAAGCAAAATGCTTGAGAACTGGCATATTTCCTATAACACAAAGGAGATGTAAGGAAAGAAAAATAATAGGCGACCGTAACAACAGTAATTATAACCATATGCTTATACAGGAGAACTGTTTTTAAAGAATGATTCTAGTATTTTTGCTTTATTATCTGTAACTGGGATGGGGGGAGGAAGGAAGGACCACAGTGGAGTAAAGGAATTAACTCACCTGTGTTTGTGGCATTGCCTGCTGCCTGATAGACCAGAGGCTGTATGCCTGGGCCATACTCTTTTGGGGGAGCAGATGAGGAGCAGAGGTGCTGGCTTCACCATCCATTTTAGCCAGCCTGCTCTTGCCTTGCTGTGAACGGATCCCTACTCCTCCAGCCCTTGGCCATCCTTCCTTCTGCCACTTCATCTATAAAGGCTTTAGCAAGTCTCCAGCTGAGGTGCAAGCCTGCTATCCGCCTATAAAAGCCCTTCTAGGGTGACTTGGTTCTCAGTTGAATCAGTGAGCAGGTCCTGATCTCTGGATGACCACTTCATCAACTTGATTCACCAACTTGAAGCAGGATTGTACACTGCAGAGGACTGTGCGAGTAAGACCTGAGCCAGTCACTGAGGTCATTTTGGGCCAGATGCCTGAGACTGGAATAACTCTTGCTCTCCTGCTGAAGTTACTGTGAAGTTTCACATGATTTCATCTTGCAGTATATTAACAACTGTGAATTGTATAACTGGTCATGGGCTTATTGTGCTGCTGTATATGGTGGGGAAAAAAGCACTGAAAGCTAAAGCCATGAGGTATGAAATACTGCAATGCAATGTGTTACAGTAGGAAAAAAATCAATCACGCTGCTTTCTGCCCACCTAGTCACACGTTTCACAACACGCAGACTTTTCCGACAACAACGGGCACATTTGTCATGAAAAAGTGTGCTAAGAGTGTGTCCCCTTTTTCCAGGCCATGGCAACCATCCAAACCTCTTCTGTCTCAGCTGAAGCAGCCTCCCCTCTCACACACTGACCTTCTCTCCCTTGCCACCAGCTATGGGAGGCTTGAAAAATCTCCTGATTCTCCTTCTGCCTTGTCAGCCTCATGCTGCCCTACTACTTCCCTTTGCCTGCTCGCACTTGGCTGCTCTGCACTCCTGTGTCTCGGTGCCAGCCTCAGCACCCGGTCCCCCATTTTCCTGCTGTGGGCAAACACGAGGATGGGCTGTACGTCCACAAGCTGGAGGATGGGGCAGAACAAAACCTGGTCCTCGCAGCAGGGAGGAAAGCTTCCTGCCTCTTCCTCAGGGGCACCCAAGCTCCTATCTATAAATATCCTGGCCCACTGCCGGGTACCAGCCTCATGGGAAGGAGCTGGTTTCCAAAAGGTTCCCGCAGACTTGGCTCCTTGAATCTCAAAGGCTGAACGAAAGGAAGGGAATTCAGTGTAAAAAGCAGCCAGCTGTCCATGTCCTCTGATACTGCCAAATTCTTGGAGAAGAGACTCTAATTGGATATACGCAGTGCTGCAAGGGCAAAGCAGGGCAGTGAAACTGAGACAAGAGGGCAGTGTGTCATCAAATGTCTTGCTTTTGTGAGTTTTAAAAGGTCCCAAACTGGTATTTAGACATTGTTTTTAAACTTTAATATGTTCCTCAGCTCAGAGTGCTTAAACCACAGCTATTTATGAGCTTATCCCGTTACTGGTGCATGGAAGGAAAGGCCACACGAAAAGAAAACGTTATGCTTATGATACTGTCTGTGGAGCTCAGACTCTTCTCTTCAGACACCATCTCTGGAAGGTCCCCTTCTCGGGGAGGGAGCCAAAGAGCACAGCAATGCTGTGATACACAGGTTAACCCAGGAGCATTGCCATCAGCTCCAGGCAGTGCCATGCATGCTCCCACATTGTGCACGGCACAGCCCATTCTCCTTGTGCCCCTCATCAGCTGCGGTGCATCTACCCTGAGATGTGCACCAAGAATAGATGGAAAATGTGTCTGACTGCAAAGCAAGAAAAAGCTTCTCCATCTGGTACCACAGACTTTATTCAAAACCATTTCTCCCAGCTGTGCCAGGGCCTAACAAAACTAATTGTATTTTAGCGCCCCAGAACACAGGCTGTTTATGATGCCCAGAATGAGCGAATTTAACAGATGGCACAGACTTACATCACACAGCATAAATCACCCGTAGGCACCCCCCTAGTGACTGGAGCTCTCCCGCAAAGAAATTTCTCTGCACTAAAGAATGTTGAAAGCTTTAAAAAAGCATTAGCAAACATAGCGGACAAGTACTCTCCCACATTTTAAATATCTTGTTTACTGCGTGCTATAGTGGAGAGCCACATTTTAATGTCATGTCCTAAGGGGTGTGTAAGTCAGTGTACGCTGTGATAGCTGCTGCGTGTAGCCCCACAAACACACGAGATGGGTGGTGAAAGGCCTGCTGTAGTGCTAGGTGGGGAGGCATTTGCCTATAGCAGAAACTCTGTTAAGGAGAGCAGAAGAGCATGGAGTTCTGTAAAAGTCAGATATACCTGAGCAGCAAGCTCTGTTGGAAATCCAGGAGGAAGAAATCGTGGTTGTTCCACAAAGATGTAATAAGATGTAACAAGACAATGCTCTTCCAAGTAATCTGACTCTTTAAAATCCCTCTCCCTTATAAATGTGAAAGCAGCTTTGATTACTTCATAACTATCAGGGTTATGATGTCTTAAAACAAGCCTCCTGAGGTCTTCATCTGGTTTTAAAGGTCTTTTCTTAATGATTTAAGTGTTATTGGGAAACAATCTGGCTTATTGTACTTCATTAAAAATAGAATTCTACTGACTGAAACAGACCGTAAATAAACCAGAGTGCAAACAGGCTGTCTCTTGTCATAGTCCATATCATAATGCTGCACGCATATATATACTCATTAGGGCCTTGTTTATGAGAGATGCTGACACTCACAACTCCAGCTTGTTGTCACGAACATTTCCAGATGCAGCAGCCTTTCAAAAATCAGGTCAAATGGAGTTTTCTGTTTCATTGGTTCCACTTCTGCATGTCAGGGCCACCCTGTTGGCTTTTCCTATGCTGTGGACAATGTGAACCTGCTCTATATTTATCTGCTTTGCAGTCTGCAATAGCAAACTTGTTACTATCATTGCATTGATTGATTATTTTTGGTAGGGTAGTGGATTACTAAGAAAATTGCCAGGCTTCCACTATCCTGCAAGTCCATTTTTTCCCCTTCTGCATCCTGGTATGTCCATATAGCTCATAAATTTAGTATGAACCAGCTGTCTCCCATAGCAGAACTTCTGGCCAACTGTGTGCATGGGCTGACTCTTAAAGGGTTCACTGAAGAAAAAGCAAGCCAAGAAAAGCATGAAAAAAGGTCTTCTGCTCTGGGATCCGCCTCGTGCTCTGTAAAGCAAAGAAAGTTGGAAAACATTGGGCTAGCTTAGCTCCTCTTCGGCAAAGGCTGCATATAAGGTTATAAATTTATGGCTTTGTCAGAGTATATTTCAGGGCTGCCATTGTTGTTTCTCATCCTTTTATTTGCTATATTGGTACTCTGGCTGTATCTGGGCTATACGGCCACTGGCTGTACTTTTTATGACCTTTCTTTTATTGGCTGAGGCAGCACTACCTGCTTATGCAGGAATTCCCAGGAAATTGCATGCACTTCTGCACAGAGCAAATTACACTTAAAACCATTAGCACATGCATGAAATATCCTGGGAAAGTCCCAGTTGCCCTGCGGGTTAAAATATATATGCATATATATGTGTGTGTATATATATATATATATATGCGTGCGTGCGTGTGTGTGTCTGTGTATATATATATATATATATATATATATGTATAAAATAGTTGTGTGGTATGGCCTGAAATTGAGGAAAAACTTCACTAATCCCTCCTGGCCCTGGGTCAGGCTAATTTTGTCCTAGGAAAAGGTAGTTTCTTTCTGGAACAGCTCATAAAATAATAAAAAATAAGGATGGAGGTTGTTTCAGGAAGAGTCTCAAATGTCTCAAGGCATGATCAGCTAGATTCGAACTCCCTCAAAAAATACCCTTTCATTGCCTTGCTATCCCTACCATTGGAGAGAGATCTCCAGATGCTAAACAGGACTTCTGATGTTGCACTTACTTTAAAGCTCTTCCTTCTTGTCTTACCCACCATACAACGGAGAGTTGATTTTCCCTCTCTCCTTGCAGCATTTGCTTTCATGTTCACCAGGCATTTTGCATCAAGGATCACTGCTCCAGGGCAGCCCCATCCATGTTGTTGTTCCCTCTGCAGCTGAACCCTGCCAGAAAATGGTTGCCAAATGTTTCCCTGTTGTAGAGAGGCTGAACGTGGTCCTGCACTGATTTTAGATGAGACTTTTGTTCAGAGTGGTTTACTCCACTTAAGCCATCAGTGCTATTAGAGCCAGAGGGACATTAAAAACTCTTGTCTCCTCAGGATGCTGTGTGGGCAAGCACAGAACAGTTCTTCTGCCAGGACAACCCTCATTTTTTTTTGGCTTTTGGCACCTCTATTTAAAGGTTGTGTAAGTGACTTTCATGGGAGATGGGGAGAGAAAGTATACAGAACCAGGTATCATGGTGGCTTATTCTCTGGGGTTATTATGGAAATTGTGCTCTTAAGTTTTTTAACTGTGATAAATGTGTCAGGATATCTGAAACTGATGGGAATAACTTAAAACTTAACTCAGTCCGAGCCAGATGAGCTTGCAACACACATACTGTTTTCTATTGTCAAAACACGGTTGGATGTCTTATTCTATTTGTGCGGAAGGCCTGATTATGCATATTGAATGGATTTTCACTTACAAAAACCTACAAAACTATCCACAGACTTAACCTATCTAAAAACTGTTCTCTTGCTAATAGTTCTTTCCCCTAAATTCTATCATTTTTTAATTCTAAAAATCCATCTTTACAATAAATCTAAGCTGTATCGCTCTGTAATTTTGCTTTTGCTTTTAATTATGAATAGGTTTTCAGGACTCACAGCATGGCACTGTGTGAGAACTCTCCTTCTGCAATATTAGATTAACAATATTAGTCCCAGAGCTACCTTGCCATCGGAGAAGATGCAATGCCACTTATGCATGGAAATAACAAGCTTCAGAATGCCAGCGTTTCAAAAGAGGTAACACGGGAGGAGCTGAGGTTTTGATCTTTCTTCATGTAGCTCTCTAGGTGGACAAAGAGGCCATGCATGGGGCCCACAACATGCTGCAGTGTCTCACAGCACCAAGAACTCTGGGCTGCCTGTCCGCACAGCCTTGCTGCTGCAACAGCTGCGCGCAACATGAATGCAAGCCTGGAGCACAACCACAGCCCCTAAATGCATGCAGGGAGCAGGGGAGCTAGCTAGCAAGTATAAGGAAGGTGGTGCAATCGAGCAGGCAAAGATTTCCCGCAACCATCCTCCTCCCCAAACTATTACAGTGGTTGCTTTTGGATGCAATGGACGGATCCTTTTTTTGCTCTTTGTTTTGGTTTTCTGCCAATCTCTTCCTGCAAGCTGCTGGGCTTGCCAGTAACTGAGGAAGCAATGGCTAAATAGCATTTCAGGGGTTATACTGCCAGCAAAAGTCTTTTCATTGCCCTCTGCCCTGCTTTGCTTTACTGCACACTCCATTCTGATCCCTGTTGGTTTTAAGTCACAGTGAAGACAGCAAAATGGAGCAGTGCACAGTCCCAAGGGGATGAGGGGCAAGGAGAGGGGAATATGCGTGCGTTTATGTGGCAAGGCTGCAGTTTGATAATATGAGTTTTTTAAGACTGGAAAAGTTAGAGGTCCTAGTACTGGACCAAAACCTATGCAGCCACATGAAAAGGCATAAATAATCTCTGCTAGCTCACATTTGTTCAAAGCACATTGACGGTTTCAGTTTTTATCTTCTGACTTTCTGCCGCTGTTTTAACTTTAGGCCACATCAGGTATTGTCTGTTCTCTCATAGCTTGGGTCAAAGCTTCAGACTGCCATAAACTGCAGTTCTGGGTTAATTTGGCAGGAATGTGCTTGTTCAGGGTTGTGTGTCCTGTGAGGACAGGTTGCGCTCAGGTCCAGTACTAACTGTCGTTAAACCACAGCCCGAGAGAAGGCACAGCAAGTGAGTAGAGGATGCCAGAATGAGACAAATAAAAGAGGCAATAAGGCGATGAACTAGAACTAGAGGAAAAACATCAAAAGCCTCCAGAAAATAAGTAAAGTATAACAATAAGCAAGAAGAATCTCCACATAAAATTCTTTGGGGATAAGCAGCTAAAATAGGCATGATACGGGGAAAGAGTAAGACCTGACATTTTCATAAACCCTTCATCCAAAGCACTTTTTAGACATTGCTGAACTAAAATGAAGCAGTGTATGAGATGGGCAAATAATCCTCCTCCTATTTACAGGTGAGAACATGATGATGGGGAAATGTTTTGTGCATTTGTCTAGCACTCTTCAGAAAATCTGTATCCTTGTGGAACCCAAAGCAGCTTTCCCAAGCCCCAGTACCAGCTCACTGCCATTTCAGCTGGAGCGGAGGACTGTCATGAGCCCTCTCTGGAGCCCCAGGGGAAGGCTTTGGGCTTGCTGGCATGGTTGGCCTGAGTTTGAAGAACTGGAGGAACCAAAGAATCAACATTTCCTTCCCCCTCGCGCACATATCTCATAGCAAATCTACCAGCTGTGGTTTCCGTGTCTGTTAGCAAGAACAAACTGTATGTCAAAGGGAAAACAACTCTGTGGGTAAATGAGCATTACAATTTTTTAGGCTGTGATAACCTCATCCCAAATGTGTTCTGGCAGTGGACTCTCGTCTTTCTCTACATGTTTCTGTTCCTCAGGACCTCCTATGACAGAATTAGAAGTAGAAGCGAAAATGAGATCCTGTCTCCCTGATTAAATACACTACAGTGTTCTCTTAAAGAACGTGCCCCCATGATAACAGTAGATTTAAGGGCATGTGAAACTACTTTTAATTTTAACGCTTCCGTGTCTTACTGCTTTCTGTCTTTGGATTTCATGTGTAGAGCTCAGAAGTTGAGATCGGAGCACAGTGCAGGCCAAGTGGAAAAAGAACAGCTGAGCAGATCAATAAAATAAAAATAGAATTGGTAGCCACTCAAAGAGGGGCAAGGCTCTGAAATCACACAGTCGGCTTCATCAGAGGGAGGGATTCACTCTTCCTATTCTGCTGCACCCACATCCTGCTGGGGAAGAGATCCCATTTCTTGAACGATGTGGATCTAGCTAAGGAGGAGCCAGAACAGTAAATATTTGTGTGGGCAGAGTTGATAAAGCCATGCTCATTTTTGCTTTCTTGAACTATTCTGTAGCAACAACCGTAAGTGGGTCTCTGTTAGAAGCCTTCAGGGAAACGTGAGAGTTTTCTGATTTTCTGAACTGGTAAAAGCCAAAACCTGAAAGGTGGATTTCACAGCCTGAAATCCAGCATGCCAGGGGCCTATTCCAAAGCCTCCTAGCAAGGGGTGTTCTTGGGAGAGCACTTCTGAATATCAGGAACCTGTTTTCATAGCATTCATCTGGAATTTGCTTTTCCATCCTTTAATCTTGTAGTGAGATTTTTAGCAGAGTTGCATCTTGTTAACACAGCAATTCTGGTAAGAGAGGTAAAGTGATTTCTTTCTGCTTCTTCTATGGAATAAATAGAATATTTAGCCATTTTACTGCTATTGATTTCCTTGGGACTTAAGCACTTAAGCATTTTGGGGATTCAAGCCAAACCTCTCTAAAGAGAACTCCTTTTGGCACTTATAAAATTTCTGGTGAGTTTATCCATGGCTAACTACCATAATCTGCCCTGAATCTTGCTTTTCTCAGCAATATGTCCAATATTCCTTTGCTGAGTTTGCAAACACAAAACCTGTTCCCTTTGTTCTAGACATTTGAGAGCTGGGAGCCAAATGGCTTGGTAAGAAAAGGTGGCTGTGGATGAGTACAAAGGCCTTCTCCCGCTCCTGTTAAGGCAATGGAGTGGAGATCAGCTCTGTGCACTCATGTGGCAGCTCAGACACTCAAAGTCCCAGAGGATAGAAATCCCTCAGATATAATATCCCTCAGGGTAAGAAGCATTTGAACAGAAAGCTAAAAAAAAATAATAAAACCCCCAAAGCAACTGAATGCAGCTGGATGCAATTACTAGCATGAACTCTGTCCATCCTCTGGTCCATGCAGTTTCTTTCACTGCAGGCAGCCATCAGTGGAGCTCTTTGGCAAATGGCACTTGAGTACTACCTTGGCTGACTTTAAAACATTTGCTCTCTTGCCGTGCTTCTGGAGGGTGGAGTTTGGAAGACAGTTGGGCTTTGACAGTGTGTCTTCTCTGAAAGTCTCTGCTGACTTCTCCTCAGAGCTAACAAGACAGAAGTGAGCTGTCTGCATCATTTCCCCATCACTTCTTGACAGTGCCATATAAATAATAATACTTACAACTGGCAGCTGACATTTAAATTGTCTAAACAAAATGACCTCAAAGGAGAGAGGCCCCCTGATATGTGCAGGATGTAAAATGATAGTGAAATTGTGTGTTCTGCAGAGTAAAAGTATAGAACTAGGTGTGACAGGGTTAAGGTGGAATAGTTTGAGTGAACTTTGACAGCTTTACTGCCTGTCTGCATTTCATCACACCCCAAATTGCTCCTTTCTCCCTTTAATGGCTAGATTAGCTTCCTCTGTAACATTTCTGTTCCAGGCAGTAGCCAGGCAAACAACAGCATGCCATCAGCAGGCTCCAATTCTGCTCTGTCTCCTGGACGCTGCATTTTACTGTCTGCCTCCGGAATCCATCTGCAACCCCATGTTTTTGCTGTTAATGCATTTTCTAACCTGCTAAACTCTTCTTTCGTATGCTAATACCATGCACTGTGTATTCCCATCAAACCAGACCACTCCAGCATTGCCAAAATCTAAAGTGGTGTTAAGACAGTATTTGAAGCACTAATAGGTATTGAAGTGCACCTCGGCTTGGATTTCTAGATGATGCTGATTGCTACACTTGTAATTGTGTTGCCCTGATGAAGAAAGACTCTAGTCTCTTCTCTTGAGATTTCCTAGCACTTATCTTTAACTCTTCTTGAGGCTGTTATCTCTGTGTGTCATGCCCCGACTAAGGGATACGGTCACCTGGCAGACTCTGCCCCCTTCCTCTACTGAAAGAGCCAGTACTGTGCTGTAATTGGCATTATATATTGCAAAGATAAAAGTCATCTAGCCCTAGTCACTCAAAGTATGAAAGGCTGCCTGACTCATGATGCCTCAAGCAGTGATGTTTTTAGTCTGAGTTCATAGATTTCTTCTAAAAGATCTGTGGAAAGGAACTAAGGAAAGTAAGTCAGTATGTTTGAATACAATGGCAGGAAAGATCCTTCAAAAATACAAAAAATAAAGGGTCAACAATTCAAAAAAGGTTTAACCTCACAGCCTAGACTGTATTATTTTGCTTCTGAATTGTGCAGGATAAGAGATGAATATCAAACAACAGGGTATTTTCAGCACTTAGCTGGGTATAATAAAGCTTTATATTCTTAAGGGATACTGTTGATATTGCAAGCTGTGGAGGTGCTGGCCACAAAGGTCCAGCAGAGGTTTTTGTGAACATACTGAAGATGATACAGCTTACTAGTCTTTCTCTTTCAATGTATATCTTTTGTCTTTCTTCACATGTCTCTGCTCCTCAGCCATCTAAATGGGAAACCTGTTTACATTCTCTGTAATACTTTGGGGATCTGGTTTTTGCATCTAACTTTCTTTTTATTGCATCAGTATGTACGTATAAAATCAGTGTGAAGCAAATACTTTTAATAGTTACGTGGAGCTTTCTACCATGTAGCTGGCAATCTCTGCCAGCTGCGTTGCCTCCCAAAGCCACTTAATAAGTTATGGTAAAAAATGACTCACAGCCAAAAAAAAAAGGACAACAGTTCTCTGCGTTATCCCACATTGTACACAGAGGAACCAAGAGCAACATGTCTCAACATGTTGCTAGTATCCCTCGTATTATAGTGTTTCCAGAGTGTAATTTTAGGGCACAACAGCGATACTTGCCAAATGAGCAATTGTGTTGACTGAATATTTTGCCTGGAACTGGCTTATTGAGTAATTATCGCTAATACTCTTGATAATGGTGCTGAAGTCTACCTTGTTGGTTCACTGTTTTGAAGGAACCATTAGGTCATCTAATCCGACTTCTTGAAAGAGAACAGACCATTACATTTCATCAGGTTATTCCTGTACTGAGTGCAATAATTTATTTCTGACTGAAAAAATAATATGTTTAGCTAAGTCTTCTGGAAAGGGATTAATGATGACAGAGATGTGAAAGAGACTAATGATGACAGAGATCACACCATTCAGTATGTTCCAGATTGCTGGTTTTATATATGTAAATGCATCCACATACACAAAGGCATGTACATCTAATTTCTCACATGAATTGGTTTGGCTTCATTTTCCAGCAGGTTAGGTTTTCTAACATCAAGTCTATAAAATCAGAGAGATTTTTAAACCCCATATATTTCCCCATAAAATGTGCTATTATCATGTCACCTTTTTGTTCAAGCTAAAGCAAGCAGATGAAATTCTTCAGGCCATTTTTTTTGTTCCTCTTTTTCCTAGGTTAGTTATCTTTCAGTCTATTAGTTTAGCCTCTATTTCTTCTTTATTGATGTGAAACTTTGAAACTTTGTGTTAAAACCCATTTTCATTAAATAGGTCCAACTTAACCAGTGATCAAAATCATCTGTCAGACTTAGCCTGATCTTTATTTACTTCTTTTCTCTTGTCTCCGCCACCAGTTTTAGCAGCAATGATCTTATATTTACATCCTGATCTGACTATTGTTGATTTTCTCTAGGATACTAAGAGTTACCAAAAAATAGTGGCAGAAGGCCACTGAATTTTTAGCTTACTCTTCTGTGATTCATGGATGAAAGCGATAAAGATTTATGTTGTACTACATTTCCATTAGCATCTAATTCCAAATGTGAAAAATTTCAATTTCAACCCCTTTAAGAATAATAAATTATTTGATGGAACATCTTGCACATCTGCTGATTGCACAGTTTTGGGGGAATTGAGGGAGTTTTGTTTGTTTGTTTGTTTGTTTGTTTTTCTTTAAAGAGAGCTGATTACCATTTTTAAAATGTTCTTTTCCAGGGTTCAGGTAAATTAAATTCACTTATACTAACATATTCAAAAGTAGGACCTCTGTATTGAAATCCATGACATTAGAGAAATGTATTTGCAGACAAGCACTGCTTATGAGAGCAACTGATGGTAAGCATTTGATTTAAAAGAGAAGTGCAGCCTGAGGAAAACTATTTTAATAGTGGTAAATTAAAGATTACCAAGCAAATCAGTGCACTTACCATTTAATATGGATAGCCCGTACCTAAATTCAGCTCTGCAGGTGAGACCATGTAATCCTTTTGTTGCACCACTATTAGAAAATGACTAAACATGTGAAATATTTCATTTAAATTAGTTATGGGCCTTGTGCTCCTAAGAAGTCACTGTTCCAGCTTTCAGCTGGGGAGCCTTTGAATAAACTTTAAATAGAAGGAAATTTCAGCAGTTTCCACATATTCCTGCTTTCCCTAAGAAACTACTTTTTAAAAAATTTCTTAAGAATGTGAAACAAAGATTTAACCATAACTTCCCTTGTCTTCTCTTTCTTGTTAATGCAGTTATTTACTTGATATGTGTGAACAATTGCTAGTGACTAAACTGCTCTGGGAGTTTGATCTTTATTTGCCTAAAGAAAGCCTCTAAGTATGAGGAGGGGCTTCTTCCACTTTATTTTTTGGTTAAATTCCCTCATGTTCTAGCACTGCTAGAGCTCATGAACTAGACACAGAAGCCTTTCACAGTGACACTACTGCTTTCTGGGTTTGCTCTCAGAAGTGACATGATGGCTTCTGATGGCTGGCTGGCTTTAACTCAGGTGGAAGCAGACTTGAAAATCTCACCAGGACTTTGATTTTTTTCTGTTAAGAGATAGATGGAGATAAACAGGAATCAAGAACTCCAGAAATTATGAAATTCCACACAAATAGACTGTATGTGGGGCATTTTTCCAATGGTAAAGTGGGTCTTGTCAGATTTATTGACTGGGTGCTCAATTTACATTTCTTCTCACCATCACATAGGTTATTTCCATGTCCATATAGAATAATCTATAATAACAGCAGACATGGAGATCAAGATTCTTAACACGTTTTCTATCATTGAGGTAACTCCTTCAATTCAAAAGGGGCTAAAAGCATCTTTAATTCCTGAGTAGATGTAAAACACTTGAACAGAAATCTTCATTGAGTTACAGGAAAGAGTTGGATCTGGGCTGGAAGATGGAAAAACCAGATGCCACATGAGTCATCTGTTCTGGTTAGTAAGGTACTTCCTTGCTTAAATAAGCACATGTTTTACCAGATAGATACCCCAAGCTAGTCTGGTTTATGCCAGAAGTTGGTTTGTCTCCTGAATTTTAGGGAATAGAAAGTGCTCCTTAGCAAGCCAGGAGTTGGCTTTTGAAACAGAGGCTGAACCTCTATTCAGAAGAACAAGCAAGTTGTATTCTGCTGATCTTCCTATTGTAGAAAATGAGCCCAAGTCCTCATCTGGCCTGTTTCTTTTCTGATTTTAACGGGGCATCAGAGAGCCTCTCTATTATGTAAACATGTCCCATCCAGTTTGACTTTCAACACAGTCACTGAGGATGAAATTTCTTTTCAGCAATGTGCTCGGAAGAAGAAATCAGTTCTTCATTGAAAATGAACCTTACAGGACCATGAGAACAGCTGGAGTTTGTTGATTTTTAAAATATGACAAACACTCCTTGTTATATTTTGCAGTATTAACTCAGCTTTCCTTACTTCCTGAGAAAAGAAAACATTCTGTCTGACTTCCTGGTCGGGTTGTAACAGCTTATTCATTTCCTAGGAATGCTAATTCAGTGCTCTTCTTCTTTCTGTTCTTATATTCACATCACTCTTGCAAGAGTTTGGGAACATCAAAGCTTATTTCAAAGTAATTCATACTCTGTATTTCTTTATGCCGCCTGATTGAACTATTCCATTATCCAAACACATCCAACTGCCTATGTAATGCCAGTGTGTCTTTCTTATGTCAGTAGGCCAGCATAACAAGGACATAAATATATACATTGATAGTAATTGCAGGTCATAGGTTGTAAGGCTGATGCTCTAATCTGAAGCACTAGGTTGTTTTGGCTTCCATGTCTTTTCTGAAAAAAACCAGCACCATGTCATCACATGGATGTACTCTGGAGTTCAGTGCAGGGGCAACGTAAAGACTTGCATGCTAAACTGAACCTGAAACTTGTGGGTGTGATTTTCATTTTACACTGAGGTAGGTAGTCATTGCTAGAGCAATGACAGAAGAACTTGCTTTAAATGGGAATCATATCCGGTGAGCCTACGGGCACTTTGATCAGCCATGCTGCCACTGGATGCCTTTGTCAATGCCAATTGGGACAATTTTCAACAATATACTATTAAAAAGGGGAGAAGTACTGTCAGTTCTAGAGCTGCACAAATTGTTAGACTGAGCTCTAAAATTTCCTTTGACTGAGGAGATTAAGGACAATTTTAGGAAAGTAGTTTGCTTGAGAACAAAACTATGCCTATTTTTGAAAGGGATTGATTTTGCATGGGCTGGAAAAATTCATGCTTTTGAATCAATATAATGCAAAACTTGTCAGATTGTTCAGTCTGGATATGTGTTGTTTGAAGAGTTTGATTGAGCTTTCCTTAGCTCTTAGATGGTTGTTTGACTGATCTATTCTTTCTCCTCTTTCCCTCAGCCTCACCCACCAAGGGTATGTAGAATAATCTCATTTTGATTTGATAGAAGGAACCAACTACTTCATACGAATGTTACCCTGTAAATAATATGATTCTTCCCCCTGGTGGCCTTTCTAGCAAGATCATAATTGTGCTATTTGCAGTAAATATTTTGCAGTTCCTACAGACGCATACCTTTGTGTTACATACTGCACAACAATTCTCGGGTTTTTTGCATATCGCTGAGAGGAGAACGGAGATGTTTGTAGATGCCGGGAGGGAAGGAAGAGAAAAGGTCTGAAGCAGCCTTTGGAAATGCCTCAGGTTGCTTTTGACATCAGTTCAGAGTATAGTGTGCAGCATTTCAAGGTATGTCCGTAAAATGGGCTAGTGCTCCTGCAGGGCTGATGTTCGCAGTCTGACTGCTCCTGTAGGATGGGACACTGCTGGGCTCTGCTGAGAGGCAAGTCTGTGTTCAGGAGACTTAAATACGTCCAGTAAAACCATTTAACTCCACTTTGCCCCAGTGATCATGGGAGGTAGCTAATATAGCTAGTCCCCCTAGCAGAGAAACACTCTTCAGCAGTATCTATTTAACATCCTGTCCTTTTTCATACCCTGTTGTTCATTTAAATGGGTTCTGTGCAGCTCACTGAGGACTCTTCGTATTTGATACACTGTCAATGAAATGAAGATACAGTTCCTCATAGGAGATTCTTCATTCTTCTTACCTGGAGCAGTAAGGTAGTGGATGCATTATTCATACGTCTCTGCAAAGAGCCCAGGAAGACAAGCATGATTTCAGCAGGGCTGCAAATGAATTTCAGTTTGCAATTCTATGTCACTAATTTTATGAATTCATCCAAGGATAACTTAGGGGAGAGCTTTGCTTGCCAGTGCTTTTCCTGTAGTGGCTTGACATAATAAATCTGTATAGCAAATAACTTTGCTTCTCCACATTTATCGTCACTGTTTAATGTCTGATCCCTGCATCTATAGACACTTGAGTTTTCTTAGGTATGTGATGAAAAAGAAAAATGCTCACTTCTTGGAGAGAGATGGGGATGTTCTCGTGTCACACTGCAGAAATCCCTTCTCAAAGCTCTGGTTCTTACTCAGCCCCAATACTTCTTCAAGCCCCATGAGCAGCATTCAAGGTCTCTTTGTGACCTTCTCGTATCAGTGTGCAGCTGTCAGAATAACTACCAGGGGTTATATACTAGATGCAGTAATAATTTAACAGCAGAAAAAGCACTTCTCCCATTAAAGTCTTTGCAACACCTTTAAGCTAAGTCAGAGCTGTGCTTCATTGAATAGTGTCTGCACATCTAACATTTCTCACTCAGCACTGCAGGCAAGGTAAGTCACATACACCCCCACTTCATTTTTTCCTGCTTGGAGAATCAGAGCCTAAGTCTACTTATTAACAAGAAAAATAAAGACCTATGGGCACTTTGCAAGCTGTTCCAATAGCCTGGCCCAAAGACTCCCTGTAATTTCACTCTGCTGCACCAAATCAGCACTTTTATATTTCATTCTGAGCCTTGGAATAGTAGCAACCTCCTATTTAATTTCCCTAGTAACTATATGGAGGGGAATAGAGTATTCCCTAGCATAGATGTGCAGAGCAATAGCTGAACTTTATGATGAGCAATTTCAAAATATCATCAGTCTTTGCCTCCACAGGGTATTTTTTCCTCAGTTCTCCCACAAAACTCTGCCCACAGTTAAATGTTTTTACACTCTCCCATTTGTTCCCACACAGGTTCCAGAATATTTGATTACTGCTTTGGTCAGATCCATCAGTCTGCTGCAGCTGTTTTGTAACACCATCAGCATACAGCGGTCATAAACCTGAAACTCACTTTGATAGCTACTGTGTGTTAGTAGAAGTCTTGGGTTCATTAACAGACTATATCTATAGACATAGAGGGACTGGGATCTGGTCCTAATACAGAAGCCTTGAAAAATCTCAGCCTAAAATGACAGCTAAATGTATTCTGCATGAAATGGGAGAGAGTTGGCTCTTTGTTCACCTTCTCTGGACAAATCAATTTGGCACCATGAGTAGCTGGATCCCTAAGGAAGAAGCCACAGCTAGGTCTGAGACAGTTCAGTCTAGTTTGGTAGAACCTGCTGTTCAAACCAGTCATTTCGCAAATGGCTAATAAAAGCCAACTTCTGCAGTGTTACGTAACAGTAGTTTCTCTGTATTATTGATCAGAGCCCATCACCTTTCCAATGTACCATGTTCTCAAAACAGCTTGTGGCTGTCAGGCAGCTGGTTTCTTGTGCATGGTAGGGATGGGGAACAGGCTTTTGAAATACAACTGAGAACACATTTAATTGAGCATATATTGGGTTACATCACAGCAAGTTGGACACATATCTAGCTCTGTGTGATGGCTACATCCAGGCCATTTTATAATTGCAGTGGTTCAACTTCTGCTGCTTAACTGTGACTGCAAGAGCAGAGCCAGGTCAGCTGGAGAGAAGACTGCAAGAGACTATTATTCTCATATGACAGGGAAACACCTGGCAGTTACCACTCTGGCAGCTAAAGCTGTAAATAGGCTTTGTACCACAGTCACAACATTTTGTAGTTTGCAATATCATTGGCTGAAGTTTAGGTTTTCTCATAATACATTCCTTATTCACATTGCTGTATTTTTAAATGCTTGTTTTTTCCCCTGGGGACCATATGGTCTTCTGTAGCATACTGTACTCAAGATGGCACTTGATACTTGACACTGATTTACAAACTCTGAGGCCAGAATACACTATTAACCATCTAATTTAACTATCTGAACAAAAAAGACTATTGCATTTCACCAATTTAATCTTGCATTGCACTTAATTATTTGGGAATTAGACTGAAAGACATTTGAATCAAAAACACACCAAGAGCTAAAAAATCCATTAGTTCTCTTGGTATTTGTTACAGTGGTTAATTCTCCTACCCCATCCTGTGCTGAAAAATGCGTGTCTATTTTCTCACTTGAAAATGTGAAAAATTTCTCATCTGGCATTAATTCGTCATTTTTCTCTGCTAGTTTGAGGAGCTCTTCAAAACCTGATATATAACCTTTCTCCTTGTGAGAGCACAGTAATGAGTTCACCAGTTCACCAGTGAGTATCAGTGATGCTGGATTAGACTGTCTGTCTCACCTCTTCACTTTCAAGAGTATTTGTAGCAAGTTCACGAGGACCTGCCTCTTAAGTACTCTGGCATCTACGCTGTGAAGATTTGGCCATCCCACTGTGCTGAAGATTGTCCTGAAGACAACAATAAATGAGGAGATGAAGCTTTTTCCTATCAAAAAGCTGTAACTCCTGAAGTCTTGCAAATACCAAATGGAAGTGCATATTGATTGCTGCAGTGGCTTCACTGAAGTTATATCATCAGCACCATCAAAGTAACAGCTACAATGTTCTGTGTTCCCATGTTCCTCTGTCCTGTAGATACTGTTTTTTTTTGGGGGGGGGAGTTGTTTTTGTTTTTGTTTTTTTTTTTCCTCTCTAACCATACAGGGAATGAGAATTGGCTTGTCACTGCAGGAAAGCTGTGTTTCCATTTCATTTTGTTAAAGTATTCCTCAGCTGCTTCAGGACTGCATACTAGTATTATAATTGATTAATAATCATTGTTACTGTTAATCTGGAAGAAATGCTGCGACAACCAACCACTCCTTTATTATCTCTTTTGAGGTGAACAGCTCCTCATCGCTATCACCGGCTGGAAGGCAAGAGCAGCAGCGCTGAGGGTTGCACTCTCTGCTCTCTGCAGGCAGCTGCCCTGAGCAATCCCTGCTGGGCTGCAACACCTGCGGCTGCTGCTCTCGGGAAAGCGAAGGGGTCAGTCGTCCCCTAGGGCAGATGTAGGCTGAATCTGAGACCAGGCTGTACGATGCATTTTGCTATAAATCATCCTGGTTATATTACCTTCAAGTCCCTGGGAATAAACTGAGCCCCTCATCACATTTTTTTTTCTTTTTTTTTAGAGTCTTAATATGGCCCCTGAGCCTGGGACTGAAGGAGATGCTTCAACAAGAATCCTGTGTCTGCTCTCAGCATCCACCCGTAAGTCAGAAGAGTGTACTCAGACTAAGGTGGTCTTGCTACTAAAATTACTGTTTCTGTTTTATGCTGAAGCCAGGCTATGAGGGGTAGAAACATCATGACTATTAAAATGTGTCACTCTCTCAAGGAGCATAGTGAGGTCAAATTGCCCGATATAATTTGTATACGTGTGCACCTGCATACACATAGGTAGGTATGTATGTATGCATATATATATATATATACACACACACACACATATATATATATTTATATACATATATGTTACAAAGGTTGATTCCTGTTTTCTTCTCCTGGCAAGTCACCAAGAAGTGCTACATGCTAGAGAAATTCATCTTGGTTTCTTCACTCAGGTTTCAGTAAATGGATAATGACTCGAGTCATACAGCCATCCCAGACAGAACGATACCCGGGCATTAATATATGACAAAAATGATGTTTGCTTATTATCACATCACAAATTCTGCAACTGCAAAGCTCAAAAGGTATGGCCACAAAAAGGAATCCTTTTGCTGTCATGTCAAAACTACTGACGTGTCAATACCATCTTTGCACATGGATTTGACAACCTCCTGCCTTTGTGAGGCTCTACAAGCTCTCTGTGCATAACAGCTCATCAATCTTCTCCTCCTTTTTTTTTTTTTTTTTTTTTTTTTGCTCTTTTGACACTTACCTTCTGTCTTCTCTGTATAAACTTGCCATTTTTATTAATGTTTCTTGCTCATTGTTCCTCCTTGCTTTTACTTTATATGGAAAGAACAGAGAAGCAGCCCCCTTGAAAAGAAATAAATGTTATTACTATGAGGGGACAAAAACCTCACTGTTCCTGGGTTGCAGTCCATAGCGTGGAACTGCACTCCCCGCATTGCCATTGCATTTCTGGGAGAGTCAGAAAAGGCATTCAAAGTCTTTTAACTACCCACATCACATGAGTCATAAAATCTGGGAAAGTGTCAGTGCCCTGAACATCTTGGACAGTTAAGCATGTTAGAGCAATAAAATTGTCTTCTGAGCCTTTTCTGCTTGTAGCTGACAGACATGAATGAAGCCCTATGATTTACTGCCTTCTATGTGTAACTTTAGTGTCAGAGAAAACCTGTATATCCCTGAAACAGTGCTAGTATTTGGTGTGTCTGATGCGAACCACTATAAGGTATGTGTGGCTCCACATACTGTAACGACTGGATCCAGGAAGGAATATCAGAGCACGGGAAATCTGTGAGCTGCGGTGGCTTGGATCCGGGTCCTGACAGAGTCTGGGACGCAGGAGTGGGGCCATGTTGCTGCATGGCCCAGCAGTCAGCTGCACTGCACCTTGCTGGAAGACAGGACCTGCCAGCCACCATTATTTTTTTTATGCAAAACTTTGGGGAAAAAATCATATAATCTGGCCTGCAGCTCTTGCAGAGATGTTGGTGTCTACTGGAGAAGGCATCCTACACACCTGTGGTGTTGTCCGGTGCATCAGATCCCCCTTTTCCATCCTTCTCCGATAAAGGAGCATGCATTTAAGGCAATACTTTGGTCTCTCTTCTGCTTGGTAAAGCTGTATCCGTTGCAGCTGTTTGCAGGCTGTTGTAATGCGCTGTAAAGCAACAGAGGAAGAGATTGAAATGCTGGAGAAGCCAGATAAATGCTTGTGTGTATTCACGTTGCTTACAAGGGTCTCTGCCCTCTCTGTGTAAGCCAGCAAGTGACAGACTGTAACACTGTTCCGTGCACTGGAAAGGAGAATCCTGACAGATGAAGAATAATGCAAATATTTGGTCTTACAAAGCACGCTATAAAGGAAGTCTATCCAGCTGTCCATTTATTGTGCTACAGGAGGGGCAAAAGAGGTAAATCAAATGGCTCGAGACTCCCCTTGCCAAGGCCGATTGTGTTCCCCAACAGGGAATGGATGCTCGTCCTCTGCGGAGACCTTAACAGCACCCCCAGAGCACAGCATCCCCTACATCAGCTCGCCAAAAACCACTGGCTTCACGTGAAACCGCCACAGCCGAGACCCCGTCACTGCGAGCTACGCCCAGTGCTGCATGAGCCTGCATGCAGGCACGCTGCACGAACTGGTGACCACCTGAAATGACCATCCCAGCCTCCTCGTACCAGTGGGCTGAAAAGTGTGAAGATAAAAATAATAAACATCACAAAGGCCTTTGAAATGATGACATGGTACCTCCTCACCAGCTTTGTAGGGATAGAAAAATAAATTTGTTTGTATTAACTCAATTAATCATGATTCATTTATTTAATTCGGCAGCTAAAAGCTTGCAAAATTTGTTTTCTGGGTATAGAAATGGAAAGCAAAAGTTATTTAAGTACCAGAAAGAATGAGGATTGGTGATTTTTGTTCCATTAATGTTTTAAATCCTACTTATTCACAATATTTGCGAGGTGATGAGGTGATCTTCTCATTTCTTTATGCCACTTCTTGGCTGCTAAAGGTAGACTGGGCATATATTCAGATGTATTCCCCTGCAGCATCCTGAAACAAAGCCATCTGAATACGGATTACATGCAACCACTGCAAGCAGGAGCAGCCCTGCCTCAGTGACACAGGCCATATACATTTATGCTTAGGCTGGATTCAGCCGGTAGTGTCCCAGTCATCACTGATAATCCGGTGAAATTGCACCCCTGTTATTTTAGGCCAGCTGGCAACATGCACCTATCTAGGTCAGTTTAAGTAAAATTTGTTTGGACAGCTGGTAGCAAAGAAAGAAAGAATGAAATAAGAACTCATAAATATTCATATTCTAGTGTTATTCAGGTTAGGTGCTATTTTAGGTTTAAAATATCTACTTCCAAAAATTCTGTTAATTCAGATTTTGTATGTTGTTTGTCCATTCTGTTATCTGTTGACACAGAGAAATGGGCCAGCACAAGAAGTGTCAGCCACACAATGGGAATGATGAGATATTATTTGCTTCCAAATCTCCTTGCTTTTGGTTTTACCTTCCAATTAAAACCACAAAAACACTAAGCTATGATATTGTAACAAGAGTGATGGGTTAGAACATTACACACACACAGGCCTATCAAGTGAGAAAAGAATTGCAGGAGTAGATTAATCTTTAAAGGCTTTAAAAACAGTAATTTTATTTCTATGAAAAACAAAAATATATACAAAATGAGCATTTTACAAGGCAAGAAAACACTAACATGTACATATAAATGAATTAATTTTTCAGTGAGCTCTTTCAGAAACATGATCACAAGCATTAATAAGTACTCAACACTATAAAATATTAGATTTAATACTATTAAATCTTTAGAGATAGTCTGAACACTTTTCATTGATGATGTCTTTTACTATTACAGTATTTTTAAATACATTGGGTTTCTGTGAACTATAGTCTATCACTAGAAAAGCTCTAGGCCAGTCACCTTCTCAGTGTACAGTCCTGTAGTTCCAGAGAAGCGAGGGTTTCTGTCTTGCACTGGCTTAAAACCTCAGTGCTCATCTTTTAAAATATTTCAGCTGGAGATGTGACGCATATAGCACTTACAAAATACATCAGACCAAGTTACCACTTTCTAACTCTCTGCAGCTCTTGCTGTCGCTTAACTCCCACAGTTACAATTTCCTCTTTCTCTATGCAGTATGAACTACAGAAATATTATAAGCAAAAATAGTAATAAGCAGGTAAGAAGGAAGAAAGTGAACAGGCAAATGAAAGCAAGGAATAACGCTACCTTAAGAAATTTCCAATTATGCTCATTTAGCAACAACCCTAACACCACAGGGTTTTTCCTTTCATTTTTCCTTTCACCTGGAACTGCTTAGTGTCTCTTAGCATGGAACCATCTATTTCACAAAAGCAGCACTGATTTACTGTTCCTGTGAGCAGCAAGCAAGCGAGCTGGTGCGGCAGAGGTGCCTGGCAGTGCATTACGGCTGGGCGTCCCTGCAGGGCCTGAGTCCCCCGTGCCAGCCCGCCACATCCCCAGATTTGCTCCCTGCAGTTCACAGCCATGTGCCATCTTCTGGCCTCTACGGGACCGCGTGCAGCAACGCGAGGTGCCTGCAGCAGGGCAAGACCTGCTGAGAGAGCCACGCTTCTCTGACACAGAGGGTACCGAGGCTGCTTCTTCAACAGCTGCGTTTCAGGAGATCAGTCCAGTATCGAGGGCTTTTCTTAGCTTTAGCAGTAGTGATTTGGCCACTTATTATAAATGTCATTATAAGGATCTTATTATAGATATTTATTAAAGATTATCTCATTAAAGATCTTATTATAAAATAGATTGTGATGTGCTTAAATGTTCTTCAGGGGAATACTAAAGCATTGCTTTCAGAAACTGAAATCTTAAACTAAGAATCCAAATCTCTACATGGTTTCTCACAGATGGACCTCCTGCAGGATCTAGGCATAAAACTGCTACATCTACTATGATTGCATGCTACAGCTAACAACTGTAACTGCTCTTTGAAAATCTTCAATAAACTGCAAGGAATGAAAGAATGTGGTTTGGCAGGGAGAATGCTCCTGATTCAGCAAAGCACTGAAATCAGTGGGACTATGTAGGAGCTTAATTGCTTTGCTGAACCCAGGCCAAAGAGAAAAAATTAAGATGGTTAAGTTGGAAGGCTCAGATATCTGTATCTTTGGTCTAGAGCACTTATATCCTTTATCAATATTACAATTCTCCCTAATAATTCTCTGTGGTTCAGAAAGGTTGCAAAAGAAGCTCGTGCCTTACTCTCTCGCCCTGATTTTGCAAACATTTTGGAGCCTGGGTCACATTATTTATGCAAATAGCGCCATTTTCTTAAGCACAGAAAGACATGAGTGAAGTACCACAATAGGCTGTTTTGCAAGTCAGCTGTATTTTAAAATCTACAACATTTAAGCATTCCTACCAAGGTTATATAATTGCTAGAGACATCTGGACCTAATATTAAAATGTTCTCTATTACAGTGTGTGTGTGTGCAAATATTCTTATGCCAAAGAATTTATTTTAAACTCTTTTTAAATGAAAAAACAATAAGTTCAGGGAGTTACAAAATAAATTCTTTTTTCTTTGGTTGTTTTCCTTTAAAGACTAAAAAAACCCAGACAAAGAAAAATTAACAACTCTAATATCAATGTTGAAACAATGGTTTGACTTACTCAAAACCCATAAAGAAAGGCTGCGTTTGTCCTAATTAGTGTCCCATTTTCAGGCAAGGCTTTTAATTAACAGCTGACATTTAAGCCATGCTACAATGTGCTCTGCAATTACCACCTGGCCTACTTGTGTGTGATTCAAGCATTCTTGGAGGAAAAGGTAGGATGCCATTTTTCTGAAAGTTTTATAGAATGTAGCAACAAGAAGGAATGGAGGAAGAGGGAGGTAATCTAGATCCTCAGAGATCTCAGTACAGTGAACTCGACCCAGTGACTGGCTGCCCCTCAGGAGAAAGGACCTGCTCCTCCACCTCCCTGCCTTGCCCTGGGCCATGTATTCCTGCCCCACTTGTGTGCCTTGAAGTGGTGATACCCTGACTGCCACTGGGAGAGCCAGGAGCAATAACACAGCCAAATCCACCCAACAGCTCCCTGCTACGACTCTGATTTCCTTCCTCCTGCTCTGATTTCTTGGTCTTCTTTCATCCCTTTTGTGCTCCTGAGACTCACCCAGCAGTAAGGTAGGCCAACTCATTAGCCTCGGAAAGAAAAACAAAAGCTATCTATCTGATGCGCTCAGGTTTGATTTTTCTGCCAGTTTGGTGAACTAATGTGGCTCACTGGGCTGTGATCATCAGCCTTGCTTCAAGGGGAGGATGAGCAAGAAGTGCAGGCCCACCATCCTCCTACAGAGATGAGCTATTAGTCTGAACAGTAAATTGAGTATCTTGTGAAATAACATTCTTAACTGGTGAAGGATGCTAAAGCATGCAAAAGTTTTTTTTTTTTTTTTTGATATACATTTCCTGCCCAGAAAAATAATGTCTAATCAAATAAGTGACAGCGCTGTGTCAAGTGAAAGGTAGGAAGATGTGGCAGGGGGTTGCTGGCTCCTTCAGCAGCAGCTGCACTGAACCCACTTTGCCAAAGGTGAGCCATAACCAGCCAGAGGACTTTGTAGAATGAGAACTTTCTTAACTCTACCTGTTTAAGTTGCTCTATATAGCATGGAATAGCTAAATTAACTATTAATGTTTAAATAAGTCAGTATTTGCTGGGTTGCTGAAAGAGGGAACAAACATCAAGTTGTGGCCGTGCTGCCTCTCTCTCCTGCTCTCTGGCCTGATGAATATTTGATTATGATTCAATGAAACAGCTTTCAGCATGAAGGAGTGCATCCTCTCCCTAGGCTTCCCCAGAATATAGCATGGCCTGGTAGTCACGGCACTTTCCTGAGAGAAATGAGCTTGCTTTCTTGGGCAGTGAAGGGCATTCAACCCTCCTAGGTAACTGTTTCTGTATTGTGATATAAAAGGCAGGTGTTTCTTTACCTTTTCTTTCAGATATGTCTTGTGCAGAGCCCAGTCAGCAAGGTATGTTCTGATAGGACCTACAGGAGCGAGACCCTTAAGTGCTGTGGGTAGAGAACATGAGTCAATATATCATGGTGGGATGAATATGGAGATAACCAGGAAGCTGAATTGGTTTTGGACATGTCCAGTGACAAAATCTCTGTGGGAAGAAAAAACATTGGTGCTGAGTGCTGAAGGCACCAAGTAGACATCGCAAGATGGGCAGCCTTGCATTAGAGTGACTAATACGGCTACAGTCCTCAGGTATGCACAGTAATAGTGCTGTCCCTGATCAGTCCCTGTCCAACGAAGCCAAAACACGTTCAGCTTCACATGTTGGGCTGGGAAAGTTGCAGCAGCTCAGGGGTATTTCAAATATCTCTGCAGTGGGGATGGGAGAGACAGCTGGGCTGGCAATCTTATTAGCTATCTTGATATGAATTGTGTCTTCTCATGAATCAGAGCTGTCAGGTACCAATGGCATTTAAGTGCCTCCAGGGTTACGCAGCTGCTTGGTAAGGAGAAGCTGAATATTATGACTTGGAGTATCTACAGGGGAAGATAGACAAAATACAAATATCTAACTAATTTTGGTGGATCTTGCCTTTAAAGTATATGTTTGTATATACTTTAGCCTGTTTTGTTTTCAAATTGAGTTGATGATTTTCATCCTAAAAATTACAGGCAAGGGACCCTTTGTGAACTGACTGTGGGGTTATGTGGTGGTTAGAATCTAATAATTCCTGAGATTTAAGCCTCGATCTGTCATTGGCTTGCTCCATGAAATGCTGATTGACTCTGAAAGTAGTTAATAAAAATAGCATCATGGGGCTCTGTATGTATTGGAATTCAATAAAACTTCAGTCTGGTAGCTTTGGATCTGAAAATAAAGCTTTGTTCTTCTAGCTAGTACACAGTCATCAGCTATAATAGAGTTGCTTCTGGGTCAGTGATGGAGAACAGGAAGATACTAAATAATTCAGGTGATAGTCCTGACTTTCCCAAGGGCAATACTGGCTATGCAATGCAAGGGGAAAGCGTTATTGAAATCAGCAGGATTACTTGCATGAGTAAGAATGGGAAATTGCTTGCAGGATCAAGTCCACACTCTTATTTAGAAAGTTTTTCTCTTGTTGTACAGGCAAATATGCAAGAACTAATATCACCATCCTGTCTGTGCGACATTCAGTGAGGCAGGGATCATTACAGTTAGCTTTAAAAGAGGAGCCTGCCAGTCTCCCTCCGCTCATTTTCCTGCAGTCTTCATCCTGCAGTCTTAATATATCCTATTCTTATCATCATGTCACATGTGATATAACATAGTAACAGAAGAGCATGACAAACTATTGCTCGTGGAAGGTAAGGTTAGGTTTGTGCTATTTTCGTTAAATGCTGCTAGGTGGCAATATGTTACCTAGAAAATCATGAGCTTTCAATTGCCATCATTCTCCTTCGCTCAGGACTTGTCTATGTACTGTTCCACATAGAAAGTGATCTCTTTGGAGCAGGACCTGTTGAGAGCTGTGTTTCCCTCACACATATCACCCATTTCAACTTAGGACTAAGGTTTTATAGAAGCAAATATAGGACTGACTCCCATTAGAAAAATCTCTTCTCTGTGAACAGGAGAGAAAAAACTCTTTACACTGAAATAAGAGTTAGGCCAACCTGCTGTAATATTTCTGTTTATACTGGGAGAGTTGTAGTAAGTGAATGAATCCTTCCGTTGTATAAAGATATTGTCACCCAGGACTAGAATATTCCATATTCTTACAGGTCTTCTTAAAACATAAAATTAAAAATATCTGTTCAGAGTGCAAAGATTTTTCTTTTTTCTAAATTTATAATTTAACCCAAATCCCTTGCATTTTCAATCATAATATTTAATCAACTAGAACAACTTTAGGAGATCTGTATTGACAGTTGGGTTGAAAAACGGCTTTAATAAAGGTGGAGAAGAAGTATATCCAAATCTCTTTCATCCATGCTACAAATATTTAACACTGAGTCATCTTACATATGTGTACTAACAAAGAGATAGCAATGAAGACTGGTTCATATTTGCATATTGCTTTGAATACCCAAAGTAATGTGCATTAAAACAAACTTTTATTTTCCCTTGATCTGATTCCTGGCATGGTAGCACACATTCTTCCATGAGGTGCCACAGGGCTAGAAACCGATGGAAAGAGAAGGCAGGACAGCAAAAGACAGTGCTGATTTTACGCCAGGCGTATGTTTATACGAAACACCAGCTTAAAGATTAATCATTTTCCATGCAGGGGAAGCTTTGAGCTGGCGTTATCGTCCCTGTGTAGGAGTGCTGCTGCCGGCCATCCGGACCTGACGGGTGGGAGACAGCAGGCCGCTCCTTCTGGTATCTGCACACACATAAAGCAGCCACGAGAGTGAGCGTGGGGAACTGGAGTCGCTCCTCAGCCCGGTGAGAGCAAGGCATTAATTCCCTCTCTCTTGACAGAAAGTCAGGGCCTGGCATCTCGGGGGAACAGCGCTGCGAACCTCCACCAACAGGTGCTTCGCGCTGGGTTGAATTCTGCTTCAGGCAGAGGCACGTGTCCTAACTGGAGCTAAATGAGGTGAGACACTGCTCCAGAATGACAGAAAGAGGCAGTATGTTCACTTTGATTTTTATTTTGTTATTTTTTTTTTTTTTTTTTTGTATTTTTGGCAAAGTAGACAAGTAGAGGGGAAAAAATACCAGTAATTTGCTCTTGAGGTATTTAGTAACCGTTACACCCGCCCCGGGCGCACTGCTGGAGCTCCCGTGGCCGCGGCTGTCCGTTGGCGGGCGCCGCCTGGAGGCCCGAACGCCCCCAGCGGCGTCGGCGCCGCCCGCGCGCGCGCTGCTGCGAGGCCTCCGGGTGCTGCCGCCGCCACCCCGCCCCTCCCCGCCGACGGGGGCCGCGCCGCCACGTGTGACGCCACGCGGACGAGCCCGTGACGTGGCGCTGAGGCGCTGCCGGGCCGCGCTCTGGCCGCGCGCGCGCGCAGCGCTGAGGAGGGCGGCGGCGGCGGCGCGGGCCGTTGGGGCGTGGCGGCGGTTCCCGGCGGGGCCGCTTTCCCCGCCGCACCGCCCCCTCGCCGTTGGGGCGGCCGTGCCGGGCCGCGGGGAAGGTCAGTGCTGGCAGCGAGACTCCGTCGCCCCCCGGCCTGGCCCCGGCGGTGGGGGTCGGGGCCTAGCGGGTGCCGGCGGCGGTTGGGAAGAGGGAGGCGCCGGTCCAGGCCGCGCGTCGGGCGCGGGGTGGCCCCGCGGCCTGGTCAGGGCCTGGCCGCGGGGAAGGGGGTTGTTGTTGTTATTGGTGGTGGTGGAGGACGAGGAGGCCTGTGGAGCCCAAGACCCGCTCTCCGGAGGCTGCTGGTAGCAGCTGCTTTCTTACCAGTACCTGGCCTACTGTAAAGTCAACAAGAAGCCCTAGCTGAGGAAAGGTTCTCCTCCCCCCCCCCCCCCCCCGAATTCACTTTCAGCCCAGGTTAATGCCACACAGCATGTTTCTGCCCTCTAGAATTTACCATGCAGGGCCAAGGAGGCAGAAGACAAACCAGCAGGCTGCGCTGCTGTTAGTTCCACGTGTGGTAGCACGGGGCAGAGGAGGTGGCGTTGAGCACTGGCAGGGTGCAGGTGTGCTGCTGCCGATAGCAGGGCTGTTCGCTTTTAGTGCTAATGGTGACAGGAGCAGTGCACTGAGTGGAGTTCAGAGCACTGGTTGACTGTGAAACTTCTTAAACATTGAGGAAAATTCACCTTTGGGAAAGCATTAGTATTTGAGGCTGCAGCTATGATGACAACGTGTTTTTGTACTTTTAATCACTAACTGTTTGGTGACCACAAATGGTGAGTTGGCCATGGTCATTTTTGTTCCTGTGAAGTAATGCATCTGTTCATTTTAAAGGCGTCCAATGCTACCTAATGGACAATGAGTTTTAAGTGAACTTAAAAACTATCTTCTGTCACTGTTATGCAGGGGCCTTCACTAGCAGAGGCAGACTGGACCTCTTTAGATCGAAGCACTGAAAAATAAAGGTACTGCTTGCTTCTTCCTAAATGTGACAGATTTTTTTCTGCAAGGAGCTTTGCTGTGAAATTTGTACTCTCCATGTGACCAAACCAAAATGTTATTTGATGGTGTCGTGTGTGTTTATGGAAAAACCTGTTCTGTTGGCTCTTTTGCATCCTTGAAGGCCACAGTTTTTACTGGCCATGAGTATGTTTTTGTGATTTGTTTACTGATCTAAAAACAGTACAAAGTTCGGACCTTTCTATGGCAAGAGCATAATTGTTGTCTTCTGGCCTAAAGACTATTGTGTATAATTTAATTTATGGCCAGTGACAATACAAGAGAACTCTGGGCACCTGTATAAGTGAATTTGCAGCAGGAATTTAGTGCTTGTAGACTTTGGCTGCAGCTTTCCAGACCTGTATCTCAATGAGTGAGGTGTGGCGCTCTTAAGCCCCTGCAGTTTCTCTCTAGCACCAAGGCAGCCAGGCCCTGGGAGTGGAATGATGCAAGTGATGCTGCCCCTTTTCTAATAATTGTCTGGAGTGCAGCATTACTTCTGCAAAGGAAACACTTCTGAGATATCTGAGAAAAGAAATTAGCTTAAAAGGAACAAGAGAATAATAATAATTTGTGATTAAAGGAGACTATAATTGCTTAGAAACAGAGAGAAAAAAGGTCTAAACCTTAGCTTGCAGGGAGCATTTTAAAAATACACAGTATACAGAGAACAAATAAATTAGAAAACACTTAGCTGGCCATCCAAAAATATTGAGTTGTTCAGAAACAGTGGTGTCTGCTGAAAGAAAATAGGGATGAAAGCAGGAAAGAGGTGTAAAGATAAACCAGATGAAAGCAATAACAGCTGAAACCACAATTTATTTTTAACTTGTAGTGTTAAAAGATTTTTTTCCACCATTTATTTTTATTTCATCTATGCCTCATATGAAACAATTTAAGTTATTTAATTTGGACATCAGTTCTTGCTTTCTTAGCTTCTGGACAAGTAAACATTGTTTCTAATGCTGACATCTGGAAACTGGGAGGCAGAACTGTCTGTTCTCTAACGTCATGACTAAAAGACGGTCCTTTATAATACTACCTATTGCTAAAGCCTGTTTTTAGAGGGATTGCAAAGCTCTTCAGGAATCTTCATATTGAAATAGAGAGATTATTGATCTAACTTAATTTGTCAGTTTTTTACGCTATGGGTGCCACAGATGACACACTAAAAATCTGAATGGGGTTCAGCAAGTTTGGGAGTCACCACTGCTTGAAAAACGCATGAGCTAGATGCCTCAGTCTGCTTAAAGGTCTACTCGCTGCTTTCTTCTGACTGCATGTAAGCCAGCTGGTGAGGTGATTGCCTCAGCTGGTAGTTAGAGTTGGAAGGACCAGTTACATAACATGTTTAAGTTGATCTAACCCATTTTTGATTGAAAGAATTAGGGATGTCTAAGCAGGTGAGGTTGGGGGTATCTCTGTAACCTTCAGGTGGGGAGTGGTAACAAGCAGATGGCAACAGTTGCCTCTTCAACTAGTGCTGCTGAGGAACCCTGTAGGTGATATTTTCATCCCTCAACTTTGTTGTGTCTGAAGTCATGGTCTCTGACTCCTGGTCCCTATGAGGCCCGTTCCCTTGACTAGGACTTCATCCGGTGCTGTTCCCTGTTTGAGTTTGTTGTTGCTGATTTCCTTCTCTCTGTCCAAGAATTCTTTTTTTCTTTTTTTTTCCTCCACTCCCCACAGTCACTGACAAGCCCGTTGTCCCAGGTTTCAACCAGTTAGTGTTAATGACTGTCACCCATTCTCAACCTTCCTTTTTTTCTACAGATGGACTATTTTCATGCTTCAGCTATCTCTTTCCTTCCTGCTCTGCTCATTTGTCTGCTTTCACATCATAAGGTCTGTTGTGCCAATTCTCTGCCTTGGGTCACCCCTTGCTTTCCATTCATTAGTCCATCTCTGTGGAACACAGTGCAGCACCTGACAATCACTCATTGTTCTCTAGTACAAACGAATGCCTTCCACAGTGGCCGGTAATGCATGCGCAGGCACACACGGAGTTGAACCATGAATCCTGATCATCTTATCATCTGCAGCTGACATCTCCTATCCCTTTCTCAATTTCCCACCTTCACACTTCTGTACTTGTCACTGAAATCGTTTCTGCTGGAGGTTGTCATCTAGTCAAGTTCTTCTGTGTTTCATGACCTGTCAGCTGCCTTTGGTACTGTTGGCAGTGTCACAGAAGTGACATGCCTTCTCTTGGTCGTACTGTCACCTTTCTGGTGGTTCTTTTGCAATGTCACTTGAATATTTTCATTTCCCTGAAGTTTTGTTTATGGATTTTGTATGCAATATTTTTTCTGCTACACTTAATCTCAGAATATCTTTATCCAAAACCAGAATTTCAGCTGCTGTATCTTTGCAGATGACTCAACAGATCTGTATTTGCCTTTCACATGTGACACTTCCTGCCCAAAACTAAAGGGCATGCTTATTTCCCTGATGACTGGGTGATCATTTTAAACTCAGCAGGGTCGAAACACATCCCCACACCTCTTCTCCCCATTTTTTATCCAGTGACTTGTGCTGATATCTCAGGCACCATTTTTGAGTTGGAATTTTCTCTGCTTGCATACTTTGACCTTGCTGATTATTTTTGTGTAGGTGCTTTTCAATGCAATTTTTCCTGTTCATGCGTGCACCTGAAGTGCTCATCCGGGCCGTCAGCATATTTTCTCTGGTTTGTCTTAGTTGGTTGTACCCACTCAGGAGGTTGCTACATGTTTAGCTTATTGATTGCGCTGACCGTCTATCTTTATGCTATCTGTTTTTGCAGCAGTTGTCAATATTGCCTAAGGTTGCTGTTTGATATAGTGTGTTAGAAGACAAAACTTGAGGCTGTAACAGAATGATCATGTATGGCAAGAAAAAATATGTTTGGGTGTGAGTTGAGGTTTATAGTTTCCCTTGCAATCTCTTCAGTTAGAAAAGGAAAGATCAGAGCTGGTGATCGCTATAAAAATCAAATTATGTGCACAAGGGATATTAGTGGCTATAGCATGTCTGTTGTTTTAAAACTAGACTAACGCTTCATTTCTGGAAATGTATCTAAACAGATGTAATTGCTTTATGCTAAACTGAAAAATCCAAAATTTTGTTATGATAAATGTATCTTGATTTATCCTACAACTTTATGCTGATACTGTAACGTCTTTCTTGTATTGCTTTCACTTATGGTACCAAAAAATCAATTTCTGTCATGCAATGGATTGCAAGCACTCCATACTGATTGAGATTTTGAAATTTTGTCATAGATCAGCAGAAATCCCTTTAGTCTGGGAAAGCTGAAGCTTAAATATCATGCATTTTCCTGAATGGTTAGCTTTCTCTGACTGAGCTGTTAAAATAATCTTTTATTTATTAAAAAAAAAAAAAAAAAAAAAAAAAAGTTGGCACTGACCAGCACTGTAAGAGATGATTTTAGAAAAGATTATTCAATGATAATACCTTGCATGAATCATTAATCATGACTCATGATCAGCAGGCAACGATGTCCAATTTGTTTTCTAATCCCTCACTTGCTGATGTTCTCTATTACCATAGTGATAATATTAAAGAGTTGTTAGTGCATATAACCACGCAGTTAAAAATGACAGACTCCCTTTTTTTTTTTTTTTTTTTTTTTTTTTAAATATGGAATAAAATTTCCATAGCTTAAGTTTGTTTTGCTCTGTACATTTTTTGACATGTAGATCCTAAGTAGTATAAATGTGATCAAACAAGTATAATATGGCAGGGACGCAGGTTAACAGATTTTTGGCTTTCAAGCCAATTATTGTAGTTTTGTAGACAATTAAGTCTAGTCTGCCTTCTTATGAGGATTGAGGAGGTTTTGCAGCCATTAAAAATTGGGAACTAATTGCTCTGTATCAAATCAAATGTAGTACAGGAGAGCCCTGTGTAAGCTGTTTTTTTACTGCTGTGCTTTGCAATGAGAGCTTGCACTATTCATGTTTTTAATGTTTATTTTTTCTTGAACAAAAACTAGTAGCTGGGCAGAAGGTGTTATTGCATGAATGCATGTTGGGGAATGACTAGTGAAGTTCTAGAGCAGCAGCTTATTTTCACTGCTGAATGTAGATTGCCATAAATCAAGAATGAGTGAATTAACAAAATTTGTCACTTTGTTTTGTTATGCGCCTTATTTATTTAGTGTTCTGGCACCCTGCTGTATGAGGTGATGTCAGGAATAAAGATCCTGAATATAAGAAGAAGAATTTTGCTAGGAAACCAGGTTTGGAAATGTGTTTTCACTCTTAAAATTTTATCAATAAAAGTAGTTTTAAAAGCTCTGCAAAGTAATGGCTGAAATGTTGCAGATAATATTAGAATGTGCATAGAGAGAGTGTATTAAGGTGTAGAAGCAGCATGATGATGTTATTTTTTGAATTCAAGAATCTTGTATTCAATCAAATGTTAACTTGGTTGCATTTTAATCATTTTTATTACCTTTTACTTGAATTTAGAAAGCAATTGATGATGATGGGTTAAAACTTTGATTTTTGAAAGGAGCTTGGAAGACTCTTCAGTATTTTTCATTAGAAGTTTTAAAAAATGATCTCTCTACCTACTACAATGTTGCCACATTATAATGCATAGATTTGGACAAGTTTCTTTGTGTTGAACATGCGGGGCAATGCTGTATTGGTAGGTATATTGTAGCAGGACAAATAGGAATTTATTGACATAGGAGACTCTCTTTAATATCTCCTGGTAAGACACGTGTGTCTGCATCATCTGATGTGGATACTGTGTAAATTCCTTCTCCATTTAGATGAGAATTATACTTGCCCCAACAAAAGCATTTTCGCCTTTAGTATAGAATGGTGCTGCTAGCTACAAGATAAATGTACCCCTCAGGATTGTTCACCTCTTTCATTCTAAACTCTTTATCTATGTATATATTTTAATGCATGTTTGCTTATTCATACATATGTATATATTGTGTAGATTTGTCAACATTTCAGTCTATTTATTGTAAGAAGCCCTGGACACAGCATTAAAATCTAGCTGTCAACAAATTCTGTCTCAGATCAGTATGCCTTTTGTTCTGGGTTCACCTTAGGAAAGCTTTCCAGAAACTTCTTGCCAGTCTAGGGAAAAAATTTTGTTCCTACCAAAATAAGACTAAAGCCAGAGAAGGTCTTTTTTTTTTTTTTTTGTCCCCTCCTCCCCCCCCCCCAAAAAAAAAAAAAAAAAAAAAAAAAAAAAAAAAAAAGAGCATCTGCTATGTCTTCTGAACAGCTATACGTATTATAAAAGGATCTGGGGCAAAGATAGGACTAGCCTAGCAAACTGCAAGATTTAAACTTAAAACCTTTTTCTATGATCTGTGAAGGTTCTTTTACTTCTGACTTTGAGTGACTTCTAAGATGTCTTCTTTCTCAGACCACCTGTCTTCCTGTCTTCTCTTCAGAGATTTACCCAATTTCCTTCAAATCTCCTGTAAACCACTTTCTCTCTAGGAGCATTTTCCACAGTGAATGAAACAAAGCAAAGCCATAGTTCAAGAAATAATATTTTATATGAACATTAGACAATAACTTCTTGTCACTTCCTGGTATACATGGACACTCTGTAGGGTGGGAGTAGTAGAGGAATAAGCCATGGTTGCCCTGGTACATAGAAACAGACTACCAATATTATGTAGCTGTATAAAAGGTAAGTACAATGCTCAACATATTATAATGTTGTACACACTTCCTCCTTTGGAACACTATATTGGTTCTATGTTTAAGTAGGAAGAATTCAAAGTGGAGCAAAAGCATGATTGAGAAAGGGTTGTATCTACCAGAGGCTAGATAATCTAAATAGTTTTAAGATGTGCTAGTGAAATTATGTGACACAGAACTGACCTCTATATAGAAATTATCTTTGGGAAATGATGTTTGGTTCTTAATTTCTGTATTCTTAAGGATTTTTCTCAGGAAGGTCTTCTGTGATAACTTACTGATGAAAAAGGAGACCATGAAAACTATGAGTCAGTCTCTCTCTCTCTCTCTCTCTCTCACTCTCTCTATTTATTTATTTGTGGGAGATTAGTGCAGAGTAAGCTGGTGTAGTGGAAACCATTGTTGCCTTACTACTATTTTTGAGCCTCTTTCTTGTTTTGTACCCAAATACTTTTGCATGATTTTTACAAGAAAAGATTTTAAAATATGTTAATTTTGGGGTTAACTGCTAAAATCAGTGCTTAAAAACTCCTCCTATTTAACTTTGTGGGAGTACTAACTATGGTGGGCAAGTTTCTGTAGATTGCTGTGATTGTTTCACCTCAATGTTATACTGCTATCCTGTTACTCTTTATCAGAGGACTAAGGTGGATCTCAAAGGAAAATCAATCTTTTATTTTTTTGGTATTTTTTTCCCCCAGAAATGGCAACTTGTCTGTGGAAAAACTTACTTCAGACTACAAAAAAAAGGATAATACAACAGAGAAGGGCATCACTGTATGACTGTGCTCATGGCTATCGGGAAGAGTTGATAAAGAAGAAACTTCAGCAGTTTGTTGGTGGATCCATCAACCTTTCCAAAGAAGAAACTGGCATTGGAATCCTGACCTTGAACAACCCAAGGCTAATGAATGCCTTCACAGGTATTATTAGAGATACATTTTTTTTTAGTGCTTTTTTTTTAATTTCTTCCCTCTTCAGTTAGCTATTTTAGCATTTTCCCAGGCAAAATTAAAAGCTGTGCCTTGTGCCTTAGTTAACAGGAGAAACATTTGTTTTTTTAATTAGAGGTGCAGTAAGTGTCCACTGCTCCTCATGGCAGTAGTTTAGCAGTAAACATCATAAGTTCTCATTGATACAAGGACTTTATGGCGGAATGTGCTTGTCCTCTTTTTTTCAGTCACTACACAGTTCTGCTGCTGTGCTCTTTTTTTATTTCTCCTTTCTTCTCGTCTCCACTGCTGTGGAAACAGTAGTTTTAGGAGTATATGTAGGTATCATCTTAGCTTTGCAGGTTGTGTAGAATGGATGAGTTTATTTCTTTGTTCTTTACCTAATATCTTTCCTGTAATGTAAGCTTCAATAATTCAGTCTTTTCTAACCACCCAAAATGGCTTCTATTTCTTCCTTTATCTGTCTTATCTTAAATACCAATGACTGTTAAAATAGGATTAGATGAGCTGGGCATTCTCAGTTGTTGCAGATCAGGAATCTTCTTAGCTAAATATTGCCCAGTGTAAAAATATATTACTATCAAAACCAAGTGCCACTTTTCATTAATCTTGTATTATGAGAGGTTTTTCATCTCCAAGATAGGTATGTCTGCTATTTCTCTAACTGTCTGAAATATTTCAATTTAAACCATTCTCCGCAGACATAAATGACAAAGGTTCAGGGTTTGCCTCTCCCAGACTTGAGCTTTTCATGAGCCCTTACCCTAAGAATGTCTTATCTCTTAATATTTTGAAATGGATACATTTGTGTCATCTTGTTACTCCCCCCCCCCCCCCCCGTTATGTTTTCCCGTCCAGTTCTCACTGCTCCTTTACTGTTAGCAAATATATATGCAACCCACAACCCACTAGTAAAGCATAGAGCTGTTTACATGGAGAATGTCAAGCCTGCTCCTTCTATTAATGATAGCTGAAAGGAAGAGATTCTAACAGAAGAACAGAATTTGTGGTAATTCACTTAGATGTCTTTACAGTTTCCCTTTTGTTTCCTTTTTAAAAATTGATCTGCAAAATTATTAACTTGTGAACTTGAAGAGTTGTAGCTAAAAGATGTTAGGAGGAAGGCTGTCTTTAAAAATGCATCCCTGTCAGCATATACTTTACTATGCAATCTTAATGATATTGTTGCATGTTCTTTTTCTACAGGTCTGTTTTTGACTCAAAATACAGCTTTGCAAGGGACTTTCTATGGACTATACATTCTTGGCTTATTTGTTGTGGAAATTGAAAGGGCCGTGAGAAATGAGAGGTTATAGCAGAAAGAGAAAGGACAGGTAAAACCTAGTCTATTACGGAGATCAGATATAAGTCAGGAGGTTTGAACTAAACTTTCATAGAAAAAGTGAGGAACATAGTTGTAAGTTCCTGAAGGCTTAATAGGAAGCTCTCAGAACTGATTTGTAGAAGTGCTGAGCAATCACAGCTGATATGTAGGTCACTATTAAGTGCTGTATAATGTTAATGTACTGGAATCATATCATGCATCTCAAATTGGACACACAAAATTAGTATTTTTTTTGACTCAGCTAGTAGTCTTAAAATAATCTCTTCTCATAGGAGTGCTGTGAAAATAAATAGTGTATTTGAATTACTTAAGCTCTTACAGCAAACAGGGTACAAAAAAAAAAGAGAGAGAAAATCAAGACTTCTGTCTTTGTAGACCTGATTAGCATATAGCAAATGAGGCATGGCCCAGACATTTCTGTTTTAAGGTCATGTACAGAGCCCTATGGAGAGAGTACTCCACTGGCTACATAGTAGCTGTGAAAATTTCCTGGGCAAATCTTTATGTGACCGTCTAAGATGTTACCTCTTCTTTTTATTGTATATCTGTTTATGGCAGGGAAGGGTAGAAACAAAACCATGTTGGTCCCTTAGCCACTGCTGTTGGATCCCATTAATATGGGATATTAATTCAGATTGCATTTGGTTTATCATTCCTGTCTGTGAACTACAGTTGCTGAGAAGCTATCAAGTACTTGTTTCTTTTCCACTTGCTCCATATGAAGCAGTATTCTTCAGCAGAATGATGGAAAGGAATAGGCTGTGCAACCTCAAATTTGTCCCAGCAGGACCTGTTGTCTTCATCTGCCAGAACCTATAAATATGCTCCACCTCGAAGAAATTCTGTTGATACTGTGTCTCAGGGCTTCTGAATAGGGGTTGATGTGAATTTATATATAAATGTAGGCTTCCTTTAGAAAGCTCTAAAACATCATTAAACTGTTCAGTGAAATCCTGTTTACCAGGCATTTACTTTACACAGCATTTTTTTATCTCAAAGGAATTATGTTTATTCTAAGCTTGAGCAACTCATGGAACTGAAAGCAGAATAAAATTGTTAGCAAATTGGTAATAGGCAGTGTGGAGGTTGTTGTGCCTTTTTCTCCTCTTAACTGGAATCTGATAGCCACCTGTTTGAAATGGTCTCTTTGGAAACAAATGCTAATAATGTCAGTTTTAGCATAATGGAACCATTTTCATCAGCCTAACCTCTTGTTGAACTAAAGTTAATTTAAAAGAAAATGGACCAGCTTGCAGGAACTAAATGACAGTTGTCATAATCCTACTGTCTAGAATTGACTTTAAAACACTTATTCTTAAATTATAATGAAAAGGCAAACAAATTATTATTATGGGTAAATTTAGTGTTGTGAAGAGCATTAACTTAATGGTATCAAATACTGAAAGACTGAGACAGACAGAAGGAGGATCTGCGTTAGTGGTGTGTCCTGATCATTGTATCAGTCATCACAGACTGTTGTTAAAATGATAGCTCAGTGTTGTCACTGTAGTCAGAAATGGAAGGGATCCCCTCCTATGAGGAGGGGACAGGCTTTTTCAAGACTCTAGTTCTTTGCCCTTGCAGGCAGCTGGCTCATATGGTCCCTTTTTGTAAACTCCAATTCAGTTAACTAGATTTTTTGGCTCTTACAATACTCTTACAGAGAGACTCTTTAGTACCTCCCTGCTTTGATTATTAAGAGCATTGCAAACAGTGGTTGTGCTGTATCTTGACTCTGGCACAGCTTCAGCACTGGCCCAAGTACTTTTCTCATGAGAAAACATGGGCAAAGTGAAATGGGTGGAGTTGAGTGGGTTGAGCCACACACATTTAAAGAATGACATACACAAAAAAGTAATTGTTGAATATACTTGCAAGCTGGAAAAGCATTGCAAGACCTAAATAAGTCTCTTCTAGTCTTTGTGCTGCTCAGTATTTTCATTCATGGTTTGGAAGATGGAATAGAAAGTGAGCTGCTGATTGGAAGAACTTGCAAGGAGGTTGTATTTTGGAGCAGAGGAATGGAACTCAAAATGATCTTGATTAACTGCTAAAAGAACTCAAGATCAACAAAGTGATTTTCAATGAAAGCAGATGTTACATGCCCTATGTAAGAAGCATGGTTAAATTATAAATAACAAATGGAAAGGAAATGGTAACAGTGCTGAGATTTGTTAGAAATTTATAGCCTGGACCTGCCAGTGCAAAAAGCCTAGTGTCATTCTGATTATATAGTATGTGATGTCCACTTCATTCTTGTCCTCCTCAGGAACGTTGTCAAAAAGTGCTATTTTGGTGACTGACGCCAAGACTAAGGTGCAAGTACTTTATAGATGGTGACCTGGGATGCTTGCTTCGTAAAGGGCTGCAAAGAAAAACAAGCAGGAAGGAAAACCCAGATAGGTGGGGATGGCTACTAGGAGACAATTTTAGGGCAGGTTAGGGCAGGAATAGTTCTGTGTGTGCAGGAGTAGGGTCAAAAAGCAAGAATTTTGGCAGAAAAACGAAGAGTCATTGAGGGTATTAATCTAAAACACATTTGTGTTGGAAGCAGGTAGGCCTGTCTATCCAAATTCTTGTCAAAGAAAGGTAGAGCTGAGAGCATGATCAGTCTGTATGTAGGCCGCAGTTTTTAAGCTCGTTTCTGTAAGTGCTTTGTCTTAAGAGTGTCTGAATGTGAGTCATATGCACTTGAAGAGCTTTTACTTAATGTTGGGTAAGCTAAGTTGGTATGAAGGATGCTACAGTCTAGGGCTAGTTCCAGAAATGAGGGATTTATGGAGTTCCGCTTCAGGAAGGGTAGTGGCTGTGGCTGAAAACACTATTGGTTGTAGTCAGGAAGACCACTGAAGAACTACAAGTATAGCCAGCTTTGTGATAGAGACTGGGAAAGTTGTCCTCATAGGTGCTCAGTCACTAGTTGTTGGTCATAATAATGTGAAGTAGATTAAAAACAAGGATCTACTGGAAGGGAAAAGTTTGTCTTGCTGAGGAGTGAGTTTTAGGGGGTAGGTCAGGGGGTAGGTCAGGTATTAATTTACACCTCCCTGTTACTCAGTAAAACATAAAAACATAAAAAAATAAGAACAGCTGTGTGGGCATGGACTGTTGCAGTAAGTGCTTGAAATTTCAAGTATAGCTGACGGAGAGGCAAGTGCTCTCAAGAAGCCCCTGAAAGCAGATCCTGTGAGGGTGAGTCCAGGCAGTTCCTTTGGTTGGTGTATAAAATTTCGGTGCTTAGACTGAACAAAATGGATTCTACCCTCTGCGATTCGTAATTAGTTCTTTGACTTGCACAAATGTCTCCGTTTGACACTTTTAAAGGTAGAGTTATACCAAGCTGTCTGATAGCACTGATAATTTTCTTCCTTTTCATCCTCCTCTTTGCTAATTTCTTTAGGGCAGAAATTAATTAACCTAAAAAACTTTTTGGGGGAGAGGGAGGAGTACAGGGAAGTCTTTTCTATAACATTGGGAGTTATAGTTACAACAGTTGTAGTCTCGGAAGACTCTTGTGCAAGCATATGAGAATATTATGTTTAAGCCAGAAGTGAAAAGCAAGTACTATACAATCCATACATTTGGAAGCTATGATGTATGTACTCTGTAAAGAGAGCCTTTCTAGACAGGTACCAGGGAGGGAATAAAAGATGTTTTTGAAAGATTTTTTTTGTTGTTGTTGCTTGTTGTTGTTGATGCTTTGTTAAAAGCTATAAAGCATTTTTGCTCCTGCCTTCAAATGTATTTTCTTTTGAATGGATACTTTTGTCTTTGGCCTCCAACAGGGTTTGTTTTTCAGCTGTTTTTTTAGGAATCTTTATTAAAGCTGACTGGTTGTACTTTGACTCCAACTGGTACATGACTATTTTCTGTGCTTTGCCAGCCCTTTGGGCAGGGTGAAATGAAGATAACATAAAGGTTGTCATAAGATGGATAGACCTATCCATGAATGGGTACATATAAGTTTATGTGGCATGAATGCATGCAGTTGCAAACAAAAGTAAAGCAGCTAGAGTTTATGCTGGATTCCTTGCATGCTTGCTTTTTGTGGGTAGCACAAACTTTATAGAATACTTTACAGAATTCCAGGAAGTGCATCTTTGAAGATAAAAATGTATGCCAGTTCTTGTGCTGTCTTGTATTTTTAAGCTCATCACTTATCAGTGATAACTTGTTTTTGGTAGTGAAAATGTATTGTAAAATACGATGCTGATAATCACATCCTCTTAAAAATTTTGCTTCTCCCCTTTATGACAGGCACTATGATGCTAGAACTCCAGGAAAGGGTAACTGAATTGGAAAGCTGGAAGAACGGTAAAGGCCTTATCATCTGTGGTGCAGGAAACACTTTTTGTTCAGGATCTGATTTGAATGCTGTCAAAGGAATGTCCACCTCTGAGGCAAGTAGTGATGCAAACTACATTTTTGGAGAAAAATAAGCTCTGGTATTCTGAAGTCTCTTCCAGACAGGGGTGTTTATGCTTCTGCTGTAATTTTGCAGATGCAAGTCACAGAATGGAGATTTTCATGGTTCAAAAAATCCTGGCAGCCCCTTTAGCCCCTTTAAGTGATGACTTAAGTGTTACTGTACTTGATTCGTAACTCTGAATTTGTACACTATAAATTCTTTTTAGCCTCTTTTAAAAATGTCATTTCAGTTTCTCAGAGCACTGTATGGAGAATTTACATGTAAAATAGCCTGTGTTTCAATAGTTTGACCTTTAAAATTAGCTGCAAGAAATCATTCATCATGTATTCTAAAGTAAAAAATAAATTTAAGAAGCATGGTTGCTATTACAGAACTGTCACTCAGAATTGTCAGCACTGTACTTGTTCCTGAATAAAATGCTGGGTCAACTTTGTCTGACAGAGCTTTGGATTGATCTTATGTCAGATGAGTCGTGTGTGCAACTTAGAGGTTAAAGAGATGAGAAAATAGCAACTTGGCAGTGGTTTTTTTTGTTGTTTTTTTTTTTTTTTTTTTAAACTGATACCACCTTGTTTTGATAACTTTTACACATCCTTTTTTTATGGGTTAGTGTGTGGTTCTTGCCAATATGTGAAATAGGACCTTATCAGCTGTGGGGCAGGGAGGGAGTTATCTTCTGGTGCTATTCCATCCTGATTTGCAGTTCTGGTAGCAGACATCTTGGTGCTTATTTGTGCTCATTTCAAGTTTCCAGGCTTTGACAATACAAATTAATTTTAATCGAGCATTTCAGCAAGAACACCAACTTAAGAATTGATTAATCTGGTATTTGTCTTTACTGGTGAGTTGTCTCTGTTGGTGAAACTTTAATCTTAAAATACAAGGGCTTAAATATTTTGGTTTGATAAATGGGATGGTCCAGTCCTCAAAAGTTACAGGAGCCTTTGTTTCCTGTGTGGAGCATCTTGAGAGATGTGCTTTTCTAAGTATGGGGATACCATGCTTTATAGACATAAAGAAGAAGAAAATCAATTAATCACAGACATGTCTGGATTTCAGAAATGACCTGTGCCCTTGAAATATCCAAGTGAAAACTCCTCAAAAATTGTCTGAACTTTCCAGCTTAGTTTAGCATTATAATAACAGAAAGAAGCTGATATCAGATGTAGGCCAATATTTTCTGACCTGCAGTCTAAGATTTCCTTTAGAATTCTGCATTCAGTAATTTTCAATAATTCTGTTTCCATATAGGCTGTTTTACATCTAGTATTCTGTCTGTATGTTTAAAGAAATTTATTGGTGGCAGTACAATGGGAGAGAGGGGTTGATATAAGGATTAGGACTCGTAACAGATGTACTGGGCAAAATGAAATGTGTAGGTATTGATTATAACTTTGTTCAAAATTCTCTGCAAAGAATCTAGATCTCATGCTAGTACTGAAACACAAGTGTAAAAGTTGCAAGAAATGGTCCAAGAAGAATTAAAACTGTTTGCTTTGTTTCCTTGGCAGAGTTCAAACTGTTTATCCCAAAGTGAGAGTTTCTGAATAGTGGCAAATCCCTAAATCATTCGTTTGATCAGATTTAATAGTTATTATTAAATAAAGCTTCAATAGAATAAGGAATAGAATTTACTTTATTTTAGACTTGCAAAACTCTGCTCTATAACTCACTGCAGGTGAGTGAGTTTTGTCTGGTTTCAGGTTAGGTTTTCAGTGCAGAGGGATTCATAAGGCAGAAAAAAATAGGATTGTGTAAAAACTTTGGGTTTTTTCCATCTGATTGTTTTTTGTGTGTTGGGGGAGCGTGATCTCCGACATGATTTGCCTTTTCCTGTTGGGCAGGAAAGGCAGATTGGCCAAGGATACTAAAGGATTTTCATGCCCTCTAGTGGCTCCTTTTCCTCCTCTTCCTCTGATGTTGAGTTGTTTCTAACCTGAGAACAAACCCAGGCACCCTACCTATTCTTCCTTGGCAACTGCTAATGTCTTGGTGACCAATTTGGAGGAGGCAAATTAACAGTGGAATTAAACATAAATAATTAAACCTGTCCTTACAACTTTACTTCCCAAGAGCAGTAACTTCACTCTGGAGTGACACTTGAAAAGCCAGAAAGTGTGTGTGTGGGAGGGGAGGTCTTGAAAGGACAGCATAGAGGAAGGAGGAGCGAAGGAGATGTTTTGCTTTTCTTGATCTCTAGACAGTATACAACAGCGGTTCCCAAGCAGTGAGCGTCAGCAGACCTTTGAGCACCTGAAGCTGGTCTGTGGAGATGCTGTTATCTCAGTGAAAGTGGATTCTTCAGCTTTTGCAGCAAAGCAGCCACTGGCATGGTTTTATTTTCTACTTCTGTGTGAGAATGACTTTCCTCTTCCCTGCCTCTGCACCCAGCCAAGCTATTAATCCTGGTTTCCGTATGTAGTGTGTGTGGAAACCTGTATTTTGCCTCACTTTCTGCTTGTTAGTTTTCTTCTTACTCTAAGAACTCTTTAGATTACAGCTGAAAATGTGATTATTCTACTAGACTCCAGTGAACACCTCTTACTCAGACAAAATACTCTAATAGCCTTATTTTTCTTATCAGGAAGGCTTGAAGTATATGGCTGGGCTCAAGTAATTGTGATTTTTTTTTTCTGGGTAGTTGTTTTCTACACAGTCATTTTTCTGTGATGTACACTAATCTCTACCACCTGAGAGTATGAAGACCTTTATTTCTCTCTGCTCAATCATAACTGCATTTATCAAGCTGGTCTGCTCTGGCATTAATCTGTAATTACCCTTTTGAATTTTAGTATGAGTTGAAATGGCAATTTTGAATGCAAAGACTCTGCTCTGATGGAGTGAAAATCAACTTCATCAGGAGAGCTTGGCTTTGTGTGCCTCCTGATAACTATAGTGTGAGAACTGTGCGAGTCCATACCAGAGCACTAATACTTTTTATTTTCCCGTGGGGTTTTTCTTCTGATTAGAAATATTAAGACAGTTATCATGGAGGACTTGATCCTTCTTTAACTTAGAATGGAGATATTTCTACTGATTTTAATAGGTGTAAGGGGTAGATACAGTGATAAATAAAACCTTTTCTTTGTAAACCATATCATAATTACTGGAATTTCCCAGCAGTACTTTAATGTTATAAAATTGAATTAATTAACTGACGCTTGTGATAATATTGTCATGGCAGCTTACTTCTACCAGAGATCTACCCCTAAATACCATAATGCTGCTTGGCTTTGTGTAGAGTAGGTCTTGGGAACCATGAATAAGTTGACAGTGACACTGAAAATGTCCTGGTATTATTTCATGGTCCTATTTCAAGACCTACTCAAGACTTAACTGTTGAAAGAGCTCAGAAGAAGCTTATTAAACTTCTTCATTCCCTGATATGACTTGGAAGCTTTTAATTAAGTCAAATTCATTACCTTGTTGCCCCCCCCCCAAACTCTCTATTAAAAATCAATGAATATTGATAAAGAAATGTTTGTTTGTACTCCCCCCCATAACTTTTTTGAAATACGAACTGAAATTGCTACCCACTGGTATTTTACTTCGACTATGTCCAATCATTAATTTTTAAAATCTGAAATAAATGACACACATGCAGTTAAATGTTTGTATGTTCATGGCCATACTGGATTATTTAGCCCAGTCAGGTGTGTCAGTTCCTGATCAATGCTGGATGCCAGAGGAAGAATGTAAGAACAGGTAAGGCAGAGAGTGATTTTTTTTTCTTAAGAATATTCTCTTAGCCTCCAGCAATTTGTGACTCAGACTTCTGCAGCTAAAGATGTTACCTTGTATTTAATAACCTGTTACAATTTTTTTTTCTGTTGTGAGTTTATCTAATTGTTCTTGAATCCATGTAATCTTTAAGGGATTGCAGTGCTGTGCTGCAAAGTGTTCCACAGTTCATGCATGCTGTGGGAAGAAATATATTTGCTTTTGAACCTGGGAACTACTTATTTTATTTGAAGCTTTGTAATTCTTGTACTGGAAAAGAAGGGGACAATTGTTTCCTATTCACTGTTGTTTGCAAGCTGGACATTGCAAGCTGATATAAAATGAAAACAAGGAGAGAAAAAAAGAATCTCTTAGCTGAAATGCTTGTTAGTGAAACAATAAAGTAGTTTATATATTTTTTTAGTTTTATACATTTTAAGCAGTAAAAAGTGTGCAGCAAAATACAATCTTATTAACCACTATAGAGTTTGAGCTCTATGGGTGTTTGTGTGGGAGGAAAGAGAAAAGGAAATTAAGAGGAAAGGATATGCAATTTCATGTCATGGAAATTTGGTATTTTTTGAATGATTTTTAGTACTTTGGCAATTATGTTCATAGTGGCTTAACTATAACTACAATTCTAAAATATGGATTGTGTTCTGATTTTTAGCCTGGTTTATACTGGTTTTGTATTGGTGTATACTGAGGTTGGGCTGAGTTTCAGGAAAGGCTAGCCAAACAGGGGAAAAATCCTGCTAGAGTAAATATAATGAATATTCCTATGTGCTCTGTTTTTGTATTGAATTGCTTCACATTAGGATCACTTAACATTTTTGAATTTTTCTGTCATTTATAGGATGGGATGAATATGTGCATGTTTATGCAGAATACCTTAACCAGACTTATGAGGTAATACATTTTTCTTTCCTCTTCTTTATCAAATAATTATAAGGCTTGGAATATGCTTTGGCTAGCTCTTCAAGGAGATATTTAAAGTTAAATATACAGTTTAAGTATGTAGACTTCAACACTAGACCTTGTATTTGCACATGTTAGTCAGGTAAGTATTTGTGGATGTAAATTAAGCTTTGACATTTCATAATTATTAGGCTTTCCAGAGATTGGAACAGAAAATATCTACAGATTTATATGTGGAGGGCCAGCAGAAACCTAGAGTTCAGAAAATCTAGGCCTTCACAGGTTGTAAAGCTGACTTTTGTAACTCAGTGGAAGTCAGTAGCTCTCAAAAAAAAAAAAAAAAGCAGGGCCAGCTTATGCAGCCTACGCAGGTAACGTTTATTTAATATATTTATTTAATCTTCCCACTTCATGAGAGGAATGTATTCAGTTTTACCATCTGGTACATCTCAAAATCAGTTTTTCCCTCTCCTTTATATTTAGCTTCCCTTAAGAAATGACATTTCTATTAAATCCACATGTGACAGGCTCTGTCTTTTGTCTGTTTAGGGCTCTTTGAAGATAAATGTTCTGTATTTCCAAATGGTGTATATGAGAAAATGCTATGAGTTAACGTTGTTCTGTAAAACTGCCCAGGAGATTGGTGACTTAGTAGTAAGTCCTTACAATTGTATCCTCACAGTCCTTACAATCTAATCCTCAGGATCAGAATTAGTCATTTGTGTAAGTTGACCCTTGTATAACCAAAATTCACATGCAGGCAAAGAGAGGAAAGATCTATGAAGATTAAGCCCTTACTTGAGGTATCTTCACTGAGAGTACATAAGCACTATATTGCAGTCATAACTGAGAGAGACGACTGTATTGCTCTCTGGGGAGGTCTGTCATAGGTGGATTGTCCTCTGAGGGAGCTGAGGCTAACTGTGGTCCTGAAGAGGTCCTTCAAGGGGATGAGAAATAGTGGGGAGTGTTGACACAGGAGATGTGGACCCTTGTGCCCCATATTGTATGAAGTGCTCTCCAACTGGTGAGTGGATTTAGGTCATAAGAAATTGTTCATGCTTCTGATGAAGTAGGTTCTGAATCTAGCTTTGAAACTGGCCATCAACCCAGTGAATTAAATGCATCTTGTTAGTAAGAGAAAAAACAACTGTATTGACAGGCAAGCTGGGTTTAATGAGTTGTCTCCATTTCTTAGGGAAATTGGCTTATCCAATTCAGTCATTATTCATTTCACAAGGGCAGTAGGGAATCACAGAATAGTTGAGGTTGGGAGGGACCTCTAGAGATCATCTTATCGAGCCCCCCGATCAAACAGGGTCACCTAGAGCATATTGCCCACTACTGTGTCCGGACGGCCTTTGACCGTCTCCAAGGATGGAGACTGCACAGCCTCTCTGGGCAACCTGCTGCAGTGCTCAGTCACCCTCACAGTGAAGAAGTTTTCACTTATGTTCAGATGGACCTTCCTGTGTTTCAGTTTGTGCCTGTTGCCTCTCATCCTATTGCTGGGCACCACTAGAGTCTAGCCCCATCCTCTTAACACCCTCCCTTCAGATACCTAGATGCGTTGATAAGGTGTGTCCCCCCCTCCCCCCCCAGTCTTGTCTTCTCCAGGCTGAACAAGCTGAGCTCTCTGAGCCTTTCCTCGTGAGAGAGATGCTCCAGTCCTTTCATCATCTTAGGAGCCTTTTGGTGAACTTGCTTCAGTAGTTCTATGTGTCTCTTGTGTTGGGGAGCCCAGAGCTGGAGCCAGTACTCCAAGTGTGGCCTCACCAAGGCTGAGTAGAGGGGGAGAGGACCACCTCCCTCGACCTGCTGCAGTGCTCTTCCTAATGCAGCCCAGGATACCACTGGCTGCCCTTGGCCACAAGGGCACATACTGGCTCATGGTCAGCTTGTCCACTAGGACCAGGTCCTTCTCTGCAGAGCTGCTTTCCAGCAGGTCAGCCCCCAGCCTGTACTTGTGCATGGAGTTATTCCTCTCCAGTGACAGGACTCTGCACTTACCTTTGAACCTCATGTTGTTCCTCTCTGCCTATCTCTGCAGCCTGTTGAGGTTCCTCTGAATGGCAGCACAACCCTCTGGTGGATCAGCCACTCCTCCTAGTTTTGAATCATCAGCAAACTTGCTGAGGGTACTCTCTGTCCCTTCCTCCAGGCTGGTGATGAATAAATTGAACAGTATCAAACCCAGTATTGATGCCTTGGTGACACCGCTAGCTACAGGCCTCCAACTAGACTTTGCACCACTGATGGCAACCCTCTGAGCTCTGCCTTTCTGCCAGTTTTCAATCCACTTCACTGTCCACTCATCTAACGCACACTTCCTGAGATTACCTGTGAGGATGTTACGTGATGCAGTGTTGAAAGCCTTACTGAAGTCAAGATAGACAACATCCACTGCTCTTCCTCTCATTTACACAGCCAGTCATCCCAATTCTCATTGTCCACTTACACAGCTCAATCTTCTTTCTTGAGTGTACAGGCTTAGTGCAGATTCTCTTTTTGCTGTCTTCCCATTCTTTCTCAGAGATGGTGGTTTTAGGTATAATCTGTAACACGCTTTCTCATAACCTAATACATGACCTGCTTTACTGGGGTTTCATTAGATATTTCTCTCTCTTTATTTTATTATGAGATTACATATTAAGTATGGAATAGTCATTTTTGCATCAGTGGAGTTAGCATTGTGCTGCTTAACAGCAAACATATAACTGTGAATGAGTTGAAATGGTATGTTCTTTTTTGTACACTTAGCTTTTAGTATAGAAGTGTTATACTTGAATCCTTTTTTGTTCATAAAAGGTTAGAAGCTTGAACTTTGCTCTTTTGTGCAGGTTGCCATTGATCAGTGTTGCACTAGTCCAAGGGAAAGCTCTCGGAGGAGGAGCAGAGCTTACCACAGCATGTGATTTTAGGTAAGAATAAAATTTTAGCCGCTTCAATGTTGAGTTGTTGATTTAATGACAATATCTATGAAATCGAGGAAGCTCAAGGTGTCACTCTAACTAGGAATTGTGTGCCTGAATTCCAAAGCACTTGGAATTGGGCCTCTTTGCTTTGTAAGTAGATTTCACAGGAAGAATGACTGAGTTTCCTGATAGTACAGAGAAAAGATTAACTGTCAGGTTATACAATTTGAATCAATGTGTAAAACAAGAACAGTGATGATCTTAAGCATCTTTCTACATCATAAAAAAAGTGGTTCCAGTTCCTTGCCACTGAAATATAGGTAGGAGGACTGCAAAACTGTATCAATGTATGTCCCTTTGTGTGGCTGTCATAAAAATAAATTAAACTCTCCACTCTAGTCTTAGATTTAGACTTACAGATTTATTATTTGTAACCTGTGACTAGATGCTGTACAGTTTTTGGCACAAGAGTTTGAGAGGCAGAAAAAAGCAAATGAAGATTTGTTCCATTTTTTTCCATGCAGGTGCAGGAATTTGACAGCATGAACTAACTTGCAAAAAACAGATGGCTTTAATTAAAAAGGCTAAATGCAGAGCAGAAACAGGAAGAAACTAAAGCAATAAAATGTCACTTTATTTAAACAGTTTCTAATGTGCAAATAACCTATAGATGTAATAGGATAAGCAATGCACTCAGGTTTTCTGAAAATGAGCTTTTAGCTGAATTTCTATCTAAGAGAAAGAAATATGGTCCTTAAGGGGGCCTTTGTGCCTGAAATGAGAAAGGAATTGCCTAGAACAGGCCAAAAATACTTGTGTTTAAAAGTGATATTGAGTAAACTAGAATTTTACAATGCTATTCCAGGTATCAACAAAGGTTTTGTATAGAAGAGATGATATCCACATTGTCTGAACCACAGGAAACTAGATTGGTCTGCCTCTTTGATTGTAGCTACATAGCACTTAGTTAACTGGAAACCCAAATCTGACTCAGAGTACAGAGAACCCAGAACTTGGCCTCTGAGTACTGCTGTTGTTACAAACAGCTAGTAAACCTGCAAAGAAGCATCACATCTAACAGCTGAATCATTAACAGGAGAATGTATCTGAGTGACCTAGTAGATCTTCCTGTTTCTCTGGGTCCACTGGCAGAAACTGGATCCTGTTATCCTCGTTTAGGAGTTCAGGGAATGTGAACGTAACGTAGTGAGAATCTTTTCACTTTTTAAAATATATACTCCTTACGTTTACTCCAGCTAGCTATTTAATACACTGTATAATTATAATCATTGTCAAGTAGCTCTTACTTGCATGAAGTGAGCAGCTGCAGTTCCTCTGATGTGCTGCCATGATTTTCATAACTACAGCTGTTGATCTATCTTCCATTGCTTTCTAGCACACTAATCCGGTGCAATTTACTAATAGCAATTCAGAAGTATCAAATGGGACATAATTAGTAACAAAAGCAAGATATGGAAACACATTCTATGCAGCTATTACTCCTGAATTAAAGAGCATTCCATGATTCTAAGTTTTGGTACTGGGAGATAAAATGCTGTTTCTTTTGAAGACTATTTGAAGTTAATAGTGGAATAGGAATTCTGTCTTGAATCACTAGATAACAAAAGAGAACTTGAGAACAGACAGGTTGGAGTTTTGTCCAAGTCCTTCCGTGACTAAAATGTTTCATCATGTTCTTAAATATCTATCTAATGCTAAAAGCAGCCAAAGATAAAGTTTCTAATCCACTTGTGTTTTTCACACACTTACAGTTACTGGATAAACTAGCTGTGTGCTTGGTACTGACTTGAAATATTCTCTTATTTTTCTCTTTGCTGGTTTGTATTCCATTAACTGCACTGATGCTGTTCTAGTAGTTTACTTGTAATAGAATGGCTTATGTGCATCATGCTTCCAAAGCACATTCAACAGAGAAGGCATATCTATACTGAAGTAGAGATGTGGATAAATTTATTTTTTAAATTGCTGTGATGGTTTAAGATGTTACTGATGTATTCTTCCAGTGCAGTTCTTACGGCTAAATGTCCTTTGAGCTGTTTTCAACTAGCTCATTTTTAATTAGATTAGGGAGATCTTGCACAAACTCTAGCACTTTTATTGCTTATACAAGGGCAATAATGAAAAGTGAAAGCATCTTAGGTCATACCATCTTTGATCTAGAAGGGGATGTCTTCTGAAAACATTTTTAATTTGTAGCTGCGTTATGAATTGTTGCAGCATGACTCCGTAAGTAGCAACATCCTTTTTCTTAAAAAGTTCATAAACATGCAATTGAGCAAAAATCGTCTAGGCAAGTGCAAGGTAATTAAAATCCTTTCACGGAATCACAGAATGGTTGAGGTTGGAAGAGACCTCTAGAAATCATCTTGTCCAGCCCCCCGATCAAGCAGGGTCACCTAGAGCAGGCTGCTCCAGGCTTTCATCATCTTAGGAGCACTTTGATGGTCTTAATCCAGTAGCTGCATGTGTCTCTTGTATTGAGGAGCCCAGAGCTGTACCCAGTATTCCAGATGTGGCCTCACCAGGGCTGAGTAAAGGGGAAGGATTGCCTCCCTCTACCTGCTGGCAGTGCTCTTCCTAATGCAGCTTTGGCCACAAGGGCACATTACTTTCTCGTGGTCAACTTGTTCACCAGGAATAGACTTTTCAGAGCTTTTCTAATATGAAAGTTTGGAAGATAATGCTTCTCACACTTTAATTGAGACAAAATAATTCTGTTTTATTGTTCTTGTAGAAGTGAATAATGTGAAAATATGTATGTATAAATCTTATTTGGGCAAAGACGATTTTTACTACAGCTTTAAAAAACTTTTTTCATTGTGCCACTGCTATACATTCCCTCCAAGCCTGCGAAGACAGCTAGAGGGTTCTGCTTCCAAATGTCAGCGTACATACTAATTCTATCTGATGCTGCAGCCATTTCAGTGAAGTAAGTGCCCAGAGGACTGTGGTGTTGGGGCCTTCACCTGATTCAGTGACCAATTTTGCAGAAAAGCAAAGTGAATTATTTTCTCTGAGCTCTTTTTTGCAAAACTTGCACAATATTTTGTGTCTGCATAATGCATGAAGTTAGAGAACTGAGTTTGCAGGGTTGGTTCAAGTATTTGGACTGGATTATAGTGGATTGTTGGGCAGTAAACTAAATAGATATCTGACATAGACAGTTTGGTAATGAATCTATGGTAATGAATCTATTTCTGCAGTTAGTAGTTTATGATCTTTTGAGTGTGGTAGCTGCAGTTGGCTACCAGCCAGTAGCCAGAACACCTAACTCTAACTGATTTCTAAACTATCTTCTTTTTTATACTGGTGCTTTTGAGAAATCTGTTTTGCTACCCTTGCTTGTGCTGAGCAATATCTTACTTCATAAGAACCACCATTTTAAAGAGGCATTTGCTTTCTGAGCACTTTTATGCTCTCTATTTGTAGGAGTGGTAGAGTCTGGCTTTTAACAAGGGAGGAAGTTTCTGCTGGTAATACTCTATTGATATCAAATTGGCCTTGCTTCATTTTGATTGTTTTCTGTATTTTTGTGAAATGTGTAGTGAGGCTTATGATTACACTTTAAGGTGGTAGGCATGTTCCATAAAATACGCAAGCGATGCAATGAAATATGTTGCTGTAAAACAACAGCTTTTATGTTGTGTGTGTTCTTGTGATGACTTTAATTTTGTAAACGTACATTTACCGCATGGAATGTGATTTATACAAAATGACAGAAGCAGAAGAGTATATAACCACTGTGTAGGTAAAGGCACATTTTAAGTGACTTTTCAGTTGTAGACGCTCATACTCCTTTATATTAGATTACAGATAACTTGCTGCTCCTTAAGGAAAAAAATGCTGTGAAGGCATTAGTATTCTACAGCAAGCTTTTCCAAGAATAGGCTTCAAAATGTCAGAACACAATACACTAGCTTCTTTGGAAATATTTTGCTGTATACAAGGATTTCAGCCTTTATTTTTATCAGAAGGAGCCTTTAGGTAAACAAGATGCTACTGTTTGAATTAAGAGGGTACTCAGTGCATAGCTCTTATCATTGGAAGGAGCATGATATGACTGTAATGGGAGGGAATTCATGTGTTCATGAGGTCTTGTTAAGTCTGGTCTTGGCTAGGCACTTTTAAACATACGTCATTCAAAAAAAGTCATTCCCATTCCACATTGTCAAGAATCAATAGTAAAATCTAAGTCTTGGTTCTCACCAACTGTAGGTCCTTCCTATATTCCATGGATCCCTTGTTTATTTTAACTAGATAAAATTTCCCTTTCTTATTTGTATATATATTTATAAAAGATTATTCAAGTGAATAGGCAATTTTAGAATTTCATTGCACAGTAGTGCATCACTTCACATTTTGAAAGCTCTGGGAGGTTTGTTAGTACAGCTTTCTGACAGTTTTTTAAAGAGCATGGATTATGGTTTTAGTGTCTGCCTTTAAGAAGGCTGTTCTTATTTTTTCAAATGGTGTGACTGAAGTCTGGTTAAATAATCACAGCACCGTTAGAAAGAGACATGAGAACTTATATTTGTGGACATGTATTTATGTCTGTAGACTTTTTTCTTGTTTACCAATATTCATTTGACTTTGAATTTCACATGTTTACCATCTTCCATGCAAAGGATTTATGCACAGAGTCTGCAGTTAAAGTTTACCGGTCTTTGACTTTATTAAAAATGTGAATAACGATGACAAAATAAGAACTTTTTGCTCTGAGATTATCTTTTCATAAAGGATTTGCTTCAGTGCAGGTTTCTGTCTGAGAGGCCAAACCCTCTTGTCCTTGTTGAATGAGATTTTTTTTTTCTTATGAATGCATAACCTGTATTTTAGACCACTTCTACCACATAAGCTTGTCTTCTCTGTTGAACAGTCCTGTGTATGGCTGATTCTCTGCTGCGTAGTAATAAGAAACAGAGCTATCTCAGATAATAGAAAAGCTAGATTAGACAGACTTTTGGGAATGCAGAGCTGAAACTATAAAGTTCTCCTGGACCCATGCTGATTAGTGCTGAGACACCAAGCTGTCAATATATTGTACAGGAGCATTCAGGTTCAAGAAGAGAGAGTTTAGAAAAGGTATGAACGCACTGGAATTGTTCATTACTTTTGTATCTGTGAAGTGACCAGTCCCCAACTTAGAAAAACTAATAAACTTTTTTTTTATATACAGTCAGGTAAGTCTACATGTTGGTTAACTGAAGCCTGAGAGAAACTCATTTTCCAGTCTGCTGATAAGTGAGGTGGGATTATATTAGATTGATTTCACAAGAAGGACAAACTGCCTGAAAGCTCATGTTGATGTTGAAGGAGGGTGTCTCTGCTGCCTGTTCCTAGGTTACTGCATACCTGTAGTTTGTTAAGCACCAGTGAAGATGCCTGTGTGTGTCAAGTAAACTCACTTAAAAGAACAAAAAGGCTAGGTATTTTTGTGTGTGTTGAGTGAGTGGTTTGTAAAAAGGATGTAGTAATGGCTAGAGCCGCTGTGAAGGTGGTACATAGTGGCCAGGAAAGGAGAATGAAGAACCTGAGGGATGGGAATATAGCCATCACATTTTGGCCCTAGGGAGGTGTTTAATTGCCTGAATTTCCTCTGAAGCCACAGCTTAAAAGTGCCTAACTTTGCCCTGGGTCAGGTTCCATAGGATGTTTTGCAGATTACTTAAAGCTGTCAAACCTCTTATTTTTGTGGAGTTACTTGCTATTGAAGGACTACTAAGAAGTATTCTTCCGTTCTCTAACACTGGATAGTTAACACTGTAGGTATCTGAAGGGTAACTGTCCACATCTGATTACTGCTTATTGAAATGACCAAATAGTCACTAAAGGCTTCAAAATCTTCTTGAGTTTTTGCAAATTTAAGCAGGTGTTACTAACATACTGATCTCAATATATCTGTATTATACACATTGCCTTCACAATTGTAACTTCTAGTCTTTCTCTTAGTAATGTTTTTCTCTCCCCCCTATAATCCCAAGCAGCTCAGTATTTCAGTGAAAATTGAGGCCTACTGACTGGGCCATTTTCCCTCAGGGCATATCCAAAAATTGTGCAGAACAAGACTGCAAACTACTTGAACCTATAAATGCTGATGGCTTCAGCTTTCTTCTTCTTCCTGGATGTCATACTTGGTAAGAGATTAGTTTTTACTGCTGTAACTCAGCAGTCACAGTAATAATAAAATTATAAATTCTTGTATTAAATGTTTTTGTTTAAGAAATTTTAATGTATCCATAGTTTTATTATTAAAACTATTAGGTTTTACTTACAAGTTCTTTTGTATGCAGAGTTGTTCATATTCAGAAATAAACCCCAAATATTTAGACCAAGGGAAAAAAAACAATCGTTCTGCTGAGTCTGTGTGTGTGTCTGTGTGTGTGTCTGTGTGTGTGTCTGTGTGTGTGTCTGTGTGTGTGTCTGTGTGTGTGTCTGTGTGTGTGTCTGTGTGTGTGTCTGTGTGTGTGTGGTGGAGAAAAGATCTACCAGGGAAACTTACTCCTGGTGATAAGAGGATGTTCATATTTTTAGTCATATTTTTGGAGGATCCATGACAGTTTGCTGAAAATGCGCCTATCTCTGGCCAGCTAATCTTGAACATAACATCAGTCAGTGATCCAAAACTGTCAAGGAGGTGAAAAAGTTAAGTTAGTTTGAAATGTTGTTCTTTTAATGTTAAATCCTCCCTCACATTTATGCCTTTTTGAATACAAGTTGTCCCCATCTATCCATCCATCCATGCCTTCCCCTCCACACACTCCCCTCCCCCCAGAAAAAAAGAGAGAGAAAAGATAGCTGAGGTAGGCTTTAAAATCATGTCTGAGAAACTTAAAATTTAGGTCACAGTCACTGTAATCATTTTAAAATGCAACATTTATTTTTGAATGAAATTATTAACCTAGTATCCTGACAAAATGCCAACATATCATTATAGTTTCATCCCTAGTGATTTCAAATAAGAGTATGATCTCTTTCCTTTAGTCAGAAATTGTTGTATAGGATAATGTGCAAATTCACACTAAGAAGTATTGCACACTGCTGAATTTCAAAGTGTGTACTTAGGTCTTGTGAAGATTTATTAGTGATGTTGGGACACTTTTAAAATCCTTTAATGCTACGTGTTGCAGAAATGTGATATATCAAATACATCATGAAATATCACAGAATAGTTGAGGTTGGAAGGGACCTCTAGAGATCATCTTATCGAGCCCCCCAATCAAACAGGGTCACCTAGAGCATATTGCCCACTACTGTGTCCGGACGGCCTTTGACCGTCTCCAAGGATGGAGACTGCACAGCCTCTCTGGGCAACCTGCTGCAGTGCTCAGTCACCCTCACAGTGAAGAAGTTTTCACTTATGTTCAGATGGACCTTCCTGTGTTTCAGTTTGTGCCTGTTGCCTCTCATCCTATTGCTGGGCACCACTAGAGTCTAGCCCCATCCTCTTAACACCCTCCCTTCAGATACCTAGATGCGTTGATAAGGTGTGTCCCCCCCTCCCCCCCCAGTCTTGTCTTCTCCAGGCTGAACAAGCTGAGCTCTCTGAGCCTTTCCTCGTGCTCCAGTCCTTTCATCATCTTAGGAGCCTTTTGGTGAACTTGCTTCAGTAGTTCTATGTGTCTCTTGTGTTGGGGAGCCCAGAGCTGGAGCCAGTACTCCAAGTGTGGCCTCACCAAGGCTGAGTAGAGGGGGAGAGGACCACCTCCCTCGACCTGCTGCAGTGCTCTTCCTAATGCAGCCCAGGATACCATTGGCTGCCCTTGGCCACAAGGGCACATACTGCCTCATGTCCAACTTGTTGTCCCCCATGTCCTTCAGAGCAGCTCAGACCTTGTAACTCTTAGGACTGATGTCAAAAAATCCTATTTCTTTCCGGTCAGCTTGTTCCAGGAAAATGAGATGATCTTTGTATTTTTGACACTTTAGATGGCAGTCTCTGAGCCAGATCACTGGAGAGCTTCCCCTCCCTTTTCTATATCAGCAGCAGTGATGAGCAAAGAATATGACTGAAATGTCCTTGCTTTTAAGAGACTTCTGAACTTGTTCTAGGTGAATTCTTTGGTCTTGATGATTAGACCAGATTGAAGTTGAAAGTTATGAAACAGGTTATAAACGCGGGTGAATGGGCTGCAAGGAAGTATGCACTTAAAAATAATAAAGGGCAAGCTTTCAATTTGGAGAGAAGCTCCAGTGTACTACTTAATTTCTAGATGGATACTGGGATTCTGATTTAGTTAAAACATTAGATTATCAAAATCCTTTACCTCCAAATGGTCTTTATTCATCAAAGAATCTGGAAAAATAGTACTGGATCTTTTCTAATGGAAATTTTTGCTCAAGTCTAAAAGGCATATCTGTTGTTGAAAACATTTACTTGAATGAAATCCAAACAGCTCTAGTTCCTTTTTTGGAAGGAAAGACTCATGTAACATTTTAGATTTCCAGCATGAGTAATTTTCGTGTGAGCCTTACTTTGGCTTTCACTCACTTGTGTATTTGGGTTTTGGCAGCCTGTAAAGAATAGGTAAAACCACCTTCATGGAAAAGACCTGAGTGCTAAAGTCAAGATGAAAGCTACTCTGTGAGAATAAGTGTACAGTAATGGGGTTGCAATTTATCTATGTATGCGCCCCACTGACACCAGGGTAGTATAAATAAAGTTATATCTGGGAATTAGGAGGAGAGTGCTGGTAAAAAAAAAAAAAAAAAAAAAAAAGTATCAGCTGTTAGAAAGGGAGGAAAAATTCTGTGGTATCTCATGGATTGGCTGTAGTATGACTAGAGGGAGAAAAAGAGGGATTCAGGCACTACATTTTGAACGAAAAGACTGTAGTTTCCCCTTTATGGTTCTGGTGATCTGTGTTATGCTTTCACAGTTTATATTGCACACTTCAGTGGAGTTACAGCCCCCCCATGTACTTTCTATTTTATTCTCTCTGTTCTGTAAGCTTGTAAATTGTCTGTTCCTTCCCTGCCTGCACGCTAGGTGAATTGCCAAGCAGGTCGGAGGCAGCGGCCAGGAACTAGGGTGCGTTTATGGCTAATGGCAGAACTGCAAAAAGTCTTACTCCTCCATTTGTGAATTTCATTTTTCTGCTGTTTTCTTAATCTTCCCAACTAAGCTGAATGCTTGAGCTTAAAAGTCCAGGAACAGAAATAGGGGGAGCAGCATCTGGCTCATACAGCGTTCATGGCATATCCCAGTTTGCTAAGGGCAGGGCGCATGATGTGTGCGGGTTGTGTGGTGGTGCGAGGTTGTTTTACCAGGCTGCTGCCAGCAGAATGAGCATCCTGGCAAGGCCTCTCCGTGTCTGGGTGGCCACCTGGCCCAGCCCAGCCTTGTGCTGCATGTGGCCCAGAGGAGGAGGGAAGCCAGCATGCAGGTGACCAGATGCCACTGCTTATGCTACGTGTGGGAACTGGCTATGGCAATCGCATGTGGACCTCAAGAAACATCTGCCTCTGAAATGGAACAGATTTTCTTAGTTTGGTTTTCTGACTTTTTTTTTTTTTAATAAGAAAAGCTCATAGTACTCGCTCTAATACTGCTTGTGGAGTTTTAATCAGTCATGTTTTTTTGGGTGCCTGTTTCTTACCTTGTGATCTGTTAAGTAACTTAATTTTTCATTCCTGCTACAGAGAAAGACTTCCTGTAATTTCCAATATTCAGCTGCATTTATCCTTTTTTTTTAAAAGAAATGCAAGTTTTCATAGTATTTTTTTTCTTACTGGCTTCTGTAAGGCCACAGGCAAGGAAGTGTCAGCCTGAGAGGTAAAGAATCAGATTTAAAATCTTCCTAAGCCAGAACTGCCAGTGGAACCTTCATCCATAGTTTGGGGAGATTCAGGTACAGAAAGATATTAGAAGAGCCATCTTTCTGGCATGCAGGCAGTATTATGATAAACATCAGCTGTAGGAGACTTTCTGGGGGGCCTTACCTATCTTTTCCTGCTTGATGCTGCCTTTCTCCCCTTGCAGGGTATTGGCAACAGTTTCTTTACTGGTGTTTTCTTTTTTTTTTTCTTTTAGAATCTCTCTCTCAAGTCAGCAGTCTTTCTGGCCCCCTTTTAGCCACTGTCCTTTGGTCAGGGAAGTGCTTGAGAAACAAATCTTTTTTTAGTTCTCAGGTCATTCTTATGCAATGATGTTCTGGGCCAATATTAGTCTGGTTCTCGCCAGATTGCACAAAGCGTTCCCTGTTGTGTTAACCTACCCCTTTTTGCTGCTGCTGAGTATTATCTTAATTTTTCTCGGTGCGGGCGTTGCTTCTGATAATAAGCTGTTTTTCTGGGCGTGCAGATTTCTCTATCTGCCTACCATAATTTAACCCTTGTTTGTCCAGTGGATCTTTTTCCACTGACAATACTATTTTTGTGCTTCTTCCCTGGAGTTATGTTTTTTTTTTTTATTTCTGCTGTGTGCTCTTTTCTACCTACTCTTTTCATCTTATCACATAACACTGTTATGCAATCAATGTTCAGCTTGAAATGAGTAATCTTACAACCCCTTTGAGTATTCTGTTCCTTTTGGAGGCTCACTTTCCATAGGATATCTTAAAATTTGGGCAATAGATGGTAGAATTATCCACAACTTCTACCCCTGTTTATGCTTAGAGACTAAGTTGCTTCTGAGATGGCTCATGTCTATTTAACATTTTCTGCTTTTTATTCCAGCTCTACTTGAATTTGTTACCTGCAGCTTTTTTTATTATTATTATTACTACAGCTCCCCATTTTTTTGATCCATGACTTCACTCTCAAAATTTTAGTATGTACCAAGTGTCTTGTGCATTTAGATGAAAACGTGATCTTGTCATTCCTTCCTCTGCCTTTCATTTGACTCTGGGTTATGCGAGAAAGCATAAGAGTCATGTTATAAATAGTCATTTAAAGGCATTCCTTGAAGCATGCATCTCTTTTTGTTTAGTCCTTCTATTCCTCTATGGGAAGTGGAGAGGGATCTCCCACCCGTGTTAACGATGTTAATCTCTGGTTCAAGAAAATAAACCTGTAGTTAGGTGTCTATCTCTTGGTGCTGGTTTTGACCCTGATTCTTGGAGTTCCATAAAATGCATTAGAAAAACTGACTGGAGGACAGCAAAGAAAGCTAAAGGCAAAGCTTGTTTACTGAGATTTGAGATATTTTCTCCTAGGCTACTTCATGTAAATTTTGATTCTGAGCTTTAGTTGGAGGTTTAGGGGAGAGGGGGAAGGGAGAGAATGGATGCACTAAGAGTATTACAAAATAATTCTGTAACTGTAAATAATATTCCATGTAATTTGTAAGGCAGTTTGAAAAGAGCTGTGAGAAAAGTGAGCTCTCATGTTAGTGAGATTTCTTATGCTGGCATTAAACTTGGTCCTTTGACACTGAGTTTTAGAAAGTATCTAGAACACACGGTACTTGAGGGACTTGGTAGGATTTTTTTATTTTGATTTTTTTTGATATAATTTTAATTTATTTAAATCTCAAGTAAAGAAGTATTTTTTTTTTAATCACTGGAAGGATTTGAGAGGACTGACTTTCTAATGAGTTTCTTAAAATAGTAGCTGGACCTACTTCTTTCTATTGCATTTCTGAAGTAAAGATTACAGATTAAAGCTCTTCACCTTCATGATTTGTATGCTGTGAACAGGAGAGATCATGAATATGTGCAGTCTTCTCATAAGCTATTGAAATTTGGGGTTACAGAGCAGCTTACTGCAGTTGTATCTAGGATCTGCACAAGGGACATAGGTTCCCAAAACTCTCTTAAATGGGTTTCTCTTTATTTTCACACCTAATTATTCTTTAGTGGTTACCATTTAGATATCCATTAATTGAATTTTTGTTGCTAAAGAATTAAGATTTTGGGGAACTTGAGACTGTTGCTTTGATTTTGTTTGAACTGTCATCAAAAGCATATTAAAAGAAATCCTTATTTTTTCCAGTTTCACTTTGGAAGCCTCACTTCATTTTGCTGCAGGGGTGAAGCAGCAGTTACTGTAATGCATTATTGTCTTATTCCTTCTCTCTATTTGGCAGAAAAAGAAACAGCACTCCATCAGACAGAAGATAGGGGGGTGTATTCATGCTGGTGAGCTTTTGTGGGAAAGTACAGAGAAGTTAAGACTGGGAGACATGCACTGAGCTGTTATAGTTTGAAAATCTGCTAAATCTAATTAGCAAGGAGTTGTTGATTAAGTATATAAGCAGGGCTTTCTGATCCCTTTAAAGCCTATCTAATTAATCAACTAAGACTGAAACGCAGGTGAAATTACAATCAACTTTTCTCAGAATGAATCCACTTATTAGTATTTTCAGAGAAGAAGGGTTTTTTCTTGGTGAAAGGAAGGTATAATAAGATAGCTGAATTTCAGAAAAATCTTAGCTGTTTTGTCTAGATAATCCCCTTACATTGTGCCTAGGTATTTAATTGATGGTATAGCGATAGAGACTGAAGAAACACTGCACTGTGTAGAGATAGATGGATTAATTAGTCCCAGTATGCTTTTTGGAGGAGACTGCCTTATTCTTGAGGGTCTAATCCTAACAGGATCTGTCATGAAAATTGAAGTAAGGTTTGGGAACTGCTCATCAACTGCTTTGCTGACTAGCTAAATTATTTTAGTACTGCATATTTCTTCTGAAGAATACTCTTACCACAATATCTTGCTGCTTCAAAATTCATTGATTGCAAATGACTGATTAATGCATTTGTTATTAAGGTGAAATTCTGTAATAACCATGGAAAGGGTGTGTGTTGAAACAGTGAGCAAGGCAAGGACTAGTTTTTAATTAAAAATAAAATCTGCATATGCTCTGCAATTTAAATAATCATGAAAGAATTCCTAGCCTTTCTAATAAGATTTATTGCCCTAAAAATATTTTGAGAGATTAAATACCCATACAAGACAAATTTACATTATTAGAACACAGTGTTCTAATATAATTAAGTATTGATCTTTACGTTTCTGAGTTAGGTCCCTGTTAACATGAACTGCAGCCTTATCTAGTCTGCACTCTTTTTTTGTTTTGTTTTTCAGGCCTTTTGAGGCTTTGTGATGATGTCAAGACAATGGTTCATATTCAGGTCTTGTTTTCAAGGCTATACTCAGAATTAACTTCTGTTGTTGAAAGATTCTGGAGAAGGTAGGGATGAATTTTTTTTCAGCAAATTGCCAAGGAGTATTCATGTATGAGGCCTCAGGAATTTGGATTTGTAGTGTCTTAATGCTAAGTAAGTGTAAGTGTCTTACATGCGTTAACATCTGTGCATGCTTAGTGAGGAGCATTGGTTTTAGAAATATTAAGTGGAAAGATGCATGATATCTGGTGCATCTGTCAGACTCTTAGCATTTGGAACACAGTTACCACAGGTGGATTCCAAACTAGATACCTGTTAGACTTTCATCTGCTATGCTAAGGAAAATGGGAGGAAGACAGCTAGTCTGCAGCTTTCCACACTGCAGTATATGCTACATAAACCATTCAAGATAGTGTGCAGTGATAGCAGAGCTTGACTGACTTGTGTGAAAAGTCCTTGCCCAAGCTTCATGGTACCTGCCTCTATATTCCCAATTAATTGCTCTCCAGAGTCCAGCTTGCAGTGCTGCAGCCTGCCTGCAGCAAGCCTGCTGAGCACTGCAGCCTAAGGCAAGGAACTGAATGCTTCTGAATTGGCTGGCCATATTTACAGCAAAGGGACACAAGGTGTTGGAGAGACCACCACAACTTGGAAGGAGTGAAGGGAGGTGGGAGAGCTGGGCTCTTGAATCCCTGCTCTGGCAGGCATTACAACTGCTCATCATGGGTTTGCTTGGCCCTTTGTTGGCTGTATGTAGAGCCTTATCCTGTGAAGGATAACTGAGTGACTGAAGATACTCCTACAGACATATATGTGCTCAATAGTGCAGGTAGACCTTGGTGTGATGTGCTGTGATAAACAGTACAGGGGATCCCGGCTCCTCAGACTCTATAGTTTATGCTGACCTCCAGTGACCTATGGCAGTCCCTCTGCCTCTATAAAGGTACAAGGTAGTTTCTCTCTTTTAAGGAAATATTATTTTATCTAGCTTCAACCTCTTTCCTTACCTGAACAGTGATTTTTTTTTTCAGCTATCCACTTTGAAGCTATTTTCTTTGCAAGGCCAGACATACAGTGCGTCATGTAGAAAATCTTGATTTATGTGATGCACTAGATCAACCTGAAATAAGGAGGGACTGTTGTTTAATCAGAGATCAGTTCTTTTGCTTTACAGATAAAAAAACTGGTAGTTCAGTTCTTTACTATGATGCTTTAAGTTCTAGAGCCACAACTCTCCTACTTTAACTTATTGGTACAAATAACACCTTAGCTGGCTAAAAATATCGCATCTATTGCATGTATTTGGTAGCACTTTGTATAGCTGTAGTGTTCTGTGGGTTTTGTGTGCATCAGCAAGATCAGAGGGGAGAAGATCAGATATTACCTGTGTAATTCTTTGTATCTCCTGCCTCAGTCACAGTCACTTGCAGCAGGAAACCCCCACCAGTCCTCACATCTCCTAAGCCACTTGAGATGCTGAGGAAGGTTTCAGGAAGGTGAAGTGAGGCTATGAAGTGCAATGTGCAGGTGAAATGATGGGATAGGGATTTCATTTTGAATGTTGATCAGGTGCAGTAAGAGACTAGGGAAAAAGGGGGATAACAGACACGCGTGCTCGGTTATCATCCATCATGGATTTGAGAGCTGCTGCTATTGTTCGCTGTTTGAGTTATACTCACCAAATGAAGTTACAAAATCCTAAACTAGTTACATCTGAGCTTTTGTCACTTGCAGACAAGGTCATCAAATTTTCATGCCCACCTGGCAAGATGAGTTCCATTTGCATGATAAATATCATGCACAGATAAAATAATATTTGATCTCTGATGAATTTTAGAATTTGCACTTCCTGGGAGAGTTTATTTTAAAATACTGTATACTGAGGCATAGCATGGCTGTTGCTTAATTTAACAAGAGTTAATTAAGCTGATGCCATATTGATGAGTGTGTTAGAAAAACATACAAGCTGTGGAAAGTCTATGACCAGATTATATATCAACTTTGTTTTTTCTATTGTTTGTTCCTTAAAAAAAATGTTTGGCCCCAATAACCTTCTTTCTGTTACCATTTTCTTTGTGATTTTCTTTTCTCTTTAATGTCTGTCTTTTCTTGTGCTTAAAATAGTTGTGTATGTGGTTTGGATGGTTTGTTGAAAGCCTTTGATGTCAATACCATGTTCCTGCTGATTTCACTAAGTAATGACAGTAGGCCAAAATGACCATGACCATTGCTTTTCACATGTCTGGATGTCTTGCCATCTATATTTGCATAAATGTATAGTTCTATTTTAAATTTTGTTATTATTTCTATTTATATAAACTCTTGATCTACAGCATGGTAAAATTGTGGATGTGTTTCAGTTGTACTGTATGACCTTTGAGTCTGCTTTTGGAGAGTTTTTTGTTTTGTATTCGTTCAGTTACCTGGTAGATGGATGTTATCAAAACTTTGGATGCAGGTCAAGATATTAGATTTGGTGAGGGAACTTACTGCAACCCCAAAGGTATAAGCTTTGCTTATTTGTGTTGGTTGGTAGGTTGAGAGCAAGTGGTAAGAAGCCACAGGAGGCCAAGGTATTTGTGAGAGAGATTAAGATAACCTACTGCAATTTTGGCTGCCCTCACTCAATATAACCGTAAATGAGAACCAGGTTGTACAGCACTGCATGGTGCTAGCCTCCTCACTCCAAGATGCGTCAGAATCATGCCTGCTAATAGGACAAGGTTGGAGCTAAGGAGCTCTGTCCTTACGTGACACTGGAAGTCAAACAGGGATGGGAACAAAATCCAGATTGCTGATGACACATTTAATGTTTTAGGCATCCTTCTTCTGTCATGGGTTCCGGAAGCATAGCAGTAGGAGCTTTAAAAATATATAAAATGGAAGAAGTCTCTAATAAACTTCATTAGTGCCTTGTCAGAATGCTGAATATAATTCATACCTCAGAAGTCTAGGAATGATGAAGTAAGATCTGGCACGGATGTTAGTATGGTCTTAATTCTCCCTAAAGAGTTGATTATACATGTTGGAACAGTTCAGTAACGCAAACACTATAAAAAACAGATATGAAAAAAATAAGAAAATACATTTTTGTTAGCATTACCTTTTTGGCCTTCATTGTATCTGCTTCAGGTATCTGAAAGATGAAGCGAGTACTTTAGCGCAGGAAGTCATAGCTGTTAACTCACAAAAAGTGCAGTCTTTGAAGAAGCGTGTGTATCTATTTAAGTATGGGATTTGTTAGGATGTATTGTTAATGGCAAACAAGGTTTTCTTGTCACAAGCATTGTTGGTGATAAGATGTGACAGTCAGTAGTTTGTAGGCATGATAAAATGACACAGAGTATTTGAAGGAACCTTCTGATCAAAGGTGAAGGTCTTGTAACATTTAGTGAATCTGAGAATATTTTTAAAAGTACAGCAGGAACATTTGCTGTGACTCTTGTTTGCTTTAGATGACTAACCCAAAATTGTATGCAGCCCATACTGGCTCTACTTGCCATAGAATTAAGTGTTCTGAAACGTAGCATAACATAGAATAAAGTGTAACATAGAATTAAACAAAGAATTAAAGTGTTCTGAAAGTTTGCACTTCTGTGCTTACATGTACCTTAACTTTTGCTTCTAATTTAAGATGCAAGGATTTAGGTACACTTCATGTCTCTCAAGGATGTTTCTCTGTAAGGTCTTAAGATCCTTAACTTGTGAGTTCTGTTCAATAAGTAATTTTTCTTGTGCCTAGGAGCCTAGTGGTATGACCTTTCCCTGAGATATAGGAGACCTAGATTTTAGTTTCTTGACCTGGAAGGCAGGAACAGGCATATGGAGTCAAACCAGAGGTTCATTTAGTATTCATCTGGTCTTCTGTCTCTGGCAAGGCTAGTACTAGATGTATAAGATATAAACAAACAGCTTAAGAATAGAATGGTACTTACATTTTTTTGACTTCTTGAAGTCTGCATCTTTGTGTTGAGTAATGCTTGATATACTTTTCTTACATAAATTCAAATTAGATCTACCATGTCTGAGAAAATAGACTCAATTTTTTTCAGAAAATAGAAGGGAAATATTTGTACAGGGCTGCAGCTAGTGAAGTTCTGAGAGACTGGCCCCAGGCGGGCTTAGCTGTGGTATATGCACTAGCTTGGACATAGGAACTGAGTGCTGTAACTAACACAAAAGTTTGGTAGTTTAACTTCAGGACAGAATTCATAACTGAAAAGTCTGAAAAAACACAGAGACCTTTGTTAAGTCTTAAGACAGTCAAAGACTACTTTTACACCTCTGTTGACTACTACTTGCTTATCATACTGGTTTCTGAGGAGCTGGTTCAAAGGTGCTTTGTAGGAAGAGGTGAGATGCTGAAAATTGTAGCCTCACTGTCTCTCTATGGATTTAACTGTTCAGCTATTTATTTTCTTGTAATGATTTTTGGTTCCATTTTTTTCAGGAGGTGAAGACTGAGCAGGATAACATCACATACTAAATTCTTTCAAGCTTTGTCTTGTTGACTCTGATTGTTTTGCTGTGCTTCTAATGTAAAATCTGACTCCATGTGTGAACTTCAGAGTGTGCTGACAGAGCTTCCTAGCTGAGTCCATATACTGCCCACACACATTCTCTGAAAGGTCTGTCTTTAAGGCCTGAATCTAAATGCCTGGGATAAGCTAAGATTCAAAAAGCACAACAAGTCGTACTGACCTATTGTGGCTGTATTAAGCAACTGCCTGCAGATTGCCTATCATCAAAAAAGCCTTAGTTTGCTGCACTTTAACACTTCTAATGTTTCACATTAACACTTTAACACTTCTAATGTTTCACATTACTCAGCATAGCTAGAATTAAACCCTTAATAATGTTTTCATTATTGCTTTCCCAGTAGGACATTGGGTGCCTGTAATGTAGTAGTTGAGATAATCCAAAGTGAACAACATCAGTTTGTGGAGGATTAGAGCCATAACTGACTTTCAGCAGAATCCAAGGAAGTTTAAAGAACCATATGATTATGTAAATGGATGATGCTGTAGGGATAGGAGGGGAGTTATCATAGGAATTTCTTCAAGAAAAACCAAATTTGTATCATGAGCCTATCCTTTTTTTCATCTAAGGTGCAGCAAATTGCAAAGTAAGCTAAGCCAACAAAGGAATTTTGGAATACTTGCAAAATCTTCCTTTTGAAGAGAACAGACTTGAATTTCTTGGGAGTTGCTGGGTTTGAGGAGCATTTGCTTGTGTTAGCTAAAAGCCTTCCCTCCCCTGCAATACTCTATTTTCCTTTTGTCACACAACCTTCCTCCACTGATCTCTACAAAATGGCTGTCATGCAATCTGGCTTGTCAGCTGTTGCCTTTGTACATTGTGTTGGGTCTGGGATAAAGTTTAAGCTCTTCAGCATTGGTGCTTTGTAATGTTGTGAATGCTGATAGTGCTTTGCTTAAGGAAAAAACAATCAAACAAACTGATACTAAGCAGATCTGGAAACTGAATGCCTAGGAATAGTTGCATTTTGAAAGTTTTTTTTTCTTTGTTTCCCCTTTTACAGATACTTACATCAGTATTTTCATTATGGAAAACTGCATTGTTAGGAAACAGGCTTGTATGTAGATTTTAGTATTACATGATTTATCTTCAGAAAGCCAATTAGTGATTGGGTGGAAGTTAATCTCCTACTTTGCAAGGATATTTTACATCTTTTGTCTTAGAAGTAGCAACAAGAAAGCATTCTGCAAAAGAACATACTAAGAAAGAGCAAGAACTTGTCTGCTTCTATACATCTTTTCAGTGTATTTGTTAGAGGCTTTTTCTACTAAGCTAGTATGTGTCACTGTGAACACTATGCAGAGAGAGCACAATCCGCTGCTGCAGAGCTCCTCCAGGGAGACAGCTTAATCAACCCAAGGGTGAATTCTAACATAAGGAAGGTGACAGACTATAGAAATGAAGCAAAGATGTGAAATCTTTGGAAATAAGTATGTGATTCTACCTTCTGGAGTGGAGCAATTCTATTACACATTGTAAGGCATAAATAGAAAGCAATTCTATTATACATTGGAAGGCATAAATAGAACATCCATCCTGACTTCCTTTACTGTAGTGAATAGTTAGGAAATCAAGCTCAGATGCACTCTCTAAAACAGGGAACAACTATGAAACTAGGCTATAATCAACCAGATGGGTGCTGACAAATCTTCCCCATTGCAGATCACTACTAAGCGCATGATCCATCCTCAAGATATCAATTTTGTGCTTTAGTTTAGTTTGCTTGTTTTTTTTAGCCAAAACCTTGTTGTTTTAGGCATGAATTAGCAAGGCAGTGTTGGCACAGTGAACAACTGTAATATGCCCTCCATCTTAGCAATTTCATCCTCTTTTCAAACAGTTTTTAGAGCTGGCTTCTGATTACTGGTATCAGTACGGGAACTGAATGTACTTTTACTATTTACTTCATTTTGAGAAGGGCCGAGAGCTGCAGCTTAAGTCACTGGATAATGTAAAAACTAAGCTGTTCCAGGTACCTATTGTTTAGAAAGCTCTGGCTGTAATCAGCACGCTGTCAAGTTTTAGTATCCTTTTGAGACAGAGAAGGAGTAAACAGAAAAGCGAATGTTGGAGAGCTGAGCACTGAAGTTGATGCACAGAATGACCTCTGAATGTTTGTTTTCCATTGACAGGCTGATGACTCCTGGAAGTGAAATTCGATTTGTCCATAAGCAAATGGGTCTAGTCCCAGGCTGGGGAGGAGCTACCAGGCTAGTGCAGATTGTTGGCAGTGGAGCTGCCCTCCAACTACTGAGTGGTGCCGTCAAGGTGGACCCTGAAAGAGCATTGCACCTTGGACTTTCAGAGAAGACTTTGGTGTCTTCAGATGAAACTGAATCATTAGAAGAAGCCCAAGCCTGGTTGAGTCTATACACAGAGGGTCCAGCCAGTGTGATTCAGGCTGTGAAAAAGGTGGTTAGAGCAGCAAAAGAACTACCACTAGAAGCTGCCTTAAGGACAGAAAAGGAGGTTTTTGGAACTGTATGGGGTGGGCCTGCTAATTTGCAAGCACTGGTTCGAAGACCAAAACATAAGTGATTGTCAATGTATAAGAAATTTTCTTGATCACAAAGCTTTCACTAAAACAGATGTTAAATTGATTCATTTAAGAACTTGTTCATTTAAACTGGTAATAACATTCCCATGTTTCGCATATGGCAGATGTATTTGGTGTGCGACCACAAAGAAATCCTCAGCAGATTCTTTAGTGTTCTAATCACTCATTGAATGGAGATTAGTGAAATTAGTATGTAAAGGTAAATACTGTGCTGAGAATGGAACTATAATTCTTTTGGAATGAGGCCAAAGATTATTTTCTTTGGAGTTAATTTTGTTTTTGTAATTGGTGTGGAAATGAATTGCTTGAGAGCAGAGTTTTATTTGCAAAACAGGTGCATCTAAAGCTGCAAAATGAGAGTTCTCCAACATGTGGCCAGTGTCTTAAAGCAGCTTTGATGGAACAATAACTGATGCTACTTTTGACTTTTTCCATCTTCAGTCAATTCTTGCTGTAATTGCTGATAAAGTAACTAAGGATTTTGATTTTAATGCTGATTTTTATAAAAGCAGCTCTAATGCATTGAGGCTTTTATACCCTTCATTCACTGATTTGGATCCAGATTCTTAAATGTATTTAGATGTCTACTTGTTGATCTAGGAACCAGATGCAATCTAACCCCATATACATATGCGTATTCCTATAATCTGGATCTGTGCTGCTAGGCAGATGCAAAGGTGCTGACCTGATTTCTTTTCTCAGGATCTTGCTGAAATCTTAGAAGGCTGTGGTGTGTAATTCAAAAAATATATATATATATAGACATATTCATGGCTGAGTTTCCTGTGCTGTTGATTTAGAACAATTGTGTCTAAATCAGACGGGCTTGAGATCTGAGCCCAGGACTCATGTACCCCAGGGAGTGTGTTCACTAGGGAACTACGCTATTTGGCGCTGACAGGCTTTCTCACGCTCTGACCAGACATAACTAACTGTAGGGAAGGCTACAGGGTACAAGATCCCTTAGAAAAGGGAGGTGATTCCTTAGATGGAAATCTGTATTATAGTTTCTACAGTATGGCAGGATTCCTCAGCTTTAAACAGCGTGGTAACTATACATATGTTCGAGGATCTTGTGCCAGATTAATAAGGGATTTAGGTTCTGCATTGTCTGTTAGATTCTTTTGTTTCAAAGCAGATGCTGTGCTCTGCTGGGAGTATTTCACTATATGGTTTTCACAATGGGAGTATGTATAGCCAGAACCAATCAAAAGAATACTGAAGAGGGATGTGTTTTGAGCTGGCACCTTACTGAGGATAAGGAGATTGTGCTGTTCTGTTTTGTTTCTGCCTTCACATTTGAACTTGCTGCTAGAGGGAAACTTCAGATTTATATCTCCCCAAAATAAAGGTCAATTTTTATTTTCAATTTAAAGAAGAGAAATGGGAGGATGAGAGAGTACTGATCTGTTTTGTATCCCCTTGCCCTTTTTTATCCAATAGCTCAGTTGTTGGGAAACCTCATTCAGTTCCCTCTGCTGCTGGATGATTCTTTCCTGTACTCTAGAGAGTTTCAAGCACAAGATTTCCCAAGTAAGGATCCTTTAATCTAACATAGTAGGGCTTACTGGACTGTTTATATTGAAACTGTTTCACTTTTCATGAAGACCATAAAGATTCACAAGGGACTCTGGACTGCCAACGTTGTTGAAACTTCTTTGCTGCAGTCCAAACTTACTCAAACCCTACTCAGCTTGTCCAAACCCTACTCAGCTTTTTGAAGCAATAAACGCATCACATTGTCATTAGCCACCAAAATTGTGTTTTTAAATTGCAACTAGTTAAGCGTTACCTTAACTAACAGGAATAAATTTGCCATCAGATATTGTGATTGCATTTCTTAAATGGGTGTGAAGATTGCCTAGAACCTGAGTGAGACCCTTAAATCATTTTTTTTCAGGTATCAGAGTAAATGACCTATTTATGATATCCTGTGCACTGGGTGATGCAAATTTGAAAGAAATTAAATTGTAAGAGAAAAAAGTCTGTTGTACTTAAACTTTTTGAGCTAGACCTGTGCTGACAGTAAGTGAAATGCAGTATATAAATCTATTGAGGACCTCTTTCCATTTTGGTTTATAGACAATGAGCTTGCTTCTCATTTCAGCAAATGTATTTACCCAGCCATCCTCTCTTGCATCGAAGGCCAATGTCTGAGTCTAAGAAAAGCACAAATACTTAGTGCTAGGAATGTGTAGGACATTTTCAGAAAACTACAGAAATTCATTTCGCCCTCTAGTCTGTTGGAACCACAGATACACAGAAACATAGCTTATACTATATTCTGAGGAATATAGTTGTTCTAAGATTTTGTGAGCAGTTTAATGCGGTGTTCCGTTCACATAGGCATAGCATGTTCTTTTTTCTGTTTTAAAAACAAGTATAGCCTTTTGTATGAAAACCAGCCCAACTAAGTTATCATGATTGCTAACACATGAGGGCTTCAGACTGAGTCACATAAAATGGAATTCTTTTTTTCTGTTTCAAACCTAAATTCTTCATTTAATGGAACAGTTGCTTATCATTTTAAACCAACAAACAACTCTAACCTGTAGCTGACAGGTATTTTAGCGTTATTAAAAAATGAGTACAAGAGTCGTATCGTTTTCCCTCTTTTGGAAATGACCTAAAAAACAGACAAATGGGAACCAAATGCACAAAAGAAATTAGAAACTTGTGTTCAAAATTGGTAAGCACTCCTAATTGAGTGCTGGTCTCCACATGCCCTAAGGAATAGTTTGACAGCTCTCTCCTTAGCAAACTAGGCTTAATATTATATTCCAAAATGCCTACCTTGTTCCCTTCCTTTTGTGTATTGGGACAGCCTGCATGCTTAATCAGGTTGTAGCCGCTCAGCCAAACACTTAAATGTTGGATACTGTCACCCTAGGGATCACTTTTAGCAATATGGATACTTTATCATACTTGCTGTTGCCTATCCTTTAACATAAGCATACTTACTTACAAAATGGGCAACTGGATATTCTTACTAACACTGGGTTTGTAATATGATCATTTACCATGAGATGGGATGTCTACGTTTGTGGCTTTCTTTTGAAACTGAAGAGATGTGGTACAAATTTATACTATTTTAGCATCCTTTTCCCTTTACATTCAGCTCCAGAGTGGCTGTAGCTTGGTTAAAATTTTTGACCGGAAAAAAGTTTCCTACGGAAGGTAATGGTTTAAATATAACATAGGAATTAATGGTTAATTTTTCTTCCTAACCTCATCTGTAGAATGCATCTGCCACTCTGATGACTGGCTATTAAGCTCTTACAAGCCTTAACTGATTTTAGTAATTCACAGCTGCATTCAGCTAGCGGGAGCCAAAGGCAGCATCATGGGTGCTCACCTGAAAAGAGGCCTGCCCCTCTAGTTTGGTCAAGAACCCCCCAAGGATAATCATCAATGAAATTACTTGTAGATTATTTGGCCTGAAAGTCCTGAAAAGATCTGTACGGCAAGTCACAGTCTTGTATTTGGCACCTTGTTTCTAACAATACATGCCTTAGCATTAAGAGAAATGTACGTAAATAGAGGAAGTGTTCTTACTGAATGTTTTTACAGCATAGTGATTCTGATTAGAGCTACTGCATGCTAACTCAAAACAGAGAAAGAAATAAGCAAGCTAATAGCTGGAAGAAAAAACATTCCCAATTCTCTCTTTCCTTTTAAAATCCACGTTACTGACTTATTACAGAATTGGAATGTGATAATAAATATGTGATCACAAAAGTCCATTCCTTGCTGAGAAAGAAAAAAAGCTTCTCTGCTGCTGTTTTCCTTCTGTCCACTCTTTTCCACTCTGTATCCACTAATTTTCCTTCTATCTCATCTGTGGGTGAAAAAACCAGAAATGCAATAACATGCACAGCTCTGCCCAGAACAGGCATGTCAGTTTTCATCTTGGTAAGAACAAGTCTGTGACTTAAAATTTAGAAGTGTAAGTCCACAATTAAAAAAAAAATTTATTACTCCATTTAATTCTCTTCAAATGGTTGTGTATCTATGGCACCTTTTGTTTGAAGATCCAAAGCATTTACATATCTACTATTATCACCTTCTATTGATAATAGTAGATATGTAAATGCTTCAGATCTTCATTCAGGGACATGTGCATTAAGATTCACAGTTGAATTAGCTTTATTTTAAAAATGAAGCCTGGAATCAACTCATGCCATTTCTTGATCTGAAAAATGTAGAACAATTGGTCACAGGCAAAAAACAAGCAGTACTTTTCAAGGACTGGTTTCTAAAATTCTGTAATATACAGAAGTCACTTTGCAGGAGTTGCATCTCCAATATATGCACAAAGTCCTTTCTGTGCTGTCACTGGTTTTGAAGAACAGATAAACAGTAGTGCAGTCCTTAATATATGTGTTTTTCATTATAAGGTCAAATTTGATTATTTAACCCTCTTATTTCAACATGTTTCTGCTGTTAAAATTAAGGCTCTGTGCGATATTTTTGCCCACCCTAAGTGCAAAGTGAGCTGATCAGCTCTTGAGCTGAGAAAGGGTAAGCATTAACCCACAACTAATGTCATTTCAACAGAGACACACATTCCTATGGTATTGTTTGTGATACAGGGATGTCAGAATTTCAAGATACCATGCAAAAATAACCCTCCCTTTCAGCAAACACAGGAAGCTGGTTTATGGCAGTTTTGATTAAAGTTCCCCCATGAAGTTCAACTCATATCCAGGATTATTACTGATAAAATGTAGTTTTATTAAATTATAAATTCCGTAACAAAAACAAGACAGATCAAGAAAGACCTCAAAAACAAAACTACGAGGACTAGATGGCAAAGCCAGTGAAAATGCCATGAAGAGTATTATAGTTAGGAAATTTGCAACAAAAGTTAACAGCATTTTTACATTTCCATTGAAGGAAGGTAAATGATAGCTCTTTGTCTAGTAAAAACATTTTAACTCCAAACTCACATCTATTTTTCCTCACATTAAATTAAGCATCCTGCTCACACCCAACATCTTGTTTGCTCCCACATTCCTTTAGTGTTTTTTCATACATCAATCCATGCAGAAAGTAGTAAGACACTTAATGCAACAGTCAGATAATGAAGACAATTCAAGTTGTACAGTAGGTATACATTGGCCAAAAAGGGATCAAATACCTCCAAAGAGAAAATTCTACAAAATAAACACAAGACATTGTCAAGAAAACTGGGTATTGCTAAGCAGCTTCCAAACCATTAACAAGACAACCCAGTTTCTTACAGTTAGAATCTTCCAGCTGAGACATGTTAAAGAGACTTAAACAGGCCAAATCTGTTTCTTCCCTTCACCCCACCCTCCCACCAAATACACTGCTAGGTTCGAGTGCAATGCCAATGTGGACAGAAAATTTACAGATACAGGACTGAGTTTTTTAATCACATGGCTCTAGATTTAAACTTCAGTAACTGTGCACTGTCCATCTGGCCTTCTAGATCTTACACTCGTGTTTATCACCCCTCCCCCTGCTACAGGTCTATCCACTCCTGACTGGGTTGCGTTCGCATTCAAGTGTCTCTGCTGGGCAGAGGACGGGCGATGCTGAAGGTGAGCAGGCACATCCTCGCTGTCACTACTAGCATCCGATTCTGTTTCCTCAACAGAGGTGTCAGGGGCTGGCACCCTACCAGAAGATGATGATTCATGGTCTTCCTCTCCTTCTCCCCTATGACTCCTTTCAGCCATACTGTCTCCATTTATATGTAACTGGGCAAAGGAGTTCTCTAAAGAAGTGCTTGCATCAGGTGATGGCGTTGAAGGACTCATCAGCTGACCATCTAGTGAAGGTAGAGGCCTAGCAGAAACAGACGCTAGAGGCTGTCCAGCTGCAGCCCCTGGAGTCGGTGTACTGTCTGCACCATCAGCAGAGCTCTCTCTTGCTAGGTTGACAGTGTTAGCGTCACAGTCCAACCTAAGCCCAGCCACGCCCTTCTTTGGTATATCTATTATGTCCCGTTTTATTTTCCTGCGACGTCCATGCTCGTTTCTCCTATACTGAACCATATTTTCAAGATCTGCTACATATAAAAACCCAGCAATTAGCATTTCAGTGCTCTTTTTACCTTTGGAAAAGGCATCTTCCAGCTCTCTGCTGGTACGTTCATCATACTGCCACCAACCGTTTCTACCTTCATAGTACCAGGCATATTCTCCATTGCCTCTGCTTGCTGCTTTGAGTTCTTCAGGTGACAGCAAGGTTGGCTTGTCAAGAAAATCCTCTGGAATCTCCTGCCGGCAGAGCGCACATCGTTTCCCAAGCCAAGAAGCTCCCTTCACACACAGATAGCAGAAAACGTGCTTACAAGGCAGACTTACTGGATGGACACATGTTTGCAGACAGATAGCACATTCAGGAACTGTCAGGGAAGGTGTTGCATTAGCACATGACTCATTTGTCTTCCTGTTTGTAGGAAGCATGTTGATTGAATGATCTACTTCACCACAGCCAGCCATCCTACAGAGGATCAAAATAGATTTAAATCAGTTTACTGTGTCAACCTAAACTGGTACCATACCTCACCTCTGACATCACCACTCACATAAGATGCTTACCTTAAATTAAGGTAAGGTTTCATTTATGAAGGTCAACTTTTTTAAAAAGTGGCAGGTTAGCATTGTGTTTCTAGAATTGAAAGATCAAATTGAGTATCTGGAGACTTTCTTTTGCTAGTCAACGATCTCTGTTTCATTTTTAAGACATTGCCATGCCAAGTTAGAAAACAGATTTTGGAATTTTTTTCAGAAGTAGTGCTGATTAATGAAATTCACATAGCATAAAGGTCCTATGATAGCTTCAGCCAGGCAGCTACTCTGAAGCCTCCTCAAGGAATTTAAAGCATCTATTACTCTTCTACAGCTGAAATGATCAAGAGGGGATCTACCTGCAAACATTGAACAAAATCTCTTTTCACAGTTTACAGTACTGCTAAAACTATGTCTCAGACCAGGTTTCCATAGTGCAGAATGTGCTTGGCTACCTTCTGTTTCTTCCTCCCTGTCCAGCACAGTATACTATCCCTCAAACTGGACACAGAACCACCCCAGAACTGTAGAACGACTTGGATTTGGAAACTGAGGTGGCTTTTTTAAAAGATATCCTAGATTTCTTTTTCCAGGTGAATTCCCTGATAGAGCTGAATGCACCTCAAAAGGAATTCTTCCAGTCCAGCAAAAGGGGCATTAGAATACAGAAATTAAAATACTTTAACACAACTGCTATTTGATTGGTTTTTCCTCCTACCTTTTCTGCATTCCTTCTACCTTTTCTGGCCATGTTTTATTTCTGTCATTAAAGGTTATTTTTGTAATCGACTATAATAAGAACAGAACAAAAAGTGAAGAACAGTACTCCTTTGGCAGTTTGTAGCATTTCAATGGTTGAAATATTCTAGCCTGAACATGGAAATGCCTACTCAACTACATTTTAGCTATGGCAATCTTCCACAGTGTATTCAGTGAGAATTCTCCTTTCATGTTTATATTTATTAACAATCTAAAACAAACAGCAGATACCAAATGAGAGAAAAGAAGGGCTTTGGGGGCTGGGGCCTAAAAAGGTGTCTTTTAGAATTATTTTTTTAAATTTCTCCAAGGAACATTGGAGGGAGGCAAAATTACCTCCCAGTTAAGCTAGTCTTCATTGTACCGAGAGTTAAGAATAGCTCACACAAATTTAACACAGAAATGTGGGCTGGAAGGGACCTCTGAAGGTCATCTAGTCCAATCGCCTCCTGTACATGGTACCACAACAAACATGAGATCAGATCCGCTACAGGTTTTTATAGTGGAGTTTTCTGAAGCCTCTAAGGATGGAGTTTCCACAGCATCCCAGGACCACTTGTGCCAGTGTTGCACTATACTTCTAGTTAAGTTTGTTATCTCAAGGAAAAGTGTTACTGAAAAAGCCTCCCTTGCTTTAGACATCTTATAAATACATACTAGGATTCAAAAAAAAGATTGTATTTCAGTATCTATATTTATCTTTGCAACAACACATTTAAGTGCTATTTACTCAAATGTATTTCTATTTGCTGTTCTGATCGATCACTATGATTTCCTCTTGGAAGACTAATGCTCATCTCTTAATCCAATCTGTTACCAACTCATTCTTCTAAAAGCACTACAGTGTACATTTTTTTCTGAAGTAGTACATAATTGTGTCCACCTATATTTCAGTTTATCTGAATTTCTTTCTCTGAGATTAAGAACTCCTGTACAGATTTGTTTTTAAATCAACATGCCAGATGCAGAAACATGATTACCACTTGATAACTATCTTTCTGCTGTACAGCACATATATATCTGTGAGACCCACGCTAACAATGTTCTGAATAAACTGCTGTCTGGGAGCCTGACACTTCTGAGGTTGTTTTTTTTAAGCAGAATTTTACACAAAACCTATTTTTTTTTTAATAACCAAAAACTTATTAGAAAAAAAGGATGGAAGAAAAGCTATTAAGATTTCAGAATATCCCAGAATACAACTCAATCTGTATCTCACAGCAGAAGAGCTGAAAGAAAAATCCATGTATTGATTAACTTGTGCTATGCATGGCTGAGAAAAAAGAATCTGAATTTTCAAATGCTCCCATAATGACATACCGCTGTGCAAAAAGGCACAGCCACAGAGATCTCTATTTCCATGCTACACTTTTACAAAAGGCTTCTTCTTCCTGAATAAACTTTCTAAGGCTACTCTTTTCATAGTCAAGGTAGTCTGTCATAATTAAGATTTCAGAGACTGCTGGGACTAAAAATGCAACTCATTTTAACAAGTCAAAATTTGGTTCTATGAGCTAGCTTAGTAAACTAAAAGTAGAATGAAAGTTCTCACTTGTTCACTGAAAGCACAAAAAATGCCAATTTTTGAACTGTGCTCAATAGCTCAACCAGTAATTTGGGTTCTTTGATTGCTTATCGGGTCAAGTCAACAATGTAGCATATAAGAATAAAGAAGGAGTAGAAGTCCTACTAGAAATTCCTAAGCAATTCCTAATGACTTAGAGGAAAACGTTATAATGTAAAATGAATACAGCTGGAAGACTAAACCCTCATCTCTAACCAAGGACAACTCAGCAATATAAAATCTTAAAATGTAACAGCACATGCAACTGCCTTTGTTCAGAATAGAGGGCAAGTAGGCACCTGAAGATTTAAAAACAGAAGGCTTAGTTGATTTAAAGGAAAAGCCTCATTAATCCTTTTCTGTTTACCTTTTTAAGTTTCAAAACTAATTCTAAGAGTTTGTTTATAAGCTAGGGGTGTGTATGTGGGTGTGCATGTGTGTGCAAAACACGTAGGACTACTATTAGGATTGCTAAGTTATGGCTGTAGAAGCACTTTCATTCTAACTCCAGGGCATTAAGAACTAAACAAAATTGACAAGTTTTAAGAACAATAGTATTTAAAATATTTGGATCATCAATTCAGGCATAAATAAGGAAAGAACGAGCATCTGAATGCTGCAATTTAACACTAACACAGCCCAAAGCCAACTGAGAAGGAACTGGTCACACTTTCACCAGATCTCACCTTTTGATTTTTCTCTATTTTTGTACGAATTAATGTTAATTAATTCCAACATTTCATTTTGTATGCTGAAGATGTATAGCCTAGAGTGCCTTCATCAACATACAAAGTATACTTCGAAGAGATCTCTCAGAAAGAAAAGTAAATTATCATAAAATCACTCCAGATGAGAATAATTTTTCAAACTCCAAGTCAAATTCTGAACTGCAAGTATGCAGTCTTGCAAGGAGCTGACACACGTGAGTCCATTAACAAAACAGCAGCAGCTTACTTTTTCTGAATAATTTCTACTGATGCATGCCACAGGACTAGTGTCCTCTCTTCAGATGTATTCAGCTAGGATGGCAGGTCCTGTTTCCCACAGCAGGCTCATTCCTTATTTGTCCTGCTCAAAGGAACACTACAGTGTTTCAGCTTCCCTGCAAACTAATGGAAAGCAAATAATATCACTATTACAACAATGTTGAACAGAGGTAGCAGTGAGCAAAATACAATACCATGTTCCTATTACAGAAGAGAAATTAGTATCATTTAATCTACCTGATGCAGTCTATATTCAATGCATAAAACCATTACCATCAGACTTCCGATTTTACTTTTTTTTTTTTTTTTTACAATGACCAGTTGTGGCCCTCACTTTGATGCCCATTAGTAAGTTAATGACTCATTTTCATAAAACAACTATGTAAATGAAGGAGAAACAAGTTTGGAGCATGTTATGTTTATGCTAGTTTAACTTCTGATAAGTTGCTTCTTAAATTCAGAGAGTTTAAGAAGTCACCACAGCTTTCTAGAGCTGTATATAAAAGTGTCCATATCACATCATTCCAATCTAGCCTTGTTTCTTGCCTCAAACAGAACCCTCTGAATAAGAAGGCAAGGATGCAATTCAGCCTCCACACACACTGTGGTATTTTACACCCCTCTTCAGACTACCAGTTAATGTCAGTCACTGTACATTTTGCAGTATGTCTCTTACCAACCAGAATCTGAACTAATTCATTTCACAAATACAAAATGATTACTGGAAACTTTGTAAGAATTTAACAAATATCTAAATAAATCTAATGGAGGGAAACAGGAATCTGCGAAGTCAAGGAGAGCAAGGGGACCACTGAAATTTCAGTGTTGCATTCTCACATTTTAAGTGGGAAGTCGTGACCTAAAAAAGCCACCCTTAGTTGCAATTTAGAAATTCTCGGGGGGGGGGGGGGGGGGCTTATGAGTCATATCTGTATTTCCCTCTTTTCTGAGCTGTAGCTTTCAAGATAATTCTTAAGGAATTTGAACTACAAATTCCAACTGCTGCAAAATGTTACATATACAAAAGCTCTGAAGCAGATCTGGGAATGTTATATTATTAGTCTTCAATTTGCTCAACTTACATCATTTCACCACAAACACAGTGCATAGTTCAGACTTACATACAGAGCAGAGCAAAGTCAAGGAACGATAACTCTCAGAGAACATGAAGCATTTACAATGATAGTATTCTGTACTGTACTAGTTCATAAAATGATTGAACATTTATCACTGATAACAGCAGACAAAACTTTTTCAGATGGCTTCAGTGTAAGATGCATTGCTCAAAGTATTTTTATATAGCTCACTTCCATGTAGCATTCAGCATAGCTATTTTTAAAAAGAGTTCCTAAGGAAGAAATGCAAAATTAACATGCCTATCCATTTGTCATAACACCTTTTTGATGAGGGAAGAATCTTACCCCTTTATTCTCGTGACTTTCTCTTTCTTCACACATCATTCTAAAATTAAGAGCTGCAAGCACTTTAGAATTTTGGTTTTACTAATCCATTCAGACCGGATGTTGCGTATGCTATGATCAAAGAGACTGTTGCAACAAGCTTGATGTTTTGGGTGTGGCGTTCATTACTTCATCTTAGAAGCTGGCCTTCTTTTACTTCTGTAGGTATTGCTTGAAGCCTTTTATCTACTGTCTCTTAGAATCCACTATTAGAGGTGGCACATCACCCAACCAAGTGTTATGTGAGAATGAAGTTGGGTCAGCTCTGGTAGATTTCTTATGAAATAAAAATGCATGCACATATTCAAGGTATGTAATTATACCTACAAGAATCCAATTAGTGTATAACTACAGGATTACAGTACGGAAACTTTCTAATTGCTGTATAGCTCTTAAAAAGAACTAGTTCACAAACCGACTTCAAGTAACCTCTACATTTCATTAGATTGTTATTTATTTAATAAACCAGTCTTGAAAAGTTTACTAAACAGGATAAAAGACACTTGTGGCTATATACACACACCCCTTCCTGAACTCCTACTCCTTTAAAGTTAAGTGGTAAAGAGTTGTGCTATCCTTAGCAAATGGCCTTCTCTGTGTCAAGAAAAGCATGCCGCATGAGCAGCTATGCTATCTGCAGCAGTCCACAAGAACCCCTTCTTCATGCACACTTGCTAAATCCTGAATCCTCACACACACTGCTTTTGAAAGAGGTTCATTCAACAAACAGACTAAGGAGAACCCCACTCCAACATCCAAGAAATTAAATTTGGTATCACTGGGCAACAACTGCTCCCAAACTAATGCTCAATTAGTCCCTCATAACATACACCGGTAAACTCGAACAAGAACAGCTTCTTACTTGCCAAAGATAATTATTTAAATCCTAGAGTAAATGACAGACAGCTTCTCAAATTCTGCAACTCTGTACAGATGATTCTAGAATAGTTGCCACAAATTCATTACTTTTCCCCATGAGTTGAAAACCCCAAAGCTGCAGCATTAGTTCAGAAAAGTGAAGCAGCATCTGTAAATAAATAATTTTTATTTTTTTAGCAAGCTCTCTAACTCATACGTCAATACTTGGAGGCAGAGTGGAGGCAACAGCAGAGGAAGAGAATCACAGAATACTGCCCCCCTCCTTACAAGCCACCACAAGCCAGACAAATACTGTAGAAGGAGAGAATGAAAATGATTTTTTTAAAAAAGGGAAATCATCCTGCCATCAGAAAAATCTGTTACTGTCAACATAGTATCAGCTTAAGCTCCTGAGCCTATCAGATATTTTTTAAATGTGTTACTGGGTATTTGATAGCACAACAGATAAATAACCTCATTAAGTTTCCACAGATACAGAAAAGTGAACAGGAAACAGTCAAAGAAAATCTTCACAAATTACGAATGTGATGAGATTAAGTTGCCCATGATCTGCTAACTAAAAAAAACCTTATATATGCATTTGAAATTGAATTACAAAAAAATGAAGTGCAGAACAGTCAATTATTTTGGTATAAAATTGCTACATATTTATTCTAAATGAATTTCTTCTCCTATGCTACAATTAGAACACTGGATCTGAATTTTGATCATATATCATATTTCAATATATGTAATAGATCAAAACCTGAGTTTACCACTCAAATAAAATGATAGTGTATCAAAATACCTGTAGGAAAAGCAAACAGAAATAGATCTGTCTCAACTTATCAATGCTTCACGAACAGAAGATAAGTAGAAGAGGTAAGTAAAGAAAGAACATCTTTAGACTTGATTTACATGCACAGGATGTGTGTGTGGGGGGGAAATTCCAATAAAAAGACTTTTTTCCAACCAATTCCAGGGGTTCATTGTTTAACACTGCATACTATTAGTGAATACTGCAGTTCCATCTCTAAGTAAACAACAATTCAATTACACCTAAATTGATGCACCCTATTTTTAAGGAAACAAAAAGAATGTAACTTTTCCTTTCACTTAGCACAAATTCCGTATCACAGCACCTAAAAAAAAATGGTGCTTTAATTCAGCTGGAAAGGAACCACAGTATTAACCACACAAGACTATAAATCAAGACTGGAATAAAATTCCAATTTCAGTGTATATTCAATACAACAGGTTGTTTTTGATAAAACTAGTCCCGGAAGTCTCTAAAAACACAGTAAGTAGTCAACTGAGAACAGAAACAGCAGCTAACAAAGTAGTAAGATTGTGTTAGTATTACAAACCCAATGAGCAAGACAGTTTAAAGCTCTGCTCCCTACTCCTCCATATAAATATTTTGTGTATACTTGCATACTACAATACCAAATCATACAGTAGTTCTAGCCCATGTAAAAGAAAGCTTATCCTAAGATTAAAAAAAAAATTAATTGTGAAATTCCACAGCTTGGAACATTGTGATACACACCACTACCTTGTTTGTATGAAAACTCTTATTTACATAATATTTTATAATAATTTCTCAATGGTGACAATATGTATTGCACCAAAAGTGGGACTTATTTCATGTCTCATTTAAATATTCTAAAAGGATGCAATTAAAATACTAGGGCCCAGACCATCAAGCACAAAGAAACAAAAGCACTTCCATTAAAAAACACCTCTTACCTCCTTTTATGCGCTTCCTACTGTGCTCTTAAGAATATTCATATGATTTCTCTTCTAGTTAAACAAAGCTCATTACGATAATGAAAGCAACCCTGCTAAAGCAATGACATTTTGCAAGAGTGAGAACACATGCCGCAAAATTATTTTAAACACCGCACATAGCTATTTTAGTGAAAGGATCCTGCAACACGTTAAGAGCTAGAGCTCCTGACCTATTTATTATTGAGCAAAACGAAGCCTGGGAATTAAGGCCTTGCTGCGGCACACATCACGTACGGAATTTTACACAGATTTACGGGTGTCATCCCTCTTGGAGCAAAGTCACAGCCAAAAAGCGTCTCCTGGACAAGCCCTTCCTCCCCGCCCCCGCTCGCTGCCAGAGCCCGGCCAAGCGGCAGCTCGAGGGACGCGGGGGGCTCACGCGAGGGCAGGCAGGCTCTCCTCGGCAGCCGCGGAGCGGCCCCATGGCGCCCAGCGGGGCCGGCTCCCGGCTCCTCACAGCGCGCCGCCGCGGGGAGGCGGATCCGCCGCCGCCGGGCCCGGCCCGGCCCGGCTCTGCTCGGGCGGACGGGGGAGCCCGGGGCCGCGCCGGGCGCCCTGCGCGGCCGAGAACACCCGTCACGTGACCGGGGCAAGGGGGGGGGTGGGCGGGAGCGGCTCCTGCTCGCGCCCAAACAATAACACGCGCCCCCCCCCCCCCCGACTCGCCCCCGCGGGCGGCGCCGGCTCCTCAGCGCCGCCGCCGCCCCCCCCCCCCCCCCCGCGCCGCGCTCCCGGGCCTTTTGTTCAGGGCCGGCGCCTCCCCACCCGCGGAGGGAAGCGCCATCCGCCCCCGCCCGCCCTTCCCCACGCCGGAGCGGGGAGCGCCGCCGCCGGCGGAGGAGCCGGGGGGGGGGGGCCAGCGCCGCCCCCCAGCTCCGGGCTATCGGCCGCGGGGCGGCCGCTGGCGCCCTCCTGCCCGGCGCGCGCGCGCGCGCGGCCGTTGGCGTCGGAACGCGGCGGCGCCACGGACTCACCCGCCGGGCCGGCTCGCGCCGCTCAGCCCGCTCCCAGGCGCCGCCGCCGCCGCCACCTGCCGCCGCCTCCGGCCCCCGCCGCCGGGAGAGCGGGACGCACCGACGTCACGCGTCGGGGGGGGGGGGAGCGGGGGGGAAGCGCGGAACGCGCCACTGTGACGCCGCGGGGGGAGGGGGCGGGCCGCGCGTCCCGCGGAGCGCGGGCGGCGGGGTGGGAGGGGGCGGTGCGCGCTCCCGTGACGCCGCTCCGTGACACCGCCCCGCCGGCGTCGCCCCGCCCCCGCGGCGGCTCCTTGGCCGGGGCAAGGGCGCGGGGCGCGGCGGGGGAGGGCGTTTGTGACGTGGCGTGAGCGCATGGGGAGCGCGCGGCGCGTCACGGGAGGGCGCCTGTGACGTGGCGTGAGCGCATTGGGGAGGGCAGTGAGGGGTGTGCGGGGTCGGAGGGGTGTTAGCGGCGCTGCGGTCTGTCAGGGGCTGTGAGCGGCGTGCGGTGCGGTCGCGGTGCCCGGTGTTCGCCTGTCCGTTACCGTGCTGCTGCTTCTGGCCCGAGAACAGCCCGCGTATTCCGAAGATGTTTTCCCGCCTGCCTGCCATAACCGAAACCACTGCAGTTGCATCTGTCTACCGCTTGTGCTGCAGTTCTCTCACGTTTCTACACTTTTTTTTATGTCGTCTACAACGTAATCAAGCTGCAATTTATGTCTAGTGCTTGACACTAAAGTATTAACGAATGCAGTGGATTGAAAAGTAAAGACTGACCAGGCAGCATTTCCCCTGTTAAATTTACAAGGTTCCACCACCAATCTTCTGAAGATACTCTGACAGCGGAAAAATGTTGATTCCTATTTCAGTGTTTCTATTTATACAGCATTTTTTCTGCTTCTTCGAAAGTACGTGATACGGCATAACGCTGATACGACAGTGTATTATATTCGCTAAGGTTTCAATTCTTGCTGCACTTCCACAGTTTAGCAGAGACAGGAGAAAACAGTTTCTTTCTGCTGTAGTCAGAATTGCTCCAAATTAACTAGCAGTAAAGGAGTGCATGATGTGTGGTGTCATTCCCCCTTTCTGCACCTTCAGTGCATCGTCTGCACTGAGCAGAAAAGGATGCAACGTTGGCAACGTGCCACTGAAATCAAAATGTACCTTTGGCCGTTTTATGCTAGCAGCCAGTAGAGAGGTAGAGGGTTGAGCTCCAAAGCTGTAATTATATTAAAAGCAAATCCTGGTCTTGTTTAAATGGCATATTTACTTTATGAACTGCCATTGCTTATCATTCAGTGCATTCCTTTCCTCTAAGCTATTGCATACTGTGGAATCCTCCCATGTTACGTTTTCATTAAAGTGATATATTTTTGTGGCATAGAAGATTAACTAATACATGGAAAAAATCTGGAATTATTTTTGTTATTATTAGTGTTATTTTATATATAGTATTGACAGCCCATGACACAAGCTTATCCCTTGTGCTACAAGTTTTGAGCATGCTAAAAGTACAAAGTGGCCTGGCAGCCAGTTCAGCTAGGCAGAAAATCCTCTTGTGTGAAGCCTGTTTTAGACTGTCTTTGTCATTTGCTCTCCCTGGCACCTGACAGTCCTGGCTCCCTAGAGCATTCACTGGCAAATAGCGTAAAAGCAGTGCCCAAGGTGGTATCAGTGAGACAAAAATTACGTTTGGTTTAAATTGCAATTGTAGTTGTTCTGGTGATGTGCAAAAGAGCCTGGCCTAATTGTATGTTGATCAACAGGAGCCCAAAGCATAGTCTTGGGTTTACAAGTAGTTTTTCGCTTTGACTAAAACTATACAAATTCATGTCTATCTCAGCAACTGACACTTGCAGTCTTGCTGCATTGTAGCTAAACTGATTTCTGGTCACTATTTGTAGGTTGAGAACAGAGTACTAAGGGTCAGAACTGGCCTATGAAAATCCAACTAATATACCTCATGCAATATCTGTATTTTGCTTACCTAACCTAGACATATAGCAACCTGCGCCAAATACACTTCTGTGCAACAGTTTTGGGAGGACTGCGCTGTTTAGTGGTGAGAACAATCCCATTTTGCTTTACAAACAAAAAGTCAAATGGTGCTGAGGAGAAATGGGAAAAGAGAAAAGCTAAGGGTGAGCCGTGTTTCTCAGTTCTCTTAATCTGTGTCTTTCACTGGATCTTTGCCCTTTTCTGTCTGTGAACTCCCAGGGAGAAATCTTGATAGTTTTCTTTCACTTAGTGACAGTAAAATTCTACATAGCATACAAAACAAATTTATTTGTTGCTCCAGTTGGCAGGCAAGGTAAAATTTTGTTCTGCTAGTAAGTAAACATTGACTTCTGTCATTATCCCAGCTGTCAGAATTGTATCACAGTGCATGTTGCTGTTGAATTGAAGTCATCCATATGGTGATGCAGACAAGCAGAACATCTCCCCACCCTGCTAAAACAAATTACTGCTTTGCAATACAGTGTATTTAAATCTTTTAGTTTTCTATGAAGAGACTTTCCGGAATTAAAATCTACAGTTCCCAATAGCAAATCTTGTGCCTTAGTCTCAAGACCACTGAAATCTCTCTCTGATTCCCTCCCCATCAACAGAGGCTTTTAACCTAATATTAAAAAAAAAAAATACAGAATCTTTAAAATCTTGATGTTTTAAAAATGGTAAGGTTAGATTTTGGCTTTCTTTTGAATTTAGTCCCTGAGTTTTACATCTGTAGGTTTATGATTTTGTATGTAATTCTCTAGCTATAAGGCAGAAACTTTGTTTTAACTTTAATTAAAGCTGATATTCTTGTATAATCATACATCTTTGGAAGCTGAATCCTTTCAAAACTAGTAAGTGTCAGGATTCTTGAGAAATGTAAAATATTAGTCATGGAGAGAAGATAGCACACATGACTACATTTTATTTTAGTGAAAAGAATGCAAAATATATTTTATATGTTTCATTTACAGATTAATGAATTACAAATTATGGTTTCCTTTGGTATCATTAAATGGTATATGGTGGGAAGCTGAGCTCATCAAAATGCTTTTGATGGAGCATGAAGGTACTGCTGTCCCTTGTGATCCAGGTGTGCGCTGATCAGACTCCTGGCTCACAGAGGAAATGTGTGCAATATTATTCCTGACAATTAAAACTAGTAGTTGTTGCACTCCAAATCCTAGTCCTATTGTAATCAATAGCAAAAATTATTGAGTGCTTCTATTCTAATGTTTCCTGGGAAATTGCTCACTAGTGAGGTCTGTAGCGCAGGATGACATTTAAAAAGAGAAACTTTATACTGATGGTCTTTAAGACATCCACCATGTGTTGGAAAGTTAGCAAAGTCCTCAGACTTTGCATGTTAGACCCTCTGAGCTCATGAGTTCTTAGTAGAACATGAGAGTCTGTGAAGAGACAGAAGAAGTGGAAGTACAGGCCTGTAATTTTTGTTATGCCCACATGACATATTGTAATAGCTGTGCATGCACCTTCTTTTACACTAGAGGGCATGTTATTCTTTTTACAGTTGCTGTTTTTGAATGCTACAATAGCACCAATTACAATAGCATCTCCTATAGCAAACAAAAGGAATGAAAATAGGTAAAATAGCAAAATAAAAAATAAAGTAAGAAAATAATAGAGCAGACTAACAAAGAACAGGCAAAAAAAACTCCATAAAAATATTTTTACTTAGAAATTGATGTGAATTTTCACATCTCAGAGAAATTCTGCCTCTGAATCCTTTAAAAAGCTGATGCAATTCAAGAAAGCTTCCTCTCTGGAGCTCTTGTTAGGATCTGGTAGCGTTACAACTTTAGGACATAAAAGTGTTCTAGCAAAGCACATATCAGCTAGCGAGCACCGAAGTGTCTTGATCTACAAGTCAAATTGTTTTGTTATTATTTTATAAAAGAACCAAGAGCATTTCACCCTATGCAGTGAAACAGGTCAACAACTTAAGTGGAGGTATTTCCACTTTCCAATTAAGATAATAATGCTTTAGTCTGGAATTTTTCAATTAAAAATTAAAACATCTCTGGATGAATCTGTCCTTTAGGCTTTACTTGTATGAGAAGGCTCACATGAGCAAGATTTCCAGACACCATTTCACAGTTAATTTTCTTATTTCTCTTGTTGCCTGCAGAAATCAAATTTTTCTTCGTGCTTTTTAGCACAAAACCCAGTTATTTTCAGATACTACTTTCCTGGGGTTTGCGGCTTTGTTTTGCTCTGTTTTGTTTTGTTTTGCATTCCTTGCACCCTTCTATGCTTTGATTCTGGCTTTTTTGGTGAGAAACCCTTTCACTGTGATGGACAATATCATCTGAATCTTTCATAATAGTTTTTCACGGTGTCACCAGTTACTGTAACAGCATTAAACATTTTGCAGAAGGATTCAACGTGTAAGGACTACAGTACTGGGCTCTGCTCTGCACAGCCTAACCTTGCTGTGCCTTTGCTTCCTCCAGTCTCCTCCCCAGAGTTTGGCAGGGTAGTGCTCTCTGACAGGGTGTCCTTTCTACATCAGCAGTGGGGAGAAAGAAAGACATGAAGCAGATCTTGGGAGGGAAGGGAGTGAGGAGCGGGGCCTCGCTGTGTTGTGTGCAATCCCCTAGCATTGTATCGATCAGGAAGAGCACAGAAGAGGATAGAAGAGGAGAGAGTCTCATCTCTTCTCCACAGCAGAATTGAGTTGCCCAGAAGCAGGTTTCAGTGCCCTGAGAAGATCAGCCTCAGGAACAGATCGGTTTTTGTAGTACTTAAAATAATGAAACATGTTTTTTTAACAATGTATAGAGCTATCGTATAGAATTAATGAGGACTGTGAGAGTAAGTAGCTAAATCATGCAGAAGTGTAAATGTTGGCTACAACAGGTAACCATGTAGAGTGACAGCATCTCTTTGTCTCTTGTCTCTTGAGTAAGGAATAACAACAGAGTATTAAGAAAATAATAGTATAAAGAAAATAATTGGGTTAAACGTTCTTGTTTGAAGTCTAGTCTCTCATTCTTTGTAAACTATCATGCAGTAGTGCCTGTTAATGTTTTTTGAATCTTTAAATGCCAATAACAGACTAAATAAATGTCTATGAGAAGGATTTTCTTTTTGTGGCTTCATCAGCCTTTTCTCCATAAAGAAAGAAAAGAAGAGAGAGTTAGTACAAAATCTTAGAAAGAAATGTCAGTTAAAGCTTAAAATAGGCACACCTCCTTAAATATTGTAATTACTATTTTAATAACTCTTGCCCTTAAGCTCACACAGGGTGGGACAGTTAACACAGGGATGATACTGCAGGTGGGAACAATGCAGTGTCACCTGCTTTGACATCCATTTTCTAAAATATTTTCAGACAATATGGCAGTACAGGACAGAATAATGCATTTCTTAATGGCATGAATTCTGAGTTGACAGGATTTCACTGAGCATTTGAGGCATATATTAATCAGTAGTGCTACACTGCCTCCATATCTTAGAGTTTAATTAACAAATTCACTGAAGAAAAATAGCAACCATAAGCACTGATAATGGGATGTTCAGCATAGCATGCAAAATAACTATTTGAACATTAAAAAAGAAGTGAAAAGTTAATGATCTGGTTACACACAGCCCTGACCCAGTATGTAGTTATACACAACCTTCTGTTTATTTACTTCGTTTTGCAAGTAGTTTCACTGGATCTAGCACTGCCCATGTAAATATCTATATATATAACTGCCTATTGCCTTGCAATCTTGTTAGATTGGTCCAAAGCAGAGATGAAGGTTTTTATGCTTCCTCCCAAAAAAAGGGAACAAGAAAGGGTCAAGAACATTTGACTGCTATTAAACCCTGTATAGATCTCCCGCGAGAAGAGGGACAAGTCTGCATTCTGTTTGAGTTCTCTGACCAACTAGTTTAGAAGTGGTATGAGCACATTCCCCTGCCGGCAGCATTTATCAGGAAGAGGTAGAGTACATGGCTAACTCTAGTAGAAGATAAATGACTTTGAATCTCGAGTAAAGGGATGTATTTTCCTGCAGCCTAGGGTGTAAGAGCCTTTCCTTTTGTATGCTTAATGCCTTAGCTTAGGGCATTTCCTGTGCATCATTTTACCTCTGGTGGTCATGATTCTTCTGATGAGCAGGGTGCAAATCAGTTCTGTGGATTTCATAGAATGACAAGAATTAGATATAACAACACTGTCTTTTCTCTCTGGACTATGAGGAAGAGACAAGCAGAAGAAGGCAGAAATTGGGGAAGGAAAGTTCAGAAAAGGATTACAATACTTTTGGGACCCAGAGCGCAGAAAATACAGCTTTCTAATCTCTGCTGTGGTATAAACGTTACCAAATCAGTAGTCAGTTTATCTTTTTATGAGATGAGTTATAATACTTACCTATATAACAGGGGCCTTGTGAGGATTCATTAGCTAAAATAATTTGAAGAGGGAAAGTGCAAAGTGGTAGTATTCTGCTGATGCCATAATCCTCTCTGGGAATGTAAGTGTCATCAGGGGACTCTCTGAGGAAAACAGTTCTTTCTAAATGGCAGTTTCTTGCCATTTATTGTCTACTATATATTCATGAATTTATGTCTGCTTTGATTTTCTTTACTGCTTTTTTTCTTTTTAGTTTAGTTGACAGAAGCACAACCTGAAATTCGTTTGTGGTGATTATACCCTGGGAATTGCTACATATGAGCCTTAGCTTTTGAGTGCATCAGTTCATAATTGTTGGTCCCAGTGGAATTAAAGTGAGATAAAGAGTTCTATTCCAGGGTTTGTTGTATGAATTAGATCTCTCGGTGCATCTGTGTCATTAGCTTGAAGTTTGGGTTTTTAGATCTGTTTTAATAATCCTTAAAGCTTTGTGATGTATTAATGATCTGTATATTCTTCTAAATGGCTAAGGCAAATAGACCATGCATTTTTCTGCTTTATTCCAAGTTCTCACAGGAGCTGCATTTTTAAAAAGTATTCTAATTATATGGATCATTGAAAGCTGGGGGAAAAGAGGGATGAAATAAGGTGTTCTAATTTCTTGATTTCTGGCAATGCTCATAAAAGTGATGAGTGGGAGGTATTAGAAACAGATAAGGAGCCTCAGATCAGTATACTTTGTATTTCTGAAGAAGATGTTACTTTGACTTCAATTCTGGCCCTTGTTCATACTGGCTAGCGCTTTCCTCCAGCATTAGTTTCACTGAGTTCAATTAATTCATTCAGATATATGATGATCACTTCTTCCATTGCTGTTTTTCTCTCTCCAGGGTAGTTGTGATAGGGTTCTTTAAATTCAGATAATGGAAATGGCTACACAATATCCATTAACTTTGAAATTTGCTCTGAAAATCTCATTTTGCATGTCTCCATTCTGTGTCACCATTTGGTGTGCTGACTTTAACTGTGCAGTGGATAATGCCGTAGGGACACATTCACAGCTAGAATAACTCAGTGCGGTTCCAGGGAATTTAGCAGACTTCCAGCTACTTATGTCAGCAATGAATAATATACAGCTTTTAAATTGCCAAGCAGGTGAATGGCAAGATGTCTGGGCTACATCCATCCCCAATGTAAATTCCTGGATTTATACCAGGGCTGAATTTATGGCATCTGTTTACCTGGAGGCTCAAAGCTGCCCTCATTAATTATTCATGTTGAGCAATATGCTACAACTATATTGTTCCACTTAGCATGGATTAAGTTGACTGCTGTTGTTAGAACATATAACTCCTTGCGTTCCAGTGAAATGGCACTGAATTACACCTGCTGCAAATTGCTCCCTATGATTTAATCCAAGGTTCCTTTAGAATCAACACAATTGAATAGTGAAGCAAATCTGAGTAAGATTTTAATGTCTTACAGTGAGCAGTTAGGCTAAAAAAAGTGGTCAGATATGTATGAATTCATTTACTCATTTCTGATTTATATTGCAAACTCCATAAGGCTAAAAATTTCAAATTTTTGTAGCAGTACACCTTATAGAAGGCATGGTGCTGTTGGTCTGAAAAAAAATGATGAACAGACTTGTACTTTCCCATGCTATTCCTATATTTTTAAGGAATGTGTGTGGTAGTATACATTCTCAAATACAGAGTGGTGAAAAAGCTGGATGCTTCATGCTCTTTATGCTGTAGCAAAGTTTCTGTGGTGCTCAGGCCTGGCATATTAGAAATATTGTGTAGGTTCACTTAAATTATCACTGATTTTTTTTGTTTCAGCTTGATGGGACATAGGTTAGTTGTGTTGATGAAGTAATTGTCTCTGGAACCAATCAGCTCACCCTGAAGTAGACACCGAAGGTGGGACACAGCTGCTGTGACATGTAATGCCATTTAAGACATTGTGTGAGAGGTTAAGAATCATGCATCAGACTTGTGGATGTGAAACAGCCCCTACAGGAGACTCTTTCAAGTGGTGCCTGGAAGTCCAATGGGATGCGATAGGGAATGTATAGTGGCACTGGTCACATTTGTTTAGACAACTGAATCATCTTCCAGGCTTCAGTAGCTGTATTTCCCAGTTCTTCATTGACTGTAACATGAGTTTAAATACCTAACCTGGCAGCAACCTCCATGGAGATGCTTAGGCATTTTTTTCTCAAACTAAAACCTCGTCCTTTCTCTCAGAGCTGAAACCAACATAGGTCATGTGGAGAGACTGTGACTAACCATCACTGTGGCTCAGCTGACATGTCGTGGCTTGGCAAATCACCCGACCGTGTGTCCAAGACCGTCATTTTGTAGCAGGAATTATACTTCTCCATCCCCAAGCTTGTGCATGCTGATAGAAGCCAGTGATCTTAAAGGTAGCTTAAAGAGCAAAAGAGAGGGCTTCAGAAGAGAGGCTGTGGCTCACAGGGTTGATAACAGCTGCATTACTCAGAGCTGCAAAAGCTTTCTTGTTCTGACAGCGGATCTTGAAGCACTGCATCACGTGAGCTTGCACTTGTGACCTGTTTATCATATATAATGAACTATGCTTAAAAATTCCTGTTGTGTGGTGGCAGTGAATGGATTGTGCAACTTATACAAGGGATACTGAAAGTCTAAAAGTGCAATAACACAGTAACAGAGCAGTGACCATAATACTCTTTAACAATGGAAGTCTTGTTGACAGTCGAACATTTAAATTAGAAAATTCCATTTCTTGAGATGCAGTGAAAGACAGGATTGTTAACTGCCAGTACCCATAACTTACCAGGTAATTGCAGTTAGGTATGGACTATGCTCTTGTCTGATTAAACTGATTTACCTAATAATGAAGGCTTATTGTAATATCTATGCTGGGTTATTTCTGAACAATAGAAGACTGAGGCCTAAAGAGTAGCCAGTGGAACGAGCTGCCTCCTGCACGCCAATAAATTATCCAGTTTCTGTTACAAACAAGAGGCATTGTGTTCTGCCAGGCTTACAACAAAGAAAACATTATCTGTCCGGACTGTGCCTTGAACAACAATAATCTGTATTTCCAAAATTGAAACTGTAATTAACTATTACTGCGAGTCCACAAAACAAAAATGAGGAAAATGATACTGTTAGGTCCTTCTGACTCTCAGATTCCCAGTCAGCATCCACTGAACCAGTGGTTCATATTTTTCTCCACAAGGATAATTTTGCATAGCTGTATTGGTTATAGAGGTATCATCCCATGAACCAACTGGCACAGAGTCCCTGTATCACTTCTCTTATCACCCACCTACCAAGCAAGGCATTGCCAGAACAGACAAAGTCTGGTCATGACTCCTCAAATATTTTGGTATATCATATAGACTCTGTTTGTTACTGGAACCCGACTATACAGCAGCCCCCTGACAGCTGAAAAGTGGTCACAGTTTTTGTTTTGTTTGGGGTTTTTTTGAGCTAAAAGTAGATTGAAATCACTTCTTAATGCTCTTTTTCAGGATTGCATTTTATTCTCCTTTGGTTGCAGTCTGAATTGTGTCAAATAGAATTGTGGAAAATAGAGTAAAAAGAGTCTAGATGATCTTTCAAGGTCTCTACCACAAAGCAGGCCCTCTAAATTACAGTTGAGAATATATAGATATATGTGTGTTTATCTGTATCTTTACTGTCAGATGTGAAGACCAAGATCATCATAAATCTTACATTTTATACATGTAATTAAATATGTCATTAAATTTAAAATGACGACTTTATTGATATCATCTGGACATAGTGGCAAATAGTAAAAGTAAAAAATCCCTTAGTAGGTCCTTAGTATCTGTTAAGATGCTTCCATGGAAAATAAATCAGAGTGAAAGCACTCCATAGCTAAGGAGCTTGCTATGTTATCCAAGATGGCTGAATGCAAAAAGAATTTTGAGTTTTGAAATAAAACTGCAATGAGTTAGAAAAAGTACAGAGAGCAACCAATTTAACATGACTCATACAGGTCTTACCCCATTTTTAAGGCTGAAACTGAGCAAAGAGTCTAGAACACACTGGATGGTAGGATCAGAAGAAAGGAAGCTGAATAGATTTTTCTTTGCAATGGAAACTTTCAGGGGGAAGTTGTAATCTTTTCAGAGTGCTATGAAGTCAGCTATTGCTCAAATGTGTAAACTCATCCATCCTTCAGCTCTGCTGTCTCAGACTAACACTGTTCGTTGCCAAAATCTGTGAGCCTTCACAGTGAGTTTTAAAGAATACAACCTTGAAACCAAGGGCCAGCTTCCTAAATGTAACTAGGCCCTTTTCTGCCTCCTGTGGCTCTTTTGAAGCAGCTTTAACCACTGACTTCTTCAAAATTACTCCCTTCCTTGTGCCTAGATGTCACTGGTTCTCCAGCCACATCAATTTCTGTGCTGCACATCTATGCTTCTGCTGATAAGCACATGTAACACTGCTTTAGCTCAGAGGCCATCCAAGAGACCCTGAAACTTTTTTTTTAATTAAATGTTCTTTACTTTCCAGCCATGTGATCTTAATTCCTTTAGTAGGAGCTCTGATCTGCTCAGACCTCCGCTCTGAACTGGGCCACCCAGCTGTGAACCTTGCTTTCCAGTAATCCAGTGAAAAGCCACTCTCTAGGATCTTGGTATTTGAAGAAGATGCCTTTCGCTCTCCCTTTGCATGTCTTTTTTTTTTTTTTTTTTTTTGATTTCCAGGTCACAAGATATGAATGAAATGACAAACCTACTTGGATCGATACAGATATTGATGCACCCAGCTAGGGACTTAATCCCAAAATTTCCTCTGCTTTTTAATTCTGACTGCATTAGGCAGCTCATTGCCTTGCTTTCTGAGGATCCCTGTAGGGACCCAGCTTTCATGATGCACGGTGGGAGGGGACTAGCTTGGCATTGAAAGCATGGCAGGGGTGCAAGGAGTTGGAAGTTGTAACCTAGCCTACAGGCTTTCAGAAATCCAGAACAGTCCTTCATTTTCACTACTTTTAGATATAATGCATGCATATATATCTTAAGATGGCAAAATCAACAGTTCTTAAAATTTCATCTGTCTTCTTGAGCAATGATTTGGGCTCCCTCTGCTGGCTCTTTCCTGGCAGGCACAACTGCTATACCATCTCTTATGGCTGCATGTGCGGCTGCGCTCCAGTGCATGCACATCGGAGAAGCTGGGCCCGAGACAGACAGGGTTGCAATGCTTTTAGCCCGCAAGTGAAGTAGAGTTATGGTGATTCGGGAATTTATGGGGTCCTTCAAAGACTGATCTGTTGCTGAACGTGGTGTTTCTAACAAAAGGGGATCAGTTCATGTGTGCTGTTTGGGAGGGCCCTGTTCTTCTCAGCAGTGGCTTTCAGGTGCAGTATAAGGCTGCAATCCTGGCTGCTAACAGGTATCACTGATCCCAAGGTAAGTTTTCAGTAGGGAAATAATATTGTCCTACCAAAGAATTAAAAAATCATAAATCTGTTTCTATGCCCTTCCCCCCTCACCCAGGTCATGATGCAGAATTAAAAATTATAAGTTCAGAAAGCAAAACAAAACACTCATGAACACCGAAAATAAGAAAGCCTGTTTTCCTTTGGATTCATGTATTTCGACCCCAGCCCTTCCCTTGTCCCCAGTGACCCTTCTTCTGCTGAATGTTCCCCACAACACCCCCTTCCAAGCAGACGTATAATGCTGTGTGCCCTGACTGGCAGACAAGGATGTGTCTGTCAAATGCTTAGCTACACAAACCTAATTTTGGGGGGACTTCTTCAAATCAGGGTGAAACTGGCCTGCAAGCTGAAAAGTTATTAGAGCAACTAACTGACAGATGGCTATCATGACAGCATAAATTTTGTTCCCATAAGAAAAGGGGTTATATAAAGGTTATGTTTGCTTTTCTTAAAAATTTCTCTTCTGAATTTGGAGTCTTTAATGTTCATTGAGTGACTGGGAAACAAAGAGGGTTAATTTTGTTTGGAAAAGGCAGGAAAGCTGTGATTGCTATCTAAAGATGAATATGGGAGCTACAAATGCAAGCACTGCATATTCTGAGACAGGTTAAAATTATAAGCTAGCTGCAGATCGGATGGAAGTGAAAATTTAGTTTTACCTACCTAAATTACTGTGTGTGTTTGTCATGTGTTAGATTTTTCATCACTTCCTGCCTCCAGTGAGCACTACTGTTTATTATGGTCAAAAAGGAGATAGGTAGGATTTGTATATATAAGGAAGGAATCTTTAGTTCTTTTTCCTTCAGCTGTCCTCTAAATGATTGCAATTCATGGTCATATCCCTCTCATCCTTAATGCTGCTATATCTGTTATCTTCTTTATAGGTGTAGGTAGATGTGGGAAAATCTTAACAAAATATGTATAGAAGAAACATTAAGAGATATTGTAGTCTATCCCTCTAATCTGATGGAGGACCACCTATACCTCTACTGTTTAATAGCTGTTTTTCTAACTTGGGTTTATAGAGGTTTATTGACAGAGGCTCCACAGTTTTCTTATGCAGTCATTTCCACTGGCTTATCTAATTTGCCATTAGATACTTTTTCTAATGTCTTACCTGGATATCCCTTCTTACAGTTTAAAAGCATAATTTTGATCCTGTTCATCTTATACCTGATGAACAACCACTGTTATATACTTGAAGAATGTTAATGTGCCATCTTCTCTTGACTAACTTCCTCACTGATCATTTTTCTGAATATCTGACTATTCTCTTTGCTCTTATCTGAGCTATTTCCAGTTGGACCTCCTCTTTCTTTCTTGAACTGTAGTGGCTTAGCAGGACACAGTGCTTCAGCTGAGACCTTTAGCATGCTGACCAGAAGTGTGTCACATACCTTGCAGGCTATATCCCTGCTTGTGTGTCTCAGTATGATGTTTACTTTCTTCCCAACATCATGACGCTATTTCTTCTAGTTCATCTGTGATTTACCATTGCTGCCTAAGAGACCTTTTCTCATTCTTCTATGTATTTGGATAGTCCCGCATGAATGTAGTGCTCTGCATTCTCCCTTTTAAATTTCATCTTGCTGCTTCACGGAAGCCCATGAGAACCTTCTCAGGCTTTGGTTGGAGACTTCACAGACTTTTGCTTAGCTGAGCAAAGAGACAGTGTATGCTTCAGACCTGCCAAACACTGTGGAAGTGGTAAAGTATTCTTGGTATCTTTTCACGGCTTGCAGCAGAGCTCACACAAGAGAACATGTGTTTGTGCTGACAGCTTCATGTGGAATCATTATTGCTTACACAAAAAATGGTACTCAAAGTAACATTAACCACAGATCTCTGTGTTACTATATTAAAAAATCAAAAGATATTTAAGAAATCGTGCAATGCATCCTCTAAGTAAGCCTCTATATCTAGATGCTTTGCACTGCCTATTGCCTTATAATGTGCAAAGAATGTGCACTTTTCAAATTAATATTGAAATTCCTCATGATACAGTTGACCATTTTTCAAAATGTGGCAGTTATTGCTCTCCCCCATGGGGAGATAGTTGAAGGATGATGAAGATGTTTTTGCAGCTCCAGTTCTTGGTAATAAATAATACAATGCATGATGCTGTTAGTGTGATTTTTTATTAAGTAACGTTTTGGTAAAAGCTGGTTACAAAACACACTAAGTAGGATTTATAGACCTGAAATTATGACTATCCTGCATTCCTCTCCAATGACTTATTTATTCTCATAGTCAGAAAACAAAACTTACTATATTGAAAAATAGTTGGTACCTCTTTAATTACAGCTTAGGTACAATGTGGACATTGTGCTCTTTAACCACCTACTGACAGTAACTGAAGTGCAGTGGGCCTGCATTTTCTAGTGTATGAAATTGCTCCTAGGATTCTGCTAGACCCATGAGAAAATTGCAAAGAATTCTTGCTTATCCCTGAGCAAGTGTTTCTTAGTTGAATTAAAATTCTAAACTTCATTCTTAAGATCTTAATATAAGATGCCCCCCAATGGTGCACCAAAATCTCAGCTTAAGGCGCCCGGCTGACTTTTAAATACTTACTTTTAATTATCATTCTTTTCTTTCCCCTGGGATTAATTTTGAATATGTAAGTCTCAGAGAGCATTTTCCTCAGAACTTTTCTTATGTTGACAATTCTCCATTTTATAAAAAGAGCAAAACTAACCAAACCAAGAAATTGATCTCTCAAGATTTCCACTAGCATGAGTATACTTTGTTTTCTTTTCTCTTTCCACCTAAGCAGCAGATCCAGTATGTCTAGACTTGAGTAATGCATTAGAAACAGCAAATAAAAGGCTGTAGGAATCAGGATATGAGAAAAAAACATGTAATTAGTGTCTCTCGTCTGTGCTTTTTGAGATGCTAATTACATCATTTTGATGTACTACTGGAGCTCAGATACACCAATAATAAGGAATGTAAAAAGCTCATGTAAAGTAGAATATTGCCTTGCACTAAAATCGTCTGGAGCGCTATCAGTAAAAGATACTACAAAGAGGATTTGTGAGGAATGGCTCAGTCCTCACTGTTTTCATTAACAATAATGTAAACAACTTCATTAACATTCAGGAAGAATGGTCAGTTATTACAGATCCCGTTAGGAAATTAGCTTACCATCAGTGGGGAGGAGAATGAAACGGAAATAACGTAGTATATTACATACATATATCAATGGGCTGAGCATGTAGCCTGAGAGGTCAGGCTGTGCTTTTGGTTTTCATTTGGGGAATAACAAGCATCCAAGATGGAATGCCCCCTCCCAGGCTTTCAGGCTGTTTGGAGCTCTAATGGTCCCTCATCTAATGTGTTTCCTTTTTTAGAAGAGTGTGATCCAAAACTCCAGTTCTTCCTAGTCCTTCCTTCCCTCTCCTCATGCACATACACACCTATATGCACATGAGGTTTCCAAATCATGCAGTTGTATTCTCAGTAAAACTGAGTTGGTCATTAAACATACGGCTCATCTACTGAACAGAAGGTGTTAGGGGTGGGGTAAGTGGGTAAAAATAGATTTTCTTCCTTTTTTCTTTTTTGGAAAGAATTAATTAGAATCTGGGAAAAATGCAAGCTCATCATACTTGGGGAATAGTCAAAGTTTTGCCCTTGAGAAGAGGGGAGAGTAGTAGTGGAAAAGTAGTAATATCTTGGGTACTGTTGGTGAATAGCATGATAGGAAGACACAAGGCATCTGACAAAGGCATCATCACCAAATGTAACAGAACTGTGAACTTTGGCTGCTGTTCAAGTTCTCTCCTTGTTTAAGAAGAGGTTGAATGACAGGCCGTTGCCCAGCTGTTGGATCTCTTGCTGGCAGAATGAGATGCTTTCATTAGCACCTAGCAGAGAGATGTGAAGGAATAAAATAGGTGTGTACGCAGTGTTTGCTTGCAGCTGTGTTCTGCTTGTAAGGCAACGGAAATCTGCTCAAGTGCCACCTTGCTAGCTACCACTCCTAGTAAAGAAGTGGAAGTCCTGAAGATGAATGTAGCGTCACTTAACAGTTCCTTTGCTATCTAGAAGACTAATTCAGAACTAACAGTGGGGAGGAAGGGGTGGTAAAAGAGTGACTTTTGTTTTGGGTGTTGTTTTGGACATGACAACTGACATGGACACTGACATAGCAGTTTTACGCTGATATATGTCAGTGTCATTTGGATCTAATTTGCCAATTTTTGGTTCCCTCCCACTGTCTGAAACTATTCATCTAGTTTCCAGCGAACAGAATTACTGGAGTAGCTTTATGACAAATTTTGTTGTCATTTACTCGCTGGATGTGTCTCTTATGAACAAAGTGTCACAGTACAAAATAAATACCTTTATCATTTTGAATTATGCTTTTGCTGTAAAGTATTTTTGGAAGTTTGTACCATTGCAGCCTCAGCAACAGAATCAAACAATATGCTGTTTCTTATAAGAAAGAAACATAGCCATAAGCAGGTTATGAATGTTTGACTATGAAATTTTATCCACATTTTCCTTATTCTTAGAAGCTTATTTTATGCACTGATATGCACTTATACAGTGGATTGGTAATATGGTAAGGATCAAATCATTTGTGAAGCTAACTACTACATTTTATGATGTAGCATAAGGTAGAAACAAGATCTGCCCTCCTATTTTTCAGTTACAAAAAACAAATCAGAAAAGCAGTTTCTTCATCTCACGCTCTAGGAGGATATGTGTTTTGTTAGTACACAAGATACTGGTTGCTGTACTAGGTCCCTAGGAAAATGGGTGTACCAGCATTATAGATCTTTGTTAACATGCTTAGCCAGGGGTAAGTTGGCATAGACCATTAACCAAAAATGCTTTTACTGCTTGCAGAGAATAAATAATAGTGACAGTATTTTTTCAGATATTTGTTTGTCTGTAGCCAGCCATCCTTCTATTCCCATCTTTTCATTATTTTATCTCTTCTCTGGTCTCCTCCTGTAAGCAGATCAAAAACTAAATTAATTGGAACCTGTTGGTTTTGTTCTGAGATCATTCCCTTTATTCAATTTATATAGGAAAAAATAGTTACTGTTGCTATTTTAATTTTGTTCACATCATCCTTTTAGAAGTCCACTGACAACTCTTTTCCCTCTTCTCTTTGTCTTTTTGTATCTTTTCTTGTGGTACCTGTAGATCTTTTTTTTGCCTCCATATTGCTGATTACTGAAACAGTTGTCCCAGCAATTTTATCCAAGAAAGGTTATTACCCTACCTTCCTTCCCTCAGGCTGAGACTCCTTGATTGCAAGTGTTTGGTAGAAAACTGTTTCATTTCACTCTGCCTTGTAGCCTTCACAAGGAGAAAAAAGCTGAAACAATGTAAGCAAAAGAGAGAAGTGAAAAGAAGGAAAAAGAATGAGGTCACTCAGGAGCCAGATGTGGATAGATTTCTCATTCAAGATACCAGTTAGATTTGTCCATGAGTATACCCAGAAAAGAAGATGGATTAGAAGGAGGGAAGCTTCAGGTAGTGAAGAAGAAGGACGAAGCAAAGGACACGTAAGAGGAAAATAGGAGAGGAAGGAATAAGAACAGAGGTGAAGGCGAGACTGCTCTTTCCATTTTTTTGTGTGTGTGACCACAATTACCAGAGCTACAAAATTCAGTTGGAGACAGGAAAATCATAAGGCATTCATATATAACCTGGGAAAAAAAAAAAAAAAAAAAAAAAAAAAAAAAAAGCTAGGAGAATAATTAAACCCAAACCCAAAACAAATCTGTTTACAGGGGATATGTGACTTAAGCAGGATGGAGTAATTTAGATGCATGCACAGTGTAAATGGAGACCTCCATATATATGGAGAAAGCAAGGCTGAAAGGACTATGCCTTTTATATTATCCTTTCCAAGAACAGCTCAGGCTGGATGTGGTAAGGCTGAGGCTGAAACAACCACAAGGAACTAAAATACATTTTAGACTACTAAGAAATATTTACTAAATTCTAAAAGGGAACTCCATGTGGCAAAATTCAAAGATCCTTAACGGTCTAATTTGTTGCTGACTTATGCATGGTCATTCTCAGCTTTACATCTAAAAAGGCAAGAGAGTTAACAAATGTCCTCTGGCAAGATGCACATCCAAATAGTCTTCTGCAGAAGTACAGGGAGTTTATTTTTAAGACTTTGAAAGACTGCCTTGAGTATAAGGGATGGATATGAATGTAACTAGCAAATTGAAACGTGCTAGAGAATGGTATCAACAAACTTCATTCACCCGTGAAAAACAAATTTCTCTGGCAAACTGATCAATATCTACTAGTATTTCTCAAAAGCAAATGCAATTAACTTTCTAGATCTGAAAAAAACAGACCTAATTCCACTAGGACTATAACAGCTAAATTAGCAGAGAAAGATGTAAGGGAGAGACAGCTTATTGTGGTGGTGAACAAACATGCTGACTTAATTCCTGTTTAAATGATGCCAATTTATTGCAAAATACCAGGAATGATCTAATCCTCCTTTCACAACAGGCCGTATAGGAGGATTGTTTGAAGATGTGTAGTTGCAGAGTACACTTGCTGCATGAAAATGCAAGCTCTCTACTCTGTGAGCTTTGTGCTAAGTAATGGCAATAAAAGAATAGATCTGAGCCTGAAAATTTGACAGTACTACCCAAGCTTTCCCTGTTGCGTTTAGGCCATCCTAAAACTATAGTTTTAATTGCTTCTTGTGGAATATCACTGTAAAGAGTGACTCCCATAGTCAGCTGTCAGATCATGTTATGCAGATTTTTTTTAATTTGTGTAATTTCATGCAAACTGTGTAAACAAAACCCAGTGCCACCTCTAAAAGTGCTACCAATGCATAGCAATTAAGTACACTAGTCATTGTACATTCATGCTGCATCATAAAGTTAAGCCTTCCAAAGGTCTTCGAACCTAAAACCACAGAATCAAGACTGGCTAAAATCAACGGCGTTGTGACTCATGAGGGCTACAGAGGAATAATTCTGAATCAATAAGAATATTCGTGTGCAGGTTTTCCATTAGCATAATAACCACAAATATCCAGAGGCAACTGTATAACCCCAGACTTCATTGTGAGAGATGACTGATTCCTTGCTGCTGATGGAACAAGCAGACTTTCTACTGCCACTTTGCTACAGGATATATCAAAATCTGGCTAAGTGGAGTGTTGTTTGTTGACTGCATAGATCAGCTGGACAACTCGGTTTGCTATGGGACGGCTCTGAATAGAGCGGTTGGGACAATCTGATGAAGGCTTCGTTCGGCAGTCAGAGCTTCAACTGTGTATGCTACCTTAACATTAGATTCCCTTTCCCAGGTCTTCACTAACATAGATCCAGTGAGGGAACCAGTTACAGGTTGGTTAGATAAATCTGAAATTCTGTTATTTGGGCCACAGCACTTGCCTCTTTGCATTTTTCTGCCTCCTTGTTATGGGTTATAATTCCCTGACCAACTTAACTGTCAGAAATAGCACCTCATTTGTGTTTATCTACTAAACATAACTTAGTATATTATTTCCAGAATTATCCTGTAGTATTTAACATACTGTGAATTAGTTACTGACAATTAACACCTGTTTAACTTAGCTTCTATTTTGAAAAAAAGTTGTTCATAATCATTTTTAGGGTACTACCCTGGAAATTACTTTAAAAGGATTACTAAAAGGATTTATGGTATTTTGTAACTGGGAAACAATCGTCAGTAAAGGAGTTTCACACAGATTTATCCAGAGTTACTTGCAGTACTTAATTAGATCTTCTCCATTAAAGTTGTATGACTCATCATTAGGTCTTAGTCAGCTTGGAACATCATTGACTCTCATTTTACATATTTATTGCTTGAGGGGCAATAAGTGTTATTGCAATATATTTGACCTATGAAGATCCATATTCTTCTTCAGTTTCTTGGGAGTTCCAGTGGACTAGTTTACTTACAATCAGTATAGTCTACTTTCAGTGCCAGGACAAGAGGTTATGCTAGTTGCCCAGATGAGTTGGGTTTGCTTTTTACTGCTTCACCGTGGATACAAGAAATATTATCAAACATTATCCTGTGTAGGAGGGAAAAACATGACAGCAGCTTCCTTGATCATCTCCAGGAAAAGTTGTATCATGTTTTTCAGGTACTACTGCTATGAGTTGTAATTGCTACAAGCCAAATTTCTTTTACATTTTTATCCCTTGGTGAAAGGTTGTAGTATTCCAAGTCCTGTTCTTGGTAGACAGACCATCTTTCTTGTCACTACCACTTGCGTAAGAAGGGAGAGGCACTACTGGAGTTTCTAATAAAGGTTTATATGGCAGTGTATAACAAAGCTCCCATTTGTTTTCTGAATCCTCTTGTTTTCACTTCACTCTCTTTTCAATCTGTTACTCCTGAGATCCTGCTTTTCCAACCTGCTGTTTTTGCCAGATAAATGGCATTACCTTGACTCCTCCAAACAATGTAGCAAGGAATTACTGAGATCAGGGACATTTTTAGTTTAGCTCCTTGTTTTGCTCTGTTTCCTCTTTATAATTCCCCTCTGAATGCTCTTGTTTATTTTTATAGTTTAGGCTTGTGCTATTATCAAGAGCCGTTCTCCCATCTGTACCCCCTTGCCATTTAACTTCTATATTTAATTAAGAAAGGGAAAACACACAATCCTACTGGTCATTAAGCGTTGCATCCAGTGCAGACAAAGTTCTCCCTAGTTTCAGCTATACATATAGTCCAACTGGTGGTCTAATTTGCTGAATCCAACTAGGGACAACTTCCAGGAGGAATGGCTGCTTGAGAAGTAAATTCTTCCTGAGAAGCTGAATATTCCTCCTTCTGCCCACCAGAACCCCAGAGGTGGATTACTGCAGCTGTGGGGGGAGTTTATAGCACTGAATGACTCTTTCTCTTGTGCTGCCAAGTCCTCCCAGGACCAGCACTTGCACTTCATCTTTTGGTGGCAACATCTGAGTCAGGCAACAGCAGGATTTCCCCTCTCCACCTCTCCTCAGCATCATCTGCAACCTCAGGGCTGAGCATGTGTCCTATCCCTCTGCTTCTCTGACACCAACATCTCCATGACTGGTGCTGCCACGAGGGAAGGTACTGGTGGAGGAAGGTGACTAATGCTGCTAAGGAAAGGTAGTGGGAGACAAACCAGTTAACTGTGCAGAAAGGTGTTGGTAATTTGCTTGAATGGGGATAGAGCTGGGAAGCCACAGACTGCCACCCCCACTCAAGTTTCCCACTGCCTAGGTACCTCTTACAGGCATTCAGCACACCCTCCTTTTCTCTGTCACCTATTCAGATGCCACTGTATGTGATGAGTATTGCATGTGCATGACATTCATCTCTGTAAAATTCAGCCTTTAGCATTTAGTTCTTCTCACTAGCAAAAATACAACACATGCACATTGGGACTGATTGTTCAAAGTTTTGACTAATTCTCTTGAAAGATGGAGTCAAGCACAATGGGAACCTTGGACATTCATGTTATTAGATTGTTATATCTATACACATATCATTAAGAGAAAAAGTTCTTACAAAGATATAAGGAATTTAAGGAATCCTACAAAGATGTAGGAAACTATCCTGCATCACCAGCTAGATGATTAGGTTCTACGTCCAAAAGTCACGGAAGCTTGCACCTCAGGCTTCAGTGTTGGGTGGACTCTTTTTTAAGGTCCAAGATAGACTGCCTAGTCAAAAGCATTGTGGGAATCCAAAGTTGAGAACAGGGACAGGAGCTGGCTAGAAACATTTGTCTGGTACGTAGTCTGAACCACATGCCACGCTAGGCAGGCTCTTATTCCCTACGAAATCTACAGTTGGGAAATGCTTTGACAAGTCATAGAATAAGCCAAAAATGTGGGTGTTTGCCACAAACACTGGTAAAATAAAGCTCCAATTCCTGCTCTGAGTGATCCAAGTGTTCACCTTTACTGTGGAGCTATCTTGGCCCCTCGGCCTCCATTTATATTGTCCATATGGAGCATAACCTGTCCTAAAGTACCCTCTAGCCTAGATATCCTCTGGGTGGGTGCTAAATTCCCATGGTGGGAGCTATTTATCTCTCCAGATGGGAACAAACTAAGATGTATGCAGTTTGGACACCAGGGAAGTGAGCTGGACACCAGGGAAGTGAGCTGTAAAGCCTACTATAAAAAAGTAAAGCTGATAACATAGACATATTCTTAAATCTATTTTCGGCAAACAGAAGCAAAAAGCCTCCATTTTATCCTGATGTGACATAGCAACAAATGGCATGTCTATGTCATAGCATAAATGTAACATCAAATGGCAACAAAGCAAATGCTGTGAGCTGGTTTCTCAGCATTTTTCTGTAAAGGTGAAATCCATTTCTGAGCAGAGAGGCAGCATATATCCGTGCTGCCTGTGCATCACTTGTGAGTCACTAAAATAGCTAGAATGGTACCAGAGGTTTTTTTTCTAGCTTCTGAAGGATGGGAATTTTCACCTCTAATGTGTGTGAGAAAAGAACTAAGACAAGAATTTAAATAAAGTTGGACAAAAGTTTGTAAATTCTATTTATGAAGTATTTTATTAATGTGAATTCTCTTTCACTAGAAACACATTGTGAATAAAGTTGTTTCCATTTCTCTCTGTGGTCTTTGGGAAGCTGGTAAGAACAGTGCTTTTTTCCCCGCTGAAAAAAGGAGAAAAAAAAAATGAAAAACACAAGCACGATCTTTTATCTGTTTTTTATTAACTCAACATTGTCTCCTACAAATACGATTTGTCATTCACCAGAAAATTTGAAATGTAGACTTAAGTTACACATAAGTATAAAAAGCATAGAACAGCACACACTGTACCACTGTTTAGACCAGAAAACATTGTCCCACCCATAAGGGCGTATACAGGCTCAGCACCATCACTCTTTCTACCTCGGGGATTCAGTCTTCAAAGCTGCAGATGTTTCTGCTTCTTTCCCCTCAGCTTTTGAAGCCCTGCAGGCTTTCCCCTGGTTTTTCTCACCCAGGTCTGGAACGTGAACCAGGGAGCCGCAGGGCAATTCCATTCTGATTCACCACAGGTTATAAAACCTTGGATTCCTACTGGCTCTTGAGAAATGTTTTCCTCCTTCTCTTAGTATTTATATACAATATATGAAGGGATACTGCGTCTTTGATTTAGACATATCTCTTGCCTCATACTTAAACAATAACTTGAAAAATATTTTACAAAGAAAAAGAACATTGTTCATCTGAATGTCATTCATTATTATATTGCTATATTTTATACCCTATTATTAATATATACAAAATTTCTTAATTGCCTTTTACAGATGCATGGAAGCATATAATATAACAGTTTTAAAGTATCCCATATTTAGATTTTTTTTCTTGGCTCATGTCAATCTCTTTAATAAACTATGGTTGTTTGGAGAATATAGGAAGTATTTGGAATGTTGTTTTAAAGTTTAATAATAACTGGTAGCATTGTCCATTTGCGGCCTGAATGGTTGGAGCACCTGTCAGGGCAATCTGGGAGAGATAGCAGCATCATAAGACTCAAACAATCGTGGAAGGCTGTTAATGTGCAGTGTCGACGGGTGCCACGTTTGGGTCTTTATTTGGGGCTTTTCTTTTCTTCGACTGCGTTTTGTTTTTGTTTTCCCTCTGTTCTCGGTTTTGTCTTCGGGCTGCTCGTCCTTTGTTTTCCTGTTTTGTTTCCTTACTTTCTTCGTTATTGGACTTTTTTCTTTTCTCCTCCCTATTTTTTTTCCCTGCAATAGAAATGGTGGCATGTTAGAAGATGTTGCTCAGGCTGTTGAAATGTCTGACTGTCTTGCTTTGCTGCAGCCTGTAAAACCTACCCTGGATTAACACCTCCTGTTAGAAACCAAACACTAGTGCCAGTGTTTGGTAGTGTCCAACTCTTCATCAGACTGCAAAATATGACCACTGGACTAGCACCTTGTCAGTCTGACTCTAAGCAAATAGTTCAGTTCTCTCTGGGCAGTGTGGGTGTTTTAGAGCGGGTATAAATACCTCGCACACTAATTGCCTCTCTCCCACAGCCAGCTCATGTACTCTACCAAAACCCAACTGATTTGGCGATTTCTGTAGCCTAAACCTGATAGATTTAACTATCAACTGCTCTAACTTTAACTTGGGCTAGGAACCAGAGCAAATAGGGTGAGAGTATGGGAAGAAATTAGCCCTCTTGTTACTCTTCTATCATTGCTGCTGCTCAGCATCTAATTCTTTTAAAATCCCCCCTTCCTTCTCTTAACCCCCACCCCACCCATTTCCCTGAGGATTTGGGGCACTGCACATTAATTCCACAACAAGGGCCAATGCCAGCACAGGTGGAGTTGGCCCCAGGTTTTCATCAAAATAAAAAGTTGTGTTCCAATCTCAAGTCAAGTTCTAAAACCATCATTACAAAACTAGATATTTAAACTTTTTTGTTGCCTTATGTAGTTCTTAGAGCAGGATATAGAGGCTATTGTTACTGTTTTGGACCTCTCCAGTAAAGCTTCTTGTCCCTTCAAAACGTTAAAACTTTGCATATTGGCTGTGGATGGTATTTGTAAAGTGCATTCATGCTTCCATTTTTTCCATTTACATTAGAAACAGATGCAGATATGATATATTGACTCAAACGTATATATGCCCAAACTTAAAACAAATTTGACTTTTTCTTTGTGGAACCTGTTCATCTACTGAGCTGTACGGCTGAAATTCTCCTTTGTACAGAAGAGTCCCAGTGAAGTCTTTAAAAGCAACTTTGATTGAGGCTTACATCATATCAGTGTCACACTGACCTGTAGTGTGCATAATGCCTCCCTAAATGGAGAGGTTTCTGGGCAAGCATCTGGCCAAACTCTTGTTTTATGATATCATGGTAACATCACTACTGAAAAGAAACTATCCTTGTTTATTACAGGAAAAGTACTTTTTGCTGATAAATACCAGCAGAAATAATCCCATCTTTCCTGGACTGTTGGGTGACAATAAATTTTGGTGTTTTGGGGTGCTGAATACAGGGAGTTATGGTCATTCCAAAGTCAAAATCAGAGCTGGGAGTTTTTGAAACTTGATGGGCTTTGTGGGAGTAGGTAACAAGGGGAGTAGGGGCAGGGGCAGTGGCTTTGCTCCAGAAGAACAGAGTAGGTCAGACAGAGAGAGAAGGTGAAGAAAGGGAGGAAAGCAAGGAGTAAGACTAAGAAATGAGGATATGCCGTATGCTCTTGCTATGTAGTTCTGTGGCTTATTTTACAACTTCTCCATTCCTCACCATCTCTGCCTGAGAATGCAGAGCAGGGTACAGTTTAGATACACTCATTAAGTAAAGCTGGGACAACACATGACTTCCTCATATGTTGCTTCTGAGACATGTAGTAAAGTTTGAAATGTAACGTTATTTGGGTGATCACCATCCAGGTATTCCAGGTTTGACATTATTCACTTGGTGATTGGCCAAAATCCTTCGGCTGTGACTTCTCAGCCACAATACTTTGAGTATGTTGGAAAGATACTTAATGGTTTCCCTTATCTGCCAGCATTGGGATGTAGCTTGAACAGTATTCTTGTGTGCCTCTTTCTGCTCATATCCTTGCTCTCTTCTTCCCTGATGTTTGTTCCTGAATATAAATAAATAAATATGTATGTGTGTATATATATATATATATATATATATATATATATATATATGTCTTTTTTTTTCTTCCCAACACTTGCTAAACCTCTCTTCTGAAGAGCACATTGAAGTACAGTCCAGAAGTGGTGGGATTTCAATGGAACCATGACTATCTGTAAAATGGTAAGTGGTAAATGCGACATAGGCTGTTACAAGTTTCTGTTTGAACTACTCTGCATCTGAAGAAGAAGAAAAGGCAAGGAAAGGATTAAAGATGAAACTGATCAAAGGAGTAAACATGATGCAATAATGAAACTTAGAAGAAAATATTCTCAAGAAATTTCAATTTCTCCTATGAAGAATTTTGTTGTTAGGTAGGAAACCCCTCTGTGCTTGTGTATGTAACATTATATGTATACATATGTATATAAAATGCCTTTTCATGTGGCTATATTATATTAAAATACACCCCCCCCCCTTTAAAAATTTGGAAATTCTTTTAGAATTCAATTATCTGTTTAGAATGACTCTCAAGTTATAAAGAAATTCTGATGGGAAAAATAATGAGAGGGGACGGGGCGTCCATCTCCACCTACCAGTGTGAAAATGCGGGGCAGAGCTCATAAAAGACACGCTTATGAAAAGAAAAGAAAAGAAAAAAAAAATCCTTAGGTAAAGTAGGGAAAGCTCGTTTTTTCCCCAAGCGTTAGTCTCCCATTCGGAGCTGAGCGGTACTTTTGACCCGCTTTACACCCGCCTTTCGCTCGGGTGGAAGCCGCCTGGCTTCCCAAGCTGCGGTCACCCCTGCCGGGGGTCCCTGGGGCGGGGGGCGCCGCCGCCGCCCGCCGCCGCCCGCGCGGGGGCGCCGCCGCCGCGGAGACCGTGCGCGGGGCGGAGAGGCGCGGCGAGCGGTTTCCCGTCGGGAGCAGATCCGCCGCCTGCAAGGCAGGGCCGAAACGAACAGCGCAGCGTGCACGGAGGAGGCTTCCTGCTCCCCGGGCTTGCATTATTTCGGGGGGTTTAGCAGAGAGTGCTTTCAGTCCAATTCCTTTCCTCCACATTTGCCGTACGGTTAGATTTCCCTTTTTTAAATTAATTAATTTTTTTTTTTTAAATTTTACGCCACGTATACGATGAACTTCTTTTAGTATGCCAGGAAGAGGAGGTAAAGAAGGCACTGCGTTGTGCCGCAGCACAGGAATATCACTACTTCCTGGTGGGTTACAGAAGTCTCCTTTAGCGATGCATTAGTACAACATAGCTTATTTCTTCTTATGACTATAATAAACCTCTTTAAAACTTAAAAATAACAAGGATAAATCCTTGTAAATAGGAGCTAGTCAAACATCATCCAAGAGAATGTTTTGCTGATGAAAATGCAGATTTATCAGATTCAAATAGTTCCATGGAGTAATTATTTGGAGTTAAAATAGATTTTATTTCAGAACAGAAAATTCTTGCAGGCAATGGTACTAGAAGATTTAGTCTATAGGCATTATCCAGTCAATTTTCTTGTAGATAGGGGATACTTTACTGCTTGTAAGAATAACAGCTTTTTATATTGAACAAAATCTACAGACAAGCAATAATTTTGAGAAGTGTAGTAGTTCAAATTGAATTCAGATGGTGAAAATAATTCAGAGGGCAATATAATTACACGTCAGATCAATTTAAAGGTGCTGAGATCTTGTTAACCTAATTTATAGCCCGTGGTGTAAGAAATCCCTGTGTTTGCATTTATGTAATCCATGTTTGAATGCATCTTTATATATGTAAACCAGAGTGTTTTAGAGAACCTTTTGCATTGTCATGTCAGATGTGGCTCCCACTACCCATACAGCCATATTTTGTGGGGCAGGAGGAGGAAAGGGTTGTCATGGGAGAATTTGATGTTTAAACAGTATCATGTGAGAGTTACACACTGAAAAAATCATAATTGACATGAATTAGCCACTGCACATTCTAAAATTCATCTATTTTAGGCATTGTCAGTTAGTCCCACCCTATTATATTTGACTATAATGACTACAGGCAACTCAGAGCAGCATATCTATTCACTTTTGCCTTCCATGTGCACCTAAACCCTTAATCACGGTAGAAAGCCATAGGATCTGATTGTGCAAACTGCTTTGCTTTGGTGGGGGCTGTCACATGATGGGTCTGACAGAAGCCCGCCAGGGGTGAGAATTTGGCCTCAGGCATTTGGAATGGTTGTATTTCTGCTGGAGAGATCATTCCCATGAAGAAGTTTGCTTTGGGAGAGCAGAAGGGGCAAGAGGAGTCACGAGAAGTTTCAAGAGAAGTGCTTCTGCCAGGATTGCAGGCACCTACGTAATAGGCCTCTATCTCGAAGGGTCTGGGCCTTTCTACTGTGTATGTCACCACGGACCACAAAATCCTCCCCACTACACTGTAATAAACTGAAGACCTATAATAAAAGACCACAAGCCACAGCTGTAATGTGCCATAGTGTTCTTTCACACTCCTCACAGCCTCAGCTGACCCCTGAGAGCTTTCACTACTGCTGGGACGCTGTCAGCACCAGGGCATAGAGGAGGTCGTGAGGTGTGTGGACAAAACATGGCGGCTAAATGCCACCACTCTATGTTCCCACTTCTTTGCACCTTCACTCTCCATCCCTTTTTAGAGGCTTCTGTTAGTCTTCTTAGAGTTGCTGCCCCTTCCTCATGATGCTGCCTGGAGAACAACAGCATGATGACCTAGAAAAAGCTGTGCCAAGTGAAGATACCAGCAAGAAGGACATACCACAGACTCCAAAGCCACTTACTACTGCTCTGTCTATAATCCAATCATATCATATTATTCAAATGGGTAGATAACCTTCATTTCCAAGAAACATGACTCTTTTTTTTTTCTGGAACACAAGGAATAACATGTACTCACACAGTTTGGGAAGATAACAAGCCTTAGGACCCCCAACAGCCCAGTGACACAAAGGACATCATCCTTTCATTCACAAGCCATTAGCCACTGATTCATATGATATGGCTTTTTGAAGTTTCAGTGGCAAAGCTTTCTTATCAGTGAGCATTGTTTTCCTAGTTATGGTAGCCCCATTTTATTATCACTAGATTTGCAGGTGAATGGAATGATGAAGGTCAACAATTTCGGAATTTCCCAGGTGCTACATGACTCAGTGCCTTTCCTGTCCTTATTTATCCATCCTGAGGGTGCACCAGCTGCTGAAGTAGATTTGGGTAACAATTTTAAAGGAGCCAAAGGGTGTTTAAGGAGCATTTAAGTTGTCTAAACATAGGTTCTGCTGCTGTTGAGATACATGTTGACAGTCTATCTAGCCTCCATATACCAGTTCAGATGGGCACAAGTCTTAAGGCTTGTGTCATATCCACAGTCCTGTGTGATACCTGCCTTAGATACCTCATGACTTCTCAAATGGTACAGACAGCTATGGTTAAACAATCACATTAGGGCCTTAGTGACTAACTCGTGTTTATAGTCCATATCTCTTGTTGAAAATAGAAATATTTCCATAGATGCAGGCTCTAGGTGATGTAAGAGCTGAAGCTTATTGTCTTTCCATGAGATCTGGGGTTCTTGAACTTCATTTGCCTCTGAAAATAGAATATGTGCTCCTAAACTGCATTCATTTGAAAAATGTTGCTTCTTATTTATATGGTGTGTGCTTGCTTGCTGAGGCAGGCATGTTAGGGGGAAATGAGAAAATTTTGTCTAAATACAGTGAAAGATCAGGCTTACACAATAGCCATTTACTACAAAAAGCGACAAACTAGGGTCGAAGCAAGACTGAGCAGATTAAGTGATTAAGTGAGCCAAGGTGATGTCAGAATTTGTTGCTATTACAGATAAAATGTTGTATCCTGATATGCGTATGGGAAGTAAGAAGGGATCATTTCTTCCAGAGACTGCTTGGGAAATGGCACTACTATACTCCTGAGCCCATGAGCAAGGTGTGTGATGAGTCCCTGGCTTCACTGTCCTATGATGACCTCTTTGCAATAAGAATGAGTTGGATCTCTCTTTCCTGTACCATGTGTCTTCATACATTGCCAGTGCTTGAAAATACAAGACTATCCTCTGGTCAAAGAAGCAGCTAGAGGAAGAAGATTTCTATAATGAGTTCTGTTTGCTGTTTGCACAGACATTTACTGCTGTCTGTGCAAAATAGAGCCGTGGGATTTATTTCCTTGTGCACTTGACTGCTGGGACTAAGGGAATTTGTTATCAGCCTTGTTTTAATCAGGACTAGTGTTGCACTAACAATAGCAATTTTATAATTACATGGAAGTTTTGATCTTATAAGAATGCACAGCTTATAAAATCTAAAGCCAGTTTCCAAAGAGAGAAAAGTGGTGACTATTTAACAGAGCATAAAACCAGTTCACGTTGTGTAGGACAGGAAGTGACATACACCATGCTGGAATTTAGGGAGGTGGTGTTTACTCTCAGACCTTTATGCTGAGTCTGTTTTGAGATTATTATTGATGACATTTGAATGGGATTTGAGTTTTACATCTCTTCTAAAAGACAGGAAAAGGTAGATGTGAGTTCAGATCCATTGTATAACTTTCTTTTAAGACTAGCAGAATCAGATGACAATACTAATGTTTCATAGAGGTAGTGGTGATTAGGTACCAAAAAACCTTGCCCTGTGGTTATAGCTTCAGAATATTAGCATAAATCTATAATAGCTTGTTCTCCCTTCAGACATCAGTATTCCGAGTCCTCCCATTAGGCCAGATTGCAGTCATAAATATAGCCCTTTTTAGAGACTTAATTCAGCTGGTGCAGGCTTTTGAGCAAACCAGAAATAAAAATGGGATGCTGCATTATGTCAGAGCTGCATGTTTAGTCTGCCTCTCTAGAAATAATCAAGAAAAGTTATACATGATAAGAGACAGATGCTGGTGCCTCAGCAGACATTTGAACTCTTTCTAGTACAATAGTATAAAGGAGAAAGTCCCAAAGAAACTTGGTTCTTTAGCATTAGCAAATTTGTACTCAGAGTGTTTTGAAGGGAGGGATAAACAAGAAAAGCCCTTTTCTTTGGCTTTACTTAAACTAATTGCATTAGCATAACCTGTACATTTTGAAGATATTAATATTGTCCAAATGTTTGGATGCATCCATAAACAGACAATAGAGAATGCTTTTTTTTTTTTTTTTTGAGTGTAGCTTGGTTCTGGCCTGTGCTACATCTTTAGCACTGATTCTGAAGTGGAATAGCTAATGTTGGTTACTTTTACATTTGGACTGAATTGGCAGTTCCTGTCTCAGTACTGGATCTTCATTTGGTGTTAGTCTTCCATGTGTGTGCATTTGTGAGTACATTTATGTGTGCGTTTTTATGCATGCACAGGCACACCAATATAACTTTGCAACTCAGAGACTCAGGTAAACCGTAGCAGTGTTGGGTTGGACGCCTGAAAAGGGCAGTTGTCTTTCTGTCATCTGGTAGCTTTCCATCACCTTTTCTGCTCTAGATGTAAATAAGGAGCAGTGTCTGGGTGCAGTAGCCCATGGAGCACCGTTATTAATGTATGAGGCAAAATCTCCATGCTGTGAACACTGCAAGTCTGTTCCCAACATGACCCCTCTGCAGACAGGACCAAGAATGGGCAATGCAGAATTGGCTGGACCGGCACTTACTGCCTGAAGCAGTGCTAAGTTTTGTTTATGAGGAAACCAAGGTGAATGGCAGGAAGTTGAGAGGAGGCAAGGGGGCAAATCCCACTTTCGTATGTAGCTGAGAGCTCAGAAGTGTTTTTAGGACCTAGAGTCTAAAAACACTCCTAACTGTCTGCACTAGGACATTACAAGAGGACTGTTGTAAGGACTATTCCTGCCATCTATAATGTTAAATTCTTAGGAAGGTCTCTGGCACAGCTCTGGCTTGGACTAGTCTCAAACATGTTTGAGAGTTAGCATGGGCCAGGAACGATTCTCGAGAGGCTCTCTGAATGTGGCCACTTTGTTTTGGAAACAAAGTTTAAAGTATGTATGTGGCCTGACCATGTTAATTGGCATCAGGGCCAGAGAACTTGGGAATTTGGCAGTGTTTCATTTACTAGTATAGATAATGGCCTTTGATTCAACTCAGGGCCCTTTTCTTATGTCTCTTTAAGTTTCTTGGTGTTCCAGAAAGGTGCAGAAGGAAGATGGAGAAGGCAACAGGATACAACTGCCCCTCCCCCCCTTTGCATGGTTCACTTATCCCATCTCTTCTAAACTAAGATTGTTTGCTTTCCCACATGGAGTGATACGTGTGCTGACAGGTGGATGGAAGTCCATGCACATTGCACAGGTAATCCAGTCCAATCTGACTGATTGATGAGCTAGTTGTCAGTAACTAATGTACATGGAGAAGGCAGCCCCTGATGGATCCACTCTGCAAAATCATCAACCCAGAACCAGGGTGTTATTATTTACATTTGTCAGAGGCCACATTCTGCCCTCGATTGTACTTGCTCAAACACAGTGAGGTTGCTGAGGCTGGTCTCCAGTGTAAATGAAGGAAGAATTTGCTCCCAAGGATGCTTTTCAAAATAAAATGTTGAAAAGCAACCATTTCTTTCTATTTCACCCCTCCAAAACATATATATACTCTATCAGTTTGCCAAAGCATTGCTCCTCCCCTCTCTAGGAATTACCAGTATTTCCCAATACATTTTCATCCTGAGTGGAGTAATAGGTCAGGTTTCAAAATGTCCTACAGAACAGGGACTCATCTTAAAAAAAGAGGACCTGAAGTTTTGAAAAGAATGATGTGACATTTCACTTGGGCCATCTCCCTGTGTTTCTGAAGAGGTTCCCTCACCTACTCAGAGGATACCTGACAGTTCACCTGGTAGACAGCAACTTAGGGGACCACTAGGACTTATGGGCTGCCTCTGAAAAAAAATCTCATGATCTTTCTATGCCAAACTGATTGAGAGGTTATCCCTAGGAAGCTCTGGGAACTCAGGTGACCAAGATCTTGTGAAAAGAATCTCTGGGCATTCACACTCTTGAGCCCTTCTCAGCCTGCCAGTAGAATTGCCAGGGTCCCACCCAACAGACAAGCTGGAATAAAACTAGTCAGAAACCTAACACAAAGGCAAAGTTGTTTCACAACCTATCTCCTTTCCACTGGACTTCATAGAAATCAGCATGTTTCTGGGAAATGTGATGACTTTGATAATTTGGTATTTTTACTTCTTTTGGAAAATTCAGCTCTATAAAATAAGAAAACCAAAGATTTCTAAGAAGAGGTCATGGAGGACATGCATTAAAAAAAAATCAAAAAAATGAAAGAGCCTGGATAAAATTTACACAATTTCTATCTGTGATTCATTTTCAATTGAGGATGTACAGGCAATGTTAAAAGTTTACTCTTTTAAAATCCTTCTGGGAATGATCTGCAAGTCTAGAGCTGTTTGTAGTAACATTGGCTTTGCACAGTGAAATTACCAGTTGACTTTATGAGTAGTCTGAAGTGGAATGTGAAGAATGAGTATTCCGTGTGACAGTGCAACTCTTGAGTCCATTTTACTCAATATACTTTCAAAACTGACTACCACCTTACCATTTAGATCTGACATGAGCAAGGTTAGATGGCCCAAAGATTAGATGAGATGCAGCCCCCCACTGCAATGAGAAAGCAGCCTTTCATGACCTAGAGCACCAGGACGCACTAAGTCTATAACCCCTTGGCCACTCCACCAGTAGATCTGCCATGTGTCTTCTACACAGTTCCTACCAACAGTGTATAATGGCTACCCAGCAGAACTTTTATTTTTTTGCTTGGTGCTTGGTGGAGTCCTAACTGTGCTACAGTAATCCCAATAAGACGATAATAATTCCAGGCTTTCCTCTTCTAAGCATGCCCGTTGGGTATGCCCAGCAAATATTGTGGGGTTGGTGACAGGAGCTGAATTCTAGGGCTGCAAAAATGTTTGAGGAAACCCAAAGCAAAAGTCAAGTGAGTGACATTTGCCATATTACAATGTGTAAAAAGAAGTCAGGACTTCTCCAGCCTCTGAAAACTGGGATTCTGGGGACCAGCAGCTGCTCTTTCTACCCCCCTCATGTTGCCACCTGAGGAAGCCCACTGTACATTAGTCAAATACTGTTACATGGCTCTTTTTAAAACAAGGTAACTAACCAACCAATTTCCTCCCTACTCCAAGCACTTTCAGACTAGTCACAACCCCCCTCCACCACCACCACACACGCACACTCACTGTTTCTTCAAATCTGAATCTCACCTGCTTTTGCTAGGGACTTCTTAGACACTTTTTTTTATAACATCTGAGACCAGCTCTGTTGCACCAAACCAATAAACTAAAACCAGTGAAGAATTGCAAGGGTCTGTTGTGTCATGCTGGGGAACACTTTATAGGCTGTCATACAGAAGTTTAGACACCCCGGGGTAAGAAAACAGCAGACAATTGGTGCACACATACTGTAGTAAGATACTAAAAGGAGCAAGATGTTCTGTCCAAAGAATGCAAAAGGAAACAAACCCCCTACCCCAACCACAAACTCTAAAAAGCAACCTACAATGCACTTTTCATGCACTTCCTTGGTATCTATATTACAGAAAGTTAATTTGTCTACTCTGAAAGTGTGAGTTGCTTTCAAATAGGAAACAGAGATTGTATCAGCTTTAAACATGAATATGCACCATGGTGTTGAGAGGGATGCTGTATTAACATAGAGACTCTTTTACGTTAGTATAGGCCCCAATCTCCACCTCCATATTACAGGGAGATTTCAGGACTGAGGAATGCATCAGATATTTAAAAGACTTATTCATCATAACTTTAGTTTGATTTAAGAGCACTGGAGAAAAAAATCCAACAACATAAAATGAATTGCGGATGGAAAAGTGATCATTGGTCTCAGTGGTGGATTTTTTTTTTTCTAGTGGTGCTTTGTAATAAAGTCTTTATATAACTTCCCCAGCTTCCATATCTGTAAAATGGAGATAACATTTCCTTAACTTTGAGAAATGCTCTGGGATCTACAGATGAAAAGCATTATTGGTGCAAATCAAAGCCATTGAAGTGAACAGAAGGACTCCTGTAGTCTTTGGTTAACATTTTAAGGAACCAACCATCATGCTTCAGTGGAATAGAGAGCTCAGGGTGCCTCTTTGTAGGCCCTGTTCTCTTGCTCATCCTTAAAGGTAGCAGTGACTGGCTCACCCACTGGTATTCTCTCCCACCACCCACATCCGTACAAGGAATAAAGTCAGTTCCTCTGGATTTAGCTAAATCCTTTTGGTTTAGCAATTCACATTTCTACTTAGGCAATAAACATCTGTTGTCTGCCATTCATTAATATTAATTATAAATGGTCACTAGCTCATGGGATCCAAGTCCACCAGCTGAGATTTTTCCAACACTGACCTTGTTAGGGTTTGTATAAAAAGTGTTCAGAAGGGTCCTTCTAAGCTTGAAGCCAGCAATAAGTGCAATTTGCAGAGTACAGCATTTGGATTATGAACTTAGAACAAGGGCAGTCAGAAAGGGTGATGGAGAGTGGGGGCAGGGAGCAAGGGGAAGAATATAGAGCCTGAAACAGTGTTCCTTTAAGTGTTTAAATGTTTTAGACCTTTCTGTAGGCTAATGACAGGGAGAAGCATTGTCCATAATGACACTGGGTCATCCATTAAACATTACTGTAAATGAAAGGTTGCGTGAATTAAAGGTTGTTCATCTCATGTTTCAGGAATGTAGCTGTGTTTCATGTCTGAAGCCTGTTTTCCTTTTAAATAGAGTTCTTCAGATGACAAATGGGAGAGAGAATTTCAGAAAGCAAATGGGTAGAAGTAAATACATGCTTAAGAACAAAGCAGAGATATAACTGTAGTTGTAAATCTTTATACTGGGGCTACCGTTTGCCATAGATATTGAGGAGGATTAGATTAGAATTGAGTTTCACTACTGGGGTCATCTGGAAACTAAAAATCAGTAGAAGAAAAATTCATAGTTGACTGTTAAATTCTAGCCTTAATATCACCTGTGTATGTTTCACTCATGGATCACTGGTTCATTTTTTTGCTACCATTTGGTGTATAACGGAACTAAACATCAACATTTTAAGAAATATTTTTTTGAATTTTGCATCACATTCATGGATGCTGAATTTTTAAATAATAAGTGTTTATTATGTTTTTTCCCTTTAATTTCTTGCCACTGTAAAATTGTTTCAACAAAAATTAATGAATAATAATATTTATTTGTAGCAGTTCTTAAAATTAGATCTTTTTTTTTTCAAGTCTAAGCATGTAGCAATATGCCCTTAATGGTCCACATCTTCATCTACTCTTAAAATATATATAGCTTTAATGGCAGAATGGTGGTAATTTATATCTCTGGTGAATTTGTATGACAACCTCTCTGAAAATTTTTGTAAAAAAATCGGGCCCTATACTCATTCTGTGATAATGACTGAAAGCAGATGAAGGCAAAGCATGAAGAATATGGCAGACATTTCAGCAATGCAGTGTGCCTTAACTGGACAAACTGGAAGGCAAGTTGGTTTCAATTCATTGATTCAAGCCCAAATAAAACTCTGAGCTTCATAAAGACAGCAGGAAGCTTTATACTGATGTCTGTGGACAGAAATACTTGGATCTGTGCTCTGTAGCTGTGCAGTATGCTGTCTCTCTGGGGAAGTCTTACAGAAAGCAATAGGCATGGAAGAACTTTATGGAAATTTTGTAGCAATTTTAGAAATATGGGGTAGCTTATCAAAGCATTATCTAGACCATTACTGTACTCCAAAGCAGGACTACTATACTCACACTGTCTCCGATAGATGTTTGTCTAACCTCCTAAAAAATCTTCCATGATGAAGATTCCCACAACCTCTCTCCTTGTCTTTATGATCTCTGATAATAACATTGGTTGTTATCATCTTGTTGGAAACATTCTGAAGCTCCTTTAGACCTTTATAATGAAAAGTTATGGCAGCAAGTATTTTCTTTTTCAGAGGTATGAGGCTGGAAGAGAATTGGGGGGTGGCAGCCCAAGCATACTAAAGGTTACCTCAGGTATCCCAGCTGGCAGGGGTGTGTGCTGAGAGAAGACAAGGAGACTAGAGATGCAGAAACCTGGGTGGGGAAAAGCAAACAGAGCTGCTTGGGTGGGGAAGAACAGACAAATATCCAGTAAGATGAGGAGAAACAGCAGCTAGAAAGTGCTTCTTTGTTTCCACTTTGTTATAGAGGAATGCTGAAAATCCATCTTTAAAGTTAGATCCAAAGTACTCTAAAAGTCAATGTGACTTCAGTGGGTCTTGGATCAGGCCCTTTAAAAGAATGGCAGCTAATACAATAGTGAATGAGTGCCATTGCTGGCCACGATTTACAGAGTTATAACAGCATTGCTATACATGGAAGTGTTCTACAACCCAGGATTTAACTGATTAAACAGTACTGTATGTGTCACTATTAGGCTTGAAACATCCACTGCTTGATTTACTCTGTAGCTCACATAGCCCAAATGTTTTGCATTCTTGGACTAAATTTGATAGATGTGCTAGCAAACTTCTCTTGCGTTTGTTCTTCTTTCCAGGACACACAGGCCAAAATGGTAAGGGTTTTAGCTCTCCAGATGGAAAGAGCCAGGTGAGTCCTGATGTTAGGCTAGCCACTTCTCTTCATCTTTCCACTGTGGTAATACAGCCCAAGGAAGAGAAAATAGCTTGCTGTGGTCTTCTGGAAAGTCAAAAGAGAGAAGTTGACAAGGTATCTTGCCATGGCAATCAGCTTGGAAGAGGTTAATTTTTTCTTCCAACTGTGACCAATTTTCCTCTCAGAAAGAGCTCCATTACTTGCTAAAAGTTAGAATAGAGACTTTGGAAATGTCAGCTGGGAGAAGTGGTAGAAAGGTCAGTGTGGAGAAAAAGATAGATAAATGAAGAAGGTACAAGCAGACCAAGGAAGTGATATAGAATAGGAGAGAATGATACTCTGCTATTTCACACATGGTCTCTGCTCTGCATCTGAGAGGAGAGAGTAGCCATGGTTATGCATTTTCCTCTCCCTGAAACACAGCAAAGTGATGGCACTGAAGGTAAAGGTGCCATGGTTTACTAAGGTACACTTGTACTGCAAAGGCGACCAAGCAAACCCCTGCGCGTCTGCACTGTGTAACTGTTAGTTCATTCTGGTGCTCTGCTTAGATTGCAACAACTATCTCTGTTTCCCCAGAGAAATTTGCCTCAGAAAGAATAGCCCCAAGTAGCTGGGTTGTGAGTCAGCTGGTGCACCATGGCCTTGTGATCAAGGATTGGACCTTTGCTTGATTTTCTTTAGCAGTATAGCACAGTATAGACATAGCTGTGGAATTCATATTCTAAATCTGGGGCTGCTCCTCTCAATCATTAAACACTTTTATTTGGAAAGGGTGAAATCAGAAAGGTGTTAGAAATTTCATATTGACTGGGTACATGATGGGGCTTGCAGAAGGGTGGAGGAAGAGGGAGAGAGGTTTGTTTGTGCTCTTGTTTTTCCTGCAGAGCTCGGACATCTAAAAGATAGTCAACTAGCCAGTTCTGGAGCACAGGGAGGTACCAGAAGTGAAGATCAGAAAGAGAAATTTTCAATCCATGATTTTCAGTCCCTAATTTCAATCCCATGTTTGGTTTAGTGGTGTGGGGAGAGCAGCTCTCATATGTGGTCCACATTTAAATCAAATAATGCAGTAAGCTTTTTCTAATTCACTTCCCTTTCAGGAGCAATTGACCACACACTTCTTTCTAAACTTTAAAACGATTGCCGTTTCCATTAATATGAGGTTGATGTTGTTTACCCTCAGTGTGTCCAGAACATTTTTTAGAATGTGTTCCAGAAGATCTCAGGGCAGCTGAGTGACCTCCCATCTGCTCCCAGGCCTCCCAGGGAGGAGAAAGGATGGGAAAAGAGGGGAGCTGGCAGCAGCAGAGGTGAATATCTCCAGAGAAGTACAGAGACAAAGTCATCCCAGCATCGTGCTAGGCTAAAACCTTCTGTATGTATGAAGACCTGACAGGTCGGTACGCAGCTACAGCTATTTTCAACCTGCTTTTTTGTTAAGGTGTGTCTTATTCAGAAACTACAACATAGACATGTTACACATGTGCACAGCTGAACACGCTATATGTGCAGAGGCACACAGCGTATGTGTGTCACCTGCTGGCACAATGTGTATGTGCCTGTCAGAAGTGTGAAAGATGATGAGAATTTAGTGTTGACACCGACAACCAAACAAAACATACCTGTAGCAAAACACAGTTTTACCATATGGTTCAGACTTTAATCTCTCAGTGTACAACCAGGAACCTAATAAGCCTTTCAAAAGTTCCTAACTATGATTAGATTTTGAAAAGCTGTATGTATTTATCTGCATCCTTAGGCTTTGAATACCTTTAAAGGTTGGACTGAATGGCTGACAGTTTTAAAAGTAGTTTTTTCCTACCTCTTCAGATTTTGATTTCTAGAACCAGTACATCCTTTGTTATGAACTATGTTGGGTTCACAAATTGCTCTGACTCATATTGGTCTGCTTTTTCCCCTCTTAAACCTTTCCACCCAGATCTCTTCTCTAGATTGCGCCTCTTCCTCCAGGCCAGTGGGAGCTGATAGCGCTGTGTGATCTGTGCCCTGCCAGTGCCTGAGCTATTCCCAAGGAGCCATTTTAGTTGATTTTGCTAATAGTGGATTCTTAAGTCTCAACAGCACTACTCTTGGAGGCTAGAAATGTGTTAAAGTTAAAGAGTCAAAACCCCTACAAGGGAAGGAAATGAGAGGTCCTCTTGGCAGAAACAAATAGATAATAAACAGCTAAACTCTTTGCAAGACAGATTCCTCAATTATAGTAGCTCGGATTCACAAAGGCCAGAGTTATGACCCATTGGCGTATGCAGTATGTAAACATAAAGATGCAGTAATTAGCTTCATGTTCATTTTGAAGCTTCTGGAGTTCTATGACCCACCATGGAGTAAGGTCATTAACCATAACCACACTAGTGACCTTCACACAGAGCACCCCTTCTCTCACAGTTAAACTGGAGAGTTGTGCACTGTGATGTCTCTCTGGTTCATGAGTTCCAGTCCTTGTTTTAAATGCCACAGTACATTAGGGAAAGGATGTAACTTTTGAAATGAGCTGTGATTGAGCTATTTCCCTTTCCCATGTACCTATGCTTAGGACTTAAATATTGGTAAGTGAAAACACTCAGTCCCCAAAATACCCAAAATTTCCTCCAATTCTTTCTTTCCTTTTTTTTTTTTTTTTCCTTTTTGAATCAGAAAAAATCACTTAAAATAGTACATTGGGGAATTATAGGCCTAGTTTGGTCTTCCATTGCTCTGGGAATATACTTTTATCATTAGTGTGTGGAGTGGATAGTGATGGCCTACTTACAGCCTGTTCTGTAAAGGATGATTCACCTCTGAATAAGCAGGTGTCCAGCCATTACTAGATATTCATTAACAAACTCAACAAAGCAGTGCTCTCATCCTGATTTTGCCAACATCTAATGGAATGAGAATTGGGAACGAGTATTTTTCACCTCTACTTTTCATTTTGCTTTGGCTGGCCCCGTGTCTTCCCTGGAACATACTTGTAATGTTTACAGAATCAGCCTGAGTAAACAGTGGTTTAGCTTTTGCAGTGCTATGAAGTGTTACTCTGCAGATGAGGGGAATACACCATTTAATTCTAAAACATACAAAAAGTTAGCGAGTGAAAGTCCACACCACTTTCTCAAGGCTGTCCTTAATAGTCATTGGAAAGAAGCAGGCACTTTCAAGAGGCAAATCATTTTGCCCTTCTTAGAATCTGGCTTACAGTGACATGAATCCCCCATCGTAGGCGCAGCTTGCCACCATTAACATGACCCTTCAAGAACTTGCTTAGACATAAACAACTAATTTTTAGCTGTCTGACTTAAGTGCACCTATGCTCTTGCCAAGCCTACAGAGGCTGAGTGAAAATTCCCAGCTACTCATGCCTTGTCTGAATTCTTAGATAGCAAAACCCTCTCACTCTGTGAAAAGCGCATATACATCTTTATTTTGAATGACAGAGAAAAGATCCTGATGGAGCACTTGGGAGCTTGTTTTAACACAGTCCAAAGACTTTCAAAGGTCAAAATGTGTGACAGCAGAGCTCTACAAAGTGCACAAGTAATTATTCCAAAGACCCGACAGCCCAGCATTTGTAGGAAGAAATGATTATTACTACATGAATAAATGTGTTGTTATGGGACGTAACTTATGTAAGTCTTAAGTAGCTATACAGCTTTTTATGTTGTAAAGATCACAGAACCTTGATTTTATGTGTTATGATTCAAAACCTGTTCAAAGATGTGGTGAAACTCCCACTGATTACAAATGGCATCTTTCACTACTATAAATGAATTCCTAATCTTATCAAATGCAAGTTTTCCCATAAAGATCAGCAATGCCTGAACTTCCACATATATCTTTAAAATGTAATACAACTTCTATATCTATTCTCTTCTTTTCTTTTAAAGTTTTGTTTTTCTTTCTCTGTTCTACTTAGGACAGCCTAATTGAATATTAAAGAAATCAGTGCACCCAAACAGAAGATCAACTGCAGAACCTTTTCTTCATGAGAAATGCTAAAGGAGAACTCAGTTAAGACTCAAAAGCCCTCTGTGCTCCATTAATACATATGTCTGTATGGCATCAGAATGAGTTTAATTAGGGTGGGTTACAGAGTGAGTTTAAGTTATGTGAGTTCAATTAGTTTATTGCTTAATATTTTAATCTTGTTAGTATTAAGTTACATTGTTTTCAGCTAAAGTAACATCCTGATGAATGGCTCAGGATTTTGAGCTCGGTGATGGTTTTGGAAATCTAATGAAACCCTAACAGGACCCCTTCAACACACTGTAGCCAACTGAAGACATTTTCAGGCATGATCTGATTAATATGTTGGAAGCATTATGTGCACATATACCAATAAGGGGTAGAGGAACTAGTTCAAAGAAACAACAGAGCTGGCCTGAATTTTGGCCTTCCTAGCTATTCAAATCAAACCTGAGTTTTCATATTTGTATGAGCGCCTGGCAGGCTAGAAGCTTAGCTTTTATAGTTCTCCAAGATATATACACTTTGCTCATTAAAACCGCGTAATACCAAATCCTGCTCCTTTGGTTCCCTCGTCTCTGCCAAACTGTATCTGGAATGCAGTTCCCCATCTCAAAGACATGGTGTTCTCTCTTACTCATACAGCCTACTACAGTAAGATATCTGTAGTCTCCTTACAGCACAACCCACCAACAGACAAGCTGCTTGCCTGCAGACCAGCTGCGGTCTCTTCTACTGTTTAAAATCACTCTTGAAAATTTGGGGTAAAATTGTCCCTCTTCCTTTCATTATTGTATTCTGCTTTCAGACTGTATAAACTGATAATCACTATACTCACAGTGAAAAAAATATGTGCACTTGTATAACATTCTGATAACTTTTCATGTCTAATGCTTGACTTTTTGCTCCTTAGTAAAAGGAACTTTCTTTGGTCTGCATTTGCACAGAACTCAGCACAATCAGCACTGGATCTCTCCCTAGAACATCTAAATACAACCGACATACAAATGAATAAATATATAAGCAAGAAAAAATTGAAATATATTGCTAGCTGGTTTATAGCAATGCAATTATTTAGCCAAGGTTGTTTATTAGCTTGCATAATATCCAGCTTTTTAAGACATGTTCATTATTTGTAACTGGTCTTTTGGTGAGCACTTTCAGTCTCTTCCAACTGATCAGAAAATTCTCTCTGAAAGCATTTAAAACTGACTGCTCTTGGGGGGAAAGAGGTTACCAGGCTTGAACAGGAAAGTCATATTGTAAAGTTCTCTTCCATTTGGATGCAGTCTTGGCAGAATTGCTCATGCATAAAAAGAAGCAATTCCTTTCCCACAAATACTTTTCTTTGCAATTTTGTTATCTGTCTTTTGGTCAGCAAAAGTCAATCTCATATCTATTTGTAGACAGCAGCCCAAAGAGACATACGCTTGGCCAGAGCATGTTTGAGGCAAATAAATAAATGTTATTTTGTAATTTGCAATGTCTGCCATGCTTTGCAAGTTATGCCTTTGCAGTGCATCAAAAGATGCATTTGCTGTTTGTAGACTTAGCTACAGCAAACAGTTATCTGTCAAGGTATGACTAGCAGTGAAAGGTAGGAACTGAGAAGATGCTAAGTGCAGAAAGCTGAAAATAATAGTACACTCTACTGAAGATACAAAACAGAAAGTATAATGGAGAGAAAGGAAGAATAAGAAACTAGAATTTAAAATCATATAGTCTTAGATCAGTTCCTTGAAAGGAACTGATCATCATGGGTTTAAAAGAGAAGAATTATGAAATAAATTATAGTGAGATTTGGAGAGGACTAAATTACAAAAGTAGTATGTATGTGAAACACATGTAAATTGCTACATCAGATCACATTGGAATTGACTGATTTACTGCTAGAATGAGTAAAAGGAACCTTTCTAGGCTAGTAGGGTTATCTGTAATCTAAATATTCCCATTTGCTTGCATTCATCCTAAGAAAGCCTAGCCCCTTTACACATTAAAATTCCCATTTTATATCCAGTGAGGGGAAAGGAAAGGAGCTGTAATAGATCTTGCCAGCCTCAATGACACACTAGCAGATAGAAACAAAAACAGCTCTTCATTTTTTTAATCTCATTTTGCACAGCCATTCCAGAAACATGTATTTCAATATGTGAGGTAGCGGAACCTAACAGACTGACATCTTGTCTCTAATTTCAGTTTCTAGAGCAAAATCATTGAGGCATCTATGACAAACATCATACTCCATCATTGTGTGGTCTTTGCTGTGCTAGCTGAACTAGCTATCTATCTCTTCATGGCCACAGAGAAAAGATTAACAACGTTGTTGATATTGACTGCTAAGTCTACCACTACATTTCAGGTTGGAAGCTAATAATGGAATAATAATAATGGGATAATATAATGGAAGCTAAATTCCAGAGCAATGTTTGAGTTGCAAGGTAGAGTCATACAATACCAGGTGGCATTTTCCAAATTTTTTTAACAGTAAATACAAAGATATTTACTTTCTTTCCCTTCCAAAGATGTTTTTGTTGGTTTCCCCTCTTCCTCTCACTGACTAAACACAGTTCTCTATAACAGCAAAGCCTCTCTTGGCTTCTCATGCATTTACTCTGTTGTTCAATGGGGAACACAAGTGCCTGTCTGTGTAATGAGGGGTGGTGGGGAAGCTAAGTTGCCTGCAGATTAAGCTGGAAAGCTTCATTTTCCCTTTGCAGTAAGAACAGAATGAAAATTTTTAGTTTAATTCTCAGTTTGCAGGCTTGTGACACCATAATCCATCGCTTAAGTTTACTTTAACCTCATATTTTATGTGTAAATTTCCTGTTTTATTAAGGATTAGCTTTTTTTAAAAAAAAAAGAAAATCTCCCTATAAACATGTACAAAAGTGGATGGCTTTCATGTTTGTGACTACTATTACAGGAGATTGTATAGGGGGTGGATTTTAGAATATTTAAGATAAACCCCAAATTGCTTTATTTTCACAAACATACACATACAAATCCCAAGGTATAGACAATATTGGAACATATGCATCTGTCTGCATTGGTTTCAAATGAATTGTCCACTCAGTCTAAAAAGGCCAGAATATAGCCCATAACATGCCCAAAAGGAAGAAAAAAACTTTATGCACTTTCCAGGAAAATAAAAAAGAAAGAAAAAAGATTTATTGCTTAAGTAAAGGACTTTTTTGTACTGTGCAATATTTTTTGAATATGAGCCATCTTATTTATGGCTCAGATCCCATAAATAAGAATTGACAGTAAAATGCATGAGGAGTTTCTTTTAAAGTACTTACTAGACATGAACAGCAGACACTTCTCAAAGAGAAATGTGTTGTCCAATTTGAAGAGGCTGCCAAATTGCCGTAAGCAAACACACAACATCATCAACCAGAGAAAAAAAGTTTTCACCGTTCCGAAATTAAAGTTTAGTCTTAAATTCTCAGCTCTTGGAAAATTAACTATGATGTAAAGAAGAGGACTCTTTTCCCCCAGTTACAGTGGACTAACTAAACTGTGTTTTGAGCTGTGTATCTGTAGGAGCAGAACTGAGAATCCTCATGGACATTTTGGACCTTCAGTCTAAGCGCAAGGGAATCCATTAAAACATTACCTTGACTGCTGCCCTGAGCCAGGGAGCTACATGGACACACTGCTGTACCTCTTCAAGGCAATAATCAACACAAGGAGGGTCAGCCAAGCTTGGGAAAGTGAAATCTTCCCCGTAGATTTGTGCAGATCAGGGGATCTAGCCAGTCCCTGAGTGAGGAGGAGGGACGTGTAGCTCTCGTTTGTAAGATCCTCCTTGTAATATGTCCCTTCTCATGAGGTAGGTCCTTAGAGAACAAGTCAACCTTCAAAAAGGTTACAAGCTCCAAAACCCTTTAACATTTCTATCAGCAATCAATAACAACTGTAGTGACTGTTTACCTAATGAAGCAGTAAGTGACTGATGCCGCTCATGCTGGCTCGCACATATTCAAGGGGCAGCTGGTCTGCCTACTCCTCTAGTGGGGAATTATCCTCAAAAGGTGTGAAACCCTGCTCTGCCAGGGAGGCAGAGGCGAAATGGGAGGGAAGGGCATCAACACTCCTATACCAATCAGAGTAATTGTGCTAGGGTACAGCAAGTAACTTCCCTGCTACAAGAAGCAGAAAAAATGAACAATGGAACAACAGTCTCTGCTGAGTGAAATTTATATAAATTATTATTTTACAGGCTTTGGAGGCATCTCCCATTTTAACAGGGAAGACCAATCTTTAGGTCCTGTGAGTCTGACAACTGGCTTGTATAGATGGGTTGTGACCCTAGGTGGCAATCCTGCTGGGGCTCTTGCTTTTTAGGCAAGCTAAGTGGCATTTCCCATGGCTGCCATGCAGTATCATAGCCTTTCTCTTGTGCTAGGATTCCATAAATTATATGCAGATGACAGGATCAGGCCAAGCTGTTCAATTACAGCAAGTACAAAGAGCTTCAGAGTGGGAGAGAGGCCACAGTGCTGCAATTGCAAGAATTATGGGCTTAGGGCTCTCCTCGAGGAGAGCATGAAATAAGAATTGTTTTGCAGGACTCCCATAGTTGAAACACGAAACTTGATAGGTCTGCCTTATATCCGACAAACAACTCACAATATAACATTTTTTATGATGGATCATTTTGTTCTGAGCTCCGTATGCAACCCTTCATCTTGGCAGCTCTGTCAATAAACCAAGAGAGAATGCACCTTCCCATCCAGCCCACCCTATCCTCTCTAGATCACACAAAGCACATTTTTTGAGCAGTGTTAGGTCTTTATTTACTCCAGGCAAGGGCACAGTTCTCTCCAGCCCCAAAAACACCACGTCAATGGAGTTTGGGTGAAGCCAGCAATGGAGGCCTGAGAATTCAGATGTGAGTTATTAAACAAGAACAATACCAATCTCATATTATGATGATGATAATGTGGTACCTTTTCCTTCCTTCTGACATCTCTTTCTCTGTACAATACATTTTCTGCTCTCGCTTGTAGCTGGGCAAGGATTGCCCCTTGCTGACGGATGTTGTACGATCTCTCTGACCCTTACTTCATTTCCTCTTTTGAAACCACAAGTTTTTCCTTTCTTTGTGCAAGGGCTCCATGGACTCCACTCACTAGCTTCACAGTGCACTGCAATAAACATAGGACAAGCTGAGCCTGGCCAATATCGTTTTGTATAAACAATGCATATGGTACATTCATTTCATTCTACATTAGCCAAAAGGTGGCAAAAGTGAAGGGAATTAATAAGAATTTGTAGCAGTGAATTGAGAGAATTTGTCCTGCTTAGGATATACTGCATAAAATGTCAAATAATTGTTTCAGGTACTATTTCTTTCTATCTGTACTGTTTTCTTAATTCCATTCCCAAAACAGAACAACAACAACAAAATTGTTTTCAATGAAATCAGTTACTGGGACTTATTCTGAGGATGTCTTGGTTTTGTAGAGATACAAATCCTTCTAGCTTCAGTGGAACTAACTTTGTTCATGCCTATGTGAAAGCAAAGTCAAGTCATTGGGTTAGGCTGTTGCAGCTGGTCTCAAAGGTGTTGAATTTTTGTGGAAATCAATAGAGTTATAAGGAACCAGTTGATGTCAAAGGGTGTTACAATAAGATTTGAGTATCTTTGATGATCTACTTCTTGATGGTCAGCTTAAACAGTGAAAGAGCCATCATCAGTAATGTATACAAGGTGTAAACAGGCAGAGGATATTCTGGGGTGGGGAGGGATGCAAGCTTGTCAGAAAAGTGCTCAGTTGCAGTTCCTAAGCCAGAATGATTGACCTGAATGCAGGATGCATGCTATTGGGAATTCAAAGATGTGCAGCTGGACGCTTGTCCTAATAAAAAAGGCAAAACTGTGAGTAATCTATGAAGCTTAACATAGCTCTTGATAAATTATCCTACTTTTGTGTCATCTCCTCAGTCCCCTCCTCTTGATAAAAGATAGTGCACATTTATATTTAGTTTGTATTTGTGTACATGCTTAAGATTACATACCTCCAATAAAGAGGGGAAGATTTCCAGCACCTCTATAAGGAGGATTTTGTAAATCAATAGATTTTTCCAGCTCGAGAATTTACTTTGAAATTTTTCAAAATTTGAGATATAATTGACCTCAGGCTATTTCTGAGTCTTCCTCCAGTAAATTTTCATGCAGATCATTTTACTTTCCATATTATACTGGAGCTCTCCCATTAAAATAATTGGCCCTCACGTGCACAAAAATGGTCTGTTTTTTCTCTGTAGCTTTAAATGACCTTTTCTAGTTGAGTCTGACTCATTGTTAAAGTAGCTAAGTCTAAAGCACTTGGAAACAGCCATCAAGAAACAAAAATGATCCTTTGAATTTCTTTTGTAGATGAAAGTCTTTGCTTGAAAATAAAACCATATAAACCATTGCTACCACCTGAGTTAATATGTATTTCAGAAGGCAAATGCCAAACTACTGTACATTATTTTTATTCCTATGTTGCTTCTTCTTCAAAACATGCTATGCCCAGGAGGGTTATATGCATGGTACTGTGGGGAAGGAGATTTCCATCATGGCCACACTGTGCCCAAGTGCTCCCTGATCGCTGGTGGCTGAAGAGGTTACTGCTGCCACCGCAGTTCGCAACCCTCAGTCACCGCAATTCATAGCCAACATACTAAAATAAGCAGAACCTTGCCACAGTTTCAGCATATTCATGGCGTGGGATGTGAACTGCATAGCTCAGAGGCAAATATTTCGTTCATTCTGCTTTCAGCTACAGCGGTGGCAGAGGGATGGAGCAGACAGTTAGGTGTGGTGACCTCCAAAATTGCCCTGGCATGAATAACTGGAGTTTGTGAGTCAGAGGCTGAGGAGATACAAAAACAGTTCTCTTCTCTGCACCCAGTGAGTCACAGGATCGATGCTGCCAATCGCATTCTTTTAAGTGCCAGACTATGTGGTATTTTATTTTAATCTTCAGTTTCTAGAGTCACGTGAGCATGCAAGAAATACCACTTCTGTTTTACTTTTGGCTTTTTTCTTACTGCTTAAAAGTTCCTAGCCTTCACCTTTGCGCAGGTATACTTCAAAATGTTGACACACATGTGCTCTGAAGGCTCAGATAATACAAGGTAGTTTCAATAAAGCAGTTAATATTTTAATCTTTAAATTAAATTTGGGGCCTGGCTCAGGATTTTGGAACCTTTGATGTTAGCGGGCCTGCGTAATGCCTAACAGTGCAAGTGAGAGATGTGTATTATTTTACATGAGGGTAGACCAAACACGCAAGATGAAACAGGCTGTATTTCCTGAGGCAGAATTGCCCTTCACACCAAGACTCTGTTTATGGGACACTATAGAGCTTGCCTTCTGTGGAAAGGCAGACTTAGGAAATGTCTTGAGCTCGTGGTGCCGGAGAATGCATAGTGTAAAGCAGAGCATTTACAGAGTAAATTTAAGTTTCACTTTCCTAATCTCACAACTGTTCTTGCAGCTCATGCCCTCACTAGATCCCCCATTCCATGTGCGAAAACCAGCCAGGGCTGGGCCGTCGCCCAGAGGACCGGACTTACCAATGCTGGTGCACTCCATCGTGTGATTGTTGGCTTCCAAACCATCAGGACACTTTTCAAGGCACTTTCCACTGTATAAGTAAAACCCACTTTTACACTTTGTGCAGAAGTTTCTGGTGAAGCAGGTATCACAGTCAGCTTTGCATTCTGAAATGCAAATAGTGAACAGGTTTTCTTCATAGTTCCCTAACGTTCTGTCAGCAGTCCTTTAGTATTTCCTGTATTCTCTATGTTACTAACCACATAAACATGATATTTTCCAACTCTTAGGTATATTTAAAAGAGATAAATAAAAATTTCTATATGACACAAACCATATTTGATATGCAAGGCTGCATATTGCTAAAAAGTGAGCAAACATTTTACAGCGTCAAATTACTCTGTAAGATTTTACTCTGTGGTCCATTCATTAAATAACTTTTATTACTAGGTAAAAATTGGGTCAGTGATTTGGCTGTCACTCTTACATGTTTATATCACCTATGGGGTTGAGAACAGTGCATTCAACAATAAAAAAATGAGTGGGGATGATACCACAGTCTTTTCTAGTTTGTTTATGATGAAAAATACATAAGAGAGGCAAAATGTTACCCAAATGATAAAGAATAAAGTTGCATTCTGTATCTCCCAGGCCAGAGGCAACAAGAATTTGTAATTTCCCCCAAATCAAATTGAAACCCTGTCAGCTGGTAAAGGCATTTATAGGACTATGCTGAGCGTGGGACACAGCTATAAAGAGACCAGGGCGAATAGTCTGCAAACCACATCTCCAAAGAGTGCCGTCTTCTCTCCTTGTCATGGGAGACAAGTGGGAAAATGCCAGTGAGCTTTAACTGCTCCAGTCAGATTCAGTGGTCCTCAGCCTCCGCTCCATCCTGCTGCTCCAGCTGCAGGAGTTTAGTGTCACCCACTTTTGCATGAGGATGTAGAAGAGGACATCATCTCCCAGGTCCTGGACAGGTGACCATGGAGAGCCGGGATCCCTGAGCTTCTGTAGTTTTGTGATTTTTCACTTTCACTTTTTGTTCAGGTTAATATCTATCACACTAGTGTAAAAGAACTGAACAAACAAAGACTTGGCCTATCCATCTGCTAATCTGTCGACTTGACTCCTAAGGACACACAGCGTTCAAAAGAGAACAAACATATCCATGCGTTTCCCCTTTTCCCAGCACTTACTTGCACACTTATTAATGTCAGGATACCGTGTCCCATAATATCCGCTTGGACATGAGGAAAGGCATACTCCAATCTGCTTCATGCCAATCCTCTCCAGAACAAAAAAGAGTCTGGGTTTGCACGACAGGCATCCATTGTAGTCAGAACACGTAGCACACCCTCCTTGGCAACCTTGGCTCACGTTAGGATGCACTGAGAAGACAAGTATTAAAAAAAAAGAAGGGGGAGAGAACAAGAAATTAGACAAACCCATATAATAATAATTCATCTGTACTTGGAAGGGTGGACCACTCTCCTCTCTGACAGCTATTAAAGATTGCTTCATTTTTTTCTTGTGTATCTCACGACACGACATTTCATTTCAGTCATCTTTTCAACTGCATAAAAATGAGAAGTTCAGCTGATGTGCTCACATCTTGCAGAAATAACTAACAGCAAATTATATTTGAAATTGATTTTATGGAACAGCAGCATCTAGAGAATAATTATTTTCCCTTTAGTTATTACCAGCAGTTTTGCTGCCACTTCTTCTATATGCTTGACTCAGAAAATAAATACATGTTCATTTATCATTGCTTTTCCTAGCTGGATTATTAAAAGATAACCTAGTATATAATTTCCTTCATTGACTAAATGTAATTTGATTGAATTCTGCTGCGCAGAATACGTCCTTGTTAGATCTGATGCTAATCTGCCTTAATAGTAAGACACAGGAGAGCCATCCTTCTCACCCTCCTTCTTTCCCTGGAATGTACTTTCTGGCATGTTTTTAATCTCTAACAATTACAACCTGATGTTCAGACTTAACTATGGCATTTACCCTGCTCCAATCCCAGCCTGGAGCATAGGTAGGATTATACTTGCCCTTCAGCTGAATTGTTCTAATTCTTCAGACAACGAAAGGAAAACTTATTACACCCACTGCTTAAGAGTATCCAGATCTTATGGTATTTGAGGGCTGAGGGTAGCAGAAAAGAGGGAACTATTGCAGAGTACCTTTTCAATGAATTAATGAATTTGAATTACTTAATCAATGAATCAGTGAACGACTTCTCAGTCATATAGTGTAATATTTTACATCTTTCTGTATTTTAGAAATTCTTACCTACTTTTGATTCATTCCTGGTTGCATTCCTAAATAGGCTATGGATCTGAAAAATAATTAAGCATCAAGTAGCTCCCATCCCTGAAAATCTGGCCTCTTTTCATATAGAAAACCCAGGAATTTTTGTAAGCATCAGCTTTCATCTCTCAGCTTGAGATGTGATTATATTCTGTAGTCAAGAGGAATCCAGCCCTCATTTACATTTGTAAATCTTATTGTCTTCCTATTCTGCCTTCTCCCTGGGCCAGTGAAATTTTTGAAAGTATGACCTGTACCACACTGTTACTGCCTATCTGAGTGTTTGATTTTTATTTAAATTCTGCAGACACTACTAAATACTTCACATAATAATGGACTTGCTTTTGTCAGTGCCTCTCTATGGATCCCTTGGGGATAGCCTAGAATCTGTGGCTTATAAGTTGAAAACCACGCCCCTGCTAGTGGGAGACATCTGGATCTTTGCCCACTAGCTCAGGGGAGTTTGCTGGGTGGCAGGGAAGCTCAGGGATACTTCTGTACTTTGTTCGAGTACAGTTTTGGCAGAAAAGTGGCCCAGCAAAGGGAAAAGAACTGAACGCTCCTCTATTCTCTGAGGCTGCACCTACCTCTTTTGAAAACTATTATAGATGATCAGTCCCACAGTCTGAGAAATCTCAAGGGGAGTTCAAATCACTTTTCCCCTTTCACTAACAGAATGAGGAATCAGGATTATTTCTCTCAGTGGGGCTGAACAGGTAGGAGAAAGAGCAAACTTTGGCCCTGCTTTCATTTCAGTGAGAACATAAAATCTCAAATCTCTTTTCCCACTGAGGCACTGACTTGTAGAGCAATCATGAAGAAAATGTTTTTACCACTAACATACACTACTGTGAGAACAAACTGCATTTCTACAGAGCTGGAAGTTGCAACCCAAAATCAGTTATCAAAGTAGTTTTGCTAGACTCTCAAAGTACTGAGTATTCAGAAAGTACAGAACACCTTTTCCCAGAAGATTCCAGAGAAACAGAGTATATTGCCTTTGAAATTAAAAGCCTGAAACATTGGCTGTCTTTTTAAAGATGTAAATGAAAATATCCTTGTCTCCTTCTCCCCTGTACTGTGGCTCTTGTAAGAGGCTGCTTTCAAAGGCAGACGCAGTAATGTGATCTAAGAAGCTGACATTATTTAAAAACTATCCATGACTTTCCTTCATTAAGTCTGACACAGGGAAGAAAAAGCAGCTGAAGTACAAAATATTTGTCATCAAAGCTGCTATATAAAATATAGATGATCATTTTTGACGGGAAACATATTATGTGTGAGCACCTGTGACAGATCATTATGAATAGATTCTCTTGACAGAGAAAACATTATGTGCAACTGCTCTGAGGTCAAACTTTGTGTGTGAGTCCTTGAGACAGAGATACTTTATTACTGAGAGATGATAATTTCTGTATAGTTAAAATCCATTATATGGCCAATTTCCAGCTCCCCTTAACTCCAGAAGTATTAAAATATAATATGCTTCCAGACATTTTCTCAATTTCTTCCTCGTTTCTTGAACCCCAAATTCAAAATATACAAATATGTTATACAAATAATGCAACAAAAAAGAAAACTTGTAGTCACAAATGGACAATTATATTGTTGTTATGTAACAATCAGTAAGTTAAAATATGCAAATCAAGCTCCATTCAAAGGTTGATTTCATGCCATGTTATAACTCTACATGTGAAGCAAGGCAAGTTGTTATGCTTGGAAATGCAGGAAGCTGAAGAATTTTTGAAGAGTCAGTATTGACATTTTAATTCAAGAATGACATTTTTTATCATAAAAACCATTCAAGGTATCATTTCTGATTTTTTTTCTATTGTACCTGACATTTCTTTGAGTCCTGTACTGTGTAATGAAACTGTGTTTCATTATGCTTGTTTTCAGTGCTAGAGAGGACATTATTCTGGGTCAGGCAAGGAGCAAAGCAGGGACTGACGAGTGCTTCAGACACTGGCATTGTTTGAAAACTTAGCGCTAGGTTTTGTCATTGAACTTGGGAGAAACGAAGTGATAGAAGAAAATATTTATGTACCGAAAATGAGCTGGCATGTTTAGAAAAAGGAATCTCTAAACTCCAGTCAAAGACCTCATTCCTGTTGCCTTGCAGCCTCCTCTCTCTCCAGTTCTGGTCCAGGCGTGGGTCATACACTTGCCAGTTCCTACAAGGGAGAAAGCCATGCGGGGCCAGTCCTGCCACACAGGCTTAGTGATTCAGAGAGGTTGCAGAAGGAAATGAGACAAACTTAGGCTCTGAAACATATTTCTCCTGTGTGGAGAGAACTGATCATTGTTGTGTACAGAACTGGCCCAACAGATTTCTCTTCTGGTGCAACAAGAAAAATTGACAGAGCAGTGATGAGAAGAAAACATGGGGACAGTGCCCTTAATCTTGGGCTAAGAGTCAGGCTGCATCTTGCTGCTCCTTTCTGTGACTCAGTGTGTCTCTTTATGCAGTTGTGGGGCATCCCCATCTAATCCTTTCCCACAGTCTAATAGTTAGAGGTGTGCCTCTAAAAAGGAGACCTGAGTTCCCTCCATGTTAGCAGAAGAAGAAGCCCATTCCCAAGGGAGCCCTTCATCCACCCTGCAGAGGTGCGTGCACTGTTGGCCATGTTTTTGAAGAACAGACAATGATGTTCTTTGTCCTGAGCCTGTCACTCTTAAAAATGTCCCCATTGGGAAGGCCTCCAGAGGGTTGATTCCTAGGAGCTCCAGTCTGTGAGTCCTGAGAAAGATTCATGCTGAGAAATTTGTTACCAAAAGTGAAAAAGGAGGCACCTTTGAGCACATGAGCATACAGAACATCAGGCATCTGCACAATATGGTGTTACATGCCTACAGAGCAATTGCACATCATGACCACAAGGAAGTAGGCAGAAATTTTAATCCTTTTTCCCCATAACACACACTGAGAGATGAAAGTATTTAAGTGATGCACCACAATAAGATGGGAATATAATCTTCATCTGGTAAAAGCAAATCTCAGTACACCTGACATAAGCATAGCTTCAAATTTCTCTACTTGTTTAGGTCAATAGTAGAAATAGGCAAGTAATTTATATCCACTTTAAGAAATGTTTTGAAGTCTACAGGTGAAAAAGTGCTAGGGGAGCACAGACCACTCCTGTTAACCACCAGTTTTAGATGTGGTAACCAGGGAAGAGGGAGGTCCAGTGTCTTGGCAGAAGGGCAGGCACTGTGGGCTAGTGGGTTAGGCACTGGCTGGAGAACTAGGAGGTCAGGATTTTAGCATTGAAAAGAGGTACAATAAATGTTCTTTCTTGTAACCACTTGGCCTTTGGGGCAAGCTACTTCATTCTGAAAATAAAATAAAATAAAATACAACAATTGTCCACAACTCTCAAAACTGACTTTATGCTCTAGTATGAGGTATTCTATGACGAGGCTGTTGTGAGCAGTAAAGGTGTCCCTACCACAGTTAGAGATGACACTACCAACAGCAATGGCAATCTGTCCTCTTCTATTCTTTGAACACAGCTCTCAAGGATGGAAAATACAACAAATCCATAAGGAAAGCAAATGGTGGAAGTTCAAAGACTCATAGACAAGTTCTTCCTTTCTCACACAAGCCTAACCCAACCCTGCTGACTTTAATCAGGTATAAAAGTACAAGTGTACTTACTCCTGGCTAAATTTAGGTCCAGAATCCATCTCTATTTCATTTTATAAAACCTAACTACTGGAGATCAGAGAGTACACTAAACTAATCTTGAGCTAGTCTCCTCCTCTCCTTGGCTCTAAGCCCTTTTTGCCTTCGAGCCCTTTTTTGTGCATGCTGTTTGTTCAGATATTAGTTTTAAGCCTCATTAGCAAATGAAATTTCTGAAGATTTTCCTTTTTCAGAATATTTTCCAAAGCCTTACTATGGAAACAATGAGTTGTGATCTCTCAGTTAAAAATAGAAAGTTAAGGACAAAGAGTTGAATTTGAATTTTCAATGGCAAAATGGTAGGAGATTTTGATGGAATGCAGCAAATAAATTCTAAAGCTCTTGGCAATGAAATTTTGCTCTGTTTTACTTTATGTATATTATAAATATATGAGATCAAAAAAAAAGAAGAAGAAAAATACATGAGGTATCCAGGTGGGAATATATTCTGACAGCCAGGGGAAAAGCTCTTAGTAAAAGAACTTACGTATTCTTTTCCCGTTTGCTGCAGCTGAGGTGCATTGTTTCAGCTAAAGAAGATCATTAATCTTCAACTACGAGATGTCCACTTGGAGGCTCACTCTTGAAATGGATGTGCTAGACAAATGAAATCCATCCCTGCTAGAGATCTGTTGTTACTCCTGGTTTCTCAGACTTGCGAGTTCTCACAGGAAATATTTTCACAGCAGGATTACTCTGGAATTTAACCTCTCCTGGGTGGACTGTTCCTTGGTGTACGATCCAAGCAATGTCTCTGCTTTCCCTAAGAAGCTGCATCCAGGTTGGTACTAGCCCCTGTGATGGGGGAGATTTGTAATGGGATATCGCATGGTTTCTAGTATCACTTTACCACTCAATGAACTCTCTCTTGCCTACTGTGACACAGCTGCCTGTGGCAGTGGCCTGAAAACAATGCCTCATATAAAGCGGAGTTACTCTTAATCATGTGGACCGTCCTTTAGGCAAAAGCAAACAGCATTTGGCAGTGAGCTCTTCTAATGGGAAGTCATTAAGGAATTCAGTTTGCAAACCACAGCTTATTTCCTCATACTCTTTCTTGGACAGCATTTCTCTGTGTGGAAATGCATTAAAATGGAACAGAAAATTGTGGGACTAAAGCACTGAACCTATGTGTAGGTAACATACAGTGCATAACAAGGAAAAAGACAAGAAAGTGTAGCCCAGAACTGGTGGGACAGCACTGGAAGAGTAACTACACATGGATTTGATTAGTTTGTATTATCACTGTTAAATAGATTGCCAGCTTGGGCTGAGATGAAACCTGAGTTCAATCTTACAGGCTTGGCCTTAAATCACCCACAGGGAGACAAAAGGTTTGAAGTGTTGTGATGGGGTAGCAGCTGGGCTCTGCAGGGAAGACAGGCCCATACACAGCAACTGTTACATTTCATTGGCCGTAAGTTTTCTGAGATACAACACAACCAGTCATGATATTTGAGGAATGTGGAATCACTGATCAGCCTCCACTGGATTTACACTAGATGAAGAGGCCTTTGAAAGGAGAGACACTGCAAAAGGAGCAAACGGGGAAATCAATCTAAAAATCAATCATTAACAGTATAATATCTCTTCTTCCTTGTGATTCATAATACTTTTTAAGATTTCTTTCTAAGGGAATGAGATCTCTTCCAGAGATTTGTTTGACTTCAATTTTACTTTAGAATACTGTTGCCTTCTGTGGTACGAACATGTAACAAAGATAATTCTCAAGTGTCCTATGTTTTGAAAGAAAAAGATCCCAGAAGAACTGAACAAAATTTCCTCAAACATCTGCCTGGCTTGACGAATATTTTCTTCCTCAAGAGACACTTCCCATCCAAGGAAAAGGAAACCAACCTGTTTTGTTCACCAAAGTGTCAACACTTGCAAAGAGCAGCAGAAACATGACTATGAGACTGTCCCACAGTCTCGAGGAGTATCCATAAACATGTAGTAGTGGTATCTTCAAGCAAGGAAGCTCATTACAAATGGCCAAAATCTCACAATGCCTCAGTATATTAAACAAGTCTGGCAAAATGATCCTGATAATTAAGTATACTGGCTGCCAGAACACATTCCCCCTGAATACGGGTAGAAGGAGCATCAACAGACTGAAAAATGTCACCATGGGTGCAGAGTTTAATGCAGTCTCCTAGCATCTTCAGCACAACAGAGATCAGCCACAGGAACCACAAATGGCTCCTTCTCATTCCAGGGAGTTTTGTAAATAAGTTGAAAACATTCTTTTCATGGAGGGAGAAGGGAAATGAATATCTTTTCCCCCATGTTACCATGGGGCACCACCAAAGCTCAGGGATTTAGGAAGATTAGCCAGTACAGGGACCAAACAAGATTCCTGAGGCAAGTTATATTAAGCAACCTTTCAACTTAGGGTGATGCTAAGACCAGCTAATGCAATACCTTCTCTCATCAAGTTATAAATCCTATAAACAACTATAGCTCATACTTCTAGAGATGACTGCAGTTGTTTCCAGGTATCCAACCTTCAGGATTGTACGTGATGAATCTTATCTAAGAATGAGAAACTGAATGTACAGCTAATAGTTGTACATACAACCAAGGTGTCAGACTCATTTACTTGCAAAGAAGGCATCCATGCTCAGATGAAAAAAAGAAGAGAAATGTGAATTTTGGAAAGAGGTTATATTTGGTGCAGGTATTTTCAGACTGTATTTTAATGGTCTAATCCTGGAAGACGTTATCATAAAGATTCCTAGTTCATTTTACACTGTTCTTATGGGCACAAAACCTTAAAAAATAGTTGCCATATGTCACCATGATGCCCTCATCTCTTCTCTACAAAAGAGGCATACTTTTATCAAGTAAAAGTTATATCTATATATTGCATATGCTCATTCTCAGAAATATACACTCATATTTTCTATTTGATATGAATGTTCCATCTAACATCAGCATGTTTTTAAGAAAGATCAATGACGGTATAGTGGTGGCAACAAAATCTGTCCCCCTCATTTACTTTTCCTGTTTTGTTATTTTACCATACTGAAGACGTTTTGTTGTGCATTGCACAGATGCTCACGTACGTCCAGGCTGTATAAGGATCACTCAGCTCATACTGTCAACATTACACAACTACAGTAGCATTTGCAAGTTTCCCATTTCCCACAGGGTCTTCTGAGACCAGCGTTTTTCTCTCGAAGTTTTGTTTCAGAAACCACAGAAAGAACAGCAGGATGTAACAGATTTTACTTTCCATGCTAGGGACTAGGGAGAAGGGTTTAGACAGCAAAAGCCTGTAATCCCATGTTAAAGTTATGATTTTCTACTACCATGTTTACAACATTAAAAAATTAATAAGCCAGACAGCAAGCCAGCCCACTGCCTTGGCTGTACTCAGAAGATGTGCCTTTGGTCAATTACTTAATATCCTCTCAATTTTGTATATTTTCCTGAGTGGCATTAATCAAAAGTTTGCATTGAATGAAATATTTCTTTTCTGTGTAATGGTTAAATTCATACCATACTGAAACTAACAGAAAGCCCCCAAATATATTGTTTTCCCTGGATTGATGCCTGCAAACATTGACTCAGAATCTGTCTCTTTAAATTCAAGTCCCACATCAAGATCTGAACCTTGACTATAGATACTCAGAAGTATCGTACCGCTAACAGTTCACTGAAAATTCTACAATTTGTCACAAGGAAAAACTCTGATCTCTGTTTTTTTTCTGGAGCAAAAGGGTAAATTCTCCAGGCTGACCTGACAATCCATCTTTCAGTGAAACAAGGTACTGTTCAAGGTTCCATGTTTAAATTAATGATAAAAATATTTGGTATATTGACTATTTTTCTGCTCTAGCACTGTAGAGTGATACATCTGCTATCAACTATCGGTAAACAATGACCCAGATAGGTTCACCTTTTCTTCATGCTACTGGAATGTGTCCAAGTTTAAAAAAAAGTCAAAGAATTTTGAATGCAAAGCGTGAGCAGTACAATATGAAGTCAAATCCAGCTCTGATGAGACTCCACCACCAGTCAACTCAAACTCACTGGCTGAAGTCCTGGCCCACCAAAGTCAGTGTCAAAACACCTCTTAGTATAGGAGGGGTGAGGATTCCACTCATTTGTTAAACAACAGTTCTAGGGTTTGGAGCATGGTTGTCTGATTTTTAAAGGTTCATGCAATTAGATAGGTTGTTTTGATTGGGATCAAGTTGCAGGATGGGTGAGATTTAACTAGGCATCTGATTCTTGTGGAACTGAGTCAGTTCAACAGCTCCAAGTGCCTGGCTCTTCTTGTGAAGTAAATATGAATGGCACGTAGGTAGGGCTCGTTTCATCACCCTTTGTGCATTCTCCCCTTTCTTTGAAGTCTGAGCCATTCCCTCCCATTGCCTTCTCTGCCTCACACGCTGATCCACATGAAAGAAACTTAACACACTGAGCATCAATTCACTTCCCTAGAACCGTAATACAGCCAACTCTGCTGCACTGATACACAACAGACAGTTTACAGTCACACTAAAACCATACTAGGAGATATTTGGGCTGAATTATTGGGGTGCTGGTGCTAAAATCAAAGCTATAGTCCATTTTGTGTGTAAGCAGGGATATAGTTCATTTTTTGCAGATAATTTGAGTGTACCACCACTTCTCCAAGGATCTGCATGCCAATCTGCAAGCTAAAATGAATTAAAACTTTTTTTTTTTTTAAAAAAAGGAACTCTGTAAAAGTATGTTCTTTATCCCCAAACCAATTAATATTATAATGCTGACCCATTAAAATTTCCAGATAGTTAAAAATAATTGAAAACTTATACACGGACTGTATTTGAAAATATAAATTGCACTATGTTATTAATGAGCGTTACCTCTAATTGTTACAGAGAACATAGGCAAGATCAAGTCAGCTGCACAAGTAAATCTTAAGCGAAGCTGTGGTGACCTCAGAGGTCAGTAAGCCAATCCATCACAGCATCTCGTTGGAGGCTACTTTGCATGCAGTGATTTTACTGGATGCAGCTAGTGATGCGAAGAGCTCTGGGCCCATGTCACAACATGGTATCGTGGCCACCGTGACACCCCCAACACTGCTGCAGCAGCTCAGGCTCAAGCCAGGTCCCTGCTGCCCACTGCTCCTTAGACGAAGGCCCTGGACCAATAACCTCAGCTGCAAATTACAGCTGAAAGATGCCGCTCTGCTTCAGCTTCTTGATGAGGCCCTGGAGAAGATGGGTAGTAACTGTGAGTTCAGTTTAGTTGGTCAAAGGACTCTGCATGTTTGCCTCTGCTCTGATGTCTGCATGATTAACTGTATAGCAGATGATGAGAATTTTTCTACAAGGATTTTCAAAGCTGGGATTCGTTTAAAAGTACCATAAGAAGCAGAAGTTATGACATATTCCATAAAGGATTAAAAGATAAGCTATTTTGTTCTGCTGGAAATGTTTGGTTTTAGTTTAATCTTTTAGATTGTTTATATTACATAAATGGAATACAAAAATGAAGGAGTCAAGATGACAAAATAATTCAGTGAAATCTCAGAAAAATTCAGCTAAAAATATGTTACAGATTCTTTTAGTGTTATGAAAAATACTTACGTTTATTTTCTTCTGAAACAAAACACTGACAGAACTCTTTTACCAAATATTTCTGTTTTTACAGAGTGACACATTCTAATGGAATTTTGTTCTATCATGAGTCTCCAAATAGCTTTATTTGGAAATAATAATAGTAACTTAAATCACTTAAAGGTGATTTATCTATTTACAAAATACAGCAGAAGGTAGAATGGTCAGATACAGTATTTTGATTTAAAAGAGAAAGGAAATTCTAAAGAAAATTAAGCTGAGGTTACCTATTGACAGTACTAGACAAAAAACAATAATAAAAGTATGTTATAATTATATAAAAAACTAAGAACTGAATACATAAGAAATTTAGGGTTAATCTTATGAGTCTTGTAAAATATTTTACAGTAAGACTTTCAAAGTTTTTGAATACAGTAATGTTTTTCTGCAACAGGAAAAAAGGTATGAAAAACCTTGTCTTTAACATCAATTTAATCTAAACTGAAGACAAAAATATTTGAAAAAATTAAGGACTAATGGTTAGTCTATAAATCTTCTAGGGGATGACTTTTTTGATATATTATTTAATATTGCTGATAACACATCAGATATGATCCCTGACTTTTCATGTGCAATTGAATGAATGATCTTAAGAAAACACTTTTGCTGGTGTATTTAATCAAGAACAACCATAGGTGTCACTTTATTTAGGCTGAATAACAGCAGTTTCTTGGTGAGACGTGTTTAACCTTACACTGCGCAGGTAAGCACAGATTTCTGGCACATTCTTCCTGAACCACAATGATCCGTTTTCTGTTTCATGGCCTGAGATAGCTGCTTTTTTCAGGTGTCAGATGCCCTAGCCAGCTTGCAAAATATGCTTGGCACTTTACAACAGCATTCTGTTGAAGAACATTTTTCTGATAACTACAGTATTAAAGATGGCATTTTTTTTTATGCTGTACTATAATTAAGATGATACCAAATAAATGATAGTCTGTTACTGCAAGTAGAACTATATCTAATATCGGTTATACCAGGAATTTGTTAGGCTTTAGTGAAAAACAAATGTCGCCCAGATATTAGAAAAACATGAAATCACAGCAGTTATTTTTAAAGCATCCAATATGACGAATATTTGGCAGCTCTACTGGTGGCTAGTGGCTTGCGGCACCACGTTGGGCTGCCATGAGACAGGGCTTGAATATGAAATAACCGCAACAACACCACTCCAGATGCTGGGCTGCTGCAACAAAATTGTGATAAAAAATGACACATTCGAATGCCAAAAAGGAAGAAGTGAAAGGAAATGTTGAACTATGCCCTGATATGAAAACATGCCTCTTGCCTGACTCCACGGCTTCATGGAGATGCATGGAGCAAGTCATGCAATTTGCCCTTGGAGAGAGGTAGCAGTTCCCTGCAACTACATTCTGACAGCAAAAGCAAGTAGATTTGTACGGATAGATGATTCTGTCCTAGAGTAGAGTGATGGACCAAGTTATTAGCCTGTCATTTGTAGATCCCCAGAGGTCTGCATAACATTGGAAAATGGAAAAAATATTGGAATGATGTCAATTCCCTGCCCCCGCAGCACAAACATGTACACATTCCAATGCATATAAGAGAGCAAACAGGTAGCGAGGCAGAAAATGGAAACAGTCTGTGAACTTTCAACATTTAGCTAAGTTTGTCTTTCACCATATTCAAAAAGCCCTCTACCAGTACCACAGACCTGTGCATTTTTTTGTTGAAAGTTAGGGATTCTTGGATTTGAAGGTTGATGAATTTGCCTGCTTATGGCCCCTTTCAGAAACATTTTGTTTTCTAGTAGGGAAAGTTATAAGTATTAGCACCAATGTTTTCAAACTGGGGCCTCCAGTGAGACAACTAATCCCTCGCTTGATTCCTAAATAAATAACCTGATTTTCAGAATGCCTGAAGAAGACGCAAATGGTCAGACAGCTATTTAGGAGTGTAATCAAAGGATTATTGATTCACTTCTAGAGCCAAACTTAAAAGTTTTGGCCTTGTCATCTTTAGTCTTCAATTTCTTCATCTGCAAAAGAGAAATGATACTTATCTCATAGCAGTGTTGAGGTGTTTAATTCCTGGATGTTTACAATATTTTCTCAGTTTTGGATGAAATTTCTGGCTTCTAATTTTGCACATGCAAGCCTTCACATGTGATTCTGCTCTTGGCACTACACTCAACCTTGCTTTATACAGAATCCTCTCATATATATCGCATTATTATGAACACAACTTCCTAATCATGAGTGCAAGTGTGGTAACAATTTATTCTAGTCACTCATACGTTTCCATGCACAAATTTCAAAGGTGGATTGAGGCAAGTTGAAAAGACAGTTCTTTTAACTTTCTGATTTCTGCTCTGTAACTGAAAAGATTAGATTATTGGAGAACACACTATTAGCTCTGGCTTGCAGCCAAAGGGTCTGCTATGCATTCTGCAAGGGGTGCTGTACTCACGGCAGATTAAGGAAAAGAGCTGGGTAAGTTACTCCAGCAAGGAATGTTCCCATCGGGAATTGTCCACAGCAAACTAGAAATGTAGTTGTTGACTAAAGAGCAACAGGGAGAAGAAAAATAATGAAAAAGGTCAGAAATTTCAGGGAAATAAAAGACCCTTTTTGCTCTCTATATGGAGCAGAAGTTAACAAGCTTTAATGTTTGTTGATCCCTTTAATGCTACTTTCTGCACACGCAGACCGAATTAAGAAAACCCCAAACAATTACCATCTAAGCTCATGCTTAAATTCCTCCCTATTCAAAAATGTACATCAGCATATGGTTACCTTCACAGATGTGTTACAGACCCCTTGACTTCAATTATACTTAAATACCTGATTAAAATTAAGGACACATTCTTGAATGGAAGCTCTTGTGCTTGGAGCAGACATGTATCTTCCTGAAGCAGGCAAAAGCCTAACTCTTAATATACTAACCCAAACATTAAAAATAATACCTTGAACTTCTCATCCTTTAACTAATCCACAGATTAAATTATTTTTCTTTTTTTAAACTTTTTAATATTTTTAGGTAATTTTATAACAAAAAAGTTAATATCAAACATTTGTAACATAATGACTGTTTTCATTGTTCTCTAGAAGTGCAAACAAATTACCCTTTTCTCGTTTTTAAAAGATTGAAAAAATAAAAAAGAAGATTTGTTCCCTAAATCTGCAGAGAAAAGCACGGCTATTTGAATTCTAAAGGCTCATAAAAAGGACTTGGTACTACTTTAATTTATTAACTTTTTAAAATTAACATCCATACATCTTAAATCAGTGTCGTTACAGCTGGGAGTCATATTCCTACAGTGCTTAGCAATCCTGCTTTTCTGACCGTGTAGGAGATGCAACACATAAGATAATTTCAGTGCTTTTTCAATATAAAGATTTTTGAATTTGAGATTATTAGTTAACTTTATCAAGGGGCTACTAAACAATATTCTAACAGGAACAAAGATGAACTGCTTCGGTAAAAACCAAACTTGTGTCCTAGAAAAGGAGAGATTTAAAAGCCCGATCATTGATCTTTAAAATATCTTTTTGGAATGAAATCAATTGTCTGCTATGTAATGCCTTCCATACCAACAGCATATGTAACACTCTACATGGAAAAAAGCCATTGCAGCAAAGGTGTTCCCACAGAAAATTAGAAAGAGGTGTTCAAATGCAGGCCAAATGAAAAGGAAGCTAAATGATCAGGGAAACTGATTGCAATATTTTTCACTGACATGTGAAATAGAGAATAAATATAATTATTGCAACCATATTTTGATTTCAGCCATCCTTAAAGACTCTGAGAACATGATATAACAACTTACATCACAGAACACAGTGTAAATAAATGCTTCTAAGGATCATACTACCTTTCTCTTAGGTGAACGCAGCAGCTGCTTAGCAGCACACATTTGGGGAAGAAAGGGGACACACGGCCTATATGCTAACTACTGTAACTAGGCTGAAGTGAGAAATTTGGAAAACCTGTAAGGCAGAAATTGCAGCTCTTGCTGTGAAGCTCAGCTATTGCAGGGGAAAGACGTGGCCACTGCAGCGACCATGCTGAAGCAATAGTTCGGCCCTAGGATTTCAGAAGGGTTGATGAATCATCTCACCACTGGTTTCTTTTTCTGAAGATCTCTTTCCTAAGCTTTGAGTTATCTTGATGCTACATAGTGCATGAGAACAGCATGTGACAGGTGGGGCACAGCAATTACAGACAGTGCATTGCCATGCCTGTATTCAGCCCTGGTCTGGGTGATTTGCATTTACACCAGGACCAGTTATTTGGTCACAACACAGGAAAAAACGCTGCAATAGACTCAAACCTGTTCCAGTTCTTTTGTTATATGCAAGGAAGAGCTCTAATAAAGTTTAACATCAAAATAGTTATACAGGCGTAGAACAGGCATAACATTAAGGTTAAGGCTTCAGTCAAGGCTAGTTTTACAGAGAAAAAAGATTTGTAAAAGCTGTATCTAGCTTAGCAGAGTGTTTTCTCCAAAACTAGCTTTGGCTTGAGGCAAATTCTAGAACACTTCTTTGTCTGAGTGATAAAATATTCAGTCTCTAATTGTCCCACACCCAAATATTTGATGCTATAAAGCTATCCGCTCTTGGAAATACAGATACAATGGATCAATGGCTGCAAAAGGGAACTGATGGGTCTCAGCTGCATTATCCAAGACAAATTTCGGATAGCCTTGGTAGTTAATCATTGCAATAGTCTCAGGGGAGCCAATATAATCTCAATCACATATATGCTTCAAAAAAAAACCCAAACAGGTCAGACATCTTTCCAAAAGTATGCTGTAGTTTAACCGTGTATTATTGTGCTTGACCAAGGAACCATTGAGTGGATCCTGCAGACTTTGCTAGGCACATGGTCATATTACCAGCCCTCCTTAATGGGCCCTCTGGCTTTAAAGGCTGGAAGATCTATCAGGTAACAGAGTCCATGATGCAGTGAAGATGCTGAAAGCTACAGTATTGCTGCTGTCTACTCAGATACATGATTCTGATTATCCAATGGCATCTTCAGATATCCCTCGCCGATGTATTGCTGGCTAGTGGCCGTATGTACTGCTGAGTCAGTGGTTTGCTAACATTTTGCTTTAGGATAGCATCAGCAATATTGTAGTTCTCTTACTCACAGTTAGTTGTATTATGCTCATCAACCTGATTCTCAAGACATTAAAAAAAAAGAAAAGAAAAAAGAAAGAATGAAATAATTGTGGATAAAAGTAAATAAAAATGCCATACTTTTAATATAGGGTGATGATCCAATATTTTCTTTGTGATTTGAGAACTACTTGCTTCACAGGAGTTTTCAGAAATAAAATAAACTCTAGTTTCCTTAAAACAAACTCCACATTGTTGCCTTATGAACAAAATTGGATTTTTATGTCTCACAGGGTTTCAATGTAGCATATCTGCTGGATGAGGCATCAGTGTAAGCAAACAGATGGTAGGAGACTTGTTGATTTTACCACAATATATTCATGCAGGATAGAGAAGGGGAGAGTCTCAAAAATGTATCCTTTTTATTTCACATAATTTTTTCTTGGTGTTTCTTAGGCACTTCTCTAAAGCAGTTTAACATTCATATGAAATTACTGGCAAAAGAAAATTAACAGTACCTTTTCATTTTTTAAAATCTAACATTTATTTAAAATTCTTCAACAGTATGATCTCTTCCTCACTTTGTTTATTCTTTGTATCAGAGAAATTTAAGAAGGTAGTAATAAATTAGTATTTTAAAGAAGATGTAAAAAAAGAATACTAGCTCAAGTGAAAATGGAATGAAATGGTGAAATATGTCTCTTTCAAAAAGCAGAAGGAATAACAAGCTAAGTTATTCACTTCTCCCATCTTTTTTGAATTATGGCATACTTTCAGCTTTTCTTCTTCTAATTAGCACTTCTAGGAGTGTCTGAGGTGCTGTCTTACGTGAAATTTGGAGACAGTTTTAGCTTAAACAGCATATCTCTGTAGCTTGTATAGCTATGAGCAAAAAAAAAAAAAAAGAAAAAAAAAAAAAAAAAAAAGAAAAGAATGAATGTCACCGTTGCAGCCTCTCTTTATACTTTTGTTTCTATCAGGCTGCGGCTACTGCTCTGGAAATGTAGAGCCAGATTCCCCCCCTTGCCGACCCGGGTGCAGCTGTTCACATTTGGGCTACATGGCTGTGAAATGCTTCTGTTCTCAGTCAGCACTTTCACATCCGCATTGCATGCCCTTTGTGCTGCCATGGACCATATACCAATGGAATAGTGAATTTTAAGAAATACTCATTTTTTTCATGATCACAACATTGTAAGATAAGCAGGAATACCTCACAACGCCACAAACATGAAGGAACATGATATGCCAGCAGTACCCCTAAAATGATGTATAACTGAAATGATTTATACCTGTCTGCCACCCCTGATAATCAAGCATGGATCCAGAGTAGGAATTAGGAGCTGGAGGCTCAGTTCCCTCTCAGCTACAGCAGACCACCTCTGCAAGATGCCTGCTCTTAGGAAACCCATGCTGGGATTGATCTCACTTGCAGGCATCTACTGCTGACCTAGCTGTCTAGGCTGCTCAAGACCCTCCAGGAATCTCTCTGTTTTTGACTCTCCTATGGATGGAGAGAGAGAGGTCCTGTTGGCTTGGTGGCACCAAGCAGACACTTCCAGGGCTCAGTCCATCTGAACTATTTTAAACTTCTATCTAGGGAAGAGGTGACCAGGGAACTGTCAGTTTGTCTCTAACAACTAGCTCAGTTGCTTATGCTTTCAGCCTGCAGCCAAAGGTCTGAGTCTTTCACCCTATATATAGGGACATATTATTTATTTGAGTCAAATGTCACAGTCCTATAAAAATCAGCAGAGCACTGCCAATTTATCTAGTGAAGAATTTGTCCCTTGTCTTTGTAACTGGTATGATCATCTGGACTGCTGCAGGAGTTGTAAGTGATCTGTCTCTCTCCAAATTAGATTACTATTGCTGGTTAGTCTTAGAAAAGAAGTTCTCTGACACAGATTCACTTTTTAAAAAAAGAATGAAAATGTTCTCTTGCAAACCTGTCAAGAGATCAAGAGATTAATATCAAAAACAAACTGATATTTGTACAAGTTCTGAAAAGTATGTTCTTGTTCCTGCTTCTTGTTGTTACCATTATAAGCAGAATGTCTACAAACTGCTAGCAGTAGTGGAGATGTTTGTGTTACTACGCGCAGCCCCTCAACTGATTTGACTATACTGTTAAAAATGTTGCTCTCTGTACTTGTAAAAAAGGTTCTCTTCTTGGTCCAGCACTATCAACACGTATCAGAAAAGAAGCTATTTCTTCAAACAGAAATTTTTAAAAATTGCCACTCAAATCAGCAGTCTCTTAGGGGAGTTTTGTGCAGAAAAACTTCTGTTCCTTTGAACTATTCAAGCCTACTAGCTTAGAAACACTCCTTATTAACATTCCTGTTCTTTGAAGAGACATGTCGTCTGCCTTTTTCTATTTTTTCAGAGCATGGCTATGTCTTCTGCCTGACTCCCTGAAGCTTCCAGATATGCACATATAGTGGTACAGAAGAAAATAATTCATCTTACATCCTGACATTTGTGATCACCGCCAAGATGCTCAAAACTTCTCTCTCATGCTCCTCTCATATTAACTATTGTATCTAGAGATGGAAGAGAGCAGGCACTTGCAAGCCTATAAACAACTTCAGAGATACCAAAGCTCAAAGAAGACTCCATAGCTTTCTATCTCCTATTTTTGCACATGAACAATGTGATGCAAGGCTAGGTGTCCCACCAAGACCCAGCCTGTATCTATCATTTCCTGACAGATGGCTAATAACTTAGTAACTTTAGCCAAACCTCACAAAGAGCCCTGGCTCAGCAGAACCTTGAAGAATGCACCCCAGCCCACCGGAGCCAGGAATATCTCCACGTGGCCACAGTACCATGCTTCGAGGGCAACCCAGGCTTGGGAACCATTCTGAGCAACATGTTGTTTCCTTTGCACTGGGTACTAGTCAACCTTGAGTAAGGGAAGCTGGAGCACACGTTACTCTCCTCTACTCCTCTTCACTCATGCCAGCCCGATAGCCGAACTAGTGAGGAAGGTGGGGATGACTTTTTTTACTGCCCTCCCTTTCTGTTTAACTTACTGAGGCCTGCTTCTGGTGATGACAAGCATTGTTACCTTCTTTTTGTCTTTGTCTGGGAAACCTGCAGCACCGAGTGTTACTTAACAAGTTTCATCCTTCTTCAGTGCTGTGACACTAAAGCCAGTGACTCCATAAGCCATAGCAATAAGTAATGGGAGCACCAGTCAGCATGTTCCTGCTCAGCAGCTTAAATCTGCCTCTCCTTGCTACCCAGCTTTCTTTTCTTTATTTCATCAGTAAGTATCTAAACTGACATACAGAAAAATAAATATCTAAACTGATCATATGTTTGGAAAGTGACTATAAGGCAAAAATGAAAGGATCAATAACACAGATAACCCCTTGAGACTCTCTAGAATTTTTTTTAAAAAGCGGACAGGAAAGTAGAAGGCAGCTGCCAGCTTTGACAATTAGACACAATGCTAAGAAGGCTCACTTACAGGTACTACTTTGAGCAACAGACATTACCACCCTATGAAAGCATCGGGAGTAGCCTGGATGAGCCCCAGCCCTTCTCGCTTGTGGGAGCTAACCTGTAAAAGGAGGACACCAGGGCCAAATTTTGTGATGCATTTTTTTTTGTATTAGAATCAGCACTCCCTACTCAATGGAAACCACCAATAAATAATATAATCAGAATGAAAAAAATCTATATCACAAACCTACCTTGGGATAGAAAATTTTGCTATGGCGCACAGATGCATAGGAATATTTCTGCTATTTACTGTGTTCCTAGAATATCATGTATTTTCTCAGCAACTAGGCTGGCTAGAGTGCAGATGTGCCTGTAGGTATTCATTCATCTCAGCTTGGTATAAATTCAGTTTTTTTTCCCTCAAAACAGAGTCCACTGTGAAGTGGCGTCCGTCAGCATTACTTCTTAAGTATCTGTTTGTCAGCCCAGGAAAACTATTTCTTCACCCTTTCATTACTACTAATATCACACTGCACAGTAAACTTTTGAGATATTATGCAGTCAGGAGAGTTTTAGAATACAATAGAAGTTACTAATTCCAGCATAAAGGTGCTTGTTTATTCCCCTGTAACACATGGAAGTACAGTGAAGTGTTTTCTTGATGTAAGTACACTATTTTTTGCAGGAGAGTGTTTGGATTTTTTTTTTTTTTTTTTTTTTGGCAAACACCAGAAAGGCAAGAAAATCCAAATAGGGACTTGGAGTACTTTTTTTTGAAGTCACATATTAGAGCTTGATATAGCTCATATAAAATATACTGGTCAGGATATTTCCTTAGCATAGTCTACCCATTGCTGTCTAGAAGATTTGCAAGCATGGTGCACGCGTTGCAGAATGCTGTCTCTGCACTGGTTATTTATAGTGATAACATACTGACTCTCAAGTTACACTGTGTTCTGGCTGCTGCCTTCTATCTTGTCTTTTCCTTCAAGCAGTGCAGAGGTAGACTTCATATGAGTTTGTACAGTGCCTATTGTTGCAAACATTAATAAGAGCTATCACTTAGCAGCAGTTACTTACAGTTTGTTTAATCTCTAATGGATTCTTCTAAATATTTACAGTAAAACAGTTGCCGGAGCAAATGCTAGAAATTATTGGCATGTTCCTAGCAGCAAAAAAGGAAAACTAGAAAAGGGAAGAAACAAAACCCACTCACTGTTGAATTCTTCTGCTGGCTTTTAATATGTGAGGGTCTGTGTTCAGTAATGGGGTGGTGCTGAGCAAGAGAACTTTGAGGGAGTTGTCCTCATGCCAAGCTGGAGAACCATTGCTCTGCTTCAGCTTCATAAAGTTGCCTTTATTCTTGCTAATCTTGAAGGAAGTGACTGTTTGTTTTGTAGACGCTGAAGTAAATAAACTGTCTGAAAGGACAGCGGCTTCCACAAGAAGCAGAGAAATGCCAAAGTGTTTGGGGTGTCTAGATAGGGCAAGGTACGGTTTGCGGTCAGGTGCATTGCGCTCTCTGCTTGGGGAGTCTCTTGGTCATTAGATCCAGCACCTGCCATGCTCCCCGCTGCTGCTGCTCCCATGCACAGGCTGACTGAAGTCAGATGTACCACGCCTGAGCATAAAGCTAAACCCGTGGGACCGAGAGAAAGCTTTTGGTAGTTTTTTGCACCCGCAGCCTCTGAAGTCATCTTGGCTTTGATGTGGGAGATGTGCGTGAAGGAGGTGTGAAGGAGGAGCAAGGCGCCTGGGCAGCGGTGAGCAGGAGCACCTCCTGGGAGGGACCTGTGGGCCAGAGGCAGCTGGCTAGCAGATCCCGCCAGCTGTCCAGCTATGCTGGGCAAGTGGGGCCCTGGGGAGGGAAGGGGAGCGGGAGGGAGGCTGCATCGCTGCTTCACGGCTGGCAGAAGTGTCGGCCGCGCTGGAGGGGGACACGAGACAGAAGGCATTTGTGTGACTCTTCTTATCACAGCGTGACACAGCAGGTCTACGCCTACGCAGAAAGGTTTGTAGGCTCATGGTCTTGCTTTGGAAACGTGCTCATTGATCTTAAAACAGGAGTTTTGCCTGAATACGGATCTACAGCTTCACTGAGATATCGAAGCTTTCTGAAATATTTACTATTGTAAAGGCCTGCCCTAATTTTGAGATGTGTGTGCGTGTATGTGTGTGTATATGTGTATGCATGCATGTGCGAGAGAGAGAAATCTCACTGGCTAAAACAGTTCTGCCAAGATAAACTTCGGAGCATTTTATAAATTAACTTGGCTCTATGCGTTTATTTTTCTTTTGGAGATTCTAAAAGGAGACTGTTCAACTCATCTTGTTAGGGGCAGCATATTTTTTGAACAGAAAAATAAGTCGCTACTCTGCATTGAAAAGCATTTGCTTTTTTCAGCTGAAAGTGTTCTTTCCTCTGGCCTGGCATATTAGATAAGATTTATATTTCTGACCTGACATTAGGTAGTTAAGATTTATTCTTCTATATTAACTTTACTGAGCTTGCAAGCTATTCATTTACAGCATAGGGAATATATTTATGGCAGAAGCAAAGAAAGTTCACTACAAAGTAGTAAAATATGTTATTAGGAGTGTCCCGTAGACTGATGAAAATTGTGAGTACCCTTGCAGCTGGCTCCCTTCTGGCTCTTTTTTTCCTTCTTTGTTATTTCAGCTTTAAAATTTGAATTTGAAGTCAGTTTCAATGGTGAAAACTTAAAAGAGTCCAGATGATTCTAATATATCCACACACATATATATATATATATATACACACACATATATACATACATATATGTACACACACACACACGTGTATGCTGAGTTGGAGAGGTGCAGGGAAGGGGATAACAAGTGACTTGAATTCTCTCAGCGTTCTGCTGGCAATGACCCAGGCATAAGTAACATTGGACCTCGTTCTCCTGCCAGTATAAATCAGGAGTTATGAAGCTGGTGTGTGAGTGAGAGCTGAATCAGATCTATAGCTTTCTTATATCCAAAGGTGTGGGCCCAGGCAATCTGTTAATGTCCAATTTACTTAAAAAGGAGAACCACAGACTATGATGGAAACCTGGAAACACTTCAAGCCCCTATAGTCAGAAAAATGGAAATTTAAAGGCCTCCTATTGAAATCAGTGACAAAACCTCCAATTAACTTCAATAGGAACAGAATCAGGCCCTAAAAATGGCTGGAAGCCAAAAAACTAGATGGCTCAAGAAATAGGTAATAGAAGCTGATGACTTGCACCAATAAATCACCAATGCAAACCTGGCCCTGCTTGGTTTAAACTCAAAATTGCTTTCATCTGATGTTTGTTTGAAGCCGTCTACATTGTAAAAACTTCTAGAGGAACTGACGTCTTGATAGCTGTCTTAGCAAAAGGCCAACAGCAGGATGGGGTGTAGTATCTCTACCATCCCCGCATCATCAGAGGGAGTCCATCTTAAAAAGAAGCAAGAAACACTGGCCTGCGTATAGAGAGAGCAGTACTTGGGCTGTGTTGTTAACTAGAGGTTTTCTGTTTCAGAAACTGTCAGAATAACTCTGTAAATCCAATTACAGTGAATATTTTCTTTTTCTTTCTTTTTTTTTTTTTTTTTTTTGGGGGGGGGGGGGGGATTACTACTCCATAGCAAGCCAAGAGGAGGAGTAGTTATTTCCATTTGTAGACATTATCAACTGCTGTCACAAGAGAGAATAGAGATGTGCAGGGCTTTGAGGAATTAAATGTGTCGGAGAATAGGCTTGGCACGTGACATGTAGGAGAGTCAGGCATTATGAAAGCTGGGAATTGCTTATAGAGTGCAGCAGACAGCGCTACACATTGCCGTTCTACTGATGAACCCAGCTGCTAACCCCTCCTGCGACTCTGTGTCACTCTGCAGCCAAGAAGGAGAGTTTTGTAAGAGTACTGCAAAGAACTGCACTGACTGAGCTGAAGCCGGTTGTTCTGGCATCCAAGCGTTTTGTGGCACTCCCCGACAAAGTGGTAGGAAAATGCAAACTGTTACTGAGAGGACTTTCCCTCCTCCCTCCCCCCCAAAGATCTGTAATCAGTAAACTTTTTCCCCTAGTCCCTGAAAGGGCCTGCTGTGCCCTTGGATCTTGGAGAGCAGTAGACAAATGGGGTGAATATTTTGGTGTATCTGGTTAACGGCCCTGGTCGTGTTTGACATCAACTGACACATTCAGAATAGCTCACCACTTTCCAGACTGCACCCTCGCTGCTCTTGGGTTTGATAGACTTCATGTCTATGAACTCTATTAAAGTATGCAAACTTTTTCAACTCCCTTCTTGCTTCTACCAGGCTGTGGCTGACAACTGTTGCAAGGACTTACTTCTTTCTGTATATGTAAAGATTCATAGCTTGTTTTTACAATGTGGCTTTGTAAAGTGAAGAAGCAGTTCACTGCTTCTTTTCCTACACCAGGAAACCCACTGCCATCATCAAGTCATCACACCACAGCTCAAGGGCATCAATTCTCTTTCCTCCATTTCTCCTCAAAGCCCAGGACTCAGAAACATGAGTTGCAGTAAGTTGTGGCTTGGCATCAAAAGGGAAAAGTCTACTGAGAAGGAAACTTGCCTGTAGATACTATTAAGTATGAAATAACGTGGTAATCTTAAGGGACATTTTCTTCTGCGTGAGACTAAGGCAGAATAGGAAGTGACAGTGATGAGACCATTTCAGAAAATGATTTCAAAAATTTGTATTACAAAAGGCACATTATCATACACCCTACATAGCACTGTCACGTTTTAATTCTGGTGTGTCTGCTCCGGATCGCTATGTCCACTTGTTAGTTCTTGTTTCTGGTAGGCTTGGGTTTGATCCAGACATGTCGTGGACAGTGAAGAAGACATGAACTATTACTGCATTTAATCAGGCAAGCTAATGGAGCTGATCTAGAGTTCCTCTACCTCTTCCCACTCCAGAAAATGTAGCCCCTTGGGTCTGTCCCTGTGCTTATTTATTTAGCTAGGTTTGGTATATGCTCTTGTTCTTATGAACTACTTCAGTCACTGCTTTGAGAAACAATGTCCAATTTCAATATATGGAAAAAGACAGAGAATGAAGAAGCTTGCTAATGGTAGCTGAGGAGGTAGCAGAGTAAGAAAAAGCTTGTAACTATGGTGTGCTGAGCCGGATGAAAAAAACATAGCAAGAGGAAAACAGTGCAAGTATCCCTCCCACACTTTTAAATGGCAAATTGCAGCTGTTTTCTTACAAAAATGATTGGAATACCCTCATGACCTTTACCAGCACCTCTCTGAAAAAAGTACATTGCACTACTGCTCCTTTTATTTGTGAGAGAGAAGAAAAATCCCCCACCAACTAGCATGCTGCATGCTTTTTTTTTTTTTTTTTTTTTTTTTTTTCCTTCAGTGGCCTGTATAAACATTTGGTCTGGATTCTGAGCACACGCAAATTTTATGCTGGCAAAGCTCTGTGTGTTGTTTGCTTCCTGGCACAAGCAGTAGCTAGAAGCAGAATCTGTCCCTTAACTTTTGCAAGATGTTTATTCTGCCTAAACCATCTCCCATTAAAAACAATATAGACTCTAACTGAAAAGCTCGTGTTAATCTGGCACGTGCCTTGTGATCATGACATTTCTATTCTCTAGTAAAACACTGGAATATTAATGCTTCCTGCTGCTCCCTCAGCACATGCACTGATGCATGTACACAAAGAAACACATATACAGTCCCCCCTCCCCCAGCATTAGTGGAAAGGCTGCTGGGTTATCACTGGGAAAAGCAAAGACTCGTTTCTAGAATCACTGATTTCCCCAGCCCAGAGTCCATCCTAAGTAAGATTATATTCCTCTTCCATTGACTGGACTAAAATTTCCAGTCTAGTGATAAACATCTTATGAAAAGCGAGAAGAGATTTATCTATACACAACCAAAAATTTAAGGTTCCATACAACAGGAACTTTCTGGTGTGATTTTAAGCATCCCAGGCTCCACAAAGACAGAAGGGTTCCCTGCCAAAGCATCCCACGGAAGAATTATTTAAAATAATTTTTTTATTAGAACTCTGCAGATAATTATTTTTTTTCTTTGAGTTGAGTGACCAAACAGACCATAAAGAGAGTGGAAGAAGAGGGTAAGTTTTCAGACAAATCAGAAGGTTTTGTTTGGCCTGAAAAAACCTACTTGTGCTTGGGGTTATCAATAGCCTTTTCACCTGCATTTTAAAACAATTTTGAAATGAAAATAGCTTCAGAACTAGTTAAAACCTTTAATTCTTGCTTGTGTATATGTGCATTTGTACATACGTATATATGTGACTCTATATATAGATATAGATATGACAGTGTGTACATGGGAAGAGGGAGAGAAAGAGAGGATGAAATGTGTGAACATACATAAATATATTTTCCATCAAAATTGTGAATTTTGGTAATGTTTGCAAATGGTTACAATCATTTACATTGATCCTATATTTTTGGTAGGTGTACAATTTGCTGACACTTTTGTCAAGTGATACGCTTATGGTGAAAAAGATATTTCCAGCAGATCATAGTCATACAATGTGTAAAGAAATTTTTCCAATTCTAGGACTCCAGCTGTAGGCTTATTTGATTCTAGGAGATGAATTATATAAGCCAGAGAATTAGGAGTCAGTGAGTGGAAGATCCTTCTGAATAAGCTCTCTTACAGAGAGCTTACAGAGAGCTGCAGTTTCCGTGGCTCATCTCTTTTGGACGAAATGTGTTTAAGGCCTCTGCATATTCCCAAATAAATAAATAAATAAATAACAGACCCTTTTTGATGCATACAACAGCAACCGCAGACAACTAGGGAACCAGGATTGAAGGCTCAGTCAGGCAGTTCCATAGATGAATAACTTATTTTTCAACAAATTATGCAAGGCTTCAGAAAGAGTTATGGATTGACTTTCTTAATGCTCAGTGGTCTTTTAGTGGTAGTTATGGTTAGAATTCTCCTTTTTTATGTAATCAGTGAAGCATGGAAATGTGAGAGAAGACAACTCTTTTGATTCAACTATTTTATCTGGACTCGATTGTGATTTACTGAGGAAGAAACGAACTTCCTTGCTCACTGGGAGGCTTAGAAATGATGTTATTTCAGAAAGAGGTGAATAGCAGCCTGTCCTCATCTTGAAAGGGTACAGTCTACAGTTGCCTTTGTGGCCAGCCAGGTCCTCACAAATAGGAATAAGACCCCCTCTCTCCTGCCACTCCATACTCGGTGCTTCTAACTACTGTAAATCTCAAAGAGATGTGTGTTCATCAGGGCATCCAGCCATAGTATGAAGCCCCAATATGAAAAAGTTGAAAGCCTATCTGAAATCTCTTCCATAATTTTCATATCTATGGAGTGATCAAGCCCATTTTGACCTTTAAGAGACTGCACAACTGTAATGTATTTCACCATTTGTTACATTATTTCCTGAAATATACTCAACTCAGACTTAGTAATATAATGACTTACTCATTCTAGGACATACATTCATAAGAAGCTGGAATTTTAAAACATGAATTGTATCTTTGTGAATCACTCAGATGAAAGAATGTGGTACCTAGCTATGGAAGAGAATAAGCACTCTCAGATCATACTAATCTTGGCTGTGAGCAAGAATTTGTGAGCAGGGGTTGTAGGAAGGAGTGAATCCACGTTCTTGGCCCTAGCTGTTCGATATAAATGTAAGAAAGACATGATGCCAACAGATAGAAGGCAGTAGTTTTGTCCATAGTGTGTCCAGGAGACTTGGAGGATTTTTTGCATTTGCCTATTACTCAAAATTACTTCTGAATTTTCTTAGAAAATAATACATGGCCAAAGCAGCCATATGAATGTCCTTTTGCTGATAAACACTCAAAAGTGAATCCTATTGGTTAAACTCTTACATCACTGAAGCTTCCCCTCAATGGATAACTTACATCCATTGAGCACATTGAAACAGCACATATAAGATATTTTAGCAACTGTTCTCAGGGCCTTGATCTTAAAAATGCTTGTCCAAAACATCGCACAAGTTACAGATTCTGCACTCTCAATACAGAATTTTATACTCATTTTTAATATACTCTTAATTCTGAAACTCATGAATTGCTCAACTCTTTGTAAAACTTACAGACAAATGACAGAGGTGTTGCAAATACACAAAATGGAATGTATTTTTTGCAGAATACTAAACTGTGTAATACATTTTTCTTTTCCACTCTCATGACCTTGTCTGTTGGATTTTACAGTAATCCTTCATATGCAGTCTGTGCACACAGAACCCAGAATAAGAAGGTCCCATCTCAGTTTATTTTTTGTTTCAGTTCTATGTTAAACTAACTCTTTCCAGAGTCTTCATCTCCATGTATTTGCTAAATACATGCGCTTATATCTTCTGACTCGCATATCAAATAAATATCTTTTAACCCCACTGGCTTCTGTTTTGGAGAGATAATTCTGCATTCAGCAATGAAATATAAAAGTAAAATAAGCAGCAACTCCTTATTCAGTGGCATAAAAAAGTGCAGTGATATTAATTATGAACATTCTAGGAAAGCATACAGGCAAGGTTACCAAACTGGCCGACACTGGTATTTGTAATCTTTGTGAATAAGCAATGCAATAACGCAGGGCAAGTGTGCGTGGGAGGCTTGCTTTGAAGAAACTGGCCGTTTTCCTCTCTCTGACCAGTTGAGTTGTTATGAATAAAAAATGTTGTTGCTAAAGGAACCTGTAATAAATCTTTCTGGGAGTATTACATGTGCTGATAACACACATAAACTTTGTAAACATATTAAAGTGTCAGGTTTTAGTAGCTCTGGTTCATGTGGATGTTTGTAAATGTTAGTGAAGAAATGCAATGGAAATCTTGTCACACCAGCTGGTTGCTCCCACATTCATGTGAGAGCCTTCTTCTCTGCCTTCCTCTTGAAAGGGAGCCTCATTTTGTAGCTGAGATTAGGTAATGCTGAGGAAAAATTGCTCAAGTCCTACCTCTGCTCTCCCTTTCCATCAAAACGCTCCCACAAAAGAAGCTGCTCCCCTGCCAAATTATGAGGAGAGAAGCGGGTGGATGAGCTGGTGACTGAGAGAGGATTTATGCTCTTCCGAGCAGCCCTTCTTTGCGTAGCAATGCCCTCAGTCGATGCCTCTGTGCAAGTACAGTTCACAGCCCTGACATCTTAACTTTTCTCTTAGTATGTGGCAAGAGCTGGGCGCCTCCAAAAGGGATTGACAGAAAACAACACATTGAGAAAGGAATTCATAGGAATTTCTTAGGAAAATTCCGGGGCCAAACTGTATCTCAAATGCTAGTTGTCTTACGGTACATCCCTGTTCAGCACTGCAAGGACATGATTCTGTCACCATCATGCAGCCTGGCAAGCCAGTGTGTTCTGTAATAAAACAAAAGAGGACTCACTGTTTTCTTTTGAAGCACACCAAGAAGGAGGCAGCAGCCTTGCTACCCTCAATGTTTGTCAAAACTTAGCAGCTAAAATATTCAGCTGGGACCTAGGAATCTAGACTAAATTCATTCATCTGTCTGGCATGACTCTAGCCTGTGTCAATCTACTCTGATAAACTGGCTTTTGGTATTCTGGATTTGCATTTAATCTTCGTTCCTTCAGTGGCATCTGCTCCACTTTGCACAGAAGAGGCCAGGGCTTGGTGGGCTTGTGTAAGGGAGCAAGCATATGCATGAGTATCTTCCAATGCAAATAAGCAATCATCTGCCAGCTTAGCAGTCCTTGGCTAGCTTTGGAAGAACTTTGTTTTGTTTTGCATTTCTTTTTTTACACAGGGTTTCTTTACAAGAACATCTCAGTCTTTGTAGAAGAGACCTCAGCTCAGAAGTCTCCCACCTCAGTTGAATGCTCAAACTCAGTAAGCTGAAGTCTCATGTTGGAAACACCGAAACATCTGAGAAATGTTTGTGCTTCACGGGTGAGGTGGCAATGAAGCAGAGCTTTGAGACTTGCAGTTAGGGATTTTGGTGTTTAAATCCTGCCCCAGTCACACCTCAGGCACCCAAGTCCTGTTCTTGTATCTGAGCCTCATTGTTTCTGCCCTGGCACTTTACAGGAAGCCACAGAAATCACACATCATTGCAATTCCAGCACCCATCAATGAGCTCCTGTTTTATTTTACAGTGCCCCTAAACCTGTTTTACCCTGCAGAAAACATCAAACATCTCAAAGCCCATCTAGGACCTCAGAAATTTAAACATGAAGTGAACCAGGATGTAAAACTGACACACAATAAGAGGCGTGAAAGGGTAATATTTATAGCCGTGTGCTACCATGGCTGTGTAGACCTGGGGTTCGGGGTTTTACTTTCATTTCGTTTACTTTCATCGCTGTGTGCCTCCCTTTACGCTCTTCCCAAAGATTGCTCTGTTCTGTGGGGCCAGCGTCTCGCAGACCCTGCTCCGAGCGGGCTCTCCACGGCTGCAGGAGGTCAGTGCCATCGCAGGCAAAGGCAGAGGCGCGAGTCTCAGTCACGTCTCTCGCATTTCAGCTCCAGTTCCCTCTGCTGCGATCTTGCCTAGGACCACTGGAGGAATGTAAATTCCGTAGCCACTTTTCTACATGGGTGCTATTTTTAATTGCGCAAGTAAATATTCCTGTTTAAAAATACAGGATCCACAGTGTGTTATCGTTAAATCGAAGCGCATGAAAATGTTTATTAGTCAGCTGTCATATAACCATAGTTAAACTGCTTTCTTTTTTAAAAAAATTGCATTACTTATTACACTGTTCACTACTAACAACAAAAATATAATTAAAGTAATCATTAATAAATCCTGCTGGACCCTGTTGAATCCTGTTTATTATGACAATGTCTAATAAATAATTGTTCTGCCATTGTGAGATGCCCAGTTATTCAACTATTTATAGGGAAAAAAAAGTTGGTGGTATTTTTTTGAAAAATAGAACTTGTTTTGCATGAATAAGTACTCCAAATATTTTTATCTGTGGCATTGTTTGTGGTAATAGCAGACAGACAGACTTTTGTGTAAAAATGTATACTGTTTCAGTAGCCTCTTGTCATCTGATAAGATTGCTTTGTTCTGAATTATTTTGGTAAAAAATTGGCAAAGTGATACTGAATAGTTCAGACTCCAAAATTAAAAATGAGACAAAAATATTATTTTTTTATTAGCTGATATATCTCTTTCACCAGGCTTTTACAACTTTTAAATTACTTTCAAGAGCTAATGGGACTGTTTACTGCAGAGGGAAAAAGTTATTAAAAACCTCCATGGTTTTAAGAGATGAGTTTTCCCAGTAGTCACTGTCTATAAATGATTAAATAAGAAATGATAGACAACTTATTAATCTTAGTGAATAACAGCAATGGCCAAAGCAGCACACTTGTTTTATTCACTGGAAGGCAAAATGAACAGGCTAAATAACAGATAACGAGGAAGGCTGATTTTGAAGTCCTAGCTCAAATTTTATTATGCAAAACTTCCCATCTTTAGTGAAAATTTTATAATAAGAAGAAACAGACCAAGGTTTTCCAAGCCTTGATATACTAGTAGCAAAACTTAACAAATTCATCCCAGAGTTAACTTTATTGACTTCAGTCAGCAGATGGATTTGGCACAATAGGTGCAAGTAGTAAAATAGCTATTCTTTTCATAAGCTTAAGAAAGATATTGCCTTCCAAAAAAACTATATATCACAGATCTGAAAGGTGCAGAGCATTGTTTTCTCCGATACAGGTATCTCACATATTTTGGATCATGAGATTTTGCAAGTTCTCAAGCCCTGAAATTCTTCCCAACTCAGAATTTTTTCCTGAGGTCCCGCAGAAAAAAGAGCTCTCTCCAGCTCCAGTGAAGTCCATAAGACTTTCTCCGTTGAGGCAGGTTCAAGCTCTAAAACCACTGCAGTAATAATAATAATTTATTCAGTGCACTAAGAGAAATAGATGACTTTTTATGTATTTTTTGATAAACCAACCTATATCAAGGGCTTTGAGAATTTGTGGCCATACATGTATTTCCAATTTAATGTAATTTTAAGCATTATAAGAAATTCCTTCAGCAGCTGGAAGAAACAAATTTGAAATTATCACCAATTCACATGTCAGATATAAAAGGCAAACTGGTCTCTAAAGTTCTCTAGTCTCAATAGCCAAAGCTTTGGGGATAATAATATGTATTGTCCCAGATATAACTGATATACTTCAAGCACAGATCTACAAGCATATATATTCGTTAAAAAAAAGGTAGAATATCCCTATACCTCTAATGCTTTCAGCAATGGGTAGTGATTTTCTAATATTTATTTATTTTAAATATCTCTATTACAGAACATGTTCACGGTTTATGAAAACATGATGAAACAGTTCTACGGCTGCTTTTGTTTCTAATGACTGTATTAGGAATTTTACAATCCATTTCGAAACAAATGGGAACTCATCCAAAAATGGGAAATATAGTTTAATTGCAAAAATGATGCACTTGTCACCAACAAAGTATTTACTCAGACAATATAAACATGCAGTAATCACAGAAAAAAAATCAGCAAATACTGTGAAAGAGAAATAACAGTGAATAATTTAATCCCATCCAAAGACAGATTCAGCTTACTTGATGACTGCTTGCTTGTCTAACTTCTGCTTTAAATTAGTGCACTCAGATCTTAACTCATTTCTTAAATAAATTAAAAAAAAGTCATAGCACCTATTTGCGTATAGAACACGCAGTATTGCCAACTGTGCCATGCCAACCCTGAACTTACATACAGATATTAAAAATATACCTGCTGGGGGGTGAACTATCAAAAGAAGTAAGCCTTCCAAAATGCAGTGTTCTTTTAATCAATAACACAATTTGTATCTTCTTGTTGAAAAGAAAGAAGTAAGTTTTATCTCTATGTGCATGACAGTCTCCAGAAGGGTGTAAAAGACATAATTTTGCCAGTAGGTCTTACATTGGTTCGCTTCTGGTTTATTTTTGTGTAGCTGTATTTATAATCAGGCAGTTATGCATGTGCTGTGATTTTGAATTCAGAAGCAGTCCCAGGCAAACCAAGACATGGAGGCAGAGTGTTTGCAGGGTGGAGCCCGCAGGCAGTGGCCGTGAGCAGAAGCAGAGGCTGGAAGATTTGCAGTGTGGCCTGAACGAACAACTGCTGGGGAGCGTGAACAAGCAGTACAGCACTGTGAGGAAAATGCACGAGGCACTAGCCGACATCAAATATGGATGGGCTACCAATAATATTCATCATGGTAGCCGTACGTCCAAATTGCCATTCCTCTAATTCATGCTTCTACTGACAGTTTTACTCCCAGATGCAAAGCCTGTGATGCAAATGAAGAATTTTCTAATTTTATTTATTCCAGGGATTCCCAAATTTATTTTGTGGCCAACTGGTAGTCCACAGGGCCATGGCAAATGGTCTGCAGGTCCACAGAGTCATATCAAGTAATACTCCACTTCTGTCAATTAAAAGGTCAAGGAGAAAGATGTATGACCTTAAACTAGTAACTTCAGGCTGTACTAAATATTGAGGATTGGTAGTGATCTGCAGAGCCAAATATTTTGGAACTATCAACTTAATCTTACTTCTCTTACAAGCGAACTGTACTCACTGACAGAGCTGTAGAATTTCTCATTTATTATTGTGTCAGTCTATACTCGCTGCATATTAATCTCTCTTGTAGGACCTGAACAAGCAACTTAACTTGTTAGTCTCAAGTGGCTTATCATAGTAAAAATACGGAGACTCTTTGCTAACCATACATTCGCTTTTACACTTTTACTGCTTGTATCGGCTTGTCTGATTTAGGATCCGGTCCTCTGTTTGCCTATTGACTTCCGTCAATAGTTGAGTTTTGTCTCCACACAGATGATGATAAATTTAGTATGGAGTACGATGCAGAAATTTAGGATGCTTAAATTAGCAACTTTAGTAAGAGTTTGGGAAGTGAAAGAAACAGAGATCAGACTTTTGCTTCAAGACTAGGTCCTTCTGCTGGGATAAATCAACAGAGAAAACTTCAGTTTATGCCAGCTGAAAGCCTGGCCCAACATATTCTGAACTAGTAGGTTCAGGCTTTATTATTTTTTCTCTTAAAATGTTGAAATCCACAATGTAATTAATAATATAAGGACTTGGATATTTTATGGAAAGAAGCAACACAGGCTCACTGACTGACTGCTTGATGGTAAGTAGTTTGTATGGTACTTAAAAAATGTAAGTAGAATAGAAATTTGGAAGTGTTTCCCTAGCAATGCATCTAAGACTTGTGCTTAAAGGAGACTAATTGGGTAAAAGAAACAAAAATCCAGAGAAAATCTTCCATGTAATAGACAGATGAATTTGACAGGTGTTTTCCTTATCATATCACATCGTCAGTTTTTTCAAGTTACATTATGCACTAATAGCAATTCATAAGTTTTTAAGGCCAAAATAATCAGTCTAAATGGTGACCCTGACCTCTTTTATGGTAACTTTCATAAACATTCAAGTTGTAATTTCTGCTTCACACCCAATAGCCAGTAGTTAGAGCATGTGTTGCAGCCAGCCTTATCTAAGCACCTCAACCAGTGTAGCATCTACACCATGTGTAGGTGAGAAGTTCTGATGGTTGTTTGTTTTCACTGCCAAAAGCAAAGAGCCATATGTCCGACTATTCGTAGCATTGACTTTTCAGCCACTTGTTCTGCTGCGTAGTTAGCGTAACTCTTGTATTTGAAATGGAAAATCCTGAACGGGTACCCGCTACCTTCTTCACTATTTGGAGTCAGCATTTCCAACTCGACTTCCCGAAAATTACGCTGCTGGGAAAGGCGGCTACGAAGAGCCTGGGAAGCACCCTGCCGGCAGCAGTGCTCGCTCGGGCTGCCCCGGGCTGGGCCGGACCGTGCCGTGCCGAGCCGAGACAGACCGTGCCGAGCGGACCCGAGCCGTGCCGGCCGCACCTGCCGTCGCGGGCTGCCCGCCGCGGCTCAGGACAGCAGAGGTCGCCGCTGCCCCTGCGCTGGCTCCGGCGCGGCGCGGCGCGGCTCGGCTCGGCTCGGCTCGGCGCGCACCAGGTGCTCCCGGCCGCCGCGGCTGCCCCGCCGCCCCGCACTGCGCGGCCCCGACGGCGGGGCCGGAGTAAGGGCGGTCACAGGGGGTCCCGCGCCCCACGGCTCTACTCTGGCCCCCGCGGCCGACCCTCTGCGCCGCTCCCCACCCCACGGCTGAGCCCGTCCGCCCGGCGGAGGTCAGCGGGGTGCCCCCTCGGGGCGGGGGTGAGAGGGCGCGGGGCAGTAGAAGCTTGGGGCCCGCGGCTGCCAGGGCTGAAAGGAGTGGGTGGGAAATGATGGAGGCTGCGACGCTGAGCCTGGCCAAGGGTAATAAATCGGATGCCCTGACATGTTTTACTTAGCCCTCAGTGCCGCCGCGCCGAGCGGTAGCGGGGGTCTGAGGGCTGGAGCCCCCGGGTCTTTCTCTCCCACTCCGCTCCACTTTAGGGGCACTTTAGGTGTATCAGACCTTGTGTTCGGGAGGCAAATCATACAAAGGAGGCTTTTTACAAGGACTGACCACGCCATGCAGGAGAAGGGAGTGAGGACTAAGAAAAAAATAATAAATATATATGGTAACCCCCCGCCCCCTACCCGAAGAAATAACCAAATGCATTTCTTGCTGTTTAAACACAGACTGCCGTGTTTTATAACATTTCCTCGGTATCTGCAGCTGTCAGGGAAAGAGGGCAGCAATGAACAGCCCCTGCCACACGCTAGGTGCTCAGAAAGGGCCTCCCCCTCCCCAGAAAAGGCGGCGGGTCCGACGCAGGCGGGTGGAGACTCCAGAGGAAGGGGCACGTCCCAGTGCCACCCGGCTGCTGCATCCCATCGTCTGCCGCCTTCGACAGCTCCTTGGCCGGACACCGGCGGGCTCTGCCTCCGCAGCGCACGGCGGTCAAAGGGGCCTCGGACCCGTCCGGAGCTCCCCGGCGGCCGACCCATACCAGACCTCCGCGCGAAACCTTCCTTTGCACCGGGAGGCAACCTGTCCCCATGCCAGCCCCACACGCGCATCACACCTCTGCCCCACACCTGGGCAGCGACCTCTTTGCACATTGCTTTGCAAGGGGGTTCATCCGCTGTCGCCTCTCTTTCCTCTCTGCCTGAGGCCGGGCGGTGGTCCCGCAGGACTCTCCTCGCTGCTGGCCAGACCAGTCTCCCGCATTACTTGGTCCGGGCGGCAGCGCCCGGGGAGCTGCCGCAGACGTCCGGGCCGGTCCAGCGGCCCGGTGCCACCTCCTCGCCCCGGTGCCGCCGCCGTCCTGCGGGGCTCCCCGCTCCCGGCTCCCTCCTGCTGCCCCCCGCACCGCGGCGGCTGCCTGCGTGAGTTGCCGGGGCTGGCGTAAGTCGGAAGAGAAGAACACCCTTCACCCCAGCCGCGTCTAATGAAAAGAATAAATCAAGGGCTGCAGCCCCCAAGGCAGTGCCGGTAACCCGGGGGCTTCCCAGACGGGGCCACCGTCGCGGCTAGGCGTGAGCAGAGGCTGGAAACCAGCGGGACCCGGCAGCGCCGCGGCCCCCCGACCCACCACTGAGCATCGCTCGGCCGTGAAGCTTAATCTATAGCATTAATCTATAGCGAGGAATAAACTTTGGGGGTGGGGGGAGGGATGTTCTCTCTCCATCCTCCCCTAAATCGCTAAATGGTAACTGGGGGTGGAGAAAGCCGTTAAAAGTTACCTGTCGTGTCATCATGCTTTACCCTTAGAAAGTGGAATGAGCTAAGAAGGGATGTTCCCCCTTAAGAGACATTAAAACAAAAAGCAGCACATGCAGGTCTCCCTGGAGCCGTGTCTGCTCATCCCGGTGAGTTGAGAGAGAAAAGCAGAATGAGAACAAAAATCACCTTCATCCCTCCAACTCAGTGAAACTCCCTGCAAACCGGTTCACTCTCCCTGCGGGCGTGGGGCTTGCCTCCTAGCTCACTAGCAAAGGCATCGGGGGGCACAAGAAGCTCCCGAACAGGTGAACAGCAGAACGAGAAGAAGCAGAAGTTATCAAAGTATAAATCTCTCGGCACTTACTTCTTCCCTGTCGCCGGACCCTGGAGGCGTGCTGGCTGCCAATGTATTCCATAAAGTTCAAAATGATAAAAAACCAAGAAATCAGTCGCAATTGCATAGTAACCCTCGGAGAGTTCGGCTTCTCTTCTTTCTTTTTTTTTCTTTCCCTTTTTTAAAAAAAAAAAAAATGGGGGGAAGGGGGAAAGGGATGAACACGGCAGCAGAAATACCTGCACTGAGATCCAAAACTCGGCTGGACTTGGTTGGTAGCTTTTTTTTTTTTTTTTTTTTTTTTTTTTTTTTTTTTTTTTTCCTTTTTTTGCTTTTTCTTCTTAGTTTTTTTTTTTTTTTGCTTGTTGTTGTTTGTTCCCCCCCCTTCCTACTGCACTTTCAAATCGTCCGCCCCGCTACCTGCCGCAGACCTCAGGGCGGGGAGTCACCAGCGGGAAGGAGCCGTGCAGCCGCCGCCGGGGTCCATGCCGGGGCGATGGGCGGCAGCATGTTGCGGGGGTGCCGGGCTGCGGGGGGCTTGTGCGCGCCCGTGTGTGCGCCGGGCGGGCGAGGTGCCGACAGCACGGGTGGATGGATGGCGGCGGCGGCGGAGTGCGCGAGGGCGGGGGCGCCGGGGGGAGGAGGAGGAGGACCCAGCCCCGCCGCCGCCGCCGCCGCCGCCCTGCCCCGCACCTCGGGCACCGCCAGCCGCCCGGCGCAGGTGGGTCGGGCCCCCTCGCCGCCGCCTGCGGGAGCTGCCCGCCGCAGACCCCCCACCCCCGCAACCCCCCGGCACAGGGCGGCTCCCCGCGGCCCGGCCGAGCCGCCCGGGCGGCTGCGCACGGAGCATCCTCCGCCGGCGGCGCGGCGCGGCGCGGCGCGGCACGGCACGGCACGGCGCGCGGGGGGTGGGGGTTGTCCCGCAGCCTTGCCGGCAGCCCCCTCTCGGCCGGCTCCGCTCCGCTCCGCCGCCCCGGCCTTCCCTCCGGGCCCCGCGGAGGTGCGCGCGGAGCGGGCGCGCCGGGCCGCGGTGGGGCGGCTCCCGACTTGGCGAGCGGCGACAGGATGGCTTGCTTGGGCTATTCCCCGCGGAAGGGGGGGCCAGTGAAGCATCCCCCCCCCATTGCCTCAGTTTGCTCTCCCTCAAATGGAGATGGGGAGAGGGAAGAGGGGGCAGTCTGTCCCTCTCCGTCGTTTCTTTGCCCCCCGCCCGCAGTGGTAGAGATTTTCCTGTGTGGCTCCTGAGGAGGGATGGGACAGAGCGAAGCCACGAACCCCGTCGGGGGCCGGGCCCCCCCCCCCCGACCCCTCCGGGCCGCCTTGCAGCACAGGAGCAGCGCGCAGAGGTGCGCGCAGCCGCCCGGCAGCAAAGGCGCAGCTCCGGCTGCACCTCGGCGAGGCGCAGCCTCCCGTTTGACAGGAGGGTATCGCGTTTCTTTTCTCCGGCAAGGATTTGGGATGGGGGGGGGGGGGGGGTGGAGGGGAAGAGGAGGGCTAGAAGGGGGGAGGTGAGACTGATTCAGGGGGAAACTGCGAGACTTCGCCGAGCCCTTTCTTGCTTTGCTCCTTATCTCTGCGGCTATCGCTGGGAAGGGAGAGAAAGCCGGATAAAACGACGTGATCACATCAGGAACCTCTATAATGCGCAGAGCTGCCGCTCTATTTGTAACTGTTTTCCTCAGCCTCTCCCCGCGCTGCCCCTCTCAGAGCTGTTAAATGTCTGTACCATAAAATGTGGGGGATTTAAAGGTCTGTGGGAGGCTCCCTTTGAAAAGGACTCTGGGGAAAGTCTTTCTAATCCAGGATACTTGAGCCGGATGGGGTGGGATTGCCAGAGAGGCATAAAACAAAAAGTAAATCGGCAGACAAGCTGGGGGGCTATGCTGACATGAAGAAAGCGCCTTTGCCTCTGTGTTTTGTTTTGCTTTGATGGAGATTGAGGCTTCTCGTGTCCTAGTGCATATGGAAATTTCTGAGCAAGCCAGGCAAGTGGCATAAATAAACAAGGCTGGAGAGAAAAGATGGGACACGCGTGTGAGCCAACCTGCAGCCAGCCAGTCAGCTCGCTCAAGCAGCGCTAGCACCAGCGGGCAGAGAAAGCATGTCAAAAAATAAACGGTCCGCGAGAAACATAAGGAAAACATTAAACAAACAGGGAGTGCGCTCCCTCCCCTTGCCCTGACAAAGCATGGCTGCGAAACGCCGCTCGCTCGCTGCGCCTCCAGCCCCTTCCCTTCCCTGCTGCGTGTCCCGGTTGGAGCGTGGACACACAGGGCAGACGCGGTGGGAGACAGACCTGGGCACTGCGCAGGTCGCCTGAAAGTATGAGCGAAACAAGCTTTTGCAGCGGGCAGACTGAGGGCCAAGCAGAAGGGCAGCGGCATGCGTGAGCAGCCGGCGGTGGGGGGAAAGGGTCGGTTGTTCGCTGCGGACGAGAGGCAGAGCTGCAGAGCAGGCAGAAAACAAAAGCTGCGCCTTGGCTTGAGATGGGAGCTGAGAAGAGGCAGGCAGGCAGAGCGAGAGGACACCCAGGTTACCCGTCCGAAACAGCTCTGTTAGGATAGAAACCCCAACAGCAACAACAAATCAAACCCATAAACAGTTACTGCAGGCCTGTGATAAAAGGCGAAGATTTATATTGCTGAAATGTGTGGAAGGAGCTTGTTCCAGAGCGAAGCTCTGGTGTGCAATTTTATGTTTATGTCGCTCATCATGATGAGATATCGGTGGCAAAGTTCACGCTGACATCAGCTATTGCAAGGCAGAGCCAACAGGCAGGGCCGGGGCGCTCGGAGCCGCACAGCTGCGCACGGGCCTGCAGCGGCAGAGCCGGTGGATTGCAAGCGGCGGTGGGACGGGGTTTGCAAAAACCCCCGCTCTCGCCAGGGAAAAGAAGGGCCAGGAGCACACACAGCTGAGAGAGCTGCTTGTAATATTTCTTTGCAACTGAAACCAATGAATCAGAAACAGCTCCCAGGGCGTTTTTGTGCATGGCTCTGTTTTTGATCGTATTAAACAGGGTGGGGAGTGGGGAGAAAGCGTGATGGTCCATATAGCTTCCGGAAAGTCGAGGATTTTGGACCCTCTGTTTTACTGAACTGTCATTAAAACCAGCAGCAGGAGACTGTAAAATCAGCTAGGTGCTGTATTTAAAACCAAAAAAGGGATCTGCTAATCAAAGAGAATTAGTGTGCAGTGGTTTCACTATTACAGCTCCTGCCAAGTGGTTTTCTATGCAACTTTCCATGGTGAAAAAATACTAATTTCAGTTTTCTGAATAACTATTAAATTGGAAAAAAAGAAGTGGGATTGAGATGCTCAGATTATATCCAAAATAAGACTTTAAGATAATAATATTCAATTAATAGCTGATACTGTGCTTGTTTAAAATGGCACTCCAGTCATAAAAACTAGCCATGTGAACAGGACAGCTGAATACTAACCCTTTGTCATTCTTCTCTAGACTGGAAATAGTTTGTGTAAGTGAACAAAAGGGTCATTAATTTGCCTTTTCAACTTGGGAAACACAGTAAAAGAAATAACGGCCTTGGATTGCTTCTGATACATAACTTGAAAATGGAAAGAAACATACTGTGTCAAATACAATTTCCTTATTTTTTGGGTGCTATTCATGGTGTAGATTGCATAGATCAGATGCCTGCTGCTGAAGAGTTATCCACAGCAACATCCCTGTCAGCCCGGGTCAGTAACGCCTGCTGATGTGAGAAGGGTTAGAGGACTGGAGCAGTCATCCTGAGCAAAGGTTGCACAACCCCACGCATCTACTATTTGTTAAATGCCAGCAATATTCTTGGCATTATGCAGGACCCCAAGTCCTGACAGTCTTTGCCCCAGATTTTTTTTCCGTGCAAACTGAAAGAGGCAAGCAAAGAGTAGGCAAGACATGCAGAGAAGTACACATATAGACAGAATAAGCCAAATTGCATATGTACATAAAAATACACATAAATGTGTGTGTGTATACGTACATACATACATATATATACATACATATATGTGTGTGTGAATCTCTACAATGACTGTTTCCCATATTCCTAAATCTGACAGTTGTTTCATTTCTCCATTTCCTAACATAACTCATTTGTTCTTCAGTCATATTCATTTAGGAGGTTAATCTTCTGTAACATGGTGAGCATTCTCAAAAGCCGTTAATATCGCAAACAGAGGATTATGACTGCATAGTCTAAATAAACCAAAATATATGAGTGATGAGAAACACTTTACTCACAGAAAGTTGAAACTACGAGAATTTGTCTGTGCATTTCTTTTTAATAAACAGGTTCCTAAAGATCTAGTCCTGAAGATCTGTCCTTATGCTCCAGATATTTAAAAGATGTGATGGCAGAATGTTAATAAAACATGCAGTAGGGAACAATCCTACATTGGCAATGAATAGACTAGATGACCTAATTGGTTTTTCCCATCTCTGCCTTGTGCAATTCTATCATTGTAATAAAATCTCAGTGTAATCAAAGAAAGTTTTGCCTTTGTCAAGTCTGCAGGATTGGGCCCTAAATTAGTATGTCAGCCTGGACTATCCCTCAGCCTGGGTTAAGTCCAAAGCCTGCTGCTGTCAGCTTGACATCAGTCTGAGAGAGGTTTGGATCTGGTCTTCTGGATAATAGTGGAAGGGAGTTGACTCGTTTTATTGTGCATAGGAAAAAAAGCATATTTGTGGGAAAAAAAACACAAAGGCAAATTCTGCAGTACAAACACTCCAGATGCAGTTCAGTTAGGAAGGTCCAAGAGGAAGGCTTCAAAATGAAACTGAGAATGTTTTGGCACAGAGGAAATTTTAGCAGTTAACAGGAGGAAATCAAACCTTACTACGTCACTCTTTCCCTGTGCTCATCTATCAGTTGGTTGTCTCTTGACTTGCTATCAGATTGTAAAACCTTTGGGATGCAGACCAACCTTTTGTTCTATGTTTGCACAGTCTGTGCCTGGAGTATCTATGATCTACTACTAAAAAACTCATTATTGCCATGGATGTATCTCTGTAGTTTGGGTATAAATATTCGGGCTAGAATAGAAGTGATTAATGTAAGTGCTTTAATAAGTTATACATGCTAAGTTGAAAAAAAAAAAACTTTTGGTCTAGAATAACTTTAACCATGCAGAAAGTAATACCAAAATAACTGCACCTTTTTAAATTCATGCATTAGTTTGCACAAATATACTTTTCCTGTGCTGACAGCCTGTAAGGTAGAACCGTAACTAGGTAAGACTGGAGGATATGAGTAATGAAAAACAAAGGACTCTGGCACATCCATGCATCTTTGTGTTGGCTTTTCTATGATTCTAGTACTTAGGAAGATGATTCACTGCATCTAAGTTGGAAGTCTAAACAGTTTCTCACTTTGACTGTGTTTCCAGTGAAGTTACTTGGTGGCAATGTCAGCCTAAGTAGATCAGACACTTGCCCAAGGGATTTGCTCATTTGCGTTTCCTGTGCTGGCACAAGCATTAGCAGTATGCTGGATTAGGGAAATGAGCTGGTTGAAAAAAAGAAATCCTGCAAAAAATTGGTTTCTTTTCAGCAGGTTTGGTTTCCTAATCCAGTTCACTGTGAGGAGCCAGGAATGGAAAGCCTGATACATAAAACAGAAAATAAGGGCAGACAGTGTCTCAAAGGGATTGATTAGACAATCTCACTGCTGGAGGCGAAATGACGGATGTCCTTCAGAATGGCAGGGAATAAAGAAGAAGCCTCTGTCTGTTTGTCCTGTTTACTTGCCTGGTATGGATGATGTGCATGTTGCCCTGGATGTATACAGATGAATAGGCAGACACAAGACAGGACAACAGTGTATGATGTGCCATTCATGTGATGAAATTCCAGCTGTCCAGAAGAGCCTCATCTGATTGCCATGAAGGGCACACATACGGGCTGCTACAGGGCTGGAGGTAGCCCTGCTCTGATGAGGAACCGAGCAGCTGCAGTCACAAAATGAGGCGCAGAGCATGCAAATGTGGGGTGCCCTGCGCTAGGCTAGCACGGCTGTACTGCAGTGCAAAGAGCAGCAAGAACCCTGACTGAGCCAGATGGGAGAGGTCTTGGATCCTGTCTTAATAAAAGCAACACAACTGCAGCACTGCTGCTCCTGAACAAGCATGTCAGGGTTGGCAGACTATGCTACCTGCCTGACCATCGTTATCCCGGCTTCCTGACATCCTTCTTTATCACTTTAGCATCGCAACCACCAAGTGTAGCTCTAGTCTCTTTCCATAGCCTCAAAGAGGGCAGGTCGGCTTGGAGGACGAGACTTTCAAAAAATGTGCATTAAGTGTGGCTTTTATGTAGCTGATTTTTCCTCAGCTTCCTCACCATAGTCTACAGGAAACCTTTCTTGCTTATTAACCTCATGTGCCATGGCAGATGTTGTGCCTCGTTTATTGCTGTGCGGTCAAAAACTGTCTCCTGCAGCCTGGCACCATGCTCAGTAGAGACCTGTGGGTTATCAAAGGTACCTGGTGCAGCTGAGCACCACAGCCCCTCCCCAGCCCCAGTATGACCCATATCCTTTTCCACATCACTGTTTTGCAGGAGTTCACACACATCTGAAGAAGAGGAAACATGACCTGGAAACAGGAGAAATTCTTCCCCTAGCAATACTTTGCAGTATTTAGTTAGAATTTTATCAAGTGAAGACAACTAGTACACCATTAAACAATTTTAAGAGATAGTCCTTTACTAGAAGTCAGTATATGCTTTTCTGACATTTATGCTATGAGATATCTCAGTGATATATGATTGCATTAGGCAGATAATGCTGCACAGTGAAGCAGCAATTCTGTAACCAAATGTGCCTGTTGTTTAATTCAGAGTGTAAACTGAAAGTCCTGTAAGACTGTGAAAGAAGAAGAAGGATGTTCTGTACTTAATTCTGATGTGCCAGAGCTTGGTCCTCTGTTCAGAAGAATATTTAAGCACAGACTGATGTCAATCCCTATTTTGCAGAGCCTGAAGCAGATGTGTATGCTGCTCTGACATCATTTGGACTGAAATATGCACTTAGGTGATAATGATAATGCCTTTGCTTAGTGGTTAGGATATGCAGCCAGCAGATACCAGATGCTTGTATGACTATTTCTGTTTAATGTGAAATGTATATATAGAGAGAAATTAAGATTTCACTTGACGTGGCATAAAATACCAATCTGACAGTGCAGGCCACAGTTCTTTTTCATATGGAGGCTGGGGGCTGGTTGTAGAGCAGCAATGGTTTTGTGATGAGGTTCTGCTAAACTAATATCAACATCTATGTTGAACCAAATGCAAAACAGACATCAATTACAACTTTACAAATGGGATTTAATGAAGATGTAGGCATCTTCTACCGTGGAGTGAAAACTCCCATCGTTTAGGCATATGATTTTGCATTTGACACCCAGAACTCAGTGTCAGATGCTGGAATTCCCCCTAAAATCTATGGGAACAGCTGCACCCCTCCAAATGGTTATAACAACCAACGTTCATCCTGAACTGAGAGTCACCAGGAGCTGGCTGGAAGGAAGCCCCATGTGTGATTTGAGCTGCTGTTTTTCCACTGAGCTGATCTCTGTCCATGCCTGATCCATTACTAGCCTGCCCACATTTCGGTGGAAAATCAGGCCCTTTCTTTCAAAGAATAGAGTCAACTTTCTTGTCTTTCAAAGTCCGCTGACAGGAGATTGTTACCTTCAGTATAATAGTCCAAAGGCAATGAAACTTGGCTGAGGGTGGAGGTGTGCTCTGTGTGCATCCTCAGCATGAGCATGATTCAGGACTGCCCCGCTGCACTCCAGGCTCCAGCCTATGGGATATTTCAGCTGGGGTTGCTCCACAGGCTGCCTGACACTTCCATGCTGCCGTGGTGCAAAGGAGGACAGATTTGTGGGGTCAGAACATAAGAACAGACTATTTTAAGCTGCATCAAGTGAAGTCTTAATTTCTGTCTCTTTTCTGAAGATAGTTTACACATTTCACATTAAGCAGAAATGGTTCTTTGAGCAGAAAACTGGTATCTCCTGACTGCATATCCTCGCCACTAAGCAAATTACCATCTTTGCTATCATTACCATTTCTGTCTTCTGTCCCTGTTTTATAAAGTTATTATGCGCTGCTCGTGGAGAGGGGTCCTATTCCATTAGTGGCTAGGTCTAGTCTCTCAGAAAATTCACACTCAGATTTTGTTGGCCTTGGATTGCAAGCTATTCACCCAGGATCTCCGCCTGCATTGGCTCTGAGTCTCCATGGGGACTGAACTCAAAGGGACATTTACCCCAAACAAGGAAGGATGTTATGAATATAATGAGGGGCTTCTCCAGCTGCTGCTGAGACATGGTTCCTAGATCACAGCTTTTTATGTAGCCATCAAAGCCCCTCTTGGATCAAACTTCTCATACCAATCCGCTTACTGTGCGTGTGGCATATATTCAGTAATAACACTCAGGACATATCAGGGAAGAGTTTTATGGTTCCTTACATGAGACTGTCCCACCAATCTGCTTTTTAAAAGTGAAATAAAATCTACAGCTACTTAAACTGTGAGTAATTTACCTTTATAATTAACTATTTGAGAAGACTCTAGTATCCACAGATTCACACACACACACACACAAAAAGCATCTACAGTGTGTTTTATAGCTGGACTTCAAAATCATTGTTAAGAAATTGTGTCTTCCTGACAAAACATTTAGTCATATTGTATGGAGTTAGTGTTGTGTATCAACAACGGTAGCTGCTGCAGCTTTGGTGCCAGGCTATTTAACCAAAGCCAAGCTGTTTAACCGTGGGGTACGGATGTAAAGAGCACATGTATATGTATTTCAGGAACTAGAAAGCTAATTTTGTAATATGGAGTCAAGCAGGGCACATGGTAGATAACAATCCCCTTTCACATTCTAACACAGGATTGAGATTTCTTAACAAAGGCAATAGAGTTGCAAAACAGCATGACTTTGTTGCAGTTAGTAATTAATGAGGTGCTAAAAGTGCCTAAACAGAGGATCGCAGACAGAGAATGCATGACTCAAGAGGATAAGAAGCCTCCATCATTTCAAACAACAGTGTCATTTAAATAAACAAGAAGCAAGTAACTCAGTTTCGTGGGGTGGGAAGGGTGCATTAGCAACCATCAGAGCCCTTCCTACAGCAGCATGCAGATTAGTTGGCGCATTTCTGCCTGTGTGAAAGCAGTGGTGATCTCCTTTGCCAAATGAAGCCAGAGCTTTAAGGTGTGAAACATTTGTTTAAGCCATTATCTGGGGAAAGGGGTGGAATCCGCCTGACAGGCACTCTTTTTTTCCTTATAAAAGACATCATTTCTGTCATCTCAGATGAGATGTAAATCCTTCGGTTTATGTCTTTCGATTTCTTTTTGTTTGCATTTTAACAAGCACGAGAGATTCATTATGGCAGTCCAGGTTTATTATATTTTTAAGCAAAATCAATTCAAGTATTATTCAAAAACAGTTAAATTTTATAAAGTGTTTGTCCTGTAATGTTTACTTTTTTCCAACCAAACATTTATAAATAGATTTGGAGAAATGTGGCAAAGCACCAAAGTCATCCACTAAAATATTTCATAAGAAACTATAATGTGAAAGGGGAATAAAGGAACACTTTTGGAAGTGATGTTTGTTAGTGAATTCTTTTTCGTGGAGGGGGATATGATGCAATATGTCATGTTGACCCTTTGAATTCTATGGCACAATGATCCAAATTTATTCCTGGAGGGACTGCAGTGCAGTACATGAGTTGTAGTCAGATTGAATTCATCTACACATTTTTGCAGTTAAAAAGATGCTTCCTCTCCCTTCTCTCATAGTTAGTAACTGAGAATCCATCACATGTGGGAAAGTGATGGAGTGAGTTAGTAAGAAATACAGTTTCTGCATTATTGAACCCAGGCAGCTACAGTATATTTAAGCACTTTTTTTCCTTCAGATACCTTTCCATCTTAGCGATCTGTAAAGAGAGAGGGAAAAATACATATGCCCTCTGCTCCCCTCTCTTTTATGATGTATGAAACTTATGGAAGTTATTTGATGTTCTTCTTGTTCTACAGTAGGAACATAGATATAAGTGCTTTGAAAGATTCTGTTCTTTTAATCCACAGAGCTCTTTCTGGAAAATTCAGTGGCTTTTTCTATGCTACATTTTCTCCTGCTAAATATCTCACTACTACTTGCAATTCCTTTTTGCTCTCCCAGACTGAGCAGTAGTGGGAGCATTAGCAGATACAGAGTGTGGCTGGACACTGGTATTATATGCTGTTGTGTGGTGCAGAATTAGACTGAAGAAGTTCAGCTGAAAGTATCATGAGGACTTCAGTAACTTCATTGATACTGTTAGCTTTAAAACAGATAACCTAGTTAGCGGTTTTATCCCTTTTAGAAAGACAAGCATTTGGGATCTGCAGATGTTCCAACATTATGTTGAGTTTATCTGAATCCTCATCTCCGGAGACTCTTATTCCCAAAGGCTGAAGCAAATGAAGAGTCCTGCACTACAACAGGCCCCCAAAGGAAAGGGATCCACTATGCTCTGACTAGTCACTTTGGATGAAATTAAATCAATGCCATTTCTTTTAGTTGAACAAGACAGGTAGGATTTGATCCCCCTTACTGGAAAGCATAGATATATACTATTACGGCTACTTTATCTTTTATCAAAAATTAAGATCTTCCTTGTTTCTCAGGGCTCTGGTTCCAGGGATGCACTTCACCCTTAGTCCTGTGGGCACCTACTTCTGCCAGGCACTGGGCAAAAAGCTCTGCATAGGAGAGCCGGCCAGTCACCAAGAGATTGCATTTAGAGAAAACCACATTTCCATGGGACTGCTGTGAGAGAGTTCCTAACAACAAAACTCGTATCTCCTGTATCAAGCTTTTCCTTAAAAATACTCTAGAGGGAGTCAAATCTAAAAGTTTATTTATCTTTAAAGTATTTCAACTGCTGTTCCTTCTTTAAAATTATTGTTTGTTTCCTGTTTGTTTGTTTTAGGCATATCTATGAATATAGCCTTTTTGTTTGACTGTGTTTGTACATTTTCAAATCAGGTATGTGCTAATAGTACTTAAGAGACATTACTTGGAGTGATGTGTCACTGCTGCAGGAATAGATAGCCCTTGAAACCAGCTAATGCCATTTTTAGCTTTGAAGGAAATAGAGTCCGAGGAAACAAAGTAGGAAAGAAAGTTTAAAAAGTTTCACATCCAAAAGAAATGGAAATACAGCTTGTGTTGAAGATCATTTTCCACAGTGTTTTGTATGACCTCAGTATCTGGTGACATATTTAAGTCTACTACATGGTAAGCTGGTATTAGAAATGTAACTCTGAATCCCATCCCATAACATCCCATCAGTTACACATCAGTCTCCTAGATGAAGGCTATGAATAGATCCTATTTAGAAAAATGAATCCACCCTTAACACTGATTTATTATACAAATACGCTACTATTCTTGCGTGCGGTTGTCACTGGACTGTTTTTAAGAATTAAACTTATATTGAGATGGGAGGTGAGGGACAGCTATGCCACCTCAAAAGTTGTTCTGGGAGACAGTCTGTCTTTTGGAGCAAAGCTACCTCTCTTTAACCTCACTTTTCATACATATCCAGCATAGCAGCAGACTGGAAACTTGTCTGCTTTTATATAGCTTCCTTTGTTGCAGCTGCTAAATCTCTCCTGGCTTTCTGACAACAGCAGAAAATAAGCATTTGTTAGAATACCTATGAATTCAATTTGCCCTTCCCTCAGAGGAGAGAGAGAGCGTGCAATGCTTATGAAGCTCCCTTCAAGAGATTCCTCCACAGTCGTTGAAGGAATTAAACCTACTGCTTTGCAGAAAAGACTGTCTGGTATCTGGCAAGCCAGAAACTCCACAAATTCCCTGAGATCCAAACATCAAGCAGAGATAATGAGGGGGAGGCCAGAGCTAGCAGTTGAATTTCAACCTGGTTTCACTCATCAATGAACACAGCCTGAACACAGCGACTCTGAGAGCAGAGCCCTGTTTGTGCTGAGCCCTGTGTTTTGAGGGAATCCGTACTTCTTTGATGAGAGAAATGGGAAGGACATGAGGGGGAGGGTAGTCACCTACAGGTAGAATTAGTCTGACCAAATATTTGCATATGAACTTGTCATCTAGATTAGTTTTGTAGTCAGCAGAAAGACACAAGTTTTTCTACGACTGATACATTCATCTTATGGTAGATGTCTAAAAGAGTTGAGAAAAATTGTGCCCTAAAATATCCAGGTGTCTAAAGTAAGGTAAAATCATTTCTCTTCTACACTGCTGTGTACATGCAAAGGTACATGCAGAGGAAAGTTTATACAACTGACAGAGTGTGGAGAATAACTTTTGTTGATATTTTTGATTTCCAAAATTATTCTCATTGGCTTTGTTTCACTTAGACCCGACACATTTTGAGGAAATCCCTCGAAAGCACTACTCGCCTTTCCTCCCATGCCTCTGCCTCCTAGAGTGGGTAGGACGTGTGGTGGGAAAACAGTGCTCACTCCTCTCTTTGCCAGCATCTAGTGAGTTTGCTGTGGACACTGCAGTAAGAAGCCAAAGGGGATATCTTGCCTAACAGTGCTCATTATGTTGACTGGAGCTTTTACATTACAGCCCTTTGTCTATAGCTTGTACTTTGTGTTCTTCCTTGCCTCTAAGCTCCAGAGCCAGCACCTTGCCCCGTGTCTCTCGGACAACCCAGGTAGCTCCCGCTGACTGTCTGATGGGCCCCAGGGAGGTCAGGTCTCTGTGCAGCAGAGGAGCAGCCTGGTCGCTGCAAGCTGTGACATCTTTCTCCCTCTTTAATAGTCCCCCCTGTTGGAAAAGTCCCAACTGATGTGAGGAAGAGGAAGTCGTTGGTCAGAAATCACTGGTTAAGGCAGGGAAGAGCCAAGCTGGTTTTCCTGTTTCCAGTCAAGAGGGACAGGGAGTTGATTCCCAGTTCTCCACAGTGTCAGAAGGAGAAGGCTGGATTGAGTTCCCCTAATATAACCTCACCTAACGTAATCCACAAGTTTTCTGTAATTCTAGAGAGAAACTGCAGCGGTTTCTTTCTGGGTCTGACTCCTCAGCCTTTCTTGATAGCATTAATAAAAACCTATTTCTATGAGAAACTTCAGTTTCAATGCATCTCCTTTTCTTACAAAGCAGCTAGATTGAATAATCTAGTTATACTCTTCAGTAATATTTTCCTTTTGGTGCTTTCTAACCACAACAACAAGCTTCCCTGAGGAACAAAATAGGCTAAAGGACTGGTGGGTGAACTATAGCTATGTTTTTTAAAGAAATCAATGAAGAAAATGGGTGAAGAGGAAGCTGGAGTTAAAGTGAAACACTGCCCTACATCTCACATGGCTCAGATAGCATGTTTTCCTTCTCTATATCTTTCTTTCTTTCTCTCTCTCCTTTCCATATTTTTCTTTTTTTGTTATTAAATGAGATAAATTAGGTTTTCTGAAGCCTACAAAGAAGCTTGATGTCTTTCTTACATACACAATGATTGATTGCCTCTCTCATAGCCAAAGAACAGCATCAGTAGAACAGTATAAAAGGACACTTTACTAAAATTAGATGGTTGGCTGCTGCCTTTGATGCATCCACCCTTTTATAACTGAATAGAATATTTCACACTTTTCATCTTCAAAGCATCTCTAAGCATTTACTCATTAGTCTTCACAGTAACCTAGAGAAATATCATTACCTTTATCATCATGTCCATGAACAAAGCTGAGACACAGAGTGCCTGTCTAAACTCACATTTTTTCTTATAAGTTTGCTACAAGCCAACCTTCCCTCATAGTAAAGATGATGAAAGAGTTGGTGTAGACAAGCCACCAACAACCACCAGCATGGGTTGCCACTTATTTCAGCTAATCTCTGCACTGAGCTAAGACTGGACTGCATCACCATTGAAATGGCAGGAATGAGTCCATAGCAGTGTTACCATTATTGCTACTTATTGGTGGAACTGAGCAGTGGGAATGTTCTTTGGACTAAAATCAATATTGACACAGCAAAACATTCCTGTCCACAATCAAGCATATTAGCTGTGCCAAAATAACTCTCTGTAAATATTCCTATTCGGTTCATCTAGAGTTATGAACTCTAAGCTCAGGGCTCCGTAAGTCATATGTGGGATGAGGAGAGGTATATCTGGAAAAAATCTGGATAAGGAAAAAATATCATGTTCAATCTGAGCTGTTTTGCAAACTCCACTCTTAATAGTCTTGTTGATTTTTTTATAGTGAACTTTGATGTAACTAGGTCCTGTACAAGCAGAACATGGGTTTTAGGCATGATTTTGCAATCTCATCTGGTGTTACTCAGCATTTGCACCAGTACAGTTATTCATTATTGGCGTGCAGTATGTATGAGTAGCCAGGTAATTGTGCCAGGGATATATAGACACATGGGCAAACTCCATGCTGAAAGTTTATAAACTCAAGAACAATTTTGACAGAATATGGCTTTACTGCTTTGCAGCTGGCCAGGGTCCAGGAGCAAAGCAGTTACTTTGATTCAGCGTGAGCCCCAAGCTAGAAAACCCTGCTGGGCCTGGACTGGCACTGTGCAGAGCCTGTTTGGGTAGCCTTGTGCTGGCCCAAATTGGCAGCGGGCAAAGCACCACAGGCACAAGGTGATGCAGAGGTTGAGCTCAGCTGAGCTCTGACACAATGCAAAAGGTCTTATCTCCTTCCGGGCACTGATGTCCCCTGGCAGTGCATCTGTGTAGAGCCAACCCCAGTTGCAGGACCTGAGCTAACCCTGTGTGGAGCCACTGCTGCGCCCACTCCAGCCCATCTCTGTGTTTCTGTATTGTCTAGGTTTTATCATTAGCCCTGGTCCCCCTACTGTCCTTTCCTCCCACACCTTGCTCCACACAGCACACGGTTGACCTGTTGGATCTGTTGGAACAACCGAGGGGAAGACAGTTTTCTTGTGCAAGAAAGGGCTGCAGAAATGGCTCTAGCAGAGATAGGTCCTACTGTGAAAGAGGGTGTTTGTTCAAAAACTAAGAATAAAAGTGTCACCCTAAAATAAAAATGCCCTCAAAGATTTAAAAGACAAGAGAAAAAAATATGTTCACTTAAAAATGCTCAAGACTGCATCTACGTAGCAGCCTACTGGGGCGAGCTCAGTGGGTTAATGGAGTAACCTCTCACCCCTGGAAACTAGTTTAAATCTTGCCTTAGGGTAATAAAGGAAAATTGCATCTGATGGTGTCAAATTAGTCCCTAGTGGACTTTTCTCCACATCACAAATTTCACACAATTTGTCATGATTGGCAGAATCTGTTGGAGGGAAGTTCAGGATGAGAATGTCTGAGGTTTTGTAGCATATAAGTCAGTGGCAGTGACAGAGCTGTTTGGAAACGGCTTTAGCACTATCAGGCCTCCGCTGTCAGAACAAAGCCCCAGATTCACCCCCACTCATCAACCTAAGGGAAGCAAATAGAGAAACCATCACCTCATGATAGGATTAAACTATCAGAGCCTCTTCAGCCAAGGAGTTTTGTCAGAGTCAGATCTGACCTATTCCAGACTTGCACCCGCATGTCTCATTCAGTGAAGCTAATTTGGGATTTACATCAACTTAAGTGAGAGGTAAAACTAAAATCATACACTTAGTAGAGTTTAAAACAATAAAATGTTTTTAAAGGTAGCAGTCTTGTCATAAATAAAACTGCAGATTGTGATGAAATGGGTTTATTTCATGTGAACCATCATGTATGAAATACTGATTTGAGAGAATTCCGCCAGTCTGTAGGTGCACGTTTCTTTCAGGCACTGAAACACATCTGTCTCACACATGCATGTGTATACACAGGGTTGAGGACTGATGACTTAAGGAATATTTCCTATGCATTAGATTTTTGAACAAATGATTTCTAAAGATATTAAAAGAGCTTTTTAGAAGACTTTGAAGAAGAACTTAAAAGATAGGAGAAAAAACAGAAAATGGTGGTAAAGGAGCTGGGGGAAGCTGAAGTCAGATTCAGAGTTGGTGGAATTTCAGATCTTGTCTTCTGTTCATTCTGGTACTTGAGCAGAATCACCTCTGATGCATCTGGGAGCCTGCTAAGAGAAGGGCTGGAGAAGTTAGCCCAAAGTCACTTCATCCACTGCTATGATTTAAGAAATAATTTCCTTATCTTTGGATGCTGTGAGAAAGAGATAGCACATAGCCATTCCGATGCAGGCCCACTTGGGTGTTGGAGTAATAACATTATCTACATATGTAGGCTGCTGTTATTGTACACTGACTTTAAAAGCATCACAGCCCCTTTTTGTGTTATTACTGGATGTCCTTACTTCAAGTAGGAGGACTTGTCAGACGGCTGCTTTCCAGATTTATTGACTTTGCTCATATCCTGTTGAAAATTCTTAATAATGGTGCTGAACTGGATATAAACATGTGTTTAATGTCTTTGAACAAGAAACTTAAGCACTTTGCAAAGATTAGCTGAAATAAGTGGCAATAACATGTGTGTTTTCTTTAAACAACAGGCAAAAACTGTACTTATTTTTTACAAATAAGCTCTCTTGACAAAACATAGTTTAGAAACTTTGAGTTAAATTCTCCTGCTGGTTATTTTGGCTGTTCCCCACTCACGTTTTTTTCTGTATTGATCAAGGAAGGAGGCGACACGGTGCCTGTTGTCAGCGTTGTACTTCGTTGTGTTTCCCGTGGGGCTCAGCACTGGCAGGGTCAGGGGCCCGGGGCTGTGCGCTGCCGTCCGGCCGCTCACGTCTGCTGGCGAGAAGAAGGGGAGGCTGGCGGGCTGCTTGCAAGGAGTCTGTGAAAGCAGGCACGGGAAAGTAATCTGATGTATGCAGCACAGCAGCCGACTTGTGTGACATTTTGGAAGGGTTCTGTATTTTTGCTGGAAAAGACTTAAAATCTGCAGATGGAAAAAGGCTAAAAACCGTTGTGTCTAGAAGATAGGTTCATCCATCAGCTGGCAGTCAGGTAAGAGGAGAGTAACGTCTAACTCAGTCCTTGACATAATATGTGCCCTAATAAAGCCCAGTTTCACGGACCCATTTTAAAGCAGAAGTGTGCAAAGGAGCTCTTTGCTTCTGCTTCTCATCCTCTTCCAGCCCACTGGGCTGCATCAGCACCGCTGCCTGTCTGTTTGTGCAGGGAACCTTCCTGCTGAAGGGAAGGTTCCTGCTGAAAACCTGATGGGTTTTTTTCTTATCTTTTTTTTTTTTCCTTTTCTTTTTTTTTCTGACAAGCTATTTTTTCAGCCATATCAGCATCTAATCCAATTCTTCGTGCAGCTGCACCAGGGCTTGGAGGGGCTGTCTGGAGGCAAAAATGAGCAGATAGGGAAAGAGGAAGGGGGAACACAAACAGTTTTGCTGCCAGATGTATGACCTAGCCTTCCTCCCTTCACTTCTGTGACTCGTCCTCAGTCTCCACTCTGTTTCAGTGCTGGCCTTGTTGTAGCACAGGGCCCATGCTCTACTCACCATTTTTACAGTGCCTCTTATAGGGGGTAGCCTCTAGATGATGCAAATAAATGGTAAAATGGACAATCTAAATTAAAGCTTTTTTCAGTATAAGTATGTTTTTCCACATAACTAAAATACAAAAAAATGTAAAACAGGCAAAAGTTAACAGTGCTGGCTGAAACACTAGATCACTATGTTAATTTCCGACCTGTTAGCGCTCTTAGCAGCTCCCTTTGAATGACTACTTTTGAAACTTTGTACCAAACATTTCTCCAACATACTCTGCTGTGTTGCAGATCCTGATCTACCACTCCAAGTACTAATATTAAAAAAAAAAGAAAAAAAGGAAAGAAAGAAAAAAGAAAAAAAAGGAAAAAAAAAGAAATCTATCTGGTGGAAGCAGGCAATGACAGGAAGGAGCAATGCAGTGGATCATGCTTTAAATAAAGCAAACTTTTCCCTATGTCATTGTGCAGGCAACAGCTTTGAAGACCAACTGCAAAGCTGAATTAAGTGCATTAAGCTGAAGAATATAGGTTCAGGTCTTTCCTCAATACTGGGGAGATGAGGAAGGGAGAGAAAACTCAGAAAGGATATATCTTTAAATATCTAAGAAAAGAATAAACTTTTCCCTAAAGGACTCTCTCACTTCCTGACTTTCTAAAATTTTTCCCCAGAGTGCATCTGTCCATAATAACTATTACATATTTTCACAAGTTTGGAGTAAAGATGAGCTGAAATTTGACTTCAGTGCAGTCTTATGTCCCATATAAGCAAAAGAGCAATGTCATATAGTTCTCAGTGCATACAGAGATGAACACAGATGTGTCCACCCCCCCAACGCATATCCCAACCTGTTCAGATAATACTTTCATCAAAAACTGCTGCCTGAGGAGAAGGTCATGAGATACGATGTGCAATGGGCGACTAAGGACAAGCAAAGATGGTGTCATGGGCAAGATTTGACAGTAGAGGAAGGATTCAGAGAGATCTGCATTTACATTAGTCATGGTTTCTGTACAAATCTGTGTGGATTTTTTTTCCTTCAAAAAATACCTCTCAACTATTTTAATCTAAAACAGAACTCCTTTAGTTAGTGAAAACAGCGAGGTCTCATCTTTTTGCTGGCTACCCACTAAAAGCATAAATTAGACTTAGAATTTTTTTATGTTGTGGATGTCTGATACATAAATAACACCATATGTTACGCAAAAGTGGAAATAAAGTATCATTCTTACCTTGAAAATGACATCCCAATTTAGCAGTCATCTCTGTGATTACAAATGCAAACAGAATTGTTCTGCTTAATCTTTGCAAAATACTGTATTACTTTTGTGCTGCCTCCAAGTATATCAGATATCGTATTATATGTGCAAGGGGAAATCCCCGCCATCTTCCCACAGTGTGCTGCAGATATATACCAATCAGAAAATCTAAATGTCATCAGGAATGACCTGCAGAGTGAAAATTTTCTTCTAAAGAGCATATGGATCCCACTGACCTCAGGAAATATTTAAAGACTGCATACACATTTCATCAAAATTTTTGAAATCCCAGGGGGCAAAGAGGGACTAAAAACATGACAGAGAATAATTAACAATGGCAGATATTGCACTTTTCTTGTTCAACAATGGAAATCAGATACTTGATATTAATAAAGGTCATTATTTTTAATTACTCCTATTAAAAAAGCTAAAACCTGCTCTCTCCCAAATTTTCAAGAGAGTGGTTTAGTTTTTCCTTTGTTTCTGTAATGGTGGTTGTATCACTCAGAGCAGAGAAAGATACCACTACTTTGAAGAATGGCATCTATTTTAACTTCCTGGGAGACTGTAGATGAAATATTCTGTTCAGAGTATGAGGAAAAATAAACCGATGTTCCTGGAGCAAAAGTGGCAGGTGGCAGCCCTTGAATTCGCCAAGACTGCTGCATCCAGGGATGTTTCCTTCAGGGCCCCTGAGAGGTAGCTGCCCTGTTCCCTCTCTGCCCTCGAGGATGGCCAGCCCTTCTGCAGCCTTCCTCCTGGAAGGTGGCAGAGAAAATCCCAAATCAGGGCATTTGTGGGATTACCATCTGCACCAAGAGGGTCTACTTTCGCTTTAGCTCTTCTGCTATCTGTAACTTGACTTTGAGCAAGTCACTGATGCCCTCTGTTTTGCTCCACTTTTTGTATGTGTGGGTTATTTAGCACAGTGTTTTAATAGGGAGCTTTTAGTCATTTCCAGAAATAAAAATGTCAAACAGCTCACAATTGATGACAGAAAGTAGAATCCTTCCTTTTTCTGGATACAGGTAGCCTGTCTGCTCCAGTCACTTTGCCAGCTCATTTGTCATGCGTTCTCAGGACTGTACTGAAGAATTTGTTTTACTGATGTTGGTTTTTGGTTAGTCTTTTACCTATCTCAGAGCTTGTTTTGCTCTCCTCTTAGTAATTTGAACAGCACTTTTCCAAAGTCCTGGAATAACACTGTTAAACACCGAAGTCCTGCGATTAAAGTGCCCCTCTTTCCAAGGGTAAACTTAATCAGCTTGCTTGCTTTTTGCTAGTCAGACAGACTTTCTTAACAAAGATAAGCCTTGTAACCATCTGAGTACATGCAAAAGTGATTTGGGGGGGTGGTCTGATATAAGGCCTGACACTAGACAGTTTTTGCAGTTGCTGCTGTTGCAGGCTTTAGCACAGACAAGTAGTCACATAGGACAGTAGTGAGGAACTTTCTACCAACTCTCAACCACAGGATTTTCAAAGGCGTTGCACATCTTTTTTAGTTTCTTGCCTGAAACAGTCCCTTGAGAGAACAGAGGGCTTGGATTTACTGCTGCTGGCACAGGGTATATATTGCACTCACCTACTTAGTTTTCCCTATAAATCAGGCACAAGTTACCTAGTTTTGCCTTTGCAGTATAGGAATGAGCAGTCGGCTGCTGGTGATGTATAGCTTAATATTAGATACTTTCCAGTAATGTGTAGATGAAATATTGCAAAGTTGAAACTTTTTGCAGGGATGAATTTGTTGCACTGACATTCAGTGCCACAAAACGCTGCCACTACTTCCAAATTTCTCAGATGTTTCCAAGCTTGTTTGCCTTCAGGTTCAAGAACATGAGCCTTGCTACTGTCAACAGGAAAAAGAAAGCCCTAAGGACAGAGTGCGCTTCAGGAACACTACTTCCTCTGGGCTTGTGTTGTTGCTGGGTTCTTCAGAGAGGCAGTAAAATGTTGAGGCTCTTGGGGAATGTCATAAGCATATTTCTTAAACTTTCAGACCTTTAGTGCTGCCAGATCCACCTTTCATGACCTATTTCATGAAGATCTGCCCAGCACATACTGGGAGAAGGAGAAAGGGGTGACAAAGAAGTGTGAAAGAGACATTAATAGCCTTCATTGTGCTCACCACACTCCAGATTCAGACATAAGTCCAATCTCACTCCTTCCATGAAGGCCTATGGTTAACCCTTCCTAATTTTTTAGTAGATGCATAAATAGCAAAGAGATTTAGAAATGTGAGTGGGTAATTACCATTCATAAGTTTCACAGTTAACACAAGTCTGCGATGGTATACGCTCAGTGAACTTGCTCCAGAAACAGAAACAGCATCATCACATCAGTGTGACGCTGATCCCAAGCAAATCAGCCATGCTGGGAAAACCTGCTCAGTGCAGGTTTTGGTGCTCTGCTTATCTTGCTTCCAGGATCATCGCTCATCTCTTTGCACGATACTGCTCTGTACCATGCAGCAATGTGCTCGGAGATAACATATGGGCAAAAAGCCTTGCTAGAAGTACCATACCCAGGCAGAACTGATGAAAAAGCAAGAGGAAACAACCTTCATTTCTGTCAATGCAAAGTCAATGGGTTACTTCAAACAGCATTTTGCTGTAGAATGTAGAAGGATTTGTTTCCTTTCTCTTCTTTTATTCCCCTTGTTTAAGCAAAATCCAAGTATTTATTTAGTAAGGTTTTCCATCTGAACATAAGAAAAAGCTTTACTGTGAGGGTGACTGAGTGTTGGAACAGGTTGCCCAGAGAGGCTGTGGAATCTCTGTTCTTGGAGATATTCAAAACCTGACTGGAAACAGTCCTAGGCAGCTTGCTGTAGATGATCTGTTTGATCAGAGGGTTGGATTAGATGATCTCCAGAGGTCGCTTCCAAACTCAACCATTCTGTTACTTTGAGTCTGTGATTTTGCTAACAGTTATAGCAGGGGTGCCCCCCTAGAGACTTGCAGGCCCGCACATTTGATATGACCTCCCAGAAGACTGTAGACCAGGCCAACACAAAATGAAATGTACCAAAGTACATGCTTCTTTCTTTTTCTTTTTCTTTTTTTTCTTTTTTCCCCCCTTGGGGAAGAGAAATGACTGGACAAGAAGCATGTGCTGCCTGCCTGTCTTTTCCTACTCAGCCTCTCTTTCTTGTATGCCAAAGAAATTGCACTGCATACTGCACAAGTGTGCTCTAGTGATGTAGGAGTGCTGTGGAAGAGGCATGAAACATCAGGAAAATGATGAATCGGAAGGTTGAACTGGAAGGCGTTTGAACTTGTTCTTCTGGCCTTGTCAGCCTTTATCTATGGATGGTTCATCTAGACAATTAATTAGCTGTACCACAGATAGAGAACACCCAGAGCAGATTCATGTTCAAGACCAGCAGGATTTATTAATTCAAGCTTGGCTATATGCAAATCTAGCCATACTACTTCCAAGGCCATGCAGCCGTTTTCTGACGTTGTCCCAAATAATGAGCCCTGACAAGCTTATTCTGATTCAATGTAGAGCCAAAAAGAAAGTCTCTGCTCTGCACTTCCAGCTTATTGAGGTCCAGAGGGCTTGTTGTGGCTTGAGTACAGCAGTATTCTGATGGAATCTGCAGTTCAGTGTAGCAACTCCAACTTAAATGCTCCTCCTACCAGATGGAGAAGTACCACGAAAACATGAGGCAAAGTATTGATTGGCCTTGCTAGTGAATAAAATAGTTTTGTTAGTACCTATTTGTTGAGCAAATTGCTATCTTTTCTTAAATTATGCTTCGTGGCTCAGATGTTGTTTGTCCTGCAGCTATTGCCTCGGAAACCTTAAACTAACAAATTTTAAATAATGTGCTCCAGTCCATGCATTGGAAGAAGGGTTGCATGTCCACATCTTATCTGGATCAAACATGTGCTGGATCATCTGATAGCACTCCAATCCAGTGTTAGCATTTTGGACCCATGGCCAGACACGGCAGGCCTCGGAGGGGGACAGAGACATGGCTGTGTGGGAGCTGGGAGCTGGCTTTGGTCTCAGGTGGACACTATGGTCAGTGTTGCAGTGCTGCTCTCTCTGGCTGTCCCCTAACTCACTTGATCAGAACTTTTACATTAGCAGGGGAATTCCAGCCACACAGTCATCCTGTAACAGCACTTGTAAAAAAATATGACACAAAGCATGGAAAAAAAGCTGTTTCTGTATTATGCAGTAGTTCTCCCATAATTAAAACCCAGTGCCCAGATGTTGGATTCCCAATAGAACAGTAACAATCCTCAATAGCAGGGAACTGGTTACAAAAGGTGGGAAGGAGTCTCCAGAGATATAAAGCTACTTATATCAAAGAACACTCTCCTCATGAACATAGGCTTATTGCTTGCTCAGAAATCTGATCCTAAAACTTCCAAAGCCTTTGATTATTTTTTCTGCTTATTCACTGGAAGCACATTGGACCAGGGTGTTTTTCACTCTTTTCACAGTTGTTGTAGCACATGTAAGTTCCACTTTATAATATTGAAGTAGGACTGTTGAGTATGCACACATTTTTAGGAAGTGGGTGGCAAGAACATCCACAGTCTCTATGCAGGTGATAGAGCACTATAGTGATGACAGCGCTGGATTTTCTTTCTGCTGGTCTAAAATTTATTTCACATATGTTTTACTTTCTACTTTAACCAGATGATGATTTCATTGATTTATCTGCTATTTTCTGGACCACACATTGTCTTAGATCACTATGATTGCCTACAATGAAACAGCTCTCCTATGTGGCAAAGAAAATGCCAGGTCAACTTGTATGTATCCTTGTACATCATCCTTATGATAGCGACACCTCCCTTATTGAAAAACAGTGAAAGAGAATAAAAAAGTATGAATGGGATAACAAATTTCAGCATGACAAGGAGTGTTTCCAAAGGTCAGGCAATCACCTTTTGGAAATACTATAGCTTATTCTGCCTAGGAGCCTTTGCTATCATGACTCATAATACAAATTCTGTCAGTGTATCAGTGGCAGATCCCTGAGCTATATGTCATGCTTAAGACAGACAGGCAGAACACGCTTCCTTAAGAAAAGGTAAAATCCGTTGACATTGATGTTACTTGTGCATTCAGACTAACAAATCTTTTTTTCTACATTTAAGAGTATTGGATTTTCTTCATTGTGTGGCTCTCTGCAACTTCTATTTCTTGTGTGATTTAAAACCAGATCTTTTCAGTCTCCATAAAAGCAAGCGTATGTCTTCCAGTCAAGTCTTCATAACACAAGTCTAGTAAAATAACATTGATAATGATACCATTGCATCCACTTACCTATGAGATGCGATTTACCTTTGTTTTTCAGGGAAAGAGATTTCCCTTTGTCAGTCTACAGATCTGGAACTGTGGGTTTGAAGAGACCCATGATGATTTGCTTATCTCACTAAGCAACATTTCGGGAGAATAGGTATGTCTTTCCCTTTCACGGCCAATTAGTATTAGTGTCTGTGGGAAAACTCTGATGACTGGAGTTAGCCCCCAGGGACCATATCCTCCTTTCAGCTGGTTAAGGTAATGTAGCAAACTCTTTCCTTATTAACATCCTCCTGCTGAAACAGGGACACATCAGTGAGTGATCACAAGGTGAAAGGGGCTGTTACTTTGGCAGATACCATGCTATTTTTTTTAATAGCTCTGGAAATAATATCTACTTGAATTAGAATACACAGGATGAAATTCTGCCTCTTTTCAGTGCACACATCATGACTGAATATGTTCCCTAGGAAAAGTGGTCTTCATATGCCATTTCCTTTATCTGTCTGAAGGGAGTAAGACTGACATGAACAGAGGGCTTTGCTAGAAAAGCACAAGTCACAGCTGCTAGGTACCTGATCAGCTTTCAAATGGCCACTACATGCCACTGACCCACTGCCTGGAGCCCTTTCCCCAGGCAGCTGCTTTTGCTGAAGTGGAGGTGCAAGCTCTCTCCTTGAGCTGCCTGCGATATGGGAGCTTGTCCTGATGCCTGTTTCACAGTGCTGTGGGTTCACCAAACCTGCCACTGGAAGGGAAGAGTAGTCAGTATAGTGAGTATGGAAGTCTACCATGAAGGCAAAATCTCTGCCCAACAGGTTCCCATCAGCAATGAGGCTCAGCTCCCATCAGCCCTAATATCATGCCTCCTCTTCCCTTCGTACTCCTATTAGTGCTGCTCAGGAAACAGCAGAAAGTTTCAGTTTCTTCATCGTCTGTCCACCTGGCATTTCACATCCACACTTTGCTCTTTCTATTGCTGACAGTCAGCACAAACTTGTACTTTCTGAGGCTGTAAGAAAGCAGTTGATTCAGCAATAAGCCCAGCCTATGCTGATCTAGTTTTCCAGTGGCTGTGAGCAGCTCATGCTGTACTTCCAGGATCAGTTGAGTCTGGTATAAATCTACTCTGCTGCTGAAAGCAATGATCTCATCCTGCCCTGAAGGCCCAGGATTTCTCTCCCACAGCCCTCTCTAGTGCTGTCACCAGCACTTATGTGCCACTGTGTCTAGCTGGATCAAAGAAGGGATCCCACTGCAAAGTGAACTCGCTCACCCACTCCTTTGAGTGCGAAAGACCTTCTACCAATAAAAGCAAGGGCTACTTCAGAGGTGTCTGTGCTAGGAGTTTGCCTGCCATAAATGGCTCAGGATACTGAAAATGAAAATAAAAATAGCAGGAAGCAACTTGTTACTTTCCGGCAGTCATGGTGTTTGTGCTATCCTTGTCTTTATACTGCTCTGGAATGCTAAAATGGGGTAAGACAGATCAAACCTGACTTCAGATAATGCAAACCACTTGGGAATTTGCAGCACCTCTGAGTACAAGCCATGAAAGTTGCACCTGCTTAGTCCACACTGCAGTATTTTGTTTCATGTAGTACTGTGATGTTCCCTGCTATTTGAGAAAACTATACTTAAAGTGCCAGGAAACCTGATTGAAAATAAGCTCAATAAACTCCCCAGGGAAGTTTGTGAAAAAGACAGTGTAGTTCAAGTAGCATCACACATGTTTAAAATTGCAGCAGACGCTTTGAAACCACGTGTTGTGTAATGATCAGGGTGCTAAATCATGTGTCAAAGCTGAGGGATCTGGTTCCTCTGAAAAGTGCTAATGTTTTTTGATGCTGAGTAGAAGCTATGTTTAAAAGAAATGATCAGAAAGCACAAGCCAGTTTATGAGAGCATTAGTGCTTCAGATGTGGTTTATCTACTTAGCAGCAAACCCAGCCTGAAGCAAATATATTTTGGACATATGAAACAAATCATCCTATCTTCACACAAGCTTCACGTAACAGCTTGCAGATTAAATTGCTGCAACACTAAAGTTGGTAAAAAGTGATGTGCCAGAGAGAACATGTTATTTAATGTCAGGTACCTTTCTGTTGAAAATGAAGACTCAGTGCTGCTTATTGGCCAAATCTGTAATACATTAGTCATTTCAATGATTTGAAATCCATCCAAGACTTTCTCAGAGTTGTTCTAGTGATCTGTCTGCACTGTCTTGCACTTGAAGTTGCCCCGGTATGTTACTGCAAATTTGTAGCACCTGATATTCTTTTTAGTGTCCATAAGCCCAATTAGTGTTTCAGCCTGGTGACTTGTTAAAAAACAGTTTACAGTATGATGAGCTGGACCAATTGCTTATCATTACCCTAAGAAAAAGCCCATCTTCGTTCTTAGAAGTAGGAGCTACCAAAACTCAACTAAGAGCAAGGGAACAAGAAGAGCCAGATCAGTCACTGACAGCTTTGGGACTAGAGGGAAGGAAGCAGTTTTCAGTCACAATAATCCTGAAGTGGAATTTTTGAGCTTTTTTAAGGATAAGAAAGAAGATCTGATGAGAAACAACATCAGATAAGAGCCAGCCACACAACAGCCCAGGGACCACTGCCTTTATTCTTCCTGTGAGGCCATTAAGTAGTTTAGATTTTGCCTATTGATGACAAATCACCTACTGAAGGAGTGTTAACTGAGTTAAGTGAGGTTTTTCACATAAAATTTTAGCTGGCAGTAGAACTTCCATTTACTTTGCTTTATGTTTGCTCCCTGGCATATGTCATTCAGGATGGAGCCTAAGAAGAGGAAAAAAAAATCAAATACATAGAACTTTTTCAGATGCAAGTACAGGCTGCACAAGCACAGGAATATTAATCTGATTTTTTTTTTTTTTTTTTTTTTTTTTTTTTTTTTACCTCAGTAGAGTTTCCAGCAGAATTTTAGGTTCAAAGACTGGTGTGTAACATGAATCTGCTGGGTAACCTGAGGTTGTTTTAAGCCCAGAGCACTTGCAAAGTGCACAGATCGCAAGGCTGCTTGCAATGAGCAGGAGCTTCTGCATCCTCTTTTAGCATCTTGTTCCTGTTAGCTCAAATTTCAACCCCTCCCTTCTCCACTCCTGCATAGTGATGCAGGGAAATTTCCTTAGTGGCAGAAATGTCAAGACAATCTGCTGGCAGAATGAACTTCTAGTGTCCTTGTAACTCACAAGTTCCCTCAGTCTTTAGTGTGCTCAGCCACTAGAGTTCAAAAAGACCTACAAACTCAGGCAGATACACTCCTACCAAGATCCTTAGCTAAGTTCAGCTCTTCCAGTGCCACCACAGACTCAAAAAACGCTATTGCTGTAGGTTCATAAGAAATTCCTTGACTCTTCCCTCACAAAGTCCAGCTCACCAAGCTAGATGGAGACCCCAATACTTGATTTGTTTGAGGAATTCAGGAATTTTAGAAGTCTTCAACCATAGGAATACCACTGCAATAGCTTACCTGAAAAAAAGTCTTTCATTACAGCCCCAGGAACCATGATAAATCAGAAATCTTTAGCTGTTTAGAGGATCAATTGCTAGACAGATGTACTAGCTTGATTGGGTCTTTCTGGTTTGTTTGTCTTATCTGGGTTGGAGTATATCCCTCATGCATTTTCTTAAAGGCAATCCAGAAAGCATGGTGATATAATCCTGGCACTCTGTTCCAGTAATGACAATCAGCACAGAAAAATGCTGTAGTTATTAAAACCTACTGTATCCACTTGCAGGCTGTGTGATCTTCTTAACAAAGTCGAGCTGCCTTCCTCAGATGTCATGTTACACTGCTGTATACCTCACATCATTTAGTCTGCTTTGGGCTACTAGAAAGCTGGATTAATGTCAACAGTTAGAACAGGTCTACACCTTCTGTTGAGTCTGTGTCTTGCCATCTGTTTGAATAAAAATCCTAGACGGATATATGGAGCATAACAGATAGAAAGGAAATGTTACTGAGTTGGTGGGCTGCGAGTATTTCAGTGTAGGCATCTGGAAAAACAGTCTCTCTCTCCTAACACATAATGAAAACAATTCAGAGTAGTGCCACTTTATACAGCACTGTGAGTTACCGGATATGTCCTTCGAGTCCTAGCACCTCATATGAGAGGTGCACATCTGGATGCAGTAATTAGAGGATGGCTTTCTGCTGTAGCTGTTCACATCCAGACTCAGCTAACCCGGATATCGGGGAGCACCTGAGTTACATTCTCTGAGGATGGCATGTTCTGAAGCACTAAGAGAAGATGTGGGACTCTTAAGATTTACTCACCATTTCTGAAAAACCTATCACATAATCTTTGTTTAAGCTACAGGATGCTCATGGTCCAAGCCTAAGTTTAGGTAAGATCTAGATTCAGGGACTGAAACAAAGTGAGCAGCTGAAAGACAAGCTGAAGCTCAGGGGAAAGGCTAGTAGCAACAGGCTTCAGTTGTCAATCAGACCAGGAGTAACTGCAAATACTGGCTGCTATCACCAGACAGTCACATGGGGTTACTTTAGCATGACCAAAAGTGGTTACTTATTCAGTAATTCCTGCCAGGCCTCACTGGCAGGAAGGTTTAGACCAAACCTAGGACCCAGAAACATGTACTTGGTTTTTATTTGAGAAAATAAACAGAGCTAGAATTTCAAATTGTGGGTGATAAACACCCATGAAGAACTTACATAGAACAGGTCATTCTCTCTCCTCAGATTGAAATATTCCACATGAAAAATTGGCAGATCATATTTAAACAACAAACACATTTGTTGCACTGTGGGATCTATTTTGAGAAAATTCTCAACCAAAGAAGGGCTCAATTTGAAGCAAACATTCTTTCACAATCACTTGTAGCTTGCAGAAGCAATTTTCAACATACTTAATGTTGGACAAAGTCTACTATTAAAGTAAATGTTTAAATTCGTGGTCATCAACAGAAACAAATTACTAGCAGACAACAAACACTTTTGACAGTCCCTCCTGAATAACCCTGTGTTGAAAACACCCTAGGAAGAAATTAATATCCAGTGAAGTTAATATGAAGAAATATAAGAAAGCACCTACCCTTTCAGCTTCTTGCATTTGTGAAATTCACTTCTTGCAAAAGATATTCCTGTCAAATGTCGTGGTTGTTTTGTAAAGTGTTTTTAAAGAACAGGATACTTTAATGGCCATTAGTATTATCTCTTGGTATGAAAAGTGTGGCCGTGATATAAGGCAGGAAAAGTTTACAGTTCAGAGAGCAAAAGAATTAAATGCAAATTGCATAAAAATCTTTTCCTTTTGTGCATAGATTTGCACGAGTAGTCAAGAAAATTACTGATATATCTCTAAATCCTGGGTAATGGTTCATTCAAATTTTCTAGAAGACAATTGTCGATTGTGGAAAATATTCTTATGTTCAACAGAAGTAAGAATGAGAATAATGAAATTAATTGCATCACAGTGAAACTTCTTTGTGAGGCTAAAGTAATTTGATTGACTTTTACTGGCATCATTCCAGATTTGAGTTAATATATCTGAAAATAGAACTCTACTTAGCTTTCCTTTAATCAGTAAAGTAGCTCTCACTCTTATAGGAGGTCTTCCTGAGGCTGATGAAGTATCTATTTGCTGAGTGTGGGACAATGTGTTTACTAGTTTTACACAAATTACAGCTGCCACTGAGCTTTGTCTTGTGTTGCCTAAAGCCCAAGTTTTAGTAAAGACGTGAAAAGTTCTTGTGCTTCTGATATGACATTTTGTCATGCTGATAAGTATCAGACCTTTTTTCTAAAAATCACATTTCTTAAGAAACTAAAGAATGCATTCATTGCAACTCTAAATGAGAACAAATAGCAGAATATTCACATTTCTTATAAGGCGAATATTCCAATTTTCTCTCAGCTTTATTTATTAGGACAAGAATGGGAATAATTTAGGGTAGGAGACTTCAAGGTTTCTAGGAAGTTACATGGAGTTGCTCGTAGCTTTGGAAATCCCCAGGAGAATGGAGTTGAAAATCATGACACTGTGACATAAAAAACAGCCTCTCCAGCTGTTTGCAAGGATCTCTGAAATGAACAGTTAGAATATCAAGACATAGTTCAACATCTTTAATAGCAAAGTCAATGTACGAATACTCTCTGCTTCGCCTTCCTGCCCTCAGCCTTCTCTTCTTGCAATACTATACGTGTCTCCTTTACATAGGCCAAGGCAGCTGTTTATAAGTTTGTGTCCACATTATAAACCAAGTTACTGAAGTTATTCAAATTAAAAAAACAATCAAGCTCAATAAGAAAAGAAAGAAACAAACAAAAAATCCCACAGACATGTGACAGCTTTCTACCATAAGCTATTCTTTAAGACAACATTAAGAAATATATCCACAAATGCATTTTTTCCATTTCATTTCATTTCATTTCATTGAATTTTTCTCTTTCATTTTTTCCATTTTTTGCTAAACCAGATGAAGATGTTAAAAAGACAGTGATAACCACACTGGGAATGAAACAGAATCATATGGTACAAACACAATTTTTATCCACTGGGGTTCCTGGCTCTTTTGCTGCAGAATTTGATGAGTTGTGGTGAACAAGGAAAGCGGTTGCAGGGAAAAGATGACCTCGTTGGAAAGTAAGTCAAATGCTCTCCCAGACAACACTGATTAGATAAGAGCACATTTTCTTACACAGAGATTTACAAAATTTATCCATATCATAACTCATTGCATATGAAGATGACATATTAGTTTGTAAGCTATGTATTCTTTGGGACTTCTTATGGGTCTAGGAGTCCGAATACTAATTTGTAAAAGGAGGAAATCCAAGCTCTTCATAAATATCTTTTTATATTTTGTCTGGGCTTTTTGGAGGGGAAATATAATAAGATCTTATTTCCTGGAAGGTTTTTTTCCATATCTATAGTTAAGAAGTATTCAGAAAACCACAGTGGAGTTGACAAACATATTGTGTATTGCCAATATATTCTCTGCTGTTTATCTTTTCAACTTACTACAGTAGCTTTAGTTCTGTTTAATAGTGTGACCCCTGCTCTCTCAAGTAAATATGATTCCAGAAAGCACAGATAGGTTTTGCTATCTTGTATTCATGATTTTCTAAGCAATCTACCATGGTATTGTAATATAGATAACAATGAAAAAATCTTACCTCTTCATTTGCAGTGCCAGCATTTTTGCAGCATTCAAATACAAAGGATTTATTTATACTCCATGTTAATTCAATTTCACTTATTACTATTTTCTTGACTTGCTTCATAAACTATCACTTTTCAGCTATTCCTTCTACCTGGAAACCAGTCTGTTACATGGTAGAAAACGTCTACTTCTGTTACACGCAAGGCATCATTTTAGTTGTCTTCTTGCTGATTTTTCCGGTAAAAGAATATCTCATCTGTCTTGTATTATTTTATTGTCAAGCATGTAAGAGGCACTCTCTCAGAATACTCTGTAAGTATTTGTGAGCAAGAGCTATTTGTTTCCATGATTTTTTTCTTTGCTGTTTTAAATACAAGCAGCTATTTGTTTATTCTTAGAATATGGGCAGTGATGATGCCAAGGAATTTCCCCAGAGTAGAGAGTTTTTGGGGTTCTTTTTGTCTAGATTTATAAATTCACATATAAACTCACATATAAATTAATTGAACATAATGAAACATTACTAATTTACATGGTGATAATCTAACTCTTTTAAGTTTAATAGTTCACAGCCTGTGGAAGTTGATGCGTATGCATCATTTTGATCAGTTCATATATATATCATGTTGAACACCTAAATAACAGTGATCCAAGAACAAATTTGTAAGTGTCAAAAATTGTAATCTTATATTTATTTATCTTGGGAACTGAAGATGGAAGGCTGGTTGCCATACAAGATTATTTTTTGCATAGTAACATTCCTTCTACTTCAGTTCCAACAGTTATCTGCCTTGGTTTATGATTACTAAATTCAACCCTTATCTAAGTCTTTTATTTTGAGAGATCTGACTTCTAAAAAAAAAAAAAAAAAAAAAAAAAAAAAGCAAAAACAGAGAAAAACAAGAAAAAGAGAACAGGCAAAATGGTAATTTATATAAAATGAAAAACTAAAGAAAAAAATTCACAAACTTTTGAAAGAGTTTTAATGTTATTCATATAATTTGTTATTCGTATTGCTGTGCATATAGCTATGATCAAATCCAATTCCTCTTGCCATTTTACACATCAGATGAAGAAAATATAGTATTGTATGGTATTTTAAATTGGTATTGGAAGGATGGAACAATTGTCATCATGATTTGTTGAAGATAGCTCTGCTCTATTCGTACATCCCTTTCCAGTTTTGTCAGTTGACAAAGAAACTTTAACCAATATGAAAACATCTTTGCAATCTGTCTGTTGTGAGCTATACAAGTGTGGATCTGCTAAAAGTAATTATAACTGCATAGGAAAATTCAAGGTGGTCAATGAAAAGAATAAATTAAAAATGAAACAACCTGGAAAAGTGTTTTGCAAAGAAGCAACATGATCAACCACAAATATTTTGTATACATAAAACTATGTGGACATTGCCCAAACTGGCATATTGACAAAAGACAGTGAGCAATGTTGAATATGCTGAACAGATGATGTGCAGAGAGTTCTGGCCAAATTATGATTCCTGAATAAAGCCAACAGCAAGTGCAACCGTGCTGGACTGCCCTAGAACAACCTGTGACCCTCATTATGCATGTATTCCTGTTTTTCTTTAGTTGCAAACTAAGATCATTTGGAACAGCTAACTTTTGGACCTTCTTAAGGCATTTGCTTTTTCTTGGGTGCTAAGCTTGAGAATTTATTCAAAGTCACACAGGTGGCATGAGAGAAAACAGAAACCTGGGCACAGATGAGCAAGCAGGGAGTTTTTCTTCCATCCCTGCTGAGGCTTACTAATCCTCACAAAAGCCTGGTACTTCCAGACTCAAACTGCCGGTGTCAGAGGGTGGATTGGAAACACTGCAATGTCTGCTTCTATACCAGAAAATGAACTGACAGTGAGAATGAAATATATTCTGTGAAAATGATAACTATAAAAGCCAGAAAGCCTGCATGTTTCTATAAGGGATTCTGGGGTCTGCAGGTTAGATGTTCCTTTGCTCCTCTCACCCAAAGGTGGGGACATACCTACACAAACTCCATCTACGCAGGGTGCCAGCGTCGATAGCCAGTTCTCTTCACAACTGCAAGGAGTAAGAGTGCCTCTCACCTGTTCTACAGAAAATGCCGTGGGTGGCGGCATTTGACAAGCAAGAGCCTTATTTAATCCTGCACCAGAGAAGATTCTCAGTCACCTTTCCATCATCAAGGGAGAGCCACTAAGCCACTGAGATCTGCACACAATGATTCTTTCTCATGGTGCTCATGAATGTTTCATTCCTAAAATGAAACACTGAAGAGCTGCAGCAGAAGGGAAAGGACATGTTGAAGCCTCCTGTCTACCTCCACTCCTCCTCGAATGGCACACTTCTAGAAAGTGCGAGGTATGTTTTGATTCCTCCTCCAACAGGGAAAGAAACCAAACTCAGAAGGACAATTGTGCCATGGTGCTGCTGAGGAAGGAGTGTAAAGTGGAGGGAGAAGGAGCATTTGAAATATGCTTCTGCCGTCTGCTCTGCTCCTGCCTTCAGTGTTTTGTATTGACTGCATAAGGCAAGTGTGTGAAACAAAACTGTCTTCTCCAAATCCCTTCAGAGTTCACTTATTTGCTTCAGAGAAATAGAGCTGTCGAGCCTGCGTCCTTCACTTCAGGCTGTCAGTAGTGGATAGTAGGAACAGTCAGCATAAAAAAGGTGATGGCTAGCATATAAACTTTAGAGATCCAAGTTTCGGTCTCATTAGGTCTTAGATAACTAGTCACTGTCTCAGAGTGATTATTGGAAACATCTCTTGCTAAAGACAATGAGAAACAGGAAGAGCCCTGTAAATTCACAAGATCAATACTGCCGTTCCTTTAAATGTAATGAAGTCATGTCATTAACATAAGCCAGTAATTTAGCAAATCGTTATCTACACATAGTGCTTTCTGTGGCATCAAACTAGTTAGGAAATCAACATTTTTAATGTGAATTGACTTAGAAACATGACACTTGAACACAGGAAAAGAGTGCAATGACAAAACCACTATTATTCTCTTCTTGCATCATTGTATATGACCTCCTCTCTTCCTTCAAAAAATCCCTGTAGGTCGCTCAGTCCGTGGCATGCTTTCAAGATACAGGACAGTAGTTATTGAATTTGATTCCAAAGAGCATCCAATCTGTACAAGATTTCCTAGATCCACTCTACTCGGCACTTGTTAGGCCAGTTTAGCTTGTTAACTTGTTGGCTGGAATACAGTGTCCAGTTTTGGTCCCTCCAATTCAAGGGAGACACAGAAAACCAGCAATGGGTCTTGTGGAGTGCCACCAAATGCTTTGCACAAGTTGTTGCAGGGGAAAGTTTGTCTGGATATAAGAAAAATTGTTTACCGTGACAACAATTAAACATTGGAGTAGGCTGCCCAGAGAAGTGATGAAATCTCACTTGCTGGAAATACTCGAGCTAATCTAATGCCCTGTTCTCAACAGAAGATTGGACCAGAGGATCTCTGGAGGTTCCTTCCAACCTGCTTTATTCTCTGATTCTCTGATTTTATGATAGTCCATTTGGTCACACCTACCCTTCTTAAATGTTGTGAGCTGAATGGGACCTCATTCTCCTTTCTATTCTTATGACTGAATATACCTCTAAGACAACTATTCTGTCATTTGCAGAAGGGCATTCCCAAGCTCTGCCTCTGCTTGGAAGCACCACATCTGTAGTGCCTGACAAGAGACCAAATGGTCAAGAGAACCGTGACCTATTTCTTGTCTGAATGGTGATGAGAGAGTTGGCAGCAAGAGGAAATCTTTCATTTTTCCATGAACAAAGATTGTATGTAAGAGGAGTCTAGTATTCCATGGAAACTACGCAGATCATTTAAATTCCAACTCAATCATTTTTCAAACATCTTTTTTTTTTTTTTTTTTTTTTTTTTCCTGAAGACTGCCTTGCAAAAGCAAGACAGAGCATGTCACAGTGAGGCCTGGTAGCGGTTTGGAGGAGAGAGGCACTTCATATTCAGGGGCATTGGGGTCCTGTGGATGAGAAAGGACTGCAGTAATGAAGCGTGTTCTCTAGCATAGTGCCCTTTATTATGGTACTTAAAAAACTGCTGAAACAGTTGCAGACCACACACAAATGTCTAGAACTTTGCAGACCATAGTCTGGAGACAAAGATACAGACTTAATATATGAACTCTTCTATTACTGCACACTTTATGTTTTTTCTCCTGGCTTCACTTCTGCAATTGTAAATCAGGCAGGAACACAAGAAAGATAAATATCTGTCTCCCGCCTGTAGCAGAACTTCTGTGTGTATTAGCACATATCACAACACGATTAACTAGAATAGATGTATTGTTCTGCATCAGCCCATGCTTATGGTCACTTTACTTCAGGAAAACAATGTACAACGCCTAGGGCATCCCAGTTTATCTGAGCTGAGCAGTACTCATGGCTTTTCATTTCATTCTAACTTTGACATTCTTAATACTCAGCTTTTCTTTGTTAATTTGACTGGACATTAGTATAGTGTTTTGCCTCGATACTTATATTTGTATGGATTGATTTTCAAATGAAACTGGTCTTGCAGTACTGGAAAGACAGTAATAGCTTTTATGGCAGCTGTGAAATTCCTCAAATAACAACTAGGACTTTTAAAATTAATAAAGGTTTTCCTTAGACACTACAGATAAAATCCTGGCTCCTGGAATTCAGTGGGAGTTACATCAAAAGTTTCAATGAGGTCTGGATTTCAACACACAAATATGAAGTCATAGAAATTAGAGATGGAAAAAGCTGCTTAATTATCCAGACCAGAAAACCTCCAAACTTTTATTTTCTTTTCCTCTTTCCCTTTCCCTTTCCCTTTCCCTTTCCCTTTCCCTTTCCCTTTCCCTTTCCCTTTCCTTTTCCCTTTCCCTTTCCCTTTTCCTTTTCCTTTTTCTTTTTCTTTTTCTTTTTCTTTTTCTTTTTCTTTTTCTTTTTCTTTTTCCAAGAACTCCTTTGATATCTGAGAGCATTTTGCAGGCTGTTTTATTTGGAGATACTCCTTTCCTTTCTTCCTAAAAATCTCAGCCCCACTTGCCACATTATTTAGCTGGTGGAGCTGAGGAGCAGGGGCAGCAGCTTGGCATTCCTAGTGTTCCCAACACACAGGTCTCTTACAAGGTCTAAAAAAATCTCCATTAAAGTATCATCTAATCTTAACAGAATGGTGCAAAAGTAAGAGTAAAACCAAGGTGGTGTCTTTCAAATGGTAGGAAAGCACCTACTCATAAAATACTACTTGAAAGACATAGCAGTTTTGGTCTACCTAATTTAAACCGAGTTTCAGGCAGACAGGTTTCCTACAAGAAGAGAATGAGTCAAAGAGGGAGTGAGCATCAGAGATGATGATCTGTATTGTGGTAACTTTGTGGAAAGAAGTGATGTAATGGAGCTTCACAGGAGATCTTGTGAAGAGGGTTGAGAAGGTTCATTAGCATGGTTAAAGAAGGTGGAGAAAAGTGTCAGATATCTAAAGCTATTAAAGTAGTTAAAGCTGCAGATGACCTGAGAGATGCTTGGAAGTGTCAGCGAACCTAACACTTTTTGATTTCCATTAGGTCCAAGAATCTGTGAGTGCCCTGTGTGTCTGACTGCCATGTAATGTCTTTGATGGTCAGGCTTGACAACACTGAAGAAAATGTCTGTAAGTAATGAGCTGCTTCTCTTTTGTGCCTGTTGAAAGTTCACTGTTAGGATGCTTCTCTCTCTCTCTCTCTCTTTTTCTCTCTCTTTAATTATTCTGTATGTACTTATTTCTACTTCATTATTTCAAACTGTATGTCTTAGTTCAGACTTTGACCTCTGGGATGTATCACAAGATCTTTATACAGTGCTGAGAGACAAGATAGATGCAAACCCACACCAGGATGGCAGAGACACTAAGTGTGGCTTCTTTGCAGTGCAAATGGACGGCTGGTAACTTCAGTTTGCTTCCTCCAACACTCAGAGACTAGGTTATCCCAGAAGTCCGCATGCAAGTGCAGTTTTATTGCCTGTCAACTGATGTAGACATGACCGACCAATTCCAGCACATCATTGAAACTTTCTGTTCTTACTTGTCATCTGTGATGCTGAAGAATATGAAGGAGGGCTCATGACACAACTTAACCAGGCTGTATTATTGTGTTAGCATTTCTAGTCTTTCCTCGTCGGTAGTCCCTCCAGCTTCTAGCTTTCAAGCATAGTTGCGTTTCATTAGTCCTCTGGGCTAGTATTCAAGGTGTGTTACAATGCAGATATCTATGTGGGGGGTAGGTCCCAACTATTCTTTATAGTCAGTACCCAAAATAGGCATTTCAGGGTGTAGTTAATGGATTTCCTTTAGAAATCTACTTCAGGGAGAGACAAGAAGTACCTTTCAAGCAGCTGCTCCTCTCATTGTCTACAAGGAGAGTTTGCATGATCAGTTCAGATGTAGACATTTACATTTCTGACACATACATGAAGTCAGATGAATCCCAACTAGGTGCCTATTAAGACATCTATGTATATATATTGATGACATTTTCTTCTGGAGGTTCTGAAATTAGCTCTTATATGCCTAAAATTACCCCAAAGCTAGAAATGGATTTATTGGTTCTAGACACTCAGATGTGAAAATTGGGCCTTTCACATTTGCAGTGCAGAAATACACTAATCATGTCACCATATTTTAGTTCTTCTAAGATAATATCCTACAATTTTGTTCTCACAGGGATAATTCTCATATCTACAGAGCAAGGCCTGTAGATATAAAGTGGTGATCTGGACAGCTGTGAAATCTTAGGTGGAGTCTAGAATGTGTGTACTATATGTTTGCCATGCTCATCAAATCCTGGAATTAGACTCACCTGGAGATCTGTGTTTTATCCAGTGCTATATGGCAGCGGCATACTGTACAAAGTATAGATGACAGTGTAGGTTAATGCAGAGGTGAAGAGTGGTAAGAACACTTGCTTTTGGAGAAGGAACATGTTAGCGAATACACTGCTTGTCCTTTATAGCAGAAACGTGTTACATTTTGTGTGCACTCATCCAAGGGCCTGAACTGCAGTCCACTGTGCAATTAGTTAACAGTTTTTCTGTTTTCTTTTCAGCACTGGTGTTCAAATGGAGGAGTTTAGTGTCTGGATGTTGAGAATATCATTCTTTCCAAAGTTCAGTGCATGCGAATAAATAACACAGCATTAATTTTGAAAGCTAGTTGTCAGGAACTATATACCAAATCACACATGAACTCTCCCTTTTCCAATTAAAAAACTTACCTTTTTAGAAATGTGGCAATAAGCAGAGGTACATGAGATGTTTGGCAGCCTGCCTGAAAATCCGTGTGCCCAAAGAATAAAGACTACACCGCAGAACATTTGTCATCCAGAAATAATTCATAATATCTTTTGAATGTACACAACATGGTGGAAGTTAAAATATTCTGTTTCTGGATGCAACAACAACTTTATTTTTCATTTAAGTTAGAAATGTAATTAAGCAGGGCCCAATAATAAATAAAGCGAGTACAATATTAAAATAAATCATTCTACTTCAGTCTTCTCCATTGGGTTGTAAAGAATTTCATTTTCATTTTCAATTTCATTTTATTTAAAGGTAAGATAGTTATAGTGGAGAGTTGTTTTCCTGTAGTTTCCTATTAACAATTTCCATGTGGAATGAGTGAAGTGGCAGATATCCTGAAACAAATGTTTCAGAAAGTTAGGAGGCCTAGAGAGATGTGAGGGGAGGTCAATCCGTTGAGACTACTCCTCCACCCACAACAGGGAAAGTATTTTCATTCTCATCAGTGACTCAGCAGATCGATCAACAATCAATTTCACCTCTTTCTTTAAATGCAGAGGCATCCAGAAAAAGCACTGGGGAGTCACGAAGAACAAACATGCCTCCAGAAGGTTGAGGAGAAAGAACAACCAGAATAGTTATGAACTGGAGTGAATGAAAAAGAGATTTAGTTCCCTGCTCTTTTTTTGAAGCCAAAGTCTGTTTCTGTTAGAAATTAATGGACACCTAGCAGCTTGATATCAGTGCTACTCTTTCATTAAAGCAAGTTCACTTGTGTCACTTGATATTTAAAGGTACATGAATATTGAACAGTGATACTTCTTTTTTTTTTTTCCTCTGTGCTTCAGTGACTTGAGTAGAATCATAGAATCGTAGAATCAGTAAGGATGGAAGGGACCTCTGGAGATCATCTAGTCCAACCTCTCCACTCAGCAGGGTCACTTAGAGCATGCTAGACAGGGTTGCATCCAGGCAGGCCTTGAAGATCTCCAGGGAAGGAGACTCCACAACCTCTCTGGGCAACCTGTGCCAGTGCTCCGTCACTCTCACAGGGAAGAAATTCCCCCTCACGCTCAGGCGGAACTTCCTGTGCTTCAACTTCTGCCCATTGCCTCTTGTCCTGTCACACAGGACAACTGGAAAGAGTTTGTCCCCGTCCCCTTGACACCCTCCCTTCAGGTACTTGTACACATTGATAAGATCCCCCCTCAGCCTTCTCTTCCCCACGCTAAATAGGCCCAGCTCTCGCAGCCGTTCCTCATAGGGCAGGTGCTCCAGCCCTCTGGTCATCTTCGTAGCCCTATGCTGGACTCTCTCCAGTAGCTCCATGTCTCTCTTGTCCTGGGGAGCCCAGAACTGGACACAGCACTCCAGATGAGGCCTCAGCAGGACTGAGGAGAGGGGCAGGATCACCTCCCTTGACCTGCTGGCAACACTCTGCCTATTGCACCCCAGGAGACCATTGGCTTTCTTGGTCACAAGGGCACATTGCTGGCTCATGGTCAATCTGTCATCCACCAGCACTCTCAGGTCCTTCTCTGCAGAGCTGCTCTCCAGCAGGTCAGCCCCCAGCTTGTACTGGTGCCTAGGGTTATTTCTCCCTAGGTGCAGGACTCTGCACTTGCGCTTGTTGAACCTCAGGATGTTTCTCTCTGCCCAGCTCTCCAGCCTGCCCAGGCCTCTCTGAATGGCAGCACAGCCCTCTGGTGTGTCAGCCACTCCTCCCAGCTTGGTATCATCAGCAAATTGCCGAGGAGGCACTCTGTCCCCTCATCCAGGTCATTGATGAAGAAGTTGAACAGGATGGGACCCAGTCCTGAGCCCTGGGGGATGCCACTAGCCACAGACCTCCAACTAGACTCCACGCCACTGATGACGACCCTCTGAGCTCTGCCTTTCAGCCAGTTCTCAATCCACTGCACTGTCCACTTGTCTAACCCACACTTCCTGAGCTTCTCTAGGAGGATGTTCTGGGAGACAGTGTCAAAAACCTTGCTGAAGTCCAGGTACACAATGTCCACTGCTCTCCCCTCATCTACCCAGCCAGTCATTCCATCAAGAAGACATAGAGATTACCTTTACTGCTGAGCAGGGAAAATGATAATTATTGTAAAATCCTAGGACTTCCAGAAGATCATAATATTATTTACTGAATGAGAATTTTGGATATTTATTGACAGGCTGTTGCAACCTATGCTTAGCTTTGACAACCAAGAGAAATTTATAAAGTAGAAATCAGGAACTCGTCACTACTGGAGTCGCATTAATATGAACATCAGCTCGAGTGCCCCAGATGCTTCTAGATGACTCTATTTCAAAATTTGTTTACTTAGGATATGAAGCTGAACATAACACACAAAAACAATCAACTAGTAAAAAATTTCAGATTGGGGGAATCAGTGGATTTAGCTGTTGTCTAGCACTCTAGAAGGCATTGTATTAACAGATATCTGAGCAAGGCTTCATTTTTGTTTACACTCTGATGACTTAGAAAGTATCTTAATTTCAGTTAAATCATTATAGTTCAAAAAGATGTATGAAGATGAAAAGAATAATCTTTGTTGTAGTGTGATACTGACTTCATGTTTTGAGATACAAGATTAGAAAGTGAATCTGCAAAAAGTTACACATAAAATAAATCTTCTTTGTCAATTGTTGCATATAGGTCAAAATATGTGAATTCAGTATAGCAGTAGATGTTGGCTGGAGCAGAGACACAGATGAAGTAGCCACATAACTCTGGGATCAAGGATCCAAAACTTTATTTGGATACTTTATATATATATATTATCTTCTTCATCTTTTTCTTCTCTTTTAAAAAATCATTTCACTTGATTTTTCAGGGCTGGATATCTACCCTTGAATAAATTGTTTTTTCCTGTAATCCTATAAAGAGAACTACACATTTATTTATTTATTATGAATATCCAGTAAAGTGCAATTATGGTTCTAATATTAATATATATCCATATAGAGTTCTAATACTAATATGTACACATATTAATATAAATACATATTAATATAAATATTCAGCTTAATATTATGCAGTATGCATATTAATACATACACATACACATCCATACATATAAATATAAATACACGTTAATATATGCATTATTAATATGCATACCTATTTCTGATATTAATACCTAACACTAAAGTGACAGAGCATTTAAAAGGTAAAGACAATTCATACTTTTCTGATTCTTTTCCTTATATGGAGAATAAAAAGTTACTTATTGAAATTGTTTTCTTTCAACATCATTCTCTTATTATATATAAACCTTGGCTCAAGCATCTTGATGCTAGTGTCACACATCAAACCAAGTATTACTTGGCAACAGGCAAGGCCAAACAGATAGGTTTACACTTTGTTCTTATAATTAGCTACTCTGTCAGTGTGAAAGCTAGGAAAAAGCCTTAGGATACATGGTCAAGGTATGAAGATCATGAAATTCCCCGCAAGACTACCTGCTAGGTTAATTTGCAACACTGACCATCATGAACAAATAAGCATGCAACAATCTGTAACCTGGGCTTGATTTCTGTTGGGGGGGAGGGGGAACTACACGTTGAACACATTCGTTCTTATTTGCTGGAATCCTTCTCCTTCCCCGTTCTCCTTCTCCTTTTCTTTCTTCCCCTCCTCCTCTGCCTCCTCTTCCCCCCTGCCTTGCCTTGCCTTGCCTTGCCTTCCTTTCCCTTCCGTTCCCTCTCATCAAACTCTCATCACAACAAAGAAGAGTCCTACAAGTTCTCTTCATTCTTCGTGGTTCTGCTCCAAAGACATGAACATTGATTCTCCAGCCTTGGACAGCTGGTCTTGTCTGTGAACAGTGAACTTACAAAACCTACTATTACTGCTTGAGAAATGTATCAGTTTCTCTAAATAGTTGCAGAATGAGATGATTTGGGTTTAACTATTTATTTTGACCTGTGATTCTGTGATTCTGTGAGTATGGATAAAACACTAAAGGAAACCTTGCCCCCTTCCCTCCATCCAATTTTCCTAAAAACTGTAAATCTTCTTCCTTATGGACTTTATCTGCAAATGCGTTTGGAACAACTTCAGCCTAGTAGCTTAAAGTCTTGGAAGATTCACTTGGTCATTTTCATCCCAGGCACGATGGGGATAAGGGGTTAGGTGCTTAAATACCTGAGGGATAAAACAAGGGGTGCACAGTATCCAGATCTATTTCACTGAGCACAACAAAAAGCAGAACATTTTCCTGGAGCTTAGAGAGGAGCCATAAATACTGGGCTAGTACGTATCAAAATAGACAGATCCATGTTGCCAGTTGATTCACTTACTCAACTGTTTCTCTTACCAGACACTTCCTGCTACCTACCTTCTGTTTCTGTGATCTCAGGCAGCTGTAACTTGCATTCATGGATTTATCACGGAGGTGAGAGGAGAGAGCTTTAGTTCCCTGAACCATCATCCAGGGTAATACTTGCTCCTGTATTACATGATGCAGTTGTGGCCACATAGCTATGTGCCTCCTCCAGACAGATCAGGGCCGCGGTTATCCCTGGTCTGAATCCTTAGCACATCACTGTTCCATGAACACTGTGAAAGCCTTTGTCTAACTGTCTCCATGGGTAAGATTCATCTGGCTAAATAAAGACAATTGCCAGCTAGGTTTTGGAGACTCTCCTTATATTCACTGGAAGCATATAGGCAATTTTAAAGTGTGTCATATAATAATTCCATCATAAATGTACTTTTTTTCCTCCCGAATGGCTCTGAAAGAAAACAAAGATGAACAGTTCAAATGTTGGCATCTACTGTGTAGATGTCTACAGTCAAATGACCTTAGAGTTAATTGACTTTAAGTCACTTCCAATTCCTGTAGCAATATAAAATAGCCTGAAAATGAGGGTAAACAGTAGTAGTATGGTGTGAATTCATTAATTTTTAGCAAGACTAAATTAGTATGGATTAATTTTATAAGGCTTCAAAAATGTGAGGACTAGCTGCTGTGAAGAAAATGAAGACCTCTTCTGAAGTCAATATAGTCTGCACTCCTACATTATAGAAGTACTGCCACAGATCATAGAATCGTAGAATCAGTAAGGATGGAAGGGACCTCTGGAGATCATCTAGTCCAACCTCTCCACTCAGCAGGGTCACTTAGAGCATGCTAGACAGGGTTGCATCCAGGCAGGCCTTGAAGATCTCCAGGGAAGGAGACTCCACAACCTCTCTGGGCAACCTGTGCCAGTGCTCCGTCACTCTCACAGGGAAGAAATTCCCCCTCACGCTCAGGCGGAACTTCCTGTGCTTCAACTTCTGCCCATTGCCTCTTGTCCTGTCACACAGGACAACTGGAAAGAGTTTGTCCCCGTCCCCTTGACACCCTCCCTTCAGGTACTTGTACACATTGATAAGATCCCCCCTCAGCTTTCTCTTCCCCACGCTAAATAGGCCCAGCTCTCGCAGCCGTTCCTCATAGGGCAGGTGCTCCAGCCCTCTGGTCATCTTCGTAGCCCTATGCTGGACTCTCTCCAGTAGCTCCATGTCTCTCTTGTCCTGGGGAGCCCAGAACTGGACACAGCACTCCAGATGAGGCCTCAGCAGGACTGAGGAGAGGGGCAGGATCACCTCCCTTGACCTGCTGGCAACACTCTGCCTAATGCACCCCAGGAGACCATTGGCTTTCTTGGTCACAAGGGCACATTGCTGGCTCACGGTCAATCTGTCATCCACCAGCACTCTCAGGTCCTTCTCTGCAGAGCTGCTCTCCAGCAGGTCAGCCCCCAGCTTGTACTGGTGCCTAGGGTTATTTCTTCCTAGGTGCAGGACTCTGCACTTGCCCTTGTTTAACCTCAGGAGGTTCCTCTCTGCCCAGCCCTCCAGCCTGCCCAGGTCTCTCTGAATGGCAGCACAGCCCTCTGGTGTGTCAGCCACTCCTCCCAGCTTGGTATCATCAGCAAATTGCCGAGGAGGCACTCTGTCCCCCTCATCCAGGTCATTGATGAAGAAGTTGAACAGGATGGGACCCAGTCCTGAGCCCTGGGGGATGCCACTAGCCACAGACCTCCAACTTGACTCCACGCCACTGATGACGACCCTCTGAGCTCTGCCTTTCAGCCAGTTCTCAATCCACTGCACTGTCCACTTGTCTAACCCACACTTCCTGAGCTTCTCTAGGAGGATATTCTGGGAGACAGTGTCAAAAACCTTGCTGAAGTCCAGGTACACAATGTCCACTGCTCTCCCCTCATCTACCCAGCCAGTCATTCCATCATAGAAGGCTGTCAGGTTGCTTAAGCAGGATTTCTGCTTGGTGAATCCATGCTGGCTACTCCTGATCACCTTCTTCTCCATATGTCTGGAGATGACATCCAGAATGAGGTGTTCCATCACCTTTCCAGGGATGGAGGTGAGGCTGACTGGCCTATAGTTGCCTGGGTCCTCCTTCTTGCCCTTCTTGAAGACTGGAGTGACACTGGCTTTCTTCCAGTCCTCAGGCACCTCTCCGGTTCTCCAGGACCTTTCAAAGATGATGGAGAGCAGCTTGGCAACAGCATCCATCAGCTTCCTCAGTACCCGTGGGTGCATCCCATCCAGGCCCATGGAGCTGTGAATGTCTAGCCTGCCCAGAAGCTCTCTAATCCTATCCTCCTCAACCAAAGGAAAGTCTTCCCTTATCCAGACTTTCTCCCACACATCCAGGCTACAGGATTCCTGAGGGCTGCCCTTAGCAGTGAAGACTGAAGCAAAGAAGGCATTCAGTAATTCTGCCTTCTCTGTATCCCTTGTCACCAGGGCCCCCGCCCCATTCAGTAGCAGGCCCACATTTTCCCTAGTCCTCCTCTTGCTGCTGATGTATTTGAAGAAGCCCTTCCTGTTGTCCTTGACATCCCTTGCCAGACTCAGTTCCAACAGGGCCTTAGCTTTCCTCGCTGCATCTGTACATACTCTGACTGCAATATCACCATTTTTATTCTTAATTTGTGTTAAGGAGGGAAATGTTAGAATTCCCTTTATGGGATACCAAGGATATACATGGATGTGCTTTTACTTAACTAGCCAGAGTAGTTTATCAGTTCACTGCTCTATCAATTTGTTATCACAAGTCCACCAGAAATTAGCACATCCCTTGCTGAAATGACATGACAGCCTCTATAAGCTCTCTTGGTCTATCTCAAAGACTCGCCAGCCCTTTAAGTTAGACCTACTTTATAGCTCTTTAACCACACTCACAAGCACTGAAGAGGCACATCTGTCCATGTTCCGAGGCAGCAGCAGTGGCTGCATATTTAAAATAGAGATGGTTGGCTGGTTCAACTCAATGCTTGGAGGAGGACAGTCGGAGGGGCGGTGAGGGAGGGAAGAGAGAAAGCAATGCTTTCCATTCATCTCCTGTCTCTGCCCATGTCCATAAAGACTGAGGGACTGTCTCCAGGCTATGCAAGCGGGCTATTTAAGAGTCTGGTAGTTAGCTCCAAGTTTCTTGATCTTTAGGTTTGATGGCTTAAAATTTGGATAAAAAAAATCTGGCAAAAAAAAAAAAAAAAAAGAAAAAGAAAGAAAGAAAGAAAGAAAGAAAGAAAGAAAGTGAGAGAGATTTATGGGGAAATTCATCAGTAAAAATACTTTGCTGGATGTGGAAACAGGTAGTGTTCCCCATTACAACATCATCACGGAAAGGCTATTAAATAGGTTGTCTAGAAAAAGATTTAGTCCAGAATGTAAGCTGAATGCAAATTCTGCAACACCTGGGATAAATTAATCCTCTGCTTTCTTTTTCCTTTCGGTCACTAGCTTCATGACATATGGGATAAGGCAACAGAAACATGGAAAAATAGATGGGAATTTTATAAGGTAAGGTGCTACCTTTTATCTTTATTTGAACAGTAGTGGTCCATAATGCTTACTACAGTGTATGACAGTCACAGGCTGTTCCAAATTGACTGTACTTACTTACTTACAATATTTTATTTCCTTGATTTTGCCAAGATTAATAAAGGCATCAAAATTCAACATTGTATAAAATGGAAAATAGATGTAGTAGAAGAGGAAAGCTTAGAAAAATGACATCAATGCAGAATAAAGTAATTGAAAATCTTAAGAACAGATGTTACTTAAAATTCATGAGCACAGACCAACATTTAAGAGAGTAAGGAAGTTTATCATTCAAACACTAATTTGGAATTTAGAAGCCAAGCAATAGAAAGCAGAAGAGATACTATATTAGAATTTGGTGAGGCCATATGCCTGCATTCATAGACAGTAATTCCAGTATGCTCATTAAATGTTCTTAAAAAAAGTTGTAGGCTGTATGGGACATCCAGGGTCATTATCTGTGGTCATAGGCAATGAGTATAACTAGTTTGCTGGCATTTCAGATTTCCTCCATCTTTTTTCTTTCTTTCTTTTTTTAATTCTTTAGATTCACTGTACTGTATAAAAATGTGATAGTTTGCATATAGGGAGTTGTGGTTTTGTTCAGATCTGTGGCTTTTGCATCCTGGAAGTCTTGTTTTGAGAGCAAATCTAGTCATTCCAAATTGATTACACAAAAGCTATAGAGTAGGTTATAATTTCCATGGTGTGTGTAATATGTGGTGTAGCTGATTGGCCCTCAGAAATTGTGGTAGACCCTCCAGCTTGCTAACTTCCTAACTCAGCAGATCACAAACCTTTAGATATATATATGTATATCCCATAAAAAGGACGGTGATGTTATTACTGTAGGTCTAACTAAATATCCTTTAAAGTTACTTTCACTCAAAAATCCTGGAGATGCATTTCATCTGGATTTGATTCTTTTCCAGAATGGCTCAAAAAAGAAAAAAAAAAAGAAAAAGAAAAAGAAAAAGAAAAAAAAGATATTTGTTTTGTAGCTCTGCCATGATTTAAAAAATATCACTAAATACTCGCAGAAGATTGCAGACTGAAGGGAATTAAAATAAAACCTCCCCAGGAAAAGGAAACTTACACCAAGCTAAAAAAAAAAAAAAAAAAAAAAAAAAAAAAAAAAACTCTACATGAGTAATTGGATCCCAAAATGTAATGAAAAGTTGGCAGAACGTTGTGCTGCATACCGAATACTCCCTTTAACAAGCTGAAATCTGAAAACAGTGGAAACATAGGTCAGAGTTTCTGCTCAGAACGATAGTGTGAGAACAAGGAACTGCATTAGAAATGGTTTTCCCATTCATAAATATCTTTATGGTAAGCATAGTTTGGAAGAGACTTTTTTGTCATGAACAGCTAGAGTCAGATAGGAACAAAAGCATCAAATGAAAACCTACTGGAGCTTAAGGGTACTGACATATCCTATTAGGAGAATGACATTTTTCTCTCTGAAATAGCATTGTCATTTGGCAGAAATTAAGAGGAGAGAGAAGAAATATAAAATGTAATCTATACTCTAGCAATAAATTTGAGTTGGAAAATTTTTAACAGAAATATCCTCTCTCTCAAAAAAGTGTGGATTTATTTGCAGTCTCTGTAGCTATTAATAACCTGTACTCAGGTTGTCACCACTCTGGAAAAAAAAAATGTGAAAGATGGGACATTGCATGAATTCATTAGCAAGATATCTCCTCCTCCATTCCCCCTCTCCAGCTCTGTGGAGTTTCCTGCACAGTATGGGACTAAGATGGCTTGGAGAGAAAAGGAAGCTGGATAAGTTTGTTGTGGCACAAGCCTTCCAAGATATAAGCAGGAAAGTTACTGAAAGCTTGAAATAGTTGAATATTACTGGATTAACCTTGACACAATGATGGGATGCTAAAAGAAGGACAAGGTTTTTAATTCTTGATTCTGTAAGGGAGAGCTGCCTACTGAAGGGAGGCCCAGAGAAAAGCAGGACAAGCAGCTCCAGGAGTGAAGGAGAAGAAAGATGCGTATGACAGCATGCATCCTGCTCAGTGGTCCCTTTCATACCTATATCCCCACCTACCTTTGAAGACACTGAACCAGTTTTACAGGACTTGGCTATCCTATCTAAGGAGATATTATAGTATCTTCTCCTGATGCCAGGAGATAGGAACAGAGACAAACATAGGGAGGAAGAGCTATTTTAGTTCTAAGTGTGCTGGATGAGGCCCTAAACTTCACCTAGCTGTTCTTCCTGCACATCCCCTCCCGACAAAGAAAAAAAAAATGTGTTAAAAGGATGTTATTTAAAACATTCTATTAATGTTGTTATCAAATATTATCAAAATTGAAGCAATCATCAAGCCAAAGGATTCTGAGTTGCTCATGATTCTCTATCTCTCTGACAGATCAAGTGGCCTAACTTCAAAAAACCTAGAAAGAGGAATCTTGCAGGGCCATTTCCTTGAGTGGTGCAGATTAACATCTCTCCTCTAAAGTCAGTGGATCTCCTCTGAATTTTCCTGGCTGAATACATAACCCTCATGCTTCTTTCTCATGGGGAGTGGAAAGGGACTCCCTCACTCCATTTTTAAACAAAGTTAGTAAAATTGGTGCTATACAATGAAAGTACTCTTTCTTTATCAAAATTACTTTTGGCTAGATAACTTAAAATTCAAACTTGCCACAATCAGAAGAGATCACATTAATAAGCACTGTGAGACCCAGGGCTTTGGTTCTCCTCCTAAACATAGGAAATTATCTTCCCACTTATCACAGAGTTATTCAAGCTGTTGGTCTAGAAATGTATAAATCTCCTGGAGGTCCTATTTATATCAGCCACCCCTATGTGACAGATATCTCATCTCAGATATCATAAAGTCTCTGCAGTGATATTAAGTACCGATGTACATTCAACTGAATCAAAATTGCTAAAACATTTGTCACGGAATTTTCAAAAAAGCTTTGCCACTTAGCTGCCACTGAAAGTCAGCTGGAGGTGCATTTGAACCACGGGCAACCCAAATAACTGGCCTAGAGTACTCTAACCCATCACCTCAGGTCTATTGAATATCCTACGTAATAGCTAGTGCAACTCTGCCAGATAATTTGAAAGATACCAGGAAAGGTGTTCTGTTTATCTGTGGGCACAATAAAACACAAGACTTACAGTCAGCACACAGCTGACTAGGTCTAGAAGGTTTTCTATTGTTACATAAAAAAAAAAATGTATTCATTAGCTATATCAATTTGTAACCACTGAAATATGTAATTATATATAAACACACTTTTAGGTCAAAAATATTATATAAATAAAAAATTTAAAGATATTTGCAACAACATATTTGAGTCATAAGCTATATTTTCTCTGATTTTCATCTATCTACACTTTCTTGTGTATATTTTTGTGTGCATTTAGAATCTTTTTCACGTACTTGATATACAATTATCTTAGCTATGTCCAGGGTTCTAGAATATTAATCTGAGTTTATAGTCCAAGTTCTAGGCCAATATCGTTTACCTCCATCTCAGCCTCACAGTTCATAACCTCACCTTTCAAAAACTGACAGTGATACAAAGAGGGAAATTTTTCGATCAGTTGCAGTCCTGGAAATGGTCTGCTCAAGGATACCACCAAGCAACAAATCAAACAACATAGAAATTTCTCATATTTTTCACACAGAAAAAATAAATTAAATGTGAGCCCCAGTGCAACATCATTTAGTAGTATATGTTCTACTTAGTGGCAATGAGCAAATGAAGAAGTCATCTTCTTTGAAGTCTCTTCCCTATTACTTTTCCGTAGGAACTTTTCATTCAATAGCAGGAAGGCTTCCTCCTCTGGTGACGCAGTAAGAAATCTTCCTTCAGGAATGAAATGATGGTATGTTAAGATTTCTTAAGGAGCTGTGGCACTTGTGCTTGAAGGAGCTAAGGGGTCCTTCCAGATGTGTCTTCTCACCCTGTGCATGCTCCACAGATCTGCACGCTTTCCTGGTATCACGCCCTGCTTCTGTGCCCCATCCAGGAGCAGCAGCTCCTCTCAATGGCAAAAAGTGTGGCCCTGCAAAGTTTTTTGCCTACCATTTTGTCTTGATCCAAGTTTCCTTTGCATAGAATGGGATGATTCTCTAAGGTATAAGTGTCTTTTGAACAGACAGTAGCAGAGGCTATGCCTCCTGTACATTTCCATGGCTAGCAATTTATCCTGCACATCTGCCTCTCAGTGAATAACTATCTGGGCAGACTTTCTTCATTTTCTCCAAACTTGTTGGGTTTTGGCTCCTGTTACTGGAAACTAGCAGACCCAGTTTAGGCTGTAGCCATCCCCCATGCAACCCATTTGCTAGATCTTTTGTGGTCCATATTCCTGCAGAGAAGGAACAGGAGAGCCCCTCAGTATCCAATTCCTTCCCCTTGAATGAAACACACCTTGGCATGGGCCTTCTCTTTCTGCTGCCTGTTCTGTGGAGCTCAGCTCCCACCATGTGCCAAGCAGTCGCAGAGGACAGCACCAGCTTCTGCTCTCAGAAAGTGCATAACAGTGTCTGCAGGTACGATGGAACAAATAGACCTTTGTAAAAACACAGTGGCACCCCTTCACTTTTATCCTTAAAAGATATTTTCCCTCCAAAATAATAGAGCCACTTACATTACTGAGATAGCATGAAGCACAGAGACAAAACCCATCACTTGTACAGATCCCTATATGAATAAAACGCATGTCGTATTTCTTCACTTTTGGCCCTTTAACTCAGGTTTCACATTATGGTTGTGGTTGACAGGTTGTGCAGCATGTTGGAAAGCAAAGACCAATGCAACAATATCTCCTACCACCAGCAGCAGTTAAATCAGTTTCCCGCAGGTGAGAAAGCCTGAACAGAAGAAAGGAAATCTGTGACTTTTCTGCTCTGTAATAGGCAGAGAACTTTGTCACTCCAGTGAGACCAGACTCCCGGCTGGCATAAATTCATGGGCTTCTCTGGAGTGCCACCAATTTAACACAGCTGAAGAGCTGGCCCAAAACAGAGTCGCATAACCAGATGAATAAACATTTAAAAATGTTTATATCTGGGAGGGGAAACTGAGGAGAGAGAGGACTCCAGGGCTCCAGGCCTCAACTGTTTGGATAAGTAAGAACCACTATTATTCATCTATACCTTTGGGGCTGTGATTAAGGTCTCCTTCACCTCTGGATTTTTTTTTCCTCTCTCTTCTACTCTCCCTCCCTATGCCTCCCCCAAACATGTTTGGCATTTGGAAGTTTTGAAGTAATTTCCTCCCTTGGCCTCACCTGGGATCTCTGCTGTCCCAGAACCTCCTCCTGACCTCAGTGTTGTGTTTTCATTTAAAATAGGGGATGTCTATAAATGTCAGCAGTACAGGGCAATTAGAAGTTTGAAAAGGGCTGTAACATAAACCAGCATTATAGTGAAATGGATACTGCCTTAAGCTGCCTGAAATTCACTTGCTGTTGGAAAGACAATATCCTGCCATTCTCCCATGGTGGCCTTCAATTGAACACAGTTGGCTGAGGGTTGACCCATTGTTAGGATAAGTCTCTGCATGGCTTGAAACAATGAAGAAACACAGGCGGAGAGAAGCCAGCAAATTGGGCTGGTAGTTAGCCAGCACTGGGCAGAAATGTGACACTGGATTAGACCTTAATAGCTGTCTGTGGTGCTATCTGTGAAATCCAATGCGCTCCTTGTTTCCCTGCATTGCAGGGCAGAATCATGTGGTTAGATGTTGAACAAAATCACCCCCACACTTTTTTTTTGGGTACTAATAGCCTCTAAAATGTACCTCCTGTAACTCTAAAAATAAACATTCATTGCAATAACAATCTGGTTCCATAACAAGGTTTCTTTTTTTCATATGTCATCACACTCTTCTGATTTACGATGTTTCTGAGTAGCTCTGTCCTTGTCCTTCCAGTGCACACATGCTGCTTTCCCTCCCTGTTCTTAGTTACTATATATAAACTTTACTTCTGCCTTCAGACTAGCTCCACTGAAGTCATTCAAGTTCCCTGAAAATTCAGCATGTTCCCTCATCATGAAGGGAAAGGAAGAGAAGTTTTCCGCACAAAATGTGTTCTGGCCTCATCAACACTACCTTCCCTTTGCCCATGATGCAAAGCAAAACCTAAAGCAAAAACAGTATGGTAATATACACAGAGGATCTGGGATGAGATACGAAAGCCAGGCAGGAAACAAACAAAAAGACCCCCCCCCCAAATGATTTATTCCATATTTTTCTGAGCAAATACATGTATCACTGCAGAGATATTTCATGGAACTTGTCTCTGTTCCTAAAATAACATTTCATCTTATTACACTTTGTTATGTACAACTAACATACAAATTTGAAACAGTATTTCCTAACATTGTATCTGAGACAAATGGGGAAATCTATATAGGCAGAATTTGCTCATTTTTCAGACAGGGAATTTTGAAAAGATATGGCTGATTATCTGATTTGTAGATGTATGGCTTCATACATGATATTTTTTCCTCCCTGAGCCTGCTGTGAAAATATAGAGCCAGCTTCTTACTTTGAATGATGTGATAGTCATGCTTTATCATGGTTCCTTAAAGTTCGGTTTATTTGCTGATTCTGTCTTCTGTCTAGTAGAAATGGGTGTGTGTTTCATGTTTCTTGGCTTCCATCACAGGTGCCCTACTGCACATTCACCTAAATGCATTTGCTTCATGATCAGACTAGGCTGTCCTGACACAAACCCTGAAAAAATTCCCATTGCCTTGAGTAGACTTTGGGTCTGGCCTTCGAGGTTTTAAAAAGAAAGATCTAGCAAAGTGGTAAGATTTCAGCACAGCCACCTCTGCCAGGACTGACTCGTGGCCTGTAGCTGTGAATAGTGCTGTGATGGTCTAGAAGTGCCCCTGGTATGTACAGCCATACACAGTTACAACATGCAGATGGAAAACAGGAGGTACGGTGGTATATAACAAAGGCTGGTTTCAGAGCATGTGTTAAAACTTCCTAGTCAGTATGATGCCATTTTAACATCTGTACTAAAACTAGTCCTCTACATGAGATACACAAACAGATCATGGCCTGTGAAAATATCAGAGGTGTCAAGGGAAAACCAAATTACTATGTTGACACTGGAAAAAAGTGTAATTTACTACACAACAGTCAATGAAAGCTCTTGTTTGGAGCAGGAACTCACTTCCTAGAAGCAAAATTTTGTAGATTTATTGGGTGTAATATGGCTGTTCAAGACATTTCAAGACATCCTGAGATGTTTTGCAAACAGCGTGCTGCACAAGCTTTATCTCTGACCTTAGCAGTCTTTTCATGTAGCTTACAGGATACATGGTCTCAGGTAAGTATCTTGCTGTAAGTGCAGTAGTATAGTGCTGGTTTCTTACCTAAGCAAGGGTAAAGGCCACCTTCTGGAAGGAGGCAGAGGGTCAGAAAGACTATTAAGTTTATCTAAAAAATTTCTATATGTAGTCTGCTGAAGGGAGAGAGGTATATGAGGTCACGGAAGGGCAAGCTTAATATAAAGAAAAATGGAGCCCTTTATTATTTTTTATATTGAGATATACAATATAGATAAGCTCTTTATTTATTCTTATGGACTCTTGAAAATTATATGTCCCTCCCACTTCAATCTCTAGCCTCCATAGCACCTGGGTTACATCCTCCACCATGCCACTGACAAATTTTGGGTGAGTCAGGAACCATAATGTTATTGACTGCGTACTCTTTCTCAGACGTCAATATACAGCCATCGAGAAAAGTCAGTCTGTGATTCAGCCTGCAGGTTCTCTTTCTGTGAAGAATCACAGCCACCAAAATATTTAGACTTCTGAGGTCAACAGATATTCTTTATCAGAGCTTCAGAGGCTGGATAACGAAAGTTGAATGATCCCAATGTCATCTACCGCATCTCTAGTCATGATGTCCATCGACAGCAGTGTTAGATTCTGCAGGAAACATAACTTTGCCAAAATGCTTCTCTGATGTTGGTTTCTTGGTGCAACACCTTTTTGAACCCACTCAGCAGGACACCTCAAGGGAAAAATGCTTTTGTGTGCAACAAAACTGAAAGTATAGAGGAATAACTCCTTTTAATAGGGGTTCAGGAGAATTCTGTTTCAAAGGAAGGGCTCATGGAGGTTCAGTCCTGTACAGTTAGCTCCCATGCCTCACATATACCAGTGCGAGAGCTGCTAGATATCCTGTGCAGCATAGGCTTTCGGAGTTCAGGCTCCTGCGTGGAGGAAACAAGACAATAAGCAGGATGGCAACCCTGGACATCAGGAGAGCAGACTTTGGCCTCTTCAGGGACCTACTTGGAGAAATCCCATGGATTAAAGCCCTAGAAGGAAGGGGGATTCAGAAGAGCTGGCTAGTATTCAAGCATCACTTCCTCCAAGCTCAAGAGTGGTGCATCTTGAGGAGAAAGAAGTCCAGCAAAGGGGGCAGGAGACCTGCATGAATGAACAAGGAGCTCCTGGAAAAACTCAGACAGAAGAGAAAAGTACACAGAACGTGGAAGAGGGGACAGGCTGCTTGGGAGGATTATAAGAATATTGTCAGAGTATGCAGGGTGTAAAACTGGACAATTCCTTCAGTAAGAAGGAGTCATTTGAGCCTTACTTTGACATAACTGAGAACAGAATTTAGCCACAACTTTCAGTATTTCTCACAGTACCAGCTGTACATTAACCACAAACACATCTCAGAGATGCTTGAGCTTGTGTCAGTGGTAAATGAAAGCAGGTAATCCCTTTTCTAGAGATGATTGTGTGGGAGCCTTTTTTTTTTCCTGCTTCATGTGAAAACCTCCATAGTGCTTTAAACCATCTTCCTACTGATTCTAATCCTTGTTACATGACTTTATACCACAGTGAATACAAGCCAAGACCAAATCCATATATAGCAAGCCACAAGATTGTACAGCAGAATACCACCAGTTTATAGGCCAAACACAGAACAAGATGTGGGATGCCCATAGACCACCTGATTACCTTCTGAAATGACCAACATGACCAACAACAAAAAGGACTGCAGCATATGGGACTGTCTGTTCAGTGAAAATGTTGAGGTTGCTTTAACTTCTCAGGGGAACTTATAAAGAAGTCTCTGAAGAAAAAGTGGGACAAATTTCTTGGGAACCCCAGTTAATTTGAGCTTTACTCATGTCAGCGAAGATCTGCCAGGATATATCAGCATAAAATATGGATCATTTTACCCCCAAATGCATACAGGCTTATCACTTTCTCATGGGTAAAAATGGTAACAGAGAATCTCTGGAGGGGGGGAATGGAAAAAAAAGTAAAGACTGAAGAAGGGAGGCAAAAGAAAACCGTGACTTTTTAACAGCAGGAATGTGAACCAAGCTAGGTAGCTTGGGAAGGCAGATTTCCTTGCATCAGGTAAAAGCCACTGGAAATACCAGGTTCTTTGGCCAGAATGGACTTCAACACCAGCACATCATCATGTGAGCAATTAAGATCTTCACTATAATTGCATGGGTAGAGCTGTAATTGATGCTGACACACCTCCTCCACAACTGTGATTCAAGCTAACTGAATTAAATTTAGCCTATGCATATCTGACATGGTGCAATCAGACTTTCAAATTGCAAAACAGGTATGCTCCTCTTTACATTCAAATGAGAAAAAAAAAAGAAAAAAGAAACAAGACCGAAATGAGGAAGATCACATTCATCTCAGTTATAATATTTTTCCCATAAACGGCCTATGGCCATTCCCCAGTCCTTCTATCCATAGCAACTGATTGTGGATACACAAGAGACAGAAGCATTATCACTGGGTTTACAATCATTTTTCAGGCAAATAATGTATTTTTGAGATCTACATCTGTATTAGTGAACTGGAATGCTCACTATATTGAGCAATGAGTTTGCAAAAAATGTATGTAAACAATGAAGCAAGCCACTGATACTTTTATTCAGAGAAATTGAGATGTTATATCAGAATACGTTATGTGGAAACCAAATAAATAAATAATTACTTTTACATGATTGAGTTGCACATTTTTTCTTGGCTTCTTAAACTGAAGAGTTTGCATTAACCAACTGGTACACATTGTCTCTAGTACACTTAAAAAAGACAAATAATAAAGGGAGGTGGTATACATAGTTTATTCTCTCAGAACTTTGACTGCTCGTGCTCAAGAATGCAACATAAAATGAATGAAAGTCTGCCCTGAGAACCTTGAGTAAATTCTTTGCACACCGTCTTGGCACTTTATTGCAGGATTAAATTTATTGCAATGGTACTTTATCTTCATTACCCAAGACAACCTTACTTTTATGCCCTGAAGTCTTGACTTTATGTCTTTAAATCCAGAAATTCTTGCTTCTCCAGATCCATGTGCATTAACTAATTATAAAAATAATTTATCTGAGAAGAGTCAGAGTGTATTTTTGACTTATGCCGAAATCAGAGTTATCAGGCAAGCACAGCTAATGCAATGTATTACAAATTTGACCCATTACTTACCTGTGTGAACATTAAATGGCTCTCTGTGCCACCCTATTCCTCTATGTGTGGCTAGATGACTACATTGATTGCCTCATCATAAAACAAAATAAAAATGGTAAGGGATTAGCACCAGGCAGGGTTCAGCTAGTGCATATCAGAACAGAGGGGCAGGGTGGCAGGGTGGTGGCAGGGTAAGGATCTCATGAGGCTGATGGTCAAGATGACACAAGTAGTAAATGGACAAAGCTTTTTGAAAAAGTTGAGTCTGAAAATACAGTGAAAGTATTTCTGCAGTTGAACCATATGTTTCTATATGTGTTGTGCCATCCTGCAAAGAAGGGGAGAAAAAGCTGCTTAGTGCTGGCACAAGAGGAATATGGGAGAACTCCCTCCCATTACTGGTGACAACTGCCACTTGCTAAACCATTGAATTATCCTCATTTCACTGTTTTTCAGCACACAGGATACATAATATTACAAACCAGCCTGACTTTCCCCGACACAGATTCTACTTTCAGCTTCAATAGATAGGCATGGCAGAGCCCACAGATGATTAATTTTTTTCCTGGCTTTTTAATAAGCTTGCAGTCAAATGGAAGATGTACTCCCTGACCTGGAGAGTTTATCTAGGTGGGATTTGAGGGAGATCTGTGGTTTTAGAGGAGTCCTACCAGAGGTTGCACAGACATTCCTCCCAAACATCACACCACATTTTTCACTGTCTGCAGTTTTGCACCGATTTCTAATTTTGTTCATTAATTATGAGTTTCTGGGTTAAGACTGCATGTGGAACATGTCTGGATTAGCTTGTCAGACTTTTCTGTCCCTCTCTTCTGTTAAAACCAGCAGAGGTGACCATACTGTTCCACCTATGCCTTATGCATTTAAACATTAGAAATGCCTACACTGTCCTCTTATCTTTTTTGACTGAAGTAAGACACTCAATTCTTAAGTACTTAAATTGGCCCTTGGACTACATTTTAAAGCATGTGTGACTGCACACTTTCCATCTTGCTGAAATACAGAAAGCAGTTGCAGAGGCTTCAAGGAGAAGGGGTCTTCTCAACTGTTCATGACCTGCTTAGCTGTCCAACTGCTTGTGGCTCCAGAGGCAGGGTTGTGCTCTGGCACAGGGGCACAGAGGTCATAAGTTATGACAAAACCAACCACCCCAAAACTGTGAAAGCTGTTTGGGCTGAGTATGTGTAGGAGCAGCACATGCTTGATTCCTCTGTCCCCAGCTACTTCTCTTTCTGCCGTACAGAGTTTTTGAGTGTGCCTGGTGGCAGTGATGGGGATTGTGGTGGAGAATTGGAGCATCCAATGCCTTCTTCCTCCGTCTCCAGAAAAATCACAAAAATATACAAATACAAAAATTTATGCAATGGACTCTAGAGCGAGGGCAGTAAATTAATGTATATTTAGAGTTGTTGTATGCAAGATGCTAATGGTTTCTATTTCAGAGTATGTTAAAATCTACAGCAGTGACATCCATGGCAGCCCAGAACTCAGTAAGCTCATATTACATTTATAACTAACTACAGCCTATCCTTTGTTTCCTTTTTTGTATAGGATATGTTTGACAATTTATTTTTATATTACGGTTCAGATAATCTTTTAGCAAAGCCTCAATGCTAATTGTGGAAAACTGAGGACATCCAAACACGTTACGTACCCAATCTCTCCAGCCACCTGCTGCATTTACATAACAGAACCAGAGGGATGGTATCAGTCTGAGTTTTTCTAGTTGTCTTTCATAACTAATGTGCAAGTATCAGAAGAGATGCTCATACAGCTCATCAGTAAGCAGCCTAGCCTCTTCTGGGAATAAATGTCAGATTCACTTACAAATGTCAGTTCAAATGCTGGTTATAATAGCATGGCTGGTGTTTGTACCTCAGAAACAAACTCTGATCAAATCTGTTGTGGCTTCCAGTTCCACCTGGCTTCGGGAGGTAGCTGATAACTGCCCCTGTCCACAAGAATCTTTCAGTGCAACAAGGGAGGCAGAAGACTGAGGGCAGAGGCAAGTCCTGTGAATCACCAATGGTCAGAGAGTAGGTCAGCAGGAGAGGCAGAATCTGGGAAGTTAAATTTCTATTCTCCACACCTCGAGCCACATCACAAACACAATGCACACAACAAGGGTTTGGTTCACTGGCCAAAGCCAGTCAATCCGTAAATGACTTTAAAAAAAATGGTTCTGTGTGTTCTAAAATGAAACACTTGCTTCCAGGCCACTGAACTCAGATCTTTTATTTAAAATCGTAGACCAACATACAAAAAAAAATGGTATTTTTAAACAATAAATTAAACCCTTTTGTTTTAAGATCATTGAAACAAATCATTTAAACTTTACTAATGCCTACACCGTCCTCTCATCTTTTTGACTGAAGTAAGACACTCAATTCTTAAGTACTTAAATTGGCCCTTGGACTACATTTTAAAGCAAATTTTACATTAGCCAAAGATGTATTCACTCAGGTCTACATATAGTCCCCCATTTCTGGAGTGAAATAAATGAAATAAATGGAATAAATGAAATAAACATTTATTAAATTTAACATCCACAGAGACTTCTATAGCACTGTGTGTAATCTATTGAACCATGGCTATATTATATATGCAAACTGAAGTATCTAGTACAGCTCAGTTATTATGCAGCCACTCCAAAAAAACCCTCACTAATAAACTTACAGCTCATATTCCTTGCTCCTGTCAGCCCTTGTTGATATCTTGATACCCAAAAGGAGTCTAACAAGGTTTTTTAGCAGCTCTGTAGCTACATATCAGAGCTACACAGGTAAGCATGGACCCTGCTCTCTGGAGAAGCAGCTCCTCCTCAGCATCTCTAGTGTTCCCCATGAGACTAAGCCCCTTGGGGTATGAAGCAGGCTCCCCAGCACCCAGGAAAGAGTGTGATTTCTGCTAGATTACTCTTGGTGGATAGGAAGCAAGTTTCCAGTGTGGTTTTGTCTCCATGACAGGTCAAAAGATGAAGCCTTTAATCAGAACCCTGAGTTTGTGGCAAGGGATGAACAAGACTAATTGGAGAGACAGACTTCAATGGAAAATGACTGCAGAAGTTGACTTATATTGATTAACATTTAATGGAGAAGTCTGTACAAATGCTGGTAGTTTTTCTAGCAATGAAATAATCCACATTAAGTCACTGGAAATCAGTAACAAAAAGGTTGTCAAAGCCCAGAAGAACAGAGCACAATCAGTTAAGTTCATTTAGTGAGAATTACCAGAAGGTCTTTAGATGGATGGTGATTTTGTTTGTATAAGAACAGAACAATGCAATAGATTGTATTTTCTTTAGGGCAAGAACAGTAGCTTTCTTAGGTGACCAAATGATCTTCGCAGGGGTTTTGGGAAACTACTATGAGGCAGATAAACAGTCCTGTGCCCTTCCAATCTAACATACTCCACATTGCTGTGCTAATAGGGACCACCTTATTTCCAGGTAAGAGCAGAAAGGTAGAGAAGCGTACAATGAATAACAACAGCCAGATTATTGATAGTTAAAACACTGACTGGACTGCCAACATATCTATGGCTCATGTAGGGTCTGAAGAGACCCAACAATTTAGATGAGAAATGGCAGACTGTGAGCTGCAACAGGCTTATGGTCAGTCAAAGGGGAACAACTCCTAATGTAAAATATGACTTACAGCATGACCATGTTATGCTACCTCTGCTGGGTATCCTGCATCAAGGGAGGAAAAGACCTTACAGCAGGAGATGAACCTGATATCCTCACCTCTGTTTGGGAGCAAGCTATGTATCTATCACAAACCTAGTCATATAATGGAGTGGAGGAAGCCAACGTCATTTCTTGCCTGTGAGCTGCTCTGGGAGCTCTCCCTCTTTTTTGGTCTCTGAAATGCACGGTAGATCTTGTGGATACTGGTAAGATGAAGATCTGGAATATAAGCGACTAGGACCAATCTCAGACACTCCTGCATGCAATATGCTCTGTGAGGGCCTATATATATGTTCATTATTGTAGCTATCCCATAAAGGGGCTGCTATAGATTACCAGGTAGGATGGGCTATAGCAATTGGGGAAAGAAGAGACAAGCGCTGAAGTACTGCTTGCACAGGACACCACATTGGCCCTACTGTATCACTGAGGAGGCTGAGGGTAAACCTGCTGCACAACAAGGGCCTGAAGTGCTGTTGTATGCTGACCTGGTGTGCACTGCAGTGCAGGCTTGGGTGTGAAGCAGAGCACAGATTTCAAACCCAAAGGCTTCAGTTAATCCACTGGGTTCACGTCATCCGTCCTCATAACAGATGTTCTTGGCTGGCAAGTGCAAACTCAAACTTCTTGCTCTCCCTTTCCTATGGCAGCTCCCAAATAATGTTGATAATCCAGTTAGACTTTTTCCAAAAATGAGTGTTTTGTCAGTCAGATGAAGCTTTCACTCAAGGATGTTTGACAGTGCTGCAACATGCTTCGGAAGCAGAGCAGCTCCTCCAGTGCACAGACTTCGGGTTTCTCTGTGGGAGTTAGAGTAGCTGGATCCTGTTCATCTTTTCTGTGAATACGGGAATCTGAGGAGTTTGTCTCTGATTTCTCCAGTGACATCAAGTTATGTAAACATGTTTGCTACAGTTAACAACTCACCATTTTTACTGTTTGAAACCTGATCAGTTTGTATAACGATATGGACCGTTCTGGATATCCTATCCAAGACACCATGCCTGCTGGCTAAACATTTTATTGTTGATAATTTATGGGGACTGGACTGGCCCCTTAGAAAGACCTTTCAGAATTACAGCAGTTTATAATGATACCACAATGCAATTCAGCATTTTCAAGAGTTACTTTGTTTTCTTTAGAACAGAAATGACTTTTATAAGTTTTTTTTTTCCTTTTTTTCTGTTTCTGACTAGACAGAAATATTTCTATTTATGCATTTGGGGGGGGGGGGAAAGTATTCCCAGTTTCTTTGCCTAATTGTTGGTGTGCCCCTTTGACTTCGTAGGGAGCCAGACACTGGTGTGCTAGTACCTTGCTGAAAAGATTGTAACCAGCCTGCAGAGAGCTGTGTGGCTCCCCAGCCGGGCTCCGTCACCGAGCCCTGTGCGCACTTTGGAGGCTGACCACAGATACTCTGGCGTGTGTGCCTTGGCAAACCTGAGCGCAGAGGAAACTATCAAACATTCAGAGGAATTGTTGACAATTTCCAGTCACCACTAATTGCTTGGGGCTTTCTTGGACTTCAGCCACATCTATACCTTTGTGTCCTTAATCACTAGGCACCCTTTGGATAATATGTCACACCTGGGACGTTAGATAATTTATCGCTTGCAGATGGATTAGCATCGCAGCTCACTTAGGTAAATTTTACTTTAGCCTCAGTCCCAGAGGCCCTTCTTTTATAGCACAGTTTTATCCATTAAAATTATGACTTCCAAAATTCTGTTGTATTTTATGGCTTCCATGAGATATTTATGACCCTTACTGCTTAAGTGGACATTTCTACAGATTTACTGCAGAAATAATTCAGGCAAATAGCTCAGAAGAGGTACTGCCAATAGCTTACAGTTTACTTTTGGTGTTGTTAAAAGACACAGAAAATAACATGCATATTTAAGTAGGGGTTCTTAATGCATAATACTGAAAAGTCACTAAATGTGTAATCAGAAAAACTGTCCTTAAGGATCTGTTTTGGACAACATCCAAACACTGAGTTTTAATCCACCAAGCTCTCTCTTTCCTCAAGGTTGGGTATATTCTTTGTTTCTCTGCGAGATGTCAGAAATGAAAGTAAAGGCCAATTAGCAAGAATTCCTAGAATCAGATAAATCAAAGATGGAAGAGCTCAAATAGCTTATATATGCCACCCCCTTGCTAACGCAACATTGTTCCTTAGTACATTTTCAGTGTTTTCACAAGTCTTGTTCTAAGATGTCCCATAAAATGAAAGATACACTTTTTGCTTTGGGAAGACATCACACAGTTTATTAGAAAATCTCTTCTTCTTTTATGCTTCCTTATACCACAATTTGCTTAAGATATTTTGAAAAACTAATCGTACTACTTGTAGTACTTGCATAGACAAGTAATTTCAACAAGACTGTTTTTTCCCAGAACTCCAAAACTCTATATCTCTAGCCTAAGATGCAAAATAGGAGTGACTGCAATGATGGTGATTCCCTAAATCATTGGGTGCCAGAAGAACTGAGAGGAAAGATTTTTTTCTATAAACTGTCATTTCTTATAAACTGTCCTTCAGCAATGAGCTTTCATGTCTGTCAGAGACACAATACTGAATTAGATGAAGCTAAAGTATTGTGTTTTTTTTTGATTAAATCAATAATTAAATTGTTTGAACGTTGATGGATTTAGGGCACATAGAGAAAAGTCAAATAAGAGGATTCTGAGGAGTAACTGCATACCTGATATAATATCTCTTAGCTCAAATATGAAATCTAATTTATAAGGCTAAGAATAATATTCTAAGTAAAATTATACTTACACTGAAGTCAGACCCTTGTGAGCAAATTCATGATTATTGTTATTAACCTCAGCTGACTCTTGAGAGTCCAGAGGGGCCCACAAGTTCTTCAGAAGAAATATACTGTGAGATGAGGAGATACAAGAGGTGTTTCTATTTTCTTATCTGCTTACTCTTGCCCTAATTGGGCTAATGCTACGGGTGGCCAGGGCCCCAAAAAACATAGCTCAGATTGCAGTTTGACAGAGCCACTGGAGGCTTAACGTGCTGGAAGAGGAAAGCTGAGCCCTGTGTGTTTGGTCTTTTTAGGACTAAAACTGGTAATCTGTTTTATACTAGGAAAAACCTGAGGATTAGTAAAGCAGCATCTATGGATTACTATGTGCCTGGGAGAGGTGATGGGTTCTGTACGGTAATTTTGTAGCATATTTCTGAGCTTTTTACTCTTTGGGAAAAATGTGAAGCCTTTCACAGCATTGCACCGCAAAACTGAAAGCACCCTGGTTAGATTGCCAGTTTCTACTGTTATAGGGTCCAGCTATTTTATACCCTTCAGCATCTTGATTACTCAGTGAAGGCTGACTTCTCCTTTGGCCAGAGGAAGGGAATAGTGGACAGAGTCTCCCACAGCTGCCTGGGAATGCTTTAAGTGATCCGAGACTGTCAAAGATTTGGAAGGTAGCAAGAGGTATTTCACAAACTCCTCCACTCCCATAGATTTTAAGTGGAGGTAAAAGAGTACTCTTATCCAGATTTTTAGGCATGTAATGCATATTATGTATTAGGAGTCAGATTCCTAAATACTTCTAAAATCTGACCCAGATTACTGTATAAAACATGGAAGTCACTGCAGTGTCAAGAACTTTTGCTCAATTTAATGAGTAAAAGTGCTTGATGCTGCAGTAACTTAAATGTCACTAATCTAACTCAAGACAAAAGACCCAATCCCTGCCTGCAGTTGTTTCTTCAATAGATTTTACAGTACGACAATATTTCACCAATGGATCAACTTGTATTTGCAAATGTTGTGACTATGGCCCTCACAAATGCTTAAAAGACTGACTCCAGGAGGGTTTATGTGTTTGTAGGAGCAGATCTAAGAAGAGAGGGGAGGAAGGCAGCCAAGTTTAAATGTTTGTTAAAGGTAGCCTGTTCTCATCTGTGTAGGAGAGAGAGAAATGTCCCAACAGGAGCATGTCCTGACTGTACGTTGCATCAGCTCCAGCTCACTGTGGTCCTACCATCTCTGCCTCTTTCAAGGAACCATAGCCAACAGCAGAGTTGATGCAGAAAAGAAGAGTTTAAAACAAAATGATGTGATTTAAGTGTCACAAGTCTTGGATTGACCTTTACACATGGCAAATTTTACCCTTCTAGTTTCTTTTTTCTCCCTAGAAATATGCTTACTTTCCCTTGACTCTCCCTTGTTGCACCTATGCTATAGAGTTTTGTATCAAAAAATGCAAAAAACAGAAACAGACATGCTATTGTACTTTAAAGCTCATACGAGACTCTAAAACTAATCTTTGTTCTGGCAAATCTCATGCAGCATTGACTGCTTTACTAGCTACTTCATTCATCATGTGGAAAATGCATTTTACTGACTACCAATTACAAGAGCCAAACAGTGGCTTTGTCAGTATTATATGGTAACCATTACCTTTGTAATTGTATAGTGACTGATATACACTATGATGTAATGACAGGTTAAATAAATGCATACTAACTTATTCTGCTAAAAGAAAGGAATGCCTGCACATTAACACAATTGCAAGTTATTTTATATAATTATACATGAAATAAAGTTATGCATTTATCATAAAACTTATGAGTAGCTGTTACATTTCAACTTCTAAAAATTCTTTTTCACCTTTAAAGTGTTTAGAGATATTATATAATCACTCTGCAACCCTGTTAATACTGTTTATGGAAGAAACATTTCAGAACACACTGGAAATATTGGATTTTCCTTGTTGTAAGACTTGAAATGGGTTCATTTTTAATATTTTTTGAAACGTTCCATGCTATTAGACATTTTCAGATATTTGTTGAAAACTCAAGAACAGTATGTATTTTGGTAAGTAACTAAAACAATGCAGGCCTGAATTTTTGATAGAACTTGTTGCCATGCATTAAAGAAAAACCTTAATGGAAAATTACTGTGAGATCAGTTATTTACAAAAGACTCCTCGTGCAGTCTGAAAAAAAAGATTTCTGACAGGAGACATTTATTTGAAAAATATCAGTGAGGCATAATTGGGAGACAGGGAATTAATCTAAGTTACATTTCACATATGGAGAAAGTGAAATTAATGGCACAAAAATAAAAAAAAGAATGTCATAGCTGAGAGTAGAACTTGGAGGCTCTCAGTTTTGTGTCGAGAGCACTGACTCAAAATTCAAATGAAGTGCATGAGAGAACTATTAACTTATTGCTCTACTGCAATGCCAAAATGGTAGGAGAGGGCATGGTTACTATCGTCTTGGTTTGGATTTAACAAGTCTTGAGAAAAAGAAGGAAATGGAGTAATTTGGAAAACTGTGTGGGTCAGGAAAATCCATCTCTAAAATCTTTTAGATCCTTTTCCCCATGCATTCTCTTACATCTTGCCCACATCTAAATTCTCTTTCTAAAACTTCCTGCTCTCTCTAAGATTATTTTATATCTCCTCCATCCTTCTCTAGAGTAGATCTCTCCTTAGTACTTCTTTAACATTTCAATCTTAGTCACTACAGGGTGTTTTCTCTTTTCTTGAAATAACCTTATCTAGCTTTGCAATTCACAGGCCTCTCGCAGTCCCAACAAGCTCTGGGTCCAGTAATAGCTTATGGAGGAAACAAATCTGTTTTTTTACTACATGTAATCACTGACAATCATCCAAAGCTTGTGTTGTATAAAGAAGGTTATGGTATGGGAGAGTCTAAAAAGAGCCACAGGAAGAGCTGGATCGAAGGAGCATCTAACAGGCTGCTCTGTGAAGGGGAACTCCTGTGGGACCAGTCTTCTGGCATCATTTCCACTGCCACTCATAAAAACAGGCTTCACTTGCAGAGATAAGAAGTGGCATTGATCATGATGGAAATGAGTTGAGAAGAGGAGAGGGGACAGAGAGAGTCCAGGAGCTAGAGGACCAAGGAGGTGAGGGCACTAAAGCAAGAAACGGGCACCATACTATCTTGCTGTGGTTTCTATTTTAAGAAAGCCTGAGAAAAGTCTAGCCCTGTCATGATGGGCACCATAACAATTTTTTGCATGTCTGAATGAAAGTCTGTGACATATGTAGACAATATGTGGAGGAAACAGCCTTTTTCTGATTCAGAATCCAAAGCAGGGTTATGTTGTCATGTAGAAGAAACCACTTCCTTTCTCTTTCCAAACATTTCATAGATATTAGAAATTAGAAGTAGTAAGAAACTCAGGGAATCCAAGTTTAAGTTACAGAACAGCTGTTTGATGCAAGTGGTATTCAAATGATCATATATGGTAAGTACTCAGAACTGATTGTACAGTACCTACCATACAGTGGCTGGATGTGGTAACCATTACTGTATCATTACAACATGAATACATGATTGGTCTGTCCTCCAAACTAGAGGTTCAGCTCAGTGAAATTCTACAGTTATCAAGGAGGAGCAACTACCTAGAGTGGCATATGGTCTTAGCAAATTCTAGTAACTGTGTAAAGCTGCACGCTTGCATTCAGTAATTCAGCAGTATTTTTTTCTCTAATTTCTGCTTATTGCCATGTAATTACGTAGCTATTTCACCTTATAAAAAACAGTAAATCATAAAGAATCAGACTCCGCTTCATAGGCCCTGCTCAGCTTTAAGCACAGGAATAATGCTAGTCAAAGTCCATGTGGCTTCCCCTGGGCTTGATGCTGAGCAGGGCTTGTGCGCAGCGACATGCAACATGCCAGACTTCTAAACTACCTTTGAGTCTGAGCAGAGAAAGACAGGCTCAATTTAGAATTTTAGCGTACTAAATACATTATCTCCACAAACAGACACAAACATAATTTGGCTCATTTTCACTTAGGAACAACTGGGAGAAAAAAGGTAAGAAAAAAGGAAATAGGAGAAAATACTTAAGTTTAGAGTAATCTGTCTGTCTATCCATGCGTGTGTGTTCCTAGTTTTAGCTAGACTTTTCTTTAACTTAATTGCTCTTTGAATTGATTTTGACCTGCAGAGGGAAAGTACTCACAAACTCACCACTCATTTTGTGAGTGCTGCAAGCATCATCTGCCTGGATCGTCACAGTGCCTCGAGCTGCTTGAAGCTTGCACATTTTCCTGGTGTTGCAAGGTGCTGAAGCTAAAGAAGACTTTGGTTACATTTTTGTCATGTCCAGGACTATTATCCTTTTGAGACACCTTTATTTGGTCTATAACCAGCCTTTTTGCTACAGAAGGGCCGGCGTTCAGCAGTGGTGGAATCTGAGGCGCTGTGTGTGTCCCTGGGCTAGGTAAGGCGCAGGCAGCAGCATGCCAGGCTCTCCCACACTGTCTGCTGGTGACAGCAGCGCCTTCCCTCTGCAGAGCTGAGAAGTAATTTAATCCTCACTCCGGATCAGGCCTGGGCCGTGTCTGAGCGGAGATGGTATGTTGTGTTAAATTACACTTGTGTTTTTTTGTTATACCATACGAACTACTGTTTGTGGAGACCAGAGTGAGACCACCCAGTGGTCTTTGCTCTGGCATAGCCGGGTGGGCAGGAGCTGGAGCTTTCTTTTTGGTCAAAGGGCAGTGCCTTTTCTGCTGGGTCTCACTCACTCTTCCTTTCAGCCTTTCCCCATGGAGCTGTCGTGTGGAATGAGAAGTTGAAGTCTCAGACATTCATCAAGTGCAATAGCCTCTGTGCAGATAATTGTTGCCATTGCTACTTTAACCTCACTGCATTGGAAGAGCTAAGGCTGTCAAATGTTATTTTTCCAATTGTGATAATACTGACCTTGAGAAATCCAGAGTACACCAAATTGTTTTTGAGTGGGTATGGTAGTGCTGCAGTAGTGCTGCAGCAGCCAAGATTACCTACTGCTAGTAACCTAAATAAGGGTTATTTGATATAAATAAATACTGAATGTTACAGTGAATGTGGCATAGAGTGCAAGAATGAAAGATTAGACTATATTAGCTGTATATATAGGAAATACACTTGTGAGAAGCATAAAATGTAGTTATATATGACACTTGGGTGTGACTTGCCAGGTTAGTGACAAAGAATTATTTAAGAAAACTGAACCGGAGTGAACACAGATACGTAGTTCTGCAGTAAAGGCATGATTTAGGGCAGTTCTTTCCAACAGTCTGATCATCTAATTTTCAAAGGCAAGACCTCTCAGCTTTTCTTCCACAATTCAGGATCTCTTACAACAGTAGATAATTGTTTCTAGGGTTGTCAGTTTTATGGAGTGAATGAACCCTGAGATGTTAGTAACTATTAAAATGATCGACCTTTATCATTCAATGCTGTATGATATACACTAGAAATTATATAAAATTATCTGTTCTTTTTTATCAGATGGTAAATCCTAAAACATAGGCTAAAATATGATTAATAATGAATAGCAGACAACATCAATCAGTTCGCTTAATCTTCAAAGTCAGTGTTGAATTAAAAAACCCAAACAATTGTTATCAAATCTATGTGACAATGAACAATAAGATCTTGTCTGTATAGTAAGTTTTATGGTAGTAGTCAACCGTTCCGTTTCAGGGAAAGCTGTTGCCTGCTTTTTTCTACGTTATGTTTATGTGTATATTTTAAGCAAATATAATTTATAAAGGATTGAAAGCCTATTTGCTCTTATCAAGCGAAAAACAGCTGAACTGGCTTTCTTTGTATCTCCAGCCAATCAGTTTTGACTGGTTACAGTTATAGTAGATCATAAAGAAAAGTAACATTATTAGATGTCATCATTCTGCTTTAATCCTCACTTCAGACTGAAATGAGCATATTTAGTCCCAAAGTGATGGTGTTTCATTTTAATCATGTATGTAGTTGCAATGAGAAACTCTCAAGTGTGAAGGTAAAACTCTAGATTATCTCCTCTATGTTAGAAAAACTCTTCCCCATCATTCTGCATGTTGCATTTTCATATTTTTCATATATTACTCTTTTCTCAGATTCTGCTCAAAGACATTCAAAGTGAATGGCTCTACCGGTACCACAGCTCTCCTCCTACCTTATGTTACATTAAGTCAAAGTGCACAAAGCAGTGACTCATAGAACTGTGATCTTCAGCGTTGCCTTGGAGTGACACACTTGGAGCCACATGGTGGCTACAAGGAGAAAGCATATAAGGTGGGATAAAGTCAAATGATGCATAGGAGTCCAAAAGGAGCTGTAAAAATGTGGTCACTTAAAAGTGCAAATCTGGTTTATTTTCCAAGTATTAAAAACAGACATTCCCTTTGGCAGCAGTTTGGAGGAAAGTGTCTTAGCAAATTTCCTGACTGAACCAAAGCAGTATTCAATATTATTTAAGGACTTGAAGCTATAGTCTAAACAGTAATTAACTTCCTTGTTATTGGCATTGATGTTTTTCTCTGCAGGAAGCAGATGCAGTACTAAATATGAAAGTGATAAAAGTTTCATTCTTCACTGGTCTTGCAAATCATTTGGCGATATTGTTTTATTTTCTTTTTTACTATCATGTTATTCACTATGCAAAACTGTACTAACAAAACTCATCCAAATACAGATGAACAAAACTATCTGGAGATCTAGGAGTATTTCAGCACAGCTGGCACGGCAGAAAGCCATTGAGATTAAAGTGTAATCCATAAAGGATGCTCTGTAATCCCAAAGAGATGTGCGACTCTGGAAGCAATGAACCACACTGACATTTTTCAGTAATGGTGATAGCTGGCATTCTGAGTATTTAGCATGTGACTGTGAGGAGTGGTCAGCTCAAGGTACCAGTGAAATTTGGAACCATCTGAGATCCCATCCAAGTTAACAATTTACTTCTGTTCTTTTGTTATTCAGTGGACAATCTGGAATTCATGGCTTGCCTGGTGATCAGCTGTCTTGAAGGAGAGAAAGGAACCAACCTGTTTCTTTGATGCAGTGTTTTCTTACATTATATATAGTCTGTCTTGTGGCACTTGATTTCAGACATGGTGGTGCTTTGGCCTGATATTCATCTTCTCAAATCCATACCACAGCTCTGACATATGTTTTAAGAGCCCTTTCCAGAAATACTGGAAGAAAAGAAAATAAAGAAAGAATGAAAGCCATTTATGGAAGGAATCTTCTGATCAATGTATTCCTCCACTTCAGAAGATCTAAGATTAGCAAATCATATATTATTTCAATTCAAAGAGATATTTTTTTAATGTTCTTACAGCAAGGACTAAGGAATGAAAGAAATTCATTAAGAAAAAGGTTATAAGAATTAAACATCATCCAACTTGCTTAAAACCAGAGAAGGTTAGCATAAGGGGTGGCCCTTATCAAAAATCCACTTTCAGAGTGAAAACATGTAACTATCCGTCTATCATCTTAGATGTGCAAAACCAAATTCAAGACCTTCCAGTGTCTGATTTAGAGCAGAATTTTTTGGGTGAAATGCATCTCAACACAGGTGGGAAACTGGATTGCTTTCACCTGGGTATCTAAAATACTCAAAAATAGGTGGTGAGGTAGTGAGGATGGAATTTACTTCATCTGTTTGAAACAACTACAATACAGATATATTCATGTAACACTAGTAGCTCCCTTTATAATCACAAGTATTTTTAGACTGAAAAAATGAAAGTGTTTCTAGGATGCAATTCAGTTGCCCTGTTAGGTTTCTCCCTTAGGATGTTTGCCTTAGGATATATATAGTCTTTTGGATGTGAACAGCCATTGAAATTGCAGTGCCCATTTGGAACATGCGGCTGCGTATCTGAAACTTAGATTTATTTACAGTCCTTCCTGCAGTGCTTCTTATTCTAGACCATGCACAAAAAGGTCTAGATTTCAAAATCTTCATCAGATTAGCTCTCACTCCCCTTCAGGTTGAGAGAAGTTTGCCACCTTAGTTTCATTGTGTTTTACCCAGTCTTTGAGAGCATGTAGACTATTAACTGAGAAGGAGACATTTGTTCAGAGAACATCTAAATTTAAGTCAGATATTTAACATCCAAAGTTTTCCTTTGAAATTCAATAAGAAAAAATTCTTTCCAATAAACATTTTGTTGAAGCTAAAACAAGTTTGAACAATGCCCCAATGAAAGAGTAAGATTTTATCAAAGCTTCAGCTTCATAAATATTTTCCAACCAGATCATTTTGAAGGGAGATAATGAGTTGAAAAAATTCAGATGTATCCTTCATCTCACAGAATGAAAAATTGGTATCAGTTGAAATATAAAGTAGCGTATTCTGTCGTTGAAGGGGAATATAGTATGTTGAGGCAGTCAGGTGAAAGAGGCTGCAATGCCGTCTCTGGAGCATTTTACCGCTCCTCATAGAAACACCTTTATGAGGCTGGCTGCAGGGTTTGGAAAAGAGATAAGGCCAGTGCAAACAGCAATCAGAATAAATGTACTACCCAAAGTCTTGCAGAAAGTGAACCCCTGAAACTACAGCTTTGCTGCCGCCTACCTACTTCCTCTTCAGCCATGAAGAAAATAAGGACAGAAAGTATTACTTCTGCTATTTTATTGCCTTTACAAGTGGTACTTTTTTCTGTTTGGTAAAAAAGTGTGTTATTGTTTATTTTTGAATTCCTCTGCCAGACTGACATCATGCTGTGCACATTATGAGAAAAAATACTGCAGGGATTTTTCTTTTCTTTCTTTTTTTTTTTTTTTCCTTGCTTTCCAGAGAATGTAGTGTTGCAACTACTGGCAAGTTGCATGCATAAACAACAAATGGATGCTACCACATTTAACTCCTCATCGGCCATAGTAGGATTTTTCCTTTCTTTTTTTCTTTCTTAAAAGATATTGTCTGTGAAGGGTGCCAGGCAGTCACCAATAGGATGTTGACTCCAAATCTCAGCTGCTGAAATAACATATTTTCATGTGTTCTACCAAGTCCCTGAATTGATCTGATTCAGCCTCAGTGAATGAATAAAATTTGAAGTCTTTAGGTCATAGCTGATTCTCCTACTCTGGTTACTCTCTTCAGTTCCCCTAGGCAGCTCTCTTTAATCCAGTTACTTTCTCCTGCCCTTGGCTCCCATAGTTCTTTATCCCTTTTGGCCTTACACTACAACAGGCTTTATCACCTTTCCCTTTCCTCTGCTGAAACTTGTCACGAAAGTTATTGTGTGAACATAATGTGGATATAATGTGGACTTCGAAACAGTTTGACTATCACTCTGAGAGGCTTTTATCCATATCTACTCAAGGAATGTGAACTGAAGATGAAATGGCAGAGCCCATCTTGAAAGACTGGATAACTTATAGTCATTTCTGTAATACCTCGTAATGTAGTCCCTGAGCACCACAAAATCTTCAAGTTAATCCTCATCACTGCTTTAGGAAGGGAAGTATTTTTCACTTTAGATTCTGTCATTCCCCTAGTTTATCTGCCTGGATTAATCCATAATCTCCTCAGATTATTCTGAGGTGGTAACAAAATCTTTATGAATCTGTGCTCTACCTTGTGCAGAGCTCAGCTCAAGAAGGTTTTATTCACATGATTCACCAAAGTGTAGACAAAAGATGCTCCTGCGGCACCTGAAGGGAACAGCTCTGATGAGTATAGTGCCAGTAACACAAGCTTTGTCTTGGACTCCTTCTCATCCTTTACTTTTGTGGTATCTTTTACTTTTGAGAGGAGAGAGAGAAAATATAAAACTGTGAGGTTTCTGCAAAAGTTCTATGGTACCTGCACCTGCCTTTCCCTCTCTGAGATCCCTGTCCTCTGTACTCTTTCAGAGAAACAACTATAATAGGCACAGACCAAGCAAGAGGGAATGTTCCTTCCCATTTCAATGTCTGTATTTTATCACTTTAAGAATGACTTTAGAAAGTAACTTAATAGATTGGAACAAGCAACCAGATATTGCAATCAGCTCAGCAGTCAGTGAGACCTTGTGCAGGCTTAAGAGGCTAGGGAGGGAAACTCTAATGACCTGGCTGTAGACCAAGATCAAAAGACTTTACCTTTTTATTGCATGTGACATAAAGCTAATACAATGTTTTAGAGATGGTGTTGAACTAAAACATTGGCTCTGTGCCCCATTGGAGCACACAAAGCATCAGAATCTAAACTTAAAATTAAGCTCTGAAATTTATGGTCAGTTTTTATTGGTATGTTGGAGAGAACAGAAACCCGAGCTATAAACCATTGAACACTGGAGGAGAGTTATCTTCCAGATCAAGACCTTGACTCTGCTTCTTGCATGTGCCTCAAAGTTTGCTTGCTCATTTTCCATATGAGAGTCATCTTTGGCTCTGTCTGTATTGGTAAATTAAAGGTGCTGGGATAGTTCATTGGCACTGAGCCCAACTCATACATAGCAGTCTATGTCCATACTATTAAACACTCCTACCCTTCAAAATAGTATGGCTGCATCCCAAACTGTCCATTTGAAATGATTCTTGGCCCACTGCATGGGTGCTAGCACAGCCCACCCTTGGAAGAAGGCCCGGGTAACACCACCTGTTAAGATAAGGATATGACTGTAAACAGCATATGTGGATCCAATACACAAATCTGCCTGAAGGGAGCCCCAAAACTCGTCATGTTAAATAGGAAGATGACCATACACCAAAGTAAACAGTAACCAGGGAATAACAAAGAGACTTTTGAAATGAAAAAGGAATCAACCTGAAAGGAAGCTTACAAGGAAAATTTGTAGCAGGGGTCAAGATCTTGAAGTGGAAACACCAGTAACCAGAACCTGATTTGACACTGCTGAAGTCACCCATCGGCACCCGGCCCCTGCCTTGGCCAAGCAGCAGGCAGTGTGGAGGACAGCACACAGGAACCCGCACCGTGGCTGGGAGCCCAGAACTTGAGGAGCCCCACCTCACCACTGCACAGATGAGCAGGTGTGGGAAAAGTCAGAGGCACACGTAAAGCTGGAGCACCCATGTCTTCCACAGGCAGGGTGTGCAAGGAGGACCCACCCAGGGGGACCCACACATCCTTTGAGAGTGGGTGCACATGTGTGCCTCTGTGTGTTTGTGGGTGCACATGAGATTAACATTTCTTGGGATTATCTAGAAGGGTGTTTAGACATTTGTAGATGTTTATTTTATAAGTGTCTGGTACTGTGATTCATCTGTTGTATTACTGATATTGATCCTGAATGCATAGTCTACTGATTGCTAGTTAATTATTATCATAAACAATAAACTACTGCAATCCTGACTTGACCTAAACTTTGTGAACAGAGTAGTTTTTACCTGTGACATCCTGTGCTAAGCCCTGAACTGTGTGTGGATATTGTCAGAAGGAGTGCTAGTTTGTTGTGGTTAAAACAATGCCAGGAACAAGTGTAACACTTCTAACAGTGCAGACAATCAAATTGCAACACTTAGCAATATTTCTTGGCCTTAGAGATGTAGCCTGTTTTTCTTCTGATGAAAGAGTCAGTGTTGTATGTGCAGCTTATACTTCATCATTCCTTTGGAGATGTTCTCCCATTAAATGCCAGAGAAACAAGTACTATCAGTAAGAGTAATGTAAGTACCTGAAGAGGTAAGAAATCCTAGAGCACTTTTTTTGGTTAAACTAAGGTTGTGGAAATTAGCACAGCATCAGCTGGTGAGTAATCTGACTGAGAGAGGCACACATACATTGATCCCTCACCTTTTTATCCTCACAAGCTCTTTAATGTTTGCTAGTTTACATGTTTTTACATTAAAATTATTAATGCCAGTTTGGACCCCATGCTGGTGTTACAAAGTGCTAAAAGTTCAAATCTATAACTTCATAAGATTTTGGCCTCTCTGTCTGCATGGTCCTTACATGGGAATCAAATCTGTGAGCCCCTTTAATACTGTGTTTTTAATGAAATTTGCTCAGGGGTAGATCCAGCTCACCTTATTTTGGCATCTAATCCAGTGTGCAGTGAGGCAATGGTACCAAAGAAATTGCCTGACTATACAAATGAGGGAGGAGGCAGCATCTTGAAAAGCCTCCATACAGGTACCTCAGCTTGGGCATTTGGGTCAGGCAGGTAGAGTCTTCTCCTGGAGGTCCTCTGAGACATCTTCCCTCTGCTGAGGGGAAGGAGGTGTTGACTTTAGGAAAATGGCTTTACTAGCTGCCTGGAGCTTTAGTACAAGTTAGTTGCCTAAATCAGGCAGACTGGATCTCTGCCTGAGATTCCTCTGGGCCTACTCTAACACATAGTAAAGAAATTGGAAATTATCCCATTTGTTCCACCGAGTTTCACAGGCCTTTTTTACATCTGTCTGTCTCTCTTTCTTCCCTCCTGTGATTAATATAGAGTGTACAAGAGGCAGAAGTGTTTAAATATATATATATACATATACATAAATATATTATCACATGGAGAACAGTATTTTTCTTTTTTTATATGGAAAGGAACAAAGAGAAAGAGAGTAAGACAAGATGGCTTTTGAGTCGCATTTGAGAATACTTCAGTGACAATTGCTTGCTCTTCAGTCACATTTATGCAATACAGTTTTGTGTAGAAACTCTTAGGCTCTGAAGGAAAGTTCTCTGACTCGACTAATATTTGTGGCAGCTTTAATTGCATGTGATGTGGTGCATTAAAGTAATAGTCGTAAAGTGTAGAACAACAGTCATAAAGTGTAGCATAACATTTTAAGTCTGGATATTCTCAACAGGGACTCAATGTAGTTTAAGAAAAACAGGTACAATAAAAATCATACCTTACATAAACTTTACTGCCCTTTTACGGGATGTAAGGCCATAAGACTCCCCTCTTGTTCCGGAAAACAAAAATATGAGGTTCTCAAGATTCTGAGATATTAACTAGTTCTGAGATGAAATCATTTCATATGTTAGCTATGACTGTATTGTCAAGGCTGCTTTGGCCTATAGCCTGACATAAATTCTTTCCAATTACTCTCTTTATGAATTAAGACTAGGTCTACAAGGGGATTTAAGCATGACATCACCACACCTAACTTACTGTCTTGCATCCAGATCCTTGAAGTAGCTACTCACCTAATGCCCACTTAGAAGCAAGGATCCTGTTTAAATTAATGACAGTTAGGCACCTAACTAGCTTTGTATTGCACACATTTAAGTGCCGTTGTGGAGTCTGCACTAACTTACAGAAGGAGGGTGGAAAGAATGCAAGTCAGACGACAGGCCATGGCAGTATGGTCACAGCTAATTCTTGAAGTGATATCATTCTCAAAAAATAATAGTTTATAACTGTTTGGGCTAAATCTGGACAGGAGTGGCATATTTCCTTGTGTGGCAAACGCAGAAAAGTTAGTTTCAAAAGGCATTCACAAGAGGCTATTAAATGAGTGGGGACATAACAACACCGATCATTTAGAAATGCTGAAATCTTCCCTATTCAGCCGGCTAACCACTTAGCTTCAGCCAATGCAGGACTGAATTTAGTAACCTAAGTCCCCTTTTAAAACATAGATGTCAAAATAACCTCATTTATCAATAAGTGGCTATCTTACTGTTTTTCTTTAAATTGTGGCTGGTGGTGGTGGTACTCAATGCTTCATGTTATACTCAGATGTAGCCCATAGAACAATCCCTGTTCTGGATTTTTGTATTTCAGCAAAGCACTGTCTACTGAAAAACATTTCAAAAATCCTGTTCTGATTTCTTCCATTGCTGAAGTAGAGGAAATCTTGCTTATTCACTACAATCTAAAATGCTGTATATGACTTTCCTAACATTCTTCCCAGGGTTCTTGGGTTTGTGGGTTGGTGCCACTGTAAACATTTGCTGATATCTACTCATTATACTTTCAAAAAAAGAAATAGCTGACAGCAGGTGTCTGGAAACTTTTATCTGATTTGAGTTCAGAGATCCATCTCCTAGATATTTGGCTTGGCAAAGCTAAGCAAGTTTTGTCCTCTCCAGCTTAGAACCACAGTTCTTCTACTCAAAACTTTGGTAAGTCCACAGGATTTTCTTCTTGTATATCATACTGTACAATCCCAGCAAAATGGGACTTTCCCTCCCTGCTCCACACCTCATGATTCTCCTTTTAGGAGTTCAGCTGCCTGTGATTCAAGGCTTAGTTTTGATACAGCCCAGCTGTGCAATCTCAGCTCAAACCTTTGAGAAAATGCTAAGTTATGCGAAAGAGCTGTGAGAAAGTATGTAGATTAGAATCATCCAAGTCAAAAAGGTCAAATTGGAGGTAGAGGTAAGATCACTGAGACAGACAGAGGTAGCAACTCAGGGATTCGAGGTGAAAACTCCTGACATGAAAAGGTATAAAACCCTCAGGAGAAAACAGAAAACTGGAAGATGGCAACTCAGTAATGTAGAGGGCCAGTCTGCTCTCAGGAGCAGCAGACACTGATGCTTCCTGTCTGACTGGTGACTGCCTGGCCAGCAAAGTCCTATCGGGTGGCTCGCTGAGGGTGCTGAGCATATTAATGCTTAGTCCAGCACCTAATGCTCCTTATATTCTAGCTACCTGTTGTGCACATTACCCAATAATTATTTTGTGCTTTTTTATTGTTATGTATACCCTATTTGCAGAGTCTGTCTCTTTGCACATGATGAAAGTTGCCTGAACAGAGAACCAGAGAGACAGAGTAACAACCTTGAAAAACACAGCTTTCTACTTATGTACCTTAAGCATAGTTATACAGCATTACAAAAAAATACAATTAAATTAGTAAGGATATTTGTGTATTGCATGTTTCCTTCCCAGATCCCAGTAACTCTTACACTTAAGATGTGATAGTATAATGGTTTAGAAATTTACAGCTGCCTAACTAGAGACATATCAGTCTAATTCTGTAACATAAAGCATGAGAAGTATCCCAGGGGAGTTCAGAGTTTGAAAAGAAAAGTATTGAGACCAGTTCTACTTTCTCACAGGCAGGATGCATATAGGCTTAGCAAAGACAAGAGATTTCTGAGGTATATTCTCATTTTACTTTGGCTAACACTAGGAGTAAAGAAGAGAGAGGGAAGAAACAACACTGCTGGTGCAGTGTGCGACCACAAAATATCCCTACTGACAACTGAATTCTCCTTGGAATGTATAAAATTCATCTTCTACATCACTGCCTGGGGAAGATGATGATACTTACAGTCTGCATGAAGTGGCTCAGCATTTCTCAAATCTGGACGTACACCCTGTGTGGAACAATCCCTGATACGCCATGAATGGTTGACACAAGAATGCTAAAGCTTTCAAATTTGGGTGCCTAAAATTAGGAACTAAATCTTTTGTCATTATTGTGAAATTTTATTTAATTACTTACACTCTAGTGGATAAGAAACAGCATAAAACACTTCTATTTGAATGTTCGAAAAAAGTGACTTTTGACTTTCGGCATGTATGGTTGTAAGAATGTTCCCTCTCCTGATGTAGTAGCAGTAGCTTTTGGATCTTTGTGAATATTCTGCGTTTCTCAGATGTTATTCCGGTACTTATCTGAGATTACTTCCCTCGAGTATAATCCCAATTATCTAAAGCAGAAGATGCCAAAGTAGAATACCCCAGAAGCTGCATATTAATGTTTCATGCCTCTTATTCACAAACTTGAGGTTTCTTCATATTTTTCTTTATTTACATATAAATGTGAATTTTTCAACTTGGAGAGTCTCATGGAGTATTAAAAAACAGTCAAAAATTACCAGTAGAAACTTATCTCTTAGAGTCACTCGTGCTCTGGCATATGAAGCCCCACAGCATAACGGTTATTTTATATTGTCTCCTTTTTTTTTCTTTTTTTCCCCCTCTACATTCAACAGAATATGTCCATGGAAACTAGCCCTAATTGTAGCTTTACAGGCAGGCCATGTTTTCCATCATTGGCACATACTGATGTAACACACTGGGGAGTAGCCCAGAACCAAGATGCTATTTTCTACTATGCTGGAAATCAGAACAAGATTGGTATTTCTGATGAATCATTTTTGCAAATGGCCTACACAATTCCCTGCCAGATTATCATGTAATAAATAAAAACATCACCAAAGATAGTAGGTTCAGCACTGACTGAAAAAACAAATGGATAGACTCTCAAGGAAGATGTTTGTACACTTGCACTTACTATAGTGGTCTTCAAGACTGAAGTTATTCTACCCATAAAAAGCCAGGGTATTCTGCCAATAGGTGCAAAGACATATTATCATCCCTTCTTTCACCCTTCATCCAGGACCATGATATGGAGTTTACAGTGCAGTCTGGCTCTGTGTCAATAGCATGAAGTGCTCACTCTGCTTCATGTAAAGGGAACAAACTCCCTCCTGTGAAATAGCAAATCTCCCTCCTGTTCTAAGCTACATTTATATTTCCTTGTGAAGTCCTCAAAGTGCCTTTCAGTGGCAACTCTATGCAGGCTGCTACAGAGATGCATACCTCATACCAGCAGTGAAAGGATGTCTCCAAGCAGTGCTTTTCTAGATGGCTCAGGGACAGCTATAAGACTTGGGAGAGCTTGGACATTGCTAACCAAGGAGAGAACCTGGCCAGAGAGTCTGAGAAAGTAATTTTTGCCAGTAAGACACTATCAAGACCTTCAGAGTACATCCTACAGCATGAATAGGAAACTGTGCAAAGGAATACTAGCATGCAAGCAAGCTTACCAGCTCCTGCTAGCCAGGGCTGATTTCTTTGCTTGCACAGGGGTGATCTGAGCAGGAGGAGGCAGTTCAGGAACCCTCTTCCTCCTCCACACTGTTTTCCCAGCCTTGGTAGCTCCAGATTTGGGTCAGAACTGCATGCACAATGTTCCTATGTGGTTTTCCAGACCCGGGCTCTGCCAATGAGTCACAAACCGCTTCCCTCAAGTACCACAGGTTTGGTTCATTTCCAGTTTTTAACTTGCTGTGGAGAGATTTACCGAGCAGCTGCCTGTAGTGTCACTCTCCTGTTGTCTCAAAACACATTTGGTGCCATATACCCAGCCTTGAGCAGTTCTTCATGGGCTCTCACTTAATGGAAGTATGAAAAGCAAGAACAAAATACATTTTTATGCAGCATCAGCTAGGCCTAAGGCAGCAGAAACAAGGAGCCTCTGTCCTGCTAGGTAGGAAAGCAGCAAGGAAATGGTTCACAAAACACTTTTTGCACTTGTGCATGCCGAAGGCCCCACCTATGGTGGCTCCCCATGCTAGATAGTGGACTACAAAGGGGAAAGCAGGCAGCCAGCCTGCAAAGGATGATGCAGACAGGAGCAGCTGCCGACTGAGCAGACCAACCCCACACTGGTCAAGAGTCGAAGAGAGGGCTTTTGAGTGAGCTTTCCTGGTCTCACCAGCATCGAAGCTACCTACCACAGAGAGAAATGTTTCAGGCTGCATGCGCAGGTGAGCCAAGCTGTCTGCTCAGGAGCCAACAGCTGCTCTGTGGGCCCCTGAAACTATTTCCTATGATGCATGGTGGGAGGGCAAGTGAGGTTTTTGTCTACGGACACTGCTGAAAGTCATATTGTTATTCCCTACACTGTGGACTAAGAGTACTGCAGCACCACCTCACTTCGATCCTTCCAGTAGTTATTTCCAGAGAGGCTGCCTCCAGGCCGCCTGGCTGGTCAGAAAGACCTTATAAAAGCTACACAAATAGATAACTATACAGAGTAAGGTCAGTTTCTAATTATTAGTGTTATTTCTTTTCACTTTAGCCCATGTTTTGACTGTGAAAAACTACTCTAAGCCATCTGCAACGCCTCCCCTGTGACTCTGTTTTCTAACTTAATCTGTGAAAGCATCAAGTGTAATCCAGGAAGGAGTCCATTCGGTGTGTGTATGCCTCAGCAGCAGATCACCTGCAGTGTACTGCATCCACAACCTCTCAGTAACACTTCTGGCTCGAGGAGTATTTTTTTTTTCCTCCTTGGCCAGAATCAGCAGGAACTGGAAGCATTTTGCTAGGTTCCTCAGGTGGAGACTGCCTTATCCCCTGGTGTTTCCTCAGAGGTCTTTGTGGTAGATCAATTGCCCCACAGCTAAGGCAGAGAGATCAATTTTTCATTTTGCAGAATGACACTGATAACTGACTTTGTTGTCTCCTGGCTGACCCCTGGTCTAGAGAAACAACTGGCGTTATCCTTTCAACTTTGTGTTGACTGTTGCTTTGGTTAATCCCTATTCACTTCTCTAAAGCTAAAGGGCCTCAGTAGAAGACAATAAATGTTTCTTAAGGTGAGGGAACATTCCAGCTCTTTTTGGATGGTGTAAGGATTAAATCAGCTAAAGTATTAAGATTTCAGATATCACACTGATGAGTGTGCTATGCACAGACAGATAAGACAAGCCTTCTATCAATATTGTTTTGATCTCTGGCCTTTTCCAACCCACTCTCTTCTGGAACATTTTTTATGGAATAGTAAAATGAAGTTTAAAGTTTCTGCTGTGAAACCCTCTATCAGACTTTTCTGCAGCAATTATACTATGAAAAGAGATCTTATTTCATTATTAATGTTGCAAGACGTCTTTTGTATTAATCAGGCATCCACTTGTCATTCACTGAAGATTTTACTGCCTTTAAGAAAAACTCTTTCGAAAACATCTTAAGAGAAAAAAAAACTTTTTTCATTTTTAGCCTGTATTTTTGAGGTTCATCCATGTGTTCTATGGCAAGTCATATGCTACGAGTATTGAAACATAAAAAGGTGAATTAAAATGTGTTTTCATTTCTAATTTCTTTATTCTGCTACATTAGGTGATGTAAAACTGACACTAAACCTGGAAATATAATCATAATGTTACAATATTGGGCATTGGAGATTAGCTGTAAAAAACCATTCAAGCTTAGGCACATATGCTTTCCCAATGACACTACTCATTCAATTGCATTTTAGCAGTCTCCCAACAGGAAACATTGATTTGTTTAACTCTATTAGGCTTAGATAAGAAAGGTAAATTATATGTCTGCCCAATATAAGACAAACGCTCCAAAATAAGTTTGATGTTTGCCAATAATCACTCTAAAATTTTTGTGGCTTTAGCGGCTTTGAAGCCTGTTGAACGGCACAATGGGAAAAAAAAAGAAAGAAAGAACACCCTTTTGTTGCTTTAGCCTATTCAAGATGAATTATTGGGAAGGACAGCCAACATTCTGGCTAAATGCTAACAGATGTGCAACAGAGTATGCCATTTAGGTACTGGTGGTTTGCTGCAGAGCACTAGGAAGTGACCACAGTGGGTGGCAACAGGAGTTGGTGTTCTCCGTGGCGAATGCCTGAGTGAGTTCAGGGCAAGCTTTTCTGAGAAACCTTGTGGAATTACTGAGCTGTGCCCTAGCTATATGTAGTACGGCATCATATCCAAGAACCCAGTTTAATCTTTTTACCTGACATTTCTGGTTCCTGCAAGGAAATGTCTTGTTGCTGCGCATGTTTTTGATAGCTACCCTAGCTACAAGGCAGGAGAGCTGGACTCAGACCTTCTGAGAGGCGCAGGCAGCTCTGAAATTGCTCTGTCAGGCTGGAATTGGTGCAGACCAGTCATCAAAGCCAAGGGAACTGAACAGAGATGTCTCCCTCAGCTGACTGAACTCACCCAGGACATGATGAAGTAATAATTTTAACATAGATATGTCCAGAAAGGGTCTTTGCAAAGTCATTCATTCATTTTGGTGTAAGATGGATCTGGTATCTGCACGCCTGGGATGTGTGGGGCACAGTGGGGCATGACAAAACAGGCTGGTTGCTTCACCTTGCAGACATCTGCCAGTTACTTTTCATCAAGACTGTTTTTCAACTTCTTGGCATGTAAATTACAGTAACATTGCTGTGTGTTGAAACCTGACAAAGCCATAGTGAACCGGTTTAATGCCTTGTGGTTTTCAAAGCTTCAGTGAAAGGGATAGAAACTTTTTCAACACAAAACCTAATAGCACAAAGTGATGTAGGAGGCTAGTTGAGAAGTGCAAAAAACAATAGCAAAGACCCACAACAGGAGATGAAATTAACTTGTGAGGAGACAACAAGCTCAAGTTTGCTCAAAAAAAAAACTTGATGAATGAAGACGTTCTTATTACAAACTGATTGCAAAAGAGAGCAGAAGACAGTATATCAGCCAAAATATTCTGCATGTCCTTCCATCTACCTACTATGAAAAGATTTCAGCATAAATCCTGATTCATAGAGGGTAGGGAAAGATGTCAGCCAATGACTGCAGTTTTGAAAAAACTGTGCTTAGGGGAGTTGTCCATCCAAGCAGATCTTTGCATAAATAATGCAAGTAGTTTCTGTAGTTTCTGATGACAGGTTATCTTTCTTTCTTTTCTTTTTTTTTTTTTTTTTTCCTTTTTTTTTTAATGGACAGTTCAGTTTGCTTTGGAAAAAAAGGCATTACAAAAGAAAAGATTGAAGTGACTTTTTCCCTATCTGATATATTTTTTGAATTGGTTATATTCTCTCCTGCATTCTCTCTGTGACGAAGAGTCTCTTCAGCAAATAGCTTAGTATTGCATGTCTGTTCTTTATCCACCGTGTCTCTTCACCTTCATTTCTGGGTCTGAAAAAACAAAACATTGCTTTTTTTTTTTTTTTTTTTTTAAGCCTATTTTCACTGGTCAAGCCTATGTTCCTAGAGACCAGCAGTTAATCACTGGAAGCTGGAATTCTCATCCATCACTTTTGTTTCTTGCCTACCAGATGAGACTGGACAGCACTGTGGCCAAAAGGCTCCTAACGTCCATGAAACTACATTTTTAAATGATTGCTCATAATTTGATGAATTTCATAAACAGCAAAAGAAAACTTTCCAGTGAAGAGGTTGGAGAAGCCCTGGAGTGGCTTGTCTAGGGATGGTGTGAACTGTTCACCAGCAGAAGTCCGTAAATGCAGATTAGACAGTCATCAGTCAGAAGCAACACAAGCACAGTCAGTGTTACTTAGGGGCTTGGGAGTGGCCTAGAGACTTCCTGATGTTCCTCCCAGCCCTCTCTGAGCAGCCAGTGGACAATCAGGGTCTGCCCCATCTCATGGGGAAGACTCAGCATGCTACTCTGGTAATAAACTCATTAGCCTGATGCTCCGCTTACGCTTAGGTGAACTTACGAACTTTTTATTTTATGGATATCTTAACAACACTGAATGGAGGGATTTGGCTTCTCCTTACAGTGTGCCAGATTTTATCAGAGAGACCACAAGAACTGGATAGGTAGCGTGTATTCAAAGTCCAAATTTAAACTGCTCTGAAAACATCTGTTTTAGTTTGACTCTTGCAGGTGGGAATGTTATTCCTAGTACTTCCATGAAGCAGCTAACATTGAATTTGAAATAATTTTAATGTCAGAAGAACAAATAAACAACTTGTAGGTTATAATGCCGTGTAAACCATGCCTGTGCCTCCCATCTAGGTCAGTTTGCCACTGGCACAATTATTACAGCCATTCCCAGATCAAGCTTAATGGTGGGACCAAATGCAACTGCAAACTCCATCTTTACAGGGACAAGGGCATCAGATTTGACATCCTTCATCTGTTATATAGCAATAATAATGACAGGAGCCAAAAGCTTCAACTACTTCTCAAAGAGTATTCAAGGACTCCCTGGCCAAGTCAGCTGAATTTTCAGGGTGTTTCATCTTCCTTTTGGACTCAGTCTCTTGTGATTTTGTACTAGTCCTCACTTGGACCTGAATATTGGTCTCCATGAGTAGAGAAAATGAAAGACGATGCCTCCCTGTGTTCATCACTGAGACGTGGGTTTATTCGTGGGTGTGCAGAAGAGCTGGCAGGGGGAAAGGGAATCATAAAAACTTCTCACCAGTAGTGCTGTTTGGGTAGCCAACCACATATTGCATGAGATGGGCAAGCCAGGTCACTTACACAGACTCTCCCAACAGACCTGTCTGTTTCAAATACCAGTATCTGGGGATTCTGGATTTCTTTTCTAGACCTCTTTCTGCTTCCTGAATTTTCTCAAGTTGCCTAGAATATGCTCATTATATTACCTACATCACTTTCATCAATTGTAAAATGCTGGTAAAATACTGAAAGAGGGACTGGAAAGGCCATAGCAGAATGTCATTTAGAATTACATATGAGCTGACTCTGAAGAACATCACACTTACTTAAGTGTTTTATCTCACTTTTCCCCCCTCACACTCTGAAGTTAAGAAAGCAATCTGAGTTGCAGAGCTGGATCCAAATGATGTCTTCATAATTTGGCTAGGTGGAAGTAGGGCTTTTGCCTCTGATTTTAAACAGTTGATATAAATCAGTAGACATCCACTGATTTCAAAATTTCTACTGTTGGTTTATGCCAGCTGAACTCTGGCCCATTTTGTGTCTTGCCAACCCTCAGCAAGGTAGGTGATGAGGGCACAAGGTGCACAGTTTTCTGTTACAGGTACCTTCCAAAATGGGTCCAGACCTTAAGGCAATCACGTTCATGTAAACTTAGGAGCTGTTTCATCCTATTTTTTTGAGATAGGAGAGTCATTCAGGAAGAAAAGATGAGTACATGGATAAAACTTCATTCTATTTGGGATCGAGTTCTTTACAGGCACATCTCAGCTTAGTAGTGAAGGCATTAAGGAGAACTTTTTTATTCTTGTTTTTAAGTGACATGTAGAATAGAATCACATTTTCTGACAACAGCAAAAGGCTAGCTAAGTCTGATTCATTCCTTCCAAGGTGTTAAAGAGTATTAACAGGCACATATTCATCAATGATTCCGTGTTACTTGAGAAAATGTTGGACATACTCAGTTGTCTGCATTTTTGAGCAATAAGTTAGTTTTTTTTTTCTTTTCCTTCATGGTCAGAGATACTGCCTTATAAATTGCTCTATGTTACTTCTCGGTGAAACAATTCCATTTTAGTTTTACCAATTATCTGCAAATTTCTCATAGAATGGAAACTGTTATTTTCCACATAATTACCTTTGATATTTGCAGTAACAAGGTATTATTTTAACTGTACAAAATCATATAGAAAATCAGTCACAGAGCAGAGTACATGATGCATGATTATTTCCAAAATGTGTCTAGGTAACAGTTTTCTTGTCCTACTAGAATGAATGAGACTGTAGACTATTTTCCCATCCTAAGTCAGAAAGATCAAATTTTTTGTATATCAAGAATCTGAAACACATTCTGACCAGAGTCAAACCCATACTTTTAGTGTAAATTCCCATTTCAAAGTGAAAAGCTGTTTGGGTACGAACAATAAGCCTTTGATTAGGAAAAACAGTTAAAAGAATTGGCACCTTAAAAAAATAATAGTATTTGGAGGGTCTTAATTGTCTGTGTTTTCCTATCAACCATTTTGATTTTAATTGCCATGTTTTTTACCAATAGCAATATTATTGACTGAAAAGTTTCCTACCAAATGTAAACTTGATCCCTACACTTGATCTCTGCTCTTTGACCCAGGATTATCCAGCCTTATGTTTCAGCTGCAAAACTAAAGCAAATCCATTTTCCCCGTTCTTAGTAATACAAGCCCATTTTTCACAGTGATATGCTAGATACCCTAGCCACACACTGATCTGGACTCTTTTCATGTGACAGTGCTATGCAGGAACTTGTTCATTGAATGTATATTGAATGCATTTGTCATGAAGATAAAGGATTTATAATTAATTCATGGGACAGTTCTTTTCAGTCTTTTTTCCTTTCACTTTCCTTCTGTGTTAAAAACTCACATCTTCTGTTTGGGTTGCTTTTATTTATTTAATTTTACATAACCATATGCATATACATTCATCATCTTCCATTTTCCCTGGCATAAGTCCACTACAAAAAAGTATCCCACCTTTTCTGTAGACTCATAAGGATTCTGGTTCATGGTTATATTGTCCCATTTCAAGGAAGAGAATAATATTACTGTCTGCCCAGAATTTAGCAAAAAAAAGCTTAACTAAATAAAACGTTTTCTGCTAAAAATCACATCTAACCCACACACCTAGCTGCAGATGTGTAGTTTCATAAGTCATCTGTTTTTCTAGTAATTTAAGAATTCAGCATGGAGGGAATTTCTCCCTTAGATGAATACTCTGAGGTAAATGTGATATGTAAAGCAAAAAAGTAGATTAAATTTTTACATAGCTCTAGCCTTGAAAGAGTTGGCTTGTTCAGAAAACCTTATAGGGCTGCAAGAAATCCCCACCACAGTTGCAGTCCTTTGAGGGAGTAATTGCACTTGTTTTCATAGAGCTACACCAGGGATCTACCTGGCCCAGGACGTATGTTTTCCATGCAGACAATGTGATCCCTGCATTTGTTTTCCTCATCACTTCAGGTCACACTGGCACAAGTTTTCTAGTCATGTGAGACAAAAGGAAAGGATACTGCCAAGTCTGGGGGCCTTTCTGAAGAATTACTTTGAAGCCTGAAGACAGGGAGGATCTACTAGTTTCAGTAAAGTAAGGTTCTGCCAGGAAACAGCAGGGGCCTGTGCCTACAAATGCATCTTTTTTTCCCCTAAGAAAGTCATTATTCATACTCATAACAATATATCATCTCATGTAATGAAATTAAGATCAGGTTTTGTTGGAGGTTTTCACTTCAGTGTTCAAACTTTTCCTGTGTCTCCCGCAGAAGTTGTGCAGCCAAACACAATCAGACTGGAAGCCTCAACCTGGAAGTCAGACTCCATGCTAGGCAGGGAGTCACTGTAAGAACATGACCTTTTCAGGATTTTCTAGATTATCAGAATAAAATAACTTTTTGTTATTTTATTGCCTTCTGGAATTGACAGCTTTGCTTACACACCTTACCATCATTTCCTGAAAGATTTAGATACCTAAACAGTGTGGTTCAGAGGTTGTTACAGAGTCACGCAACAACTGAGGCTGGAAGGGACCTCTGAAGATCGTCTTGTCTAACCCCCTTTCTCAAGCAGTATCACCTAGAGCAGGGTACTTGCTCAGGACCATGTTCAGCTGGGTTTTGAACGTCTCCAAGGAACAGAGACTCTACAACCTCTCTGAGCAACCTGCTCCAGTGTTCAACCACCCTCACAGTGAAGAAGTCCTTTCTTGTGTTCAAGTGGAATTTCCTGTGTTTCAGTTTGTGTCAATTGCCTCTTGCCGTGTTACTGGACACCATTAAGGAGAGTCTGGCCTTATCATCTTCGCACCCTCCCATCAGGTATTTATACACACTGATAAGATCCTCTTGAGCCTTCTCTTCTCTGGGCTGAACAGTCTCACCTCCCTCAGCCTTTCCTCATATGAGAGATGCTCTAGTCCCTTAATCTTGTGGCCCACTAGCTTGTCTACTGACTAGGAAGTGGAAGATAGACAAAATAGCTTGTAAGAAGTGTCAGAGGGAGGTATATGCTCAGTCAAGGGTGAAAAATTATACCCATCTCCAAAAGGGCTCAAAACCATCAACTCCTGGGATGAGGTATCTCAGGCAGAATGGTCCTTTCTTGCTAAAATCAAGTGGAAGAAATATCCTCCATTTTTGCAACAGCCAGGTACTTTGGAGCCAGGTATCTCACCTGAGATGTGAGATACCAAGATTGAATTTCCCTCTTTCAGCTGATCTGACAGGGAGAACTAAAACTAAGTGTTCGGCTTCCAGGGTTCCTATCTTGTTAATTTAGTCACTTTGCAATAAAATATTTTAGTTTTCTTTTCATATTTCTTGTATTAGTACTGTTGTCTTCTGTATAAATAATATAAATATTCATTAGCACAGGGACCTAAGCCCCACTCAAGTCTTCTATGTGAGGGTCTTCACACAGAGTATAATGCAAGTATTTGCTTACTAAATAGTAAGGCTTACTTATATAATGTTACTGAGGTATCTTACTATGGATTAAAAGGCATAAGCCTAAGCCCATTCAACCCTGCTGCCCATAAACTTCTGGGAGGTCAAAGGCACAGAGTAGGCAACAAAAAAGCCGTGTAGGTGCTGTGTGGATAAAATCACTCTCTTGCACACTGTAGACAACAGAAGCTGATGACCCTTAACCAGATGCAACTTTTTTGGCCAAGTAGCGTGCTGTATTCCCACTCAAAGAAGGATGAATTAAGTTCTAGAGATCTCTATTTCAAATGAAGAAAGCAGGCCGGTTGTAAGGAGATGGCAATAATAAAAACCACTTCAAAGAAGTAATATCTCAGCCTAGAATAAGGAAGTAGCAAGTTAGAGAGATCTTAAATTAGATATTTTGATTTGACTAAGCCTTAGTGAACTTCATCCTAGAATACTTAAAGAATTGGCTGCAGCAATCTCAGAAGCATTAGCAGATACGTTAAAGATGTGATAGAGGACGGACAAGGTACTAGAAGGCTAGAAAATGTCATTCTTAATTTTAAAAAAGGGGGAAGGGTTATGGAGAATTACGGATTAGTCAGCTTAACTTCAGTAGCTAGGAAATACTAGAAATAATGAGCAGTGTGTGTTTTTTGCTGCAGGAGTTGAGTAACAAATGGCATGGACTCATTGAGAACTGGCCAATCTAATTCGCCTCTACAGAATGGTAATAAGCTTTCCAGACTGCAGAGTAGCAATAGACACAGAATCATATATCTTGACTGTAATAAGGGTTTTGACATTATGCAACACAGCAAGCAAGAAGGCTAGGAAAGCATAGCCCTGATAGTATGTGAAAACCCCTGAGATAAATCTTCCAAGAGATTTATAATATTTCACTGTCCCAGGGATGAATATATCAAGAGAGGTTCCCTAGGACTACATCCTAGCCAGGCTCTGTTCAGTGCTTTTGTAAGTAAGCTGAATGAGGGAATAAAATAGATTTACTGCATTTGTAAATGGCATAATGTTTAGAAAACGTAATTATCCTTGAGGTAGGAAGAGTATTGAAAAAGATGTAGAGGAATTAGGGAAATGATCTAAAAATACAATGACACTGTGTGAAAACACTAAGGACAAGTTTTTACACTTAGGTGGAAAGACATGTTTGCATTGGGGAATCCAGTTGGCTGCATAGTAGTTCAGGGGGGGAAAAAGAGAGGAAGGGAAAGTTATGATGGAAGAAAATAGCAGAATTTTCAAGTAGCCTCTTACATGGGCTTCCCCAATGGAAGTGATTCAAGGTACAGAGAGTCAATTATTTCTTCAGTCACTGTAGACCAAACAAGCACGGTTCTGTTGCATATTACTCAATGACAGTAAACTAAAATATTAGGTGATTTTAATGATGCAGCTCAGTGATTCAAAGAATGCATCCTAATCAGTAGAGATAAATGACCATTCAGCCATTTGCCATCTGCCACATTGATCACTTTGTAAACCAAGGTAGATACATATGGAAAGCCATTTTTGAAGATTACACAAACTTATCAAACAGAACTTGGAGTTTAACAATATTTGTTTGATGTTTGGGATAAATGAAGAGATGTGGGCTCTACATGACTGGAGGGAGGCACTGAGGGGAATGCACATATCAGGTCAGATGCTTTTCAGTCACCAACTGAACAACGCTAGGCAGAACCGTTAGAAGAAATAGACTAACTTTCTATGCAATATAAGCGTAGTGGTGTTTTTAATGTTATCCCTGCATAAAATCTAATAATATGCCTGAATGGGAAAATCTTCCATTAAGACATACAGTCTTGATTTGAAGGTGTCAAGAGGTGGAAAAGCCACTACTTTTTTATTAATTTGTTCTAATACTTTAAGATTCTCCAGGCTGAGAAAACAAAGAGAAACAAAACAAAAGCACTCCTCCTTTCCTTAGTCTGCATTATTTCCAGCCTGAATTTGTTTGGATTTAATTTTCAGCTCTTCTTTCTTTTCTCGGGAGATTAAGAAGCCCTTAAATGTTGGGCTTTTTTTAGTGTAAGTGCTGATACATTCTTCTGTTTCTCTCTTTGATAAGTAAACAGATGAATTCTTACTGGTAAATCCCTATCATCCTGGTGGTGCTTTTTTATATTCTTTCCAAGTTCTTGACATCCTCTTAAAACTACAGTTACCAGAAGCAGATATGATGTTATAGAATCTTTCTCTCAGTCCTGTATACAAAAGTTAATTTACCTCTCAACTCCTACTCACTGATCGCCTATTTATTCGGCCATGAACTAGAGAGAGAGGAAGTGACCTCTGGCATTACGAGCCTGGTTCCTTGCTATTCAAATTGCCTAACTATTTATAAGAACTAGAATTGCTTCTAGAACTTGAGCCCTATCCCACCTCTGACAGTAGCTAGTCACAGAGACTTAAGGAAAAACAGAATAAGCTTACAATGACCTTTTCCCAGTATATTCCTCAGTTTTCAGCAGTGTGCAGCTTAAAAACTTCTTAAGTGAAAAGCTGTACCTTTGTGCTTAATAATCCTTCATAGATTTTTTCAATTAATTTTTCTAACCTGATTCTTGCTAGTCTTTGGACTACGGAAAAGAGCGAATAATCCTTCCCTGTTTATCTTCCCCACGCCATTCATGGCATTTCATTCCTGTATCATATCTTTATGTTTCTCCTTTCCAAGATGAATGTTCCTATTTTGTCTTACTCTCTCACTCAGTCATTGCCTGATTTTGTTTATCCCTGTCATTTCTGGCATACCTTTCTGCTTCTACTCTTTTCTTTGGAAATGGGGAATGAGAACTGCACATAGAATTCAAGAGGCAAGTGCTCTATTTTCAGTTTGTTTGACCCAGTAAGGAGCTCTGCAAAAGGACTCAGCACTAATACCTAAATGCATACCTTAGGCATTTAAATGGACAAGCCAGATTTCCAGAACTCAGCTTGGTACCCACTGTGTTCCACTGAGTTAGTGAAAACTGCAAGTTGTTCATCTGAACGCTGTTGTGGATATTAAGCACTTTAGAGTTAATCTTTAGAATATAAATATATCTTGGATACAGCATATTTTCCTGAACAGCAACAGAATGAAAAAATTCCTCTAACTCTCTCACATTTTTTAATGCTGAGGTTAAATATGCAATCATGGATAGGCAGGAAGAGGGTGTGCAAACTCTCTGCAACTGTATCATTTCATCATTTTTATGAGCAGTGGGGATTATTTTTTGCAAAGAACATTCTGCATTATAAAAACATCTGAATTTTAGAAGCACATTTCCTGGCATCTAAGACTTCAGTAATATTTCTTCTTTTCTTTTTGTGCTTTCTAATTAGATTTTTTTCACAAGCAATTTCTCATGGAAGCTATGACTAATTATATAGAACTTGGGCTACATTTATATTACCCTATGGAAAAAAGTTTGCCTTTTACAATAACAGTGGGAATGCTGAAATGTTTTGTTAATGCTGATGTATTCCCTGGTAACAGATAGGGATATAGTTTTAGTTCTTTCAAAACAGAAGGCTTTTTATTGGTATAACCCTTATTCTTTGCCACGGATCGTAGCTTCACTGAAAGGCCCAAATGAAAAAAGGAACAAATAATGAAGTAAAATTCATGAATTTGAGTACACCTGCCTGTTTGAGTACTGAACTTAGTCTCATGGAAAAATAATAGTATTGTTCTCCTCTATCATCAATCTGTCCCCTTTCATAAGCTTAGCACTTTTTTTTTTTTTTTTTTTCAACATAATTAAAAAAGGAGAGCTAGTGTCCTGGGAATTTCCATGCTTCATTTACTAGCATCTAGTGTACCTCTTCTTCTCTCGCTTTTTCTCCCAGCATACAAATATAGTAGATTATATAACATAGAAGAGGCAGGAAGGTCTACAGGAGTGCTCCTGTCTAAAGAAACATGACAATGTGGTTTTATTACTATAAGAAATATACAGTCCTCCTTTGTCCTTCGTGGGAGTCTTTCAAGTATTAAATAAACATTTGGCAATTGAAGTAAATGGCAATGCTGACTCCATGGTGGTACAAATGGACTTGCATTGCATTGCAGGGATTACAAATCCTAAAGAAGGTGGTGGTTGCTGTTGCTGCTCAGACTAATACACTGTCTCTTCAGTGAGCTCTGTCTCACATTGAGAAAATTCTTCATCCTAAGGACCAAAACTGAAAGATTCTCACTATCTGCAAGGCTGCTTAGAGGAGATTCTGCAGGTCTTGATTTCTCAAAGAGAGATCATTGTAGCCAACATCAGTAAAGTTCTGTGACTGAAGGATTTTCATCAAAGAGAATCTGCCTCAATATTTCACTGCTTTAATTATGTCTACATGGACTTTTTATCAAAAATGGAGCACTGCACAATATTAGCTGAATAAATATTTCTTGTTGAATTACAGTTTAAAGTCCCTAACGCATTTCAGTAAAGACATCTTTTATTATGTGCTGGACATCCTAAAATTGCACTTTGTCTCCTCTGCAATAAAATACCTGACTGAATGAAGGTCCTACTAACTTAAACAAACATACACTTTAAATTTTACTTGGAGCATTGCTAAACAATAATGTCTGAATAAAAAATTCTTCTGTTAGGAGACAATGCACATTTCATAGGGGTGGCCCAGAAGGTTGAGTGCTGTCCTGGGAATAAAGAGACATGAGTTATGGCCTTAGCTGTGCTTTTGGGTTGCTTACAAACCTGAGGAAGTGACTACACTGACCTATTTCTAGAAATAAGGTAATTATATAATCCTTAGAGATGTGAATCTGGACCCATCTTATGTCTGCCTGCTCACTTTCAATTGCTGCTGATGTCCCCTTGTGCTCACCATTAGTGCTGGCCTGTCATGTTGGCCTGCTCTCCTTGAGCACTGGAGTTGTTTGCAACCTCAGGCGTGATAGTCTTTGCCTGGCATCACCTCTGAGGGTGCTGGTGTTAGGCATCAAAAGAAAACAGAAATCTCCTTACGTCAAAGCTGAACTAGGGAAATATGTACAAGATGCAGAGCAAAAGTAGAGCCAAGCTTTCTAGTAAAACTGAAAGATAAGATGTTTTGCTTACTTCTCTGATGTTGTATTGCCTCCTGATACGAAATTTTAAATGCTGTGACAATATATTGAGTTACTGCATTTTTTTCCTATATGATTTAGTTGATTTTTCAAATCTTCCCCTTGCCCCCCTGCAGCTAACTGATTTTCCTGAATATGTTGTTCAGATCAGAGCTGTGGTTTTGACCAGTCAAGACTATTGGCAATTGAGGCATATTTTATTAAATTCCTAATTGTTCTCATGCCTTATACACAACAGCAGTGTGGCAGAATTTGTGTTTCTTTGAGAGGTGAATATTACTCTCTTTTCACAGGATAGGCACCGAATCTTTGATTTTTATACCATGTCTGTTTTCAGATGTTCCCGTAGTGAGGCAAATTCCTTTGCTGGAGAGTAAAGAAAAAGGTGCCAGCTGGAGGTACTGAAGTGTTAATACCTAGAACCTGACACAAGTTCTGTTGTGCTACTTATGGAGACCCAAATGACCTGTGAGGAGAAGAAAAATGGTGATGAAAGAGAACTAGTTAGTCATGATGATGAAGATTGTCCAAAGTGACTAGTGGTATATGTGGAACTCATTTTTTGAGTGAAGGCTGACAGTTGACTCTTCTGTCTCCTGAGCTGGAAATCTTTCTATTTCCTAATTAGAAGAAATTACAAGACAAGGACAACCTGATGGAACTGGTGAGATAGCTGGGTGCAAGGAGAATTGTTTATTCATGCAAGGGTGCCTACTCTCTCCTCTTAAATGTTATTTCTGATTTTTACTTTGAGGATTTAGGGATAAACATCCTTACTTCAGTGAAGCCAATGCAAATTTTGCCCTGGGCTGTAAATTAACCCTAAACCCTCTGTATTTGCCTAAACAAGGGAAATTTGCCCTGAGGCACACACTGAAGCAGTTATGCTGCTGTAACCCCACAACAACGGTGCGCTGTACTAGTTCCTGGTAAGAACTCTTACACTGGAGCAAGTACACCCTTGCAGTAGCTGGTGAGTCATTGTGCCATTGAAGCTGCATAACTGTCATTACAGAGATCCAAAATTATCTAGCATGGAAGAGCCTCTGAGTTCTTTGGGCCACCCAGGGCTGTTTTACCACTACTCTCTCAGCTTTGGCCAAAACAAGAGCCCACACTGCAGCTGATGCCAAACCCAGGTAATTCTCACAGCAAACGGCTCAGTGGATCCTGGCTGTGATCAGAAGAGTACCTCATCTCTTGGAGCAGAAACAGTCTTATTATTTCATGCTACATAAATGTCACTTTTTTCACTGTTTTGCAGAATCTAACTTTATATAATACAAATAAATCAGCAATGGCACCTTATCTGATGTTACTGCAGTGCACTTGCAAGTGAATGTTGCAAAACAGCCTGGCTGGGCTGTAACCATTTGCTTTTGTCAGACCTCCTGACTCAAGAAGAAATGGAAATAAGCACAGAGATTACTTAGAAATGAATAATACTCCAGATGTTGTTAACCCCATCTTCCGCTGGACATCAACAGAGGCAGCTGATGGGTGCAGCTATAATGTATCTTCAAAGTCTCAAAGGAAAAAAATGGCTCTGGTTCAAAAATAGAAAAAAAAGGACTCACATGAGTGATTTGTTTTACTGAAAGAGCCTCGTGAAATGTTCCCCCTTCAAATTAATCTTACTGAAATCTTAAAAATCAGAGGGGTGCCACAGGGTGTTAGGTTGGAAAGCTGGAAGCATTTGCTGTGAACTTCAGCTCCTCTCTCTACAACTCAAGCCAAAAACCATCTCCAAGCAAGCAGATTTGTACTCCTAACAGGTTTATAACATGGATGAAACTGCTATGTGTAACTTTTTTCTATCAAAAAAAGTAAAGAAAAAGAAAAGATTGCAGCTGCAAACAAGCCAGAGACACTGAAGCAACAAAAGGAGTTTCTCTACAGGAGGGAAAGAATTCTTTCAGAGTCTGCATGTGCTGTGGAAAATATATGGTGAAGATATCCATATTCCTCTATATAGAAAGGATGGGACTGGTAATCCAACAAGTCGCACGGCTGGTCATATTTTAAGTGACTGTTATTTATTCATTTAATAAACTAATTAAATGCACAGCCCTAATGAATAGCTGTAAGAATAATTTGATTTATCACAGAATGTTAGTTCAGCAATACAATAGCTAGTCCAAATAATGAAACAGACAACATAGCCGTGCTATTCAGCTAGGAAAATGGACAAACCCATTTGCAGATATACCCCATCTGCTTGCTCTTTTTCTCCCCAGATGCTGGGAAATTTTACAGATCTTGTCAGCGTTCCAGGTTATGGATTTCAAGAGCAAACTCAGAAATTAGAACCTTGCATCAAAAACATCCTGTCAGCGGTTCTCTTGTTTGTCCATTCCTGAAATGTTGCATGGAGAGCAGCAGAAGCTGAAAAAAAGTCATGAGAATCTTGGTGACAATTCTTAATTTGGAAAAAAAGATATATATATATATATATATAATACTAAAGGGAAAAAAAAAGAAAAAAAAAGATTATTGTGGGAGTAGGATGCAGGAAAAATCTCAAATCCATTGGACCACCCAGCAAGTACCAAATTCAATACTTTCCTTCAAATTCTTCCTGGCTTCTTTCCTGGATAGACATGCCACAGACAGCAGATTGAGACTATAACAAACCCTCTGCACCCTGCCTTCATGGTCAGCAGCTGATAACCAGCCAGCCCATATCTGACTCACGTTCCAGTAGAAGCCATCTGAAGAGTAACATTAAAAAGCTGCTTCACCTAGAAGAGCACATCTGTATTGAGTATTAAAACCTTTTTGCTACCTCTGTAATACAGGCAGCGTGCCTGCAGGACACAAAGGAAAGTAACACTCACCTACAGAGCAGGGGTTTCCAGCAGAAAGGAAAGCAGGCCTTTTACATGAAAGGAGTTGTATAATGACCATACATTTATTCCATCATGCCCAGAAAGAGAAGTGCAAATACAATAATTCCTCTCTGTACCTGTTCTCAACAAAGTCTTGTTGGTGCAGTACATGTGGCATGAACAGTCTGCTCTCTTTTGTACCATAAGCAAGTGCTGGGGTGACGGTCCCATGCCTAGCTTTGAGGCAGCACTACCGGCCCTCTGCAGCTGAGTGACTGTTATCTGAAGGCTTTTTTTTTCTTCATTGTGCCTTGGCTTGCTTCTCCTCACACTAATGTCGTCAGCATCACTGTCTGCTATTAGAGAAGACCTGGACAAAATGATAAATGCACCTGAAATCCCCACTTAGAACTGCCTGTCTTGCTAAAGATTCAGAGGTCATTGTAAAACATACCGCAGACTGTCTGTTGATGTTTTCCTGGTTTTTCTTCTCTTCCTCACATGTTCTTTATTTATCCATCAGCTACTACCTGTATAAGTGTGCAAAAAGGACAAATATTTTTGAAACATTCATTCCCCCTGCTTCACTGATTCAGAACTCTAGGAGACAATATTATGAATGCTATTGAAAGAGTGGAGATCAAAATAATGGCTTCCTGTATTGGATATATAACATAGTATTATAGTAGCATTTGGTATAGCTACAAGGTTTTTCCACAAGGTTTGTAAAAATATAATTATCTTTGAATCCTCTATCCTATCAAATTTGTTAGGTTAGACACATGTTGGTGGGAGAAATGACAGACACATAAATAGACAAATGGAGAGATAGAGTGAATGAATATGACTCAATTTCTTAGGAAACAATGGAGTCATTAATATTGCCCAGGCTTAGGCATTTCAAAGTTATGATCTAGCCTAAATTATATGTCTTAGTCACTTCTATACTCAATAAAGAAGACAGGAATATCCAGCAAACATTTGACCAGATTTAAGCTCTGCAAAGAAACACCGGACAAAATATTTGTAGTGCTATATAGTATATGAACATTGATTCAGGAAGTGTTGATTGATGTCCACTGTTTTATCATACCCGTTAACTGAAGCAGAAGCGGTGCTCTTCAACGATCCTAGTCACCAGACCTATGAAAGCAATAGGCTACTGAAGTAGGACCAAAGCCACCGTGACATCCAGCCTGGGTTTCTGCAGGCTCATCTGCATCTTTTATACTCCAGATTTTATTCAGAAAGAAAATAATGACAAGGCTGGCCAGGATTTTTGGTCTCTGATAAAATCAACAGTGACCTGACCAGACTGCTGGGTGTGCAGAAGACTCAGGCAGGTAGGCTTTCTGCATATAGAGAAAACTTGCAATAGGTCCAATTCAGACTAAACATGTCAGGCTTATGGCACAGATAGAAATCAACCCTGCTCATGGCAGAGTCACTGCAGTTATGCTGTAGAGTGCAGGTGCAATTCATCTGATATAGTCTGGATACTCTGAGTACCCTGTCTGTGCAACACATGTTTCTCTGTAGGGGAATCCCAAGGGAAGCATAAGAAGCCTCATTATGCTTAGAATTGTTATTGGAAATGTAAACAAGAGTATTTTTAAAATAATATTTCAAATATGCAAAGTTTCCCTAGAATAAAAAAATACTACTTGTAGAATGACACAGATCTGGAGCATGAAAAAAGTACTGGTTTTGCAAATGTCTAACTAAGGAAGGCTTCTCAGGGGAGTAGTGTAAGCTTGAGCAGGAAGAGGTGAATATTACAGAAACACTCAGATTATATTCACCAAAAAAAATCGTTTTCAGTATCAAAATCATAACCAAAGCTAGGTAGATAACATCTTGTGCCTTTACTGAATGTAAAGATAAGCTCTGAAAGAAAAAAAAGTTCTGATATGGTTTTCTTTTATGTCTTGAAAAGCTGTATTTATGTATTTATGTTCCTAAACTTGGAGGAAAGTGCCTAGAAGTGTCCTAGAGAACTTACAAGGCAATGCAAAACCTTCATGTGCTGTCTTTTCTAATCCTCAGTAAAGAGAAATATCAGCTATTGATTGAGAGGAAAACTAGTGGACATAATCTCTACGGCTAAAATTAGCTCAGGTCTCAAGTAGCCTCCTTCAAAAGTGAATGAAAATAAAGAATTTCCTTCAGAGAGTGAATCCTATTTTGATTCTTGCTTTCTGTTGCCATCTAGAAAAGCTATTCACCAACTACAGGCCTGCTGAGCTATTCCCATCCCTTGGGCTACTTGCAGCCCCCAAATTCCGGATTTATTTTTTAACACAAGCAAAAAATATGTCTACTGCCTCCATCACTGTCAAACTCTCCACAAAATCACAATACACTCCTTCTGCTCCCCCAAAAACTCTCCTCTGTGCCTGTGAATTCTGAGGTCTTATTCAGTTCCTATTCAGTCATTTTGCATTGAACTTTAATATGCTGTAGTTCATCTTAGGTGGGAGATGAGTATTCAGCTAAAGTTGCTGGATAAATGCAAATCTTTCTTAATTCCTTCCAAAGCACACATGGAATAAAATTGCCGGCATATATAAAGCCGTATTTGTTAAAGGTAGAAAAATAGGAGGGTATCAGTACAACCATGTCTAATACTGTGGTCAAGCTGCATTCATTCTATACACAATTATTTTTCTATGCAGAAATCAAAATATAGGGTTTTTCTTCGGTATCAATAAAGGACAATGTCTTATTTATGCAGGTGCAAAGCGCTCTATGTGTGTGTGTAGCCTGGCATAGGTGAATGCAGCCTCTTACTTGGAAGCCATTTAAAAAACACCACTGATTTCTTTTGATTTTTTTCCTGCAAGGATTGGTCATGGGGTCAACATATGGGATTGATTTAGGGCATTATTCAAACGAACACCCTCTGCCACAGCTTTCTTCCTCTCTTCCAAATCAACAGTAAAACTTTAAAGCAGTTGAAACACCAGTAATTTTAATAGTAAATATGTCCCAATCTACAGTCTGTGCATTATGCCTTAATAATCTGTCCAGAATAGCTGCTTATCTTCTCCCTGAAATCTTCTCCATGTTGTTATTAGTGGTCTCCTCATCGGTCCTGCCGATTAGGGGGAGGCATGGGAGGAGGAATAGGTAGATTTTCCAAATCAACACCTGGCTATGCCGCTGGTGTTGGCAACAGGGTTTTGGATTCTGTGACCATGGAACATGGTATGAAGATCAGCAACTGGAGGGGAGAGATGGGATTCACCTCACCAAGCAGGACACATTTGCCTTTGCAAACATGTTGGCCAGCCTAGTAAAGAGGGCTTTAAACTAGGTAGGAGGGGGGAGGAGGTGTCATAGAGACAGGGTAGACAACAAAACACAAGTTGGGCTGGGGGGCCTCCAACGGGTTCATGCAGCTGGGGCTGTGAGTTTGGGACATGGCTATGGGCGACCCCCGTACACCCTTCCTGGGAAACCTGCAGGCATGACCACCTCTCTGCAATGCCTGTACGCCAATGCACGCAGCGGGGGGAACAAACAGGAGGAGCTGGAGATGTGTGTGTGATCGCAGGGCCATGATCTCATTGCAGTCACGGAGACATGGTGGGATAGCTCTCATGACGGGAATGCTGTCATAGATGGATATGTGCTTTTTAGGAGAGACAGGCCAGGAAGGCGAGGTGGTGGAGTTGCTCTTTAAGTGAGAGAGCAGCTGGAATGCATCGAGCTCTGCCTAGGGGTGGAGGAGGAGGAGGCAGTTGAGAGCTTATGGGTAAAGGTCAAAGGGCAGGCTAACATGGGGGACATTGTGGTGGGTGTCTACTACAGGCCACCTGGCCAGGAAGAGAAAGTTGATGAGGCCTTCTATAGACAGCTGGAAGTAGCCTCAGGATCACAGGCCCTGGGTCTCATTGGGGACTTCAGCCACCCTGACATCTGCTGGAGGGACTACACAGCAAGGCACAAACAGCCCAGGAGGCTCCTGCAGTGCATTAATGAAAGCTTCTTGTCACAAGTGGTGGAGGAGCCTACGAGGATGTCCTTACCAACAGAGAGGGACTGGTTAGAGATGTGAAGGTTGGGGGCAGCCTTGGCTGCAGTGACCATGGGATGGTGGAGCTCAGGATCCTGCAGGAAAGAATTAAGACAACAAGCAGGATTGCAACCCTGGACTTCAGAAGAGCAGACGTTGGGCTCTTCAGAGTCCTCCTTGGAGGAATCTCATGGGTTAAGGCCCTAGAAGGAAGGGGGGTCCAGGAGAGCTGGCTAATATTCAAACATCACTTCCTCCAAGCACAAGAGCGGTGCATCCCTATGAGTAAGAAGTACAACAAAAGGGGCAGGAGACCTGCATGGGTGGGCAAGGAGCTCTTGGCCAAATTCAGACAGAAGAAGAAAGCACACAGACTGTGGAAGAGGGAACAGGTTACTTGGGAGATTTATAGGAATGCAGTCAGAGTATATAGAGATGCAGCAAGGAAGGCTAAGGCCCTGTTGGAAATGAGTCTGGCAAGGGATGTCAAGGACAACAGGAAGGGCTTCTTCAAATACATCAGCAGCAAGAGGAGGACTAGGGAAAATGTGGGCCTGCTACTGAATGGGGCGGGGGCCCTGGTGACAAGGGATACAGAGAAGGCAGAATTACTGAATGCCTTCTTTGCTTCAGTCTACACTGCTAAGGGCAGCCCTCAGGAATCCTGTAGCCTGGACATGAGGGAGAAAGTCTGGAGAAGGGAAGAGTTTCCTTTGGTTGAGGAGGATAGGATTAGAGACCTTCTGGGAAGGCTAGACATCCACAAATCCATGGGCCTGGATGGGATGCACCCATGGGTATGGAGGAAGCTGGCGGATGTTGTCGCCAGGCCACTCTCCATCATCTTTGAAAGGTCCCAGAGAACTGGAGAGGCGCCTGAGGACTGGAAGAAAGCCAGTGTCACTCCAGTCTTCAAGAAGGGCAAGAAGGAGGACCCAGGCAACTATAGGCCAGTCAGCCTCACCTCCATCCCTGGAAAGGTGACGGAACAGCTCATTCTGGATGTCATCTCCAGACATATGGAGGAGAAGAAGGTGATCAGGAGCAGTCAGCATGGATTCACCAAGGGGAAATCCTGCCTAACCAATCTGATAGCCTTCTATGATGGAATGATTGGCTGGGTAGATGAGGGAAGAGCGGTTGACATTTTGTACCTCAACTTCAGCAAGGCTTTTGACACTGTCTCCCATAACATCCTCCTAGAGAAGCTCAGGAAGTGTGAGTTAGATGAGTGGACAGTGCAGTGGATTGAGAACTGGCTGAAAGGCAGAGCTCAGAGGGTCGTCATCAGTGGCGTGGAGTCTAGTTGGAGGCCTGTGCTAGTGGCATCCCCCAGGGATCAGTACTGGGTCCCATCCTGTTCAACTTTTTCATCAATGACCTGGATGAGGGGACAGAGTGCCTCCTAGGCAAGTTTGCTGATGATACCAAGCTGGGAGGAGCGGCTGACACACCTGAGGGCTGTGGTGCCATGCAGAGAGACCTGGGCAGGCTGGAGAGCTGGGCAGAGAGGAACCTCCTGAGGTTAAACAAGGGCAAGTGCAGAGTCCGGCACCTAGGGAGAAATAACCCTAGGCACCAGTACAAGCTGGGGGCTGACCTGCTGGAGAGCAGCTCTGCAGAGAAGGACCTGGGAGTGCTGGTGGATGACAAGTTGACCATGAGCCAGCAATGTGCCCTTGTGGCCAAGAAGGCCAATGGTCTCCTGGGGTGCATTAGGCAGAGTGTTGCCAGCAGGTCAAGGGAGGTGATCCTGCCCCTCTCCTCAGCCCTGGGGAGGCCTCATCTGGAGTGCTGTGTCCAGTTCTGGGCTCCCCAGGACAAGAGAGACATGAAGCTACTGGAGAGAGTCCAGCGTAGGGCTACAAAGATGACCAGAGGGCTGGAGCACTTGCCCTATGAAGAACGGCTGCGAGAGCTGGGCCTATTTAGCCTGGGGAAGAGAAGGCTGAGGGGGGATCTTATCAATGTGTACAAGTACCTGAAGGGAGGGTGTCAAGGTGACGGGGACAAACTCTTTCCAGTTGTCCCATGTGACAGGACAAAAGGCAATGGGCAGAAATTGAAGCACAGGAAGTTCTGCCAGACCGTGAGGGGGAATTTCTTCCCTGTGAGAGTGACGGAGCACTGGACCAGGTTGCCCAGAGAGGTTGTGGAGTCTCCTTCTCTGGAGATCTTCAAGGCCTGCCTGGATGCAACCCTGGCTAACATGCGCTAGGTGACCCTGCTGAGTGGGGACGTTGGACTAGATGGACCAGAGGTCCCTTCTATCCTTACTGATTCTATGATTCTATGATTCTATACATATAGCCTGCAAAAATGTGACCATTCATTTCGCTGCTTGTGTATGTGTGTATTTGTGCTGGTGGTGGCAAGTTTGGTTTTATGTATGATCTCATGTTGCAAAATTCACCTCTGCATATATGTTTTCTTAATGCTCTGGAGAGTTCAGATCAGCATTCTGGCAGGGTCAGTGCCTGGGATTAAAATGTTATTTTAAATTGTTAAAATAGACGTGATTTAAAAACACCTCCTCCCTTCCAGCAGTTTGTAAATATTCTCTAAATGCTGGAGAATAGGCAGAAGCAGGAACGTAAATTTGCAGCTATTATACAACCTGATGTTTGCTAGAATTACAATAACGTCCTTCTCCCTAATACTAGGCCCTTTAGCAGAAGTATTTTCTGGACAGAATATATGCTTTTTGGAGATCTCATGCCTCTTTGTGCTTACAGGGCAAGTTGATTGTCAGAAAAAGAGGAAAAAAAGCTTTGACAAATCACAGGTCATAACAAAATCTATACAATAGTGTAGTAGTGCATTCAGGTAGTTCCCACAAAAAGCCAATACTTAAAACTGTATATTATAAAAATCAAGACTCCTGGAAGGAGCAGTGCCATGTCCAGTTTTGGGCTCCACAGTATAAGATAAGCATGGAGCTACTGAAGCGAAAGGTCACTAGGACAATTAAGAGACTGGAGTGTCTGTCAGAAGAGGAGACATTTGTGTGTATGTGGACATACTCAAAACCATGTGCAGAAACATGCATATTGTTAGCAAAAAAAAGGCTACTGGAGAAGTTAGTAATTTAGAAAACTAATGTAGTTACAATAGCTCACTTTCAGATTTCTGCAGTTAAAAAAGAAGACTCCCACTCTACTTTATTTTTATCAATACCCTTCACAAATCAATCATGCTGGTTCTTATCATTTTAAGCTGTGTTCTGTGCTTTCACCGCTGATGTTTCTTTTTTATTTTCTGTACTCCTGACAGTTAGCAGACTTCTCTTTACATGATTCTTTTAGAAATATGATGCAAAGAAGAGATTAAAGATCAGACAGAAAAGTGCCAGAATTTACAATGAACAAAATTCATTTTATTGCTAAGGAAGGCAGCAAAATGGGAACCTCACTGTGTCACAGTTCTGTATGGTGTCATGGTTATGTGATACATAACCATGCAAATACAGTAATGATAACCCAATATTTTAATTTGTGGTGGCAGACACTTGTTCTGAGGTATCACTGAAAAGCTGGGCATTGCTACAACCAATAATGCTGCTTCACAGAACAACCTCCTTTTCCCTTTGGGAGTATGGTGGCAGCTGTCAGAGGCAAGTACTCACACAAAGACATGTCCAAGATCTGTTGTATATCACATGTTTCCAGTAATGCTGTTATCATCTCCTTCAGTCCCTATTCAGGTCCACAACATTCAAAATAATAGATCTGTGAAAACTGCTCTCATCAAATTGCTTGATCCAGTTCACAAGCCTCTTGTCAAGCCACTTAATTACAAGTGGATGATCTGTTCCCTCATCTTTACAAATGCTTAAAAAAAGATCTTCAAGCCTTAGCTGAAAGTGAGAAGCTGCAGGTTTTGTTGTTCAGCTCCTCTCCAACCTCCCCAAGAAAAACGTGCACCAAAAAAACAACATGTTGTTCAGTTTATAAACTATGACCGTGCATGAGAGCTCCCATAGGTATACAGTTAGTTTATGGCCTCCTCTGCAATGACTGAATACATAGGGGACAGGAAACTCAACACTAATTGATGTGAAAACTTACAACATATAAAATAGCCCATTCAAAACCCTCCTTCCCTAAATCAGTTAATAGGAGGCTCTCTGAAATGTAGAAAAGAGTAACTGGCTTCTTAATGATTTTTTTTCAGTCATAGGACAGGAAGATGGATGATTATTATCTTTCTTGTTTAATTTATATGGTACTCAATAATGTGCTCCAGTTCTATCCAAAAAAATCATTGGGAATACTGTTACATCGCTCTTCTCTTATATATCTCTTCTCTCATTAGTTCTTCTTTCTTTTTTTTCCCTCTTCTTCCATCATCATCTCTAACCAATAAATATGTCCTGCTATCTCTCCCTTTCTGTTTGAAGCTTTATCTCTACCCTGATTATTTTCAGGTTAATTTGCAGACATGCTGGATCTATGTATTGAGCAGAAGAAAGAGGAGATAAGACAAACTGAAGAATATGAGGTCAACCCAAGAAAGCAAAGTTTGGGGGCATCACAGCAGGATCTGGAACAAAGCAGCAGCTCACAGGAACCTTTGTCCAAGTGGAGAGTCACAGCTGCCTGGTGAGTTCTCACAAAAGATTTCATTGTGTTTGTAGCGATGCTTGAAGAGGGGGATTTTCTTCAAACAAAAACAATCGGTCCAGGTGAAACCTGTCCTGGAAAAAAATAGAATAAAGCCATGAAAGAGGGAAGTTGGTGGGCATCTTGAGGATTAGTTTCTTTGGCAGCTCTTATGATTTGTGCATGAATAGGTTGATAAAGGTTAACTGCAGTCCAGGACTGGTCTTTCCTCAACACTAATAATGCACAAGAAGGCTCTCTCTGCCTTCAGATGCCAGGCTCAACATCTGACTTAATTTCTACCATAATTAACTAGCATTTTAGGAGTTTAAGAGCATGATCTAAACTTCCAAATATTTCTCTATACAAAAATACCGCGAAATGACAAAAACTGTACAACAAATGAGACATCTATAAAGATTAAAAAATACGTAGGGCACTCCCATTGTATCAAATGTGTGGGAGACACTCTTCAAGAAAAGAGATTGTATATTTGGCTGTGTCTCTACTGTGGGACTTGGGACCACATCCCAGATCCTAAATAAGAGCATCTCAGTTAGTTCATTACTCATGGTTCTGACTCCATATTGTACATTTACTTTCTCTCCTCTCTCTTGTCAGCCTCACTGTGCACACAGGAAGCCCTGAGGGTAGACCCAGAAGAAAAACTGGAAGTGGGGCCACAGAGCCCCACAGTCTAGATGTGGCCATTGAGTACTTGGCTGGCAATTACAGGACAGCAATTGCTGTGTGATTTGGGGCACTGTATACTTCTAGCAATACAGAACTGATTCTGGAGCTAGATTTTTTTCTCTTATTTACACAGATATTTCATTAGAAATAACTCTTTTAACACTGATAGAGTACTTTCAAACTAAAGTAGGTGTAATTGAGAGCAGAATTTAGTATTAGAGTTTGACATACAGAAACAGCAACTGTAAATTGCCATATTATGAATGTAATTCTCTTAGACCACATTCATTCCTGCATAAATCTATTCAAATCAATAGAATTACACTGGAGATTAATTCAACCCCTTAAATTTCACCACACTGAAAATAATTATAGTGGCCTATGACTATAATATATTCATTTTCCAGTGGGAGAAATTTGCCAATATGTAATATAGTCTCATGTACCTGACTGCACATTACCTCTAAAGCTGTGAGAGTCGGCAAGAATGGTAAATCTGAGGAGGCCATGCTGTTTAGGCTGGAAAAGGGCCAGCTACATCATTAGCTGAGCACAGAGGCTGCCTTCAAAATGGATGCACAAAATGGATGTTGGAATGGTACAACATATGTTGATTACTGAATCTCAAGGCTTCTTTGCTGTTGTTTCAGCAAAACTCTTCAGGTAAAGGGCCCCAGTCCTAAGAGGGCCACCACAACTGCAATTCCTGCTGACCGCACTAGGAGTTGGAAGTGCAGTGCGGGAGGCAAGGAAAATGTCTCTGAAAACTCCGGGATTTGTTCTAGTCACACATCCCTGATGTGTAACTGGAGAAGTTTCTTTAGAGTCAGTAGAGAACTGCAGACATACAAAACTGATATAAGCTTGGTCTTAACAAAAGATTTTAAGATTGGATGTCATATTCATCTTCTGTTTGTGTTTTACTTGATAGTTTTTATATTACCTAAGATTATCAGTAATGTTCTGAAAGATAGAAGTAGGAAACACTGAGCTTCTGAGAAAAGGAAGCACTTAAATCCCTTTATTCCCACTAGCCAGAAATTCACTTGTGAAGTAAACTGCCCACAAATATTTTAAAGAAATGGGAAAAAAGCAACCATTCCCTCAAAAGTTCATTTAACATTTTAGTTCAAATTTCAACAACAGAAAGGCAATAATTCCAGAATCCAAAATGCAATTTTAGAAAATCGAAGCTTTCCATTTTTTTCAGTCAGAAATTCAGTTTTTCAGATTTTGATATCCTACACTCTCCTTTTTTTTTTCTTTTTTTTTTTCTTTTTTTTTTAATTAGCACTGAAATCAGAGTATGTTTCAATTGTTTGGGGGGTGAGGGCAAGTTGATCAAAAGAAAAGTTTCATGACTTTGATTTCTCCTTCAAAGAGAACTTTTTCATTTCTAAAAATGTCAATAACAACTTTAAAATCAGTGGTATGGTGAGTCAGTGGGGCCACTTAGGAAATAATCAGTTGTTGAGAAGCAGGGATTGTGACAAAAGAAGTGATTTTATCCTGGGCTTTGAAGAATTATGGGTATTTTTAGAGACTAGTACACATTGCAAAAAAATCTTGTCTTCTAGGTTTTTGTGCTAGATTTGGAGACCTCCTAAAGGATCTTTCCCAACTTTCTAATGTGTTGTTTATATGCTATCCTTTTTCCTCAGAGATTTGTTCTCCAGCCTGGGTGCCACCTAGGTACCATCACCAGTTTAAGAAAGGCTTGACTTCATGGTACAAATAACTTTTGGAGCATGTAGAACTAGATGTCATCACATTGCAACATTTTAGTACAGGGTGATGATATTCTGTTTTGACACAGTGTCATCACGTTGCATCCCAGTAGGAAGATGTTTTGACACAAAGTGCTGACAAAACATCAAAATGTTAACAATTGCGCTTTAATATTCATGTCTTATGTGATGCCTGGAGAATACTAATTGATAACAGCAAGATAGAGGACCAGTAAAGATTGCAGTTAAATATATTTATTTAAATTTTAAATAAGCAAATTCCTACCGAATATTCTTACCCTAGTGACGATGAACACATATCCTCCCTAAGATCTATTAAATAGGCTGCTACCCACCCAGTATTGTAATTGCCTTAAAAAAAAGAAAGAAAAAAAAGAAAAAAGAATTCTCTTTCACACAATAGACAAAGAAAAATAATGATCAGAAATAACATCATGAAAAAAGCATGCTCTTTCTATGAGAGATTTGAAGAAGCATTTAGTAGAAACTACAGTAACTGTTTATATATGAAGGAACAGTCCTGTGGTGAAGAGAATTGTGTCTTCTAAGAAACATCCCAAGATTTTGGGGTGTGGGGCATGGTGAAGGGAGGAGAGATTTGAAGCTGAACATAATAAGCAAGAAACCAGCTCGCTTAGGGTACATTTAGCTGGTCTGCCCAGAAACCTATTGCTGAGCATCCTGCACAGGCAAACAGCCAAGCAAATAGGAGAACCACAAGGGTTTTTCACCCTACAACTGAAAGCAGCTACTTTATCTTAACTTAGGTATTAGCAAAGGCCACAGTCTGAGTTCCTCATTGTGTTTTGTGGAAGGAATGGATAAAAAAAACATGGGCAGGCTGTACTGGGAAATAGACCTTTAGCCTGTAAAAGCGGTGTGCAGAGCATTAACAGGAGCTGGGACAGAGAAGCTGCAGAGGCTGTCGAGCAGCCAGGCTGGGAGAAGCAGCAGCCTGACACGTGTCTGAAGGCAGGATCTGTACCGTCACATTCTGCCTGCCGCCCGACCTGTTCCCACACAGCACCAGCACAGAAAGCTGCACAATATCTATTCATGGTATCTCTCGAGGTTTCATTTACTTTTATCAATCAGCCAAGCTGTATTAATGTTAATAAACCAGTAAATTAATATTTTGCCATACAGCATGATTAATATATGACATGAAACTTACCTGGTGTTTTAAGATGAACATTCCCTGAAACCATCGATAGTTCGAGACCTGCAGCTGTTTCCCTATCTTGTAACTACTCTCCTCCTTATGAATGTAAATTTGTGATGACAGTGTTCACCCAAAAGAAGGCAACATATTCAGAAATGTCAAATGACTGAAGCAATTTTCAAACCACAGGTATGCCTGAGTAATACAGGTTAGCATAAGCATAAAATTATCCCCTGTCATCTGCAAATACACATATATTATGCATGCAAATCAGTTCTGCTTTGTGAATAGAACTATTGATTTCTTTGGATCTATCAAATGATTAAAAATTACTTACATGCATAAATGTGTGCCAAATTACTTACTTGCATAAATGTGTGCAAGTAAAACCTGTGCCTGGAAAAGTTACTCTTTCCTCATGAATTTTCATTAGCTGTATAACAGTGTAGGCTCATTATTGTTTTAGCATTGAATTACTTGCACAAATTTTCATAAATGTCAAAATTGTCTTTGTCTAAAAGATGAGAGCCAAGAAGAGACTCACATGTTCTCATGCTCTGAAACAAACAATATATTATTCTAAAGGATTATCATTAATGTAAGATTTGGTCTGGTGCCTATTTCTCCAAGGATTAGTTTTTCCAAAGTTTCTTGCACGTGTTTAAGTTGTATTTGAATATAATGAATGACTGTCATGAGGAATAGCCATAATCAGCAGTCTATGCTGAATGTGTCCTGCACTGTTACAGGCTGAATCCTGTAATAGATCAGCACCTTCATTTCTTATTGACTTCTCTAGGAGTCGAGGGGCTTGAAACAAAAGCTGACTAGATGATGACAATTCCATTCTATGTCAAAACATTTTTCTAGTTTCACACTGAAATGTCCATTACTATAGTGAAACCTGAGCTGTTCAGCTAGGATCCTGAGTAGCCCTTCTTGATTTGAAATAGAAGCTTTACTTCCATATCATTTTGAATCTGGTAAAGAAAGAGGTGAAGTTACCTCTCCCAGTTGAATACAGTAGAATGCAAGAGAGTCTCTTATTTCCAGAAAACAAGAAGAATTGCAGCTTAAAACTTCATAGGAGAAAAATGAACCTTAGGATTTTTGCCTATGTAACTTGTAGGTGCTGAATTGCAGCTCTTTGCCATGTTCTGGGCCCCTGGGTGCTGTACAGTAGTGGTGTTGCCACTGCAGCATACAAGGGACCCTTCAGAAATGCCCTGGTTACACCCATGTGGCCAAGGAGCATGGCTGGAGTGTGTGTTATGTACTCTACTCTTCACTCAGGGTAGCATAATGCACGAGTCTGCACCACCACATTGCCCATGTGGGCAAGAGGTGGACTAGCACTCAAATTCCCATCAAGAAGTTTCCAGTGTGGCAGTATAGGCGCACCCTTAAGACAATTTCAGAAGTCTTTTCTGGAGGCAGTTTGTAGATAACAACTAATTAGACTTTTATGAAAATTAAGTGATAAAATATATTCTTCAGGGCTGGGATCCTTAGCAGGTGGATATAGCTATAGCACACCATTAGTTAGAGAAGTGTGGGAGAGTTTCAGGCCCTTTCTCTTCCTCTACTCCTTTCTGCTTCCTGATGCAGTGAAGTATCCAGGCCTGCCTTCACATGCCATGTAGAGCTGATCTGCATATGCTCAGCAAGTTTGATACATCCAGCATATCACACATGTGCTGGCCATCTGTACAGTGCCTACACAGGAGGTTCAGCAAGCCTTCGTATTTCTGCTTGTGATTTCCTGGACAAAGAAATGGGAGCTGTATCCGCATACACTCACATCATATTGACTTTGTGTGACTATGCACTTGGCCAAGTCTATTAGGGGCTGAGCCCAGCTGTCAGATCCATTGACTTCTGTGGGGCCAGCTCATTTTAAGATGTGGAGCTTTTTCTTTTCATCTCTAGTTGTTCTGTCTGTGCCTGCGTTGATTGTCGTTTGACTTGTCTTTCAGAGCTCAGCCAGACTGAGGAAGCAGTTTCCCTCTGCAACTGCCACCCTGTTAAAGGTCTCTGAGTAAATCCTCTCACTTACTCAATTATCCATTCACTGAAGTGATTTGCACAGTTGTGGGCAGGGATAACCTAACTCCCAGCGCACAGCATTCATTTATCAGGTGAAATGAGGCAAAGAAAGCAAGGTCAGCAAGTGTCCATGCTGCTTACAAGCTGCAGAGCCCTCAAGCCTGTCATTGCCCAGATTACTTAAAACTCATTCCATTCCTAGCATACAATCCTTTTTATCAGCTGGTGCAAGAGGAAGCTTATTAGCCTTTGTCACCACATCCAAGAGAGCAGTAGATGCTATAGACGAAAGCCACAGCAGGGAAAGCAGTATCAGCATTAGCAAAATAGGGTTTCTTCAGTGTTCAAGCATTCTCATCTCTTGATAAGTTTGATGGAAATCAACACTGGGAGGAAGAAAAGTCAGAAACAGGCAGATGGAAAATGATTGCTTAAAGATTGTTCAGTTTTTGATCCTTGGGCAAGCAAAAGCAATAAAGCTTTATCAGTGACCTTAGGATTTTTTAGTGATTCCTTTTAGCCTAGTTTCTTGTGGAAATGAATTAACTGTGGCCGTACTGTCTATCTGCTTTCTTCTCTTATTCCTAATAACTTTTAACTCAGAGGCCTATTTCTACCAACACTCACAGAAAAATAGGGATCTTTAAAGTTTCCTCTAATGTTGTTAATATTGCCAGAGGAGCAAGTTATCTATTTCTTTTGTCTAGTTTTTCTGTGCTACCTGCAACAAATAAACAAGTTAGGGATTTTATACACCATTTTTATCTGTGTTCTTGATGGCAGCACATGAGATGAGAGTTTAGTGTTTTTTTCTTTTTTTCTTTTTTTCTTTTTTTCTTTTTTTCTTTTTTTTTCCAATGAACAGCTCAAGACACACATATTTTGGGAAAAAGCACTCAAACAGGTTCTAAGCCACTTTCAACGGGCCCTGCTGCCGTGAAGGTGATAAGAGTTTTGAGAAATGATGTTTCAAACATCACCACAGAGCTACTTCATAGTTCTCAGGAACTGAGAAACTTGTGTGGGCTTGTGTGGGCTATCAGGACTCTTTTACAAGCTCAGTGCACCTTTGTAGTTAAAGAATAAAGGATCAGCGAGAGGCCTACTAATGAGGAGAATACATGTGTCTTCGGCTAGTCTGAGAAGCTTAGATGTCTCTCTTGGAAGTTTTATTGACGTTTACTTGACAGATTGTTGATGTTTGGCTATTGAATGGTAATTCTCAAATTATCTATCTCATAATTTGTGGCTGAATTTGGCACTCAAGGTTGGTATGCAAAGAGATTACATCAGCTTTCAAGGTCATGAAAATAAACTGATTACAGTCATATAGACCATGTCTGGCTATTCCTCTTTTCCTACTTTCAAAGGATACCAGTAGGTCTGCTTGTCCTAACATCAAACCTATCAGATTTCTTTTGGTTTAAATACAAATGCTGTTTTTTGCCTCTTATCCTTCCTTACGAACAGGCAGGGTACTCTGGACTTGATTCCACTGTTCTCATTCGCACATACACCTGCAAAGTGGGCAAGGTAGAAGAATAGCTAAATATGCATGTACTTCTCAGGCTGGTGGTGAGTGTGTTCCCCAGCTGAGAAGATAATGGAGGTATGAGGGATGAAGGAACCATAACCCTACAGGATAAAGACTGGAGCTGTATCTGTGCTGTAGCTCTTTCACAGAAATTGATAGAGCTTTTTTTTTTTTTTTTTTTTTTTTTTTTTTTAGCATAAAACAAGCATTTGCTTAAGAGAAATTTTGGGGCTTCATCCATTTGCTAAGGCTCTTTTGATGTGGTGCTTTGTATTCTACTGCCTTTCTTTTGCTTGTCTCTGAAATAATCTTTTTAGTATAGAGCTAGCATGAGCATTGAAGTGGGAAATATTGGATGAAAGAAAACTAAAGGTCAACTATAGTCTGATTTCTTTCAGGACAGCACCTTAAGGCAGCTAAAGTCAATGGGAATCTCACCTCTGTTCTGGTGAGCTCTTGCAGATCAGCTTTGCTCCTGTTGGAATAGTAGTGTGTAAGTAGGATACAAGGAATTGGATAACAAAACACAGGAAACATATTCAGTTCCTTGCTCCATGTTTCTGAGCCCTTCCTTTTCTCCGTGTCTCATCCTTTTTCACTTCTATTTGATGGCGAGTACTTTACAGCTGATATTATTTCCTACCGTGTATACATTCAGTGCACAATGAGGCCCTGATCTCAGAAAATGTCTAGTGGCAAGGGTAAAAAGATGCAGAGCAAAAGTTTCAATTTCTTTCTGGAACTGTATATTCTGGTGATGATGAAAATATGCCAAGGGCTAAGGTTGCACAGAGTCACACTGAAACCAAAGCAAATATTCGAAGTCCAAACATATAACTTCCTCTCCCTCCGTGCAAAAATGTTGAATTCCCTCTTCTGCTCATATGCAGAGAATTTTAGAAGGGTTTCATTCCAGCTCAGTTTTTTCTCATTTACTATAGACTGGATCTGTTCCTCTCTTCATTAATGTACAGTTTTGAAGGTTGTTGTCAGTAAGGATGAAGCAAGGCACCAAACTAAAAAAAGACCAAATCACACACACACATGCACACAAACAAAAAACAACAAAAAAAGATTATCATCAGTAGCATTTTCTGGCCTGGCAGACTCTGAGAAAGCCATGTATTTTTCATGCATGAGGCAAATGCAAGATCTCGCTTTAAGGACTAGAGTTTTGATAGAAATCTTAGAGTCCTAGAGCACTCATCCTGTCAAATGCTAAATATCTTTGATGAATATGGAGTGCAATGTGAACACAGATGACAGAGTAGGCGCTTAGAAAGTACAAAACAAAACAAAAAAATCCTAACCCTTGGACTGTGAGATTAAGCAGATAGGATGATACTACACAGAACTCCAAAGATACTACATGTGCAGACATGCACTAAATCACAGCCTTTTATAAAGTCTTGCAGCCTGCCATTTGAGATCTATCATCAGCTCTGGTGAAAATGATGGACTATCTCATGAGTGGGTGCAGTGCCAGGCTAACTAATGCGTATGAATGTAAATAGGCAAGAGATTACACAGAAGCTTCAGATTTGGGCTCGCTCAGGTCATAGGTGACATTGAGGAACGTGGAAACTTTCTTGTTGTTTCTGTGGTTTCCAACCCCTTGGCATCAGCACATACGTTTTCCGTGTCTATCTGGGATGGATTAGTATGAAAGAATTATAAAATAGCTCTTATGGGCACAGAAGAGAGACTTTTCAACTCCAGCTTCTGTCAGAGCCTCCAGAAAGAAAGATGAAGGATGGAGAGACAAGAACATACGCTGAAACCACTTCTCTCCCTCTTTCTTCAGTGCAGACCCCATTTGCAGATGGCAGAGGTCTGGGTGCCTTCACTCAGCCACATGTCTGCATTGAAAAGGTGTGGAGGATACAGAGCTTATTCCTCAGGAAAGTCTTCTCACAGGCAAGCACTGCTGATGCATAAGGCCTTCTGTGTGGTCACTATGTGACCAAGTGATTTTCTGTTAGTGGGTAGAGATTATTCTAGTGGCTTTAGCTTCTCGAATTAAAAGCAACTTGCTTGAGCAGTGATCTGTTTATTTAATCATTTGCCACACAGTAGGTATAGCTGTCAAATGATAAAAATTCACCTCACTGTCAGCCAAAACTGAATTTTTGCAAATTCTTATTTTTAATCTTGCTTCATCTTTGCAGAATTAAATACCTCTTGATATAAGATCTTTTTCTTTCTCAAGGTTCCTGAGATGAAACGTGCTGCAACTTTAGAGTCAAGTTCATGCTTGTCTCTCATTATATTATTCTTTTTTAAGGCACCGGGTCAAATTCTGTCCTCACTTACTCTCATGCAACCGCAGAGACTTCAGTGTGGCTGCAATCGAGGATGGAATCTGACCCATCATGTTTGTTTTTAATTGGAATATGCATGACTTAATGTTGCCTTCTATTTTATTATAATCTCCCTAGATAGTCTGAAGAATCAGATGTTGAATCTCAAGAGATTTCTTCTCAGTGAAGTATTCTAAATATGTCAGAAAAAATGTTTTGTCAATTCCAATCTGTTGATTCACCCCCGCCAGCTGGCTGGCCAGGCTCAACCACTACATATTACCATACAAACTGGGAGGTCGGAGTTGGGAGCATGCAGGCAGCATGGTGGGGCCATGTGCTAGAGCAGATTGGATGGATTCCACATATTGTAGTAGATGATGTGTTTGGTCTTCTGAGGAAAGAGAAGGTTGCAAGCCAACCATTGCTCAGGACTTCATTTAAACTGACTGCAGCAGAGAGAATTTGGAGTTAAGGCTTATTCCCATGTTATTACCTTGGCTAGATTCCTCCCTTTCTTTCTACCAGAAGCATCAGAGTTGTGGTGCACCTCTGAAGATGGAGAAACTGGCAGCTCTGTCTAGCAAATGTCCAGATCTACTAGCAGCTACTGAAATGTCCCACATGAAACAAATTTCCTCCATCGAAAAAGATCACAGTCATGAGCACTTAAAACAACTGCCTTTCATGAGAGTCGATATATTTTTTATCATTCTTTAAAATGAAAAAGATCAGAACTTAGACTTTTAAATGGCTAGTCATAATTACAGGTAATTTGACTTTTTTTGTTTGATTGTTTGATTGGTTGGTTGGTTTTTGCAGTACAAATCCAAGTCCTGCACATCTGGAAATGGTCTCTAAATTCATCATTCATGATCATAGCTGAATCTTCGTTTTTTAGATTACATGTATTATGATAACGAAGGAGAGAAATATTCTCGTGACTACAGCTGTTCAGAATATCTCCTTGTTTGGGGAGGCACAGAAAGGGCCACATACAGAGAAAGTGCCTGTTCTATGTTGATGTGCTTCTTTGTGGAAAAGAAGCAACATGCTCCCAGAACTATTGGAGGCCATTGATATGTTTAACAGTTTAGAAGGGAAGTGCATGTCACCAGAAGGGGATTTAAAACCATAAATCCCACTGTCTTCTAGAGATAGAAGTTCTTCCCTTTGAAACCGTATATTTATGACCAGAAGCTCTGTATATTAATGAGATTTTTAATACTAGAGATCATTGTCTTCTGAAAGTAAAGTGTTATATTTTCCATCTTTATTCAGATGTTCAGCTCTGTATATTGCCATTGCCTTGGATCATAGCCCTAAAGACCAAAACAATACTGTAGGTGCCTCAGTGCAAAATGAGCAGGGAAAACAACCAACCAAAGCACAGGAGCAGACAGAGAAAGCATTACACAAAGAGACAAACGATACAAAACAGAACCAGACTTAGACATCAGAGGTCAACCCACAAAATATTATGAGGAGTGACCATGTAAAAGAGAAAGTTCTTCCAAGGGGAATGATCACAAAATGGGTTCTGAGAAAGCTACAGGGCTCCCTCATATGGGCTCCTCCTGCAATGTGTACCCCTTGCTGTGTTCTACATTAAACTTAGGCATATACAGGGCACACAATAAGAAATTAGTCATGAACCACTTCATTATTCATAGCAATTATGTTGATACGTGTTTATCTACAGAAATTCTAATTCAACTCTAATTTTAATTAAGGTGTATCATGGAAATAATGAGGGGTCATTACAATTGAAAGTAGATGCAGCAAAAATAAATGAGCATAGCTTTGTTTTGACCTTATTTTATTAGCTATTGCTTCACTTAGCAAGATATGTACCAAAATGTCTTACAGAATTAGAATCTACAAGAACAACGCATGGTCAGAACAACAGAAAAAAAGAGTGACAGAGATACTGAACTGTGGAGCTGTGAAAAGTGAAGCATGTTTCTTATCACAAATCTGATTTAGTTTGTCCTAATGCTCTAATCCTGGAAAAGTTCCTGGAAAGAAGTTTTAATAGCACCTGTTCTCAGGCCATGGTAGTAAATGCATATGTTTCTAAATATTAAAGCGCAGCATCAGCGTCAGCCAAATTGATTTCAATGGCTACAGCATCTATCTTCTTACAAGGGATCTGTTTCAAATTTTCTTTTGCCTTCTAGTGGTCACTGATTTATGCTCAGGGTTGTCACTGTTAGTATGCATGCTGTCTAAGATCTGAAAAGAAGAAATACTTTTTCTCATGGGAAATGATAGTGAGCAAAGTAGATGCTTAAGTTATGCTTATTAATAAGTGTGATTTGATATTCAAAAGTAAGCATTGTCCAGAAGAATCCTCCTTTCTGCAAGCAAAGGAATCACATGGCTCATCCTTAATGTATAAGAAATATATACTCACATCCATAAGGTGATTTTTATGTCTCTAGATATTTCCAGTGTCTTCCAATCTAATCTAAGTTTATTTTGTCTTACTTGCTTACATACTAAAAATACTTGAGTATTTTTAATATGAGATTTATGCTAGTCTTGTCCAAGACTTAAAATACCAAAGTCCATGTCAAAACTAGTCACAGTCGGAATGAAAGAAAGAAAGGTAACTCCCCTTGCAGTATACAGCTCTCCGAGGTGGTTATGTCCCAAGGACAGATCCTGCCACTGGCCAGTTCATGCTGGATGGCCTTTATTCAGGAAGGTTTCAACCTCTGTGACTGAAACAAAACATCCTCGAGGAACTTATGAATACGTCCATTTACTCCCCGCCTTAAACACTTCTAAAACATTAACCTGAAGCGTAAACGTTTCTGCCTTTCATTTCCTTGGGGATGACAGGAGAGAGAGACTGAGACTGATTGCAAAAGCTGTAGTGCTTGTCTGAAGTTTTGAGCCTGACTCTGGTCAGTCCCCAGGTGACCAACTAATGAAAATAATTCAAACTTTACCAAAACAAGAGCCATTTATAATGTGGAAATTCTAGACAGACAGCTCCACAAAACCCTGGGAACAAACATGGAGATAAATCTTTACAAGAAAAAAACCCAACCACACTACTCACAAGGTCAATTCTAAATAGCAGAGTGGGGCACAGCCCCCACATGTGGCAGAAAATTGGTTGGTATTAGCTCTTTCTTAAATACATCCATACCTGTCTACTTGTTCCTCTGGAGTCATGTGGTATAAGGAAACATTTGGCTTTGGAATATCAGACAGCCTTTCCAAGCACATGCCTTTTAAATAGGTAAACTTTCAGATTATTCTTAAGAACAATTTCTTTAACTGCAAGTGAAGGAGGAAGAAATGAACCACAGAAAACAGACAGAAAAGCTCTGGTTTCAAATAAGCACAACATGGCCCTAAAGTAAGACACTGAACAGATCAAGAATCAAGATTTATTTTAAGGGCTGTTCCACCTAAGAGGTAATGATTATTGTTATGACTCACATTCTCCTGTGCACCAGAAGGGAGGAAGTCCTTATAGTTGAATAAAGTAAAATCTGATTTTTCATCATCACCTTGAACTTTGATTTATAACTGAGGAATACTTACTTCATAAACACCACATGTAGATTGTAGTGTGTAATAAGACAAACTAGTAGAAACGGTATTTAGATCCCTGGGAACTTGCATGAAGAAGGACACTTTCCTTCCAATGTGCTAGAGGTCCCCACCAACAAAGCCAGAACCTCCCAAAGATTTAAAAAAAAAAAAAAAAAAAAAAGGAAAATGGTATACGTACTATGGCACACAGGTTTTTCAAGCTAGTACCTCGTGAGCACAGCTGGAGATAACCATTGATGGGAACTGACAGCACCCAGGAAAGGTGTCAACATGGGAGAATGTGCTGCCTCTGCAGCAGCACCCAGGGAGTCATTGCCCCAAGGGTGCCAGGGGCTGTTGAATCAAGGGGCCTGTAGTTATGAGAAAAGGGCATACGAAGTCTTGCAGGCTTGTGACCTTGTGCCAGATCTCAGCTCTGCTGTCTGCTATTTCTATGTCACAGCACTTAGAAACCAAAACCCTCTCCTCAGGCATGCACATTCCATGTAAATATGTACACTTGCACAGCTAGTGTACCAAGCAGAGTGGGTATGCAAGCTCATTTTAGGCAGCTTCAGAAATAGGCCTAAATACAGATGACCCGATTTTATCCTTAGAGATGCCTTATCTTTCTAAAGCAAGTTGTCAAAATACATGCTAATCTATCTCTAATCAGAGTATTTATGATCTTTCCTACCAGAACTACAGGAAACTAGGACTCTTGATCTGCAATATCCCAGTGCTCTGACCAAACCACAGGGAAAATATCAAGAATCAAGATTTATTCTAAGGGCTGTTCCATGTAAGAGGTAGTGATTATTGTTACGACTCACATTCTCCTGTGCACCAGAAGGGAGGAAGTCCTTATAGTTGAATAAAGTAGAATCTGATTTTTCATCATCACCTTGAACTTTGATTTATAACTGAGGAATGCTTACTTCATAAACACCACATGTAGATTGTGGTGTGTAATATGACAAACTAGTGGAAATGGTATTTTGTTAATTTGACACACACTTTGACTCTCAATACTCTACATGGGCATGCCTGAAAACCAAGCAATAAGGAACAGGTTAGAAGTGGTCCCCAAACTTCCATCAAGTTGTCCTGAGATGCTGTCCCAGATGCAGTATAAACTGTTATGAAGGCTCTTTTCTCCAGGTAAGTCTACTTAAAGGCCTTATCTAAGTCTTTATAAAGTATAGGTATCATTTATATTAGACAAAGTTTTTATAAAGAGTTTGTAAATAAAAAGTCTTTAGAGAACTATGAGACTAAAGTCTTCAGACTATGGAACTAACTATTCTTTCTTTTTATTAACTTTGACATATATATATATATAAAAAAAATTATATATAAAATATATGTATTATATACATACCTGTTATATGTATATCTATTATATACATATTTGTACATCTTGCCATTTATTAGTACTTTATTTTTTAATAGCTGTCTTCTGAGCATTTGCCAAGAACACTTCAAAGACCTGAATTACATTTCTACTTCCTGTGGAAATGCACTAATTGGAAAATTGTTTTTTCAGCTATTATTGCCTTCTGAGATGGTTAGAGGATAGCCTTAGATGTGTACTAATAAACAAGATTGTAAAAATTATTAAGGAGTTACGCTGAATAATATCCTGGTTCCATGCCTTACAGCTAAGTCAAATAACTTTCTTTTGGGGAAATGGTTCCAAAGAAAACTAGTTATCCTATTCTTGCTGCTTTATAGGCTGAACAAAATTTCTGTCTTCTAAATTCTCATTATGGAAAGAGAATTATTTCTGATGGAGAATTCTCACTTTAAACAAAATTCCTAAATGCTGATTACTGCAGCACGTTATATGGTGACATAAAAGTGTGGCATGATGCATTTCTGCCTACAGTATCTCATGAAAACTGTTTTCATAATACATATAGTCCAAAAACCACTGCTGGAAGTTAGTTCAGGGCTTGTGTTTCCAGGTGTCCAGAATTATTTTGACAGGGCTCATTTCATCACATTATTAAAACTGCCACGAATTAGCAACATGAAATGAAAATAGGAGTAAAACCCCGGAGAGAGTCTAATAGTGTAATTCTACTGCTTTCTAGTTTCCCTGAGCACAGCTGTCAAGAAGACATCACAAGCACAGGAATTCAGGAAAAAAAAAAAAAAAAAAAAAAAAACACACACAAAGACCTTTGGTGCCTATGTGCAAGGGAAGAAATATGTTAAACTAAAAGTTTTTTAAATTGGTCAGAGGAGTTTGGAAAAATTTTGACAGTCAGTTACTTCTTTTTCAGTACAAGATCTCTCATTTTTAAACTAAGAGGTTTCATTCTTTACTTAGTACTAGCCATCTTAGGGCAAAAATACTATTTTTACCATGAAAAAAGTGGTTAACTTGTTTACCTTAACTCACGGCATATATATTAAAACAGTTTCACTGTCAATATGACCACATTTTAGATTAGTACGTAATTATGCACAATGCATACATAATTGTGAACAACATATATTTTGTCATTATGACAGAGAGAAACCAGTATCCCTGTGGTGAAGATTGAACAGAAACTCTGGCCCTGAGCTTCAGTTTCATCAAATATAGCCTGTACATTATCTCCTTTTTCAAAGGGAGCTTCATCTGAATGTTCCTACTAATACAGGTGGGAAGAAAATTGGATTTAAAAGGAATAAGAAAGGTTTTCAAATAATTTCTTTAATTTAATATCTGTTTGAGGTTAATTGACTTTTCAAAATTATGTCTTAGAAATTGATTACCAAAAGTAAGGTAATTGCCACTGAATGTCTTTTTAGTAGTGTATGCCCCAGTCTAAATTAATATAACAAAGAGCTATACACATACCAATTATTTCCCATCCTTCCAAGGAGCAGTAGTGATGGATGCAGATCTATGGATGAAAACATTTCTTAAGTTTAATACGTCACTGAGATACTGATTTTAGAATGTATTGCTACCCACGCGTTTTATGGCAGTGGTAATTTCATCGACGATGTTAATATCCAAAGAAGGTCAGACACATTCTAATAGTATCTACATTTAACTAATATTATAGGTTAATCATGAGACATCTAATCATGAAGATCTTTCATTGAATATGTGCTACTACTCAAGTGGAAAACAGTAGGAAAAATCAGCATAATAAATTGCAGAGTTCACTACCAATGCCTGCTAGACGACTTTCAGGTTCCAGATGTAAACAGCTGTGATCTAGCGGTCCAGGAGGTTCCTACAGAGCATTGATGATAACTTTTTGACACAGGTGGTGGAAGAACCAAGGAGGAGAGGTGTCCTGCTGGACCTGTACTAACAAACAAAGAAGATCTGGTTGGAGATGTGAAGGCCTTGGCTGAAGTGACCAGGAGATGGTGGAGTTCAAAATTCTGTGAGGAAGAAGCAGGGCAATAAGTAGGATCACAACCCTGGACCTGAGGAGAGCAAACTTTGGCCTCTTTAGGAACCTACTTGGAGGAATCCCATGGGTTAAGACCCTAGGAAGAAGAGGGGTCAAAGAGAGATGGTTAATATTCAAGCATCACTTTCTCCAAGCTCAAGAGTGGTGCATCCCAAGGAGAAAAAAATCCAGCAATGGGGGCATGAGACCTGCATGGATGAGCAAGGAGCTCCTGGCAAAACTCAAACAGAAGAAGAAAGTATATTGAATGTGGAAAAGGGGACAGGCAACTTAGGAGGAATGTAGGAACATTGTCAGAGTATGCAGAGATGCGATGAGGAAGGCTAAGGCCTATTTGTAATTAAATCTGGAAAAGGATGTCAAGGACAACAAGAAGGCCTTCTTCAAATACATTAGTAGCAAAAGGAAGACTAGGGAAAATGTAAGCCTGCTGCTGAATGAGGTGGGTGCCCTGTTGACAAAGGATACAGAAAAGGCAGAGTTACCGAACCTTTTTTGCTTCAGTTGTTACTGCTAAGGGCAGTCCCCAGAACTTGGAGACAAGAAAGAAAGTCTGAAGAGAGGAAGACTTTCCCTTGGTCAAGGAAGATTGTGTTAGAGATCATTCAGGCAAACCTGACAGTCAAAAATCCATGGGCCAAGATGGAATGAGCCCGTAAGTACTGAGGGAGCTGATGGATATTATTGCTAGGGTGCTCTCCATCATCTTTGAAAGGTCACGGAGAACAGGAGAGATGCCTGACGACTCGAAGAAAGCCAGTGTCTCTCCAGTCTTCAAAAAGGGTGAGGAGGACCCAGGAAATTACAAGCCAGTCAGCCTTGCATCCATCCCTGAAGAGGTGATTGAACAACTCATCCTGGTTGTCATCTCAAAGGATGTGCAGGAAAAGAAGGTGATCAGGAGTACTCAGCATGAACTCACCAAGGGGAAATCATGCTTAACAAATCTGATAGCCCTCTATGATGGCATGACTGGCTGGGTAGATGACAGAAGAGAAGTGGATGTTTTCTACCTTGACTTCAGAAAGGCTTCTGACACTGTCTCCCATAACATCCTCATAGATAAGCTCAGGAAGTGTGGGTTAGACGAGTGGACAGTGAGGTGGATTGAGAACTGTCTGAAAGGCAGAGCTCAGAGGGTCATCATCAGTGGCGTGGAGTCTAGTTGGAGGCCTGTAGCTAACGGTGTCCCCCCACGGTTTGAACTCAATCCAGTCTTGTTCAATGTATTCATCAGTGACCTGGATGAGGGGACAGAGTGCCTCCTCAGCAAGTTTGCTGATGATACCAAGCTGGGAGGAGTGGCTGATACACCTGAAGGCTGTTCTGCCATTCAGAGAGACCTGGCTAGGCTGGAGAGTTGGGAGGAGAAGAATCTCATGAAGTTCAACAAAAGCAAGTGCAGAGTCCTGCCCCGGGGGAGGAATAACCCTATGCACCACTACAGGCTAGGGGGCTGACCTACTGGAAAGCAGCTCTGCTTAGTGGGCAGTCTTGGTGGACAAGTTAACCAAGAGCCAGCAGTCTGCCCTTCTGGCCAAGAAGGCCAATGATATCCTGGGGTGCAAAAGTGTTGCCAGCAGGTCGAGAAAGTTGATCCTCCTGCTCTATTCAGCCCTGGTGAGACCACATCTCGAGTACTGTGTCCAGTTCTGAGCTCCCCAGCACAAGAGAGACATGGAATTATTGGAGAGAGTCCAGCATAGGGCTACGATGATGATTAGGGATCTGGAGCATCTTCCCTACAAGGAAAGGCTGAAAGAGTTGGGCCTGTTTAGACTGGAGAAGAGAAGCCCAAGAGGGGATCTTGTCAGTGTATACAAACATCTGAAGGGAGGGTGTCAAGAGGATGGGGCCAGACTCTTTTCAGTGGTGCCAAGTGCTAGGACAGAGGGCAATGGGTACAAACTGAAACACAGGAAGTTCCACCTAAATATGAGGAAAAACTTCTTTTCTGTGAGGGTGACAAAGCAGTGGAACGGGTTGCCCAGAAAGACTGTGAAGTGTCCTTCTCTGGAGATATTCAAAACATGCCTGGACAAGATTCTGTGCAACATATTTTAGATGACCTTGCTCAGTCAGGAGGGCTGGACTGGATGATCTCTAAAGGTCCCTTCTAACCTCAGTCAGTCTGTGATTCTGAGATTCTGTGACCCAGACTCCATATGGTCAAAACTAGCATCACTGCCAGGAGACTTCAGCAGCCAAAGATGTCAGTACCACACTGATGGGTTATGTCTGTCCCTTTCCTCTGGGAAACATAGAGGTTTGAAACACTCAGTGTTCAAGACACATCTGTAGGACTTCAGTCTGGTTCTTTTGCCACCCCAAGGGGACACCCTGAGCTCAGTGGGCAGGTGCCACTGTGTCTCTTTGCCACTTCCATAACCACAACCCCTGATCAAGGGAGTGACTGCACAGCTGACCTGAAATGAAGTGCAGGTGATCACAATGATTGCAGTGGAGAAAAAGGAAGTGAAAAGCTCTTTTGAGACTAGGCAGTCTAAGCATTTCTATCTCGACTAAAACTCATCATCTCCATGGAAACTTGAGAAAACCCAGTTGCTTCAGCCCTCCCTGAACAGTACCTAATAGTCACCCCAAATGTCTTGAGTGTATCCCATTGCAACTTATCAACTCCTTTTGATCACTAGATCAGCTTGGGAATGATGGGCTGAAATCAGGGAAAGAATGAAGTCATTTTCTCATCTTTATAGGACAGGCTGAGGCTGTGCTGGCACATTATACTGTCTTCCTATTTTCTGAGCAGCCGGGCTAAGTAGTAGTAAAACACCATAGGCAGAGAGTGAATATTCCACTGACTCAGTAGAGTTATTAGGTAACTGGCTCAACAGTTCTATAAAGAATTAAAATTTCCTTAAAATGAATTTAAGGACATGAATAACATTTCCTTAAACGATATCTCCATGCCCTTGAGATCTATTAGCCTGATATTTGAGTTGCAGGAATATCCCGTATGGCAAGAACAAGAAAGACTTATGTGTGTTTATCTACTCTATTTGCATCTTTTTTCCAATAGAAATTTTTTTATGGGCAAAATAAAAGGTAACAATTATTTTTTACATGACTTATGAATAATTCCCAGAAAACTGGCCTTTTCACAAACGACTTGTTGGAAGAAGAAGCAGGGGCGGGGGGACAGACAGGAACTTCATAGAATATTCAATTTGTTTGACTGAGTCACTGAGAGTTTGAAGTGAAAATTAAAGTACAAAAAGATATATTCAAATGACATTTAATATTTGGCTTCATTTCAGATAGAACACACTGCAATTGAATTTTTCAGATTTTCTGAAGCTGGAAGTTTTTCCTGTTCCCATGTACTGTAGGCTTTAAAGAATAGCAGGCTGGCATTTTGTATAGGTCAAGTTAAGTGGTAGCATAGGTTAAGTTCTAGTGTTCAAATTGAATGCTCTCATATTTGCACTTTACAGCTAGGTTTTGGACATCACTTGAAAATTTGTCTAAATCTGAACACAAAGTGATCACTACATAGCCTCTTTCTTCTCCACTTCCTTGAGTCAGAGAAATACCATTAGGCATTCTCTGTGTTTTGAAGTGCTACTGGTTCTTTAAGAAGTGTAGGCTGAAATGCGGCATGTGAAAAATTCTGATTAAAAACTAGTTATTGATATAGGAGTTAACATGGCATATGCAGGCTGACTAGGAAATAAAGATTCCCTACTGTTCCTTATAAAATCTATCTCCTAATTTTTTTTTGTTTAATTATTATAGCAAAGACTCATCCTTCTTATTAATTCTGACTCAGAGTTTGTATTAATCATCTCCAAGCAAAGCAATTGCTCTCAGCTGTGTTGGTAGTGTGTCTCAGCTTTCTCTGGTCAATGTGCTAGAACAGTCCCCAGTATTGTTCACATTCACCACAATATAATCATTTAGCAGATTTTCAGTAGTGATATTATTCAGACTTGATGATTCAATGGCATTTATATGCAGTTTCTTGCTTTTCAAATTTAGCACAGACTTCAACCAAATAAGAGAAAGAAAAAATCTTCACGCAAAAGTTAGGAAACAGAAATCATAAATCAAACTGAATCAGATTCTGTGAGTAATATTAGATGTAGTAGGTGTATGAAAAACTTTCTTCTGGCTTTACAGATTTCAAGGAATGTCAAGATATCTCCCTGTTCTTAAAAGGAGAAGTTCTGCTACTTGCCAATATTCTCTCTAGAACAGAAAGGAGCAGTGCACATGCGCTTAGTGCTTGAGCAAACAGAGGAATTTTATAGCTTATCCATTCTAGGAGATCTAGTGTTAACATTTTTAATCCCTTGGTTGCTTTTCAGCTCAGATAGGGAATCTGCTTTAATCAGTGCTGTCAGCAGATTTGTCTCGTGTGCACTGCAGAGCATGAGCTGAAATCTCAGGGCTATTTGTGCCACTTTTATAAGACAAGCAGATCTCTCGCCGGGGGAAAGGGCATGTGGACACTCATGCTGCTCTTTCTCCCCCACCTCACCTCTCTGGAGGGCTGAGTGAGTAATGCTTGCTGTTTACCAGCAGTAAAGGTGGAAAAAAGAATCTCTGGTCAAATCAAAAGTGAAACTTTTTTTAGATTTCTGATAAAACAAAGAAATGCAATTTCTAATCAAATAAAATACATTTGATTAAGATTTCAAGCACAGCTAAGGAAAGGAAAAGGGAATTTGGAAATAAGTTAGATTTACAAGAAGGATTAAACACTGCTCATGTCCCACTGGCTACATACAGCACTTGTTCAAGATACTGAAAATGTTTGTCTCTCTCACCATCTGACTTGGAGCAGAGATGTAACCTTCGCTCTGATGTGAGTACCCTCACCACCAGACTAGGGCCATTGCCATTTCACAGCTATGGCCAAGGAATATTTCTTCTTCCTTTGAAACCTGTTTAAATCTATGCTTAAAAGTTTAAGCAACTCTATTTCTAATGAGCACTACCGCAGACAAGTTCACTGTGTTTTGAGCTCATCCATTTTGTTAATTTGCTTAGTTTTCCAGATCATCCCTGGGTAGATAAGCACTTAATATTATAGTTAAGATCTTTCTTCTGCCTTTTTAACCAGCTGGTTTAGAAACGTATTGCTTCTTCATATTTCTAAAACTTCTGTAAAATTAATTTATTATTATTATTTTAATCATAATTGCACTGCACATGCCTTGGTAATCTTTTGCCTCAGCTACTACAACCTCTGCCATTTTGACCTCTGCATCTCATCATGCTTCCCTCTGGTGTATACATAATGCTGCTAAATCCAATTTTACTCTCATACAAATCAAGCCCTTGTCACTTCCCTTTTCAAACACCTCCAGCAGATTCTGGTAAATTCCCAAGTTACATGCGAGCTTCTTATTAAAACCCTGGAAACTCTGCAGAGCTACCCCTCAATATGTACACTTCCATATTAATTTCTTCACATTTTCTGATCCTTAGACCTGTGCAATTCCTGAGCCATGCTTAAACATTCCTTTTGTCCTTTTTTTCGTCTTTACTATTTTTCCTAAAAAAACCTTTGTCTTGGAGGTTTTCTGCTTTTTCTTTTGGGTCAAATGACTAAATTTTCTTCATCCCAGACCCTCCTTCCCAGGAGTTTCTCGCAGGAAGCTTTTCACTAGTGTTCAGCCAAAGCTTTCGCTGTCTGAAAGGCTTAGACTATGTTCTCTATATTTTACAGATGAACATCAAGTACATTGTAAGCACTAGTAAATAATACTTACCAATGCTGCTTGTGGAAAAAAAAAAACTTGAAAGGAGTCAGCCCAAACAACACCTCAGACATTTTTGACTAAAAAATAGAAATAAAATTTTAATCTCAGCCACAGTTACTGCACCAGAGACAGAGAGAGAGAGAGAGAGGGACTGCGTGTACATGCCTTTCTGGCTCAAAGCCTGTTCTTTCCTCATTTCAGTCAATGGAAGCTTTACCATTAACCTCAGTGTGACCAAGATCAAGCTTGTAAGAGAGCTCTAGTAAGAAGAAATACAGCTCTCAGATCCCCCTCATTCCTTCATCAGAAGCCAGTGATGCAAAATACGGGACTGCGTCCAGGAGTGTAACTTCAAATAAAGAGATTAAGTATTCAAGGAGTTTCCTCTAGCAAAGCATGGAACGTCTAATTCTTAAAGCAAAAATGACTGTTCTTGCATCAACAATAACAACAAAGCCTGCTTCTATAATGGTATTGATTCCTCTGGAAGTTTGTAAGCACTAATTTGAATACATTTGTTTGGATGAAATTGTACGCTATAGACTTCTGAATATTCCCATTAAGATAGGTTACATCTAGCCTTGCTTATTTTTTTAAATAGAACAAATTTTACTTATTTAGACCAGTCTAGATGTCTTTCTTCCAGCATTACTGCTTCTTTCAATACTCATTAAAAGTAATGAGTTTCTGCTATATCCAGTAGAGCAGAAGGAGCATGCATATAATTGTGGTTCTTACTTCAGTATGTCTCAGGGCACCAGATCAGCTCATAGGGTGGTTTGAGCTGTGAAGGGGACTTGTACCTTGCCTGCAACAGCCACCTGGAGAAGGATGCCAAAGTAGAGCTGGCTGCAACCCCAGAAATCGCTGGCCCACAAAGCCAAGGCTTGGAGAGAAGAAGGCACAAGGACAGACGAACGCACCTTACACAAATCAGAATTTCTCCCTAATACCTGGAAAATCTCCAGGAGTCTATAAAGGCCAGCATGTCTTCCTTATGCACATAAGACATCACAGAGGAACTATAACAATGCTATAACAAACAACTAAAACTATAACAAGGAACTATAACTGAAACACTGGAGGTCATAAAAATATAGAAGACATAGCAGAGTGTGGAATAGAAGTATATTATTTTTTTCACCGGAGATGCAAGATGAACTAATTCATTGCAATAAGTGGGATATGACAGACAGGACAATAGGGGTCAGATTATCAGAAGAGCATCTGTACTCACACGTGTAGTATTCGGTTGTACATAAAATGGTACTACATCAGTATCATTGCACATGCAGTCTTAGGGAAGACTGATTCAAGTAAAACATGCCACTGTGAGCATTTTTAATGGGCCTAGATATTTCTGTATGTGTTTTATACATTGTTGATGATGGTTTCATGAATATTTTTGTAAGTGTTTTTGCGATGTTGATAGTGGCTCTTTGAATGTTTTTATATCTGCTTTGAGTGCAACTGATGGGAAATACTCGAGCATATAGAGACCTCATTTAATCGTAACTCAGTCCTTGGAGAGAGGAAGATGTGGCCTGTATTGAGGTTAATGAATTGGCTGGCAGAGCAATCTGTAAGACTAAGTTTTAACTCATTTATATTTTACTGAGGATTATGCCCCTGAAGGCTGACTCTGAGAAATTCCCATATCCCCCATTAAAAATGTTCCCACCTACTGCTTTTCAACAGAAAGAATGCCAGAAGACCTTCAAGGACAAAGAGTTCAGTCCTGTTATTTCTACCATCTGAACTAAAAATGCCTCCTTGCACTATTTCAGCTAGAAATATTGCCACATTATTTGTTGTTGAGCTTCTTCCAAAAGAAATACCACAAAAATGCCTTTTCTTTGGGTTATTTAGACTATGAAATTCTTACAAATTGCATGTATCAACATAGCTCAAATTGGTACCAAACATTTTTTTTTAACATTACCAGTGTTTTGTGGTATGTCTTCCCTTTCCGTTATGAGAACACATCATCAGACTAGAGTTCCTGCTGGGAAGGAATTGTCACCAGATTTCTTACTTGGTAAAAGGTGAAGAAAAAAAAATGAATTAAACTACCAAAAAAGTTATAAAAACTAATCTTTTCTCTAAAAGAGAGTCAAAATCCAACCTTTCCTGGAAAAAAATATTAGCTAATATATTTAAGTGGGATAAGTTTTCTAGTTAGTCAAAGTCATTCATCTTTCTGGATGGTATACATAGTTATATAGGTCCTGCAAATTCTACTACCACAGTGGGCACTAGTAGGAAAATCACTTCCATTTTGCAACAGCTTAATTTAAGATATATTCCAATTCATTAAATATTGAGTCACCTGAATGAAGAGATGTCTGCTTCATATCTTCTTCAATCTGTAGCCATTTTAGTTTACTTCCTTGAAAGATCTAGAACGAGCTAACTGAAAGGTCCGAAAGAAGGACTGAAATTCTGCTTCTTTGGCCATGCATCTGTTGGTGGGTGGTTAAATCAAAAGGGAAGTATCCTCTCTATATCCATCATCACCTTCAAAAATCTCTCTGCAAAAATGTTACCTTTGAGATTCAAAAATTTGGAGAGGAACTAGCTAGGGTGAGAAAGTCTGCCACCAAATATATGGAGCATCACCCTCTGAGAGTTCTCCTTTAAGTCCATAAGAATTTCTTTGGATAAGATGCATACCAGGGTCATGTTTTGTTTTGAGTGAATTGTCATTCTGTGTTCTCAGAGGTTCAGTGGGCAGTGAGGCTGACCAAACATTGGACAGAGGAACAGTAACGGAATAGCTAAGCTATTTTGAAAGAAGTTTGTTAGTGTGCATGAAGTTGGAGCAGGAGAGGTTGGCAGGGATAGTGCGTAATGCAAAACTACTGCCTCATTAGGTGTATGCCCTGAAGCTCCTAAGACGTGTGAAAAAAACTGGAATTTAAACTGCTCCCATTTCATGAGAATCAGATGTGAAACTGAGCACTAGATTCATTTCCTCTGTTTTGGGAAAGTTTGGATTCGGTTGGGAACTGCCTGACTTTTGCTGCTTGCCACGAGGGGTCAAACTGGGACACCAGCCTGAACTGGCTCCCAACCCTCCAGTATTAGGGTCAGATCTAAATCCTGAACAAATGTTACGACTTTACTCTCTAGGTAGAAAAGATCCTTGCTTTGACTTCTAGGGACAAAAGATCTGACCCATAAAGATGAAGAAAATATGTCTATACTTTTGTTTATTATGCGCTTATTTCCATTTTGCATCCAAGATTTTAACAGGTCACTTTAGCACTAGGACTGTCTTTAATGTTCTTTTCAGTTATCCTGAGTTATTCTTTTAAGTAACACGGTAACATCTCAGACTAACATCCCAGAAAGGCTACAGCTCATAAGGGAACTGTCATTCTCAATAGCTGCACCATAGATTTCAGAAGAGCAACATTTGAGCAGACTTCAAAAGCGTACTAAAGTAATGATGATGGTTACTAAACAGAATCTCAGCTTTTGAAGACAATTCCCAGGCTAAGCACCACCGTGGGCTCTGGGGTTGTACTGAGACGTGCATACGTCACTTGGCGCCTGACTCACGCTGCTTTGTCGTGATGCGGCTTTGCTGAGCAGCCACTATGCCACACGCAGACGTACAGGAGATCAGAGACGGGCCTGCAGAATAACCACAGAAGCAGACAGTATCTAGGTAGGCCCTTTTGCTCCAGCCTAAAATGGCTTTTTTTTTTTTTTTTTTTTTGAAACTATTTGGCACTCCTCTGAACTGTTGAGTAACTGGGTTAGAATTTTTTGTTTGTTTGCTTTAAAGAAAATGGAACTGTTATTGTGCAATAGCATTGTTCTGGGATGCAGATAGCTTTTACAGGCAGGCTGTCTGCAGCTTTGTATTTATAAAGTATCTGTGTTTTTAAAACAAAGGTCAGTGATCATGCTATCAGGTCATTACTGTATCTGTGTAACTGTGGGATCAGAGCCTGCTGATAGTTGGGCCACCAACTCCCCCACTCTCCCACAGAGAGCTTCAGTGCAGCCATCTGCAGGGCTGCAGGATTATTGCAGGTAAGATGTTGCATTCATCCGCAGTCCTCCAAAGACTACATCCTCCCACTCTGCCCTGGCAACTGTGCAGACCAAGGTTTTCTTTCCCAGGTGTTCCATGTCCAGACAGGCAACAGAGCTTGATTTAGTGCTGCTAGTAATCAGCACCTTGAGATGAATTAAAAACAGGACTGTAAATCTTGACATGCTCTTTCATCCGAGACTTTTTGGTTCTTAACATCAAAATAGATTGACATTCCTCCACCACATGGCAGGGTTGGGTCCTGTTTAACTGAGAAATTGAAGACTCCAGCCACAGTGGTCATGTTGTAACAATATAGCATGCGGGAAGAAGCTGAGTGACGTATTGAATAGAGTACTGGCTTTGTTCCTCTGGGATCCAGGTTTTCAGTCTAATCTGAATCTATATTAAATGAATAGTCTCTACTCCATTCCTAGGCGAATGGCAGTCTGCAGTAGAAAACCATGGTGCATAATTCAGCAGACTCACTAGCCAAAAGACTAGAATAAAATTCTCAGAGAGAGAGTTAGATGTTTCCCTCTCAGAAAGATACCCTCCTCTTTCTCCAGGTACAGATCAGAATACCCAGCAGTGGTCTCATGAGCATCTTGCCCACTGTGGAGTCAAGGACTCTTCTGCCAGGGCTAGCTTCAACAACAAAATCTGGAGACAAACCTCCAATAAGTGCTTTCTAATAGCTAGAATATAATTTTCCATCTAGAATTTGCCAATATGCCTCCCAGATGGCACTAATAATAACTGCACATGAACTGAAGATCCCTTTGGCCTAAAAAGCTTTCATACTAGCTACCTTAAAAGCTGTTGGACATGTAAGTCCTAGAATGGCTTATACCCTGGTTTCAGTTCAAGAAGTTTCAAACTGATACAGCTATAGTGCCTCATGAATTTCAAACAGCTCTTGTTTTTGTGAAAGGAAATTGGCACACAGCTGGTATCAGTATCTAATGATCAGTTTGATCATTTATTTTCATTGAACAGGATTCCGTGAAAAAAAATCTGGAGGCATGCATCTTCCTTGGACCTTGACACCAATATGAGCTTTATCATGAGAATACAAATTATTCAGGGACTTAGAGCAACAGAAATTCCCAGCCAGGAGCCAAGCTTCTGGAAAGAACAACCATATTCAGCACAATGTGTTGGTTGGAGGCTGCCTTAGCCCAGAATATCAACTCTTTATGATATAATCACAATGTATGCACAGAAATTATGGAATGGAATAATAAACATTGCAGGAAATGAAAGACAAAGCTTTTGTTAGTAGACGAGATGAGTAGTAAAAAGGTTACTTGGATTATACGAACTTTATCCCATGATCACTCACTGATGCTGACGCATTATTTCAAATATGGAACTTTTTTTTGTGACTTCTGAGTTAGTCTGGGTAACTTGATAAGAGCTGCCTAGAGCCAAGTACATACAAATAGTCATTCTGTGAAATTTATTTTATACCAGAAGGCCATCTCATGTCACCCATTCTCTCTTCCTTTCCTTCAGCTTCCCTTTCCCATCCCTCTCTCCAATGCCTGCCTAGAAGCTTCAGTGCAGGCCTCCAGGTCTAACCACTCAGCAGCTCTAGTGCCCCAGTCACCTGAAATGCTTGTGCTCAAAGCTGTAATTCCCTATTATTCTTCACTGTATATATTAGAGACAACTGTCCCGATTAATAATGCTTTAGATTAAAACTTATCTAGGCTTTCAGCCACTTAAGAGTTGTCAAGCATTGTACTTACAGCCATAAGTAAGTTATAAGTAAGGCCGAGCTGGAGTGTGAACAATTGCTTTTTTCTTCAGAACACTCATTTGTTATTAATCTCTCAGCTAAAAGTGTGATGACTGGAGTGTTACTTCAGGGAGATTGATAAGCGCGCTATGTCTCAGAGCGGAGGTCAGTATCTTAGAGCTGTTTGTTTTAGATAAGCAATTAAGCCAACATTATCAAGCCTATGTGGAAAAAATTTGGCACTGAATTCAAATCCTTACTTAGCTCTCGAACAGATTAGCAGAAACATGAAGTCTAATTCAGTTGTAAGAATCCTATGTGTTCATGACCAGACTTGGAAATGTTTGACTTCATTTTTCATAAGAGAAACCAAACTGATAAATCGTCTAATACTAAATATTAGAAGGCAAGAGGCAAGAGGCAAGAAAAAAAATGTTTTGTAAACAGGGCGATGTAGGAGTGCAAATGTACACAGTTATCAGCTGTTACTGAGGGAGGTGCACACCTGCAGCATCCTGGAAATCATATCAAGCAGCAGTTCTCAAGCAAAAAGCCAGAGTACTGTGTTTAAGATAATAATTACAGGGAAAACTGAATGGGCAGCATGCTGTGGTCCTAATTGCATCTAAATACAAAGCTGAATGTTTTAAAGCATCTCTTTAAATTAAAGCCTATTTCCCTTTCATTACTGGACCTTCAGGGCAGACTACCTTCATAGTAAATTCTAAGGCTTTAAAGTCCTTTGCTGTACATCAAAGGGTTTTCTGAATGTATTTTGGACTCACTTGTGGCCAATCAGAAGAGACAAGACCATTTACATGGAATCTGCTTAGTGATCCCATAGCAAAAGAAAGAATCCTGGGTAGAAACCTATCAACTTACTGACTTCTAAAACCATATTTGAGCACTGGGGAACACAAATGCACGTTATCTCAGATTTGAGAATGCTATTAAAACTCAGATCATTATAGACAGGCAGAACCAGAAGCAAGCTCTTTGCCTGCCATTAGTGATTTCACTCAGGCAAAGCTACCAGAGTAGCCCTTGTCAAAAATCATTTCTTAGATAACTCTCTACTTCCCCAAAAAACATTTATGAACTTTGCCTTCTTTCAGCAAATTTCATAGCATGGAAAAGAGAGGGGAATTCCACAGGCAGCAGCTTCCTCATGGAGGAATATCATCATAAAGGTGGCTCTCTGACTTTCCCACAGCAGATGTTTCAGCTGTGGTGGCAACAAGGTCTTGTCTCAAGCAGGGGGGCCCAGGACCAGTCGTTAGGAGGCATGAGAGGACAAAGCCATCATCCTTTAAATTCCCACAGACTGGCCCTGATGATGGAAAAGCCCTCACGTCATATGCCCCAAACCAGAGTTTCTTTATTTCTGTCTATGATGTGTAACATTTTCGTATACGTACTACACTGCTGAGCTGCCCTTACAGTGCCATTTGTCTGGCACAGCGTGACATCTAGAAAACCAGGTGGATATTTTTTAATTGAATGGAAGAAAATTGCTAAGCAGAAAAAAGATTATGTCCTACAAAAGTAGACTCAGAGTATCCACTGCAAGGTAAGTATAAAAATTTCACAAGTAATACAGGCTTTGTATCATTTGCAGTTTTACATAAACTTCAGGGGAAGCCTTCATGCAGAGCTCACAACAGAGGCCTACACAGTGCAATAGGGAGCTGAGTTGTACCTGACTTACTGTATAAAGTTCTGCAATTAAAAGTAGTTTCTCCCCTGCTCCAACATTAGAGAGGGACAATTATTTCTGTCTGCAATAGTCTGGATAGGAAAAGGAATATTCATCTGGTTTCTGAGGCGAAACCAGAGTAAGAAATGGTGGACACTCCAATCTAGGGAGAGAATGGGTCTTATAATCTATTGATTGCATTTTTTTATAGATAGAAATCAGCCATATCCCTTCTTTACTGGACTCTGATTCAGCTGTGATGGGTAAAGGAGAGACAGAAAAAAGAGTTTCTATCAATTAGAAAAAAATACTGCATACCATATCTCTAGGACTCACATTGCAGCAAGATGACACTGCAAGCACAAAATCAAAAACCTGCTGCAAATTGTCCTGGCTTCCTAATTACTGGATGAAAATGCATCCCTGAGGAACACTAAAGGTATTTACTGCAAATGACTAATAGCAGACAAGAATGTTTTATTTTTATCTACTTATTTATAACTGTTACACCCAAAGACATCTCTTAGCGTGGGAGAGAAAACCATTTTATGTCACAAGAAAGTTCCAATATTTGTTTTTTGTGGAAGTCATAATGAATTGGAAACTTTGTGCGAGTGGAAGAACGAAAGAGAGGTAAAGGATACTCTTTAGATTTAACCAATATCCAGATAGCTAAGGCAAGCATAGAGGCTATAGGATATTCTTGCTTTGTATCAGGCAGATAGGCCTTAACCTGAGCTTCCTCCATTCTCCTTAAAGTCCTAATCATGAGGCCACAGAGACATTTTCCCTTTATTTCTTATGTTATAAGGGCTTTGACCAGACTGTGCAATTTTCCATAGGCTGAAATAGAGTCCAAGTTTTTGACGAAGATAATTCATGGAGAGCGAACAGGCTATGTAGGCAAGAGGAGCAGACAGACACAGAGGTCTAAGATGTAGCAGAAGCAAGGATGACAAGATAGTCTCATAAATGATTTTTCTCCGTATCTTTTTGCCAATTCTATGTTTAGGATACAATTGGGCCCTATTGCACTCAGTGGCAACTTGTATTAATTGCAGTCACTTTAGCGCAGATAGTCTTTGTGCTCCCTACAGCTCAAAAAGAGAGAATGTACCCAGCTTCTCAAGGAGGGAATAATGTATAGAGAAGAGAAAAGGAAAAGAGAAAGCACTGTGTGCCTGTCAGCCTCCCCTCCTCCCACCTCTCTTCTTGTGCGTCCCCCAAGGTCAGGCACAATCTGTCCCTTTGTATCCAGGAAAGAAATAGGACGCAAAGTGTTAGGAATTTCCTAAAACTGTCTCGAATCATGTGCTGTTTAAGTAACTGTCATTTCACTGCCTGGTTCATTGACACTTAGGTCTTAAATGGTGCTTGCGGAGGAGTAGTATTTTCAGCTCTGAAGGGGTAAAGAAAACAGTCTTACAAAACCAAAGTCTTTGAACAGTGATATGCTGAGGAGGAATATGTTGATATGCTTATTCCATGTAAAGCCTACATTCTCTTCCCATGAAATCAACAGAAGCTAAAATAAGTATTTCACCAAAATGCAGTATGCAAGACCAGTCTATTTTCATAGAAGGAAAAAAAATAGAACAGATGGTTGAAAAAAAATTAAAGACATCAGAAACAGCTGAATAAACTTTCAATAGTCCAAGAAAGAAAAAAAAAAAAAAAAAAAAAAAAAGGCTCAATCTTCTGGTTTATTCTCTGTCTGAATTAGGCCTAAATCTTATGTGGAACATTCAAAGCACTTGTAGATGGCACGATAAAGTAGTAATAAAACAACTAGTCAGCACACATCTATGTCTGTGACATACTGATATTTTTAATGACACAGATTGTCAACTTTTTATAATTATCTAAAGAAGGGTCCAGCTTTCAAATATGTAAAATGGGCAAATAATGCTTTAGAAGATATTCAATTTTCCTCTTCTTTTTCACAGATAAATTTTCATTGTGTTTAAGCCTTTTAATGCTTTTTGAGAAAGATGCTTTGTGAAAATTGCCTCTTTCCCTTTTGTCTCACATATGGCATAAGAGAAAGGCACTTTCTGCATCTGCTGCTTGATTAAAACTGTCTTCAACCAACAGGATAAAATGGAAACTGAAGCCATTAACTGGCACAAAGAGACAGCTTAGGTGAATGTAGATTCACTGCCCAATTTGGTCAATATCCCAGGGAGATCATCCACTGTGCTGTAGTAAACCTCTAACACCTGGTTTAACAAAACTTTAAACGTATTTCTCTTTGAACCCCAGATCTAGTTTGCTTCCCTGTCAGCTGGATACGATCGCACATTGTGTAAAGAGTCCACCTCAGGGCAACAAGACCCAGAAACCTCTGGAGAAGCTTATGTCACAGCAGGGCACTGCAGTTCGGCTCTGTCTTCTCCTAATTTCTGAGAGGTGGGATCACCATCCAACTTCAGAGCCTCCTGCTGGTTCTTCACAAATCCCCAGAGCTAATGCTAATCCTCTCCCAGTATGCCAAGCAGAGTCCTCCATACTTAATCTTTAGGTGTGATGTATAATATATTCACCTTTGAGCTTTTTATACACTTTCTACACACAATATAGCTCTTTACTTAACAGACAAAGTACAAGAGATATTGAAAGACAATAAACCAACAAGCCGAATATAAATCCTTTCCCCCATCATCCACTGTTTCATTGCAGGCCCATCTGTGTGGGGACACCAGGGCCAGGAAGGCAGCTGTGCTTCATTGAGCTCCTACCTAGGACTATTCACTCCATAAACATCCCTCTCCAGTCAGTCCTTGAAGGTGGTCATGAACAGCTTTCAGCATATTCATTGACAGGTAATCTTCTTTCTAACAGAATCTTTCACTTGGGTGAAATATCTTTTTTTTTTGGGGGGGGGGGAGAAAATTAATTCTGAGGGCAAAGCATGCAAGTCAGCAAATCTTGATACAATTAATCTATGCCATTAGCTTGGGGAATTTTACCCAAAATAACAGATAAAACTGAGTAACAAAGAGGAAGCTCTTAAAATAAAAAGGAATTTCTCTCTGACTCTTACTTATGCAGAATGTTCATAATTTCAGACAGGAACATGACATGTTGACATGGATTCTTCATGTCAACACATACATTCACAAGTGTGCTGCTGAGCCAGCATACATAGGAGACTAGCGAGCAGCAAGGACTGATGCTTCCATAAATTTAAATATTGACTACAAAACTAAGTTTTCTTTCTGAAAATGAAAGTCAGCTCTGCTTTGATACTGTGCTAGAGATCCTACTACAAAAATTAAGTGGTCAAAGGCAGGAACAAAATTGTTAATACTTGTGATTTTATTAGGAGAGAATTGTCCTTTTCTTAAAACCCTACCTCCTGAAGTCATAAGATTACAGGAAACTGTCATGTTCCATTCCATTAGAGGAAATAGTTTCTAACTTTTGTGGTTGTGAAGAAAAGTTGAAAATACAAGTCCTACAGATGAGGCCACCAGAAGACAAAAAGACCCCAAGTTTATTGGTATTTTAAAGAACGTGATGTTTTCTGAAGGCCTGATGTTGGGAGCATTAAAATAATGTTATTCAAACAAAGAAAGCAGTGAATAATGATGTGGAAAGTAAAATCTAAAGAGTCAGAGTGCTTTCCCTATCATACTAAAGAGAGGAAATAGCATGTATAGTGAAACTCCCCAGCTTCAAAGCTCATCCACAATTTTATCCTAGAGTAGTTGTTTAAAAACTATATCATTATTCTTGGAGTATGGAGCATGTACTACGTCAGATGAGAACTGGTAATACACTAATGGAAAGATAAACCAATGCTTTAGGTCTACATGTTGGAACTTCACTTTTCCTGTTTCTCCAGATAAAAACAAGAGAGATATGTTAAATAGTATGAAGCCAAGCTATTGCAGAATTTGCAGAAACTGCTTCCTGTGAAGAATTAAGGTTTAATTAGCTAAAAAGGAAGTGTACAGAGGGATGATAACTGAGAGTTGGTCACCCTGTCTCTCTGATGAGATTATCCTCTGTACCTTTGAACTTTATTATCCAAACAACAAGTCCATGGCGTGATTTGGTGCCTCCAATAATCTTGTGCTAATTTTTACTCATGCAGTCTGTCAGGAGGCCCTGAGTTATTTGCAGGACAGCTCTAAATATAAAGAACAATTGACTGCATTAACTGTGTGCAGGAACATTAGTATAGGCATCAAAAAATAGACACTGGGTCCTGTTCCAAAGTCAACCGAAATCAAGAAAAACTTTCTGTATGTTGAATCAAGACCTTTGGTTATTTTTGCTTAGTATAATTCGGGGCCTTTATTTTAAAATTAAGTTACCTAATCATCCAGGAAGTTTTGTCCTAGGTCTCCTGAAATGGATGAGTGCATGAAAACAGGATCAGACTTAACTGACTGCAGCAGCACCAGGTGTAAAGGACAGGGACATATTCCTGCAAAATTAAGTACCGTCAGGATACAGACAGAGCTGAGGATAGGCAACAACTTGCCAGCCTGGACCTGAGGCACGTGCACGCTCCATTGCTAACATCCTCTGCTTCCTTTGGTCCTGGTGTATTTTCTGGTCATGAACTGACCTTACTCTTTGGCTCAGGAAGACATTTCTAGCACCACTTTCCACAGGAATTCAGACACTGCCCCCATGCCAACAGAACAGCTCCACTGCTTGTTACAAATGTTGAGATTGGTCGTCCCCTACCTGCTGGTCGGTGAACCCCTGTCTACCCAAGCAAAATGGGATGATAAATGCCACTGTTAAGAGCTCAGAGTGCCCTAAAATTGAATAGTGCTCCTGGCAGCAAACAGAAAGTGATCTTGCAAGGAGGAAAGCTGCAGAGACTCAGGCCCACTGGAAAACACCCACTCTGGAAGAAGAGAAAAGAATTAATCCTCTTTACTGTCATAGTCTTGGAAGGCATGTACTTAGACTCCTGATACAGTGACACCGCATTTTTTTAGGGAAGCTGTTCAGTGTAAAAAGATGGTGATGTTAGTTCAGGTATTCTGAGGCATTCAGAGCCGTCGGAAGGAAAGCATTTAAGGAAACTGTATAAGCTGGTGGAGGCAAAAGGAAAGAACAACCAGAGGAGATAAGAGGATTAAAGGATGATATGGGATAAGACACTAGAGACTGAGATGTGGATCAAAAGCAACTGTAGGGATCTTACTCTCATTTGTCCTTTAGCAATACGTTAAGGCCATCACTGACTCAGGAATCCTACCATGCTGAAAGTATTGCACAAACTCATTGCAAGTTTTTCAAGCAGCTCTGCCCTGAAATGTTTCTAATTTCAGTTGCTGAGCAAGGGCACAAAGGACCAAAGGAAACAACTTGCCCAAAGTAGGTTAGTCTACAGAAATAAAAATGGGATCCAGATCTTCTGCGGCCCATGCAGAAAAGTGAAATCTGTTTCCCAGCCCCAAGGGGAAGCTTCCAGGCAGTGTGGGCTTGAGGAGTCTAATTGGCATAGGCAGGAACATGTCAACTGGCTGTAACTTTCTCCCAGTGAAAAACCTTCAAGAAAACAAACAAACACAGATGATCTAAACAAAAAACAGACCCAGGAGCTGCAGCACTCAGAGCCTATGCTAAAGTTCTAACTCATTCTTTACAGAGAAAAGAAAAGCCTGGTAAAGGAAGTAAAGACCTCTCACAAGTGTAACATATGTGTAAGGCCCCCAAAAAGGATAAATATATTATTTTACACTTTAGTGGTTTGGGGAAAAATCTGAATCTTTTTTTCTTACTTAGAAATGTGTATATTTTCTTTTTTAGACACTGAAGGCTGGATTTCTTGCTATTTTACTTAAGTTTCTGATCCTAGTTGTTTCTGACCATGATCTTTAGCTTTTTAAAGATACTATTGATTGAAAAATAGTTCCTGTTTACTCCACTGAAATTTCAACATTGCTATGAAAAATCAATAGTCATTGAAGTATTCATGGATTTAAAAAAGTGATCTAGCTATTAACAAACCAATGTGCAAAGCAAGTAACGAGTGATATACTTCTATCATGTTACCTACTAGCGTTAAGAGAAGAACAGTATTTTTCCATAAACTCCACCAAGAAATTGTTAGCAGCAATGCAAACAGAGCATGAAATAAAAACTTTCAAAATGAAAGAAAGATTTTCAGTGAAATTCCAGTTTTGCATTGATGTCAAGGATATACAAAACCAAGGAATGGAATTAAGAAGGAAAAACTAGGACAACAGGGAAACCTTAAAAAGCACAACAGTAGTACTAAATTTTAATATAATAATCCATTTATTGTACAGGCAGAATAATACTTTTTTCCTCTAGAAATCCAAAAGCATTTCCTGTTTAATAAAGATCAGAGCACCTCTATGAAGTGTGATAGCATTTTTGTATCAGTGTTAAAGGGAAGCAAGCTGAAGTACAGAGAGGCTAAAGACCTAGCCCTGCTACCTATATCTCTGATCTGAATTAAAGGAAATGATCGTATGCATCATCTTGGAAACAGGTTTCTGAATTAAGGTATTAGGAAAAGGAATGAAAAGACTATGCTTCTGGAATGAAGTGGCTACTTCCTAAAATTTGAAGTACCCACTGCACATGCTGTGTTAGTGTCAGAGGAGGTCACAGAAACCAGAAATCAAGGCTTCTTGCTTCCTACTCTAGCCACAGAGCAAAACTCAGATAGGACATTTTGCCTTCAGGGAAGCACTGTTTGATTTTTACTCAGATTAATGCTATTACTTATTCTCTTTGCATCAGAAGAAGATGCAAATTCTTCTGGCAAAAAATGTAAAGAGCATACAGACCTTCATCATATGCTCACTTCTCCAGCAGCTCAAAGTGAAACTTTCTTTAGTTCATATATATATATATAGATAGATAGATAGATAGACAGATAGATAGATAGATATAGTTGGAGTTTGGGATATTTTATGGTAATTACCATCTCCCTTAATGAGAAAAACATTGCCAAAACTCTAAAATCAGGAACAACACATGTTTCAGTGTTAAAGCAATTCAGGCAGGCAAGTTATATGTGCTTCAGTTTCCAGCACTGGCTGGGATCATCTTTAAAACTAGCATTGTGTTCCCAGTACGGGTTAGCTCATTATCAGCAGAGCTATGGAAGGTAACTTCCATGAATTCCTAAGCCTCAGAATTACTCTGGAAATTTTGTTGCATGGCATCTTCTTCAGGCAGATTTGAAGGGCCACTAGTCTGGCCATTAAATCATAGGACAGGGTCTGGCAGTGTGGCTTCTGGTCTCAACTCTGCTACCAACTTGCCTAGCTGAATGCAAGTTAGTCTCTAATTTTCCAAATGTCTGTCCAAACTAGGAGCTTACCTTCTATTTTCAAAATCAACTCAGGGAAGATCCGCAAAGGGAGTCAGACAGGGCAACAGAGCAAAAATGCCATGACAAGTGTCCACAAACAGAGAGTTAAGGCTCTGAGCTTCGGCTTTGCTGTGCCTGGCACAGGAGGCACCGACTGCTGCCGTTACCCACATGTTACACCCTACCATGAGCTGCCAACACTATGCAAAGAGCACACCTATCCTCAGCTCACCTTCCCCACATCCCTGCCTTCTCTAAGTGTTGAACAGCATTTTGTCCCCTCACTCTTCAATCAGTCTATTTAAAAGATGACTGGAATTTTACTGTCATGAATATTTTTAAAAGAGGGTCAATTCCTCTGTCTTTGCAATTCAGACATTTTGTCTATTCATCTAGCACTTTAGGTGCCTAAGGACCAAATCCTCTTGATGAGAATTATAGTCCAAAATTCATGTTTAAAGTGTTACTCTTTGTATTGCTGAATCCACTTGTTTGTTTATAAAAAATGACTGACATTTATCTGCACAGGATTTATTTCTACTCTCACTGCCCAGTTGCCTGGACATAACACAGAGGAGACTGCCTGCTGATAACACATCACATCTTTTTTACATTAGGACCTCTGTGTCTGGCATAGGGTTTCTGCAGTTCACAGCTCAGACTCACTTTAAGGGTGTTCTGAGCCTGTTCCGCGGGATCAGCCTCTGAAAATGCTGGCTAGATATGAATGGAGCAGATGTTTTAATGAATGCAGGATCAGACTATCATTAATAAAGTTCAAGGATCAATTTATTCAGAGGGTTTTCCTGCTACTTTGCCTCCATTTTTTAATTAGACCTACCGGCCTCCAAAGAGCCTATAGTTAACAGTAAAAAATGTGAAAGCATAGAGGGGCAAAAGGCTTGCAAGGAGTAGGTAAAGCTCCCTTAGCAGCCATATGGGACAAAACAGAATTTCCTATATCTTCATCTCTGGTACAATTAGAACAGACTCTCTGCTTCTTCTGGGAAATGCCTAGCTCTGGCATACTGTGTCCTGCATGCACCATGTGGGAGCTGGAGGTCTCCTGGTCAGTATTAGCACAAGAGAAGAAAGGAAGTTCAAGGGATCTTTGCTATGATGCTTTCTTGAAGCATGTTACGCTACTACCAAGTATCTCTCTGGCGTGCACAGCTTCAAGTGGAGAGTGGGCCTTGGTGAGCAAGGGAAGAAAGGCTGGCACTCACAGTTTGGCTGGGGCTGCTGCCAGTAGGGCTCTGCAACAGATGCGTCCTCCCAGAAATGGGTTACGGGCCAGTGCTGTAGCCACAGCATCCTGAATATCTCCTTAGCTCTAGAGCTTCTGGTCCCAAATCCTGCTCATTTCAGTTGCAAATAGACAGTGACAGCTTCCTCTCCCTCTCTGTCCCCAGAAATCTCCCAAAGGACAGCCTGAGGAATGTTTACCCTGAGGGACAGGTAGGCCTTGCATGTGGCTAACACACTCACAAATATTTCTTTATCGCTTGACTTCATATCAAGAGATCTGGTAAGGACAGGAGCTGTCCCTGTGCCAGCCCCAATGTGAGAAAATAAGGTCTCCCACCAGCCAGTGCTGGTGTGCTGCTGTAGCCACTCCTACAAAAAGGTTTCTGCCTCATCAAGAGGCATGACAGAAAAAAGTCCCCTCAGCCTACTGTGGGGTAGGTTAGTAATATCTTTTATTTGCCTGTCTCAGTGGAGCACATGTTCCATATTATGTCCCAGGAGGCAGCTGGGTCAGCACAAAATCTCCTCCTTCCTCCTGCCAGTCTCCTTCCACAGCTGTATCCAGTCCTGGGCTGGTCTGGGCTTGATGGGAATTTGAGGAAGAATTGTATTTCTTTCCCCAAAAATGTAATTTTTCCCCCAGATTTTTAATCTAAATGATGCTAATCCAGAACCTTGCAGCTCAAGAGCTCAGTCAGATTGTTGAACTCTCATGGAAGCAGTCACAACATATCTGCTAGATTGTTCTAGGGACCCCACATAACCAAGACTCACAGGACCAAGGAGGAGGGCTCAAATATCCTAAAATGAGAATCAACTCTTGTTTGAAAGGATGATAGAAGCTATATCAACTTCAGTTTTCTCTAAAACTGCGGTGACGTGGCTCAATTACTATGAAACAGAGCCAGCTCTCCTGGGAGTGCTTCTGAGGAGCTCACCCCCAATATTTCCTATGAACAAAGAACTTTGCTTATGTCTAATAGGGAGACTAAATATTACCTATTAGCAAATTGAGGCTAACCTAGCATGTCTTACCATCTTCTGGACGGGAAGTGTGTGCATAGATAGTTCCAGACTTTGTGTGAATACCTTTGCTATAAGAGTGTGCTGGGTGCAGAAGCACAAGGGGAAGTGGAAAACTGGGATAGCACACAGAATCTAAAACAAGGTGATGCTTTTGAGCATGTTGCTTGTGTCTCGCCTGAGGGAAAGTGCATATGGCCTAGAAAATTTTTCCATGAACTTCAAAGTACATGAATGTTCACGCTAACAAAGCCACAGAGCAAAAGCAATGTTTGAAGTTGTCACTGCTTCTTCCGTGACATACTTATCCACCATGTCAAATCTCCTGGCACATGAATGAGAGATAAGCCACTCTCAGGGGAGATGTTTAGCACATCTTCAGTACTGAGAGCAGTGTGCCCTCTGCCAGAGATGAGGATGCAGCAAGATTAGTTCATTACCAGACTGCGTTGTACTCACAGGAAGCATGGGGATTGACAAGTGACAAGCACTACATGATGACGTTCACCAGGCGCCAGCTCTGGGCCCCCATCCAAAGTGGCTTTTCTCAAGGAAGAGTGCAGTACACCCAATATCACCCCACTGGCTGCATTCTCTACTTTTTTCCTTACAATATTTCAGAGATCTTCAGGGCCACAGCTGTGCAGAAATCTTGCCTTTTTAGCAAGCATGTGGGATGGCCAAGCATATCGAATGAGCTTTCTAAGCTTAATTGATAATGGCAACAAGTCTAAGGCAATCACTTATAAAATTCTCTCTTCTCTCAGATGTTGCTGGATGAGTGCTGGCACAGGCGCCTTCCCTCACAAACATTTCAGATACTGTTTCTTGCTTTTTGGCTAGCGCTTTCTGTAAAACTTGGAAAAACACCAAGATTTATCATGGGCTTGGATGACTTTTTTTTTTTTTTTTTTTTTTTTTTTTTACCTTTTTATCCTTACTCTCCTCAGACAAAACACTGCTTGATTCACTTTAAAAAAATCATCCTCTAACCCTGTTCTCACTTTCAGTTCTCACTGTGGGTTTGGGGTGAGGTCAGGAATGCTCTGAAGTGGCACCTTTACAGACAGCACGTTAATGACATGGAGGTCAGATTCATTTCACTTACACCTTGGCTAATGGACTTTTTACAGAGTGCATACACATACACACACAGCTTTCTGTGTGTCCATAAATTAAGTCTCCTCCAAGCACAAGATTTTACCTTTATGGCACTTTTATTAAGTAGCATGGTTCAGTGAACTTCCTCGTAAGTACATGTCAAGATTATGCCTGGGGTAGTGTGTTAAAGCTAGGAGCTGAAAATGAAGGCTCCCAAACATCAAATGTGTTCATCGGCTGGGTTTTGAAGCAAGTACTTGACAGACAGTGGGAGAATTTGGGACAGGGGTTGGGAGGGAGCTAGAATACAGTTTTGATGCAGACCCAAACACTTTTATGCCTGAATCCAAAGTGTTGGTTTAGCACATTTCTGACATATGAAAGCTAGCCATGTAAATGAGATGTTGTGCTGAACTTCCCTTGCACTTCTCGAGTGTCCTGTGCTGTGGCTTGCTTCGGGCCCACATCTAGGTGAAACTTCCCTGCTTCACAGTGACCTGTGTTTTTGCGCTTTGAACAGCTTTCCATTGTAGTTTCTTTATATGTTAGTTTTAAGTGCTGCAATCTCTGTTTCTTTTGTCCCAGCCATACCATACTTAAGACCAAACATCACCTTTTTATCCTCCTCTGAGTTCCAAGAAGAAAATCTTGCATTAAGGCCCAGGTGGACAGTGGTGTTATACCCACAATGACTACAGTCTGGCTAGACTGGCTATCAGCAGTGAAACTGTGGCCATTTGGGCATCAGCTTGGCCTATGCAACAACCATGACCCTTGAGAGATGCTTGGCTCTTAAAACACAAGTTACTGCAGCTTTATTTCAAGTCTGAGCAGTGCAGAGGAAAAGACATGAAATAATAAATTTTGATAGGTGGTCCCAGAGAAGAGACTGAGGGTCACATTTCCTAGCTAGTTAAAGTTTCTTCTTCTCATGCTTGTTCCACTGTACCTTTCATAGAGTAATAAGTAATTTTACCCCATAAAGAGAGAAGGCGGAACTGGGTTGTAAGTTGTTTGTTTGCAAAGAAACTGGAAATCTAATCTCAGCTCTCTCATGTTCTCTCTCAAGTATGAGCATTTTATCTGCAAGAGCAGTTTGTTGAAAACCCCCATGTATCATCCATGCCTGTGTCTTTTCTATTCAGAGATAAATAAGAATAAAATGTCGATGACCCTCTCTTCTCCTCTGTTCCCTGATCGCCCTGTCAGAACAAACAGCTTGGGTTGAGACGGCATCCCAAAGTCATCAGCTGTTCAACTCCAGCTGAAAAGTGCCCATAGCTTTCCACTGCACCATATCACTCATTGCCTGAGTCACTAAAAATAAGTTGTACTTTTTTGCTCCACTGAAACCTGCACAAAAGAGCCAAAACCTTGGCAAATCTGCAGTAGAAGAGCTATGACTTTTTATGACCATGACCTTAAGTGACCATGTTAATTTGCTCTTCTTCCTGGCTCCATGCCAAATCCCACTTGTATGATCCACGCAATGTGTCCAAGCTGTCCAAAGGAGACAAGAGGAATTTGAGTTTGTCACTGTGTAACTAGACTCAGTAAATGGCTGTGCTCCTCAGCAATAAATCTAGTGCTATTGGGATTAAAGCAGGAGAAAAGGAGAGAGAAAAAAAAAAAAAAAAAAAGAAGAAGAAGAAGAAGAGGAAAGAAGGAAACAAAAATTATCTCCCTTGTTCCAGAACTTTTCTTCCTTGTATTCAGAGCAAAACCTGATCAGCTTAATTCCTTAGGAGCATCCCTATCTTCTCTTCACTTCTTGCCACTGTGTTTTAGTGGGTGAATGTACACCTCCCAGACAGCTGCAGCCTAGGAGCATATGCTGGGTGGCTTTGGTTCTTGTCACAGCCTTGGAGGTTGTCAGGCAAAACCCAAAGGGACAGTAGGGGCGTGAGGGCAACAGGGCAACGTGGCTGATCCTATTGGAAGACAAAAGTGTTTTCCACCTCAGAGTGGCTGATTAGCACAGTTTGATCTGCTGGAGTCCTAGGCCAAAGACAAATTTCCTTTCTTTGCACAACAGATTTTGTATTCATCATCCAAGTCTGAGGCAAGGAGTAGGTGTAATTACTTTCTAAGAGTAACCAGAAGAGTTTGTATTCCACACATCAGTAGTGTTTATGATAAATCTTTGGAAAGGAGAAGCACAAATGTGTCTTGTAGGTATATTCTGGCAGTCATACACTGATACTGAAGGGGGCATGTATTACCCATAAGGGCCTCTTCACTCTCTAGCTACTTGACTGAGGCAAAAGTACAGTGCAGCACCTAAGTACAAGCTAGTTTCCAAAATGGATCCACCATGTCAAGTCAAGGAAAAGCAGACTTGGATTAGAATTTCAAGTGAACTCTTAGGTCTGACCAGCCTACTTGGAACTACTACAAAACATATAAAAAACTGGAATATATAAATGTATTTAAAGTGATAGTTATTAAAAAATGGAATGTAATTTTATTTTACATTTATTTGTAAATGAAACACATTTCTAATAAATCAAATAAGTGCAATTTTCCCTAGAGCCCTTAGTTCCTAGAGAAAGGCAGGGCAGTAAAATGGCAAGCAGAGGTCCTCAGTCCTTTGTTGTTCCTTTTTGTGATGCATTTTTGAAAAACATTCTTTCTTTATTTTCTAACCTCATTTTCCCCTCACACTTCTCTTCTCCTTTTTCCCCTTTTCTCCCTCCTTATATGACACCTGTTCTGGAAAACTGAATATTGTTCAGACCTATCCACAGCTCCAAAAAATATTATTCAATCAAAATTTTGTAGAAAATTTGTTAATATAAACAGGAAGAGAAGCTTTTAATTAGACATAGGAGAAAAAGCAGATTAGCTCCAGGATCTCTTGTGTAGAGATCATTGGGCCATTATGGCTGCTATTTTCCTGATGTCTATGTGGACTGAAGCCAGCTACTTTTTGCTCCTGCTGAAGAATCAGGTTAATCAAAATGATGACAGCCAAATGGACAGAGAGCAGCATTCATCCAGGCCTCTTTGTCTAAACCTCAGATGGAATTTAAAAGTTAAAGCACAGACAACATGTCCAGGATGGTCCATGGACCTTATGTGACAAGCCCTGTCTAAAAATTGTTCCCGTTAATTTGCAGCTGTCAGTCACCTAAGCATTCTGCGCCGAAACGACGGCTGGCTCCGCATCTCAGCTTCCCCCCATCTCCCTGCAGCAGCACAGCAGAGAATTATGGGTTTTTGCTTGATTAATAAAGACTTCTCGGTGCAGTGCAACTGACTTGGTACAATAAAATAAGCAGCTTGAAAGCCCAGGGAAAATTTACACAGACCCTATCCTTCCCCCTAGAATAACTAAAAATATTTAGTGGAGTAAATTTAGTAGCTGCATTTAGTTTGTGTGAATAACTATTTTTCAGCTTGACAATTAAACCAAAAAAAATGGGGATAAGATTGCTTGAAGTGAAGTTAAAAGCCAGAGAACCAAGAAGCAAGATTCATCACCCCACCAGAGAAGGAGACAGCGGCTTTTCTGTTTTACCCCAAACTGACGGCTTATTGATCTTGCCTAGGACGATCTTACTTGCAGAAGGGCCAGATGCGGAACCTAGTCACTGCTTCAGTGATGATAAGAAGGAGAAGTGTCACCAAAAGAAATTAAGAACGTCTTTCTCGGTCATCTACAACTTTCTGCTTTCTACGCTTTCTTGGCAGGCAGAGGAGTAGCTGAATTCAACATCTAAGAGTCAGAGGAGGCAATGAAACAGGATCTCCTGTTTGTCGGGAGTACCCTCACTATGACAATACAAGGCAGGGAGGAGATGACAGTAACTTCTTCTGTAGTTTTGTGACTGGATCATCCATATTCCCCAAGACAAAACAATACAGAAAATTTGACCCAAATTTCCTTAACAGCTTTGGGATAGCCAAAGATATATTTAAAGGTAAATTTACTATTATCAGTAAAAAGTCCCTTGTTCTATTGTTTCATATTAGATTTCCTATGCAGAGAAATCACAGTTCTTTTTTACAGCACATAGATTCGTTACCAGTATATTGAATCTAATGCAAGACTATTGTGAAATCAAATCATATCCATTTAAGATATGCAGACACAGAAAGGGGAAAAAAAAAAAAGAGAGACAGGAGGAATTTTGAAAAGTCAAAAGATGGTATTTGAAATGACAGCTGTATTTTTTTTCCAAGATACTTAGAATAATATTTTAAAAGAAATAAAGTCAAACTAACCATTTCAGTTTGACTTCAAAATATATTTTTCATTTTTTTCAAAAAGTTCTGAGAGTGTCTATTTTAGTTCCACCTGAACTGAGTATCTTTTTCCAATGGTTCAGTTCAGCAACCAAACTGAAAATTGTTGTTCTTACCAGCTCTTACTATCACACAAAATAATCTGTTGTCTGAGATTGCTTTCTTCTGTATACTACAATTCTACTCGTGTGACCCAATCTGAAGAAATAAGGCTGCATTCTGTAACCATTTCACTTCCTGGACTCAGACTGAGTCATTGCCCTGCACGTGTTTTTCTTTTCTCCACATATGTGTACAACACGTATGATACAAGGATGACATCGTTACAGAATGATACAATAAAGATTGTCTATCGCGTACTACACTTATGTAACTTATAGATTCACATTTTCTCCTATTATTTAGACTTTACACATGAAGTTTGTTATCATGGCAAGGAGGAGATACTGTTAGCAACTGACATTTACATGAGATTTAATACAAAAATGACACTCTCTCACAATCAACTTTTTTGCTGAGAGTACAAGAGAAAAGAGGTGAAATAAAATAGATGAAAAAGTAGGATTCAGGAGTTGAAAAACAACATTGCTTCGCTCCCGGGGAATGGAGCTTTTGAGAATGAATGCAGTCATTAACCATCTGGCTTACTAAATAGTTAGCAAAAAGTTCCTCTGAAAGGGTTGGTTTTACATTCATAGCTGCAGTTTATTGGTCCGCTGGCACTAGCATGCCTAAACACAAGGGAAAGTCAATACTGTATCATAGCATTGCCTAGCTAACACCTGGAATATATTCTCTGGAGTGAAAACAGCAGGGAACTGACCAGAAATAACCCCTCTCATATTATTCCTTCAATTAGACCAAAACAAGTTTCTCTTTGAAAACTTAATAATAAACACTGCAGGTCATTCACTTGTTTGGAGCCCCTTTGGGAAAGCTGAGCAGATGGGTCCCCTTATCTAGCCCCCTCGCTGTCACAGAGACAACAGCCGCAAATCAGGGCAGATATTGATTTTAATTGGAACCAACAGCATCTACATGCTGTTTTAATATCCACATCTTCCTGCAAAAAAAAAAATCATCTTTTTAAAAGATTGGTTTGTTTTGTCCTGTCAGGTTGATTAGACAGAATGAGGTAATTCTTTGCAAAATGAACAATTATGCCATTTTTCAGGTTCACTGCCTAAACAGATACACACAGCAAATCTCTAGGCAAACCCAAGGTCCATTTCAGAGCCTTTGTACATACAAGCAGCACAGATTAAAACACTGTTCACCCAAACTGAGGCAGTTACATTCTCATTACCAAACAGATTTGAGGTGTTGCCAGGGTCTTTTCAGCTGCTTTCACCAAGGCGTAAGTATGCCGTAGCAACGAAGAGGACTAACAGCATGAAGTGAACATCTACTTAAAATCAAATTACCCAGGACGTTTTCACCACCCCCAGGGTAAAAGCAGTTCTCCTCCAAAACCCTGTAAATACATCAAGTCTCCTCTTCCCCAAGGAGCCCCAGAGGTGATGCTATCTGTCTGTAACAGGCACAAGGCAGCTCTCCCCCCAACACCCCCCATGCACCTCCCCTTCCCATACTGCCTGTTAATTCCCACGAGGGAGGTGCGAGGAACAGGTGCCACCATTCTTGATTTAATTGCTGTGAAGAGCAGAGCACTAATAACAAGCTGTTGGCTCACGGCAGTTTTGGCCCTGGCAGGCGAGTGCTGCCAATCTCACAGGTGCTGGCCAGGCGGTGGGACCTCCGGCCAGCCGGCTGCCCAAGCTGCAGCAGCGGGCGGGTTGCGGGCTCGGCAGCAGGCCAGTGGAGAGGACCTCACTGTGCTGCCCTTGTCGCCAGCATTAGCGTTGTCCTCCCCAAGCGGCAAACAGCACAACCCTCCCTCTCCCCTGAGCTATACAAAACAGCTTTATCTCCACGGGAATGATCTCTGGGGACCTCTATGGACCATGCAGTAACAAGCATAGAGGCAGAAAGAGCTGTGGATCACTGCGCAGGTGCTGGGGAGCAGGTGAGGGTGGGCTTATTGCACACTTGCAGGAGGAGACTAGGGTGCAAGTGGGTGCATTACACACAGCTTGCATTACCCCCTTTGCTATGGTCTCCAGGCAAAGGGATCTCACCGCACAGGCTGAAGGCAACATAAAGTGTGTTCTTTCCTTGTCTCCATATCCTCTGTGCATAGATGGCAACATCTGGGCCTCTCAAGGAGCACACTCTGGGGATACGCACTGCAGAGGAGCCCAGATGCAGACACCTATGCAGGTCACATCCTACAGCCCCCGGTGTGCAGAGCAGCACAGTAGGAATGGGAAGGAAGGTGTGTGTGCTGCACCATCTGGAAGGAGGATGCTCCCTCCCATGTGCCAGGCAGCTCCAGGAGAAATTCCTTCTCCATGAGAAGCATCCTTATTTGGCAGCATAATAGCCTCTCAAGGGAAGTGGTATAACCCATGGCTTGAATCATTTAAAACTAGGTTGTAGCAAGTGCCAGCAGATGTAGTGGAGATAACAATCTTAGGGGGGCTAAAGGGGTGAGGACTACTGTCCATCTCTGACATCTGTGCTTCCATGATTGATGAAATCCCCAGCAACAGCTGCCCTTTTGGCTAAACCTCAGCAAATCTGAGGGTTATTAGAGGCTTTTGCAGGGCTAAAGGGAATGCAGCGCTTTAGTGGGTCTCTTGCATCTTGAAAATTGTATAGCACACTCAGATCACTTCTCCCCTTCACTACCCGATATGCCTTTTAATTTCCTCTTCTGTCACTCCCTTCCAGTCCTCCTGCCAGACTGCCCTGTGAGCTTGGCAAGCTTTGTTTCTTCAAGTGCATGCTTATCCTGCGTGCAGGTTTTCCCAAGCTCTCACTGCTTCTGTTAAAAGACCCCCTGGAGATAAACTACAAGACTAACACTAATTACCATAATAATTTGTTAGAGCATTGCTTTGATCTTTTCTCACCTACCAAGTCAATCCTGTTCTACTCTATCTCCAGAAGTGTTAGATGTGATTATACAACTAATTAACACAAGAGATTGAATTTTGAAGAATGTATGACAATAACTCAGATAAAAGTTTTGATCTCTTGATAAACAAGGAAGTGAGCAAAATTATCACTTCCCAGGAGACTCATAGGAGGCCAGCTATTGCCAGAAATCCTAAAGTACACAGTGAATGGCTTAGAACTGCACTACTAGTCTAGCAAGATGTAGAATTTCTGTAGAAAACACTATTACTTTTTTTAAACTAACAAATTCAAATTAGTCATATTTTATTCTTATATATGAAGTATGAATTTTCTTTGATCAGAAAAAGTCAAACTTTTTCAGATGTTTTATCTCTTTTCAGGATTAAATTCAGTTTGATTTCCACTTTGGAATAAGACAGTTTTGAGTGTTTTCAGATTCCTTAGATTGTCATCATTCTCTCATTTTATAGGATGCCTACCAAGGAACACGAGATGAGCTCTCTCTGTACTCCTTTAAATAAATAAGAAAGAAAAGTGAAGAGGAGAGATCACATATCATATTTTACAACTAGACTAACTTACACAACTCCTTCTTTTAAAATATGTTAACTCGGATTTAGGAATCCAAGCTCTTTGGATATATGTACTGGCTTTGGAGATTCGGACATCAAATCACAACATGTAAAAAATGGAACAGGAAATCAGATAAGTGTCTGCAAGCATCAGAAACTACCTAATGGGGATTATTAAATTAGTCAGTCTCTGCATGGCTGCTTCATGTTGTCACCTGCAATTCTTCGATGTCAGGAGCTTTTCTTAGTTAGAAACCTGTGAGAAGCTATTGATCTAGCATAATCAAAGAACAGTGCTATAACTATTTTTTTTTTTTTTTTTAGATTTGAGACAGCTAATATTTTATATTCATGATTCCTAACAGGCTAAATATAATTTTTCAGGGTAGATATTCTGGTATTCAATAGTTAGGAAAACAGACATTGTGGAACAAAGAATTATGACCACTACATTGAAGTCACTGTATTTTACTAAGACACTCCAGGTGCAAGAGCATTAAAATATTGCTCCAGGCAAAAAATACTTCCTGAAAGAGTGGTATATTCCATACAGCCAAAGATTAAGGTGTCTGTAAATGGTGTGCAGTTTAGATCTGCTTTCCTGTCTGTTCCAGCACGTTTTCCACACTGTTTAATGTAAAGGAATGGTCTGCATTGCTTTGGTTGATAGCAAGGTACACTTCTCCTCAGGGTTTAAAACATTCAGTAAGGATTTGGCATGGTTCATACGCCCAGCTGAGAAACGCACAGGATCAATTTTCAGTAGGAACTAGCGCTCACAAATGCTGCTGAGGGAAGGAAGGGGCCTGTGGATGAGGGGGATTTGAAAACATATGTCTCCAGGAAATGTTTGTAATTGTCTTCTGTTTTTATTTCCTGTCCTCTTTTTTTCTATCTCCACCTCCTTCTCTTCTCTCTATTTCTTTCTTCCCCCCTCCCTAAAGCTAGTGCAGTACATGTGTCCATGCATGGGTCAAACTGACAGGTTTGATTTTGATGATAGCTCTCGACTCTGAAATGAAGTAATTCAAGTAGAAAGAGTACAAACAGATATCAAATATCTGTCTGCTACACCTCCCACCCCCCTTTTTTTTTAAAAAAGACAGAAGCCTAGATTTTTGACAGAGATGGTATTTTGGGTTCCTTTTATCAGAGATACGTAATTAAGATCTGAAAACCTTTGCAAGCTTCTCTTCACAGCCTAGATACTGGCCGTAACATAACATGCTACTTCAGAAGCTTCTTGCATGACAAATTACATCACAGCAGAGCAATATATCATCAGACTTGACTCATGACCAGTACATGCATCCAAATGGACAAGTCTACAGATCATTTCAGGGCTCACTAATGTTAGAGCATTGAGCATGTAGAGTGTGATTTATTAAACTGAGATTTGTTTAAATAAATAGACTTTGCAAACTGCTCTGTGCAGCTAGATCTCACTGCATATGGACTCTACTGTATGATAATATTAGTGCATGGCTGAGAAAGAATTCTTTTCCATTTGGCAAGCCAGATGACATATTTTCTCCTGTTGCATCCATCTGAATACATTCTCTACTAACCAAAAAAATACCAGTATAAAACTGTTACCTATTTAAGTGACATGAATGCACATTTCATTATAGAGGCACAAAATTTCTTGTATAGAGTTATGTTATTGAATGATCAGGTCTTTTCCTAGTATTTCAGTTCACTTGCTGGGTTAAAATATAGTTCAGCATCATTGATATAAAAAGGTCTATAGCACTTATTAACAATATACATGAATTTAGATAGAGCCTGAGAAAATGAACAGACAGTCTGTGTGTGAACAACTTCATTCTAACTGCTTATACTAAATTTGAATTTGACCTCCTGATCTTTTCAGGGCTATAATGCAATTTAATTCAGTCACTTCAGTTTTCATTTGAGGCACCTTTCACTGAGAATTTTGTTTTATGTGTGTCTGAATTCAAGCTGCTGAGAGAAAGTCAAGTAAATGTTCCTCTCATTTATCCCAGTTCAACTTGACTGACTTCAACAGAACCTATCAGCATAAGCAAGAGGAGAGTTTTTCTCATTGTCCCCTATGTGTATCTCATTCTTAATGACTGGTATCAGAAGGAAACTGAGCAAAAGTACAGAAAATTGGTCCCTTGGGTCATTTTTAATGATCCACAGAAATGAAAGCTCTGTTAGCTCTTTCTCAATTCTAACCTGATTGATTACTGATGCTTTTGGAGGTAAGAAGGTGAAACCAATCTATTGCACACACTCTGAGGTAAAGGCTGAGATAATAATGATACACAAGAAACTGTGCTCTCCATTAAAGAGGCCCTTTTCTCTGTTTTTCCTCATTGTCTTCATTTCATCTGCCAAAACATGGCTATCATTTGAGAAGTGAGTGAAAAAGTCTATCTCATCACTACAGATCTACTTCTCCTTTGTCTGGCTACTTTGGAGCAGTAGGGAGTTACTTTGCAGACACAGTCAAATCTCAGTTTCCCTATGAAGGAGAAAGTTGACATCAGTGAAAGTGTAGTGAGAGTAATGATCTGATTTTCTTGTAAACTGCAGTATTACAGAGCAGCAGTACCTGGGCTTGTCTTTATCTCTTTTCTTTCTAAGTATTGATAGGTATTTTAGACTCCCTACACGGTCAAGGAAGAGACTTAGACTTCTCTCTGAATTTAGATTCGGTTGGTTTCTAAGTTGCCCTTCTGAATTTGTCTTCTGAAGACTAACTGAAGGCATGGAGGGTCCTGCTCTCAAGCCTTTTCTTCTCTTCATAGTATACTATGAGTGACTCAAAGCTGTCCGATGCTGTTTGCCTCTGATAATCACAAGCGAGCAACCTTTTACAGAATACAAGAAATAACTTTGTATGGTTTCATCCAGTGCCCATAAATCACCAGATTCATCCAAATTTCTAGCTGAAAACTTTGAAGAGGGAACAGCGCTCTTTACCTAAGCTAATTACTGCATCGTACCTGGGAACTTCTTACTTAGTCTTGGCCAAAACCGAGGAAAGGAGCATACAAACAAGTTGGCAGCATATGCAATTGTATGTTGGTGCCCAAGGCTGCGCTCTAGCCCTATGCCATCAACAGCTCTATATATTGTTGTGCATGTCTTAGAGCTGGAGGATGCTAGGACTTGGCTCATGTGGGGAGTTCCCAGGAGCAAAGGGACCACATCCACATGAGTTTTCCAGAGTCAGAATCATATTCATACTCTACCAGTGAGTCATCTTCTCCTGCTCTTCTTTGGAGGGCAGCTAAAGATAACTTTTTAATGTATGGTGCTATTTTCACTTCCTTGCCTTAAAAAATGTAGGTTGCATTCTACCTCTGATGGCAACAGATGTTTCAGAAGAGAATAAAAAAACCTACACAATGTACTCAAGCATATTTTTGAATGTGTGGAAGGACCAGAGTCTTTTATATTTCATTCACTGAAGTTTGAGATTTAATTAACCATCTAATTCATGGTTAGGATGAGTAAAAATGCCATGAGCATTCACTGAGTTATGCTATCTTCTGGCATATTTCCTTTTATTACTGTTCTTCTATCCTTGAAATGAAATAGAAATGCTGAAAATGATTCTGTGCATTTCATTACAGAGAAATATTTACTTGATTAGAGACTTGAAAATTTGCTTCCTGGTAAGACACAATTTTATGCTTTTTAAAAATAAATAATGAGACTTTTCAAATTAATTATTTTATCCTAAAGGGGAAATATGTATGAAAGTAGGATATTATGTAGGTCTCTGTGTGCGTATGATTAGGGGTAATTCATTAAAGACACATTCTTCATCCTGCCTGCCCCTGGAAATGTGAAAGGTTTTTAGAGTTGCCACCTGTGAGATGAGGGATCACTAGTTCCTTCTTCTTCCCAAGGACCCCCTGTGCTCATTCTTGCTATAATGAAGAAGCTGATTGACGGATGTCACCCTCCATGCTGTTGACATCCTTATCTCCCTCTGCTTTATGCAACAGACATGACCTCCTCCAGCCAGATGGTTTCTGAGTGCTCCATCCACTGCTCTACCACCTTCTCACTACATGCACTTTCAGCACACATGCCCATTGGCAGCAATGTATATATCTGTCTGTCAAGGGCTCTGTAATGAGCCCAATTTATTAGGTTACATAATCCTGTCTCTTTTGGAAAGGGGAGAAAAACTGCACAGCACACTGGAAAAAATCTATCCCAACTTTTTATTCTCAAGACTGTGGGAGGTAACTTCTTTTTAATCCAAAAGAAAAAGGAAAAAAGAAAAGTAGTAGTAGGTTGCATGTTTGAAATTATTTCACTTCAGGGTAATTCTGCAATATTTTCTTACTACTGTTGATTACTGCTTACTACCTGCAGAAGGGGGCTCTAATCAAAACATCAGATGCAAACTTCTTCAGGTTTTCTGGAAGGTCAGACCCAACCCAGTTGTATTAAACTTTTCCTGATGTATCTCATTATTGGGGATACTCAAAAAAAGAAGAACCCAGGTAAATCTTCTGTGTGGTGTTTATTTTACATATAGGCTCAAAACCTTCATAGTGTGGTAACAGCTCAATGCTAGAGGCATGAGTATGATACATGAATATAGGAAGAGGACAACAGTTCATCTATGTACTAGGCCCTTTATGCGAGATGGGTAGACAATGGGTAGACAGCTCTGGCTCCAAGAACTTGCAATGTATGTAGATGAGATGAAAAAAAAAGATAGATTGAAATGCCTTTTAAACATGGATCTACTCCTAAAGAAGCATTCTTTTTGTACAGGAGAAACAAAAAATCAATACATGATATGTGAAAATAATCATCAAATCATAGCAATTGAGGAATATAATGAATTTCTGTTTGTATTTTTTTTAAAGAGAAAACAGACTGTGATGGCCATATCTCTTTAAAAGATTGTTTTTAAATGATTTCTGAAGCTTGTACCTGACAAGAGAAACCTTTCAAGCAATAGTTAGTTGAAAACCTTCAAAAGAAAAAAAAAATAAGTGTTTTATACAACAAATAGTAAGTACCCAATGCTCCACTCAAAGACTGCATCCTCCTACCAAATAAAATGGGCCAGGAATTGTTTTCTATCCACCTGGCATAGCAAAGTGTGTTGCATCCAAACTTCCTATCAGGAATGATCTCCTGCTCACACCTGCTAATTCCTAAACTATGTCTGAAAATTGTTTGAAAGAATGCTTTTTGGCATGGGCAAAATTGGGCAGGATAACAAATTAACAGTAGAAGCAATCATCTGTCAGTGTTCTGGCACTGTTTAATTTATTCATACAGACAGCCAAATTGGTCACAACTGGTTTATCTACAGCTGGCTCAAGATTCAAACCTTTAAGCAATTCATCCAAATATAAGATTAATGTGTGGAAGTATAGTAAACAGGTACTAAAATTCCCCCTCAATGTCTTACTGTAGAGCACCAAAGTATAGATTTGGAAATGAGTTTTCCTTATTGAACAACCAACCAGTCTTGCTTCTGCTTAAGTCTCAGGCATCTATATATACATAATCAATAACAAAACATTGAATGAATTCATTTCATGTCAAGTCATTCATTTTGTTGTTTTTCTGGGTCAAATGCTGGAATACAGAGCAACAAGCCTGAATACAAGAAAAGTAAAGATGCAGCTCCTGGTGTCACTGCTCAAACCCAGGCTATCACCTCCCCTAGTGGAAAGTCGTCTGCATTAAACTTGAGTCACGATTTCTTCTACACAAATGCCTGAATTGTGAGCTTATAGAGAGCCACAAAAATAAGCAGAGCGCTCACTAACCCCAGAGGGCATTGATGCTGCATTACCATCCATTCCATGTCAGACTCAACATATTTATTATACAGAACATCTTTGGGAAAGGAGCAGACATCATCGTGATTGGTGAACAAAAGCAGAAAAGAATAAACACAGTACAATGGATATCACTCATGCAGAGTAGTACATCTTACAGACAGAAACAAGAGAAATATCCCCAATCAAAACTATCTGCTCCTTAAGCCTAAACATTCAATAACTTCCCAGCTTTGGAATGTATGTGCATCTCCTCCCTGGGTTTCCTGTGGTTTACATTATCATTTGCAAGGTATATTATGACAAGTTATTTACTTTGGGCCATAGCCCAGAGGCATTTGAGTGTCTTTCCTTTCAAGGAATGTCATAAATAAACATGAATAATCTGCATAAAGGGAGATGACTTTATCTTATAACAAGTCAGAAGAGCAGGCTATGCTCATCTACACAGTCCCCTACATGTATTTACTTTTGTCTGATCATGAAGGCTGTAAGTTTTTGTGTGCCTGCTGAACAAAAAAATCCCCAAACCTCTCCTGTTCACCATCAACTAGAGAGACAATCCACTTAAGTCATAATAGTTTCTACCAAAAAAAGCTATTATTCTACTGCCAACATTATTTTGTCTACGTTGTGCTAACAGATGCATAATTGTGTAGCCAATAAACAAACAATTCTGTTAAAACCAGTAGCACTTGTCAAACAACAGCTCCTCACCACCGCTCCCTGACATCCCCCAGCATTACCTCATGAGGCAAGAGGAAAGGGACAGAGGAGGCTTTTAGATTAAATAACAGAGATTTGCCATAACGCAGCTCCCAAAATAGCAGAGAGAAAGGCAAAAATAGTTCGACATGGTGATTGTATTGTATAACTTAAATTGTATTCAGATGCGAACCCTGACGTGCCAAAAACAGTTAAGGGCTGAGCATGAAAAATCAGAAAAGTGACATCTGGTATTGGATGCCCCGCCAGACATGACTAATACCATTGGTATTGTGTAGGCTTTACCCTTACTAATTTAATAGTTAAATGTAAAGATTAGGCCCCCATAGCTCCTTACAGTACCATGAGAGTCTTGTTTACTGTAAACCTATATAGACTATTCTACTATCCTTCTACACGTATCTCTACAGACAGGCTAGCTTTGAATAGGCACATATATTTTTCACATTGTTATGGACAATTCATCTCATTATTTCTAGCTGGTGGATTTACAACTGACCATACGACCCCATCCATTATCTGTGGGAAATGAGGGAAATCTGACCACTAAATACTGATCTATGCAAGATAAAGTTGTTACTGTACACTGTGTGACCTATATATGCAATTAGGCTCACACTTCAGCCTCATTTTCATTAAAGCTGTAGCAGTACCTGTAGATTTCCAGTGCATTATTGAAAGCAAAATTCAAGTATTTTTAAGTCTTTGACTTTTCTTTCATGAATACATGAAGTTTCTTTCGTGATACAACCAGCCAAGGGTAGAAGTTTGCAAGGGCTAGATATGTGAGGGTCATTGTGACCTTTCATGTGGGCTGGACTTTACTATCTTAAAATTACTTTTGTACTTATTTGCTGACACTATACTATCCTTATACTTTATTGATATTTTAAAAGAAACGTAGGTGCAGCTACTCAGACAAGCTCGGGCGTGAAATTGAGTGGGTTGGTGTACTACAGTATTTACCTGCAAACACTTACCACACAGCAGCAGGAAGCTCTAAAAAAATCACAAGGGCTCAAATTTTGTCACTTCTCTGGTGTGGAGTAGTACACTGACTCAGACATACAAGGTGCAGCTCAACAAGAGCAGGATCTTTCACAAGTGTTAAAAGTAACCCTTTCGTTCCTATAACAAAACAATGGAACTGTTCTTTTTAATGCCTATCATAGGAACAGCCCACATTTACTGGAGCATGAATTAGCATTGTAAAGATTGTGAGCTCCTAGCTTTCATATCAAATCATTTAAAACCAGTTTCTGACAGTCTGTTAGTAGAGCCTGGAAAACATACAGGAAAGACTCAAAACATAATCTAGATATCGCATAGAAATTCCATGTTGAGTCAGACAACCTGAATATTATTAATACTGAAGGATGGAAGAGAGAAGAGAGAGCAAACCTTAAGATTCAGAGGTTCACTTTGGTTTGGCTAAGGACCCAATATCTGAACATTCATTTGGGTCTCATCCAAACTCTCTGACCAACTTTGATCTTCAGATCTGGCCTGGAAGCCTTGCAAAAACAGGGTATTCTTGTGAAACTTCCAGTAATTTCTCTTTTTGTTTGGGCCTGAAATACCATAAAAGTAGTCTTTCTTGTGGTATTTCCCTGAGTTGTTTAATTCCAAGCACACTGTCAGTGCTCAATAAATAATATATATGTAGTCTTTCAACACTTCCGTTTCTGATACTGATCAGACACGGGAAGTGAAGAAGAGTGGGGAAAAAAAAGAGAGAGAGAGAAATGGTCAACTCAAGTCTCAAAATCTCTTTAACATTCAGGCTTTTGTGGTTTTGGAGCCAGAAAAAGAGGCTCATAAAGCTCCACAGTTGCTGTGCAATAACACAGTCACAGCCATCACTGGAGGAACAGAGGTGGGTTTGCTGGCCATGGGCAGGGAAGAGAGAATGTCTATGTGCCGCACAGGAGAGTCCTTTCAAAATATGTACTAGGAATGAGGTTGAAGATTCAAGTTAGTACCCTGAGTGGCAAAACATATCCCTTATCTTTCATCATCCAAGAGTTCTTCTACCACAATTTTTAAATTATAGCAGTAAAACGTGTTAATGAAGGGACTCTGGCTCCTTGCAAGCCAAAAGGCAGCTAAGAGGACACTCTTTCCTGCCATTATTATAAGTGGGGTAGGAGAGGAAAGAGATCCGTGTTAATGGCTGGCCACCGCAACCAAACTGATTTCTTAAGAACAAAACATCTTGAGGTCTCAGGCAACAGACATCAGATTTAGGGAGATCAGCATGCAAATCGCCTAGAGAAATATCAGCAATTTACATATGACACACATGAGAATTGCTGCAGCCGTTATGGAAACTTAAAAGCACGCAGTGATTGCATAGAACAAGCTGGTATTCTTCCAATTTGCAAGTTAGGCACTTTCATCTTTTTATGGTCATCCTTTTACTAGGACCTAAGCAACAAACATATTCATTTTTCTTTTGGGATAGAGTGGCCTAATACTATTTTTCTTCTGATACTACCACAAATCAAAAACAAAAAATGAAAACTGAAATTTTTGTACTTATCTTCCAAATTAAATTGATTTGTTTTTCTGTCTGCTGAAAAAAAAAAATCTACAACTAAGGAAAATGAAAAACATGTGGTTTTAAATGGTTTATACTATGAATATGAGTCAGTGCTACTAGAGTTTGATATGTTCCATTTAATTAAATGTGACAGAATATGCTGAAGATATACATTTATACACATATTGTGGGGGAGAATAAACCACTCCACAGTTAAGATACATAGAAAAGGGGACACACACATACAGACTTGTAAAGATATGTGTATATATTATACCTATTCTATAGGTTATTTATACATACTTGTATTACACTGAAAACTAAAATACACCATATTATGAATTTTCCTGTATACAGAGGAGAAAATGAAGGCAAATATTCACAATAATAGCTATTTTCCCTTTCTAAGCATGGTAAAATGATTCTTCCTCCTAAAGTAATAGGACGTGTGTACATGAGAATTATGTATTTTATACATTTATAATTTGCAAATACAGTTGGTGTTTTATGTTACAGCATGTTCATAGATGTAGCCGAATATCGAAAGGACTAACTTCCTTAGAATAATTTTTTTTTTTGATTAAAATTGTATATCACAGTAGCCTGTCTACTTACATATGAGCACAGCAAAATATTCATTCACTTTAGATTATTTCATGTGCAACAACAACAAAAGCCTCAATTCCTGATGTCCTCAGGAAAGGGGCTTCACCTTTCAATATACTGATCATTTTAAGCGTGTGTGAGTAGCTGAGTAGTTCAAGTCTCAATGATGTTTTGGAAACTAAGGATATTGTTAGATGAGCTCCGAGAAATGTAGATGAGCTTGTCACTTCACCTGTCACCTTGAAGTATCCGTCCCCACAACAAAGTATGCCATTCTCCTGCTCACCCACTGCAGTGCTTGCTATCTCAGTTTAAACCCACTGCTGTGGCAAACTTCAGCCTTGAGCGCTTTGCACGGAAGCAGTCAAAACGAGCACATTTGTCTTGTTCTGCTGGCTCTGCTGCTGAGGCAGGGAGCTAGGGCAGAGAGGGGCATTAATAAACAGCCCAGGATTATTAACTTCTTAAAACCCTTCAGGAAAATTCTTTGGGGTGTATCTGACTATGCCCTCCTTAGGCTTCTCAATCACAACATGTTGTGATTTTGAAATCTTAGACACATTGAAATGCAGTGTTATCCACACTAGCATAAAATTTCTATGTGTTAAGGGGTCTTAGCCAATGATTACACAAGAAGAGCTGCAGAAGATTAGAATAAATATCCAGCAGGTCTGATATTTTATCTCTCAGTGTGGCCTCAGTGAAAGCCAAGAGGGGAGGCAAGGATCAGGGCAAACATATAGGGACACTTCTCCCACTTGAGGCTGTTCTGAGGCTTAGGGGCTTCTTGAGTTACAGCCTCTGTATTAAAGCTGTGATCCTTAATCATCTTTTTTTTTTTTTTTTTTTTTTTTTTTTTTTTGTAGAGTTGTTGATTTTACAGCTACCTGTCATGCACCTTCTCAGTCAGCTCATTTCTGTGCAGAAGAGTTCAAGTCTGTTTTATTATTCCTTGCATGGAAATCCTCCTGTGCTTCTGACCACTGGTGTTACCCACCTCACATCATGAGCTTTGTCACCTCACTGTTCACCTCTTCCATGAGCTATCCATGAAATCTGTGCTTGAGCCTGTGCTGTTCAGGCCCAAGTACAGATTACTGTGGTACTACATGGATAACGTCTTCCACTATGAAAACTGACCCTTTATCTCTAATTTTCCCTTTTCAACTTCTAACCTGTTGCTTGTTCCTGTGAAGCTGTTGCTTGTTATCCTGCAGTAGCATAATTTTCTTAGAAGCTTTTGGTGGCAGACATAGTTACACCTGAAGTATTGCAAGTTACTAATACCCTGTAGACAAAGAGATGTATTTAAATACGTATTTAACAAATCAAATGAAACTTGGAGAAAGCCTTATTTTAGTTTCTATCTTAATAGCTGTTAACAAAATCAGAGTACCTTGCATTTACCATTCACTCTTTAGAGCACATTAGCTCATGACAAACGATGCACATGGAAAACATTTTTTTTCCTCCAGTTTAAACAAAACATTATTTTGTAATGCTGTGCCATAATACTAGTCATAGAAACCTTGTATTAAATTGGTATATGCCCCATTAGCTGAGTTGTGTTCATCCTGAACACTATACTTCTGTCTTTTCCAGTGAAAAAAAATGACATTTTTCTGGTTCAGAGTTTTGTAACTGCCAGATTGGCCAGTGAGTAGTTTGGGCTTGTCCTTTGCATCACCACCAGCTGATTATATAATAGAAAACATATGGAGCAATTTTAGTTTATTATTTCTTCACTTGCCAACATGACTTTGGTACAACTAATAAAATAAGGAATATTTCTTTGTGTTCTTTATTATAATCTAAAATTTAAAAAACACTTCTTATGTAAAAAGAAAAACATATTATTCACTGGCTGAGCTGGTATATAGAAACTTGTCTTCCTGCTTCTGGTTTTAATAGAAGGGACAAGGGACGTATTAGTTTCACAATAACTTGATTACCTTATAGGCCAGATTCTACCTCCAGTTGTATAGTAACTGTCCCTTAAATAGCTGTAGCATTTATTTAGGCAGATGCAGTTAAGTTGTGGTGTCTTACATCAGTAGTCAAGACAAATCAAGCTACTAATGAAAATCTGTTACTGAGAACTGATAAAGGCTATGGAAAAACCTGAAAACACGTGTTCCCTTTGGTGTCTGTGCTAGACAAACCTTGTTCGGTGTAAAAATTTGCTACTGTAAGGAGCATCCTACTGGATCTTTTTCAATAGTGCCATAAGCAAATGAAGTATGCATGCTTCTGCTCCAGATAACTTTTATTCTTTAAATTTTATGTATATGACATTTATTAAAGCTTGAATCACTCCGTGTTAATGAGATTTTAGAGGATCTACATATAGCTTTCTTCCTATGACCCCAGCAGTCTGCAAACTCCAGTGTTTTTCAGCAGACTACGTTTCTATGAAACTTCTGTGGCTAAAGGCACAGAAGCTCAGGGTTTTCATTTTGCATTGTTGTTGTTTCCAAGCAATTGTGATTAACTCACCATGATATATAGTTAATTTTTTTGTAATTTTGCTCTCTGTAAGATGATAGAGCTCAGAATGGTTCACACTGCTCAACCATAACCCAGCCATCCCTGCTGGTTGTGTCAATTCACCATTCAAAGTATCAAAGATCTTGTGTTTCTACTGAAAAAAAACAGGGCTATCATGGCTGTAAAGTCCCATGTGATTTCAGAACGGTTTTAAATAATGTATGGTGGCTGGATTTGAATTTCTGAGATCCATGTTCAGAAGCTTTTCTTCGCAAGCAATTGAGATAATGTTTGTGTTTTTACTGCAATCTAAAATGATACATTGGCGTTGATACTTTGGGTGAAGGAGACTGTTATATCACTCTCATATCAAGCTTGTATTTTAGATAAATGTATTTGGTCTTTCTCCATGACTGGAAACATAAAATGTTGGATGTCCTGTGGGCCATACAGCCACAAAACCCTCACTATTGACAGAGATAGAAAGTAGGTCTAGTCCTTTCACTGCAACAATTATGATCTGATGAAAGAATTATACAACTTTTCATATGAACTGAGACAGAATTACTTTTAAAAAGGAGCTTCAAAGATGTTATAGAAGCCTTCAAATCCTCCATAGACCACTGGCAATCCCCAGAGAGTCAGCTGTTATTCTTGTTTCCAGCTAAGAGAAACAAAACAGATGGGAGGAGATGAAGAACAAAAGCAGACAATGCAAGTGTTTTGTTTTTCAGAAAGGGAAAAACATTTATCACACTCAGTACAGTACAAATGCATAAATACTTTCCTAGTATTACTTTTCTGTGTAAGCAACCACTGTCATTGCCACAGGGGTATTATGTGATTGTGCATAGCAGAGGAGGCAGCCCACATAGCAATGAAAGGGAGGGGAGCTGGTACTGGATACCAACTCTTTTACAAAGAGCCTGTCCACATTAATAAACATTTTAACACCCCTCCCCGAGGAATTTGAAGAGAATTTTTAATATCTGTAATTTTTCAGATAGAATCCTAGTGGTTTACTATGCCCAGTTTGAAGTAATAAAAATTTCATTTCCTTAAATTCTTTCATGCCTAGTTTTCTTTCCTCCATACCAAGAAAAATGAAAATAAATAAAAAAAATACTTACATAAAAGCATTCTATCACTCTAACTGTAAGAGCTATAAAGACCAAACATCAAATAGCACAAGCTATTTAGCAGTGGGGAAACCAGTCCGAACAAATTAACAGAGTCTTTCTGCAGTCACTGACAGAAGGATCAATGGTGAGGATGTGGCATATAAAACTATTTGTTGAAAAATGCAACTTGCTGGGTTTCTGTGTGGGATAGCACGTAAGCTACAAATATCAAGTGCAATCTGTTGTCCTAGGCCATAGGGTACATGTCCCATGAGGACTTCTGGGTTCAGCTGTCAGCCACTCAGACTGGCATATTATAATGCTGGCAGTATCTCAGGCATAGCCCAAATATGAGTATCCAGCATTCTTCAATTCACTGCAGTTGCACTTAACAGCTGCTCAAAGCCACTGCAGTTCAAGCTGAAGAGAAAAACATACATTCTGTGGAGTATATACACTAATATCTTCTGTCTCGCATTTTCGAAAGCCATTCATAATCCTGAGTGACTCTGTTTCTAGAAGACTCACTGAAGACACTGGAAAATCCAAGCCTCTAAGTCCACTAGGGTTAGAAACTCAGCAGTGGAGCTACTCCTGGGTCATCAGACTCTTCTGAATATCAGCTGAAACCTTTTTTTTTTTTTCCCCTCCAGGTTTCACAAGATAAACTTCTGATTTATGAGAGTTGTGACTTTCAGAGGCCTATGAAACTGAGGATGTTAAGGTTTTTTAAGATTTTGAGATTTGTTCTCAAGTAGGAGCAGAGGTGTAGGTTGTTTCCAAAGTGAAATATACCTCCAGGACTATCAGAGGATGTCAGCCAAAGTTATCTTTTGTCTGTCTCAGTGAGGAACTGCTGCTGGATTTCTTAGAGTCTCTTGTTCTGGAGACCAGCTGGCCCACAGGTCTGCTGTGAGGAACCTTGAAACCACAGATCCTGGAGGCTTGGGATCTCCAGGAGCATGCAACAACTACGTCTACTCTAGCTGATGAAACAGTGCCAGGAACTCTTCCTAGACATTGAAACTTTATTGCCAACAAAACAGCAGAACAGTCCCTGGTATAGTTTTGGCCAATGCCAGTTGCCATTCTTCCTAACAGAGTTCCTGTATATGGCCTGGAAACTGGCACACTCTACGTAACATTCCTAGCAGGTAAACTGGATGTCACCATCCTGCTGTGGAGAGTAAGAGATCTTCACAATATGGACATGGGTTCTTCCATGCCAGTTGGCTTTAATACCAGAGAATGGTCCCAAGAACACTTAATTTACCAGAACAGACTTAGCCAGGGAAACCACTGTTCCTGCTCTGCTGGAATCTTGTCCATGGTTCAATTACAGTTCCTCAAACCTGGGATGTTTTTGCAAGAGATTTCAGCTTCAATAAATCAGTATTTTCTCATTAAACTATTTCATCAGAAAATTTCCAAACCACTTCAGCCATTTGTATTTTCTTACCACAATCCAGGAAGCCTTGAGTCATTTAACCCAAAGAACTCCCATGTAGATGTGGCCTTAGAAAGCAACCAGTGGAAGTGAGAGAGAAAACATGCATTTTTTGACTGAATTCAGTTAATATCAAACCACTCAAACTAGATATATATCTTTTCCTATTATAAATCTTTATCTTTTCCTGGTAATAGGCTATGAGGAAACCACCTCTAGGCATACAGAAACTGAAATAGATGGAGCTTCTTTGACCTTTTATATGAAGAAGTGTTTCTAGAGTTCATATAATTCTTGTTGCTCTACTTTGATTCTTTTTAATATGTCACCTTCTTCCTGGAAATGTAATGATAAAATCTGGGCACAACAGTCAGAATATAATTTAGCTAATACAGTTCACATAGATAATACAATTTCTTGCTCAGTTGAAACATCTTCCAATCAACATATATAGGTATAATACCCATGCTATTGTAAGGGAACTTCTGATCGGCTGGTTACTTAAGCTTTTCTCTGTGTTTCCCCCCCCCCCCCCCCCATCCATTTTAAGGGAAGTTCTTTATCCCTAATAAAGCCTTCTGTTCAGCTAGGTAAACAAGGCTGATGTTTAAACAAGCTGACTTTCAACAAGAGATGAAAGTTTACTCTGCCACTCAGAGCACCACTAATTTTTGTACTATGTGCTAATATCATTGGAATCAACTCTTTAGAGTCTTACCTGAAGTATGAAGATATCTGCTAAAAACATTTTTATAGCAGTGTTTACCAGTCTTATCAGCAGCGCTATTTATAGCATATGCACAAGATACTATAGTATAGAGGCCAATGACCAATATTCAGTTGCTTCACACCTTTAGAAGAAAAAGCAGCTTATAAATTTTGTTCCTGGTAGCATAACCTTGCTCAATTTAGTCATTGCATTTGTCCTTAAAAGGAAACTAGATCAAATTAACGCATAGATTTTGAACTCTTTGAGAAGAGGGCACTTCAGGTGCATTCTGAAGGAACTTACTTCATGTGTTAATGGATCAGATACTTCACCTTTAGTTTGGAGGATTTTGAACCTGTAGCTGCAGCAGGTAATTTCCTCATTTATCTCCCTATCTTAAAAAAAACAAAAAAGATCAAAAGGCATGTTGTCTCCCATTGCAAATTTCCTATAAGCCTTGATTAAGTACTTTTGTTTTTCCTCAAAGACATCTAACTAAGAGCAGATTCTGTCATCTTGGATAGAATACAGCTGTCCAGAAGAAGCAAAAGTTTGAAAGCAAATTTTCGGCCACAGCTATAAAGTGTAACTTCTTCCTTCAGGCAGGAGAACTTCCAGAGCTGCTCCCATCCTTTGTTTACTACTGCCAGTCAGACACAGTCTTTTCTCAAGTTTTAACTTCGTTCTAACTTAACTTCATTCTAACTCCGTTAGTTCAAGAGAGGCATGCTCCAATTATCCTGATTTTACAATGTTTTTTGCTGCCACAATTCTCTCCAGACTATTTTTCTGACACCTACATCTGAGGGTTGCTTTTGTTCATAGTTCCACTGGTATAGAGAGGGTTACAGAAACACTCTGAAGCCTGTCTATTCAATACCAGTTAACCACTTGCTTCTGCCAACCTGGTTTTCCTGGCACAAAACGTTCTGTCAACAAAAATGTGCCATTACTGACTGCAGTCTTCCAAGGTTTAGTATCACAGACGGTCACAAAACAAGCACTCCATTCCCATTCAGTGGTTATTAAACTTCTACAACATTTTCAGCACCTCAGGTACCTGTCACTGAGGCTGTACAACTTCCCATCCACAGTTCAAGTGTAGTTTTCATCTTCCTTGCTTTGGTTTTTGGCATTAGACCATATGAAACTACTTAGTGACATGTTAAGTCTGACTAGCGTGCAAATAACCTGATTCTCTAGCCAACTCGTAATGTACTATTTTGATGTTTGTGGGAGCAACTCTTCAGTGGGGTTGTGCAGGCAATTCTTTAGCATTAATTGTCATGGAAGAGCTGTGCAATCCTCCTAAACATTTTCTGGAAAACTGAAAAGCTTAATTGAGGCAGTAGCTCTCTTTCTTCCTGCATACACATGTTCGCTATATACGTAAGTGACAGCGCAATTCCTGAAACTACCTTGCTGCTTCTCAGTACTTCAGAAGAGTATTTCAGGCTATTGTTAAAATCAACCTTTTCTATATATGGGTTTCAAAAACATGGCCAAATAAAGTATTCATCACTCTTTATATTCCAAAATCATGAAATATATTGCATATATTAGGAGAGGATCTCTGCTCTGAGGAGCTTATAGCCTTCATATGTCAGGCCAAGTTCCACTTTCAAAGGGAAAGCTAAGGCACAGAGAAGCTAAATGACTCACTATAACCCCCACCCCGCCCCCATGAAAAATGCCTCAAAAATGAGAAACATCTTCCCTTAAACTAGGGTCTTCACCAGCTGAGTCACTTGGCTGCATGAGGTGGATTCAACAACTGCTGAATGTTTGACCTAGCTCAAGTGTTTATGCAGGATTTGGTCGTACCTGAACTACTCTAGAAACCGAAGTTGCTGAAATCGTTAATTGCAGATGACAGATTTTCTACCACATGACAGGGTATTTGGATGGTGCTTAATCCTAAAATTAAAACTCACTTTATGTTGAAATTTACAGATTAGAAAGCTTTCCTGTAATATCACTTGCAATGATATTTTTAAATCACCAAAAGCTATAGGATGCAGATAGTAAAAAACATTAAAAGGATGTTTTTGCTTATATTTTTTCTTTTTTTTTCTTTCTTGCTTTCCACCAGCAGGAACAGAATAATCTCGGTGTGCAGAAGAAGTATACAGAGAGAGAGCTATAAAGATCCAGCATAGCTTAAATGGAATTGGACATAATGGAAGGTTAATGGAAATTTGGGAGAAGTACTGAAAGGACTGTTAGTACTGTGAGAAAGGAGAATGCCCCTGAGTTCTTTGCCCTGCCCCAGGTTCAGAGAAGTAGAGCTTTCTACCTTTTAATGTGTGAATAAGCAGATCTACAATTAAATTATTGATTCATACTATCTTTTCCCTCTCTAACTGGATAATTCTGCAAGATTTAGAGCTCTCTAACTGCTAGTTGAGACTAAAGGATATTACATAGAGCTCCTGTGTCAACCTTATAGCTTTATAACTAGCCCTTGTCATGACCACAGCATCACTCACAGTCAAAGAGAAAGCATGATTTGTGATTAGAATTGCAGAAGCCATCATTTAATCTTCCCTGTTTCTACCCTTCATCATGGTACCTAAAGGCCTGCTGTACAAATAACTTCCTTTGCCAGACCATCTTTGGGTTATAATATATCACACGGTTTGAAGTACAACAACTAAATTCTTTCAGGCATTTGTCATCCCATTCATGCAGTTCATTTTAGGTGGGTTCAGCTGCGCCAACCTCTGCTGGGCTGGAATTCAAACACGCAGGGCTCGGTGGGTTCAGTGGAGGAAGGTAAAGAAGTAGCTCCCCAGCACAAGAGGTTGTGCTGGGTAACGTGGAACAGTCCTGATAAGATTTTAATTAGAACACATGCCGAAGGATCATTTACTCACAACAAATATTCAAGGACTTGTTGGATAGAAAGCTCTGTTTAGAGGAAACGTCTCTGCCCTAGGCTGCTTCAAGATGTCACTGCAATAGCTAGACTTAAACATGCATGGCATGTTCCAGATCCAGTGCTTCAGAGTCCTTCTGGCATAACAGATACTTTTCACCCCTCTCCTGTCAATAATCAACACAGAGAAGGGTTTGGAGGATATGTGGGCAGGAGAGATTTATTAAAATGGAATCAGAGCAGTTTGGTTTCAAATTCAGTTTCAAACTTTTGCTAGCTCTTGATGCCGTAGCTTTCTTTGGACTTCACACCTTTTGAAAGCAAGCTCTTCTGTAAATGAGGTTAACACTGTTTAATTCAGAAGTGCATTGAGGAGAGAGCTGAGGACCTGAGATGTAAAATAACTCTTCATAAGGAACAGGGAAGGAATTCAAGTTTCCTACTTCTCTGCATAAATTATTAGTATTTATTTTGTACATGGAAGCCCAAGTCAAAAGTTATCTCATTAAATCTGGTGTAGCAGAAATATGTAGTAAGAAGCAAACCTTCTCTGAAGAGCTTACAGAGATGGGAAAAGTGATTAGCAAGGTCCTATTACAGATAAACTAATTCAGGATCAAGTGACTTGACCAAGATCACACAAGAATTCTGTGACAGTTCCAAGAACTGAGACTATTTCTCCTTCTCCCTGCTCCCAGCATCATAACCACAAAATTATTTTAATTCTTTAAAACAGCAGCAATTCATATGAACTTAGTGAAAGTGAGCTGTGTAAAGGGAACCATCTTACAGTCAGGGTTTAGAAAATGATGACTCTGAAAGTAGTAGGCCAGGCAAAAGCTATACTCCTCAAATTCTAACCAACTCTGTATCTCTGAAACATTTCCAAATGAGTTATTCTTTTCCATTTCCCACAAAGGCAAGTCTAGATTACTAGGAGATGAAGTACATCTGGTGGAACAGGTCTTTATTTACAAACAGATGCTCCAGACAGAGGAATAACAGCAAGTACAAAGGACTTGTGGAATAGATACTATTTTTCATCTAAGCTGATTAAAAGATTTCTTGGAGGTAGGATCTTTAGAACAATTATTTTAACAAGATATTCTAATTTATTAGGGTTATGACTTCTGCAAAGCCAAAGTCAGAGAATTTTAAAAATATAGAACACTGACAATACATGACCCTGTCCCTAGGACCCTCACATATCCATGTAAACAAAAAGCAGCTCTTTGGAGTTCACTGAGGTCATGTTGCAGTGAAACTTGTGTGAGGAGGATATATACCTGCTGCTACTCTGTACGTAGTAGACAATGGCATTCAAAAATCCATGAAACAGAAAATAGAGCCATCAAATATTTTGTTTTTAAGAGATACACGTCAATGATGAAATGTATTCTCCAGCTCTGGTCTAAGTGTTACAGCATTGCTCTTTGGAAAAAAAAAAAAAAAAAAAGAAAGAAAGAAAAGAAAAGAAAAAAAAAAAAGAGAAGGAACTGGAAGAAACTGAAAAAGTGACACATGCCAGTTGCCTCACTGAATGTTATTTTAATACTAATGTGGAAATTTTGCTTTGTGCACAAACACTTTTCTTTAGGGTGAATAAAAAAAATCCTGAAGAATTCTGTATCTATTTCACTGGTGATGACAAGTATGTTAATTGCTTGCAGATAACATCTGTTCTAGTGAAATCAAGATGCAGACTCTCACTGGACTGCTAATGCTACACTTTAGGCTTTGTCTAGGAGATCTACCGCTCTTCGCTGAAGTTTGAGGGGAGCTGAAGTGCCTTTGAATTTTTTGAGAAACTTCCAGTAACTGAAACCAAATCTGCCAGGAGTCCTGGGTCATCGCAATGTCTCTCTTTGAGCACAGGACTTACCTTTGAAGCTCAGAGACTTTCACTGACCATGACGCCAAAGTGTGCTCTGGCTGAAACAAGTTCATGGTGATCTGCCAACAGCCCTGCATGAGAGACCCTCTGATTTCTTTCTGTTTACAGTAGAGGGTGAAGGGCCTCACCTACAAGAAAAAAGTGACCCTGGTAAATATAATGTCAGAGCTAAGGATCCCTTATCCTCTACAGACCATATTTACAGTTCTACAGTGTGCGCATGATGACCCTGCCATCAAGTTACTTACCAGATGTGCTTACTGAGTCTGTCAATCATGATGCTTAAGACATGGCTCCAGACGGTTATCATTCCCTTCTTCCCGCTGTGCATTTGCATATGTATTCTTTAGTAAACTTGTAGCTTTCCAAAAATACTTGAATCTAATTAGCTCTCCAACATGAGAAAAAATTCCTGCAATCTGTTATTGCAATAGCATTTATGAGAGAGCAAGGGACAAACAGCTCCCACTCATCCTTAAGAGTAGATCATTATTAAAATCCTAAAGACACGATGAATAGCAAGTAGAGGTCAATGGGCAATCACACACCTAATAGAGCTCATTCTATGCCACCTGGGTTCCCACTAAGAATAAAGTTCAGCCATATACTATGGGATGTTGCTAAGAGCTGTGTTGCCTTGAAAAAAAAAGCATTTATTTATTTTTACTGAATTGTTTACCAAGCTCTTATCTTATGTAAGGATAATCAATTGCACAAATACAGGATGGAGAAGGACTACAAAGCAGCTGAGCTGCAGAACAGGAGCTTATAATAGATCACATATAATATCTGTGTCTATCTAAGGAGATGAACCCATATCAGATCTATCATGGGTCATGACATGAACACGAATTATTTGTGTCACCCTACTGAGGCAAGGCAAAACTCTGTACTGGGCTATATAAAAAAGATTGTGGCCTTGAAAGTATATGCAGTGATCTGTCTGCTTTGCCCAGTACCAGTGAGGCTGCAGCTGAAATAAATGCCTTCAGTTTGGGGAGCCTAATTAAAGAACGTGGTGAATTGATTAGAGAGAGTCCAGAGAACTGCAGCAAGAATAAACAAAGAATTTTAAATATGCAGAAATATTAAAGGAATTGGATTTTTTTATGCCAGAGGCAAAATTACTAAAGAAGATATAATGATGATATTCAAACACATGTGGGACAACTACAAAGACAAAAGTGATATACAGCTCTCCAAGTCCAGTAAGGATAAGACAAGAGGTTACAAGCTGAACTCACAGCAAGGGGGATTTTGCTCAGAAATTAGAGAAGATTTTCTAATAAGAACAACCATGAAGTCCTGGAACAAATTGATGTGAAAGGCTTGAAATCTTTATCACTGACTTTTCTTATAAAGAGATTGAACATGTTCTTTCTGGCAATGTAGCCGCTCCTGCAGTGGGTTAAAGGAATGGTTTAAAAGACTTTTCAAAGATGTTGCAGACCTTTTTAATATAGCCTTACAAAACAAGAGCCACTCAAGGAAAATTATCTTTCTTTTTCATAATGTAGCCTTAAAAATTCTCGATGGTGTCAGTCTCAGGAGAAGCTGAGAGGCAGGGACCCGTCATTAGATCACTGCAGAAATGGCTGCATCGTTGCTGTTTGTGACCTTCAGTCAGCCAAGGTTAGAGCTGGTTCTGAGTACGCCTTTTCCTCAAAATGAACACACCAAAAAGTTTTTTAAACTCTAAAACTACATTTTATCTGACTAGATATTTAAACAAAGTCACTTTTGGAGCAGAGAAATTTTAATCTGCTGTAAATGACAAAATAAAAGCAGAAAGGTTTGTTATCCCTCCCCTTCCCTTTGCCTATTGTGCCTTTCCCCTAGTCTTCTTGCAGTTTAGGAATGTTTAGTGGCTTCCTGGAGCGCAATAAATTACACACATTCCCAAGGCGCCCCTAGATAAAGCCAATCTCCTTTCCTCATCAATGAGGCCAGGTTGTGGGTCTGTCCACTGCTCTCTCGAGGCCCATTCTGGCCCTGGCTGCTGATGTGGGCCTCCTGCTACCCGCATGCTCCTCGCCCTCTCCAGGAACATAATTACTCACAAGCAGTGAGAAAAGGAGAGCAGTCCTAGGCATCACAGTAAGATCAGCCTCCTGGTATCATATGAACACTCAGAAAAGGTTTTCTGAGATATTTTCCCACCATTTTCCTCTTTTTGTGTTTCCTCCTAAGGGAAAGTGAAGAGGTTCGATGTGCTGTTCTTTGTCAAAAGGGAGAGAGCTAATACCTCGCAACAATCCCAAATTTGCCATATATTTCATAGTAGAGATTGTAGAGAGATGGAACAACATCTGGATATGTATTTTGGACCACTGAGAAGCTTTGTATTAAGGATTTAAGTCATATGGTATAACATTTCTGTACATGCAGAAATGCCCCATTTTTGTTCTGCAAACACTGCTAAAAGGCCTTCTTATGGACAAATGAAGACTTCAGCTCTCAGCAGTTAAGAAAATCTGAGATACATTTGGAAATGGAAAAAAATAATTTATAAAAGTATTGAGGATCAATAAATTAATCAGAGAGATTTTAGAGCTGGTTATATAACGAAGAGGTTTGCCAGCACAGACCACTCAATTCAAGAAAACCATAGTTATTTTAGAAAAGGGGAGTGTCAATCACTTTTTACTCTAGAATGCAGCTCTGGAATTTCTTAGTTGGTTTTGATACAAGAAGTATTTCGCTGCAGTAGCACTGTAATTACTTAATAGCAGGAAAATTTCCAGTCATTGCACAGAAGAATGAAGAGCTTCATTTTATTTCATTTATTTTACTGCACTGTCCTAAAATTAATGCCTAAAATTAGTCTTTTCAGTTCATAGAATAGAACCCACTTGATTTTGCAGAACAGCTTAGCACATAAATCCTTTACAAGGGCATTCAGCATCTGTTGGATGAAGAACACTTATTTGCCTAAACTTCTGGTCAGTTAGAGTCTAACTTCTGACCAGTCAGAGCATCCCCTTCCAAGAACTGTGAACAGGCTGTCATAGGTCCCTCGTTTACCAAAAATGTCTTTGTCGTCTGTTCTGTGTGGTTTTTTCAGCCATGCTGGCAGCTAGGCACAATCATATTTTGAAACCACTTTCTCCAGCAGTGGGTTTCAATTTCTGTAGTTGCAACCAAAAGTTTATTCTTTAGGTTATAAAAAATAAACAGATTTCTGTTAAAGGTTTTAGAACACTGACTCCCTCCCTCTCTACCTCCCTCCAATACTTTTAAAAATAGGAAAAGTTCTACAACCTGATAGAGATTTGTCTATATACAGAAGGCTACTGCTGATCTATTCTCTAGGACTGGAAAAGTGGGACTGCAAAAGGCATTTATATTTTTCTGTAGCTAACCATGCAGTTGTCCTAATTATTTTCTATATTGAATGTTCACATTATTCTGAAACAGAGAAGCACATGATTATATAATTAACATCTGTATTATTTTAAACTGACACTGACACGCACATTCTTTGATGCTGGTGTAGCCATTACTAATGTCAAAGGCAAGAGAGAAGAATGATCGTTATGTTGTATACAGACAATAAAAGGAAATATATTTGGTAAAGTTTCACTGAAAAACAGGATCCTGTTTTCCATCAAAAATTTGAGACCCCAAAATCTTTCAATCACTTTCAACTATGTCACAACTTCCATTTACTTCTTTGCCATGCTCTTACAAGATTTGCAAAACTGCCTTCCTTTCGGTTTTGTTTATTTTAGACTTTGATTTCTTCAGCTTATCACTCATACACTGTAGGGATCTCTCACATATATACAAGTTATTGAATATCGTGACACCAGTGTCTTAGTTTGGAAATAGCAAAGACAATATTTAATTCTACAAAGTATTCATCATATCTGCTTTAAGATGCTTGTTGTTACAGACAGAAATAAATTAGAAATAAAAATTAGGAATAAATGTAAGGAATAAATGTTAGCTGGGGAGTCCTTTTTTTTGAGAGAGAAGATCCATGTTATAGGCTACAATTAGATTAATTTGTCTAATGAATCAGCAGACATTTGTGAGGCTGCCTTGCTCTGACACTTTTAGCCAAAAAAAATACACTTTGGTATTTTTTTACCTTTTAGGTAAAACTGTTGCAGACTTAGGTTCATGAGCTGAGCCCTGTGGTATCTGTTCAGAAGGCTGAAAGCAAGATATCCTTAATAGACTTGCCTAAAGGGTCACTTGCTTATTTGTCAGAATAACAAAGAGACTCTCTTTGTGGAGACAGAAATCTAGAAGGATTGGCAGGAAATATAAACATATCAAGGTTATAGAACCTTCCCAGGGATTTCAGCATTTGTATCCTCTCCACCTTTGTGAAAGAAGGTGAAAGCACTTTTGTTTTAAAGCTGCAGGATTTAAGAAAGCTTGAGTCTACTCCTTGAAGAACCCTGTGAAAGATAATGAATGCACTGGAATTGTTTTTTGCCTTACCTAACTACCTGACAAATACCTCTTATATAAGCAAAACTGTATGTTTTCATTGTCAATTGTTCACTGATAAACTGTTTTACAGATTGTGATGAAACAGTTTGGCAAACATTTTCCCAAGCCACACAAAAAAAGAAAAATGCACTATTCCCAGCTGCTTTTTGCTTTCATCCTTCCCCTCTTGCCAAAAAGCCACTTGCTTCAGAAGGAAAGAAGCAAGTTTTATTTTAGACGAAGCAAAAAATTAATGAAAAATATTAAAATAAATTGAAGATTATTGTGGAGTAGAGGAAGAGAAAGTAGAGCCACCTGAAAAGAAAAGGTGAAAAATACAGACTAGAAGAGAAAATGACAAATTGTTTCCTATAGCTGTTGTTAGGAGAAGGAAAGCTGGCCTATTAACCATAACCCAGATGTTTTCCAGTTGGTGTTCCACTGTCCTCCATGAGAAGATCTTCAGGACTTACAAAGATCTGATATTTCTTTAAACAGAGGTGCAGGTTTCTATCCTGTTAAAAGTATCTATCATCAGGATGGAGTATGCATATGGAAAGATTCCTGACTTTGCTGAAAAATTAGCCAGCTTGGGAAAGATTTGGGGAGTAAGTAGCGAGCTAAACAGCAACAACAACAACAACAAAAAGTGGCAAAAAAAACAGCAGAAGCTGAATCCTGGAACTCAGAAAGTACAAGAGCAAAACAAGAATTGTCAAACTTAAAATTATTAGCAAAGCTTCTCAATGAAAGTATTGGGGATAGTTTTAAATAGTATTTGAATTTATGACCTTTCTACTAAAAAATCAGTGTGGCAGTGGAACTTGCTAAGGAAAAATAGGAGGCAATATCTGGCCACAAGCTGGTCATAATTTGTGACAGAAGAATTAGACAATTCAAGATTAGAGGTGGAGGTTTTCAGCATCTTCATGAAAGAGAAGGGTTTTTTTTTTATTTCCTACAAAGTTTTTGGCATTGCAATGAATTAGTAGAATTACTTTGCAGCTGTCTAAACTGTGTGCTTATGAGAAAATTAGTATTAAGACCATGCTTAGATCAGAAAAAAAAATGTCATGACTCAGTTCACAAAGCCTACATTTGGAAAGCAAATTTCTTACAAGTAAGATCACCATTCTCTCTCACGAGTGTCAGTATTTTGTATAAAAGCCTATCTCTGGGAGTTGCTGAACTACCATATTGACAAGTTGGAAGCATCTAAATAAAGCATAGCAGCAAATGATATCAGTGCAACACTAATTCAGCCACAGACTTGACATCTGAATAGTTAACAGAATATTCAAGAATTTATTCTGATATTAGTTATTGCTATGGATTTTGTATCAGGTACTTAGTTATTAGATTCATAGTCATCACTGATTTAGATGTGTAACAGATGGAGAATCAACATATACCAATGTTTGCTTCATCCTAGATAACAGTTTATTAGTTCAACTAGACTTTTTGGATTGAACACTCATCTACCTTGAATATACACTTTGTTGCCTTTGCTTAAAACATCTCAAAGCTGCCCATGGGATAACGTTTTTCAGTTATCCAAATTTCCTTTATGTGTAGATTTTAGTTGGCTGTGTCAATGAACTTATCCCAAAGATGCTGCACACAGGAAGCACTAACAGATTTTGTCCATGATGTTCTTGCATGGCTGAGGATAGTACTCCAAAGAAATATAGTTCAGGGCTTTGGAACTGTCACAGTGTGTAAGAAATCTTATAAGAAATTGTATTTCTCTGAAGTTTTGAGAAGTTGGGAAGATTTATATGTATTATTCCATTAGAACATTGATATATTTAACTGAAAAGAGAAAATGGCAAGTGACCGAGTCTAAAATGTTCACCATAAAGCACTGCATGGATTAAAATGAGTGATTTATCAAATGGATGAATGCTCACATTTGATATGTAATACATATACTTGGGTTCGACACCACCTTGCAAACCTTCTGCTGAAAGTTTATGCCTACCAGTCGGTCATCTCCTTGGTTCTTCATTAAGGAGATATATCAAGTAATGAGTATTAATATTCACTGAAAATTATATGCTTCATATAATAAAGTTAAAATCAGTTCCTTCAATGGTGCTCTAAACAAGTCATTCACTTTCAGATGATCTGGGGATAAATAGCTTCATGAGTGCTCTTATTTAGATATGCAAGTTTAATTGTTCAGGACCAGAGGTGGTACAAGAAACCTTCATATGAGCTGGAAACAAACCTCAAATCTCCTGCTTCCCAAATCCAAGCTTTAGGCACAGCATTATCTCCCTGTTCATATACACAATTAATGACTTCCTGACACTTTAGAGTTGAATTCCAAAGCTCCCATGGTCACCAAAAGCCCTTAGATTCACTATTTCATATTGAGTAAGGGACAAATATAAGAAATTAGGAGTACATCATGATTGTTGTTCTGTTACTATGTTTTTTAAGCTCTTATTGAAGAGCTCTTATTATTTGTTAGAAACTGCTGTCTGGATGATTCAGCCAGAAAAAGTGAAGATTCTAAACTATAAATTTGATTGCTGCCACACATCTGGCTGATGCAATATATAGTAACAGCTGGATATACAATATTAGCTCATTAATTTTGTTTTATGATTGTTGTTGCCAAAAGGATGTGAAAGCCCACTTAGATGCACAAATCTTTTTCACCAGGGTCTATAGCTGATGGTCTGTAGCTGACATCAACTTCAACAGTGAATAGCAATATTAAAAGGCAAAGAGGAAACTCCCAGTGGCTAGCCAAGAGAAGCAACAGGAATTCTGCAAACGAGATCCTCCAAGAACAACTTCTTCAGTGCAGCATGTGATTCCTGCCCTGTCCCTCCAGTACTTTTCCAATAGTAACTAGAAACTAACTTTTCATCAGGAACTACTCAAATTCCCTATTCATTGCTCATACTTCTTATGCTATTAGTGGTGATTGGAGCATGCTTAGGAAAACCACTGCCACAACAGCTTAGGTGACAGGTTGCAGAGCCCACAATGAAAGGCAGGCTTCAGAATTGCAATGCAAAGTCCTTAGCATTACCCAGTTTAAGGCAATTAAGGTACCGTGCAACATTGCCTTACTTCGTTAGGCTTATAAGCAAGGATAGCTGAATGTAACAAGCTGGTAAACTCCCTGATTTCTTGACTTTTATCCTCAATTCATGCCCAAAACTCCTGTTTTCCTTTTGTCATGTGCTCCCTTTTTGCTTGTTTCTTAGGTTTTGATTTTTCGTGTTTTAAATAAAGCTACCTCTGCAGCATAAGCAATGTAATAAAACATAGGTGATCGATGACCTGCCATAGATGCATGTGAAATAGCTAGGCTGGACCCTGTAGGAAAAAAGTTATTCACAGAAATTTCTCAGTATATACAACTAGTAAAGTCATTCTTAAACACTAACTTAAGGTCAAGAACATTTTGTGAACAGGAAAAGAAAAAAAAAGTGCTTTTTTTAAAGATACTTTATTCACAACATGTAATTTAACCACATCTACTTCAAAGAAAGTGGTTTGGAACTGCTGTTTAAACAGTGTGGAGTCCCATCAACAAAACCTTTTTCAACTCAAGTACTGTAGCTCATAAACAGTTTTTTTAAGGAACACACAAATGAACATACCTTGACCTTCAAGTGTTATTGTATGTGGTTGACAGCAATAGATATCTGTGATACAAGTTTCTAAAAAACACCCCTGAAGCTCTGCAATGCCTGAACTTTATACCTTGTGCTCAGACAACAAGGTGCCCAAGAATATTAAGACATACTATAAATTTCCTCTCAGTGGTGTCTAAAACCAGGAGCTGCAGTTCTCCACTGACACCGACTGATTCACAGAATAGCAGCTGAGGCTGTAGATCAGAATAATTTAATTTGTCAGCTTATTCTCTGACCATAATGTTTCTTCAACTGTCCATGTCATACGACATAGCAGCAAAGGATTTGACTTAATAACTGGTAGCAACATTGCTCACACCATTTGTGGAGTCTCCCTGACGATGACTTAGGGATCCCAGCACAGAAAAGAAAATCCAAGAGGCATTTAAAAAGATGCTACAGCAATCACATTATTACAGCTATTGTAACGATGGGACTCTTACAAAAGATGAGGCTCTTCCATGAATACTGAATGGGATTCAGTGGTCAAGCACGAGTGAAGGTAAAGATGCTGCTTTTGAAATGGCTTTGCGGCATTGCCAAGCCATATCTGTGTCATCCCTTGGGCACAGTTTCAACTACACAAAAAATATTTGATATGCCAGGTACCTAGGAGAATAAATGCTTTGCAGGATGGAGCACACTGAAAACAGAAGTGTGTGTGTGGGGGGGGCAGTTGTATCCCATGCATGCTGCATTTTGAAAGAAGCCACAACTAAATCTTTGCCCTGTGTATTCACAGTAGGTGGTATAGGTGCTAGGCTACCAGTACGTTCCTGGAGAAGGCAGAGATAAGATATGAGGGAAGGAGTTCTCCTCCTCTGCTTTCTGTGCTTACTGAAACATAAAAAAAGGGGAGAAAAAAAGATAGAAAGCATTTTAGGGAGTTGGCTCAGAAAGCTGCACCTCCCCCTACCCCTAGACCCTGGTGAATGGCGCTCGTATGATAAACTGCTGTGTTCTTCTCGTACATCTTTGACTTCCTCACTTTAAATCTGCTCATTAATCCATGTCCCATCCACGGGCAGAACTGTACTGTTTGCATAACCAGTAGGAGGAAGCTAAGCAGCAGGAGCAAGGGGAGGATTTAGACAAAAGATATAATTTGAAACAGAGTGCAAGATACAGAATAGCTCTACTGTTGTTGTTGCAATGAAGTTACTTATTCAGTATTAGAAGAAAGCTTACTGGTATTTTTCATGTGACAGACTTATTCCAATACAGGAGCACTCTGAACAGCTCCAAACTCCATTCCTTATATAAACCTAACTAGTCTCAGAGAACAGCTCTTTGTTTTAACTCTAATTTTTAAATTTCTTCCTTAGGTAGTATTACGATGTCGATCTGCAAGAGGCAGGAGTCTATTCTGGACCATTGTCTCCATCCACATAAAATGCATAACAATTTCACAATTTGTTTTGTGTAGTCCAGCAGAAATAGAAACAAGCATATGCTTAAAAGAGTGTATTTCTGTCTTATAACATCACTAGATGCTAGAGCCACCATACTGCTAGCTGTTGATCAGTCATTTTACATTGCACCCAGGGGTTTCCATCAAACCTCCTAGAATTATGTTCAGCCCATAAAAACCCCCTTTTCAGAAGTAATGAGCAATGGAATAGTGCAAAACATTTTTCAAACTATAAGTCATTTTTAAATTTATTTTTTAAAGTAATTTGTTTGTTTATTTTATACCAAATACAATGTAGTGTGATTTAGGAGGCTGTAAAGCTTCTTTTAGCATTTCTTTTGGGAAGGTTTGAATATTTGCTTCTTGTGCCACCTTTTATCCCTACTTCTAACTTATCAAGGCCCAAATGAGGTACACCTTGTGTTGCACAGATCACATATAAGAATATTTGATGCATGCCATAAGAGTCCTCCATTTGGTGGAAATTATCACAGCCTGAGAAATGTAACTCTAAGTTTCAGCTTCATAGTTTTCTGTTTTGTATTTAAGGAAAGCTGAGAGGATATGCAGAAAAAAAAAGGAATAAAATGAATGCCTGAAAATAGATAAATAAAATAGTCATTTTTTTTCAACAAGAACTACAGCCATTCCCATCTCGCAGGAATATGATAAAACTGGTAGAACTGGAAGGGGTGGCCTACATCTTTTTCTCCTCCCCCCCCCCCCCCCCCCCAGGAAACTAGAGCATACAATCCAATTTATAAAGTCACAAAATTTCATTAGAAATTGATTAGTAGGTTGGCATGTTTCCACACCTTTAGAAAGAACAATGTGGGAAAAGAAAGCATGCATATTTCCATAGAAAGCATGCATATTTCCATAAAACATGGGCCACAGGGAAAATGATTTCCTAAAATTAAACTCAGGATTAAGAGTGCTGAATGAGAAGGTTAACATTCAAAAGAGATAAATGATCAGGAAAGCACCAAGACATCAAAGAACTGGAAAGCACTAAGACCTGATTTCAGCCATGATTTTTGGTGCAGTTATTTATGTGTCTGCACAAGGGATTAGCAGAGCCCCATGAAATAGTTCTACAAGGAGACACCAGTAAATGGATGGCACATAGCGAAACAAAGCTAATTTTTAAGTACTGACCATCCAAATGTTCCCCAGCAGTTGGAAAATATTAGCATCAGTCAAGCTGAATATAATCTCTGACCACCTAGTCAGGCATGGATATTTCACATGGAACCAAAAGGGATAAAAATGAAATACAGGAAGTGCAGAAGCTCAGCTTTGATTCCCGCATTCATTGTGGAGATTGCTAAATCTAAGTAAAGAATTTGCAAAGTAATGTGGGCAGGTTATAAGAGACTTCTGATTCATAGTTATAGGATCTTTGGGGTTGGAAATAGCTTCTATAAACTACATCTTCTGTTGTCCTGTCCTTCAACCCTCAAACACCATGGTTAAGGGTCAGTTACTCCCACAGTGTCACTAACACTCAAGTTGCTTTGTTACTGCAATTCCTAGTGCTTAAGAGCTAGTTATGGATCACATTTTGCTCTATTTTACACACTTTAGACCATTGTTGCCAATTTATATGTATATTTTTCATGAAATATGGGTTTCATTATGTTCAAACCCCACTCCAGCCACCTGCAAAGGGGATCGCTCTCACAATAGTTAAATGACTTGTTTACAGCCAAGGTAAGTGGTGACCTGTTGTTCCAGAGGTTCTTTGCCACCTGGCCGGGAGATGGCTACACCTATCCTTGCACAGGGGACACTGCTTATTTTTAAAAACTGAAGCTGTTCTAACCACTTGGGAAATAAATGTAAAAAATGGACAGCTTGGTTAAGAGTTGAGCTTTTGAATGACAATAAACTATGAATGTTTGAAAATGAATAGACTCTTTCAGGAGAAAAGATATATCTATGTTCAAACTTGTCCTGAGAGCAAGATCATAGGACCTCACTGGACTAAGTATTGAATTGCAACTAAAATGGCTGTGTGGGCATCCTGACATCTTTTTTTATATATATTATGGAGAGAATTTCCTGGGACTGATCTAATAATGTTAATAAATAAATAATGTTATTTTATTTATTTTTCAAGTTGATTATTAATTGCGATAAGATACATCTTAACAAGATAAGTTGGTTACCTTTATCTTAATGTTTTGTCCAGTGATTCCAGGGTGTCTCACAAAAGTCAAATATCTATTTTCTGAAAGAATTGCATGCCGTTCGTGGTGGCAATCCACTGGTGATCTACTCTTGTAATGCTTAGCAACCCACCGCGTGATGAAGCGTATAAAATAGGGAACAGAATAGTCCCTCACTCAACTAAAATTTACATTACAGGAGAGGTGACAGACTGTATGTATGTGAATGGAAAGGGGCAGGTAAGCTGAAGAATATCAACAATGTTGGATCTAGGGAGGGCTGTGCTCTTTCTAAATTTATTCCTAATGTCAAAATCCTGCAGTAACTCTAAAAGAAGTGGGCAAAGACAGAATTGTGGAAAATGCCATGAAGGAAATCCAAATGAAATATGAAAACCATTGTGTGAGAGGAAAAGTGAAATCTCTGTATGGAAAATGAGTATAAGTCTTAAGAGCACCAATAAAAGAGTCCATTAAGGACTCTTAATTAGGAACAGCCTACTTAAAAGAGTAAAAAAAAAATCCCATCATTATAGCTTCAGAAAACTAGATTTTCACACAAACTGGCTAAAATGCCTTGTTTTAAAGCCAGTAAAACCACAAACTCAAGAAGATGCAACACATGTGCTTGAGAAAATAACCCCTACTGCGGTTGTCATTCAATGCTGACAATAAGATTTTTACTGGAAAAGACACAGCCGACTTGTTACTGCCTTTCACTGGGACACGCACAGCTAGTACTATCTCTTTACTGTTCGGAATGGTAGGAGCACAAATATGACACAGTAATGGAAAATCCTAGCACTTCATCAGCTAAGCAGGCCACCAGAAGCACAAGAGAGCTCCTGATCCAGGGGGCCTCAGAAGCGAATCCTCTCAAAACCTGTTCATATAGGCATATGGGAGGGAAACACCCGTTACGGGAGGGAAACTCCAGTTACCTACCCCAAAGAGCCTTGCCATAAAGGAAACAGAGAAGGGAGGCTGTAGGGGCAGTGATTCCTCTGAGAGTCCTTTGAAGGGTCTCTGAAGGATCTGCCTTATCTCTGGACTGCCAGTAGGTTTTATTATACATCCGGTCCTGGATCGTGTGATATGAATAAACAAGTATGCACCACTCTTCCTTCATAACTCTCAAATCATTTCAGAACAAATTGTAATAGCATTGCACACTTTTACAAACAGGTGAATACATTTGCAAAAATGAACTCGCTCATAGATACCTAACTGCCCAAGGGCAATGCTAGAAGCCATGATGTTTTGTGTATGTTATGTGGAGCTGTTTTCCCCTTCAATCTTCTCCTTTTCTGCAGAGGGATCTGTATCCTGTGGATGAATATCATTCAATACTGATTTTTTACGAATACAATACGCCGTTGCGATATTTCAGTTTCAAGACTAGGGAACATGAACATGTAGACAAGCATTGAACTATTTCTGAAAGACAAACCTACATAGAGGCGTAATATTAGAGTCTGAAGATACTTCAGAGATTTCCAAGGCCACCCAGAAGCAGAATTAATGAGAGTTTTCAATATACCTGTTTGTGTGTATCTATAGCAATGAGCCTTCCATGACTGAACAGAAAATAAATCTCATGCTAGAAAGTCCACTTCCCGTAGAGAGATGAATTTTATGTATATTTTTGAGACATACTATTTAAAAAGGAATTGTCTTGACTGTAAACAATTTACTCTTTGAAAACTGTGATCCTCATTCTGGAGAACAACTCTCACAGTACAAATCCCATTTCATTCATTTACACAAAAAAGATGGCTATAGACGAAAAATATGTAGATTATATTTATCCAGCAGCTAGTGCCCTTTCCTGGCACGTTCTATCTGACTGAAAGGAAGTTTGGTAAAATATTACCAATAATTCTATGGGGATAGTTGCTGTGCAGTACTATTTTTCTTTAGCATTCCCTGTCTTATTTCCAACAGTTTTTCCTATACTGTGTTAGGGTTAGCAGATGACTTGTTAAAGCATCTATTTTTTCCTCCTATTTTCTTGTGTGCTAACTATTGTATAACAAGCACGTGCTTCACACAGCATCAAGTAACTTTCTCTAGCAGAGGCTGCAGCGTGAGGTGCGGGCTGACGAACTCGTCTCTGTGTCTCCTGATATTATTCATTGTGGAATCTTGGTCCAACACTAGTCTCCATGGTCTTTTCAGTTTACATTCCTTGTTCTGGAAGATGCCAAGAAAGAGCAAGAAAGCATTTATTAAATTAGACAGGGAGACATTACAAAACAGGAAGGGAGCTGGATGGATGAGTATTTATCTTCAGAAGGTCCCAGCAAAAAGATTTGCTCAAATTACTAGAGATTATTCGGATTGGTATTCCATAGGCTTCTACCACGTTTCTGTTGGCTAAACTCTTTTTAAACTGTGTGTGCACTTGCGGCCTATATGGAGGTACAAAGAAATATGTTACGTTAAGTCAGACTATATGAGTGCATGGAGTGAACTTACTGTGTATTTGCCATCTGTGGAAAACAGCTCACAATAAAATGAAGTCTACAGAAAGGGTAAAAGAATTTTTGTCATTGAAGATCTTCCTTTTTTTAAGCAGCTAAAGATGCAAAGTGTATGACTGATTTTGAGCTCAGCTGAAGTGAAGTATCCGTCACATTCTAAACTCAGAATGAAAGATTACTTTCTATGGGCTCTATTCAGCAAAAAAAGTCCAATTTTTGTGGTTTTGGCAACAGTTTCCTTGTGGGCTTCAATGGTTTAACTTTCACTGAGCTGAAGTCTCAACCAAGAGCCAGAAGTTTCTCCATACCTCTCCCTTGAGAATCAGCCTGGAGGTTCTGGCAGCAGTTCTTCACTTGTATTGAAAAGATGTCATGATTCTGAAGCACATAGTTTTGTTTTATATTTACTCATTTCTAGAGTGTACCTTACCTCCATTTTTACATGCTATAGCATGTGGAAATTCATATGTGCTAGTATATATGTATATTTTGCATATATTTGTTTACGTATTTATTTATATATATACACACACATATATGCCTACCATTAAAAGCAAGAAATAACAAAGTACTTAGTTTCTGGAGATATTAAAGTGGAAAGCAAATATCAGTAATTTAAATAAATAAAAACCCCAGAAATGATTCCACAGACGTTGCATTTTTCTCCAAAGTAGCTTTAAAAATGCAGAAAAAGTAAAGTTAAGGTTAAACTAAAGAACTCCCGAAATGTAAGCATATGAAAATACAATGGAGGCACCAAAACAACTGTAAATTTATTTATCTTAAAGGCTTCTACTACACTTCTGTTGGTTATACTCCTCCTGAAATCAAGCATCTACATACCCTGTAATAGAAAATACAGTCATGGCAATACTTGTGATACCAGATTAAAAGAAACAGTTCTCTAGACTTTCACTTTCCCCAGTGTTTCTTACTGGCAAGAAAAAGCAAGTATCTTGGTTCTCTGTTTGTAATCTAATATTATAATAATTATATTCTACTACTTCATCTTAATTTGTGAGATTCAGAGAGATGAGAATTGCAGAAAAATGCCCAGGAGCTAAATCATTCTACATGTGATATGCAGGTCTCCAACAGCCAGCTGTAACAATTGTCTGGGGCCAGGTACTGAGTAGCAAGGGTACTGACACCCTCTACTTTTTTTATTTGTGACTTTGCAATCTACATAACATTTGGCATATTTTTAGATTAAATATGTGTACACATACATTGCATAGATGCACGCTTTTGTTGCAGAATGGATATTAGGTTAGCTTATTTTTTTTAATATTGCATAGAAGAGATTAGCTGACAGGTATGTGCATACGCAGTGCCCTCAGTTGAACAACATAATGCTGATCTGAAGGCAAATACTCACAGAGTGCATACGCAAACAGATGCACAAGGAATTCCAAAACCTCCTAACTTCCATCAAAATTAAAGTTATATGCCTATTCACATTATGCACACAGAGCATTTCTGTGCATCTTTAAACGTCCAAATGACTTTTAATCTATGGCTGTAAAGTCTTATCTTGGTGTAAGAGAAAGTCAGAGTGAAACCTCAGAGAGAGGTCTTCTCCCAGGCATCTGGCCTCAATTTTTCCTCTCTTCAATAGCAATGGACAGACATGTTGAACTGTACCTAGTTCTCTGGGTATTTTGAAATGGACTACTGCTACTATAAAAGTTACACATTTTTCCATGTATTCCTAACTCTGTCTCCATTGGTAGACAGCTCAATCTCAAACCAATCCTGAGAACAAGTTTAAAGGAGAAAGAGTTAAGGAGCCCTTCCGAAAACACATTTTTAATGCCATGACACCAAGTTCATCCCTTACAATGTGTTCTATTAAAGAATCAACTCTAGTGTCTGAAATTCAGCAATATGAAAGGAATGTTAAAAAAATTGTATATAATCAAATAAAAGGACACCGGAGAGACAAACAAGATGGAAGCAGAAACTAGGAGGAGAGTTTTCCATGAGGTAGTTGGGTGTGTGTCAGCAATAACCATCCCAAACCTTCGGCTATGGATGTAGAGACTCAGACACCTACCACAGTTTATGAGACAATCCATAAAAAATTCTCAGAAAAACATAGGACTTTCCATTTGTGTGGCTGTAGAGACAGATTTATATAGGAAGAGGAGAAGGTAGCAAAAGTTAGTTTATTTCAACACAAGTGGAAGCATATTTGAATAGACTTACCTGAGGAAACTTCAATAAAAGGTAGGGTACATGTAACAGCTGTCATTTAGGGAGGAGGAACATCTTAGGGATGTTTAAAGCACCAGTAGCTGGTGCTTACATGGGATTTTATCGACCTTATCCACATATGAGGAAGGTGTAGGAAATATCCATCTATTATAATACTGTCCCCACCACAGTTGGAGCTTTCTCCCAAATTCCATATATTTGCCTCCAATAAAAATGAAAAAAGTAACTATATAACCTTATCTGATTTCTGAATACTGTATTATTACTATTATTACTATTAATAATACTGTAGTCATATTACAAGAAGAGACAGAGCATAAAGCAGTGCAAGTGATCCATAAAATAACTGAACACAAGTTTTGTACTCTGCAGAATACAAAGTAATGACACACTAGCAGGACTGTGTTTTTATTGTAACACTGAATGCCCCAGGTCTGCTAGAAATAAAAAGACAAAATACTCTGAGTTCTGGATGCTAAAGACAGCGTTTAGCCAAATCCCTTGTCTAAATGTCAACTTTCCATCTTTCTTTCTTCCTTTCTTTCCTTCTTTTCTTCTCTCTCTCTCTTTCTTTCTTTCTTAGGATATCTTTCTAAAGTTTTGGAAAGTGGATTTGGAAGAGAATGTCACGCAGAGAGCAGCTGAGGCTGGACTCCATTAGGCTGAGCTGTTTGCGACAGCCTGGGTATTTTCTTTAAGTGGTTCAGAAGTGGGTACAATTCTCCATTACCTGGCTCAGCTGAACAGGATGGGAGGGAACCTGTTCTCAAGAACACAAGGAGTAATAGTTTGTCTGAGCAGAACCATATAACAAAACTCCTTTCTCAATGTGGTTGGAAACTTTGTTGTGTATCAGGAGAAATCCAGACAAAAGGGCAGTTCCAAGAGAGACACTACAATGGCGAGCTAATGCGGCATGACAGACAGAACGAAATATAATCTACCACGAGTTCAAGTAATAATTTACTGTATTACCGAAATCTTGCCAGGTAGCTGATGGTTCTATTAGAAACGGACAATTTCAAGATATCCACAAGTAATAAGTCAAATAGTGCCAGTAACACCTGCTCAGCTTTAGTTTTTATAGGATGATTTCCACATTTTAAATAGTAAATAAAGTTCTAGTTCTCCTGCTAGCTAAAGAAACAGGTGCTGTGTCCATTTAAAAACAAATATTTTATTCTACTAATTGAATCAAGAGCAGCAAAATCCATCTGTCCCAAGAATCTTCGCTGCTCTTCTTCTGAGTTTTTACAAGAGTTGTAAAAAAGTCATTAATGCTCATAGCATAAAAATATTTTCCCATTAAAACAGTGGCCTGCTTTTAATAAATCCCAAAGTTATTGTTGGCTCTGAATTTCCTGCGTGTAACCAAACGAATATTTTTTTTGTGTGCAAGTCATGAAACTTAATATACTCTGTAAAACTGTTCAAATCCTTCAACAACTCATTTAGTCTATGCAGATGTCAGGAGAGCTGAAGCTGTATTTTAAACTATTAAGTACCCATGACTGACCTTTCTTTTGTTACTATTATCTCCATAAGTAGGAAAGCTTGTATTGGCAACATTTTTACTGGGTTCCTGGGGGAAAGGGAATTTGCCTTCTCTGCTATCAAAAGGATAACCTACTTCAGAGCTCTACCTTTCCTGCAAAAGTAGTACATTTTATCAGACATACAATAACAATGTGTAGGGAAAGGTTTTTTCTTCATCTTGCAGCTTAGTCAGGTAAATCGTTAGTAATCTGACAAGTTTCCTTGAATTAAAACCGGATGAAAGGAAACAAATTCATTGCATTTGATACTGTTAGGATTTCACCCCCTCCTGTTTTTAATGCACAAAAGGTGGTGAGGCTGATTGATCTGTTTCTGTTAGTGATATTTTCACCTGAAGGAAGAAGAAGGTTTGTCTCCGTTATCAGCTTTGTTCCAAGTAGGAGGCTCTTCAGCGAACCGTGGTGAGATATTTCTTCAGTGCTTCCTTACACCACCAGAGTACTTCAGATTTTAGTTGGAAATATCTTTGACATAATTTTATTATGGTTCCCAGTCAGGAAAGCACCCTTATTGAGAATATACAAACCACAGCTATCCTGTGCTGGATCCTCCACCATTTCTGAGTACTTCAGCAAATGCCTGGCACTCAGCAGTTCCCTAGGAACCCACACTGTGGTGGATTTAACCAAAATTAAGCGAGCAGTTATGGTAAGAGGTTTACCTACACCTAAATGACATAAATGCACAGGATCCAGAGAACCCCTTCCAAGGTTTCAAACTTAGGTGTTAGAATGATTCAGCATATGGAGATACCACCACCACCACCACCACCTGTGTGGGCTTTTTAAAGTGAAAATAACCATATCTGCTGTGTTTTATGCTGGATTCAGTACCATCCCAGGTGCGATAGGCATACTCAGTATATCATACCTCTCTAGACAGCCTAGTCAAATCACACTTAGGGTCCTCTAGTGATGCATCTTTGGATTATGGCAATTTAATAGGAGTTAACCACCATTCTCCTCAGAGCTGGGAACTTCTGTACCTTCAGAGGTGCCTAGTTTTTAGTACACATGAAACATCCGAGCTGAGCAGGGAAATACAACTGAGCTACTGAGCTTCAAGAGCATGTGGGTTGAGACTTTCATAGGATTATAGGACGTTCAAATTGCTTTCCAAAGGAAAAGCACTTAAATTTTATATAGGTCTCATTTTAGGTTCCAAGTAGGTATGCTGTATCTTTCCCAACAAGTCTGAAAAGTTAGCAAAATTAAATTAGGCGTATTTCCATAATATAGCTATGCTAATGATAACCCTGCTTTTTAGAAATCACAAGCCCTAATGGAACTACCATGATCGTAAAATCTTATTTCTAAGATGATAGAGTCAAAGGAAGTTAAAGAAAATCACTGAGTGATTCTGCATGCAGCTTATAACCCTTCTTTGAACTGCAGTCTGTCTTACAGGAAAGTATCCAGTCCTGATTTAAAGACTTTGAATGTTATAGACTATGCCAGGAGCCAGAGAAAGAGTCGCAAAAAATAAACCTTGCTAAAGCTTGTTGTCAGTGGAGAGCCAGGCTTCTTGAGAGGTTGATTTATAACAGAAATCTAACTGCAACTTTACACCACATTTACACTCTGCAGGACCCTCTGCAGAGATGTCCTTCTGTAATGTTGGATATGTCTCCTTGAGTTCTGTTGTCTTAAGTACATCTTTTCTGCCTGATGTGGCTGTTCAGTGCTTTTCATCACCTAATATTCTAATATCCACTTACAGGAAGACTGACCAATTCAAGGATTCAGGAAGCAATGCATAATAATTGATCATACAATTTAAAAAGTCAGTTTGAGATTCAGTTTTCCATTTTTATAACTAGAAAAACTTGACAGTGATACTCCTTATCACCCATGAACGTCACTGAAGTTAAGGGGAGGGTACAAGCACTCAGCACCTCTGGGCCAGCTATGTGATAGTCAGTAGATCAGAGTAAGTTCAGTTTTCTGAGACAGAAGGATTTGGCCACTCCAGCAACTAAAGGTACAATCTATGACCCTGAACATTATAAAATGGTCTGCCCATAGAATGAATTTTTGCTGAATCTGCAAGCAATTTGTTGACAAGTTGAAGCTAATGTAAAGATTTATTTAGATAACCTTAATACTGCATTGGTGCCCTAACCAACTGAAATTACAGAACAGCCTCTTCAGACTTCCCTCATGTCAAGCTCAGAGGAATTTTGGTAGAGGCAATGTGATTGTGTGACACAAACTGTGCCTGTTTAGCCTGGAGAAAAAAAGATTGAGACGAGATCTTATCAATGTCTACAAATACCTTAAGGGAGGGTGTCAAAGGGATGGGAACAGACTCTTTTCAGTAGTGCCATGTGACAGGACAAGAGGCAACGGGCACAAGCTGAAACACAGGAAGTTCTGCCTGAACGTGAGAAGGAACATCTTCCCTGTGAGAGTGACAGAGCACTGGCACAGGTTGCCCAGAGAGGTTGTGGAGTCTCCTTCTCTGGCAATATTCAAAACCCACCTGGATGCGATCCTGTCTAACATGCTTTAGGTGACCCTGTTTGAGCAAGGGGGTTGGACTAGATGATCTCCAGAGGTCCCTTCCAACCTCAACCATTCTGTGATTCTGTAATGCTTGAGGAATTTCCACAATCACAGTCATTTTCCTTCCTCAGGAAATTCCTCAGTTGGTAGCAATTTTAAGAGGGGGCAGCTTTCTTGTCCTTCTCTCAGAAATTGGTCCCAAAGGTTTCTTTAAAAACTGACCACAGCTTCCCTTCTCATCACCCTCCTATACTGCTCCTCAGCACGCCAGTCAGCATTTCCAGGCAGTTTAGCTGTCTCAAGACCATTTCTCTCACCATTGTCAGGCTCCACTTGAGGCACTCTGAATCTGGAATAGCCAGAAGAAATCTGTGAGGGGGCATACAGCCACCAGTGCCTCTTGGGTGCCCCTTCCCACAAGGCTGGGTGAACCCTGCACTGGAACAGGCCCTCCTGTTGGTTTCATTTTAGTTTCAAAACCAAGAAAGTTTTTGCCCGTGTTTTTCATGTGATAAAATGCTCCAGGTCTCAGACTTGTGAAAAAAGTACTTTTACCATCAGTTCTGCTCAGAAGAAGACAGGCAGCAGTTGTGATGTATGACCAGGAAAAAAAAATGTGATAGTGGGAACACATATGGGATACAGGAAAACAGGTGGAGAATGTGAGCTGGGGGGAATCATCAGCAATCAAGAGCGACAGCCAAACCATCTGATTGCTGTCTTGTTTAAAGCAGTCTAAAAGAGCAAATGCATATCTGATCAAAAGAATTGAAAAGGAAACACTCTCTAATAATCAGAAATAAAACATTAGTACATTCTTCTAGAGTCTCTTTTTAGTGTTTTTGTGTGAAATGGATGTATATCCATTTTTTTTAAATGAAATTCTTCAACAAAAAGAAATACTGAAGTGTAGCTAACTTTGTGCTTTATTTACTTTTTTTTTCTTTAAAAATGTATTGTACTTCAGGATTACTGTACATATTAATGAAAAAACACTTCATAAACTCAAACAGTCCATAGAAATGAGTTAAAATTAACATGGCTATATCTATTTTATGTGAGAACACCTAAATATACTTAACTTCATCCTCCATAATTACCAGGAGGAGAAAATTAGGATCTTTAATCAAGTAATTTCAATCTAATCTGGGACTATAATTTACTAAGACCATTGATACATACCTAATGAATCATGCTACTTTGAGGCAGAGGTAAGATTGTTTGGTAGCTTTTCATGCGCAAATATATATGTTGCTATATCTGGGGTTTTTTAATCTTACATTCATTATATTTTCTGGTCTTACAATGTTTGTTTTAGGAATACCACAACAGCCTCGTAAAACCATTTCTTGCCAAATCACTGCTATGTATGTACTTTCAACCTCATTGTAGATTTTATCTAGGAATATACATGTGCATTCAGTCATTTCATGCAGAACAGCTAAACAGTAACTTGGAAATTTTGTTTTTGGCATCAGAGTGAAGCTATGAATTCTTTCCCTAAAAAAAAGGTGCCTTGGAAGATAGGAATCTAGAGAACCTTGTCACTGAAGGAGACATCTGCACGCACATGGAGTCAGCATCTATCCCTGCAGTTATCTTGGAAGATGAAGGGCATAGTGCAGACAGCAATGAATAGGTGCCACAAAAGCCAGCATAGGAGTCAGGATGGTGCAGCCTAAAGAAGAGGAGTTTGCTCCCACCCATCAGCGAGCATGCTCCTGATGCCAACACCATGGTGAGAACAATCTGAGGAAAACTATACCAGAGGGGTGGTCCTCAAGGAAAGGGCGAGAATGTTCATCCTACCTTGAATCCATGGTTTGAATTTAGGGAAAACTAAATGGAAGGGGTGGCCTATTAAAAAGGGGAAGAATGGTTTTTATACTGTGCATCCGTGGTTTAACTGTAGAACTACGTGTATATGTATATATATATATATTTATATACACACACATTTTTTCAGTTCTGTTACTGTATTTTAGCTTTGTTATAACCTTTTATCTCTAATAAATTCTCATACTTGACAAATGATAATAGTTCAGCGTGACTAATCCTGGAATCTGAAAGAATCCCATATACTCATCTATTGCTGCGTCACAGCAAGATATTTCAGCAGATAGAAGATACACAACTGTAAGTTTTCTTGCATTTTTCTTGCATTTTCTTTTTCATATTTGATTGATTTTTAGCTTAATTTGTAATGTCACACCCCAAAATATTTCATAATTGTTGCCTCATACTTTAATTTTAAATCGGTATTTAGAAACACTGCCTATTTTCCATTTTAAAGTGTAGTCGTTGCCCATTTCCTTTCTCTGCCTCTGCTTTTAGAGTATACCACTTTATAAAATGTTCTCCCTGCCAAAAATAAAAATGACTTTCTCAGCTGACTAATGTCAGTACCTTTGCAATAAATTACTCTTTCACAGCATCATAACTCAAATGACCGCGATGAGTTCAAAACAGCTTTATAAATGATGTACAACTAGACAAAAATATTTATCAGCATAATTTCACATCTCTGCCACCTCTTTTGGACACAGACAGGAGATTTATTTTCCAGCAGTGTCTGAAGCAACGATCTCCACTTTGTACAGCCTAGTTTGTGTCAAAGCAATTTTGCATGCTTTTCAACCATTCTGCTTAAGAGTGTCCGAGCGCTGTGACATTTTGCAGTTGCATGTTGGGAGAAGTAGTCCCCCACAGGGCATACTTCCCATATTAAAGGGATTACAATCTCCCCATTTTATGCACATCTGATTTAGACCTTCAGCTCCATGCAAGTTGCCAACGCAATTGCTCAATTGGGCAACGTTTGGAGGTTTCTCTCTTAGGTTTTCCAGTCTGTTTTAATATACAATATCTGTCCTGTTCAGATCTTGGCTGTGTTGAACTTTCTTTTCTGGAACTGCAAAATATCATAAGTTTGGCTGCCTAGCACCATGGTCTAATTTAATACTCCTAACCCGTCTTTAAAAGCCTGCCAAAGTCAGATTACTGCAAACATGAAGATCAGATACGTCTAATATAACTTTAGGAAAACCATGTGCTGTTTCCTCATTGCTATTATTGTTCTGGAAAGAATAGCAGCAGACAGGATTTGACATCTACTGTCTGCTCTGGTAGTTGTGGTGGCTACTTAGAAGAAAAATGTAGTAGGCATGTGACAGTCCATCAGGGCATCTTTCAAACCATACTTTTAAAGCTGTAAGTCATCTCCATCAGAGTAACTGGAGTTTGGATGTTCAGATGTTTGCTAGATTCATTTTAATGTAAATTATAGTCAGGTTGTAAGTTTCATTTACAACCCCATATCACTTTCTTCATAATAACAAATCAAAATAAAAACTTTCAGAATGCATTCCTTGTATGTTAAAACTATCCATGCCTGACACAACCAGAGATTTCTTTCTCCAAAGTTAAATAAAAGCCTCCTTCTAGTTCTCTGTTAACTGAACAAGAAAATGAAGTCATATTAATAGCTCAGAAAAGGTGTCTATGTTTTTCAGCTGTACATTTATGGGTTCCTCACTGAGGTACAGCTACCACCAGACTGAAAAGTATTTTGAATGCTAAATACAAAAACAAATCAAAATATGTTCTGTATGTGCTCAGAGAGAATCCCCCTGATTTCAAGAACATTTCTCCAGTAAGTTAAGTTAAGAGACATGAATAAGCCTCACCAGATTAGGGTCTTCATTCTGAGAGATGAACAAATACTTCAAATTTCATAGAGCTCTGAAAAATATAGCATAGCATTGTTGCTGAAGTTCATTATAATGTTTATAGAGCTGGGGAAAATAAACTGTGGAAGTCCATAGTGCTACAGATAAAGCTTTTTTATATATTAAAATTAAAATGAAGCTTCCACTCTATAACTCAATCATAGCTGTACAAAATCTCTGCAGCTAATCCATTAATAGTCAAGAAGCTAAGAGGGCTCTCAGGTTTTATTTCCAGGTGCTTCCTCAGGTGTGGAGTCTTCTCATTAAATGATGAGTTTAAAGGAGACTAATGAGGTACTGAAGCCAGCAGCAGCTATGGTTACCTTGAAGAATTCCAGTTTGGAAGTTATTGCTGTAAAATCAGTGAGACTGACTACGGGCAAAGCAAGTAGACTTTGGCCAGGTATGTTTGGCAGCAGTGTGCTAATACTGAAAAGGAGAATTATAACTCTAATGAATTGAATTATCTTCTTTTTCACAGTTCATATCTGCTCTAAAGGCCACTCCCCTAGGCAAAGTGGTGATCTCCAAAATGTTTTGGAAAAAAATAAAGTCTATATACTGACTGTTTTCTGTCATAGGGAATCACACCAAATGTGTGATCAGCTGCGAGGAGTGCACAGAAATGTACACTCCTCAAGTGTTTCTCCTCCAAACGGTGTTTGTCCCCCAGTCCTCATCAGGAAAGAGGCACAAATACAAAACTTCTTGGGACTTTCTGCAACACAAGCTGAATTTGGCCCTGAATTACTGGGTATGCTAATGGCACAATGACCATCTTTCCATGTTTAGGGTTGATTTTTTATATATATATATAAAGCTTTAAAACTTATGGTAGCCACAGTGCTTAGAATATGACAGAAAATGGATGTGCAGTGATTTAAAAATATGCTCCACTGCTAATAGAAGAGCTCTCTTCAGCTCCCAAACATGTTCTCCCAAGGCGCACCAGGAAACATCATGCTGGTGATACCACGCAACAAAAACACTTCATTGGTGGTAGTCTGCATTGCCCTAGCCTTCCCTTTCCTTTCCTTTCCTTCCCTCCCTAAATGCTCACTCTTCCTCCTGGTCTCCTGAGAGAAACACTGTCAAGCAGGTCTACTGCAGGCCCTGACATCCCCTTGTAAGTGATTTGAGGGTCAGTCACTTACACTAATGCATTTCTCAAATGTGCACAAGGAAAATAGCAGCTGTGTGGCTGGAAAGAGGTACCTAAACTGAGTATACCCGGTAAGGAAGTAAGAGCATCTCCTTTGAGCTAGCCTGCATGTGTTACGCATTGCCTGGCTTTTGGTGGAGTCCTTGCTTCCAGCCACATCGGTAGGGGCTGATTAACCACCCATCATTATCCCCCTTGAGATATATTTATGTAAACTGTGGAAATGGGACTCTGCAGAATTCGCCATGCCCTAGAACTGGCCCTGTAATCTCTAGATAAATACTGCCTCTGCTAGCAAGCTGTCATCAATTAAAACAATATGCTCAAAAGTATCTAATGGTCCCAGCATTAATCGCAGTCAAAATTCAGTTTCTGAAAACATTCTGGCCCAGCTAACAGATACAGATAATAAATTATTCCTTTAAAAATAAATAAATAAATACCAAAACTATTTCTGTGATTACACAAACATTTCAGGGACTATATGAATCTTTTTAACATGACATTCACATTACAAGACAGATACGTATTTTTCCACATTAAGGTCTTAAGATAGGATATCCCATCAGTCCACTCCTCAGACAATTAGCATATTAGCTAAATTTGCTGACAGGCATTCTGTGTGAGATTTATATCTCCTCTCAGTCCAAGTGAAATATTTGTCTTTCTGCAATGTTTTCCAAGAACATACAGCATGTTTGAGAGCTTTACTGTCCTATTTTGATAACTAAGTCCAAAACTAAGCTTAAAATGAATTGCCCAACCCAGCTTTCATGAAATGTCAAACTGCAGCTGGCAAAGGAAGATAACAGATCATAAAGGTGGCATTCTCAGGGAGTTAACTGGTGCCATTATGCTTTAGGCTCTGTCCATGGCTACATTGCGTACCCTTAACTTGGAGGGGTTTATAGCTTGGCTGCAAAAATGTTTTCTGGGTGAAACTTGGCAGACAGATCTTTACTTGAGAGCAAATACATTTTAAAACAAATTTCCATACACACACACACAGATTCTCTTTAATGTGAGGCTTTAAGCAATGCATAGTCAAACTGAGCTGAGTTGGTGAGCTACAATACATCCAGCACAGCCCTGAGGGGCTAGCTCAGCCTGCCACCTTTCCTACTGGGGAATCAACAAAGTTTCCACTTTCACCCTGGAAAAGGCAGATCTCTCTCACCAGCTCAGCTGAATGGGACACAGGCATTTAGGAGCAGCCACCACAACAATGTGAGAAGTGACTACATGAGAAGTGAGAGGGCTAGAAGAGTGTATCCCACCTGGAGCTGCCCCAGGCCCAGTGGTGGGAGCTCAGGGTCATTGCTTCTCCCCTGCTCCTGAGCAGGGACCAGCCCCCCAACTGAAAACATCTGCATTTAGGAGACTTTTGCAGACATGTTTTTAGGGCTCACCTCCTCTGTTTGTTCACAAAAGGAGTAGAAACAATAGAAAAGTACTTGCAATAGCAACAGCTTCCTCTTCTGTACTGTTTTTCCTCCAAGACCACCAAAGCATGTCAGATGTTCATTAAGCCACGTTATATTCCCAGTACAATGCTCTGTAAACCATTGCCTGCTTTACAGCCAGTAACAGGAATCACAACAGTACCAAGAACCATGAGAAGTGAGCAGCTTTGGGCTCCTGCAGAATCAAAGCAGCAATGCAGACATCATGGCCCTTTTACCTGCTCTTGTGATAATATATTTCAGGGCTAGTAGACAGGCTTCACTTCAGTTAAAATAGGCTATGATTCTCACAGCTTTTAAAAGTGGTCTGGATTGGGCCCCGGTGGCTGTCCCAAAGAACAAAAAGCCTCCAAGCTCTCCTGAATATCTGAGACATGCAAGGAAACTCTTCCCTTTACCCGATCACAGTCATATACCACTCATATGTATTGCATTAGCTGTGCTATATGGCACGCCTATAGGACATGGCTGGCCAGTCTGGCTTGGGCCATGTGGAACACAGGCAAGGACTCATGTGGGCCTCGCACTCTTTCTAATATGACTAGTTTATTCACCAAAAATGGTAATTTATTTGAACTAGAGCTATTTTTTAATTAGAACTAAATTCAAAGACAAAAGGTTTCTGATTAATAAGAAAAAAATGCAGAAATTTCAAAACAGTTCAATTTAGCATTTCCAAAATGAAATGTTTTGCTTTTCTGGACTAGATTCAAAAGGCACATTAAAAATATTCCAGAAAAACAAAACAAGGCACACCAGCCAGAGAAGAAAATGATGGCATATAGCCTGTAGTTTAGGCAATCTATTTGATTATGAGCTGCACTTTGAACATCCTGTCTTCCTGGAGAGGGCACTCACTCACCTTTGAACAAGAGTGTCATTCTGACTTGTCCTTCTGCCCCTATGAATATTTATTTGTTCATAGAAAATATATAGCTTCAGCTCATCCCGGTATTCCTTATATCCTGGTTAGGAGGTAGACAGCCTCTCTTTAATGTCACTGCTCTGACTCAAGCTCAATAAGAAACATTTCCACACTGGTCTTCTCATCAATAAAGTGAGAAAAAGAGCAACAATTGACAAAAATTCTGAATTCAAATCATAAAACCTTCTATAATTTCCATTTTGGCTATTGAGCTGAAGAATAAGTCACAGACTGAAGGAATTCACACAAACTAAGCCAAAGTTTTAGCAAATCCAGTATATTTCCACTAAAAAAATAGTTCATCAACATTATCTGGTGAAATACCATTGTATTAAGAAATGATTGAAACAAGGTTGAATGATGACTTTCATAGAAGATTTAATGAAGGCAACATTGTTCTAAAATAAACAATCCTAAACTCCAGAAACAAGATCTATGTATAGTTATCAGAAAGATAAAAATCTCGCAAGATAATGTCTGGCCTAAACTTTTGGTCGGTGACTGGAACTTGAATTAACATCGAGAATGTATTTTATTCTCATTTACTTCAGTTCTACTCCAGGGACAGAAAAGATAAAGAGCTGTCCTGTAGAAATTGTAGTCAAAATATATATATCTTCTTTTAAACAAATACTTTTGCTCATATCTCAACCAAAAGAGTAAAGCCTCGAACTTTCATGCTAGCATCTAACTTTATAGCAGTGTCTTAAAATTAAGAATTTCTAGGATCAGCATACGGATGTGGGCAAGAAACATCATGGTGAATGTCTGATTTCACAGTGGGTAAGTAAATCAAGCTTCCAGTGCTATAAATTTGGCCATTATGACCTAGCTGTCATCTCATAAATCTTTTGACATTAAATTTCGGACAACATTTAACTAAATTTCTGTATCTGTTATGTCTTTCGACTGTATCAGTTATCCAAACTAGCTGGTAGTAAGAATTACCAAATCTTGTGGCCTTCTGAGAGAGAGGACTCAGAGACTGTTTTCTCACCATTTCGCAGCTCTTCCAGAAAGCTTGGGTTCATTCAGCTTTAGCTGTTGCAGGTCACCTCTTGAACTCTTTCTACTTCTACTGAATTGTCCCTCCCCTACACTTACTGAAAGTGATACTATATATGAACTATAAACATAGGTTCTAAATATTACTGGATATTTTTTTTTTTTTTTATTGTACCAAGAAACTTCTATTTGGATTAGATAATCTCTATGAATGATGAGGAACTCTCCAGTGCTTAGGTAAAGTTGCAAATTTTCCTTGCAGAAGACATGCTGATGTTAAAAAGCTGAGCTAGCTTAGTTGTTTGGTCTCATGGTAGGAATTAGTTTCAGCCATACGCGAAATAAAAACAAGCATATCAATTTAAAGAACTGAATAAAGAAAAGCCTGAAATCTATATCTAAAGGATTTCATAGATACTACCCTGAAAGATAATTGATAATAGAAAGAAATGGTGGGGTTAAAAGTTGAACTCATTATACTAAGAAGAAATAAATTTGATGTGTGTAATCTAATATAATCCCTGTTAATTTTTTGTTTTTCTTGGTTCTCTTACGCGCGTTCTCTTTCCAAGTCACTTGGCTTTCATTCCTCAGTAAACCAATTACTTCAGTACTCTATTAGATTTGCATTTACTGTTCTCAGTCAACTTTCCTGTACCCATGAAATCTTATTCATGCACAAGAAAAAGCCCAGAGAGATTACAGCTCTGTGAGACTGGCCAGGTTTGACAGAAACTATAAAAAGGAACTATTTCTGAGGTCAGTCTTCTCAAGGATGCAGAGAAGCTCTCCTGAGGCATTCAGAGGTTAAGATGTTGTGAGTGCCTTGGTAAGATCTCAGTGCCTGGGATCAGATGGAGTTACTTCCATCTACTCTTTCTCACCATGGATTTTGTCTGTGGGTTATCATCCTTCATCTCAGACGCTGCAGATGGATACAGCCTTGCACATGGCAGACGTCCTCTGCTTGAGCAGAGATCTCAGTGGAGGATCAGGGTATGAGAAGGGACCAGGAGAGCTCCCTGACCTATTCCTCCTCGAAAGCTCAACCATGGTCATCACCCTTGCAAAAAAGCCAGAAATCATTCTAATTCTTCCCCAAGGAAGGAGCTTGAGTCTTGTGGTAGTATAACAAATGAACAGTTTAAAGCTACTTGTAACGACCAAGAGTGTCAGCCTTTGAGTCAGCAGCCATTTTGAGCCGACTGAGTTGAAAGAGGACTGCTCAACCTTGGGTGACTGGTGTTTCTCTTTTCCTTTGCATTTCTCTCTTCAGGGTCCCTTCTCTCACTTTCTCTCTCAATATGATAATTTAAAGTTTTGTTACAAACTCTGCTATAATTTCTCAGTAATCTGAGAGCGTAACCACAGCTGCAGTTTTGAGGTTGCCAGCAATTCCTGCTACTGGCAATTTTCCGTCAGTCTTGTTAAGAAAGCTGCCACATTTTTACCACAAATAGTAAGTCTGTGGCATACTCCAAAATTTGCATACAATTGCCATTAGCTTACCAAAGTGATCGTTTCTGTTAACAATAGCACTCCAAAACTGCTTGAATGTTGGGCTTTGGCCAAGCCGGTCTGTTTTACATTCTGCAAAGCATTTTAATGTCTTTTTAAATGTCATTTAAACTTTTTTTAATAGAAATCATCACAAAAAGCCACTTTGAGATCATGCCTGCTATCTGTGAGACTTGAAAAACTAATTGTATACTTGCTTTTTGGATTATTTGTACTGCTTTTTCCACAGAAATCACTGGAAGCATATTTAGCCAAAATTTAAGTACAAGTTATTTTGTTAACATTATTAAAATGCATATTCAGCAAATTCATTTGGCTGCATTAGCTTGTACATTCATGCAGCTTCTGAGTCCTTATACTGTGTTACTGGTAGTTCATAAGAAAATCTATACCAAGTTGTGTTAGCATTGCCTTTTGATTTTACAGGATCCGCAGAGGGTACATGTGAAGTAAACTGTAAAAAATCTAAAACTATGAAAAACATTTGCAATGTCACTTAGAAACAGAATGTAGAAACTGATTTGGTTTAGGATTTTAAATTAAATCCAATCAATCTTCTCCAAAACTGACCAATTTAGAAGAAGTTTCAAGCAAATTTATAATGATTGGATCGTCTATTTCTTTCCACTATATAATTTTGGTATATTTGAAGTAGTATAAAATTATTTCTCCAAAACTCATTACATTTTAAATAATGATTTTGAGTTAAGATATTCTTCCTCTAATCCACAAGTTTCCCACTTTCATTCAAGTTAGGTTTTTCAAAAAGATTAAAAAGTCTTCTGAAGAAAACTAAAAAGAATTGAATTTGTTACCAGATTTGCTGTTACCAATTTGTGGTTGCAGTCCAAATTATTCAGTATGAAAATCCTGTGCAAGGCACTTAAGAATTTTGATTCACTGTGAGTTCAGCCACTTGGCATATAATTTCTCAAATGCACATATAAATCAGATGTGCTATTCACATATATTTTGCTTACACTAGTGCTCAACCTTGTTTTAGGAGTTAGCATATCGCTGAGAAGGATGGAACAGTTTAAACACTCTAAAGGGTTGTGGTTTTGATCCAAGAAAACATTGTGGCTGGTCATATTGTAATGGCCGCTCATAAAATGCTAAGGGAATCAGTTTTTTAATAACAAAAAATTCACCTATTCAGCAGGTTCTATTTTTTTTGTAGGAGCTAGAGAGTGTATCAAATTGTCCAGTTGTTAAGTAGTGACACTGTAACAAAGCTGCCTTCTCTCATGAAGGCATTAGATCATTCTTTCCATTATTGAAAACTTTTTTGCCCAACCATCCATTTAATGGTGCTCTGTTTACTAAAATGTAAAATATTTTATTGTTTAAAAAAAGGGGGGGGGGGAAACTGGGCTCTCCTTCAAGACGGGAAGAAATTTTCCAAACTTTTGCTATTTTGAAGGCTGGCACAAGAATAAGTCTACAAGTCTCAATGAATTTCACTAATATTGGCTGTCCTTGAAGGCAAATAGATGCTGGTGCTGGTTTTGTGTGCTGAGAAGGTTCTGCACAGTATTAATACTGGGATTCTGGAATCCCCTTAGAAGTGATAGGACAATTATTGGGGCCTCCAACCTACGCTGCCCTTCTGCATCTAATTGGCATTTTGAATAAAGATGGATGACAGCTCAGTACCATGATTAGTCATTCTCTTCCTTCAGTGGGTGGAAAACCAATAGATATGTTGCAAGGAAAAGGAGAGACGCTGATCTGAGGTGTATTTAAACATTCACACCCAAAATCTTTAGCTTGGGACTCATCTCTATTTATTTAATATCAAGATTTGTAGAACTGTATTATTCCCACATTTATTTCACCTTTTGACATCCAATTTAGGTAGACTGACAGATTTCTTTCATAAATAAGACTAAATTAGTTGATCATCAGGTAATGAAGATCTTCACTACTGTAAAACATTTCCTCAGAATGACTCATCTTCATAACGTGCTATTTCTTCCTGACCCGAGGGAAAGTTAAATTTGTTGTGCAGCCCAATCATGTTTGAACTAAACCTAGTCTTAATTAGAAGTCTTAGAACATTTCATTTGTCTATGGCCATGCCGATGACTTCATAAATACTCTTAACTACTGGTTTCTGATATATTACTGGCAGATATATTGCTACTACTGTGCTCATTCTTCAATTTCTCAATGAAAGGCTAAGGTACCCTTTTGCCTACTGAAAGTGGCAATGCTATCAGTACATAATCTAGTCCCCCCCCCCCCCATAGTAGTATACATATATACAAGCTGAAACAGAATTTTGGTGACATGATTTATGACATAGTTTTTACATGATATCCAAACTTGATCATAACCAAATTAAATTATTCTTGCAGGTTTACATAGACAGGGTATAATGGTCCTGTTGAGACATACTACATTTCTAACTCCACATGAAGTATTTAATCTCCTTTTTTTCCCCAGTTTCAGCCTTTTCTTACAGATATATTACACCTATTTATAATCAAGTTGATTTAATTAGAAAGGTGTCTTTCAGCAAATCACCCTTTCAGCCCATCTCTGAACTACCTCATGTGTTCCCTTTATGAGACTGCTGGAGCTGCACATAAATTCCTTCTCAGAGTGATCCAGTATACATTATTATCATTAAAGTACAAAAATATCACTGTAGTATGGAATTAATAAGATTTGTGTTTATACAGCCATTCTGTGTCCGTGAAGCTGAATGATATTCTGTAATTTTTTTTCTCGCTATAGGTATTTACTTCCTGATTGGTCAGGGCTGTTTTTCTGGCCTGAAAAAGTTTTCCTGTTGTTTCCTGTTGTACCAGTATGGATTGCTCAAAGAAGTCACCATGGCCCTTGTTCTAACTCACCTTGCACAAGGCACTTTGCAAGGACTCCTGCTAGGTGCTGAAAAGATGCACCAGTGAAATAGGCCAGTCCCTTGCATCACTGCTCAAGGCCTCACTGAGCTTCTGTGCTGCATTCAGAAAGGTGGTTACTGTGTTCTTCCTGGCCCACCCTCAAATATACTCTGCTTATTTTAGATAGGCTTGACTATACAGCATGCTCCATTGCACATGATCCATATAGATGCAAGGCTGAACCCAAAGAAAGTCATGGAACAACAATTAGATGAGGCAAGTTTTCTTCCAATTATTCACTCTCTTATTTCATATTCCTCAGCTCAGAAGAGGCTTTTCATGTCTTTTCACAGAAGATTTTGCCTTATGATATGTATGCAATAGAAAAGCATCACTCACTTCATCAGAGCTCTCTTCATCAGAGCTCTCACCATTCATTGTTAGTTTTTAACCTAGAAGTGCATTTAATTTCCAAGGCAACTTGCTTTTCCTTCAATTTATACCACAATTAGAATATTCTAATGACTATTCCAAACAGATATACAAGAGAGGAGGGAGACAGAAGTAGATGGAGGGAGATGGTGAAAAAGTTGATAATCACAGATAGAAAATAATCTATAAAATTTGTCAATTAATCTCTGATGAATTCTCACACATCACCACCGTTTAGTGTGTGCATAGAAGATAAACCATTTCTGCACTTGTAACTGCTGCTTCAGTTAATGCCTCCCTGGCATCATATCCCTGGTATCATACCAGGGATATGATACGTGAATATGTTTATATTCACATAATACCTGCACAAAGATTGTTTATGAACAGATTTCCCCCAAACCCACATTTGCATCTGATGAAGAAACCCCTCCCAGTGAGTGTTACTGGATCAAATTCATGCCCCATGCATGCAGGTGGGATTGAGAGTTAGTCTCTGAACTTGCTGCATTTCAAGCGGTTCTCTACTAATCACTGACACCTGTAATTTAAATCATTTCTTAATTGCATTAGGAAGAAATCCAAAGTAAACTCCTTCCTTACTCCCATCAGCAGAAGATGTTGATGGAATATGCTCAGTCATAGCAGACCTGCCAGAATGAACAGACTGTGGTTTCCTGTTCCAGAGGAAGGAAACAATTGGCTTTTCCCACAAGCACATAAAAGAGGCTGCTGCCTTGTAGGTAAACATAAGGGAAGGTGTGTAAGCCACGTACTTCCTTTTGCAGCCAGCTAAATCTTAAAAAACTGAGATTACTCTGCCCATATCTGAAATGTGTTCAAGCTCAAGTAAACCAATACGAAAATTATATTCATCTGCTAATAAACTACTATATTTCTCAGAATACACAGCATGTCTCTATTTTAAGCAATGGAAAATTCATCTGGAAGAAGGCAGAAATTTTGATGACACCAACAAATACAGGTGACAACAATACTTAATTCTTCTTTATCTCCTTTAATTCTTAGCTAAGTCTTTTTATAAAAATAGGGAAGCATTTATATTTTATGCTGCATCTTCAAAAAAAAAAAAAAAGAAAGAAAGAAAAGAAAAGGAAAGGAAAAGAAAAGAAAGGAAAGGAAAGGAAAATAAATGAGCCATAGCTATCTTCCTAATGCTGTTCTTGCCTCATTAGGTGGTTCAAGGTGTGTAGTAAAAAGAAAAAGGAAAAAAGAAACAAAGAAAAAAAAATCATTTCAATGCTCTAATCTACGCAGCCAGTCTTAAAGATATGTTGCATGCCCTCACTATCCAGCTTTGGCAGATCTAAGAACAAAAGTCATGGTTCAGTTGCTTTAAATAATCCACAGTCATAACAGGTGATGAACAACAAACAATTTATGTTAGTGTCCAGTGTCTTAACTTTGGATATTCATCTGCTGCACTACAAGTCTCCCAAAGAGAGATTTCTCATTTGCTTTTTCATAACTCTGGGAAAAGCAAAAATCTATGTTGTCAGCTTTAAATACCCCTTTTAATTGAGTTTCTTAATATTGCTGACTGCTTCTCATCTTACATTATTATATTTCACTGCTTGTTCAACATCACCTGAAAAAACAAGATGTTTGGACTACACCACACCAAAACTCACACAAGCTGCATCATTTTTTTTTTTTTTAATGGAGAAAGGACATAAAATGAATCTGCACCTGATTTCAGGATGTTATAGGTCAAATTCAGGCTTTCTTGAATTTTAGGGCACCAGAGACTGCTTTGGGTTTCTGTGGTTTTATGCCTGCAGATGGAATTGCTGTTGACTTTTCACAATCTATTTTATAAGAACTTATATAATTTATGTTTCATTTTCTAGTTTTTGAGCAAAGTAAATGCTACATAGTTGTAGGTGAAGCAGAGGGATAGAAATGGTCCAGGGTCTCAACAGGTCTATTTACTTTAAAAAATTTTGTTCCTTGGTCCTTTTGTACCATATGGGTTTGTTCTTGATAATCTGTGAATGCTACTTTAGCTCTTCTGCGCATACTCTTTTTGGCTTACTTATCAAAAAAATGAAACATTGGACTCTCTTGTTTTTATAATGTCCTTGCTATGCTACTCGTGTTATCCCTTCATGGTGATCAGGGACCACAGAGGATCTTAAGCTCTTATGAGACTTGATAAATGAGCCCCTTGGTATAGCAGCATCTCATACTGTGTGTTTCCTCCAAGCAGAGAATGGCCCCACCTTCCCACTCAAGCCAGCAGGGGTTTTGCCATTGAGTTCAGCGGGAGTAGGATGAGGCCCCAACACTTAGCCCTTTACCTTGTTGCTCAATTGCACCAGAGCTCGCAGGACAGCAAAGCTCAGATGACACCGTGACGTAGGAGTCCTCAGTTTCTTACTGACTTGCAGTGCTCTTAGCCTCATCAGAGAGCCTGATAATCCTCAAATGATATTGTTGGCTTCTTGCACTGTTGCCTGGTAATGAAAACAGACGAATGTTTCCAGCAGTGGGCCATCACCCTTCAGTCCTTAAGGGAAAAACACATGTGAAGAGAAACACACAAACATGCATGCATATGAATACATGCACACATGTGGCTTACATGTATAACTGATTGGCCAGAGCCATAGCTGACCTATGGAAAATCTTATCTTGGTTAGATTAAAATATACCTCACCTCTTAAGCCTTTTTCCTTGAAAGTAGTCATCTTGTTACCTCAGTGAACCAGATTCAGTCCAATGCCTTGTATATTTGAAAAATTATATGGTTAAGCAAGACATTTCATAATCATTAATCTATAGTTAACTCAGCCTGCTGTATTATGCAATACTATGAGGAACAGCTGGGGCCCACTAACCAGAAAGCACTTTTATGGTTTCTCTTAAGGGCCATTAAATCAATGTGATGAGAGCACAGCTGGAAAAAATCCTGCAAAAATTTATCAGATCCCACACAATATGTAAAGGGAGCACTTGGTGCAATTGCAGACTCAGCATCAAGTCCTCTCAGTTGAAACTGCAGGTGGAGGAACATTTACAGCGCAGCTCATATTCAGCCATGCAAAAAGTCTGCTCTCTCTCCCTTTTCCCTCGTCTATAGGGTTTCTCATTTGGACCTCACTAACTCATGTAATTGCTGTGAGTCCCTAAGGGGTAGATTAACTGGATCATGAGAGCAGCCTTCTTGGCAGTTGCCAAGCTGCCCACTTAAGCCTTTCAAGGTGGAATTTAGTGATGCTAATGCATTAGAAGCTGGTAGTGCTGCCTCCCTTCACCTTAAACACATTCTGACAGTGGCCTGGAAATCTCAGGCTTTCCTGCTTCACATCTTGAAACAGAAGACAGAAAGGAAAAAAATCTATTAATCTCTGAAACCTATATGATTCATGACTGTTACTACATTATAGATAATACACAATAATTAAGAAGGAAGGCTGTAACAGACTTATAATGTCCTGTAGAATTAATCTTTAATGAAATAAAACAGATTGGGAAGTGAAAGGCATGTTAATTAGAATAGAGCAGACAAAACAAAACCTCTATACCTGCTTTATGAATGTCTAATGGATTTTAGGTCCCAGAGGAATTTCTTCGACACCTTTCTTAAATGCCTATTAAGAGCCTGGTCCTAGGAGTCTGTTGAAGCCAATGTAGTCCTGCTGTGGACTTCAACAGTCTTTGGATCAGATCCATAAGTGACTCAAATGAAAATATAGTAGAAAAAGAAGTAAGCATCGAATGAACTCCATAGGTAGGGACGAAAGAAAAGAAATACAGTCTGAAGGGAACATTACAAAAAAGATTTGTGGGAGAATCCAATCAGTGATCCATGTGTATGTTTGCACACTGGTACAAAAGTGATCATTGCACATGCCTGGCAATCACAGGTCTTGGGCTGTGATCTAAAAGTAGATTACAAAAAGCAAAAACTCAGCATTTGAGACCTAAACTTAAACTCAAATTTATGTAAGGTGGTAGACAGGTGTCTTCCTACTGCTTGATACAAGTGGCTGATATAAAGCCAGAGGGGTTTACGCATCTAGGCTCATCATGAATGTTTTTATTTACATAGTTTCCTTCTTCTCTTCTCCAAAATGAGCAACCCACAGAGTATGCTTCCCTGTTTTGCTCCTCTTTATTTGTGAGAACTGTGCTCTCTTTAAGTGAGACACTCACAAAACAGCTGCTGTGTTCAACACTGGAACATTACAAAATAGCTTAGAGGAGGAACAAAAATCAAACAAACAAAGAAAAAAAACAGATTGGAAATGTGTATGTGTGGGAGGGAGGGATCTGAAGATCACTGCCAAATTAGAACTTAGCTATATACACCACAGCTAGCAGCTTTACTCTTGCAAAAAGAGCTACAATCTTTAAGGATCGTATTTTGGCAGATTGCACATAGATATGATTACAGAAGAGCACAGTGTCGGTATTATGCACATCTGAAAAATATATATGCGTACATAATACATATAACCTTTATATATATATGTGTGTGTGAATATGCGTGATTTATGCCATATGTCTTCCTTTATAATGTATTTCATATACATAGGATACTTATATATGCATACATACATAATACATATATACCATAACATCAGAAGACTGCACTTTGAGTCAAATACAAGAAAGATCACCTCCCACTAAAACATCTTCGTTTTCCCTGTGGCTCTATCCAGCCAAGACGTAGGTATGTAGCCATACGAAATTGAGGATGACCGAATGACTTCCAGACAAAAAAGAAATAAATGCCTTTTATGAATCACTGAAATCTGTGGAAGATTTATCACTGACTTCAGTAGGTGCAGGATCAAATCATTTCAGTGCTGGATAGCAGTGAAATGACCAGGATGATAATACCACTGTTTGACCAGGTCAGACACCCATACAAAAATCTTGACTTGAGCAGAAAAAGCAGGTCCTTCTACTTCCTAGGACTTTCCAAGCATATTATACAAGACTGTATACCCATGCAGCAAAAGAAACAAGGAAGAACAATTTGGACTAAGGAATGGAGGGAGAAATATCCAGGCAACCCACCATCAGAAAATGCACTCAAAAGAAAATTTTGTTTCACACTGTGCTCTCTTTTCTTCCATGCACTTCCATCTTCTGCAACTGCACTGAAAAAGCTGAGATCTTTGTGGAAAAGCTCCATTACCGATATGATGCTTGAAGGCTAGAGGTATAACACAAATAAGATATCCAGGGCACAACTGAGGACAGAGGCATCTGGTGCTCATATTCAGTAATTCTTTAATGGTTTCTGTCTCCTCAGTGATATTTTTGTGTGTGTATGTAAAAAGTTCCAGATTCTTCACAGAAAGAGAATTAAAAAAAAAAAAAGAAAAAAAAAGTTTTCAGCAGTGCTATTGGTTCTTAAACATATTTTGACAGGCTTGCTGCTGCTTAAATATCTTGACAGAACCAAAGCAGAAGTACCCTCTGCAGTAGTTCAGTGTTGTTTTCACTGAGGAAGTCTGAAATGAGTTTCTAAACCCAAAGCAGGCAAAGCACAGAATTTTTGAATTTTAAAAACACAGAAATCCTAGACTCCCTAGGGAATACAAAAATGTAGAGGGAGAAATTCTACCTTCCAAAGATTTGCCAAATGAAATGGGGAAGAGGAGGAATCAATTCTCTTCAGAAAAAGAAAAAAAAAAAAAAAAAGAGAGAGAAAACAAAGGAGAAAGGCTTTGGTCATGAGCAGCAGGCAGGCAACAGAAAGCCTTGCTGCAGTACTCATTCTCCCCATGGAAATGCAGTCTAGCACAGAGACCCTCTCAGCCCATTTGAGCATTTTACCTCTAGATCAAGACAGCACACACAGAAATAAATAAAAAAAAAAAAAAAAAAAAAAAGGAGTTTACCAGTGTTATCTAAAGGTCAGTGCTGGCCAGTAGAAAGCTCTTCCATGATTGCTCGCTCATGTTTGACAAGCTTGTAACCGCCGTGACATGTCAAGTTTATCACATCTTTCAAAAATCCCAGTAGATTCCCCAAGAATTGCAAATATACTCCAATTCAGAGCCTTATTTTGCTATTAGTGACAACTAGTGAGAGGACAGACCCTGACCTTATCGCTACTTCAGCTTCTAAGGGAATGTCTTGCAATGTGAATATTCATATCCAGATCATCAGAAGAGAACAGTGTTTATATCTCCTTAATTATATTTCAGGAAAAAAAATATAGATAACATGACTCATCTTCCATAAATAGGAGCAGTGTTATTTTATCTTAAGATTTCTCTTTCACTTCTCATGAAATATTTTTCATGAACGCTTAATCACCCTATTTTTATGAACACTTTTTTTATAAGCATTTTTCATGAACATAATTTTCATGAATACTTGATTACATCTATTTAATGTCATCCAATTTCTGCTCTTTCAGAAGCCCTCAAGAAAAAGAAGAATACTTTCTTTCTCTCCCTTAGATCTTTCTTCCTATTCCTCCATACCACATCAATATTCTCATTAAAGAATAAACTTGATTCAGGGCTGCTGGTAAACTCTCATTCTTGATATCTTCTTATTCAAAATAGATAATAAAATCTCAAGGGTCAGACACGAATAAATTTAATTCTCATAGAATTCTCATAGAGAATTTTCAAAGCTAAAGTGTTTTTTCTTAAAATAATGGCCCAAAAGTGGTGAGATGTAAGTGTATGCAAGGGGTAAAGGACACTATGGAAGAGAATAAAATATATCTCTCAGATAGAATGCAAACCTTTTTGAATTCATCCATCAAAGTTTGAAAATTACTAAATTACTTTTTTTTTTTTTTTTTTTTTTTTTTTTGTAATGAAGGCAATATGGCTGTACCACTACACAACTATGAAGAAATGGTGACCCTACTTTGAAACTTAAGAGTAAGGTCACAAGAAATTTTCCATTCTATATTCCATATGAGAGAGATTCAGGGCAGTCCTATATAAGCAGCAGTGTGCTTTGTTTCTGTTAAGTCTGGCAACTTGCTAGATAATAGATCACACACCTTCCTTATAAAGAAAAGAAACCATAAAATCTTTCTGATATAAAAAGGGCTTGACTTATTGGGTTTAAAAAAAAGGGGGGGGGGGGGGGGGGAAGAAAAGCTACCAAGCAAGGAATATTCTTAACCATACAAACCTCATACAACACTTCACTGTTTACTCACTTAGGGATGAAAATGGAATTTTGCCTTCTTGGAACTTGAAGTATATGAAGCTACGTGACTTACTATCTTTAAAACATGGCATGATGCTTATTCTCATTGCATTCATACAATATATCCCTAAGTGGAAGACTGCTTGTTTATGGTTAGTGATTTGTATTGTGCAATATCTGACTTCACCTTCCATGGCAGAGGTATTAATTCCAACTCACTAAAGGGCTTAGCCTTTGCTTCCACTGAGGAAGTACATGAAGGCAGTTCTTAACAAACTAAATAAAATAGGCAATTGCAGCCAATGGTCTGTCTTTTCTGATAACTGTGGGTTGTGTGCAGAGCACAGTTCAACAAGAAGCTTCTGGCATTCCCAGAACCTGCAAGTTTATTTGGTATACCTAAAGCTCATAAAATAAGTATTTTCTCTCCTAACTTGCATTTGATTCCACACAAAAAAAAAAAAAAAAAAAAAAAAAAAAAAAAAAAAAAAAAAGACAGGATTAAGTAATTTCCTGATATTTTTTCTCATATTCCCTTCTTTCTTTAATGTACACACTCTCAAAACTGATAATCCAATGGATGTTGCAGTCAGTAATGATTTGGAAGACTGTCTGCAGTTACTACTTCTTCTGGGCAGGCAGATGACTACCAAGACACCAAGCCACAGCATATTCAGTTTGTTGCTACTTTTTATGATGAAATTATTTCATGCCAAGTTACATATGAAGGACCAATTAACTAGTCTTTGGACTAAAACATGAGGGAGAGCTGGTAACTGTGCCCCTACAATTTTATGGTGAAGTAACTCACCGAGAAGAATCAGGCACAGACTTCAGCCATCATCAGATGAATCCTGAAAATAAAATAATATATTAGGACTCAGGTGAGTTTGTTAAATGTTGTATCATAAAGTTTTTATTTCTATATTCTTTTTTTCTTAGTTGTACCACTGAGTACTTTCATGAATCCAACTGGAAACAAAGAGAAGACAGGATGCTTCATCCCCCATTATGATTTGGAAGGGATGACCTGAAGGGAGAATTCAGAGATATAACACAAAGTAGAGAAAAGTAGTGTCATTCAACTTCAGCTGTCTTCTTTGTGTTTCTCCCTGATATGCTACATATGCTGCACTACAAGCTATGTTTTTGTGGATGCCAGAGAGAGTGTCTCTCCTGTCTGGGGAGCTGGCTTGGCTAGCTAACTTGGCCCTAGGGGGCAGAGGGACACCTAATGAATTACTCTAGGGAAGTAGGTAGACCACTATGGTGTCAAAATATTATTGTGATGAAATAGGTTAGATTTCACATTAGATTGATGACTCTGAAAATATTTCCTTAGGCCAGGAATCTGTCCTACTACCAAGAAATGAACATTGCTGATGACATGCTGTTAATGCACAATGGAAAACTTGATCAATTGCCTCCTCCATACTGCTTTGGAAAGGACTTTCTGCTTTGGAAAGTACTGTGCAAGCAATATTTCTTTCCTGATACATGAAGCATAACTCAAAACGAAAATCCAGTCCTCCCTTTAAAAGACTTCAACCTATAACATTTCTTTTTAAAAAGCACGTGAATACTGTATGCTGACAGACTCTCATCTTATTTATACCTGAACTTTGCAAAGATCAGTGCAATTGCTATGGATTTACACTCTTGTAAAGACCTAAGCATAGTACTAAGCTCTCATTATAACTGACTATTTTACCCATTAACTTATAAAATATTATCATTATGTGCTGGTCTTGGAATTTACCATGAAATCAGATCAGCAGGGAGGGAGCTGAAGGAAGAGTGACCACTGCTTTTATCCACAACTCCCCAAACTCTAGTAATACCTTGTCCAAAAAAAAGGTCCAGTTTTACTACAATATTTAGTGATAGCACAATCCCATTTCTTTGGGATTTTTACCTCATTGTTAGCAGTAATCTTTCTAAATAAGCTGTTGGAGTTTAATACAGGTACTAAAAGGATGAGAAACATAGTAATATCATTTGATGATATTAAGCATTTTGGTGACAAAATGCTTACCCACCTTTATAAATCAGGCTTCATATACTTTTTGCTTAAAAGAAGACAAGAGGAATAAATTAGAAAGAATGAAACTGAAACAAAAAATCAAAAAATAAATCGACAAATTTCCCCTAATTTCAGCAACTTTGGACTGACTTCCTTAAATATGTCCAAGTGGCATAGATGGCAAGTTAGTTCAAGAGCTTATGGGTTATAAATATATTTAGATGACAGAAAAATAGCATTATACATTGACTTCTGAGTAAACCACTTACAAAGATTTTTAAGGGATGTTTATACATTCTTAGTTTCTTGCATGAGACAAGCATTGAAACAGAAACATTCGCAAACAAAATGGAAATTGCATCAACTGAGTGGCCTTTAAACCTTAAACTCCAACACTGTGCATGTAAGTGTGTGTGTATTTCCTATCCAGATTACCAAATGGCAATCAGAGACAGCTCAGGCTATAGGAGGTACTTTTCTTAGGCTATTGATCACATAACTTTAAGCATTTATTTGGAGGGAAAGACTTCTTGTTTGCTTTTTAAACTTTTTGTAAATAACTTTTTTTAGACAGGACTGAGAGGCACTGAAACAGGAAAAACAGATAGTTCACTAATCCACTGGTATCAGTTACATTGCACCGTACATTTATGGTCTTGCAAGGAGACTGGCAAAAAAACCCACACTCCTTTGTACAGGCACAACTGCTTTTAGAGAAAAACATTCTGGCAGTGTTCTGGTCTGCTCACTCTGGCAATAAGGAGAAGGACTTTTGTCTGAGAACTTCCAGATCACAGTACAAACATCCCATGGGTAGTGCCTGTAACATGACTTTGTAGCAAAGTATGGGTGATGATGGTATTGGCCATTCTTCTGAATCTATTCGGAATAGTTATTCAGAGTAATAGAATTTCAGTGATGGAACTGCAAATGCCAGTGAAGTTGCGTAGAAAAATGTGAAATGCATTACTGTAATACGTAATGAGGGACTGAAATGAACTGATCAAAGACCTGGAAGCAGCCTGGAACACATTTAGAATCCAAACAGGGATGCATTTTTTCTGATGAGAACTTTTACCTATAGTAGCACAAACTAGCACCCAAAAATCCACATTTATGGAAATTTTTAAAAATTGGAGCTGAATCTGGCTCTAGGTTTCTTTATGATTCCACTTAGAGCTGTTCAGATAAACTTTGATCGAATAGGTGTGCTATCTAAAAATGCAGTTCTATCTAAATAAAATATTTCATAAGTTGTCTTGAAGGATAAAAGAGTTCTAAAATGTCAAAAGTTCTTATTTTGTTATTTTGGGGAAAATGTATTTTTTTTTTCTTTTGCAAATTTCTTCTTTTATTGCCAGTACAATACATACTTTCAAAAGTCAAATGAAAGGAACCCATTACAAAACTATTTTCAAATTTTTATTGGCATTTTGGAATTAGAATTTAGAACAAAACAAATTTTAAAGTTCTTCATAAACAGAATTTTTCTTCTCTGTACAGCTTGAGTTCTGGACCACATTGAGGTATAATAATTATAGCATGCGAAGTAAGATTAACTTATGAAAAATTCCTAATTACAGAATAATAATAAAAACCATAAGTATCTTAGAAATGCTTTAGGACAATTAGAAAACTCAAGGAAACATTGCCCATAGAAATATCATTTGAATCTAATGAGAAAATTAAGCACTCTAATATCCAAAGAAATGACAGATATTTAAATATTCAGAATCAACTACTATTTTAGAAAAATATTTGAAAACTCACTTAAATGCCTATATTGTTACCAGTCACATTATTTTAATATTTATCTTTAGAATAAGAAAGGTTGCATTTTGTCAGAACAAAAATCCCTTTAGTCCAGGCTCATGTCTACAATATTGGCCAGTAATCGATGGTAGAGAAATATTAGAAGACAAACTTTTCTAAAATAGCCTTTCCTGTGTCATTCCTTCCAGTACACCACAACTTAGGGACTTACAGAATCAGAGGTTGAAACCTGACCGTCAATTGCAAAAGCCATTGATAGATCTATCTTTTATAAACATACGTAATTATTCTGGGGTTCATTTATAGTGTGGGCTGCTACAGCATCCTGTGGCAATGAATACAAATATTTGATAATATATTTTAATTAACTAGACTGTTCTGATCTAATTTTGAGTTCATTTCATCTTTATCCAAAATGCTGCAACTATTAGATTTTGGGTTTTATTTGATATTTATTAGAGCTTATTAGAACACATATACAGACTAAGTTTTTATTTGGCGCTGTTCTTAGTTGTAGCCCAGAAGGCCTAATAGAAAACATCTAGTATAAGATTACTTTTAACACAAATGAGAAGACTAGAAAAGTGAAGTCCTGATTTCATCTGTACTTCAAATCCCACCATGCAGTCATTGGATCACTGGATTTCTAAGATTTTATGGGTAATGGACCTCACATGTATTCACTTTGGCTTAGCCTAAAATTGTGACAGACAGCAGACTTTATTATGATCACTCCAATATAGTCTTATTTGCTCTATACACATCTACATAAGACTTAGTAAAAGAAAAAGAAAAGAATGATCTCAGTCTTTGTTCAGACTACACAGGAGGAAAAATCAGCTGACTCCATAGCCTTGTCTAGGGGTTCAGAAAATGTTCACTGAACCTTGTTAAACATTCGTTCTGAAGAAGAACCCACTAGGAATTCCCCAGCAAACCTATTTTCCTTGAGAAAACATCGATTTGTCAAAACCAAAACTTACCATGGAAATAAGACATCAGTTTTGACAAAGATGAAATTTCTAATCAGGTAATTCCCTGGCAATTACATCTTACTGTGGATGTGGGAGGGTGAGGTTTGAATCCCAGCTTGAACTGGTCAGAAAAAAAATTTGAACCTGGATTTTCCAGGCTCCCAGAATTCAAAATGCCATACAATTTTCATTAATCCAGAGAGGAAAGAGAGAAGGATGAGGGAAAAAAGTAGATAATATCTCAAAAAACATTAGAAATATTTAAATTTGTGCCAGTGTGGGCAGATTCTTTTTTAATCTTAATCTTTTGCAGAATGTAAACTTTTTACATGACAACATGGTGCATTGAACAGGAGTGAATAAATCTGAACTTCGCCTTCTTGCCTGTTGTTTTTCCTATATAAGTAACTGCTGCCAAATGATATCCTACTAACACAAGCCTGAACTTCCTTCAATACCACCAAATATAGAAGTTAATCAGGTATTGCCATTTCCCTCATGGTGTCAGAACAGAAGTTGCTCTGTGAAATAATTCCAAGGAAACTCTAAGAAGGGAAAATCCTGGAGGAGGAGATACAGGCTACTTGACAGAGATTAGAGATGAGAATAATTAATTAAAGTGGGCAAAAACACTTCTGTGCCTTTATAATCAGCAAGCAAGCTCTCTCTGGCTGTGATGACACATTTTGAGGAGACTCATCCATACAGCAGTTTGCCTCCTAAACTACTACAGTATTATTGTATACATTGAAGCACTGGCAAGATTCAAGATACCACTCTCCATTTTCCAAGAAAATAAGTAGCTTACACAGCTTCTTTCAAAAAGGACCTTATAAAGTTCTATTGCCAGAATCAATTAGTGCTGACAGTAGGCCTGTAATTAGGAAGCATTAACAACCATTGTCTATCCACATAAACTGATGCGTGGAAGTAAAAGATGCTATTGAAAATAGTTTATGGAACCAGCTATAGTTGAGATCGGCTCTGGTGACCAGTCTTTGGAAGATTGGTGGGTAAATGACACAGACTAGCAGTGAGGTTACTCGAGGACCTATTATCTAATACCTCTGAAAGAATTTGGCATGGCATTTGGACCATGTCTGTTTTCCCCGCCTATCCACAGCAAAATAGGGTTCGTTTGTACAGCTATTCATGGAATAACTTGTTACATTAGGTCACATTAGTGGTGGTTTGGAGAGGAGATGGAGCATTTGGTCTGAGTTTGGAATGGACATGTGAATCAGGAGCAAATGGAGTTTACAGCCCAAAGAGGCAATATCTTCAGAGCATCCCCACAGATTTTATTACAGACATCTTTCAAAAAGCAGAGAGGGGAAAACTGTCTCCTTGGCTTCTGCTATCTCAAGATACATTCTACTTTCAATTTAGCTCATCAGTTGGGCAGAACTAATACCAAGCTAAATCAAGCCTTTGCATTTGCCATTTCCAGGTCCTTCTATTCAGAATGCAATTGTAAGAGGAGTACAATGCCATTAAAGTTAACACCTTTTAAACATTTTATTTCTTTTTTACAGGTCTAATATGCAATAATTGGCAGAAGAACTCATTTAGAAATTCATAGCGCCAAAGGAAAACATCCAATATCTTTCCATTCGATGCTTTGAGTATTTTCTCACTCCAGGGTGTAAAAACATTTGTTCTTGATTCACACAGCCGTACCAAATCTTTGCCAAATTGTGCAAAGAACTGTCAGATTTAATGGTCCAAGCATTTTATTCCTTATGGGGCTTGGACAAATAAAACCAGTACATTGTAAAAGCAGGTAGTGAAGCTACTGCCAAAAGTCATCACAAAAAGAAGTTTTTAATAGAATTTTGTCTTGTATGTAGTGCCTCTCCCAGATCTCAAGTCTCTTTAGAGTTTTAATTTAATCTACAGTGCACCTGTAAAATACAACCAACAAGTACTGCCCTCATTTTATAGATAAAAAGACATTCCTCTCCCAGAGGCTAAAGCCTCAATTCAGCAACGTATTGGGCCAGTTGTTTAAGTACGTGATAGACCTCCTCAAATTCATATTTTAATGTCTTACTGAACTGAGACGTCCGTGACTTTTCCTTGCACTCACAGCAAAATGTGTGCCATGCCAGAAATGGAGTATAAGTCCCCTCATCTGGTCACATACAGGTCTGTTGAGATACCTGACTTTTGATTTAGCTGTAAACAGAAAAAAAAAATGTTTAATTTTGTTGGGTTGTTTTCCTTTCCTCTCAAAGCCACTGAAAAAAAGCCCCTAAAACACTGGAGGATTGAGTCAATGCAGGAATATGAACTCCAACTACACAACATTGGCTACCAACTACCAACTGTCTGTGGAACACTCTCAGGTGGGAAGTTTTAATCCTGCTTCATTGGAAACTGTTTCACTTTGTATAAAACATCTTCAGACTTACTTCAACAATCCAACTGATTTATTTGTTTAACACTTTGGACGAAGCACCTCTGACTCCCCAGCCTGAATGACCAGGTAATCATTTACAGCTGGATCATCTTGAAACTGATCTCATTGCTAAATCAGAATGACACATGAAATGTTGCTCAGTGCACAAGGAAATGCCCTAAACACTGTTATCGTTCCTCTCCTCATAATTTAATATTACATGCCCCTATTCATGTTTTTTGTTGTTGTTGAATACCCTTATGTGATTTGAATTTTGCCATCAGAAAAGCATTTCAGAACAAGGCTGTACTGCTCATTAAGTGAATATCACCAGCTTTCAGCCATTTCACAGTTTTGCTTCCCAACCTGTAGCTATTTGTGTTGGCAGAGAAACATTTGCAAAATTTGATACGCAATAAAAGTTAAAATAAGGCTATTTTTCAGTTTCCACTTGAGTGTGTCAGGAAAATGGGACTGAAAGATTTTAAACTTTGGGTACAAAAACTAGTTAAGAATTAAGCGAGAATGCAATCTTTCTCCCCAGGAAAAAAAAAAAAAAAAAAAAAAAACTCTAGTGTTACAGTCAAAAGGATTTTTTCCATCTACCTTTATGAGTAGAAAATGATCAGATTTCAAGATGTAAATGGAAAGGGGGGAAAACGCAGTGATCCGACTAACTTTTTGCTTTTAATGAGAAGGGAGGCACCTCCTAAAGTTGTAGCAACTTACTTATCTTGATTAAAGAAGGTGCAGAAGGTGCAGAACCTCTGTCTGACGCTCACACAGCTGTATCCCTTGCACTCCTTCTTTAAATAACTGTCCCATGCAATAACTGAGAGGGCTGCTGAGAGTCAGGCAGTGGAAGTGTATGGAGGGAAAGACGCTTATTGTAGCCATTGTTTCTAAGCATTGGTTCAAACACATTGTCCAGCTGGTGAGAATGGCCTGATGGTCACAAGGCCATGTAGTTTTCCTCCACATTTCTGGCTACTACTATTAAAAGACTGCTGAAACACCTCTGTAAAATCACTTTTCAATATACCCATTTATCACCCATTTCAGTGGTGACTCCCAACATAATTTCTCCCTCTAAAACAGAAAGACTACCAGAGCTACACGGCTGTTCCTGTAGCTAATTTGGAAATTGGTTCCTTAATCTAAGACAGTCATTAATATGCACATGTGACTGTCTCCAGGAAATTACCCCTAAATGAGAATTTCCTAAATCAAAATCAAGCCTTGCATTCTCCTTCGTTCTCTATCTCAATAGGTAAGCAAGTACAATATTTTATGTGGGGCATTGGACAATTTTTTTGCATGATAAGTTATTATAGCAGCTTTTCTTTCTGACTCTTTTAATATGAGGCATCCTTTTTTCTTATTTACAAGTGCTCAGAATGGTACTGATTACATTGGTAAAGTTCCGCCCTTCCAAATAGACAGCACATTTTACTCTTTGACCCTTCTCTACCCTCCTGTCCTCAGCTCTGTGCTCAGTAGCTCAGTGCTACGGTATGACACTGCCTTCCCTTCTCAAAAGACAGAAAGAAAGAGAGAGAGGAAAGTATTTTTCACTAAAATAATAGCTCCCCTTTTGGCAACAAACAAAGGAGAGAAAAATACATCCAGTGAAACTGAACGCTTAAAAAGTGCTTTTTTGCTGTTTGATGACAGAGGCATAAAGCCAAAATTCACCCATTGTACTTCATGTTCAAAATTTCTTCACACAGCTCTAAATTGCTGACAGCTCTTTAGCTGCAGCCATGCTACCGGGCGCCATTGTAATACTTCACCATACCATTACGATGTGTCAATGTTTATGACCTGTATCCCAAAGCTGGAAGACACTCAAATCTGTTGACTGCCTCTAAATCACTTTTTTTGGAAAAGACTTAAAGCACTGAGATTGTAACTAGAATTGCTATTGCTCAACTGGCCTCATCTAATCTTTTTTTCATTGAAAACACAAAAAGGTTACAGAATCTTAAAGCCCATGTGGAACAAAACACAGGAAAATACTTATTGTTCTCATATAGGGGGGAACACATATAATACCCGCAGCTGTATGAAGGCCCAGAAGGCTTTTTTATTGGTGTGTGGATGAATTTTTTATTGCTACTGAATAAAGTGTTCTTGACATAAGTATTTGACCTCTGACACTAGCAAGATTCCCTCTTGGTGGCCATTAGAATATAAATCCTACTTCATGCCTTCTTACTTTAAATGATGCATTATCTGCTGGGTTTTTTTCTTTAGTGGAAATAAAATGAGAGAAACAAGAACAAGAAAACGTCTCACTGTCTGGGGATGGCCCAGAGTGGGTTGAAGCAGTTTCACTTACCTTAACATTGAAGAACTCAAAGGGCTGCTGGACAGAGTAGCCTGCTTCACAAGCGTGAAAGCAAACAAAAATGAGCAAAAGAAGGAAGAGAGGAAAAATAAAGTGAGAAGTTGCTAACAATCTGCTTAGGTCTTACAGCTCTTCAACTAGCATGGTAGAGTAACACTACTTTCTAGACCTAAGACTACATGAGAATGACGTACTTAGCCTCACAAGCCTACCTTTCATTCATCAGCCCAAGCAAATAGCTATCTATTTGCAGAGAGCTAAACACTGTTAAATCCATTTTGAAGGAAAGATCCTCTTAATTTGCATTAAAATTTAATGCAATTTGCATTTGCAATTTAATGCAATTGCTCTTCAGCCATTTCAGTGGTCATGTTAAACTAAATTGATAAATATGTTGAAGTTAAGCTTTGTTTTATGCTAGGGGAATCCTTTATGATTTGTTACTTCACAGAATCACAGAATCACAGAATCACAGAATGGATAAGACTAGAAGAGACCTCTGGAGATCATCTAGTCCAACCCCCTTGCTCAAACAGGGTCACCTAAAGCATGTTAGACAGGATCGCATTCAGGTGGGTTTTGAATATTGCCAGAGAAGGAGACTCCACAGCCTCTCTGGGCAACCTGTGCCAGTGCTCTGTCACTCTCACAGGGAAGATGTTCCTTCTCACGTTCAGGCAGAACTTCCTGTGTTTCAGCTTGTGCCCGTTGCCTCTTGTCCTGTCACACAGGACAAGTGAAAAGAGTTTGTCCCTGTCCCCTTGACACCCTCCCTTCAGGTACTTGTACACATTGATAAGATCCCCCCTCAGTCTTCTCTTCCTCACGCTAAACAGGCCCAGCTCTCGCAGCCGTTCCTCACAGGGCAGGTGCTCCAGCCCTCTGATCATCTTCCCAGCCCTATGCTGGACTCTCTCCAGTAGCTCCATGTCTCTCTTGTCCTGGGGAGCCCAGAACTGGACACAGGACTTGCGATGAGGCCTCCCCAGGGCTGAGTAGAGGGACAGGATCACCTCCCTCGACCTGCTGGCAACACTCTTCCCAATGCACCCCAGGAGACCATTGGCCTTCTTGGCCACAAGGGCACATTGCTGGCTCATGGTCAACTTGTTATCCACCAGCACTCCCAGGTCCTTCTCTGCAGAGCTGCTCTCCAGCAGATCAGCCCCCAGCTTGTACTGGTGCCTGGGGTTATTTTTCCCTAGGTGCAGGACTCTGCACTTGCCCTTGTTGAACCTCAGGAGGTTCCTCTCTGCCCAGCTCTCCAGCCTATCCAGGTCTCTCTGTATGGCAGCACAGCCCTTGGGTGTATCAGCCGCTCCTCCCAGCTTGGTATCATCAGCAAACTTGCTGAGGAGGCACTCTGTCCCTTCATCCAGGTCACTGATGAGTAAGTTGGACAAGATTGGCCCCAGTACTGGGCCCTAGGGAACTCCACTAGCCACAGGCCTCCAACTAGATTCTGGGCCGCTGATGACAATCCTCTGAGCTTGGCTGAAACTTGTTTTTTTGGTTCAGCTCAGCTCTGAGGGATTTCTTAATTAAATCAGGTGGGTTTTGAATATTGCCAGAGGAGACTCCACAGCCTCTCTGGGCAACCTGTTCCATGCTCTGTTACTGGACAGATTAGAGGGTATCTGACCTAGTTTCTTTGTGCGTTTTTCAAGAGAATTTCCTAACTATACTGACTCAGCAAAATCTAAGTTTTGTTTTCTGGATTTCTTTTTGGTGTCCTCATGTTTTCTCCACCACATCTCTGTTTCTCTGACAGATTCTACTTCTTAGACCTGATCTCATTTAAGACATTTCTCATACTTCTCCACCTTCCTGGGATGTCTTGTTATTCTGTGATCAGTAATGCAGAAAGCCAGGAAAAACACAACTTTACTGACACAAAGTGTTATCAGAACTTCAGTCCAAGCAGTTCTAACAAGTTCTGTGCTTTTGGTCCCATTTTCCAATTACAACAGTTGTTAAGTTACACCCCTCTGAATTATTTGGATAATAAATTATTTGGTCCATCTGGAGTGTCCCCATTCCCCAGCATTGCCAGCAGCTGTCAAGATTCCCCAGCCTGTTTGAGAGAGACTCCCTCTGGACAGTAGAAAACACACAGAGCACTGACCCACTACTGTGACTCCTCCTTTTTCAAAATTCACATCATTTTTAGTGCCAAGTTATACTAAAAGCTCAGAGGAAAAATGGCAGGAGATAGGACACTCATCTTGTTGCTGCCCCTCTCTTGAGCAACGGCTGGGGCTACCCACAGCATCTGCTGGCAAGCGTTGTCTAGGATTTCTTTGAAGGAAAGTCATTCACCCTCAACCACTGTATTCATGTTCAGTGTTTGTGAAACTGTTTAAGGTAACAAGGCTTTCAAATAGCTGCACCACATCAGACCTACAGCTTGTCAATGAGACATCTGAAAAGGCAGTGAAAAATGATTCCTGCCACACCACTCCTTCACCAGGATCCTCCTTTTCACCCTGATTATGTTAGGATACAGACAGAAGATGGAAGTATCACATCTCACATGCCTACTCCACAGGTAAAAACTAAAGCCAAAATGGCCTTATGAGGATCTGCTTTCACCCTCCAAAGTCCTCTTCTAGAAACTCATACAAAATGGCTAGACCTATCTAGCCAATCTTAAGAAGTATCTAAGGAACACAAACAGGGGGAAAATTATACAGCTATGCAACCTCAAAAATACCAAAGGTGTGCTCTATACAGTTATGTACTACATCAGAAAGAAAGAAGATACTGAGATGCAGAAAAAGAAGCTGAAAGAATGGGCACCATTTAGAAGAAGGAAAGCACAGGAGGCTCTAGTATTCAGATCAACTACAACTGGCAAATATCTGATTGCAAATTGATAGAGGTGGCTTTGCAGGCAATACAAATGGTTCCCTGAAGTAGCACAGAGTAAGGCTCACCTCGGTAAAATTTTAGGTATAGAGAATCTTACTTTTGATGCATGAAGGCTAAAACTACCTCATTCTGGTGCACTTAAACAGTGGCTGCAAAACGAAAATGTTTTGTTTATAAATAACATTTTCAACTATTCTACAAAGACAGGATAGATGATTTGGGGACAGAGAGAAAGAAGCAGAGGAAAAGGTCTGAACAAGTTGTACCTGGTCCAAAAGAAACAGACATTTTCAGGGGGGTTCTAACTTTAGTGGAGGATACCACAGGCTTCTAAAATAGCTATAGCAATATGAAGAACAATATACCATGTCATGGCTGGTTGGTGAGAACAAGACAGAGGAGGTCTTGCAGTGGAGCAAGTGACGAAGATGGATTGTTTTGAGTGATGTTTAAATTTGGTTTATTGTGGAGCTGTGGTTGACAATGTTGCAAGCTGCTCACCTCCCAGAGAGATAGGCATGTGGGCCATTCTTTGATTTCATAAATCATCCAAGAACATACCCAGAGCACTGACCTTTTATGGGGAGGGAGCTCAGGGCATTCAGCATAATTTAACACCGGCATGTCGGATGGTGTCCAGCACAGTTTAACACTCCTTAACCTCTGCCTCATTAGACATCTGTCCTGTCATTTATCTTTCTGTTTATTTTCCAAGTGATATATTATTGGTAATAACTAAGGAATGGGCACTGATGTTACTCTCCATGGAGCTGCCATTAGTCAGCTGGAAGTCAGGCCAGCATCACTCTGAAACTGGTACACAAAGCAGCTTTTAAAGGATTTCTGATATTTTCTTTGCCAAGCAATTTCCTCCAGGCATGGGCAGCTAGCACCTCTATTATATGGTCTTTTATTTATTTTTATCCTTTCCAGCCCAGATTTTAGGAGGTTTTAATACCAGCAAGTATTATTACTGTTGGTAATAAGACCTGAATTATTCTTTTTGCAGCAGAAACTTCATCCTGTCTATGGTGACCACAGCTAAATAAGAATTCAGTAGGGAAAAGGCACCATTCCAACCACATATATATATATATACATGCGTGCAAATGCAGACAGATACATACACACACACACACACACACACACACACATGCACACATACGCACGTACGCACACACACACACTCTCCTTTTCCCTTTCACTTAGGTCATTGCCATAAAGGCAGATATTAAAACTCCTTTCCAAACACAAATATTTTAGCATGTCTACAATTGATGGGATATTGATGGTTTCATTTATATTGCCTTTCTTTATCAGGCGGTAACCACTTTTCAAATATTTGGTATCTAGAGTTACTTTTTGGAAGGAGAAAAATAGCAAAGAAAGTATGGGGCCACTGAGAGGGGAAAAAGAAATATTACACATTTTTTCTATGTTGTATAACATATGTACTGTGATATTGGATGAGGAGTAAATTCCTATTAAGATTCTTCCACGGTACATATGGTACTAAGCATGAATTTGGATTTCTAGATGGATTATAAAGAAGGATCCATAAATTAAAAAAGGCATTCCATACTTGTTTATATCATGGATATCAGTAAGTCAGCTCTACAATAGATATAACACCTTGAGAAAATATTAATCATGTTTTCTTTAACTGAATAGTAATATTTTGCTTTTAAATCCATCATCACATAAAAGATACTGAAATCTTAAGCAATAACAAACAGTTTTATACCACTATTATTACCACTGAGACACAGATTGAAGTAGTTAGGGAATCTACTGGCTGACCTGAAATGTCCTCTATTTAAAAACACGCACGCGCACACACATACCACACGCATGCACACACACACAAACCTTCAGCAAAACAAATCCTAAACAATATCAAGCATCCTGAGAAACCACAAGAGTTAGGCACCCCTGAAATTTGGGTTAAGGCGCTCAGAAAAATGACAGGTGATGGGAGGTCAGCCTGCTGCTGGCTGAATCTCACTCAGGCAGGCGAGCGCCGCCGAGGAGGAGCTCTATGGGTGGGACGGAGGGAGTTCTCTGGGGTACCAGAAGCTTTACTTTCCAGATGTACTTTATTTATAAAGTGCCTAATCCTTTTAAAACTACCTACGTCCCAAGCAGATTTGGCATTGCTTTACTGCTTAATTAATACCATCATCTCAGTTGTTGTCTTACACTGCGGTTAGAGAAAAAAATTACATCTCCGCACACACATATACTGCCAGGTCTAACATGACACCATTAAAGTGATTTTAATATCATAAACACAACATCTGCTTTTTGACTGCTTTAGTTCACGGCCTGCAACTGGGCATTTAGTTGTACATTTTGGAAAGTCAGGACCATATAACCAACGTTTAAAAGTTCGAGGGCTACTGTGAGTTTCTAGGCTTGATAGTTAACTCCTTAGCTACTTCCTCAGTAGTGGAGACCTGGATATATCAGTCAGTAAGGGGATGGCTATGAACCACAGGATGCACTTACCGAAAAGGTAACATGATCTGAGAATGACTCCAGCAAAGTATTTCTAAGAATATTAAAGCCACCAATACAAGGCCCAAGTGAAACCTCATCTGAGGCACTGCTCGCTGTGCTGGTCACCCACATTCAGGAAAAATGAACTCATACCAGAACAGGTGCAGAAATGGCTTCTGAGATGATCCAAGCAACAAGAGAGTTTATTTTACAAGAGGAAATTAAAAGAGAGTGGCTTATTTAGCCAAGCAGATCCAAGTAGGAGAGGGGATACAATCACTCTCTGTAAATACAGCTGGAGAATAAACACCAGAAAAGGAAAAGAGCTTTTTAAGCTTAAAGACAATGAGTTGGCATAAGAACAAACAGATATAAGCCAGCCATTAAGAAATTCAGGCTGGAAATTAGGTGTAAGTTTCCAGCTCTCAGAAAGGCAAATTTCTGAACTACCTTCCTGGAGGAGTAGAGGGAACAAAACATGCCACTAGTTTATGGTGGATTATAAAAGATTTTAAACAACAGAGCTGCTGGTGAGAGGCCAAGCACAAGCTGTAGGTAGGTGCCCTCCTCCGCAGCACTTCCCAGACCTCTCCCGATTGTCCAGGTCATGAACTAGCCCAGAGCATGCTTTCAACCCAGGTCCCCAGTTCTCCTTCCTTTGGAAACGAGGGCAAGAAGGGGACAACGAAGGAAATGATGCACACTTCAATGTTGGCCCCCACGGGAGTCAGGAAGCAGTCCTGGGTGTCCAGATATTAGACTAAGTGGCCCTGCAAGTCTCTTTCAATCCTGCAGAATAATTTGTACAAAGTAAAAATCTAAAGAAAACAAGGCAAGCTATGCTTTACACGTCAACACTGCTTTTTTTTCTATCTTCTCACGAGAGAGGAAGCTTCTAAGTGCCTTGTCCATGCTAAGGTGGTATGCTGCCCAGGCCATGGTTGCCGGGGGCAAACATGCTTTGAACGCACATCTGCGATGTGAGACGCCCAGCGCACAGGCGCTCTGTCGATCCACGGCCTCAGTGGGGTGGGGAGGATCTGCAGAGTTATTACTGGAATCCTCCCATCAGGCAAATCTCCAGGGTTTGATCAACCAGTAACCCCTGTAAATGGAGCCTCTCAAAGTCCGTTTTTGTTCAGTACACAAACTGAACTCTGTATTCATTGTCTAATCCTACTTAAGATCAGCATTTAAATGTTTGTGTTTTTCTCCTAATTAAGTGCCAAAATTTTGAGCCTTCTCCCTAGTTAGGGGGGGGGGATTCAACCCATCTCAACCTTGCTGCAAATCTGATGACTTCAGTGATTCAGCCAAGCTACACAAGTTAAATTTGGCCCAGCATTTTTTTCCATTAATAATAAAATGTAAATCTTTATTTTGAATGTACATAATTGATAACATTGTCAACAAAATTCATCATTTATCCAACATCACCCTGTAATGAAAAGCAACTATGTTAATACAACACAGGCCATAAACAAAACATTGTTTAGCTCTGTGTTGCTAGTTAAATTCTAAGGCTTTTAATTTTTGTATATTGGAGTAGAAAATGGGAGCATACAGAATATGCTAAATCTATAAATGCATCTAATGAGCTGGAAAAAAAGAATTTTCAGTTTTTATAGTCCTCTGTTGTTATTTAAAGTCCCAGACAGGGTTATGTTGACATACACAAAATAGATTATGCTTAGCAAGAAATTTAAAGATCAGAATTCCTATAAACACTAGTGTAACATTTGGGCATAATAAACTCAGCTTCCCTTTCCATGTTAATGATATTCTGGGTAAATGCCTGCAGAACATTTACTTTGGAAAAAATCGTATGAAATGTATGTGGTTTTGTTCAGATTATCCCTAGATAGAAAAATGCAGCCGCTAAAACAAAGACAACCTCCCCACACACTCATTCTACATAACAACGAACCTGAGAAAAATCTCTGTCAAGGACACCTGTTTGGTGGTAGAGCTTTGAAATCTAACTCATATCTGTGCTGATTTCAACAGTCCTATGCACTGCAGAGGAAAGAAAGGAGAAAGGGGATTCCACTCCACCTTGTAATAGTGGCATTTTTATCTTCCAGCTAGCTCAGACAGGAATCTGGGCTGGTGGAAGGTTTGCTCTCTCCTTAGGAAAGATCTCAGTTGCAGTTTGGTACGTTTTCTCAGCAGACTGGAGTGGTTAGTGACCGATGCATGGGCCCGCAGAACACACACGTGGTGTTAATCTACTTGGATACCGCGCTTCCTGGAAGGATTTTGAAATGTAACGCAGACATTCATATCACCACCCTGCAAAATGCTCCTTTGTAATGTACACTTGAAAAAATACTTAAGACATGTCCTAGCAATTGAATTCTTTAGTCCTAAAAATAGACTTGTAACCTGACTATGCAGAGACTACTCCCTACAGAGCTGAACCCAGCTCCTACCTGGCTGGCCAAGGCTGCCCACCGAGCCATGCTCACATCATGCACTCCAAGCCCAGGCACCATGCTGGGAGGTGACCGCACGACAGACCTGGCGATCCCCTCCGTGAGCCAACCTGACAGACGGCTTCATGGCCCGTGCCCCCGGGAGGATCCCCTTGCTGTGCTCTCATGTCGTGTGAGACCCCCCGGCATCAGCGGTGTGACTTCTGGTGTATGCTTTTGAAATCAGGATAATGGCAAATGTCAGATCTCCTCAAGAGACGGGCTTCAGCAGCTATAAAAATATTTTACAAGTGCTATCAATTAGCATTTGAATCATGTTCCAAATAAATATTTGAATAAACAAATCACCAGCATGTGGAAACAACAGGAAAACTATGCTAGCTAGCTGAAAATGCCAGTATCTTAATTATTCCTAATAAAAATACCAATTTTTTTTGTTTGTTTTTGAAAATATATTCTTTTTTTTCTTGATTCACACCGTTATTAATCCATGATATATCAACACAAATAACCAACTATGGAAATGTTCCTATTCAAATGCAGACAAAACATTTAGCCTGGGGAAGAGAAGACTGAGGGGGGATCTTGTCAACATGTACAAGTACCTGAAGGGAGGGTGTCAAGGGGACGGGGACAAACTCTTTTCAGTTGCCCCGTGTGACAGGACAAGAGGCAATGGGCAGAAATTGAAGCACAGGAAGTTCCGCCTGAGCGTGAGGGGGAATTTCTTCCCTGTGAGAGTGACGGAGCACTGGCCCAGGTTGCCCAGAGAGGTTGTGGAGTCTCCTTCTCTGGAGATCTTCAAGGCCCGCCTGGACACAGCCCTGCCTAACACGCTTGGGAGGTTGGACTAGCTGAGCAGGGAGGGTGGACTAGATGATCTCCAGAGGTCCCTTCCAACCTTACTGATTCTATGATTCTATGAAATCCAGTATAGGCTTGCCCTGTGAGACCCTATGATGCCACCTAAATCTGCTCCAAACTGCACGAGAAACAGCAGGGCAATAAAAGTGAGTATTATCAGCAGCACAAAGGACCTTACTATTAATGTCAGTACAAAAGCTCTTCCAAAAGAGGCGAATACAGATCAGATGTCATAGGTTCTTTGAAACTCACCTCTGAAATTTGTTCACCATCTCGAGTTCATTCCAAGTGATACTAGTTACACAGCAATTTTTCTCTCTCATCACCTCACATTCATTTCTCTCCTTCTAGGACAATTTTTTTAGCTGTAAAGGACTTGCAAAAAGGCTGTAAAAAACTCTGCTGTTCTTGTGGAGTGGTGAATATAGGTCTGAGAAATTTTTAGCATTCATAACAAGTTCATTTAGTCTTTGAATGTTTTTCTGCCATTTTAGTAGGTCAAGTAAACCTGATTTATCTTTAGATGCATTTCAATTATGTTATGACTTAATCCAAAGTTTCCATAGCTTCATTTCCATTGGAATTTAGTTTCAGTTCAACATCAGTTGAACAGAAATTTTAGAAATACATAAATTTCCAATAAATATAGATTCCCTGTTCATTCCAGAGTAATTTAGGTTCCCAGATGCACCAATTATTTTTTGAAACTGGATTATGGAATCAAAGTCTACTTCTAATTACAAAAGTTCTTCCTCCTAGTTGGATAGTATGAAGTGACATTATCTAATGCTGTCCCATGCTGTCTATTGTCTGCCTAGATTATCATGATTATCATTGTACAAAACTTTAAAAAATTCAAACTGAAGGAGCTTCCATTATTTTGTCTCCAGTGTTGTCTGTTTCTTCAGGTAACTTACTTATTATATAAATCTCCTACATCTCTCACTAAGTAAAATATATAAGCAGTTCCTGAACAGTGAGTTTTTGTACAACAGAATTTAGCATCAAATCTTCAAGGGAACAGACCTGTCATTCTCATGTAGCCAGAAATATTATTGTGTTTTCTGCTGCACACAGTATGGTACAGTTCTTTCTGAAATCTTCACACTTTCTGACAGAGCAAAAAGCAACGAGCCAGACAACCCCCTTCTACCACCCAAAAAAGGCTGTTGAGGATAGCTAAAAAAGCAGAGCTTTTCAAATTGCTTCCTCTTAGTGCAACATTTCTAACAAATGTACCTATCATATCTTTTTAAAAAATTCACACAGTGAAAATGTTTAAACCAAATGTCACATGTTCAAACAGCATTTCAGTTATCCAAAAAGTCTTCATTTAAACTGCATGATGGTGGTTTACAAAAAGTAGGGCTGTATGGTGAAGATATTAAAGCACTGAATTACAGGTCAGTGTCTGAGGGAGCAGATATTAATATAGCCAAGAAACTGTGCTTTCAGTTGAGGTTTGGAATAAGAGGAGAGTCAGTGAAGCAGAGATACAAGAAGGCTGTTTTGGATGGCAGGAGCTTAAGAAAAGGTGATTCTCAAAACAGTGGTGTTTGGAAAGAACAAAGAAATCAAGAAATAGCCAACCTAAAAGAACAACAGCAACAGCAGAAAGAAAAAGGTGAGAAGGGCTTTCTGAGGAAGAGTGGATAAAATCAAATTTTCAAAAATTGATTTGAATTTCAAAATAATGAGAAAAATGTAATAATATTGTAAATACGTTAAAGTGTTTAAAAGAAGAAAATAGGTCGCCATTCCTATTGTCTCTCTTAATAATTGACTTGCAGTAACAAAGGTCACTCTTTCACTGTTTCCAATACAGGGCACCATTCCACACTATAAAGTCCAATTTCTGCAATATTGGATGAAAGATTATTTTTGGAAACATAAAAAGGGAAATCATTGAGGTCTCTCTGTATGCTGATTTACCAGCTTTTCCAAGGAGCAATATAAGAAGCGTTTACGAGTTCCTATCAAATATGGCTTCATTTATTTGTCAGAAAGTTCACGGAGAGTACAAGAAGTGGGCTACTTTGTTACTTATATCAAGAATAGGGGCGGGGAGGGAAGTCTGTCCTTAGTCCTCAGTTCCTTCTGCAATAGCTACTCTTCCACGGAGAGAGAGAGGGAGAGAAAGAAAGAAAAGGACTAAAAGAGAGAAAAGAAAAAAGAGAGAGAAAAAGAGAGAGAAAAAAAGAAAGAAACAGAAGAAAGAGAGGGAAAGAAAGAAACAGAAAAAGAGAAAGAATTGAAATAGAAATTGGCATTGCCGTATAAACACATTGCACTTGGAAAAGCTTCCCTCATTAGCTTTCAGACATTAGAAGAATCTATGTTCCTTGTTAACTGAATAAATTCTGGCAAACTACCATTGTGACAGAATGGGATATATCTGTGTCAAATTCTGAACCCTGTGTTTTATTAAGAGTTCAAACAAGCCAGGACATGCACAATTACAACCTATTACACTGAATTTGCATGGCTGCCGGACCCAAAAAGGCATTTCGCACCTCGGCAAAAGGGTAACAGCCGTAGAGCCTACATCCCCTCGCGCTGGCGTGTCTATAGGGGACGGGCGCAACGGGACGCAAGCGAATGCTCCCCGTACGCTGAGCGAGCCGGCCGGGAGCCAGCTGCGGTGCGGGAGCCACGTAGGCTATGTCTACGCGGCCGATTGCAGGCAGACGCGAGCTCCCTTCGCCAGCACGCAGAGCTCGCAGGCAGGCGTGTAGCCGTGTTTACTGTGGCACGGAGTCATCTTTGAAAGACACAAAAAAACAAAAAAACAACAGCACTTTAGGATCGTGGCCGTACTTTTCTCATAAAGCTCTGGGTTTGGGTCTCTCCTTGTCTGGGCAATTTGCACTGTCCTGCCAGACAGGGCTTATTAGTGCGGGCTCAGTGCTCTCCTAACTGCCGTTTTGCAGTCTCCAGACCATAAGCACAACAAATGCTGCCTGCAAAAGGCATGCGCAGATCTGTTAGTACAGCACCAAGCTTAAATTAGCTAAGCAATAGTCACTTCACAGCTTCCAAAACAGAAGTTACTTGGGCCCAACCGGCTTCCAAAGACTGGCAGAAGCCTGCGGATCTCTGTGTCTCTGCGTATGCTCACTAATGTCTACCTTCATCTCTGCCGCTGCTCTGCGCTGTGGAACAGGAGCCTTTCTGCCTCTTCTGCCTTGCAGGCGCTGCTCTGTGGGGGAACCACGTTGGAAAGCAGGATTCTGGTCATTCACAGGACACTGTCGCCACCAAATTTAAGGATTTGTAAAGGAGAGAGACCAGGAAAGTTTCTTTCGTTATTGTCTAAAAATTACCACTGTTGCATTAGTGTTTCATATTAATGTTACAGATTAGGCACCCGATACTATGCTACATGCTTTCGATGAGATTATAACTAAATCTAAAATGGGAGACTAAAGCAGACAAGGGAGTCTGAGGATAGGAGGCAGAAGACATTTTTTATCAACATCTCAAACCTACATATTCAGGAGAGAATGAGCTCAGGTATTAGGACCTTGAGTCTCAGGACTTTTTTTTTTTTTTTTTAATGAGATTTGTAAGCCTCAAGTGCTCTAAGAAGAAATGACTTACTGTGCGTATTAAATTCTTTGCTGAGCCCAGGAAAGGAGTTAAATTACAAGCTGTAGCAACAAAGTGCCTGGGGCAGAGATGTAGGATGTGGCCTGTGTAAGTAAGTGGGTAACTAATCGAAGTCTGAGACATCTGTAACACTAATAGGGATTTTTTAAATCTCATTTCGCTCAACCTGAAACCTCCTGTATGTCTATGCTAGCTTCCAAAAGTGCAGAGGGGTTTCCCAGGTCCATGAGACTGAAGAATGAGACAAGTGTACGTGCCCATCCTCTACTAAGCAAAATCTTGTTGTTAGGACATTTACCTAGCATATGGATTAAAATTCTTGCTGCGTTTGAGCAAGGGGAATGACTCAAAATGGAGTTTTGACCCAAAATTCTGAACCATGCTGATGACATATCAACATAGAATAGGAAAAAAAAAATCCTAGCATTTTTTAATGCAATAGAAGAGGGTACAGAGGAAAAGGGCATGTTTCCTGCCCCTCTCCATGCCTCAGACACTGATTTCAGCAGCCAAGCTGCATGGCAGGTGGAAGTGCAGCCAGGAAAAGGCTGATGTGCCTGAGTCGCCTACCAGAAGCAATGACTGAATAATACCCAGATCCTGTGTTTATCTCCTATGACAAGTTTCAGCTTGAGATGGGTGACCATGGAGATGGGCATGCAGCTGGACTGTAAAAATCATTACCTTTTATTTTTTCCCTTCTTTTTAAGCAGGCTGTTTCACAGCCAACACCTATATTCTGTCAGCTTCTTCTAGCTAGTCTCGTTAACTGCGTATAGCTGTACTATTTTCTACTGTCTAGATCTTGGGTAAATCAAATGTGACAAGTGTCCATTTCCAGAGCTGGAATTGGTTTGGAGGCAGCATCCTCCGTTTCCTGAAGAGGGTTAATGCACCATGCTACTCAGTAACCCATGACACTAAGAGAAAGGAGCATTGCTGGAAACCCCCCCAAAAGAAGTTGAAGTACTAAATGGGAACCATGACAAAGATGGAAGATTGCTAAGTGGGAACTCCAGCGTAAATGCAGACTGTTGTTCATCCCGTTCCCCTGAGCAAAAAAGTAATATATAGCCATCACCTTCTTATGGTCTTACAATTTCTCAGAAGGAATGGTAAAAATTTTCCCACCCTGACAACAAACAGCACATAAAAGTCAAAGGTGGTAAATAACAAGTAATGTCCACAGAAAATCAGAATTAAAGTATTCATGAATAAACAGTGAGTGGGCAAGAAAAATATCTTAGCCTGCCTCTGGGAGAGTAGAACTACAGAGTAAAGCTCTGTTTGTCTTTGCGTGTGTGTGTGTGTGTGTGTGTGTGTGTGTGTGTGTGCGCGTGCCCAAATGTAGCTCGCTTAATAAGCTCTGTAAGCACAAATTAGCAATAATAATCAAACCAATAAAAGTTATTATGTAAATCATGATATAAAGTTATGAAGATGTGAATATCCTTATGTGACACTCATAGCTAGAATAACTATGTTCAATTCTGGCCACTTTATACCAGAAGGATGGAGTAAAACCAGAAATCCAGAAATGGGTGTTAACTGTTATTACAGACACCAGTTAACTCCCATGCAATGAAACACTTCAAAAATCAACACTGAAAGTAAGAGTGAATAAAGGGGAACAGTGAATGGTCCACAGAAGTATTTTTTGTTTACGCCAGTTAGAGCTGTAGCTGAGGATTAGATGTCCATTTCAGGATCTCTGCTTAATATTGCAAAACTGTTGTTTTGAATCATAGTAAGAACGGAGCAAAATTTTAAGTTGTTGATAAATGAACATTCTGAAAATAGAGTTTGATTCAGGATTAGAACATTTCATCCGAGAGTCTGAAAACATAATAATAAAAAAATCAAGTAATATTGAAAAGAAACATTATTTCAACGTGAAATGGAAGATGGTTTTTTTGTGTTTCTGGAATGTTTTTTCTAGTTTTCTTTTGTAACAAAATTATACTGAATTTGACAGTTTCATAAAGCAATTTTCATTCCAGCAAAAATACATCCTCTACTTGAATTTGGTTTTATTAATGGAGCTCTGGCCAACTATACTCCTACTATTCATTCATTAAAAAAAAAAGAAAGAAAGAAAGAAAGAAGGCTATCCAACAAAATTATCAGACAAAATATTTAGCACCAATAAAGGCAAATACAGCCATAAAGTACCACTGAATCCAAAATCTTCACAGGAATCAAAAACAGATGAGATATTTATATGAGAAATGAGCATGTGCAGAGTTACAGTAGGAGAAAACGTTTGCAGAAAGAGAGATACTATTTAGTGCAAAAGTCAAACATTAACTGATTAGGGAGAAATTTTTCCTATAAGCAAGCTATTTCTAATTACCTGTTATGAAATTTTATGTACTTTCCCGTGAAGTTTTTGTGCCAGTCAGAGACTGGTAGTGTAGAAATGGATAGCTGGCCTGTTGCTATTTGGCCCAGTCTCCGTTTCTTTGCATCCCAAAAGAAATAGGTGTGATGTTTTGCAGGTTGATGGGGCTGGAGGACCCATTCCCTCTATATCATCCACCCTCAAACTTTGTGTATCTGCTATTTCAGAATTATTTGAAATTTGGCTCACAAGCCAACAACCCATTCTTCCGTAGCTAGGCCACTTGCAAAGACCACTTTTGGAGACATTTTTCACTAAACTGCTTTCAGAGGTCCCCAGTTTCCTCTGCTAACATAGATCTAGCCATTTCTTTGTACTTTCTTAGCTGCATTTACTTATTCAGACAACTTTTATGTCATGGCTTGCAAGTCTGCTCATTCCTTTCAGCAGGTTTCAGTTTCCTCCTCTTGTTTAAAGCATATTGAGTGGTTTCTTACATTTATGAGGGAGCTCATCTACAGTTCAAGCAGAACACTATAGTATATGCTATGCTCTGTTTATTACATGCCCTGGAGATCTGTATTTAACAGTGCAGATGATAAAAAATTGGCTATACCGTTATTTGCAGGAAAGAAAAGAGAGAAGCGCACAAAAGTGCATTTCTTGAAACCAGTCAGACAGACAGACTTATCTATTTCTTTAACATTACCTCACAGACAGTAAGACACTTAACTGCAGAATTTATCAGCTCTGAGGTCATTAATAAAGCTGGCCAGCTTCAGTAGTCACTTTCAAGGCGATAGTGCTCGGTGATAAAGTGAAATGTTAGAAGATAGTTTTGTTACTTGTAAGTAGCTGAGTTATGAATTTGTAGCTTAAAGGATTTTGACAATGCTTTCTTTGAAATTTCTGGCCTAGATTTTCAGCCAATGAGCCATTTACATATTCGGCTCTTTCCATCAAGCTGGCTTTAAGAATCAAGGAATATGGGTAAGCCCTAGCCAAAGAATATAAAAGAAAATGCAAGAATTTAGATTTATAGTAGAGCTGGTACAGCTTAACTTGGAGAAAGCTCACCAGGCAAGCAGGCTCTTTTCTTTAAAAGAAAGCTCTTTAAGCTTGCGAGTTATGGGGAATTCAACTAATACCATGGAAAATTCTGATATGAAAGTAGGAAAGCAGCAAAAAATCAGAAGTCTAATTATAAGCTCTGCTATCAAATAATCTCTTTTTTATGCGAGCTCTTAACCTGTGCCTGATTCAACAGTGTCCAGATTCCCGCTTGAAGCAGTCAAGGGGGAAGTGTCACTGCATGGAGCTGCCATATGTCATACAGCAAGGAGGACGTAAGCCCACCTGTGTGACGGGGAGGCAGTTGTGGGTCACGACAGAGGGAGGTGACTCAGCTTAGTGCACCCACAATGAAAGAGCTGGCATGTGTGCGTGGCAGGCACAGAGCCCTCGCACAGACACCGTGGTCCAGCTGGCAGCTGGTTCCGCAGCCCGGTTGTGCATCTAAGTGTCTGAAGCAGCCTGATTTTCAGAAAAGTGTTGCATAAATAAAACCCCTGGTAATCACAGCTGGAAACTCTCAGGCCTCATAAAATCGTCCTCAGGTCCTAAGTAGATGTATCTCTCATGAACCTGTGCAGGGCTGGTGGGGGCTACCTTCTTTGAACCCCCCTCCCTCCTGCCCATATTTTCGCACCTCCACAGCAGTGGGCTTTCTGACCTGGTGTCTAGCCACCACTTCTTATCAGACCTTTAAATATACATATCCTAGAGCTACAGGAAAATTACAATCCAAATTGTGCAACTGAGGGCCACATCTCTTACGAGCCAGGCAGAAAAACTGTCCGACGCTTGAAGGTATGTTTTCACAGTTAATGCACACAGCAGATTAGTTTCAAATCAGTTACTTAATCAAGGTTCCCAGGAAGACTGGAGGCACATTTTTTGAGGATGAAGAGAAAGGCTTTCCTGCCACTTTAACTACAGTCGTTATGAAATCCTGGAGTGTGGGGCCAGCGAGGTACAGGGAGTGTTTTTCCCAGAGCGTTCCTTCTCGTACATTTTAGAAAGCTTCCTTTCTCTCAAGGAACACTAAATACACCATATATCTTCTTACCACATTATTTTTGTTTCCTTTTCCAGTTTTTACTTTCACAAAACAAAATGGATTTCTCCAAATACTATGCTACACTGAAATCTATGCTTTAAGATGTTATTTATCCCAAGTTTCCAGCTGAAAAGGAGAAAGAAAAAGGTGTAATAAATGCTATGCCATATTTTTTAACCTGATTATACCATCTTGCACATCTTCTAATTGTTTTACCTTGTTACTGAAATATTAGCCCACAAAAGGAATTACTGTATGGGTATCCCAGACTCCAGCTTATTAAAAAACCTTTCAGTTTTCTCCTTCAGTTTAAAACTCAAGTATATACCAGGGCACACCGTGGGGATACTATGTAGGACACTATAGTATGTAGGCCATCTTGAAACTTTTTGTTTTAACTTAAAGCAGTTACAGAATGGTTTCTCTTTTAACAACAGCTCTGTTATTTTTTCACTCATCTTTTCCTTTCTCTTCTTAAAAGATGACTTTATTTCAATGGGATTCGTACTCTTTTCTGAGTGCGTATCAGTACCGTCTTCTGTTTCACTGTCATCCACCAAACTAAAAGTTACTTTTTAGAGGCTTCTTTATTTTGCATACTCTCTGTCATTATTTTATTAATTTCTTCAGCCACAGACAAGCTTTCTTCATTCCCCTCTTCAGCAAGCCACCACAGACCTGTATGAATGGCCCTTCTTCCCAGACCCAGAGCTCCTGTTATCCCTGTTTGCAAGCTGTGGTCGGCCCTTGCAGTGTGAACTGACCTTTAAAGTAGGTGGACCACTGGGGTCTGAAGAGTGGCCCTCTTGTCCAGGGGTCCAGGAACAACATAGAGCAAGGACAGCATTCCCACCTGTGTCTGCCAAAATATCTCCTATGTCCTTACTCTGTCAGCAAAGAGTTTCAGTGAGCCTTCTGAATATATCTGAAAGCTTCTTGAAGAGTTTTACAAGCATTTAGGGTTTAGTCTTATTTGTTTCTCTTTTTTCTGTCTTATAAAGCCACAGAAGGTGTATGAGCAATGTATTTGACTAGGATGGAAAGCATTCTCTATCCCTTTGCCATTTCCTTTGACCCATATTGTGTTGTTTCCTCTGGTCTGAGAACCCTTCTCTTTGGAGCTTGCTGTAGGATCATTTACTCTGCCTTCTGGGAAATCCATCATTGTCCTGTAAATAAGATAAAGGATTTACTATAAAGCTGACAGTGGTCTAACCTGCAAACACACAATTAACATTAATGTCATGCATGACTTTTGCCAAATCCTCGCCTTGTGTCATCACTATGATTGGCATGTTTGCAGCACACATTGCAGGGGCTTGATTTGGTTCACAGCTCTCAGTCGTTTTTATGTTCAGACATATAATCTAATGAGGTGAAAATGGAAAGCAGCCCCTGAGCATTTGGCTATTGCTGGGAAAGAATGCAAATTAAATATTTGAAAGAGAGAGTGGGGCACAGGGTAGTGTGTCATGGAGCTTCGGAGTTCCATCAGGTGCCTTGCCAGCTTGCACAGCCTTTGTGTCCACATTGTCTGCCTGCTGGACGGAGCTAAAAGACAGAAGAATGACAGTCTGGGGCAAAGAAAGAAAGACAGTAATTATGGGACGTATGTGATTAGCATGGTAGCCAGAGAAATTAAACCACTAGTCCCAGGAATCTTCCCTTCTATAAGGTACCTGTGGTGGAAGAGAAAAGCTCCTCACCACAGAGTTCAGCTGGAATCCACTCCCTGCTAGTTTAGCTTGATTGCTTTTTTGGATACCTACTGTGGAGGTTCAGTTCCTTGACCTTCCTTTCTATAGAACTATATTGTCCTACCATGAAGAAAGGCAGATTAAGAATTTACGGGGATCCTTCCATCACTGGATTCTGACAGGAATGCTCAGAGAGTTCATTTTTCATGGCTTAAATTGCTTCAGGCCAGCATTCTTATCAGAAAGGTTTGGTTTAATGTAAAACACAGACTTTTTTCTTTTTTTTTCTTTTTAATTTTAGCTCTGTATAAAATAGCCCCACAAATTTCCCTTTGAACAGCAAGTTCCTGAGCTGCTTTCCTTTGAATAATGTATAAATTTAGACTAAACTTTATTGTTCATGAGTAAATCAGTCTAGTTAAGAAGTTTATAATTATTATTAGGGAGGCAAAATGTTTTACATAATGGCTGAAAAGTCTGGAAAATTCCTGGCGATAATTAGGTCACAGATTCATTGTTTGTTCTCACTTTAATGAACCAGATTATAGGATAGTTTCCAAATTTTGTCTTCTGGGTGCTTGAAGTTCTTTACAAGTTTGGAGATAAAAAGAATTAAAAGTCTGGTAAGCATTAGCTGGCATTCAGACCATTCCTTCCAGCAGGATTTTCTGCTCCCAGTCCACCTCTCAGCCCACAGTGCTATTTCTCTGCATAGGTGCTCCCTTCGTAATTCCCTGAAGTTTTCACAGAAGAGCTGCCGATCCTCAGATGGTGTCCACCACTTAGGCAGCTCCAGAGCCACAGTGGGGTGGCACAAAGAAGCCTTGCGCGCTCGATTGGGGTTTGGTGCTTTTGTACAGCATGCCAAACTCCCTGGTACCCCAAGCATGGCAAGATCTCCTTTCCCTTGATAACACTGCAGGTACAATTAGATTAGGGTTCAGCTCTTTCCCATTGTTGATGTGCTCTGAACCCATATTTCATCTGCAAAAATGCCTGAGCTATTAACTACCAAGTCTGTGGGTACTCAGAGGCAGGAACTGTTTCACTTTACAAGGAATAGTTAAATATAAATTTGGCAAATGTAATTCCAGAACCTAGTAAACATTCATCAGAAGATCAAACTAAACTCTCTCTTCCTGTACATAATCTTGTACATAATTTTGTATTAAACTCCCTGAGTAAAACATGCAGCAGAGTTAAGCAGGTAGCCAGAAGGCTGGTGTCCTTGCAGCACTATGTTTACTCTTGTTCTTCCCCTATTTCTCTTCTCACTTCAGGTAGTCCACACAAAATCATGCTCTCATGACTCCTGAATTAGTGCTACAAGATCTTGAGGTGAGAGAAATAGCACAAATAGAGCTGGAACCCCACGACATGTGGTAGAGCAAGTATTCAAACAGCGGAGCTGCAGCTGAAGAAAGCACCTTCATCCTCATGTGCACAGGCCCATCTATTGAATTTCAGCTTCTCAGCTAGAGAATTTTATACTCAGATATTTTTAACAACAGAAGTGTAGGTGCCTAGAGAGTTTAGATACCAGCTGAACAGAGATTCTGAGGATCTAAATTTTGGACGTATAGTTAGATCGTCTTTGGAATCTACTCTTAAATTTGTGGGGTGAAATAAAGGCCAGCAGAAGTCTATGGGAATATCACTACCAGCTTCAATAATGCCAAGAACTTCTTTTTAGAGTTAGAATGGGAACACTTATAAAGAGTAGTCTGGTGTGCAAATGTCTTATCATTTTCTCTACTCTTGTGAATGTAAACAATACATGCATGACATGACGAATGTTTAATATGGCAATTACCATTTCCAGAGAACAAAATTCCAAAATATCCTTTTTTTCTTGCCAGAACTGAAAGTAAATATTTGTTACTTTCTACATATAAACCTACCTAAACTGCATGTCAAGCATAGTTAAAGTCAGGGCAAACAGAGTATCATGGTCAAACGCTGTAGATGGATAGTTTCATATTTTGTAGGAAAGACTCACTTTTTAAAGAAAAATTTTGAAACATCGGATATATTGATGCATTCTCAGCTAACCAGATGCTGAATACTAGCTATTTGTCAGTATTCTCTCAGTGCTGGAAGAAAAAGAGTTGAGGCAACATATTTGATGGATTTGTTTAGGGATTTTGTATGCATATGGAAATCATTTGTTTCTCTACTGCAAAGTATGTTTGATTGTTCAGTATCAACATTTAACTAGAAAAAGTAGCTACAGTGCTCCCAGTTGTGTAAAGTACAAGCTAAACTAAACAAAAACTGAAAAGCAGCTTCAGCATATCCCTTGCTCATTAGGAGAATAAATGATGAAAAAATTAAATGATGACAGGTATGCAGATTTCTGTAACTCAACAGTCTAATGTATGAGTCTTTCTTGGTTCCGCTACACAGAAAGAAATCCTAAAAGACTGATGTGAGCCCACCTGCAAAAAGAGGATGGTGACCTTCAACAGGTTATGACGGAAAGTTCCACTGAAGTTAACTATTCAATATACTCCCTAAAAATAGAAATAATCTCTCATTTTTATGTTCTCACTAGAGCAGAGCACTGCTGTAAAAAGCTGCTTAATTTTCTGTTCTTGGGGTTACCAGACCAATGAATCTGGCAGAAATATAGCTGTATGTGGCACACACCCTATGCATGCACTATAGGAAATCCAGGATGCACTGAACTTACTATGCACACACTGCAGATATGCACATGCACATCCAGTTAGATGTATTTGGGGCTGGTTAGACTAGTTGCACATGCACGGGTCAGTTCTGCGGCATCTGTATGAAAGATTCTGTGCATCCACCAGGTACCATACCTGCAGCACACAGTCTGTGCAGCCATCTCTTATGTATGTGCAATCCATCCAGCATGCTGAAATCCTGGTTTTCCACTATTGCATGTTTGGCTATCCCAGAGAAATAACCAAATTCTTTCTTCTTCCCAAAGCTTCACTTCCAAGCAGCATGGATTTTCTTGGACATGTTATCTGATAGCCCCATTTTTCTATTCACAGCTTGGGAACTGAAGAGATCTTGTGAAGAGATCTTGTTTGATAGAATTTATTCATCATTACAGAGCATTTGTTGTGTCATTCTGTTTAACCCTAATTGAAGCTGAAAGTTATAATTGCCACATGATATGTTTTCTATCTCTGAGTAGGTTACATGTAACTACATTTCTGGTGTAAATTTCATAGAATGCAATTTCAAAATTTACTTTACTGTTGTTGTTGCTCCAGCATGAAATCTATTTTACTGAAAAGATTTTTGATAACAAAATTCAAAAACAAATTTATTTAAAATGTTTAAGATGCAAAAACTATACACACTCTGTCCAGGTGCAATGGTAACTTTTTTTTTCTTTATTCAAGCATAGGTAATTATTTGAAATTAGGATATTTGACAGTATTTCCTCATCTTTTTTTTTTTTTTTTTTTTTTTTTTTTTTTTTTTTTTTGAGCCAAAAGACTTGCATATGCCTGCCTCATTCAATTGCAGATGTAATGGTTTTGCAAATTTAAGGATGTAGCCAAATGGAAAGAATAGCTAAATTTTGAGATACACTAAAAAACAGGTTGTTTAGATTTGTAAAAAAGAAACGACTAGAAATGGGACAAAGACTGCTTCTTAGACTGGAGACTAACTAAAATTTAATCTGTCAAACTTCGAATGTGCTTACCACAACAAAATTTTCTAGGATTTAGGACACAGATAGCTTTAGCACTTTCCACAGCCATACTTCTGCTGCCAGCAAAGAATGTCAGGTTCAAATTTTCTAGTATTTCACTTAAAAATAATCAACATGCCAAGACCAATCTCTTCCATAGAGAAACTTGGATAAAAACTGACCTGCTTCTGCACCAACATTTTCAGGTAAATGCTTTTTCATTTACAAATATTAAATCAATGTACAAAAGGGCCTACACTGGGCAGTGGGGAAATAGCATGAAGCCAAGCTGGAAAAGCACAAAAATAATTTATATAGCTAATAAATAAAAGTCCCATCTCACAGCTACTTTAGCTGTAGTCTTTTAGTTCAGTACCTGAGCTTCTGGAATGAGCATTCAATTCATCCATACTACAGTTATATCCCCCTTTCCAGTTTCCCCTTACATTTTACTTATAGTTTGTGGCACATCATTGCCCAGGAAGGAGCTCCGGCTCGTTTCCAGTTGGATGGGAAATGCTGCATTGTCCACCTCCCTGCAGTGACTTTCCTGCTGGTACACCAGTAGCATTTTCAGGGTTCTGAGTGACATGTAAATGGAACTTCTCCTGTCTCAGTAGGGAAAAGCACTTTGCTGTAAGTTCTCCGTAAAGCCTTTCCTTTGAGATTACAGGGCTCTAGAGTCCCGCAGCACTGAAATACATTCCTGGACCCACAGATAAAAACAACATTTTCTCTCTCCATTTATGATTATTTTCTGCTGCCTAACCAAGCAGGGTCAATGTAATGGTGACTGCTCTCCTATGAACATGTCCAAACTAATTCTTTTGCTCTTCTTTCAAGCTTAAGAATAATAGCAGCTCTGGATGCCAACACTGAGAATATAAATTAATTTTAATTATTTAAAAAAAGGGTTAAGGCTACACACAAAATGTGGTGCCCAGATAGAAACACTCTAGCTTTTATTTTCAGAAAAGCTGAGTTACCCACTAGCCCAGTTGAAGTGAATACAGGCTATAGTTCTACAAGCTCCTGAATAGAATTTAAATTTCTGAGGCTGGTCAACAAAATCAAGCAGATTTGTCCAAAATTAACGGGCACTTCAAAATCTGGGGAAATTATGACTTGTCCAAGTCTATAACAAAAATCTGACCATCTCTCAGTTAAAATAAATCCTGAAAAGAGAGGAGAGCTCTACCTCCCCCCCCAAAATAAACTCTTTAACAAAATATTGGCTTTAAAAAAATTAGCACTGGAATCAGAGAAGATTCATCACTGCATACTGCCATCCGGGAGCACTGTTCTCACCCAGCCACAAATGTGCTCCTGTGAGGCAAGTGGTTGTCATAAGAAAACTGACTGAGGGTCAAAGACAACTCAAACTACGTATTAAACAGCTATGTAATTCAGAGGAAACATCAGTACATTTTCCTGAGAAGTTATTTGTAAAAGGGGGACAGCGACTCGGAGAAAAGCATTGGACTTCTGATGATGCCCTTCCAATTATAGTGTTCTTATGTAACATGTTGAAAGATTACATGACATAGAGGGTTAACTTGTGATGGATTACATGGACAAATATAACTCATTGCTTGGAAAAACATTCCAGGAAATGGATTTTCAAATGATTTTTTTCCTCCTTTCTCAACCTTAAATCTGGGATTTATATTTGAACATTCTTGCCTGGTTATAGAAGACATGTTGCCTCCCTCTCTCCATTCCTTAGATCCAGGGGAGCTGGGGTGGGGGAGTCCAAATAACTGAAGGCAAGAAATAAATTCCTAAAAGATATAAAGACTTGCACTTAGGAAAGCTGTATATAGTGTAGGCAATTATTCAGACTCTTCTAATCAATGTAAAGTAGGTTAGGGTTGTCCGAACTAGCCTTAGACTAGCTAAATGAGACACTGTACAGACAAGTTGCCTCTCTGTTTCTACATTTTCCGTTTGATGATATTATTTTCAAAGCTGTTCAGGGTGAAAAGGAAATTTTGTCATGCATTCTGAATATATGTATACCCGTCTCTGGTCACAGTCATGTCTCACTAGCAGCGCAGAAAATATGCTCTTAGGCATGGAAGAAAAATATCTGCTTTTTCTTTCAGCAAACACATATCTGTTTGAAGTCCACTAATTATTTTTATCCAGTTTTACCACTTCTGAGAAAAGAAAAACAAAGAACTCCCATAAGGTCCCAAGGGTTCATTTGAACTTATCTTCTTTCAAAAAATAAATTAATTGCAGTGTATATCTATATAGACAGGTACAAACAGGAACAAGCTGCTTTGCCTGTCCTGGATTCAAAAGGACCAGTGGCACAGCAATTTCAAAACAGAATTGATTTAGATACATTTCACAGTGCTATTCTCAAGCTCTGCTTTAGCAGCTTGTAGTTCACCACGCTAAACCAAGTCACAGACTAGTGCAGCCTGGAGTCCAGCCTGCTTGCAAAGTGGCAGTTAGATTTGTCTCTGACAGTACTTGTATATAAAAAAGAGAAAAGATCAAACCTTTATATTTATCTTTACTTTTGAAAGAAGAAGATTTAAATTTAACCGCTAGCACTTACTTATATGCATTTCAAAGCATAGGATCACAGGATAAATCAGGAAATGGAGCTCCTGGAAAGGATCTCAGGAGGTCTCTGATGCAGCCCCCACCCAAGCCAGCTCAGTTGCACAGTCAGATCTGGTTGCTCAGGGCTGTGTCCAGTTGGATCCGAAAAACCTCCAAAGACAGAGCTGGTACAACTTCTTGGAGCAACTGACTCCACTGCCTGCCTCTCCTCATGGGGAAAAGGCTTTTCCCAGTATCCAGTGTGAATCTTTCTGATTTCAGCTTAGGCCTATTGCCTCTTGTCCTGCCATCACATAGCACCATGCACAGCCTGGCTCTGTATTCATAAAATACAAACACACTGTGCACTGTAGGCCTCAAAGCACAATAAATTTACCCATGCTTAAGCTGTCACTGGCAAATTCTGTGAAATTGCTTTTGGAGGTTGCATCATAAACTGGCAGCTTCTTAAAACCATGATGGCTTTTCTAGCCACAGTTTAAGCTGGCTATATGTACGCAGCTCTGCGAAAGTGCTTACCTTTGCAAATGTTGTTGCTCCATTTATGTCAATGGAACTGTTCACAGTGTATGAAGTAAAGCATGTATGGAAATGTTTGTAGGATCAGACTGAAATAATGCAGAAAGATCTTGTGAGACTGAGTAAGCAATAAAATGACAGAAGAAATTCAATGGAGATACGTGTAAAGTGATATGGGGAAAATAATAATAACCTCACGTATAAAATAATGGGCTTTGAGCTGACTGTTACCACTCAGGAGAAAGAGCCTGGGATTATGTTGTATGGAAAGAACTCCTTCGTAGCAGTCAGAAAAGCAAATTGAATGTTAGTAAGGATTAGAAAAGGAGTAGAGGACAAACATAGCTATGCAGAGGTTTAAACTCAGTGTGCCCACATCTTGAACACAGCATGCAGCTCTGATTGCCTCATTTCAAGAAGAACAGAGTAAGTGGCAAAAGCTAAGAGAAGGGCTGGAAATGGCCAAAAGTATGGATGGCTCCACAATGGAAATGACTGAGACAGCTATGTAGCCTGGAGAAGAGGTGACTGAAGGGGGATTATGACAGATGTCCACTAGAATCATGAGTGGATCTGGACCTGCTCTTCACCTTCTCTTCTACTGAGAACCATCTAGTGATGCTAATAGGAGCCAGGTTCAAAATCAACAACCAGAAGTGGCTCATAACGCAAAGAGAAGTATACGTGTGGGGCTCATTGCTTGAAGGTGGGTCAGGGTAAGACTGAACAAGTACTTGGAAGAGGGATCCACTGAGTAATAGTAAAGAGAGAGACCACAACTAGCTCAAGAAATGTCCCAAGCTGAAATTAACTGGAGCCTGAGACAGTACTCAGGAAAATTATCCAGTACATTTGCCTTGTTCATATTCTTTTCAGGACATTTGATTATGGCTGCTGCTGGAGGCAGGATATTGGGCTAGATCAACCCTTACTCTGATGCAGTGTTGCTATTTTTAGTGTTCTCTTCAGAGTCTTAGTGTGTTTGCATTGTTGTTTGATGATAATATAGATTTACTTTCAGTGAACATTATAAGGAAATAAACCTTTGAAAGAAAAATGAATTGTAGAAGTCCTATAGCTTGAAAATCAGGACCAGAAAACTGAGAAAAATACTGTAACTCAAAGGCTTCCTTTGTAACTTAGTAAAGAGATTTAACAAGAACCAGTAATGGCAGCTGAAGCCAGATTTGATGGACTCAATACAGGAGCAGTTAGGTAACATGTGACAGCCTCTGATACACAGAAGGTCAGGCTAGATGATCTAATGTCCCTTCTGGCCTAAATATCTCTGAGTATAGTACTCTGGCAGCCACACAAATGTTGAAAGCAAACTCCAACTCAGCATGTTTTCTGTCAGCCACACTATATCTAGATAGATTTTCATGCCAGGTTTTTAAAAACTTGTTCTGTTGATTGTATAACTGCACTTTATTTCTTTGCTTAAAGAAGACAATTCTAGGACAATTTAAGGCATGGTAACATGTAACCTTTAGTTTGCATTTATTTGTGTGAATACTTGCTTCATTTTCAAGCAATTCAATGCTTTCATCTCTGTCACATCCCTGGTATTTTGCTGTGAGAATAGATGCTCTGATTTTTTTTTCTCCCACAATGTATTTTTGATAACCATGCTTTTTCCTTTTTTACATGAATTCTAAGATCAGGGGGTCACATACAGATTTCTTGACCGGTGGAAGAATTGCTCATTCCATGTAGAACAGAGGACTGAAAAATTTCAGTAGCCTGGAGAGCAATTCTGATGTAGCATTAAGTACTGGGACCGGGACCTAGACTGGTTTTAAGAGAAAAAGAAGAAATGATAATTTGAGTAAACAAAGACATTTTTAATCAAGTCAAAACAAGATGAATTCTCTGATAATTCCCAGTCCTTTCCTGATTCAGTACAGATGATACTATAAAGTGCTATAAAGTTAGTAGTTTTAGTCACAACTGTACCCCCTTCCCATAGAACTTTCAGAAATCTCTCCCCACCTCTCTCCATCACTCTCTCTCTAAAACTAGCTCTTCAAAATAACTTAAATCACATGTAAAGAGATCTTCCAGTTTCAAGTTTCCTTTGGACTAGCCTATTAACTCTGTCTAATCACCTCTGATTCATAATTTTGGGTGGCGTTTACAAATTTCTACAAGTACACACAAAATTCATTGAAGATTTTATTAGTCCTGCCTAATAAACATAGCAGCTTGAAATAAAACTGCTACTTTATCTAGCCCATAAACTCTGTTTGTCTACATAGAAGCTAAATTGTTAGAACTCAGTGAAAGCAAAGGTTGTGTCCAAATAACTAGTACATTTTAAAAAGCTCATAATTTTATCACAAAGCATGTTTAAGGGTAAAAGTTAGCAGCTGTATCCTGCTCTTTATAACATATGGATTTGTTTTCAAAGTAATTCTCTGAGAGAAAATATTTATAGGCGTTAATCTATGCTATTAGGTTAATACATGCACTTATAGGTAGATGAACACAATTGAACAGTCTAATAGGATGTTTTTTTTAACCTCTGGTTACAAGGAACTAATGAAAAATAACAAAAACATCAATCTTTGTGCACCACTTTATCATGCTGACAGAAGATATTCACTAATTTTCTCACCAGTGACATAATACAATGCTTATTTTTCAACTTCTATAGAAAAGAATATATCTCAAAATAAATACAACAGCATATGTATGAAATGTGTTAAGACTGAAATAGCTGAGCACTTTCAAATGGTGTTTTTCAATTGGGTGTAATAATTACATCAAGCTATTCTTAGTGAGGTTCCAGAGAACTAGCACTGTTTCAGATGATATTCAACATAGTCATCTGAAGTAAATAAAAACTGCCATACATTTTGTTAATGATAACTGAAAACCTTACACTTCCAAAAGCAACAGACTGAAGTCAAACCCACAGGCAAAAACTATATCTCAGAAACAAGTTACAGAAAAGAACTGAAGAATCAGCAAGTGAAGAGCTGAGCTTGAACTCCTTGCATAAGCTACAGTACAAAGGGCTAATGCAGTCTCTGAATGTATAAGAGGGAACCAGTCCATAAGTGTAGGGATGAATTTATCCTTTACACAGCATGGGCACTATAAATTTTAGACTGATGCACACTACTCTGGTGCATCTTTTAGATGGGGGTACAGGGAGAGGGTACAGACAAGAACAACAGAATTCAAAGATGGGAGAAAATTCTTTCATATACATTTGGTGAGAGAGTAAAAGTGAATCTAACTTGATAGGATAAGACTGTATATCTAACCATACATTTGGTTAGATATACATTTGGGAGAATAAAGACATAGACTTGGAACTATAAGATGACTATTTAACAATAAATTAGGTGTTAATTGGAAGGAGACTGGACTCTTCCCTCAGGTGAATAACTGGCTTCAGTGACCTGTAAAGTCATGTTGATATTGTCTGAGTGCCAGAGAATTCAAGGTAAACAGCTGCCTGTTCCGTAGGAAACTATGGGAGAAGAGCTTTAGACATCCGAACACGAGAATAGCCTCCAGACTGTACAAAATGTGGTTTCACCATGGGTGAGAGCACTAACTCTAAACCACTGGAGTGGAAGAAGTGATAACACCAGATATATGACATATATTGTGCAAGACCTGATCTAGAAGGCATAGTCAGAAAATACTTAAAAACGATGCTACAACCAGGACAGATGAAGACATTCCTCGGCCCAGTTTCATCCCACCTATCTTCAGGCACTTATTCCAGTTACAAGGCCAGGTGCCCTTGTACTTAGCAGACTGCTTCATCTGAAGATTTTGCTTTTCTCCAGTGACTATGAAGATGACGCAGGTGCCTAAAATGATGGAAATCAGGCCCTAGCAGGCCTGATCTGCAAGACCAGAAGACTGAGTGACTCCTTTCCTAGGCTGACCCTGAATCAGGTCCTTTAGGTGGTAAAGATATTTCACGGAGAATAACAAAGGCAATTACAGGCTTCACAACTGTTAGAATTAGGTGGCACCAGAGCCAGCATGTTGAATTTAAAGGATGAACGTAGGAATGAGGTGAGCCATAAGCACCTAAGGGCAAACCATGCATTTCAAATGCAGCTACCTGAGCTACCTCTGAGCTGCGCACTGGCAAGATTGGCCAGTGGGCTGCTAACATGGTTTGAGCACACAGACAGCATGCTCAGAGCACTACCCATGGCAAGTCTGAGAAGCCAGGGTGCAGCCATACAACCTGAGCCAGCCTGCTACCGAGTCCAGCTCCTCTCATTTCTGATCTGGATCAGGTACTTCTGGATACCGTGGACCTGCCTGAGTCCTCCAGATATGTTTTCCTAACCTTCTCCAGCTATGAACCTGCTTCTCCCAGTCTCACTTTTTGTCCTTCCTTATTTCTGGGCAAAGGGATTGTGAAAGGCTCCCACACGGAAACACTTGTGACGCTCTTTGAAATGTGCAGAAGATGAACCAATGCAATGAACAAAGAATAAAGCCACTAACTTAATGTTACTATCCCAAGTGAATTTACATTGGCTTCATAAAACCAACAGAAGTACATCCATGTTTAATAATAAGATAACTAGCTAGGTTGGTTTGAAAAACAAGAAATGTCAGTACTTTTTAACTATTCAAAAAGTTAGATTTTTTTTTCTTAAAAGTAATATTAAAGCCAGTTACCTGCCTCTAACCCAGCAAAAATCCCCTGACTTTCGTGGTAGCTTTGCCTGTGAAGGAACTGAAGGACTGGACCCATAAACATAAACTACTGAATCTGTTATCTAGAGTCTTCAGTCACTAATTCCTTTACATTTTCCTAGTTGAAACTCATTACATATAGGACAACAACACCTACTAATACCCTTTAACTTAACAATTAGTGATTACTTTCATTAAAGTTCTTTTTTTTCTAAATTTTAAACTGCAGAAGTAACTGGCATAAAGACTTCTAGCCTGGAACCAATTCTTATGCTTGCAGATTTTCAAAGAGATCTGTTTTGCTGCTTTTAAGCTGCAGAAACACAAGAAACACATAGCTAGAATTTAAGAACGGGCTTTTCTTGTTATTGTTGTGTTGATGCAACTTGTGTGTGAATGGAGCTACTTTAAAAGGTAAACTAGTACATTCATTAAAAGACTTAAAATTCCCTCTGTTTTAACAGAACACCTGTGTAAGTTCATGAGTGATGCACAGATATCATTGAGGGGCCAAACCAGCAAAGACTGAGTCTGGATTCGATCATCCTGAGAGCTCAGTGTTTTTGGATCGAGGGATTTAATCTGAGTCCATGTCTAGTAATGTATTTTAAAGGTGAAGGGGCTTTTCTTCTGCCAAGATCATAGTATTGGGCTGCAGGGATTTGCATTTCTCATGCAGCTGTAGACAACATCTCTAACAAATACGGCCTCAATTCTGGAAGCAGCTTAGCTGGATCACTACCATGACGTGTATCGCCATTACAGCTGGTGTTCAGAGGTGGAATGACCCACTCCAGGTGCAGAGATGACCAGGAGAGCACACTGCAGCAGTGCGCAGCCTTGCCTTTCCGAGTGTCACTGCAGCACTGTGCTTTGGTCTTAGCACCCTCTGCAGCTGGGGGAGACATTCGATCTCCAGGTAGTTCATTGGAAATCTGGGGTTCTCACTACAGCTTTTTGGCTTCTAAAAATAGATTTTCTATAGGTGAGACAACAATCGGAGCCTCTGGGAGTCATCAGCACTGAGTTAAGGTTACAGGTCCTCCCTTGCACTGAGAGCCTGCACCCATGGTAGGGTGACAACTGAGGAGGTTTGGGGCAGGGGGCTTAGGCAGGCTGTGCTGAGGAAGAGGAACATTCATATGGAAGTCTATATCTTCACATTGTTGTTGATTGTGAGCCTTATTAATCTCTCTAAAACTAATTTACTTAAGGGCTATCGCTGAAAGTTTAACTCCTGCCAATCCTCCCCACCTGTTCCCCTCAAGATTGCCCCAGCAGAGGAAGCCCCTTAATTTTTCGTTGAATTTTTCCCTTCTGGATGCCTCTTTTTGTATATTTTGCTTTAACAAATGCAACTCTGATTAAGATTTTCATTTGAGCTGAACTTTGCAAGCTCATTGCATTTGAACATCAAGAAGTTAAGAAAGGTATGTTTACACTTCGCCCTAATCAGCCAGGTAAGGTGGGTTGGCAAACCCATGGTCTCAGGAACATTTTCATGCTGAAGCTTCAGGCATTACCTTTTCAATGTGATGAAGCCATTGGTTTAAGTATATGATGTCCTATTTATTGCTGAATTCCAAGTGATGCTGTTTTACCATATTTTTTCCAGGAAAGTAAGAAATTCCTCATTTTTAAATGATGTTGTGCACCTAATTGAACAGATGTCATGAAAAAAAAGTATATTCTTTGCATAGTTGATGAGATAAGGAATGAGTTTCAAAACAGAAAAGCATTTTAGGGTCATTTTACAATAATAAAGACATTTCAATTCTAAAGGTTATATTATCAACAAAGGTATATATATTATTTCTAATCTTATATCTGCATGTATATATACACATTTACATGCACGCATACAGTTTGAAAACTGTACTTACCATGCTTGTTCTTGAAAAAAAGATACTCTATGAAGGTTAGTTCACATGTAACATTGATTGGACTTTGTTCTCCTTGTATTTAAAACCCTAGAAGTATGTGATGCAACATTCTGCAGTCTCTGTGCTACATCTGACTAGCTCATATTGAATACAAGCTCTGTTAAGTTGAAAGGATTTCTGGTTTGTTTCAACTTGAAAGTGATTTAATATGAGGCCCAGAGAGAAAATCTGTCTCAGTAATCAAATTATAACAAGTCAGGATTAAAAGTATTAAGAAGTTTAAGCAATCTTTTAGCTGTCCTGTGTTCTTGAGGTCATTTGAAGCTGGCTGTGGGAATAAGTAAAATAAAATAACAAGAGGGAAAAAAAACAAAGTATTACAGAAGAGAATCAAAGAGCATCCTTCAGGATTAGATTATGGTACAAGAAAGAGACTGAAACATTTTCCAGGATCCTTAATTCATTTTCCTTTGGGAAACATCATTTTTAAAGGCTGTTTTAAAGGCAATCTTTCTTTCCTTTCTTCATAGACTCAATACACTAACACTGAAAAAATCAATATTTTTATCTAAAAGCATGCAATAAGGCCTGATAATATTCATTAACTATCAGAACAGACAGTGATCCCCAACAGGAGAATGGTAGAGATCGGGCATATGGTATTATTTCTTTATTTGTTTTATATGTATTCTTCCGTATTTATGTATACTTAAACAAGTATATTCAGCCTAAATCAGTAGTGGCAAATGCAGTAACATCAGGCAGCTTTACTGCAACTCATGTAAGTGTGCCACTGGTACCCCAGTGCACAAGACTGTCATGTCTACTTTAGCAGGGCTATTTTTAAAAACCCCAATAGGAAGGCAAACTGAACCAGCTCACCACTAAAGGCAGTCCCTGAATCTCACCCCACAAGTGCGCTACTACCCTTGCGCTGAAAACGTACAACCTGCGTGGTGCCTGGTCGCTGTAGAGAGAGGGGGGAAAGGAAACACTAGGGTACATAACCCATTTATTGTGATGGGGGAATTCTGGACATCTAATCATAATTAGTTTTTTCTAGCAATTGAAAAACTGTTTGCATGCTTAAAAGAAAACTTTATACTAGGTAATGTCAGTTGTGAAAACTGGTGTGCAGGCTTGGTCATTAAGCCTTTGAAAGGCAGCTGTTACTTACTTCTAGTTGATCTTTGCATCAAAAATCCACTTCCTAGAGAAAACAATGAGTTCACACAGTACTGTGCATATATGTATGTGGAGAAAACTGATTTTAAAAATGGGAACACATGAAATCGGCTTTGAATTAAACAGACATCTCCATACACAGCTAGAGTGGATATTCTCAGCAGAATTAGCTATATTGGCAGGCTGACTAGCAAGTGAAGAGAATAAATATATCATTTCCAAAGGTTGCAAGCTATGCTTGCTTTCTTCCTTCTTTCATTTTTTTTTTCATTTTTTTCTTTTCTTTTTCTTCCTTCCTTTCTTTTTCTTACTTCTTTCTTCCTTTCTTCCTTCCCTCTTTCTTCCTTTCTCCTTCTTTTCCTTTTTCTTTCTTTCCTTCCCCTTTTCTTCCTTTTCCTTTTCCTTTTCCTTTTCCTTTTCCTTTTCCTTTTCCTTTTCCTTTTCCTTTTCCTTTTCCTTTTCCTTTTTCCTTTTTCCTTTTTCCTTTTTCTTTTTTTTCTTTCTTTCCCTTCCTGCCTTCCTCCCTCCCTCCCTCCCTCCCTTCCTTCCTTCCTATGGATCCAAGCCATCCACTGATGAGTAGAAGTAGTGCCAAGGCATTTGCAGGAAGAGAACAGTCAGCAGTGGAAGCCTGAGTCACAAAGCATTACTTCAGCTACTGGTTTGTAGTAAAGACACGGCTATGTCAGTAAAAAATCAGGAGCTACTAGTCACAAGAACGGATTAAACAACTCAGCTCTAAAACATGGATTCTAGCTTTAGCACTAATCAAGAAATTCAGATATCCCTTTAGAAATGGTAATATGTTTGCCTACCACCAATTTTGTTCACTTTGTTTTGTTTCGAGACTAGGGCTTATGATGTAAAATTTACAAAATATTGCATGTTAGCATGAAACTGAAATACAAAGAAATTTAATCTGCTGAACAGAGCTCTCCCAAATACCTCTGCAATCCAGCATCTTAGGAAAAATAAATGCCTGCTAGAAGCACTCAATTTCTTTTCTTTTCAATCTGAGTAACTGCTATGCCCTCTGCATCCCATCTGACCGGAGAAACATAGACTGAAAGGTATAAACTGCATACCCAGAGATTTTAACATACTTGTCACTACCTGCAATGTGACTCCACCTGCAAATGTATGAAGTACTGCATATTAAACTGAAGCTGTTCTCTCAGAAGAGAAATCCTCTCCCAGCCTGTTACTGTGACATGCAAAGTTAAATTAAGATTAGAACAAAATTTGGGAGGATGATTTAAAATGAGAATCAAAAAGTTATAAAGCTAAATGCTTTTTCAGAGCCAGTGGTTGTCATAGTAACCACTTGTACAACTTTTTTTTCTTGGAAACAGAGAGTAAACACTTTTTAAAGTGGGCCTCAGTGATACAGTAAATACATGAATTTATTACTATTTGCAGTCAGAGCTGGGTGAAGAAATCCAGGAGACACACTATTTCAGAATTTGTTTTCCTTCTTAAACCGAAGGTCCAATGATACAGCCGCTCAAGCAACCAAGGAGCCAGAGATGCATGTTTATTGTCTGTTTTGGCCCATCCCTGGGGCCCTGTGGCTGCAGCTAAGCAACCAGTTTCATCTGGGTCAAACTCAAAGACATGGATAATACACATTAGACTATCATGTTGTGAAGAGTATGACATGATGTACAGCTGCCATGGAAAATTTTATTTCAAGACACACAAGACACAAGTTTAGAATTAGTCTCATTTTTCTTTACTTATTATATTGTATTTTTTATTCGCAGACAAACAGTATGAGTTAAAAGTCTACTGGAAAGAATAACACATAATGCAAGCTGTGTTCTCTCCAGGCTTTAGCCGAATAGGACAAACCAACATCCCATTAAACAATGCCACATGTAAGGCTATATATAAAGCACTCCAAGCTAACCCATGCACTTGAGCTGCCCAGGAAGAAATCTACAGTTTGAGCTTTCAACAAATCAGGTGTTTTGGATCTTTCCAAAAAAACCCAATACACTGTCTAAGGACAGATTTGTTCAAAACAGCTGCATGCAAATAAAGAACTCTTGATTGCATGTTAAAATATGGTCACTTTTAACTTATGTGAAGTCCTAATTAGGGTTTTAAATTGGAAGGGGTTTAATTTTAGACTGAAGTAAACAAACGCTTTTTAACAGAATACCTCCTGTGAGTGCTAACTGACTTACAATGTAGACCACAAGTGGAAAAGTGTACAGAGTGTGAACCAGACAGCTGGGTCAAAAAAATCAAAAAACTTCAGCCAGAATTCAGAGATTAACATGTGCTAGTACGTTTATATGATTAAATGTTACATAAGCTGTAAAAACCCACAAAGAGACATTCCTTTTAGTGCAGTTTGGTTTGCTAAGAACGACCTACTAAGCTATTAAATAAAGTTGTTTCTAAGGATACCTTTAAGAGATAGAGTCAGTGCTGTTTGGGGTTGATCCTCCAAAAGTTGAGGTGACTTTGTAGTGCTTTGAGCCCTCAGTCTCCATGTTGATTTTCAGCTCCTTGCTGATACCAGTGGAAAGCATGGGTGCTGAGCACCTTCGCAGGCATACTTAGCAACTCCAGCTTTACCACTGAGCTCTTGGTTCTCACATTTTTCAGACTTTTCAATTTTCAGTATTTTGGCAAGCTGGCCTTGGCACATCTTACCTTGGTATCAAGCAAATTCCCTGCCAAGACGTGTTAGCTAGATAGCCCCTGCTGTAACTGCTGTTGTGCTGAAATCCAAATGTAAATTTCTTGGAGCATGTGCTAGGATTTGTAGTCAACATATCTGTGAAATGCGTCCTAGGGCTTTGCCTTTCTTTTTTGAGCAGTCACATATCTCAGAACAGAATCTATTTAAGGCTATCCCCATGGATTTCAGTGTGAAAATACTGCAACGGAGAAAGTTGCTTCAGAAATAAATTCCCCCAAAATAAACTCTGCCTCTGAAATCAGCTCCAGAGATCAGGAAAAGATGGAGAACTTATTGATTACTACAGTGTGCCTCCACGGTGTTTAGCTAGGGATAGGCAGATACATTGAATATCACAACGGAAACAACCCCAACATCACCAATATCTGATTTAACCACAGTATTTCTTTTGGTTTCTCTTTTTCTCTTACTCTTTTAACCTTCATGCTGTTCAGCATTCTAGGATAGAAAGAGTTAAACTATGTGCAGCATGTGACATGCAATGTGGCAGGACATCACCCTCTGTGTGAGATTTAATTAAAGACAGACAATAGGATTTGTCCCAAAAAGCATGGAAGACATCTACTAATGATTCTGAGTTTTGTGTGTTTGCTGAAAGGAGCTGAACATTCAAACCCAACTAGTCAAAAGATGCCTGTGACATTGCTAAGTAGTAATATTTAGAATTAACTTTGGATAAGTGCCAGCTAGGAGTTTTGGGACATTTGACCTTGTACCACTTTCTCCTAACTACCTACTTCTGTGAAGGAACCTTTTTCTTTAGCTGAGGAGAGATGGGCATGGCTGCAAGTCAAACCCGGGGCCAAGGTGCTGTGCGTTAGCTACAAGGGTTATTGAAGGTAACAGAAACTCCCATATGTTCAAGATTTGTATTAGGGAGAGAGATGGTGATTTTAAAAATACAGCAACAGTCTTGGAAGCAAGGTCTAGAGTCTAGTACTCCCAACATACAGCAATTTTTCTCTTCACTGTGCTACGTGTCAGACTCCAGCCTATGTGCCTTTATGTTCTCTTTTAGATGGAACAAATTATTTTCTGTTCTGTGATGCTCGTCCAAAAAGTTGGTGAAGACTGCCTCAGCTTCAGCATCCCCATTCCTCTCACTAAAGGCTGGTGTGAGGGTTGTCCCAAGTCCTCACAGCTGGGGAATGCAGACTGGAATTCCTTCAGGAGCTCAGTCAGGAAGGAACTGAATTAGTATTTCACACCAGGACAGTCTACTGGGAACTATTTTTGTGGGAGAAGGGAAAATGGAACATTGTGGAAATAAAGTGACAACTATAATTTCATTTTCTGAAGATCCCAACATTGGAGGTATTTTCTAGCAACACCTACCAAACTAAGCCTCTCAGGAGACAGATAGAAAACACATTGGCTACATCAATACTAATAAATCAAATGTGCCTGGGACTGTTTTCTGTAACTGAGTCCAACTGGCATCAAGCGACCTATATCCATATTGCTAAATTCTCATCTTCCAAAACATACTTGGCACAGCCAAGCTACCTATGATCTTTGATTGATCTTTTGACTCTCCAAATTCTTCCTGCAGTCAGGAATTGTTTGAGATACTGTGAGCTGGTCCAGGTCTAAACCACCCTAGGGACCTTTCTAACAATTTAACACTTAGATGACTGAGTTACCAGGTCCAGGAACATTCCCAGCACAAATACAGGTGTAGTTATTTTAACTCTTTCCCCAAACAGGCATAGATGTGAGCTAAGAGCTAAGCAGACTAACACTGTTGGGACTAGACTAGTTCTGGAAGAGTAGACATTAAATTCAATTAATTTTTCAGTTTGCAGGATAGAAATTTGTATCTTGACAGTCAAACTTCATCTAAGACCTGCCTTAGGTACTAGAATGTTTTGATCTGACTCTATGGTTTTATTGAAACAAACATTTTCAGTATGACCAAATTAAAGCTTCTAGGTTCGCTTTGCTTCATAAACAGCACAATTTCCCTCTTACAAAGCAATCAGCCATTTAAATGCTTCTCAGCGGCATGAAACACAATATAAAATTTCTGTGGGAAACCAGAATTTGTTCTGGTTTTCACTCTGCATAAATATTTCTACACAGTTTTATTCAGACAAAATCCTGCCTTAAAATATCCATTTCTCATTTATTGTCGATTTGAGATATAATCACTCTTTGCACTATTCCTTTTCATTATTTATCCAGCTTTAAACATCCAAAAAAGAAAACTTACATTAAAATTGAGCCTGAATCATGATCTGCTGAAAAAGACTCCCAATAAAATTAACTAGATTTCTGATGGACAGAGAATCTACTATTGCAGTCCCTACTGGACTGAGAAGTATAGAGCCTTAGGCGCAGTGATAGGTGTGTTATAAAAACATACAGATCTTTTCAAAAGTAGCTGATGCATGAACATGTATTAGTTTTTCAGCCTGGGATTCAGCAGCACAGGGAGTCCTCCTGAGTGTTGTAGCTAAGGACAATTAATACCTTCTCTTGGAGAACTACAGCTGAGAAAAGCTGGACCTTTCTGACCACTGTTCTTCTTCAAGCGATGTCTGGTTGCTTTGCTAATGGTCCCAGAAGCTCTCCAGCGGATTTCATTCACTGATCAACTTAGTGCCCTATGAAGTAAATTGCGCTGCTTACTACATGTGAGACTGTATAGACCCTGTGGTACAAAATGCTTATTTTCATCCATTTTTAAAGCTTGTGTACACTCTAAAATGTGTGCTATACATAGAAATTAAAGAACCACAGGAGGATTTTAAAGCAGAAAAAAAAGTACTAGACTGGACAGTCTAGATCTTCTTGCAAAGAACCAAGGAACAAAAGACATCTTGATGCCTGAAACACAGGAAAAAGTTAGCCCAAGAGGCTCCACTAAACCCTTGGAAAGTGGCATAGAAGGCATGAAGGAGCAGAGTGAAAGAAAAGAGAAAGCTGAGATTAAAATTGATTACTGAGATTATTCTCTCAGTATATATCACAGTAGTTATTTAAACAAAATTTGAAAGCTTTTGAATTTTGTTCCTAACCATTTTCCCCTGCTGAAAGCAGGAAGATTGTGTCCTTTCTTGGTTCAAAGGATAAATCCGATTTCTTCATCATTTTGGGCAAAATAACAAAAAATAGCCACTGTCTTTCCTCAACTTAAAGAAGAATGTTTGACAGGGTCTGTGAAAAGTCTAATTCACCTACTTGGTCAGAAAAAGGTAAAACTGATTCTCTGCATCTCAGGTGAATGTCCTAATTTCTGGCCAAGTCTATACTCTCTGCTCTTTTTCTGTTCATGAACCATTTGAAAACATCCTTGGATTTTTATCAAGGTAGGAAAGAGCCTTTTTATCTGCATACTTTTTGCAAAACAAAACAACAACAAAAAAAACCCTTTATCCTACCTCACTCCACTCCTGATCCCTAATTTTGCACCCAATATACTGAACATTGGTACAATTGCCTTGAAAGCAATTCCTTAGCCCACAAAAGGCACAGCTCTGGCTGTGGCCAAGGAGATCAGGGCAGGAGAGAAAGTGGGTAATCAGGAAGATCTGGTTACAACCCTCTAACTCTCTGCCAGCATTTGATACAGAGTCAAGGTACATTAGAGCAACCTTCAGGCTGTTCTAACCTACACCAGATGACAATGGCCTTGAAGTGACAATCTGCCAGTTGAAATCATTTGGAGCACAGTAGCACTCTGGTCTCGTTCTCTGCAGCTTCTGGCTGAGCCTGGTAATATTCAAAGCTCTGCCAACTTAATGTCTTCCTAACAGCCTTCTCTGTTGAGAAATTTTTACTTGGCCAGATACAACTGAATTCCTCAGGCACAAAGAGGCCAGCATATGGAACAGAATCTGTCCCAATTTATTTTTCATCTATGATCTTACTAACGCATTAATTAAGAAAATCTTCTCAGTGTTAGAAGAGCACTGCCATGGTGTCTTTGTAGTGATCCCACTATTTTATAGCATGCTTTTCACTAGAACTCAATGTCACTGACACATCTAACGGGAGAGGTCACATCAGGAAGAAAATCAGCCAAGAAATCTGACAAAATACAGCTTTCCTGGCACTAATCAAGCCAAGATTCGCAGAAGAGGCTGTTTCTGAAGACTAAAAGCTAGTAACACTAGTGATGATAGCTGCCATGTCTTACACAATTGCTGCCATGGTTACAGATAGTCTTTTTCAGAAGAGAAGGTGGCAGGAAATGGAAGTGATTGAAATCAAGCTCTTATATATGTGTGTGTGTATGTGTGTGCGTGTGTTTTAAAAATGATACAGTAATTTCACACAACTAATGTTCAAAGATTTTAAAAATATTAAAAGAATGAATTTTCACAAAAAAATATTTCTATTTCTAGTCTGTATAAGTAGGCAGTTCAGATAAGCAATATAAATTAACTGAAATTAGCACACAGTTGCCACATTAGCATATGATTGCCATGCTCCTTGGGAAGACAAATACCCTTGATTTCTAAACTATCCTTTCTGCTCTCAGTAGTGAGCACCAAAGAGACCATAGGCATAGCAGGGAGGTGCTCATCAGAACTCCTGGGCTCTGTTTCCCACTCTGGCTTGCCTTATAGATGTACTTCCTTGGGCAAACTGTTTAACCTCCATGCCTTCCAGCATTCTGTTAGGGACCCCTCTTAAAATTTCCTAGGCCAAAAGCTTAATTTCGGAGTCTAATTCTGCAGAGCCATCAGCAACAAAGCAGTTACCTACCACAATAGTTTTAAAAGACCACTCTGAAAGTCATTAAAGTAAGTAGTCAAAGACAGAACAGTTCTTGCAGTCTCAGTACATTCAGTGCAAAGGAATATTAGGCAACTACTTTTAGCTGCGTAAGAATAAGAAAATGCTAGACAGATGCCAGTTCAGGGTAATTTTCAGATGACCTGCAACTCAAAAACTGCTTAATTTCCTTCAGACATATACCTTTGTTTTCAAAATAAACTCAACACACTTCCAATGCAATTTCCACGTCTTGCAGGTGGAGCACAGAAGGGCTGGTGACTGTAAATTGCTGCAACCTTAGCTTCTGTTATGGTAATATCTATTTAATCCTCACTACATTTCTCAATAACATTTGCTGTTGATCAGGATTCTCTTAGAATTCAGTGAGTTAAAGGAGAAATGAAAGCTCTTTCTCAGAAAGGTAGATGGATTTCTAGCTAATATCTACTCTGGGAGATAGTAGCTGTAACATGTGCTAATACTATACTTCTCAGTCTGCAATAAGCACCTTAATGTTAGAGGCTGAATTTAAAAGACTATCCTTCTTTGTCATAAGCCCTTCTGTGATGCTTATCATTGTGATATCTGAATGCTGCCCAAATTACTAGCACAATAGTTTACTTCCACACAACTGAGTCAGAGACATAGATGTAAAAGAAAATAAACTACTGACATTTAGTGTCAAAATTACGACACTCATGGCTAAATTTGTCAAAATATTGGATATGGCATAGCACTTGAAGGTTGAAAGTGCAGGTATCAGTGATTCCAATGACATATATGAGTATTCACCTTTCTGCAAAGAAGAGCTTCTGCTCTCCTCTGTCAAGCAAGGAGAAAATGAGTCACACAGATGTAGTAACCACATGCAAAGGATTTGGGATGAATGAAATATCCAATATTTTATCCTTTTGTAGTAGATGAAAAAAATAAAATTCATTTTTTTGTAACAACATACAAACAGCTTAATAATGCAACTATGCTTTCTGTTTTGGCAGCTTTCCAACTTCTGCAAAAAATATGTCTTTCAGACAGTCACTGCTCAAACCTGATTCATTTCCAGAGTTGTTTCAGTCAGTGTACTAAACCGACAGTGGAACTGTCTTCTGAAAACAATCACAGAATCATAGAATCAGTAAGGTTGGAAGAGACCTCTGGAGATCATCTAGTCCAACCTCCCTGCTCAGCACGGTCACCTAGAGCATGTTAGCCAGGGTTGCGTCCAGGCGGGCCTTGAAGATCTCCAGAGAAGGAGACTCCACAACCTCTCTGGGCAACCTGGTCCAGTATTACATACTCACGTATATAAGTATTATCAAAACCCACACAGAAGATTGGCTTAGAATTCCACAGGAGTATACTGGGGTAATTTTTTTATAATTATTTGCCTTTACAATCTAATACTTTTTTAAAAAAAATTCTGCATTAATTTTCTTTAAAACTTGGGATATCTGGAAAAAAAATAAAATAAACCCATGATACCATGTCAGCTTTATAGCACAGCTGGAACTTTTGGTTGCTTAGTACAAATCTCTGCCACTTGAAGTAACTAGAAGTGAATGGAGTAACTGGTATCGATAGAAAGCTGCTATATTCTGTGTGAATCAGCCTTTAGAGATGAATGAGAAGCACACCTTGCATTCAGCAAATATTCTTAAAATTTAATGACAAAGTATAGTAACACAGTCTAATAAGTGTGCGACCTGCATGGAGAGTATTCATACCACCAGCTTTGGGCATCTAGCCTTCTCAGCAGCTTGATTTATAGTCAGTTAAAAGACTTAGGCCCATAAGTTCACTCAAAAATAGGAAGGGACCTTGAGAGGTCATCTATCTTATTGCTTGCCCTAAAGCAAGAACGACAACTACCTTTGTCTTCCTAAGAGACATTAGTCAAACTTGTCCTTATAAAATGCCAATCTTGTAAAAGTTTCACTACCTGTGAAGGCAACCAATAGTTCATAATTCTTGTGTTAAAAGTTTTTCCTAATTCTTACCTGCACTGTTGTCATTCTAGTTTAAGTTTTCTTTTTATTTTGGTTCTATCCACAGTGCACATTGAGAAAAGGCTCTTTCAGAGAGTGATTCAGAACAAAAATCTAACTACAGAGGGTTTAGAGAGACCAGCTTTGCAATTTGGACAGCTAAGATGGCCATACAAATCTACTTTCTTTTTTAACACTCAGATTTCCTTTACAGATAGAGCTGTTTGTTTGTCATGGAAAGAATGAGAATAAACTGGTTTTGTCATTCCAAATACATTTAAAACATTGCCATCTGAAAAGTAAATAGCAGAGGGAAGTGGAAAAGGACTGTGGCACACAATGTTTTAATTAATAATAGATTGCTGGAACAGGGAAATCATGAGAAAAAATCAATATCCTTTAACTCACAATAAAAGTGGTTTTAGAACCTTTTAATATTATTAAACTAATAATTTCAAACCCTTTAAAATTTTATTCCCCACTAGGCTGGAGATGTGAAAATGCACAGAGGAGTCTCTTTCAATAGTGGGCTGGCTGAAGTGACAGAGAGTTTGAGTTTATTTTTTTAATTCTCAAGTTATATTTTTAGTTATTTTTTTCTTTAATGGAAATCATAGGTAATGAGATGCATATAGCCTTGGGAAGAATTTACTCATTCACTTTAGCAGAAGTACTTTCTTGGTTGACTGAAATGTACTAACTGTGCCCCAAATGGTCTCAATACATTCCACAAAAATTGAAAACATTTCACAAATAATAGCGTGCTGAGACCACTACCTTATAGAGCTTTGAGAAAAAGTCTTGGTGGTCTTTTCATTCTGATGGAGGAAAAACAGGGCCAAATTTTTGGTGGAGTTGAGCTCTATTTAACACACAATCCAGGAAAGGAACAAAAGGTAATACCATCCAACTTTGATAGTCATGTAAAATACAAGTATTTGAAGGCCTTACCTACAAAATCAGTTAAGTCTTATTCTGCTGTTAATCACCTAGTCAAAAAACTTTTGACATATTGATTCCCAAGAGTTGCAGTAACCATTGTTTTCTTGAATATTTGTACCTTACCCCCTCACCAGTTCCTCCCATGCACAAAAGTTAACAGTGTATTTTGATATTTCAAAAAGACTAATTTCCCTTCACTTAGATGTTCTTATGAGAAAAAAAAAAAAAAGAAGAAGAAGAAGAAGAAATGTGAAGAAGATATCACTAGAGGCATCTTTCAGTAGGTTTAAGACCTGCCCCCATCTCAATTCTTCACACAGCGACCATCCAGAATCTTTATATTGCTTACGTTCATGAGGGTTGTCCATGTATAGTATGAAGACAGATAAAGACTTTCATATCTGTATTCTGAAAGTCATTTTTTCCTCTCACAAAACAACATTGATTTTTCAGACATCATCTTTTCCTTTGGTTACCATTAGGAATCAAAAAAGCACCATTTTACTGGGCAAAGGAGAAAAATATGCATTCAAATAACATTTTTCTAAAAATAATTCTTTTATTTGTTTTCAACTGAGAACAGTTTTATGTTATAGAAATTTCTTTTAGAAGTTTTCTCACCCATGGAGTTGATTTACTGGGAACCCAATTAGTGGTTCCTGATAAATCTTCTATTTGTAACAATATTTCTATATCAGTTAATTTTTTAACTATTTAGTTTTAAGTTCTCATAGAATTGTGGAAATTAGTTATAGAAAAAGCTATTTGTCATTTTTTTCCATCTCATAGGTCATTGCCAGATTCTTCCTTATTTTATGGTTTAAAGAGCTTTGTCCAGTCTCAGTTTAAACATCCCCAAGGATGGGTATTCTACCATTTTTCTTGGAAAAATTTCTACAGCTTAGTAGACTTCATTATTAGCAGAAAAATCCTGTAATTCAGCCTAATTTTCCTATGCTACATTTAAGTCTGTTCTTATTTACTGTGTTCTGGACCACTCTGTACAATTCCAAATCCTTCCTTTCTTTTTAACATCTTTTAAAATTAGTTTCCTGTCCCAAACAACTTTTGTCATCTAATCTTCAGGCATTTTTTTTTTTTTTTTTTTTTTGGCAAGATTCATTTATCTAGGTAATGCTGGGCACATCCTATATACAGATATTAGGCAATTTTCAACAGCCAAACCAAAATTTTTCAAAGCCAGCCATGAAATATTCAGATATTTCATGGTAGTAATCGGATATAGACAGACTCAAAAATTCTGGTTTGTAGAACACTTACCTATTCAAATGTGCTTACCTGTAAAAGTGTGCACACTTCTGCTAAAAATGCTTGTGTTTGTTCAGCCAGACTGCAGAAACTCTGATAATAAACCTGAGAGTTGCTACTTTTCCCTACTCTTTCTCTCAGGATTTTTCTCTGTGAAGGCACAAAAGCAGAAACTGAACACTATGAAGAGGACGGCCAAGAACAACTTGAGTCCTTTTCATGATGTGGCTGAAAAAAGATCATTGTGCAGAAGCTACCCAACTGCTATTTGTCGTATTTGAAAAGCTGCTGTCTCAACTCTTTGCCAGTGCTGCCCTTGAACAGCTGGAGAATTAGGAAAAGATTCACATTATGGAGCTTCAGAGAGGACCATGGAGATGCTTTCTCTTCTCCTCAGCATAAGAAACACATGAATAGAAAGAAAGATTCTCTCAGCCTTAGAGATTGATATTGCAAGGTATATGCAGAAGCATCAGAGATTTAGTGTAATAAGGAGAGAGAACCAAAGTACAGAGCAGACTGCACAACAAATTTAACTCCTTTCCCCATATTCCATGTGGCTAAAGCTATTACTTCTTACTAGGGCTGGAGAACACTAAGATAGAGATGAGACTTCCTCCCCTCAAAAAATTGCTGCCTGCTATTTCCAATGTGACTGAGAGGAGCACTAGAGTCATGGAGCCCTTCCACCTTCTAGCTCCAGCTGTGAGAGTCCTGGTTACATCTGTGAGCACTTATATATGTGGTAAGTCTCACTAGTAGAAACAATTCACTTGTTCACCTACGTGAATAAGGTTACAGAGTTAGCACTTTGAATCACAGAAATGTTGTTTGGAGAGAAACTCTAAAGGCCATTTAAGTCCAATCTTCTGCTCAAAGGTGGACTATAAACACTAGGTCAGGTCATCCATCACTCCGTCTAGACAAATTTTGAAGACCTCCAATGATGGAAATTCCACAGCATCTGTGGGCAAACTCTCCCAGCACACTACCATCCTGGTAATTAATTAAATAAGTAAATCCCTAATTTCCTATCTAAACTGGATAAACATACTCACTAGAATCAAGGAGAGAGAAATTATAACTTCCCTTCATCTGCTGGGCATACTCCTCCTAACGTAGCCCAACCCTTTGGTTCTGGAAATACCTGTGGACAGAGAGAAAATAAAAAAACTTTGTATCTTTTCTCTGTCCTTTTGTGTACTTCACAAGGCCAGTGCAGTCTAAATCCTGATAATCTAGCCTTGGCTGGCTTCAGTAGAAAATGTGACTCTGTAAAAAACAAGGTTGTTAAATTTTTGTGTGAAATCTATTAATTTGAAACAATAAACAAACAAGTTGTCAGAAACCTCCTGAAAGATACCTCAGAACAAGCAGCTGGAAATTTCCTAAGTGAATCAATTGCTGGCAGAATAGAAAACGACTCTGTTCATGGCAGATCCATTTGAAGAATCTCCTATTTCACATTTATTCATTCTTGGTCTGCCAGTTGAGTCAAATATCAAATTAAAATTTTAATGTGGTTGTTCAGTAATGGAGGACACAAAAACTTCTGTCAAGCAAAGGGACAGTATCAAACAGCAGGAAGTAGGAATTTCTTCAAATGATAATAAAAAGTTTAACTTAAGTATTGTTTGTGAAAATGATAGTTACCAAACAACTTAGAGACTGGTATCATTAACAGGGATAATATAATACAAAAAAGTCATCCATCTTTTAAAACTTAATTACCTTCATTGGATCTGCAAGAAAAAAAGACGTGTAGAAAGCTAAGCCTTCAGCAGGAGTGTATAATCTACAGCTAATCTAGAACAAATAAATTCTGAAAAATATTTTAGGGAACTCATAGATAAAATTTTAATAGGGAGAAAATAAAAGCTGAATTCACAAATTTATATAGTATAAATTATCCAGCCAATCTTATAGTGACTGAATAAGACTCCTACTAAAAAGAAGTCTAAATTTTAACTTATTTTACTTTGGTGAGTTGTGTAACCATTTCTAAGAGAACCAAATTTCTACATGGACTTCCTAAGTCTAACTCCACAAGCCCTAAATGTTTGGCCATGTTCTCTAAGAAAACACTACATTTTGTTCAGCTTTTCCTCAGGTCAGAATTATTTTTCATGTCACAGAATCACACAGAATCACAGAATGGATGAGGTTGAACGGTACCTCTGGAGATGTCTTCCTGAGCTGTAATATATGAGAAAACCTCCAAGACAAATGATGACATCGGTTCTTTTTGCCTTGCAAATACTGTTTGAGCAAATGAGAAAAATATGCAGCCTATAAGCATAGTTGTGGGGAAATTCTTGTGATAACATCCCATAGAACATTATTGCATATTCATATAACTGGGACTCTACCCAAGACTTATCATGATGTTTTTCCGATAAATCTCCAAATCCTTATGTGTGAAAGATGATACAATATATACAGTATTTGCATGAAAAAAACTGAGCAATAAAGTATTATGAGAAACTATAAACAATTCCTCAATGTGCTGTTTCCTCCAGTAACATCACTTGTCTACAGTATACTGTGGCAAAGATTGTAGATTATAGTTCTAATAAATGTTTGGCTTACTGTATTGTTGTAAAACATAGTATTTGTTTTAAAACAAATAGTTCTTCAGGATTATACAATAACACTGCAAAGTGGAGGTAATAATGGACATAAAGATTCACTTTTTTAATCAAATATTTGGCTACTTTTGCTGGGATAGCAAACACTCATAGTCTACAAATTCAACCAAGGGTAGCTGCAGAGTTTGTAATGCATTTCTGCTAATGAGAATAAATACTCAGCAGGTTTAATCTCTAAAGAACAATGGTCTCTTCTTCATGGTACCTGTGAGAGTGTTCCACCACAAAGAGTTACTCAGAAATGCAGTGGTAGCAAAGTCAAATCCATCACTTAGAAAACTTATATAAAACTTTATTCTATGAAAAACTCTACAGAGAAGGTTATGATCTTCTTGAGTGACCTCATCATCATCTTTTGCAGCACCACAAAAATTAGTTTGATAACAGTTTACATTCACAGCTGTTTTGATACAAGAAGAGTAAAAAATTATCCTTGCACTAAGCTTTTCTTCTTATAAGTTATAACATTGTGACATTGGCTTTGCTCATTTGCATTATATGCACAAGTTATAAACTTCAGTACCAGAAAGGGCCAAGCCTCCCGTGCAGAAGGCTGACAACTCTTAGCACTGCCCAGATCAGACACTTCAAATACAGGGACTTGTTTATCTGTCTGTGTGTGTGGATGAATGTGGTGAGCTGAATGTCATTATACAGGCTAGACACTTTTCCGCTACTGCAGTGATGCACATGCTATGACACCTAAACTCTCTCTTCAAAAGATAACTCTGGCAACAGTATAAACAGTGTAAAATTAGCACAGAACTTCACCAGGATTGATTCGCTGTGCTTTTCTCACTGTAGATTCATGAGTTTTGGCAGTAGTGCTAGCTGAGATGATAGTTCTCCAGTTTTTCTCTATCCCTATAAGTCATTCTGATCCTTGTACTGCAGTAGATCAAATGAGATCAAATATCTGGTTGGATTAAAAATAAATTAAAAAGAGAGAATTTCCCAAATAGGTGTAAAACCTACAACCTAGCAGAGCTGACACACCTGGACTGCCCAAATGCATCTCTCCATGTCATTGCATTCTGCACTCAGAATATACAGTAGTATATCCAGGTTTTCTAGTTTGTGGGAGAGTCTGTATGGGGGGCAGTGAGGGGAAGGAGTTTGGACTCTGATATAAACTAGTAGGTGTGGCTACATGAAACCAAACTGTTTTTTTTTTTTTTCCAACCAGAGAATTAACAAATCAGTTAAAGAGCTAAGATGCTTTGCAATTGTAAGTGGACAACCCTGCAGAGAAATCTTGACTATTTCAAGTGATGCACAGTTCAGCTTTTTTAAAACAAGTTGTTGGTAGTGGTTTTCCTGGAAGTCCATAAGACTCCTCAGGAGGGAGAATTTCTCACACTGTATTTTTTTGATGGAAAAATAATTCATCAGCTTGTTCTTACTGCACTGCAAATTGGACCTTGTTTTGATCAATTTGTTTTCTGCTATTGAGGAAAAAGCTATCATTTTATTTGTCTAAAGAAAGCTATAACTAGATGAGTAAAATGTGTAGGGGAAAAAGCAGCTTAAATACCAGCATGCTGATGAAATGATATCATCAGGACGAAATGATTATGTGGTCTCATTGAATAGGTGTGCACCCAGCCACTACGACTCTTGCCGTTTCCTTAAACTGACCCCAAAGGCTCACATTGTTATGTCTGTTGTAATCTACACGATCCTCCCTTGCATGCTGACTTTGCAAGGACAGCTGTATTTCTACAATCAGTTGAAATGAGTCTTTTGAAAACGTAGTTATTCAATACATGATTTTTAATGAGGTATTACTTTAAGGGCTGTGCTGTATAGTCTCCCTAAGGATAAACTTACTCCAGATGAAAAGGATCATCTGGTTTAAGACGTTGAAGTTGATTTTTTTTCTGGCTTACTTTCAGCTAAGTATAACCGGAGATAAGATACTTTCCCCTTTTAAAGCAAAGCCTAATTCTGCAGGCTGTACACAGGTCTGATTGGAAGGTTAATATTTTGCTGAAAAATACATATTATTCAGCTGTACTCACAAATTCAAGAAAGATGGTCTGAAAATTAAACTAAAATATTGGGAAATTCCTCATGCAACCAAGTCTCTATGGATTTCGATACAGATTCTGATCATATCTATCAAACCAACTAAGGTCTAGAAAATTGGACTGAAAAAATCAAGGAAATGAATCTTCTTATAAAACTTCTGCCCATTCTTCCCATGAACACCAAGAAGAGTTATCCTCTCTTTTATGGGATTATGATGCCCCTGCCTTTCCTCTGGAGCAAAACTTAGAATTTCAATCAAATGATAAATAATGAATGTTCAAGGTGGTGAGGTAGAGGGGAATGCTCTTATCTAAACTGTATATACTCAACCAAAAATACTTTTTTTGTTCAAAGATTGAAGCAGACTTAACCCTAAGTACTCCTTCCCACCTTCTGTTTTCTCCTGACTTGTTTCCCCACTCCCTGAACTTACTGAAAATCTATGACATGTACTCACATCTACTTAATCTCTTTGTGCTTTCCTGCTCCTAAGCTCCATTACGGCAAGACCATACTAGTTTCTTTTATTGGATGTTTCTTTTCTTATTTCAACAGTACTGCCTCTTTGGCCAAACAATAATTCTTATCCTTCTTCACTGGCTCCCATGCCATCAGTTCCTCAAATATATTTTTAAACTTCTACTAGTTGCTTGACCAGTCTCCCACTACAAAACATCCGTCAACTTCTGCAAAGTGAAGATTTACATGTCATAGAATATTCAGTGTGTGAATGGCCTGATTATATTCTTTCACCTGTTTGGCAGAAAGGCTTTGCGTTGCTTTTGGGAGGTAATGACTAGGGTTCAACCCAAAGCTTTCCAATTTCTTTGAAAAAAACATACTCAGAGCTTTGGAAAGATGCGGCTTGACTTCCTTCATTCAGGAAAATTTCATTTGATTTGATTATGGGAGTTTATCAGAAGTGTGAGAGTTAAAAGAATTGTTTCAGCCTGCATTTATATGACCAGAGTTCCAGTTTCATATGTTTAAATAATTCTAAAATGCAAAAAATCATTATCTGAATAAAATATCTATAATGGTATCTATCTCCCAATATGCTATAATCCATTACTTTTGTATGCCCACTGCAAAGTAATGCAGATGTAATTTTTTTAGAAAAGGACACTATGGCATTTTCTACTTGCTTCCAGCAATGTTTTTAATGCAGCTGTTCTGCTATATCTAATATGTTTAGTTACAGTAGCCATGAAAACCGCAAAATGGGTATAAGGTTTTGCAGCTTCAGCAAATTACAAGTTTAGCAGTCTCCAGGAATGACGAGCTATAACTAAGCCATCTACTTAATCTTTATGATAGTACACAAAGCTGCCGAAGTCTAACATCAGAAAATTATTTTGCTGTGTCAGACATTAGTATTTTTATTGATATTTTTAAACCCAAGGAAATTGTATAGCATATCATAATTTAAGTACTGCACATAAGAACGCTAGATGATGGAATGTTTTACTTCACTTAAATACCTATGATTAAAAACTGTATTTTCTAATGGGAAATTTCCCTGAGTAAGCCAGATCAGATTCAGAATTTATGTTTCTTTCTTTCTTGCATTTTCTGGTGCCTCAGGGAAGTCAATACAGACATATAAGCTGAAGTAAAGCACAGAAGGACAAACTCTTAATAGGGGATCATCAGATAAACTAATCTCTTATAACTGCATATCCATCTCAATACAGAACTCAAAAATTGAGATTTTTGAATAAAGCAAGATCCAGAGCTCAGTCCCAGGACCAGGAACATCCTGCTACTAATCTTTATTATTTAAAGTAAGAGCTATTAATTAAAGTGTCTTTGTCTATTACAATTACCAAAGCATATTTTTCAGAGAAAGGGAGAGACAGTAAGTGAAAGGATCTTCAGAAAATGAAATTTAATTAAAATAGATAATTTTTAGATTTAATTTCATTAAAGCACCTCTTGAAAAACATCTTATTTTGCAATATGTCCTTCCTCCATCTCTATAGACAAAAAAATCAAAATTGAAAGATTATAGCAAGGATATGCAATTATCTTATGGTTTTGTAGCATTTTCTTTAAAAATAAGCAGATTTATCCAACTCCAAATGGACCATTAGTTAAAATTTGAAAACTCTGGGTCAACAAACCACCCAGAATGAAATGAAAATCAAGTGAAGAGTCATTCAGGATGATACAGTATGAAAATCTTACTTATGCTGTGGGATAATCTATCACAAGAAAATCCATGTTTGGCACTATAGGGTTGTATGACCTTTTAAAGACAGATTTAAATTCATCAAAACCAACTAGAGCAGGTTAATATTATAAAATTATATAAATTTTATAATTTATATTTATTATATTTATATTTATAGAAATATATTATTAAAAAGAGACACCATGAAAGCTTAGAAATTGATTTCATAGTACAAGCTATGTTATATATAAATAATAAAGATAGAAGAAAGGTAAATTGCCTCATATTTACAGTGAGATTAAAGAAGCTCATAACTTAGCTTACTCTGTTGTAATTAATGTTTTGCTGTCTAGACTGTCATTCCACTATTTCTTTTCTATATGTCATGTATATTTTATTTATATAAACGGAATCTAGATCCATCTTTAAAATGCAGTGCTTTGGGAAATCCTATTTACCATATCTAAAAACTGACTTAGAACTTCCTTATTTTAGGAACTAAGCCTTGAAAGCAATGACCTTTAATCCAGTCTTTCAAGACATATAGGACAAGTTCCTCGTATTTCTTCACATGTTCTTTGCACTTGTAATATCTAAAAGGTGAAAAAAGTGTAGTTACATTCTTTAACATAAACTTTTAGACAAACAACTGTTCATATAAAATATTTAACAACTAGACCCTCAAAATGAAACAAAATACCTAATGCGTGATAATCTAACCAACTTAAAATTTAACATATGCCTGAAACCTTATATGTTAAGCATAACAATCTGGTAAAACAGACCAGAAAGGAAGCAATGCCTTAGTCAGTTCGTCTTTATAAAATCATAAGATTTCTCCAAGTATTCTGCATATACGATGAAACTAAACCAGGACAATGTGAAATTCTGCTCAATAGAAATGTCTTCAAATAAAATTCAAAAGTATGAAACTGAAGAGAGACATTTGATTTCTTAAATCAAATGGGTTTCTCCTTTCTCAGCTTCAGAAGACCAACTGTGCTTCCCTGTAGTTAGCATAATTAAATTTTATTCCTCAGAGAAAGGATCAGAAATAGATTCCAGCAGGGCTCTCCTAGTCAATATCTTGCTTTAAGTATGATCTGATTCAAAAGTACATCCAAGTAACATATCTTGGCAAAATAAAGATGTTTTACTCACCAGGAATGACTGTAAAACCTTCTGGCCCTCAAAAAATTCACTCAGATTCACTGAGATGAAAGGTTGGAAGTGCAGGAGCTGGGGTAAATTCAGTCATCCTTCTCACTGAATTTGTAATGATTCTGACTTTGACACATTCCAGACGTTCTCAATAACATGCAACAGCACTCTTCCCCTCATAAATGACCAGTCATCACACTTTGAAATTAAAAGAACAAACAGGCAAACAAACAAACCAGGTCAAGACATTTTAGTGGTGAGGGTGGTAGAGGCAAGAGGGAGATTTAGTCTCTACTGATTGACCTGAGAAGGTGGGGAAGGAGAACCAAAAAGACAGTCCAGCCTGATATTTCTGAGGTACTTCAGAGCAGCCTTGAATTCTCTTTTATCTTATTTTGGAGGTTGATGATTGAAGTCAAAATGACATTCAACAGTTGAGAATAGCTGCAGTACAACAGTAATTCAGTCATTTCATCTGTCACCTCTACCTCACTGTGTTAGGACCATTGATGTAGGAAAGTGAAATAAGATGACACAGAGCTGGTTATCCTCTACAACCAGGATTTTTAGCTTTCAGAAGCTTGTTTATTTCTTACCTCTTTTTGATGATGGAGTGATGTTTAAGGACCAGTGTGGGCTAGAGAAACAGATCTAATATTTCTTAAATTGTATGTAGCAGAATCTGCCCTCTGGGACTTGAGAATCCACATTTAAACTCCACTCTAGTTCTTCTTTCATTTAAGAAGTTGTTTATAGCTCCCAGTTACGAGAATGAAAAACATAGGTCTGGAACCTCTGAGGATGTACCTTGCCAAGACAGAAATTCAATAAGCTAGCTAAGACATGTCTTCTTATACATGAATATATATAATATGTATATATGTGTGTGTATATATTTTATATATATATATATATATATGAGTATAAATACACATGTGTGCATGTGTACATGAAAACTTTATTCTCTCTTTCATATAGTCTACGTATAGTCTAGAATATTTATGGAATTTAAAATTACATTCTGGAAGAATACTCTAGAATTTTCTTAGTAGCTACAGTTCTAATTTTTTGCTCTTGTGAGTTTATTGATTATCATTTTAACAAACACGAACGCTGAATTGGTTTAAAAGGGTTATACATTAAACCCTTATCAAATTCTGGATGTAGGCTGCTGCAAAATTAGCCATTTAAAAGCCCAGGAAAGTCTACAAAAATATTTTTTAATCTTGACATTAAGTAGCTTATTCTATATAGCTCATGATGTATTCATTAAAAACAGTGGTCACCCTTAAGATTTATTAATTTTGGTATATATCTAACTGATCAGTGTGATCTTGGACAAAATAATACGTATAAAATGTTTAATAATGCCTAAGTTTCTGATGGTTTATGCTTTTCTGAGAAGTACAGCTAAATAAGGAGGGGCCCCAAGTGCATGTTTGTAGACTATGTCATTTTCAATTTATTAACAAGCAGGAAGCAAGAGAAGGATTATATGTTCTCCTTCCCCCAGCCTCTGTCAGGAAGGCAAACGCCCAAAATGGTTGGACAAATTCCAGAAGAAGAGTTGAGTTTTGTGTCTCTGAATTTGGGATGAAGTAACTGGCAGGGCTCTGTGCCAGAAAGGTGTTGGCTGCCATTATAGCTGTACCCAATGTGGACTTTAAAGAACAGGAAAGTGTTTCTGTTTATTTTTAGTTGTTTTGTTACTCCTTCTTCTTTTGAAGAAATTCTTATAAAAACGTTTATCTTGTCATCATGTGTAAATTATGTAGTATATTTTCAGTATTAGAGGGTTGTGTCCACCCCACTGTGGGTTATATATCAAGATTCCTGCAGCTGTTCTGAAAAGTATTTTACTCTGAAGATACTCCAAAGTTCTGGTTGACTTGAATTTGGAATAAGGATTTTGCCATTATATGCTTTATGAGAGGGAGGCTGGTAAATGTCTGGACTTTGGAACTGACTTTGTGATATTTGGACTGTGCATACACATCATGTGGTGAATTAGCATGTGGTGTTCTTATGCAAACAATAAAAACAAAACAAAGAATGAATTAAAAGTGCATTTAAGAAAATGAGTTTCAGCATATGACTAAAACAATCCCATAATAGCAACAACTTTGTGGTAAAGGTACATACTTGCCAAAAATATCTCTTACAGTGTAGAAGCCTCATATTCAAAACCTTCAATTCAGCACAGTACAGATGCTGTTACTTACTTACCATCCCGTATCAGAGAAAAATTAAGTACAGTGTAGAGATTACACTTCAGAGCAAGATACAGAAATCAAACCTATTGGGGCAAAATCTTGTTTTCATTTCAGCAGTACAGATCATTTTGCATGACTTTCAACTTAAATAGCATAAATGAGAAAAATTTGGTCTGGAATGTATCTAGAGGAAAAAAAGATGTAAAACAATCTTACAAATGATGGACATCATGAAAAGTTCACCTAAACAGTTTTCTGCCTCAGCCAACTGATAATTTACATTCAGCAGCTGCAAAGCACAGTTGAAAGAAGAAAATCTAATGCTTAAAGACAGTGACAAGAATGGTTCTTATTACTGAAGACAAGATGTGCAATTCTACATTTTTTAATACTGATCTCTTAAATGTTAATAACTGCTATATTTGCCTCAGTTGAACCAAGATTTGGATGCTACTGCAGGACAGCTGACAGATAAATGGAGAAAGTAGCTTGCCTGTCTAAAAAGTAGCAGAGGGCATAGTACGGTAAAGAAATTATTGTTTGCAAATTTTTACCACTTGGCTTCCTTTCAGATCAAAGGGCTTCAGTTCTTAGAACCATTTATATTAAAGATTACATCTGTTCTCCCTAGAATTATTATCCTAAGGGGAGGGGTCTTCTCCAATGTATTTGATCAAATTTCTCATCTACTTCTTACGTTGTATACAAATGTTATTTTACTTCATCAAAAGAAAAATCTTAATTTCAGTAAGGCTGTATAATTTATTACATTTACACTGTTCTCTGCAACTAGAACCGAATATTGTGAAATATTTTCCATGAGCAGTAATTCAGATCTTTAAAGAAATGTATGTCAGCATAAGCTTTTTCCAAGTTACTGAAATGATATCAGTACAAATGTGAATTTAAGCACACTTCAGAAAGTGTTTACTGAAAAGCATGTTTATATCTATCTTCTGCAAGCTAAGAATTATTATATACATTGAATATGAAACAAAGAAACATAACATGCAAGTTAACTGGCTAATTACAGACTGTGACATTTCATATGGCAATCAGCAAGAACAGACTGCTGATCAGTGAGCCAAAATCAGGAATCGCTAAGAATATCCTACAAACAATTCTGAATGGTGAATACATTTGAAGAAACTGTGAATTATCTTCAATAAATCACAATAAAAAGAATTTCTAATGAATTTTCTACTCAAAAATGTTCTAGAATACCAAAAGCAGTAAGGAAATATTTAAATAAGATGCATTTACTCTCTAAAAGTTACATATCTAATCAAAGCAGAAGTTTAATTATAAAACATTCACAGATACTAAAAAATTTGATCAATCAGCACATAAGACATTGTCACAAGATCAATAAAATCTAAGTTCTTATTAGTGAAACTGAAAAAGATATCTAAATCTGAAAAATAAGTAAGTAGACTAAAAATGGATTTTTAGCTGTCTAAGAGGCCTTTCTCTGTTGTCTTGCTCTTCTACTCAAGGGATATATTGTATAGCGTATGAGCCAACAATTCTAGCATGTGTTTGAATAACAGATTACTATATCCTAATAAGGATAATTTGAACTTTATTTTTGGCAACTGTCCATAGATTCAGTACTGGATTTTCTTTTTCTTTTTTCTTTTTTTCTTTTTTTTTTTTTTTTTTTTTTTTTTTGGCTTAATAATAGGGAATACTTTCAGTCAGTGACAGATTCACATACAAAACTGCAACACTGAAAATCCAAAGATATAAAATTGTGTTATTTTCAAGATTTAAACATGGCTAATAAATCTTTTGACTGACTCATTTACGTGATTCTTAAGAAGTCTGGAACATCACTTGCACCCATAGTCTTTGGTCAGTGTTTTAAATCTATCACCAAGCAGTTGTGTTAGAAAAAAGATTATACATATATAAAGTGCATTAAGATAATACAAATCTGCAAGGACTTTGCTGTTAGATAGCATTTACCCTCCATAAGCTTCAATACCTCTATCTTTATAGTATTCAAGCATTATCTATTAAGCAATGCAATGTATATCTTTAATGTGTGATCTTGCTCTTTTTGCTCATCACTATCCCGGAGACAGATTTATATATATAGTGGACACTTTGATAGTTCTGAAGTTATTTAATACAAAAACAACCCAGTGCTGAGGATTTCTGCCTGGTAGTTCTGGTAAATGGTGGTGAGAGCTATGATGAGCCTTCACATTTATGGAATACATTCATCTCAGGCCACTGCATCCAAAAATTGTAACCTATGCAGCTTTTCTATCATTTCAGAAAGTTAAGAAGACAGTGAAGAAAATGGAAAGTGAAGTAAGTGAAGAAAAATGGAGTGGTTGATTTGGTTGCCACCACACTATTAAGCAATCTTTACAATACAATAGGCTCACACTGCCAAGCAAGTTGAAAATAAGGTCTAATATTTTTGGTTTTCATTCCATAACTAGGGGAAACCAGTGAACAGTGTGGAGAAATGGTCTGGTAGATTATCTTGCTTAATTTGCAGCAGCCTCAACCCTGTTATCTGTAATAATCAAAGTTTCCCAAGATTTGATAGCTTCATTCTTAGGTACATGGACTCCAGGTTGGAGACAGCAACAAAAAATTCTGAAAAAACAGGTCACTCCCTCTCTCTTCCCCCTAGCTGGGGTGGAAATTCTTATATTTTTGAAGGTAGTAGAAAACTTTATTTGGAAATTCTGCTAACACATGGACTAAATTGAGCAATCCTGAAAATAATTTGAAACAGAAAATTTCATCCTGGATGGAAATTCTGTAACACATTCTCCCCTAGACTTCTACACCATTTCATGACCTGAGCCTCAACTACAAGCTCATGAGCTACACTCATGTGAGGACAAGGCTATTATAGCAGCAGCTATATGGCTGCGTACAATGGATTATAGAACTGCATTATATTTGCACAGTGTTAGAGCTTCAGTCTTCATAGTTTCTCTGCTGGCTTTATTAAAGCTCAAATAAGACTAAAGAAATAATACGCTAAACTAGTGTAAAGGTACAATTTCAAATACATTTAGGAAGTTCGAAAAAGTTTAATTCCCTCTTCATCAGCTACCTTCTGCAATGTTCCTATGTTCTTAGATATCCAACAAGGTAGGCAAAAATCTTATTATAAGGAAAATTTCAGGAAAAACCCTACCACCCAAAGTTTTCATAACAAAGTCTTTCTTATCAACCCAATATTAGCCTTTAAATTGTTTGGATGGGAGTAGGGGAAGTGTGAAAAATGATGAATGTAGACAACAAATATGACACATCAAGAATTCAGAATTCAAGAATTCATGGATCTTTCATGCTGATGAGGTAATCTTCTTAACGTCCTACACACCATAGGACACCACACCTCCTCCTCTCTTTCACTTTCTGACATTGTAAAAGGTCAGGGAAGTGTTTCATGTGAGGCTAGAGCCTATTTAAATGAGAAATTACAAAAACAGCCCAAAATTTACTTTCCTCTAGCTTTTCAAGAACAGTACAATAAACTTATGTAAAAAGGGATTACGAGCATATCTTTTACAAAAAGTACAGTCAATCATAATTTTGTTCAAAGAAAATGATATTAACCTCTTGAAATTTATTTCCAATGTCATGACTGGTAACACAGCAGTACTGATATAGGAAGATTAGAGCCACACTGTAACTACTAAGCTTGCTCACACTAAATTCAGAGTTTACATCAAACAGTTACAGCATAAAAATAATATATGTTGAATACAAAAATTACTGCTCTAAACATATGACTTTTATTAAAAATAAACTTCCTGTGTAAGAGGCATGTAAAAATTAAGTTAACTCAGAAATAAAGATATTCTGTTACACAAATTATGTCACAAATATGGTCCACATTTCTTTGCAAGAAGGATGCAGACAGAAATTAAAGTTATCAAGCTCTAAAAACCATGTATACAAGCTTTTAAACAAACATTGTAATTTTACAAAGATTTTGCCAGAGAAAATTTGAAAAAGCTTGAAATTTCAAAATATTTCTTTACTATTAGAAGCACTTTGCTCATTCAATAGCTTCCTAACAGTTTATTTTCCTAACTGATACAATACATAAGTAAAATATATACATCACAGTTGTGGTACAGGTTTAAACCTCCATCTTCTAAAATTTCAGTCGAATTAGCACAAAAGAACACGTATGCCTCAGAGAAAAACACATAGAAAAAGAAATAAAATGCGTTTCATCAATAATAAATGGACTAAATAAGAAATTAATTTATCTTGGCCCATTTTCATATTGGGTCTGGATTTTTTTTTTTTTTAAGCAAGGAAACAGATCATTTATTGGGGGAGAGGGAGCAGGGAGGAGAGAAATATTTCCAGTTTTGGACACAATTATTGCAAGCACTGCTAATGCAGGTTCATCTTGTAAATTGTCTCCTCAAGGGACATTCTACTTATTTGCTTCACTTTTTTCTCTATTTAAAACATGGCACCTGATGGTATTACTGCTTAGGTTCCAGTATAAATGTTTCACAGCACTACTAATGGCAAAAGTTAGTAAGCTGCATAAAAAGCAACCAATACAAGATTTCTTTTGAACTGTAGCCACATCCATCCCCTCCCTTCTCCTCTCTTCAATATTCAAGCTAGGGGATGGGAAGAGAGGAGAGGAAGACATTGGGAGGGAACACTAGATAGTGCTCTATATTAAAAATATCAAAAACATCATACAAACTGGAAGACTTTTCAGGGTCATAATTGGGTTTTCATCCCTAAATAAGGGGGCACAATATCAAATTATTTAATTTAAAATATCTACTAGTCTCTGAAGTCAGCAAAAAAAACTGAAAAAAATTAACAAAATTAACAAATAATTAAAAATTTTTTTAAAAAAATAACAAAAATCCCTTCCATTCCCAACTGCAGACCATTTTGATATTTTAAATTGATTGCTTCTTCAGAGTGAAACATAGCCCCAAGTAGCCTAAGTTTCACCTGGAGTTTTTTTACAGTGCATAAGATCTAAATTTTCAAATTAGAAAAAGAAATCTGAATTTCTTAAAAGTTACATGCATAACGACCTGTATATGCAAAGGTGGTCTTCATATATCAGAGTAGTAAACTTTTTAAACTACAGTTAGTCCCACAGAAGAATACCTTTTTGGTAAATCACCAAATTTTCAAGACTGTATTTTAGAGATACGTGGTCTTCTGCTTCATCATGAACATTTTCACAGAAAGAGCCGTTAGAAGAGTTATTCTTGGATGAAAATTGTATCCAGCTTATCCCATTGTCCTCTCTCATGAGTGAAAAGTGAGCAAGCAACAAGTCGGAAAACATGTTAGCAGAAGTGTCCAAGGCACAGTTCAGGTCAATATGTGTATGCTTGTTTTGGAGAAGTTCAGTGTAATTAAGCATCCCTTCTACCCAAATAAAGATGATTTGGAAAGGTGTTTTCATTTTATTTCCAGGAAAGCCTTGCAAAAGATGCAAGGTTTGTGAAAATAACATGCCAAAAGTAAAAGTGCTGTGCTTGCATTCGTCCTGTTTTTAGTCTTGCCTATTATTCCAACTCTTGGTTATAGCTGCACTGCCAGCTAGCTATTTAGCAAATAAGAAAAGTACAACATACGGCACAGCAGTGTGAATTATAAAATTAAATTTCTTCATGTTTCTAGATAAAAGATCAAAATCATTATATTAATAATATCTTCTTAAGCCAATAAATTATTCTATACCTCATTAAGACTTAACTTCAAAAGTCGCAGTCAACAAAAAGCATCATTAAACCCTAGGCCTTATTTTCACAACCTCCTTGTGCTTGTGCTTATGCTACATATATGTGGAAATTTTAAAGTGAAGAGGGAAATGTAGTATTTCAAAAAGCTCATATTAGGGTTTCTATTTCCTTTGTTTATTTTATCCTTGGAAACTAATGTTTTGGGGGACATTTCTCTTTTGAATTTTTCTCACAGTGGATGAACTAAAGCAAACAAAATATTCTACATAAATGTCCATAAAACAGAAAAATTACAGGAAATGTTAAAGATGGAAAATTCTCTAGAATGGACCTACTATAGTTTCATGTAAAAAGACACCAAGGCTCTTTCAGTGCTGAATTTCAGGGAAATTCCCTCAGCATGTTACAGATACAGCAGTACATCTCCAAAGACCTGGACATTTGCCCACAGCAGCTCCTTACTTCAGCCCTTTATTCACACACTCACAGCTAGCAGGAGAGCATGCATCACAGAGCTGCAATAGATGAGACCGGAGGAAGTGTCGTACTCTGTCTTGACTGCGAGATTGAAGCCTTCTGCCCATCAGTGAACAGCAGAAGGTATCCTCTGAGACAGTGGATCCAAATCACTTTTGGAACATTTGTTTGCATGATGTTATATAAATCTAAAGTAATACTAGTGATAGGGCTAGACTGCCTTCCCCCCCCCCCTCAACTTGGAATCATTTTTAATCAAACATTCAGTTTCTCCTTCCCATTTTATAAACTTCAGGCAACAAGAGAAAAAGAAAGCTAGCTTCACCTAACTGTTGATATGTTCTTTGAAGTTTTTTCTTAAGTTCTCTTGAACTTAGTATACATTTCAAAACTAATAGACTGCTGAAAGAGTTTTTTAGCAACTACAGTAACTACAGTACTTATTCATCAAACTTTAGTGCCACCTTTAAGTTAACCATCTTTGGTAACTCTCCCTTCTCTCCCCCCCCCCCCCCAAAAAAAAAAAAAAAAAAAAAAGTGGTGAATAGGGATTCTCATTCTTATTTTCTGCAGCCAGAAATATAAATACACACTCAGTAATCTACAGCAAACAGCTATGGCTGAGAAATTGGTTGGTCAAGTGTTTAAATGAAAAGTGTATTACTCTCCAGCTTTACATATAGAATACCAATATGCCTCAGAGGAAATTGTTAGTTAGTTCATTCTTTTAGCAGTAGTGTTTTTTTAAAAAAAATACTTTGTTGCTGGCATAAAATAAAATTTTACTATGTTCTCCAGTTTTTAAGTCTTATCAAGAAAAGAAAAGGAAAGCAATCAAAGAACACAAAATCAAGCTGAACTATTAAAAAGTAAATACATTAAACTTGATGTATATTCCTTTGTGTATTTTGCAAAACATTATTCACTTTGGAAAAATTTCTTCCGAAGTTCTTAGACCAAGCAAGATGAAGTTCTTCAGTCCATTCCTAATATGAATTTCAAGATATTTTCATACTGAATTTGTGGAAAAACCTTCCAGAATAGACAAAAGGAAAAGTATTGTCAAAATTAATTACTATGTGGAACCCTGATGGCATCTTAGGAGAATAACCTAGTAGTTAGAAGAACATTGTTACTTAGACTAAACGAAACCTATTATTCCTCTCTCCCTCCCTCTTCCAGTTGGAAAGTGTGGGAACCCATAAAATTGAAATCTCACTTGAAAAACAAATTATGAAAAACAAATACTGGAAACTATTGAAGAAAGTTAACGTTGGCTAGACAACCATTACCATGCCTATCTTTCTGTTTTCCTTAGAGCTCTTGTCTGTTTTTTAAAATTAGTATTCTTCTTTAACTCATTTCTAATTGCTATCTAACCTTCAGAAGCTAATAATATTTTGGAAAGAGCATTGTACACATATAATTTTATTTTAGAGAGTAAAAACAAAACTAAAGAATATCAAAATTAAATGTGTTTAAATGTAATCCATCATCAGTATATTAACTTCATCTTTTACTCTGTGAGTACCCTCAAACAGCTCAAATAGAAGTCTGCTCATGTAAGTTTCAGTGATACAAAAGAATTTTTAAAAATGGCTTGTATCTTAATTTTTTTTTGATCTGTTAAGATCTGGTTTATTCATAAAATTTGTACAAATCTCACTAAAAAAAGATTTAAGTTAAACAATCTAATTTATGTGAGTTAAACACATTATTCAGTTAAACAAAAAAAAAAAAACACATTAGGCTGTTGATTGTAGGGATTAGCACAAAAACAATTAGAATAATTTAAGCTGGTGTTACGAGTTAGAATCACCAACCTATCCAAACTTACTCCTTCTTACACTTATCTGGGAGTGTTTGCCCTTTAAATTTTTTGATTCAGTATCTGTTCATTTGCCAAAATGTATCTTTCTGTGCTTTCTGCATGCTCATAAAACAAAATAGGAATCTATGCTTCTGCAGTATTGTTGAAACAATAGCCGGACCTATATTATGGTAGGAGGTCAAGAGCAAGCCGTTACTGTAGGAAGTGCTCTTGATTTTATTTAACTGCTGCTATCACACTATTACCAAGTAGTAAGGCTGCATCTACATTTATTCTGTAAACTAGAAATGATATTAAGGTTGCTTAGGTGACCTTATCTGCGTTTTTCTACACTTTACCCAAGCTTTCTATGCACAGAAATCATTTCCCCAGGAAAGCGACCTTCCCAGTAAGAAACCTGATTGTACAGGTATCAAACGACTGTAAAAGATCTTTCAGCAATTTGATCAGGACAACATACACAGAAGAATATTATGTATTAAACCCTATATGAATTAGATGAATATAGACTACAAGGAAACTGGCATTCTCTCAAAACTGCTTATGAAACAGCAGAAGGATAAATTCTGCCTGAACAGAATTCTATATCTGCAGAATCAAGATCTGTCAGGCGAGAAGGCTATTCACCTGCTTCTTCAAAAAGTTAAACCTTTGTGTTTAGCACAACAAAAATGCTCTAGGTATCATCTCATCCTGGGTCTGAGACCACTTAAACATGTAAGAAGCGTGATCTGTTATGCTTTTTTATCACATCTAAGTAGGCCAGTACAAGACAATCTCCACATGTAAATGCACGTACCAGTACATACACCAAGTATCGTTAACTACACTTACTAGTATCATTAACAAACATTAGAGAATTTATATTCCAATATATGTATACATAGTACACTGAACAGCTACACAGTGCTCCCTAACAGTCTGAAAAACTTAAACTTGACGTACAATTTACAGTTCCCGAAAAAGGAATTTATTTTACTGTAATCAGCACATTTATTTGAAATATCACATCTAAATATATACTCATAAGTCACTTCAAAAATGTTTTTAAGAGTTTTGTTATCCTATCATCAGTTATTTTAGGCTAGTTAAAGGCTAACAGAATCAGCAGTTCAACAAATTCTAGATATATATTTAACAGTTAGAGTTGTTATATGAGGAATGTCCTGTAAATAGCTCCTGCATAAAACTGCCTATGGAATACACGAGTTTCTAAAACATAGCTATGTTGTACAAGTACCTGTTGGCCATTACTAAGACAGAAAGCTATTTAGTGCCAAAACATTAAACTTCAAAGAAAGAAAAATCTTCAAGATCCATCAAAGTCTCGTACATCTAGCTTTCACCCTCTCAGTATTGATCAACAGGACACCCTTTTTTGACGTGAACAAGAACTTTTTAAAATATTAATTGCTCTGCATCTGTCAGCAGCACAGCCTTGGTAGTCTTCAAAAAATCTGGAAGTGCCACAACATACAGTATATTTTTTAGCAAGAATAAACAGAATATTTTCTCTAATGGGAAGTTTCTGCAGTGAAGAAAAAGACAGTTTTTGCTCTATCTCCACCTTATGGCTAGAAAATGAACTTTTCTGCTAGAGACTACATATTTCTGAAGGTTTTTTCCCCCCTTTTTTGTATTATTATAGCATGGAGAATATTTATTTTGCAACTTAAGATTTTTTTTTTTAATACACAAGCACAAGGAAGCCCCAAGGAATAAATGTCCTCTGTAACACCTGTGTTTGTTGTCTGAATCAAAATACCAGATTTAATTATCAAAAGTTCATACTTAAATAGAAAAGTGATTGTTTAGGTCTTGACCTACAAAGCTATACAAGTTCATATATTCCTGTTGACTTCATTAGAAGTTAAGCAGCTAAATTTATTCACAGAACTAAGCTTCACTGACATGCCATTCTTAACATGCACAGTTTTAAACCTACTAATCACGTGATTTACAATACGCAAAGTGTTAGATTTGCCTACAAATTCAAAAAAGTGTATATACTCAGTTTTAACTTTTTCACAGCTACTCATACAGCACTCTGAAAGCAAACAGATGTGACCCTGATAGCTGGAATAGTGCATACTCCTCCAGAGAAGGCTTAAGACGACAAAGAGCAGATCCTTTCTTCAGCCACTCCACATACAACAGGAAACCAAAGCAGCATCACTTCCAGCAAGGGAAGACATACTCTTCCTTCAGCCATTCACTTATCAATAAGTATTTTCTTCTTTTATTGTGCCTGCTTGCCTTATTTACTTGTGATACCATCTGCTGGCTCACAGACTAACATCAGCTACTTCATAACCTAAAAGTCAAGACAAAGGCCACCAGAAATGCTTTTGTCATGTTCTTCCATTATCTGTTTTCTTTTTCATCTCACGTCGGTAGTCATAGTGAAAGTGAGGAGAGGTATATGACACAGAAAAACACAGAAAAAGGTTCAAAGAGGCAGAAGAAAGAAAACAGAAAGACTGGATAATGGCCCAGTATGCCTTTATTCGTTTATACTTTTTCACTTGCTTTTCTGAAGAAATGAAGACTCACAATTACACTGTCTGAGCACCTGTTATCTCATTCCCCTAAATCTCTTCATTCCGACCTTTGAAACCAAAGAATATTCAGTGAGGTCTGAAAGACTATATTTCTCAAGGTTCAGGAAAGTAGGCCAGTAGAAGAGAAACCCCTATCAATGCTTCAGCATGGCTCTTCCCTCAATAACCCTTCCCTTTTTCCTTTCTAAAGGCAGAGAATCAACACAGAAACTAAACTCCCAAATAAGTACAACCAAATTAGACTTCACTGGGCCTTCTATTCAAATACCTTGTTCACAAAATTGTTTTCTAAAATTCTATGTTTTAATGTTTTGCCATTAGCCATCTATCCTTAAATAGTCACCAACAGAAGGGGAAAAAAAAAAAGATTAAGTTGGCTCCTCCAAGAATTGAAAGTGCTTATGGATATTTAGACAACTCTGCTGTAAGAAATTTTTATTCATAAACATCCAAGGAATACCAAGTAAAGACAATACGTACATACATGAAGGAGTGCAGAAAAAGCTACCAACCGTGAATCAAATTAACTCTATAGTGTAACATTTAAGAAGAGGGAGCTATTGGAAAACCATAATAGTATTCTGCATTTCTGAATGCTTAACTACACTACATCAACCACGTACTTTTAGTAAGCATTTATTGAAATTTAAAGAGGTAAAACATGCTTCTTTCTCTGGTCTTCTCAATATTTGCTTTCTTCAGCTACTACTAATGTTCACAGAGTACTGGCAATCTAGTGACGTGACATTTTTTGTCTCAAACTTCTTAGAGTATAGAGCGGAACGACCCTCTCCTATTAAAAGGACAGGAAATAAAGCAAAACCACATCTTCCTGGCCATGAATCTGGTCCAAAAACACACTATCCAGAAGGAAAAAAGAAAAAATCATATGGATAATTGGTGTTAACCCTTCCTTACCTCCTCTTTTCAATAGTAGCTGATCATCTACCTACTACTGTCACCACACTGAGAAAATTCCATTAAGCTCTAAGAGGATCTTGGTCCTATGCAACTCAAAACCAGAAAGTTAACATGCATGTCAAAACACTCAGACATCTGTCTGATGAGGAAAGGTATGTGGGTATACAAGACTTCAGAAAATATTTCAGGGAAAAATTATAGTTCCCCAAAAGTAAAACTCAGTGTTGCAATACAGCATTTTTTTTTAATCACAGAGAAAAAATACAAATAAAAATATAAATACCTAGTCAGCTACCCCTTTTTCTTGAGAATGTACTCCAGTTCAAACACCCTTCATTTAAACGAATTAAAATATTGGATACATTCTCAGCTTCATGGAATCCAAGGGAGTAAAAGAAGGAAAAGTACAATAAGGAACCCAGTCAACCTTGTTAAAAGGCATACTGAACTGAGCCCTGTGGGTTAAGGAAAGCCAGATTAGACACTCTTCCTTTTTGCATACTGTAAAAGGATGAGACTTCTCAAGTTGTACAGTATTTTAAATACATGGCTATGATATCAAATTCAAGTTCAAAGTTCTGCATTGCTTCAGTTTCCTTAGATTACAAAAATATTTAGGAAATGCAGTTCTTTATTGCATTATTTCTAACATACACTCAGTAATGTGTTAAACAAAATTAGACTACTCAATATGTGAAGTTTTACAAAAAGTTTTTATTTTATGAATAGCTCACTGTGATATGAAACATCAACTACCACATATTCCACAAAATAAAGTTATCAGCTCAAACAATAGGATTCAACTGTACCTTTATTAAAAGATTTGTAAAGTGCTTAGCAATGGTTTATTTAAAAATGTCAGATTAGGAACAGAATATAATTTCAAATAAATGTTAATTAAGGTACATTTTGATGCTTCAGCAGGTTAAGATGACACTCAAAAGGGAAGAGGAAGTAGTTCAGCTTGCATGCAAGCTTATCTTCATTATTTCTACAGGATCTAACTTCAAAAACATCAGCTGTGTCAGATTTTTTTTTTTTTTTTTAATAACGTTCATCTGTCCACACCAACTGAATTAAGACCACCAAGTCATCTTACATATCATATCAAACAGTAGCCCAGCTTAACAGTTCAGAGCTTGGTTTAGACAGAGTATGTATCCATTCCCCAGAACACAGACGTTTTAGCCTACTTTTCAAAGTCATATAAGAATATTAAGACATTTATAAAGAAATCAAAGCTAAGATATTTAACACACTAGCTTCTACAGCACTTCTTTTAAGGGTCAACATTTTGTATAGCTAGTAAATCTGTTCTGAACAGTATAATCCATCATAGATTAAGTGAAACCTGTATATTTATCACTGTTTTCCTTAAAATGTTTCAAATATATAACAGTAAATTAAAAAATGATACATTATACTTGAGTGAGTATAGTAAAGGTCCTCCTCCATTTTGTGGGAAGAAATAAGGTACATCAAAAGACTTAAAAAGTTCTTATTACTCATTGTACTCAGAAATGACACATTTTAAAATGATACATGAAGCATATATATATATATTTTTTTTTTTTTTTTTTTTTAAGAAACAGCAGGATACTCAGAGTTGGGTCAGGAGATTACGTCTGCAAAACTAAATACTTCCACAAATGCAAAAGTCAGCTCACAGGATCTCAAGTTAATAAGCACACACAAAAAACCTAAGATTTGAAATTCCATTGTTCCATTTTTTTTTAGCCTCTGCTTTTCTTTAAAACCACCTGGAAAAAAAAGAAAGCATATTATCATCACTGCTTATACATATACAGTTTAGGCTGTAGTTAAAGTTCCTGAACAAAGATGTGTTACTCAAATCAAAAGCTCAGATAGCTGAACAATCTGGAGTGATCAAGGGTTAATGCCTAGGAAAACGGTTATGAATTGAGCAAAACCATACAGATACATGCCATATTATAAAATGTTTGACAAAATGAATGCTCATAACCAAGAATTTTCCAAAACAATGTTTTTCTAAATGATTGTCAAAAGTAGCAATAGCTCTGTCAAGCCCTTAGCTTGTTTTTTTAATATGTCTAGGCCTAAAGGGCTAAGAGCTTTAAGGAATCTGCTAAGATGTGCAATTGTACAGCTACTATGCTCAATTTTTGTTTGTAATGCCTTATTTTTCTTTATATCAAGAGTGCTCAGACCCTTGGAAGGACATTTTTTGGTTTGGAGTTTAAGTTGAAAAGTGAACTTCAAAGTCCAAGTGAGACCATTTAAGTGTTAACATTATTAAAATACAGGCAGTTTTTCCTTTCTTCTCATCTTAAAAAGAAGTAAATGGAACACAAAAATGTTCAAATAATGTTAAGATTGAAGTTAAAAAGAAATTACAAATGCATAAGATTCCAACTGTAACATTAACTTGGCTACCCTATATATCCCTGTATGTATTTCTGATACTTTCTATTACTATAGTAACAAACTAAATGTTTTACCAGGGGGGAAAAAAAGAAAAAAGAAAAAAAAGAAAACAAGAAAAAAAAGACCCAAGATAAACAGAAGCCACCAGACCCAAATATTCATTTTTATTATTCTATCAAATATATCTATATACGCTATATCAAAAGAAGTATCTGTTTGTTCCAGTAATATCCTCACAATGCTTAAAATGCATTTCACACTAAGCAGGAATGAATTTAAGGTGCAAATACCCAAACCTCTGTGAACTACTACTCCCTGCTTGTTCCATAAAGTTTCATTTTTGCTACTGCAGTCAAGATAACATACAGTTCATCACGTAAAGTTTTCTTGATACAACATCATCTAAACTAAAAATCCTCCAACTTTGGAACCTGCTCCTGTCTTGGTCTCCTGGAGCCTAGACTTCTCTTTCCCTATCCTAAATCCAAGACACTGAACAGCAACAAAAGAAGTCTTAGATTTGATAGTCGCAACTTTTGATAGGTAGATCCGAATTCATTCTACCTGTTCGAATTAGACACAAACTTGCATTGACCATGAAAGCAACAGGAAGCTATAGGACAGTCCTACAACACATTAATTCATGCTCAGTACCACACTGATCAGTCACATGGCCTTCACTCCATGAATGCTTGTTGGAAGACTACACAGTAGTCTTCCAACGTATCCCACATACTGAAATTATGGATTTAAGATACAGAAAAAAAGAATCAAGCAACAAGAGGTTATATTGAATGGGGCAGGGAGAGTTCATTTGATGTCTCGGCGACGGAGAATTACAACAATTATGAATCTAAGAATATCAGGTTGTTGCAGGTTTTGAAATTATACATAAAAACACAAACAATATCACAGAAAACTTTTGAACATCCTGTCTTAAAGCATTTTACATTAAGCAGAAAAGGAAAATATTAAAAATGCTTTATTACCTTTGCTGCAGCTATAGCATGCTCGGGTTTGATTATTCTACTTTTGTTCTCAGAAGCATTTGTCCTGGCTTCTTCTGCTAGTCGATGAAGAAACAGTAAAAAGTTTAAATGCACCTTTAAAAGAGAAAAAAAAAATCAAGGATTCAAACCACTCATACATATTTTGCTTAATTGAAATAAACATCATTTGTTAAAGCCTTGTTTTTGAGACAAATGACTTGCATATTAGGCTGCTTCCAGTTTCCTGAAATGTGTTCGTAGGAAAACAAAATACCACTCAGCTCAAGTCTTAATAAATACCCAAGACACATGTATTCCTGCAAGACTTTCATGAATATAGTTTAAATTTTGTACACTGAAATTGTATAAGTGCCTTAAATAGAAATGAGAATTGTGGATGACATCTGATCTAACAGAAATAATATCTGATTTACATTAGTAAGCATTTTGGAGTTTTGTTTTTATAATATGTATACAAATATCAAGCAGAGAACAAGTAGGACCTATTTGCTTACCAGTACTAATATAGTCAGCTTCCAGTGACTAAAATGGTCAGACTTTAATGAACAGTAAATTCATCCCTGCTTTATCACCAAGTGGGCCACAGACAAGTTCAACAGCTTTTGCCCTTTCCCAGTGCAAAGCAGCATCGACAAATTAATTTCTCCAGTACAAAAAGTTCTCAACTATCAGGACGTTCCATCCATTTTTTGCAAGCTCATCACTAAACTCTTCACATGAAAATAACAGTGTTCCAAATAGAACACTGCTCTGTTAATAATGAAGCAGCAGAAATTTAAGTCACCTAGAAACTGCTCCACCTTGTACTTGAATTGCCACTCAAAAGCATCCTTGTTTAATACGGAACTTACAATCCAAACCTCTAGCCTTCTTCTATAGTTCAACTTTAAAAGGGGTAATTTTGCCTCTTAAAACTTCAAACAAGTTATTTTATATTTGCCAGGGGTTTATTATATAAAGAGTATAAAATAGTCTTTCTACTAGGAGCTTAAAAATACTACTGAAATAAATAAAATAAATTTTGAACATATATGAATTAAGCGATATACTTACTCTGTCATTATATCTGACCTGCAAAGTCCAAAAAGTTTTAACATGGAAAGATACAATGCAGAATATATAGGAAATATTTTTGCAATAGGGTCGCAAGAAAAAGATTTGTTAATAGAATTTTTGTATTCATATGATAGGCGACTGAATTTTTTAATCTGCCGAACTACACAAAATAGTGCAATAGAAACATTTATGTAATATCTGGCATCATTTGGAAGCATCTACTTCACAAGAAGCAGACATTCTTGCAGACTTATTTAGCAAGAATATCAACATTATTTTTAACTTCTTCCTTAACTACTCATGCTGAAATTATCCAAAAACAACCAAGGAGTTACACTAAAACAGCTTTCAACTCAAATTACTAGACTTATCAACATGGAAATTAGATTTCTGGAACCAACCTGTGGGAGGGAAGAAAAGCTTTCCAGATTTTAAAGTCCTCTTTCTGAGATACCTGCAGGCAGATACCTTACAACTGCCTTTAAAAACTGCATAATCTCTCAGAACACTGCACTTTTACTCTTATTTTCAAAGCAAACGTAGCTTTCCATAAACTCATCTTGGTTTAAACAATACATCAGTACGTAAGTAAAATCAGAACATCCTACAATAGAACCCACATGTTAATAAATATTCCAAATTACCTGGGGCTTATAACATCTCTTTTTAAAGAAATTAAGAAACCCTAATGAAAGGCAGAATGCTGGAATACCACAAATGTGACAGTTACTGACAAGTACCTAAGTGATACCACACTTGTTTAAAGTCAGTGCTTTACCATATATTAGATTGTCTTCAGCACAAAACTTAAAAAAGTTTTGAATTACTTATGAAAACCACCTTGCACAACAGCATACTTATTTGGCAAAAAAGCAACATTTAATTTTTAATTTTTTGAAAACACACAAGAAACTGTCAACACTCTTGCAGAATGATTTCTGCATATCTGTTCAGCAGGACTCTTCACGTTATTTTGCTGTCATAACTTCATAACTTAAAAACAATTTATTAGACCAATATTTTGCCTATAGTCTACACCTATTACGTTCCCATAACAAAGACAAAAGTGGGCATTTGATACACCTTACACACTTTTGCAATGTAAATACAAACTTTTATTTTTAGCTTAAGAAAAGCAGCAGAGTTCTTGCTTTTCTTTTATAATATCAGGCTAGAACAAAGTTTGTGCAGCTTTTTATTCTCAGGTCATTCTGATGGGAAAAAATAAAATAAAATCCCTAAGCCTCAGTACTAAGATCTTTACTTCTCATTTCTGAAAATAGAAATAACTGAGTCTAAGAACACAGGAGAAACTCAGTAATACTCCTACCTGAAATCTCTTCAGCACTCTAGATATTATAACACTGCTTCAAAAAACAAAAACAAACAAACAAAAAACCCAGCTTGTTGAGAAAGTTTCATCAAATTTGTTAACAATACTTTCTGTTAACACTTAGAATGTCGGTCCTGAGAAAGCATCAAAGTTCAAAAACAGACTTGAGCAAAGCAAGGCAAAAGGGAGGAGGAAAAAAAAAAGACTACATTAAGACAGTTAACAAAAATGATTTCTTATGGCTAGTTTTCCAAATTTGTTTGTAGCTGACAACATAAGGACATAATGTGTTTATCAAGGAAAAAACAAAAACCAGAATAAGGGAAACAAACAAACAAAACAAAACAGTAATAGGATAATGTTGCAGCCAGATCTCCTCACCAGACTAAGTACTACAGTGGATTCAAAAATAAGCGTGGTTCACTCAGAAAAACAGCCTTCAAATTGAAAAAGCTGATTCTCATATTTTCCTGCAGAAGCCACAAGTAGCCTGCTCAGAATGTACGTGGTTTCATCTTGTTAAAACAGCTAGTACATATAGATTTATAAAGTATGCAATCCAATCACTCTTACAGGATTTGTAGGGAGTAAGACAGAAAGAAGTGTTAAAAATACTTACAGAATTTGTTACTTGTTGAGCTACAGGACCTAAATTGTGTTTTTGGGGGGGAGTTTTTTTTTATTTTTAAATCAGAAATCAACACAACTGGAGCTTTATTTATTCAAAGAAATAAACTATCTAAAAGCATGTTTGAAGAACATCACGTCCAATCATCACTCTTGAACATTCATTCCCCTTCAGACACAAGGTAAAATAAAAGATGCCAAGCCTCCTAATATTAAAGGCCATTCAATTTGACATCTTCCAAAGAGTTAAACAAAGCTTCCATGGCATTATTAAAATTTGTTCTCATCTCAACTGTGGTGCTGGCACGAGCATTTACATAACCATGTTTTAAGCCAGGTCAGACCGTTGTTCTTTATTAGCTTCAGTCAATTCAACTCAATGATTGCCTTTGCAGCCCACAGAACACTAGTGCCAAAACAAGGGAGAGATAGGAACCAATGGCCAAGATTTGAAGGGATGCCCCACCTACCCCTTTTCAGACAGCTGCACCATCTTGAAATTAAATTAACATGACCATGGAAACTCAGGCCAAGTGTTATTAATGACTGAAAAAAAAATCTATTAATGATTCTGCAAGAATGATTAGTTTAATACTTCATTGCATTAAGCGAGCTTTGGTGGTTTTGAGAGGTCCTTAGTCTATAAAATACTGCACAGATAGCATTAGTGGAGGAAATCATATTTTTATTAGATCAATTATTAGGAAAAATTAGGTACTGCTTACATGCAAGAGTAAATGCTGCCATGTAATTACCATAGCTATATTAATCTCATGATATGCGTATTTTGTTGTTATTTAGCGTATTTATATTGAGCTTCATATATTGAGATACCTACCTTTAAGATGCTGCTACATGCCTCTTTAACTTACATGAAACAGACTTAAAATTCAAGTCAGAAACCATGCAAGTGAACAGTATGCATTACTGTAGTGAGAATCATGTCCTCTTGTTTTCAAGTGTAAAACAGTCAATGAAGCTAGGTCAATTAAGTCACCCCCGAAAATATATATCCTTTTTCAGTATGTATCCTTTCCCCCCCCCCCCCCCAGTATGGCAGTATGACAAACCCTTCTTGTGCTATAAATCTCTTACTGCAGGTCAGAAGAAATGCAACTTTGTTGACCTTAGTTTCCTAAAACTTGTGCCATAGGACTCTGTTATCCTTACGTGTTTATGCCACGTGATTTTAACTTATTGAGAGAAACCCAGCACTACAATCCCTTCTTTTGATTAGCAACAAAACTTTTCACTGTTTAGTTGAACTCAGGTAGACTTCCAGAGAAACATGATGATTTAAGATGCCTTAACAGCTAAGCAACTCACTAATCACAGTTCAGTTGACTGATACCTGTACTCTCTAAGCTCTATATAGACAGCAACATTTAGCTGCTTAGTCCAAATTCCCGTATCTCAGGGTGCCTACATTCAAACTCCTTGAACAGCAGTGTGTAACACAAGACTTATGAACAAGTCTGAATCCTCAGACTCACTGTCAGAAGGAAAGCTACAAGGCAGTAGCCATAAAGGACACAGAAAGCTGCAGTAACTACTTATAAATAGTATTTTATCAGACTAACCAATTGCCTCCAAAACTTTGCCTTCCCCCTGCCTATAGGTCACTGCAGAAGTAGTCACTTGACCCCACATCACTCCCATCTCCCACCACCTCCGCCCTGCTTCAGCACAGGGAACTCGCCGGTGCATTTCTTTCCAGGCATAAAGCACGTAGGAACTACCTTTCCCATATAGCCCGAGGCAACGGGACTCGAATCCGGCCGCAGGCCATGACTATCCGCAGTTGCCCGTCACGGCTAAAAGCACAGCTGCACCTGGCCCTGCGCTCCAACCCCAACCCCGCAGGGGCCTCTTTACGGAGCTGCAGAATTCAGCTAATGCTCACCGCCCTCCCGAGCAACTGGGAACTCGGCCGGCTGCTTGGAGCAGGCGCTCCCCCCAGCTCGAGGCCCGCACGACGCAGTCCCCGGGCGCCGGCGCGGAGGGGTGGAGCGGCCCGCCCGCCCGCACACTGCCACTCCGCACCCGCCCCTCTCCTCACCAGCAGGTCGGCGTTAGCCGCCAGGCGTAACTGAGGCTTGTGCTTCTTTATTATTTTCCGCAAAGTGCTACGGGGCGCCGTGCGCTTCATCTTCCTCCTCCTCCCGCTGTGGCCGTTGCTGCCGAGAAGGGCCCCAACGGCTCGCGACCGTTCGAATCCGCCGCCCTGGCGCAGGCGCGCCCCGCCGTGACGCACTTCCCAACGGCCGGGCGGCGGCACCGCCCCGCCCCGCCGCGCGGGGCCGCCGGGCTGCGGCGCGCTGAGGCGCGCTGAGGCGGCGGCAGCGGGCTGCCACTGTTCTCCTCTGCCCTGGGCAGAGCAGGGGTGTCACTGGCATTGAAGGGGAGCGGAAGCGTTTCCCTGGAAGCGCATAAAGTAACTAAAGGGGAACCGTAAGGCGTCTCTGCACTTAACAGCCGAGGCGAGCTGCTGTGGAGGGAGCTGAGAGGGAAAAGCCCCCAAAAGCAAACGTTTCTCGGTGGAAATCCAGAGGCCCGTCACAGGGCTTGTATTAGAAACCCCAGTCGGGTAGGAAGAGCTCCTAGAGCTGGTGCCAGCTTCATAAAAATAACAGACCTCAGAGGGCTGATGTGGCAGGCTGTTTTCCCTCACAAGCAACTACATGTCAAACCATTTCCCTTTCATTAAACTGAAGCTGTATTTATTTTAGCACTGGCTTTCATAACATAAAGTTACCAAGAATCTCCACCCGGATTTTTTAACTAACTAGGGAAAAATGAACGTGTCAGTCTCCTGACTGCCTTTGCCTGGGCTCCGAACCCAGCATGTAGGGAAGATCCGTGACAGCGACTGCCAGGCGCAGAGACATCCCAAAACGCTCCACTGCTCCGATAGGTCGCCTCCCTGTGCCACCTAAACAAGCTGCAGGCCCTGACCTGTGAGTTTTAAATTGATGACAATCTCACAGCCGTGAGGGAATCTGTTTGCTGTAGAAGTCAAGGGACTTATACAACAAACCTGTTTTCTCCTCCTTTCCTTGGGTGACCCTGCTGGGAGATGTGACACCAGATGGCCTAGTCCATGTCTAGACTGCAGGACCAGGACACTAATTAGCACCATAAACCTATACTAAAACAACCTTCAGGTGATAGTTACATCCTGAACATAAAGCCAGAGGAATGAAGGAGAGCGGTAGTAGAAATGTGGCTCTGATTTAATCGTAGACAAAGACACACACTCCTTCTGAGATCAACTGCCATTTTAAGGTGTCATCCCTTCTCCTGTGTGATCTCCTGCACTTCCATTTTGGCTGACTGATGCCGCTGACTGAAATACAGGTTTCCCCACAGTGGGGCCTCTGTAGCTTGGCATTCTCAGTGTATTTGGACTGTGTGTACTTAGTTGGAGAAAGGGTCAGGATATCATACTGAGGTATGGAGTTTTTCAGAATATTTATTACTTTTTTTGTTTTCTTTGGCATATGGGATGTTTGTAAATTTAAATGTTAAGTCCATAAGATAAATATATTATCTTTATTTTAATACATTCAGTATTTATCAGTTAAAGGTACATATTTCCAATTAAGCACCCAGATATGAATCAGTTTTATTAAAATGTGTTATTACACCCATATGATTTGGTATTTTACTTAATTTTGCAATACGCACAAAATGTGGTCCAAATAGAAGTATGATATCTGACAGCATGGGGGGAATTTAAGATTTGCCAATTTTTCATACACTGTCGTGTATTTGAAAATCAGGCTTTGTTCTTTCAGCTTTGACTGTCATTTGCCATTAATCATCAACAACGATGCAGATACTAAAAATCAAGGTCTAACTTTTTTTTTTCTGTTAATGGATAAGCATACTAAAACATAGCTTTCTTTTCTGCAGTTTAACTGTAATAATCATAGTTACTGGCTCCACAGCAGTGACAGAAGTAAATATTTGTTTTCTGAACATAAATATGACTCAGGAGCTGCATAGGGTCCCATTTTGTCATAGTTGTAATCACACGCAGAAACTTGCTGTCGGATCAACATAATTCAGTATGTCAACAAGTTCAAATCTACATCTGGGATAAATCAGTAGTTCCACTGGACCTTGCCTCAGCTGAGAACTGGGCCTTACAGCCTCATACAGTGTGTAGGAAACTGGTATGGACAATCATTTTACAAACCTTATCTATTGCAAGAGCACTTCCCCTGTAGGTATGGAACTATTAAAATATATCCTGCAAATTTGAAACTGTGCAGTGACCAGCATAAAATGATAAATACTTTAGTCATGTGCTTGCTACATGGACAGTTTCAATTTAAGTAATAAAATTTATTCTTAAGTCTAATATTGTTAGACTTCTGATAATTTTATGTTTTTAATTGATTTTTTTTTGTTATAGAACATAGAAACACTGGCTCAAACCTGTTAATGTATCAGGTTTTCTTTTTCCTTATGTGCAGAAAAATCTATCACAGATTAATTACTGTAAGCACTTGAGAACAAAGAAGTAAGAGGTAAAAATGTTAAATTTTAAGTTCTAATCTAGTGAGCAGACATAAATTTCAATTCAATAGCTAAAATTTCTCCTTTGTTATATATCTTTAATTCTATCTGTCAGTAAATGTTTCTATAAATATATTTTGAGTAATTTTATATTAATTCTAGGAATATTATAGAACAGTAAAAACTACATTGCTGTACATTTATGCATTGCAATAGACAAAAATATTTAATAAATTAAGGCTTAATTTATTAAATGATTAAACCATGAAAATTGCAACTGTTTATTTTTTTTTCTTTTTAAAAACAGATTAATGATTACAATACGGCGAATTGTATAACTGCAAGCTCACATTATGTTTTGATCTTGAGCATATGCCATTAAGTTTTCCTTTCCTAGCTTTCTGATAGAATCTATTTTATGTAATGCTATTATAAAGTACAGTTTAAACAGCTAAGACAATCATGCAAAATATATTTGCAATGAATTCTGAAAAAGTTGAAATTGTTAATTCTGTCACGCTCCTGAAACTTTATAGAAAAGAGGTAATTTCTATGCAATATAGGGACATTCTCATGTTTTGCCTGTTCAAAAATTGCAGCAATTTTGCATCCATTTTTTACTAGCAGTTACATTATTTTCAAATAGTATTTCTAGGATTTAAGGGGTTTCTCTTTTTAGCAATTTCAGTTTATGAAATGAATTAATATATGCTTAAAAACTGCATGTGTTTTGTGGCTTCAGCTGCAGCACAACATTTTCCAGTCTTTTCCCCCTTTTACAGCAAAGCTGTGTTTTAGAAGTACAGTCTAGCTCTGATACAGACGATGAGTTCTAGGAAAATTCAGCAATTTAGATGTCACCATCCAGGTCTGCCTTCTTAAAGGAAATAAATAATTTTGCAATGTTTTTTGAATAAAGGCAATTTCAGCGATATAATTTTGTCACTTTTGGTTCCTGATTATGTGGGTTTTTTGAAAACAGCTCAATATGATTTAGTGACTAAACGGAGGCCTAGCTTGGGCCATCACTACTGAACTGCAAACGACTAAATGTTTTGTTCTCTATTTCTGTAAGGAAATAGATGATTTTAAAGACTAATTATACCCCCTCCTCTAATTAATATAAATTGAAGTACACATAATATTTGGAAATTGAATTTCAAAACAATGTTTCCTTTATGATTAGAAACTTTTATAAGCCCACTTCAAATTGGTTCTGCCAACCTGCTTTTTATAACTATTAGTTATTTTGTTTTAGGATTTTTGACATTATCTTCAGCCAGACTCTTCATCAGCTCTTCATCAATTCATTGTTTTAGGGTCAGCCTTCCCAAAGAAAGTTGAAGAATTTCATTTTAAATATGTGATATTTTTAAATTAATGTGGTTACACACATTTTATAGATTCTTGCTAAGCCAAAGGTCCCTCAGTTTTTCTGTGGTCAGATAGTAACTGTTAAATATTTTCTGGTGCTAATCCAGTTTCAGTAGTTGATGAAAGACTTTGAAACATATCCTGAACATGAATGCCAAAGCCTAAAATCTTTTGATGTTTTCTTCAGTGATGAAAAGATATCCCTAGAACAGAGCATAACAATTCAGCAAAAGTAAACTCTTCTATAATGTAGTTGATAGGCTTGATCTTAAGGGTTGGAGGTATGCAGGCTGACTCTCCTGTTACATCTGCATATTATTTCTACGTTATATAGATGATAATTCAGATGCAGTTGAAACTTTAGGTGGAGACACAGAAAAATAAGAGAAAATACAAAGGAGAAAATTACACATTTTCCTCCCTTCCATGGAACTTAAAGCAGATCTCCTGCTTCAAAAAGGATGTGGAAGAACGTGGAAATGGCTATTTTGACAAGAAACTTTTCTCCTGCGGCTGCCACTATTGATAAAATGACAATAATTTGATAGTAGTAGTAAATTTTAGAAGTTCAGAGATGTGTTTGGTATTCATCTCTTAGTTTCATGAAGAAAAGAAGTAAGTCTGTAGGATCAGATATTTAAAAGTGACTTTTTATTCTGCCATATTTCTGTATGATTTCAGGCCCAGGGTTAAAGAGTGGAAAATAAGAAAGGCAAAACTCCTGAAAGTTATATTTGAAATTCACATTAACTCATAGTTTTAGGTTTACAATTTGAGTTTCAATTTTACAGGCTATTCCATGCAGCAGATCTCTTAAGCCTGTATAAGGCTGCCGAAAGGCAGTTGACTCCTGCACAGGCCAGGGACCATATGCCTGTTGTAATTTTTAGGATTGCATTCATAAAAAAGTAAAGGTGTACATACAAATCTCAACTCAGTAGTCGCTGTTACCTTCAGAGATCTTTAGCATGCATTTGACTTGCTATCAACAAAATGTGTATCACTTTCACTATTCGTGAAATAACTTAATGCAGGATCACATTGGTATATATGTCCAATACTTTACTTGCATGTACTTCCATAAGAGACAGCTATCTATTTTAGATGTTTGCAATGGAATCTCTAAAGATGAATAAACAATACTGAAACCAATCATTTGGGTATTCAAAAATCATTTGGTCATTTGGGTATTGACTGTGTTCATGTTGCTTTTGTGAGGACCGTTTTAGATTTTATGAAAATTAAATTCTGCTTCCATATCTACTCAGGCAGACCCACCTACTTTTTGTCAGACACATTTGCTCCACCAAATTCCAGAATGAGAATTTTTTTCATCATTAGATTTTCTATTTTCTAGTGCTATGTACAAGCCAAAAGAAACTCCAGGAAGCTCTAGGAATAATTTAACTAGTGCAGATGTGCCCAGAAAAAGACCACTTTATCTGAGAAATTTTCACAAATCTAAGCAACATTCTGAACAATGTCTATTATCTCCCTTCCACAAAATCTGCTTCATGCACATATATTATAACAAGACAAAGAAGGAGAGTGCAAAACCCAATGATGCATACTGGGATCTTACTTTACTGAAAACCTATATAATTATCATAACTAGTAATAGACATCAACAGAGAACTCAAAGATTAATACATGAACACACACACACACACACACACACACACACACACACACATATATATATATAAAACTATCAACTTTTTAATAATATTTATTAGGAAGGGTAGATCAAAAGTAAGTGTTGACCACAACATGGCCTGAATTTAATGTTTTTTCTTTATTTGTTTTCCATAGAAAGATTAGAAACGTCTTTCAACCTCACTCCAAGAGACATCAGCTTTCACAAACTTTTACAAGGACCATGTTTTTCACTGTTGGCTCTTTCAGAGTCAGAAAGAAACTCCTTGAAGTCCTGAGATACAAAAGGCTGATTTGTAACAGCATTTTCCTCCTTCTTTGTTCATTTTCTTCAGGTAATGTCTCCTCTCAGATGTAAAGGATGCTACATGCTACTTGAATATACAGAGTGACAGAATGGTTATCCATGCTACTACCTTCCACCATTTTTCTGGACATGACTGCAGAGGAAAATAGGTGATCCAAATTTGAGGTATCAACACCTGCACCAAAAAATTGCCTCTTGCTAGTGTTTCTGATTGCAGTTAATCCTCCACTCCCCTAAAATACTGCAGGAACAGGTCTGGGGGCACCGTAATGAAAAATATTTGCTTCCTGCTTGGTACTGCATACATGTCTTGTGAGAGCACTAGCACAAGAGACATGCATACATATTTGTCAACATTAAAACCTGTTAGACAGCTGGTCATATGTATATCTCAGACCAAAAACATTAATATGGTTTAATCTTTTTTTTAAATATACTATCAATGACACCAGTGGCAAGCCTGCCTGCCATCTGATTTGCCTTGATGTCCCTGATTGTGGATTAAAGCACACTAAATTTAAAGAGGTCCAATAAAGTGACAGTTACATTTCAAATGAGGTTTTGAGGGCAAATTGATTGCTGATAACTTAAATCCCCCTATATGTGACAAAAGCTAAGCCACATTATGCTTACACATGAACATGGTGGAATAAAGAAGAGTATCAGCTGTGTTGGAGCAAGACTTTGGGTATTAATTTTCAGATGTATACAGTATGTCTATAATGAAAGAGAAGTGGTCTTTTGTGCCCAAAGCAGGCATGTATTCTGCAGTCAATGAGAGAGTGGAGGCCAAACATGTATTTTTTGTTTATCTTTTACCATCATAACAAATCAGGGAGTTAAAAAAGAACATTTCAGATAAAATGTGAATCAGTTCAAAATAATCTGTAATTTGAATTCATGTTTTCCATGCAGATTTTCATAAGTGAGGAAATTGTTAACTGCTGAAAAGAATACACAGTCACCTGAGGATGATGTAATGTAATTTATGCAGAACAGTTTATCCCAACAAGTTACTTAATCAATGATCCATCTTCTTTAGCAAGAAGAATTTAAACTCATTGGGCTTCAAAATTATTTTAAGAAGAAAATAATGATCTAATATGAGTTATCGAGAGTGAGATGGATAGAGTCCAACTGTTCTGTGGAAAAATTCTGTATGAAAATTTTAGTGTCAGTTTTGTCAAGAATAAACACTCTCTGGAGAATGACAGAATTATTCCATAGTTTCTTTCACTGCAGAAACATTCCTTTTCAGTGCACAGGAATCTTCCTTAGTATGACTTTATGCTACGTTTTCTTCCTGAATTTGCAAACAAATTAAATTTAAACAAAACCTTGTTTAAACAACAACAATAAAAAATATGAAAACTTCTGAAACTATTTCAGAGTGTTTTTGAGAATCAGTTGCTTCCTGAAGGTATTTAAATGGAAGAAAATACATCTTTGTAAAAGTCCCTGCTGCTATAGAAGAGAAAGGAAAAAGTACTTCACTGAAGAATATGGTAAAGTATAAGAATTACTACACCTTTTTTCCCACCTAGTTAACTGCAAGTTTTATTCTTAGGAGAAATGTAGGTTTTTAATAAAATCTTGCTGTGCAGCATATAGAAAGGGGCTTCAAACATTAATTACCCCTGACCTAAAAATTCTTTTATCAACCTAGAATCATTTTACCTTATAGAGATGATAATGTTTGTGGTTTCAAATGTGATTAAATAGAACTGCTGGTTTACAAAGGGAAAGATACTGTATACACACCACTAAGTATTGCTTAAATAAATACAACTTCGACCACAATTTTGTAAATAAACAACAGCTGATAAAATCTTTTTTTTTTTCCTAGAGAAGAAGCGTGCTTTCTTCAAACAGTGCTTGACATAAAAAATAAAATAGTGAGGGTATAATGCTTCAGGTTAATAAAACTAAGAGATAGCAGCTGTAGCGGTGGTCTCACAGAGGCAAGATACTGCACCCTGCTGTAAGAATTTGCTTTGGAGACTTTGTATAAGAATGACCATATTCTCTGTTGAGAAGAGAAGCCATATTGAGTTTTCTTCATCTACTCAAGAACTGCTACATGAGCATATTGTTATAACAGAAATGTATGCTGTAGTACAATAACTAATAGAACTGGCTTAACTAATGGAAGTCTCATATTGTTTCTCTACAGAAAAATTATTCTACTTAACTAAATTTAGGTATTATAACTTAGCTTCAAAAAAGCTAAGAAAAAAGGTCTATTTTAAGCTGAAAGTCATACCTCTTGCATCATTACAAATACAACTGTAACAAACTAACCAGATAAAACACAGAGTGCATCATAACACAAATGTAGAGTTTGTCAGAACAATGTAAAGTTACACACTTGGAAAGCAAAAGTCAACTATAAGATCTAACGCTCATCTCTATCCTAGGTGTTGTAGATACGCATTTTGCATTTAAGCTACCTAACCTGAAAAAGCCGTGGAAAAGTCTATGTTTGATTTTTCAATAAACAATAATCTTTTTGATAATGAATAACATTGATGTTATTCCTTAAACAAATATCTTCACCTGGGTCTGGGCTGTGGCACCTTGTGATGCTCCACCTCCCAGATGTACTATGGAACAGCGCCCTTCGATCCTGTGGAGCAGGTGGCCTTAAACTATGATTAATTACCATTCTGGTTAATGGTACTTTTGCCTTATACAAAGTAGTTACTGGAAGCTGCCATTAAGCAATCAGGGAAAAAGATAAAATTACTATTCAGAGTCAGCTTTCTGCCTTAAAATGTGGCAGGAGTGTAGTCCTTCAATTTTTATTAATGGCAATACAACAATATTGAATACAGCCCTGCTTTGAACAGTGAATAAATATGTTTTACATCAGGGTCTTTTTGTTTCTTTCTTTCTTTTCCAGAATGTTTTTCAAACTGATCTGAAGACATTTTCCGTTTTGAAAGATATGTTTGCATCTCTCTAGCATCCTTCTCACTTTTATCTGATGATGCAATGATATGACTGGGTTTGTATCTTTATTCTGGAAAAGAGCCATCAGGAGAAAGAGAAAAAAAAAAGCTTGTACAAGAATATGGGAAGCTAGGCCTAGACGCTGTTGTTTCAGAGGTTTCTAATGTAAATGGGATTCAACTGAAGACTATATTCATTGGTATGCTCGGCTGTTTTGCACTGCTTTAAGTAAGCAAAACAACTCTAAGCCTAGCCTAGCTCTCTATTTAAGCTTAATTTATGGCATCTTTGCAATACCAGTATGTAATAAAGCAGCTGGAGACAATCAGTGATTCTGATCCTAGCAATCCCTTTTTAGGGCTTTATCTGGCATTCATTGGTCAAGCAAAACTTTGCCAGTTTACCTGATTAAGATTTAATTTAAAGGCCACTGAAAGGCCTCTGAAGATTAAACAAAATTATACCATAGAACACATGTTCATAAATTCATACACTTTAAATATCTCTTTGTAACATGATATTTTGAGCAGATTAATCCAGTTTGGGTGCCTAGTAAACTCAGAACTCTTACTGATCTCAGTCATTATCAAGATTATACCCTAACTAATTTTCTCTATTGCATTTTTAAAAAGGAAGTAAACTGATTTTTATTTCCAAAATAATAATTAGTCTGCCACAATTCTTACACTTGTGTGAATGACAAAATTCCATTCATCCTTAGTTAAAAGGGCTTTATCCAATGCCCTGAAATATCTATGATGTTTAAAAATAGAAGTCACAAACATTAGTATCTTGATGTACAGTTCATAACCTTATTGCTTTCCTTAATGATTCTCAGCACAAAGACAATTAGAAATACTAACTTTTCTATGCCTCTATTCCTTATTTATGAATCAGCTGCTTTTAGTAGACCTAAAGAGCAGAAATAGCTTGTTCACTCAGAATAAGACTCTTTTTTTTTTGATCTCATAATCTACACTAATAAATATAATGTTATGCCTAATTTCAGATCCTAAGAGCAAGAGGCATCCTGCAGCTCAGGTACCTGTGGCTAAACTCTCTTCTCCCTCAAAATAGGGTGATTTAATCAGTCCTAACTATTGGGAACAAACCCAGCCATGTCCCATCCTCTGAACCATGTCCAGGAGTTGACTCGAAGAGTGCTTGTTGGTTCAGGCCAGAGCTGTGCCTGGAAGTCTGATACTATAAAAAGAGTAGTTACTCCTATTACATGCCAGTCTCTGGGTCTATGCCACCTTCTGTTTAGTACACTATACCTGTAGCCACAAAGTAATATAATGATGGTTACGTGGAAACAGAACATTTTTTCAGTAGGGGCTGAAAGTCAATATACTAAAAAAGAAGTTAGTCAGAACTAAACAGACATTTAGCCAGACTCAGCAAGGAGGCTGGTCCTTGTTCTCAGAACTGTTTCTGACTTTTATGTTTCAGCTAGCCAGGACGACAATCCAGAACGTGGCTCGCTTTTGTGCTTGGGGACTACCCTTATCACTGACCTACAAGATCAGCTTCTTGTGCTTTTTTTTTTTTCTTTCCCCTCATCCTGAATCTTGCAGTCTGCTATAGTGACAGTACTTCAGGAGAAGAATGGGAAGTAGGTTTCTCTGTATCCCAAACAGGCTGGTGGCTAGGGCTTACTTTGAGGAGATGGAGAATGCAGTCTTCAGCCCCCCCAGTTTAAGGAGGGACTGGCCCATAAGAATGTTTCTCCCTGAGCAAATGCACTCACCACAAAGGTATAGGAGGAGATAGGCAGTACCAGTTGAGAAACGGAGATACAATCTGGTCTGCACTGCTACTGCACTGCACCTCAGCCATTATAAACAATTGTATTCCATGATTTTGTCTTGATTTAGTTCAGACAGTGTCAACTGTGGAATTGTTTTTGATTTTTAACAGAAATTACAGTTATGCTACATGACACTGAGGGAGGTGATTGATGTCAGGAAGACAAGCACAGGAGAAGAAACTTATTAAATCTCCCAAAAACCAGTTTCATTTTGAAATTGGATGTTGCCTTACTCTCGTGGAAAACAACAGTGCAATATTACAGCAGCAATCAAACAGCAACAAAATTATACCTGCAAGAAAGTCATTACAGGTCTGAGTATAAATTCTTGAGAAGATGTGTTGTACATATTTGGATATACATGCAAAAGATCTGAATTCTCTTTACAACAGTGTTTGAATCCAGAACTTTGAAACAGATTTTATTTCTGTGGAGACACTGTTCCATACATACATAAAACTGAATTTAGCAGTGAAGCTGGAACTTTCTCATTCTGGGCCTGTGAATACTTACTCACAACAAAGTACAAGACTGATTTTGGAAGTTCTCTTTCTGAAAAGATTTGATTATAGTGTTCCAGTTCTAGCACTTCTGTGATATACTGAAGTCTGCAATGAGTGTGCTGTATTTCCCATAGAAAAAAAAATCAACTTGAACCTGTAGTGAATTTGAATCACTATACACATACCTAAATAATTAATGTAGCTTTATACACTGTTGCCTTTATTATAGCATATCACAAATCAGTGATCTGTGCACTAGTATCACAAATACTGTTCTTCCAGCATCAGTCCTGATGTCTGTTACCTTCTTAGGTCAACAAATCTACATATAGATGCCTGAACAGAAAAACCTCTCTTCAGGGCACTTCCCTACAGCTCTAAACAGATAGAACTGAGAGATTCTTTTCCAACTGTAAATACATTTTTAATACTTTAATATGTTTTTTAACACTTGAAAAGCAAATCTATCATGTGATCTCAAAAGTTGGGTGATATAATCTCTGCCTGGCTAGCTATAGATTTGTGTAGAATTGTAATTTAAAAGATAATGAGTTACTGAAAAAAATTAGTGAAGTTCTTACCCCATAAGAAACAAAAGGTGACAAAAGTCAATGAGGACAGTGAGGGTATTTTGCTGATATTGCTAACTTTTCCCTGTGGTAATTAACTCTTCCTCTCAGTAGGAAATACATTAATAGCTTTTCTCCAGTAGTTGTTAATCACTTGCAGTAGTTTTTTAAATATTATTATATATTTTATATATTTTATTTATTTTTTTATATATTATTATATATTTTATATATTATTATATATTTTATATATTTTTATATATTTGTATTTTCCCTTACATGTGAACAGTCCAAACTACTGACTTAGGACATAAAGAGCCCGTAATATTTAATCTGCCTTCTCAGAGACCTGGGCTTTCTCAAGTGATAGGGTTCTATGGAACAACATGCTCAGAAGTTAGTGATGTATCTTAAATGCAATTCACATTCTTATCTTGCATTTCGTGTTAATAAAGTTTGTGTTTGAAATACAACCAATCTTTCATCTTGTTCAACTTAAATAACAGCTACATCATGCAAAATAATCAGAATATTTTCTGAAATCTATAGCATCAGTTAGAAACTCAGCATCTATTATGTTTATTAAACCAATATTTTCACTATGTAATATGTTAAATAAATACAGCCTGAGATTTACAAGGTGTCTCCTCCGATTGACTGCTAAATGAAGCACAACAAAAATGCTAAAATGAAGGAATCCTTGAAAGCTTCATCAGTGATGATACACTTACTCCAGAGATCAGTAAAATATTTGGCAAGGAAAGTATGAACTGAGCACATCAGTGCTCATTCACATATCGAAGCCAAAATTGAAAACATAATTCAGTGGACTGCAAGCACAAGAGTGCTGGAAAGGCATTATGTGTGCTACAAAACTCCGCCCTCTCCATTTGCTTTCATATACAGCCCAACTACACATCTGTAAAATAATGTACCTGAATGCAACTCGGGAATGTGTGTGTCTTTTCCTATGAGCAGACACACCCCAATATCAATGCATGGACATATTGTACAACCAGAAGAACAATTGCAGCTATTAAGAAAAAGCATGTCATTTTTTCCCCCAGGTTATCTAAAAGCTTTTGCAGTGTGAAAGTGTGACTTACAATGTTGGCCATATTGAATTTTGCAAACTAAAGACAATGTCAATTTAATGATGGAATTTAAGGTCTCTGAAGGCTTAACTTCATGACATATATTAAAAGTCAAAAAATAGATGATTAGCTCAAAATCAGAATGTGTGGAATTCTGTAAATATTAGTCACTGTCTGTGACTTGGGTGCTCATCCATTGAGCATAAGCAGGGTAGGGAGCTGAACAATGTACTAATCCAATGTAATACCTGCCCATGTGAGAAAATAAATGATCAAAATGAGAGATGAAATCAGTTTAGATTTAGAGGATCCCTGAAGTCCCATGTCCAATGAGACAACTACTAACTACTTGGAATTCATACAGTAATGCCTAATGTGCCCAGGCAAATGTTTAAAAATTATGTAGCTGTGTGCTAAAGCGAATTCTCCTTGGGCTTACTGCAGGCCCAGCTTTCCTATAGTCAATAGGCAACATGAGAAGTTTCTGGAACTCATGTTTTGTAGTCCTCCTGTCTCATGTGAAGCTGACAGTTACTAATTGCAACGTTTCTGCTCCTTGAACCTGGCTTTCCATGAACTGTCTTGAGAAATACAATGTTCCCTTCAGGCCTTCAAGCCCTTCTGAACCCTAGCCTCACATATCCCATATGCTGTCTGGGATTCAACGTAGCTCTTTCATTCAGGATAACAACAGCTTCAATTAAGAATGCCAAGAGAAAGCTTCTTGCATCTGTTGAAAACTCACAGCATTTTCTCTGTTTTGACAGAATGCTATGGAAGGACATATGGACATACTCGTCCTATTTCCACAAGCTATATCCCTGACATCACCTCTGCCCCAGCTTTATTTCTGACAGAAAACTCCTTCTCAGAGAGTGATGCAAGAGTGAACAACAAAGGCATGTTAGGACTGTCAAATGAGCATCACTACACTGCACTGTCAAAATTTCTATCTAGTCTGAGCAGTGCATAATTTGGCTGTGAGCAGGTGGAGAAGAGGAAAAGGGAGAAATTTCCTAGCCCTCAAGCCAATAATAATACTTGATGTTCCTTCATCTCCTCCCTAACTGCAGCTTCAGCTCACAGCAATTTGCACAACCATCAAGACCCAGAGTACATCAATAATGTCTTTTTTGATGACCGTTGGGTAAGCCAGAGTGTATATCCTGCCATGATGCATAATGGCCTGGGAAGTGTTTTCCTCTATGGAAAGAGAAATCAGGCACACTAATCCATTGATTTTTCACAGTAGTGGTGTGAAAAATTGCATCTTGATTCTGGCAAGACACTAAAGAAAATTTGTGTTTACACAGAAAGCTTTCTGCACATACATTGTGAATTACTTCCGGGAGAAGAGAGAGTGATATGGGACAAGGCACATGAGTTGCCAGGGGTGAGACCTTATTTATAGCTTGTATCATATATATGTTATTGGGGGGAGGAGAGGGACTGAGAGAAAGACTGTGATGTTATAGCTTCTTAGCTGAAAAACGTCTTGCACTATATAGCTGGGACAACACCCCACAGGCAGGGTGCTGCACATCTTCACAGTCTCTGAGACATGAGCAAGATGAGCTTGGCATTCATTGCATTTGACAGTTTTTTCTTGATGTATGTGAGGCACTGCCTGAGCCCAGCAGGTCACCTCAGTGCTCCTCTTGTTTGTGATCTAGTTTCCTGACTGTTGCAGAAAGGTCTTCTTGTTTATGTTGGTGGTGAGACTAATGATCTGCTCTTAGATGAACATCTGAGCAACCTGGAAATTGCCTTGGGCTCTTCATCTCTGGACGCAGCGCAATGGATATAGAATGTCTGAAACTGTCTTTCTCAGTGGTGTGAGCCTTTCAGCAAGTGTGGAGGCAGAAGCATGGAGAATGAACAAGGAACACATCATGAACTGGGGCTGAAGAGTCTTAGGGGATCGCACAGGCCTTAGGGTCATCTCTATGCAGGTTGAAGCATCACAGTGCTACCATACATCTTGACGTATGAAGGACGTATGAAGTATGTCCTCTTTCCCACTTTGTAAATACCATCTGGATATGGCTTGCTAAAGTATGCTGGGCCCACTGAAGATCACGGAGGTGTTTTACAGCTGCAGCATACAAGCAAGCCTCTCTGGGGAAAGTCAAGAAGGTGATGTGTGGCCAAAGAGTAAAAGAGTAGCTTCTTCCTGAACTCAGCCCTACCAAGTACCAGCGCATTACCTGCCTCACTGGCATAACACAGTTTGCATCATACTTCATCTTCTGTTCCGTGCCTATGACCAGCAGGCATGGGAGCATATGCAGAAGTTAGAGAAAGGACATTGGAAAAAGACTGAGGTGAATTCCTTTAGACACTCACATACACAGAGTCTACTTATTTTATGAAGTTGAGGGGGATAAATTCAGATCTAAGTTTATATTAAAAAAAGTCAAGAACAAAAAAAATGGTCCTTAATTCCTTCCGAGATAAGCAAAATCTAAGGTACTGCAACATTTTCTTTTTAAATCTAGTCCTCTTTTTTTACCTTCCACATATGTTGATAGCTCTAGCAATACTTACCATTTATCAGACCTTTACAAACAAATATCTAGACACCACAAAACCACAGTAAAGTTGGTACAGAAGTCACGATCCCATTTTGCAGACAAGGTAGCTGACCCTAAGATGTTAAGACCAAACTGTAAAACACATTAGCCTAAATCTGAACACCTGCAGACATATTTAATAACAAACTGGTGAAGTAAGCACTCTCAGAGCTGAAAACATCAAAGTACTTCTTAAGGTCTTTGGAGATAGATACCTAAGTCTGAAAACACTGTTAAAGCTCATATTTAGTTTCCAATTCTTTAAAACATGCATGATAATATTTATTTCTTTTCATGTGTTTACAGGCACTTCATATCTGTTAAATTTTTAGAGTTTTGCCTGTGAGACAGAGCTACCTTTTTCAGTAATTTCACCTTTTACTCCTTCTAGAAGAGAAGTTATTTCTGGGCTAACAAATTTCCAGACCATTTAATAATGCATGAATTTTCCTTTTATGAAGCTAGATAGTTTTTCCATCACTTGTACTTCAGTGTTTCTGAAACCAGGTGTTAATTTTCAGGGGGATAGGAGGTTTCCAGGCAGCTGCCAGGACTAATATAGCAGCCAGCAGTAAATGCTGAATAAGCTTAGGTACAAAATGTATACCATCTGGTTTCAGGAGTCCCCAGCCAAAAAATGTGAGGCCACTTCTCTTCATGTCCAGAAATATTCCTGTTTGTTGGGAATTGTGAAATGGATCTTACCTTTGCACTATCTTTTACTTCACAACTCAGAGGAGGATTTTAACAATAGTCTTAGGAAAACATTGTGTAACTCTAAAATGGGAAACTTAAGTAATAGGGTCAGTTTTCATAATAAAAAAGATGAACATTATCTGACAAACTGAGATTAAAGTCCTTGCTCAGCCTAGCAGTAGTCCAGTTTTCTGAATTACCATTCACCAAAGTCGATAGGAGCTGCCAGTACTCATCACAGAGACAAAGTCCATAAAAGGAATTGTCTCTTTAAACCAGTAAGTATAAAGAGATATAAAACGAAGCTCTTAAGATTTAAGACCAAGGGAGTGAGCAATAAGGTCCATTTCCTCTGCCCATGGGGAAATATTTCTAGGTTCCTTAGGTGTCTGAAGAGTTTGATTGTGTTCTACCTAAGAATTCACTTTACTGAAAATTTGATGAAAGAGTGACTTAAGAGTGGTTTTGTTCACAAATATGAGGATGAAGACATGTATATAATTAGGGCCAGTCTAGAGATGCCTGAGGAAATCCAAACAGAACTTCCACTAAGGAAATAAGGAAAATGAGTGTTTCCTGGAATCTTTGAAGTCCAAATCATTCCACACTCTCTCTCAGCCAGTCATTTATAGCTGTGCATAATCCATAAGGTCTCTTTGTTATCAAAGTCTTGAAGCAATTGTCTCCTTCAAAGGATCATTAATATCTCCTATTATTTTATTTCTGCATTTGATGTAAAGAAATGAACAAAATAAGAAGTCATGCAACCTCATTTTCCTCTTGCTGTCATCACTGTTTGTTTTCAACATACTGATTAATCATTGCCTTAACTAGATGACTAAACCCTTTTGACAAGGAACTATCATGACTGTGTGTTTGGCTAGAATTCAGTGTAATGACTCCCTGGTTTATAGACAGTATCACAACACATATAATACAGCAGTGATGGTGCTGTTGCATTCCTGGTAACTGTGGGTTTGTCTACACTGCTGTGTAGCATAAAGTCAAGAAATATTGCCCCAAACTCTGTACAGCAAGTTAGACTAGCTCTAGCATCTGATCTAGCAGCAGGTTTCACTGGAGATATGTTTAAAGATGGAAAGTTGAATGCAGATCTGTCTAGAGTAAGTCAGAAGATGTATAATTTTAAAAACCTGATGTTTTCTCTCACCATCAGTACCTAGAAGACTTAAAGTTCTGAGGATTAATTCTGATTCCTTATGTATCTTATAGTCAAAATATTTTTTTATATGTATGTCTGGTAATAGTAAAGTGATGATGCTTCTGACCCTATACATCATGATAGTGTTTAATCAGATTCCAGCCAGAGAGCATTCTGAATTAACAACTTCAGATAAATAGACTACATTAAAACATACTGTGCATAATAAATTCAGTAAAAGGGATGATTTTGCTGTGCTCCAGCACTGGAGCAATACAGGCAGTATAAGTCTTAAGATAGCACTCAATGTACTTTAAGAGAGAACTTCAGTCACATAAAAAAATTTAAAAGACTGTGATCCAAAGTTCTACTTATCTCTGAACAAAGGAGAAAATATTGACCCATGGATAGAGAAGTCTTCTGTATTGCATCCACGTAGCATAAAGCACAATCTCTATGTGAGAATTTACTGTGGGAAACATGATACATTTTAAAAGTGGCAACAAATTATGCATTGAAATACCAACCAATCATTAGCTAACCAACCAACATATTCCAAAACAGCACAGCCTTACTCTGAAGCTATAGACTCCATATATAAAATGTAGGATTATTCCACAGACTGCAAAACCACTTAAAGAACAGACATACTACAAAGTTCAGCCAGATCCAGTAGACTTTCCTGATTTACTGATTTTCACCTATTCATCATTTAATGTATTTATTATGATCCTCCTATATGACTATTTCTGACATTAACAAAGTCCCTGTTGCTCAGGGACTAAATAATACAAAGAACCATAGGTCTTTATTTCACATCATCTGATATAGTTCATGAAACTCACAAAGCACACTTTTAATACCAGAAAGAAAATATTTCAATAATAGCAAGTACTTGCACAGCCTCTATCCAAGAAGAAGAATAAGAAGAATTTTATCACTCACTCTTCTTCAGCTTTAACAGCCAGGGGGGGATACACTCTGGAAATCAATTTTCTCTTACTGGTAGTTGTTGTGGGTAGTAACTTGATGAGTTCAGCTTCTGTATGGCCCAGATTCAACAAGACACTGAAAAGTGTGTCTGACTTTATTCATGTGAATAAAGTCACATTTAAGTGCCTTAAGTACCTTGCTGAATATTGAGTCATATGCATTTACTAGGTCAAATATCCAGGCTAACAATTTCTCCATTTTTCCTAATAACACCACAGAGAAGTCCAGTCACACAAGACTTTTGGAAGCACCTGCAATGAATTTCTCAGACTATAGTACCCAAGGCAATGCAGAATACATTCCTTTTCTATTGGAGAAACATATTAATTTGCCTCCTCAGCACAGACCCAGCGGACTACTGAGAAGATCTATGCAGGCCAAATTTCAAACATACAGGATAATATAGTACCATTTTGATTAAATATTTATGCTGCCATAGTACCCACCAGTTGCAGCTAGTCATGTCCTGTTGTGTTAGGTGCCATAGAGGGCCATAAGGTCCCACATAACTTATATAGTTAAGCACTGAATGCCAGGGCTAAGTAATCAGAGAACATCCATTTGCCACAATGAAACACTTAGCAAGATAAATCAAAAAGCAGAAATTTAGGAAGGAAAAATTAAATGCATGACTGCTCTTTCCTCTGGCTATTAGCCCAGACCTTGGCCTATCTAACCTACAAGTGAATAAATTGTTTAAGAAACAGCAATTCCAAGTGTTAACAGAGTATCACTGAGCAAAATTTTTATATTTTCTCGGAAGTGCACATGTGATTGAGATTGGGCTCTAGTCTGCTTGTCAGTCCTCTATTACTGGCTTCTAACTCAGTGGCAAATTTTCAACACCACTGTCCAGAGGGATAACTGTATCAAAGGTATGAAGTCCCTATGAGCTTTTTGAGATCCAGTGGCAGACAAACCTTATGCTGCACACCACTGCAGGCATCTACTACAGGCACAGAGCCTGGCTGTAAGATCTGCTGCCTTTTGACAGTGTCTGAAACTTATTCCAGCACAAGCAAACCAAGTTCTCTGCCTTTCTCTACTACTGTCTACATTTTCTCTACATACACTCCACTATCCCACTCTGCACTTTACTATTCTGGCAAGAATACTTACAAACCTTGAATTAGTGCTGTCTCTGAAGAGAAGTCTGTTACAATTTAACTGGGAAGATCTATCCAGCTAATCAATGTATGTTTATAAAGGAGCTAGGTTTCACCAGGCTTCACTAGTTCCGTTGATCATTTATTTCACAATTATCACAATAATTTCTCAGTGTCTCCATTTTGCCTCAATATCAAGACTTCAGTCATTTGGTTTTTCAATGTGAATTATTTTGAGACCAGTTATAACTAGTTTAATACGGTTGAATGTTGGTCTTGAGAGCTGTGTTTTTTTTCTATAACTGACTCTATAAATTGTCATGTATTTTAACAGTAGTTATGTGCCATTAATATTGACAACAATAATTAGTGGAGAATATTTAAGTCATCTTTCTTTTTTAAGGCACATTGGACACAATTCGGAAGAAGCAAGAATTTTTCTATGCATTAAAATCAATGGAAAATCATCACTAGATCAGCAAAACTTCTGCCTTATATCTCACCCAATTTCACTGTTATTTATTCATCTAAGGGATCTATTTTAAACACTAAGGCTGGCATAAACTCTGAACTTCTCATGAGGCGGGGGAACACACAGCAATGAAATGACAGAATAGAAAAAGAATGAAGCTGAAAATTAGGCCAGAAGATTGAAATCAGGGTTGATTTAAATCATTCTTTGCTATTTAATTCATCTTGGTTGTCTGATAAACTACCAAGCAGGACGAAGTTCAGGAGATTTGATATACTGCATGTTAAGTCTTTGTTGTTATAAGGTGAACTCCCTTTCTCTTGCTTGCTCTCCCTGTCTCCCACACTTGTTATTTTAATACAGAGGAAAGTTCAACTTCCCCTGCTTAACTCCAGTACTTCTTAATGAGGGAACTGTAACACTATCCAGTTGTTTCACCACACAGCAATCAGAATTTCATTGCTTTGCACAGTTTGACTTATGTCAAAAGGATAGTTAAAATTCACCCAAATCCTGGAAACCCCCTGTTGAGTTAAACAGATCAAGTCTAAACTATAGGAGGATTTTTTTGTTTATTTGTTTTGTTTTTTAAAAGGTCAAAGGGCAAGAAATATTATTTGTGAAAGCTGTTTCACATACATGGCTATTAGGAAGCTGGCATCTGCAAGATGATTTACGTATCATATAAAGAGGCATAAGTTATAGAGATGCATGTGCCAATAAAAATAAATACCATTTGCAAAAATACGATTTGATCACACAAAGTAGATCGTTTAGCCTACTGTAGTTAGGATAATCTCTTAAAGAATCCTAATAAATTATCTTTGACAGTGTGGGCCCTACATTCATAAATGAGCAAAAATCAAAACAGAAGGCTCAAGGCCAGTAAATTTTAGTCATGAGAGACGATGTTATTTATGTGCAATAACACTGAAATAAGCATTTCTGAAGCCTTCAGGACAAGCCTTCTCAAAGGCTTACATGCACATTGTATTATTACCACAGTTGCTGCAAGAGGAACTACACAAGCAAGCATTTGCAGGCAGTTGGCTTATGTTTGTTGTAGCTCTAATTGTACCTTCCAAGAGTTTTCGGTCATGCTCTGTTTTTTAGTATGTTGCTTCAGTTAAAGTGAAAACCAGACACAAGAGAATGCTCTATTAAACTGTGAAATTACTGTATTGCATTACAGGAAGCCTCCAAGTATATACAAATAGGAATGTCTTTGTAGTATAGAGGTAAAAGATTCCTATTAGCCCAATTTACAAGATAGTTCAAGGGATGTCATAAGCAACTACTTTTGAAGTGATAATGCTATGCGTATTTTTGTGTCTATGTAGAGTCTGCACAATGAGATAACCTTTAATAATAATGAATCTACATCCATGAAACGTTAATTATCCTGAGAGAACATAAATTGTCTACAAACAACAGCTCTAAAACCAACAAAAAGAATTGCACATTTAAAATGTGGCTCATTTAAAGTTCATTTAAAAATATGAGGAATAACTGAGTAGGACAACATTCTTTATTTTGGAAAAAAGACCACTGAGTTGACATGAGAAGAGTTTACAGAATCATTAGTGGCATGGAGGTGAATAGTGATCAGCTATTCAATGTTTCCTCCAGTGCAAGAACAAGAAGGCATCAAGTAAAGATTTTAAGATCCAGATCCAAGTGTAAGGTCGTTCTTCATGCAACAGGTAGGCATTTGTGCATGGGTTAAAGTGGACACTAGACAAGTTAATAGAAGAAAGAATGAAACCCCTGGTAGGGGTCACTAAGTACATAGAAACTACATCTGGTTCAGGTAATCCCTCAGCTGGAAATAGAAAACTGAGAGAGTCCTCAGAGAAGGCTTATTGATTTGCTATATGCTTATTTTTCCTTTGGCATCTGCTTATGACCATTGTTCTCATTGAGTCTCCTCTTACAGATAGACTTCAATTCATGCCTAATACCAACTATCCAGGCAGGGTAAGGGATGATGAAATTTAAAAAATCAGCAAAAAGATACAGAGACATCAAATAGGAAGATATCAAGGAGAGCATGCCAAAAGCATCACTTTCAAGGCATTGAGTTCAAGGCATCCAAGGAGAGAGTGGGTGATGCTTTTTCTAAGTGGAAGGAACAGGACTTGGGAACTGAGATCTGTCCTGCACACACTGGATCACAGTAAGTTTCCTTCCCTTGGAGCTATGAATACCCTGTAGTCAGGGTTAGAAGGTGGACAATAGAGTCTTGTGCCTTTGTGGGGCCTCACATGGGAACGGTATAAATGAAAAGGTGAGAGAGAAAGTGCAGCCACAACCTCAAGGACTGAAGGAGCCAGAAGAACTGCAGTGTCATACACCTGACAACATGCATGCCAGAGCCTCTCTGTCACTGCAAGTCAGGTATCTTATGAACTACCTTAGAATCAGTAATGTTGGAAGGGACCTCTGGAGATCATCTAGTCCAACCCTCCTGCTCAGCTAGTCCAACCTCCCAAGCATGTTAGGCAGGGCTGTGTCCAGGCGGGCCTTGAAGATCTCCAGAGAAGGAGACTCCACAACCTCTCTGGGCAACCTGGGCCAGGGCTCCGTCACTCTCACAGGGAAGAAATTCCCCCTCATGGTCAGGTGGAACTTCCTGTGCTTCAGTTTCTGCCCATTGCCTCTTGTCCTGTCACACGGGACAACTGAAAAGAGTTTGTCCCTGTTCCCTTGACACCCTCCCTTCAGGTACTTGTACACATTGATAAGATCCCTCCTCAGTCTTCTCTTCCCCAGGCTGAAGAGGCCCAGCTCTCGCAGCCGTTCCTCATAGGGCAGATGCTCCAGCCCTCTGATCATCTTTGTAGCCCTACGCTGGACTCTCTCCAGTAGCTCCATGTCTCTCTTGTCCTGGGGAGCCCAGAACTGGACGCAGTACTCGAGATGAGGCCTCCCCAAGGCTGAGTGGAGGGGCAGGATCACCTCCCTCGACCTGCTGGCAACACTCTGCCTAATGCACCCCAGGAGACCACTGGCCTTCTTGGCCACAAGGGCACATTGCTGGCTCATGGTCAACTTGTCATCCACCAGCACTCCCAGGTCCTTCTCTGCAGAGCTGCTCTCCAGCAGATCAGCCCCCAGCTTGTACTGGTGCCTAGGGTTATTTTTCCCTAGGTGCAGGACTCTGCACTTGCCCTTGTTGAACCTCAGGAGGTTCCTCTCCGCCCAACTCCAGGCTGTCCAGGTCTCTCTGAATGGCAGCACAGCCCTCAGGTGTGTCAGCTGCTCCTCCCAGCTTGGTATCATCAGCAAACTTGCTGAGGAGGCACTCTGTCCCCTCATCCAGGTCATTGATGAAAAAGTTGAACAGGATGGGACCTGAGGGATGCCATTAGCCACAGGCCTCCAATTAGATTCCACGCCACTGATGATGACCCTCTGGGCTCTGCCTTTCAGACAGTTCTTAATCCACCTCACTGTCCACTTGTCTAACTCACACTTCCTGAGCTTCTCTAGGAGGATGTTGTGGGAGACAGTGTCAAAAGCCTTGCTGAAGTCAACGTACACAACATCCACTGCTCTTCCCTCATCTACCCAGCCAGTCATTCCATCATAGAAGGCTATCAGATTGGTTAAGCAGGATTTCCCCTTGGTGAATCCATGCTGGCTACTCCTAATCACCTTCTTTTCCTCCATATCTGGAGATGACATCCAGAATGAGCTGTTCCATCACCTTTCCAGGGGTGGAGGTGAGGCTGACTGGCCTATAGTTGCCTGGGTCCTCCTTCTTGCCCTTCTTGAAGACTGGAGTGACACTGGCTTTCTTCCAGTCCTCAGGCACCTCTCCAGTTCTCTGGGACCTTTCAAAGATGATGGAGAGAGTGGCCTGGCAACAACATCCGCCAGCTCCCTCAATACCCGTGGGTGCAGCCCATCCGGGTCCATGGATTTGTGGACGTCTAGCCTGCCCAGAAGGTCTGTAATCCTATCCTCCTCAACCAAAGGAAAGTCTTCCCTTCTCCAGACTTTCTCCTTTGTCTCCAGGCTCTGCGATTCCTGGGGGCTGCCCTTAGTAGTGAAGACTGAAGCAAAGAAGGCATTCAGTAATTCTGCCTTCTCTGCATCCCTTGTCACCAGGGCCCCTGCCCCATTCAGTAGCGGGCCCACATTTTCCCTAGTCCTCCTCTTGCTGCTGATGTATTTGAAGAAGCCCTTCCTGTTGTCCTTGACATCCCTTGCCAGACTCAATTCCAATTGGGCCTTAGCCTTCCTCGCTGCATCTCTGCATACTCTGACTGTATTCCTATAATTCTCCCAAGGAAGAGAAAATGCAAATACTTCCCAAGAAGTGCAACACTAATCAGCATCCCTATACCAGCCCCTCTTTCCTCCTTAATATAAGATAATCTACATTTATGCTTGGATTTAATATTTACCAATAGTTCTTTTGGTTGAAAAATCTAAGCACAGACTGGGGCTAGTCCACGCTGTGGTACAGGATGTACATTATCCATCACAGTCTGGCTCTCTTGGCACATATCTCAAATCTGAGATGAGTGAAGAATGAGGAAGGTGCTAATAAGATCAACAATGTCTGTATGCAAGGAATGAAGAGGTTATATTTGTATTGCAAGGCATGTTGCTAATACGCAGCAAGGACAACACCTATCCTTCAAAATCGGCCAGAGATTTATACAATGCAGCCTCAAGCCGCTCCACAACCTTTGGTCAGGAGGCACTCTTGTGTGTGAATATCAAAGACAATATACGTGCAGCCCATAAATAAAAAGAAAAAAAATCAGAAGTGTGGTCCTAAAACCTTAGAGTTCACAACTCAGCATTTAGACAAGGTAGAGAGAGTAATTGGACTGCAGATAATTGCAGTGAGTCCAAACAGTACTCTCCAAACATCTATTGTTTTTATGCTTTACCTAAAATGCAAGTTCTTCTATATTATTAACATGGTTAAATGTGATAAGGAAGAAAAACACAGCACTTGTGCAATCTGTCTGAGAAAATTTGGACTTCTGGGTGCTTCTGTGGAGAGGGAATTATGAATTGCTCTCAGAGGAACCCAGCTGCATGTAGAAACTATAAATGACTTGTTATGTGCAAGTATTGAAAGTTGTTTTAAATTAGTTGATAGTCTTTGGATATGCTCTATCCTGCACAGATTTATGACCCACAAAACAATATGGTCTTAGGTTAGGCCCATTTGTGCTTTCAAAGAGAGTGATATATGATAAGAAATGTTAGCATGTACATACTGTATTGATTTTTCAAAGTGCAGTGCAAACTTTGGCAAACTTGTCTTCAGAATGAAAGAACAGAATTGCACAATAGCTTACAATCAATTTTCTCCAAAGGCAAGGCTACACTGCCTTTCAGGGCCCTGAGTGCAACCTCTTTCCCCTGCCTTTCTCCCAGGGTCTGGCTGTCTGGTCGCAGGGCTAGCTTTTGGTGCAGCTGTATGGCTTTGAATGGGAACTGTGTGGACACAGCTGTGAGAAGTAGGGGTCTCCCTCACTTTCCTCACAAGTTGCTTTTAAGCTCAGGCCTTCATCCTTGGTGACTACTTGAGCTACATTTGCAGCTATACCTATGTGCAACCCTGTGCTGACCATGACCAGCTGGCTTGACTTCTCAGCATGACCTTGAATTTGCCTCATCACTATGGATTTCTGGAGATCTGGACTCTTGGCTGACCCAGGTTACCATCACTGGACCTGCTTTACATTCCTTGCCTTAGTACTGTGGAGCTACACCCTGCTTATGAGGCCCCAGCCCTGCTGGCCTTGCTGTCACTTGGCTCCTCTCTGATGGTGCAGTCGGCCCTCACTCCTCTAGGTACACCCTGGAGAACCATCCTGAGATCAGTCTTAGCACCAGCTTCACAGACCCTCTGGACAGACAGTGACTCTGCAAGGTTGGCCTCAAATGCCCTCAGAGACCTTTCAGACACATGGGATCCCACGACCTTGAGCTTGCCACCTGGGCTATCTGTGTGCTGCCTGGGAGGAAGCTGTGTCAGGGAGCATGCCATGATCATGGTTTTGTGTCAAAGGTTGTATAGACATAGGCAAAATGATTTACAAAGCTAAGTGAATAAAGAGCTAAGTCTATTCAAATACCAGATACCGTAATTCATCCTGATTAGCCTTGGATGATTCAACAGCTGTAACCATTTAGGCTACAATTCAGAAAGGCAAATATGTTAATCTAATGCTAGAAGGGAATTGCCAAGGAAAGGGAGGAACTGAAAAGAAAATATATCAAAATTTCAAACTTCATTTTGGAAACAGAATTCCAAAACTTCATCAAAATGCTCATACTGAATGTATCAAAATATAACATAGTTACATCAAAAAATTTGCTTCAAATTTGTTGTGAAGAATCCAGAGGACTCAAGATGCAACACAGACAGAATTTAGGTCCAAGAAAGAGATAAAGAAAACTGCCTTATCTTGAATGTATTTAAAATTTAATGGGCACCTCTTTTATGCCTTTTCATGGCCTTAAAGCTCTCTAAGTGCCTGCACATCCACAGAAGGGCTGCAGCTATGAGGCATAATCTAGCTTATGTTCCACAATGATCCAGAGGCAAAGACCGCTGTCTACCATTGCTCTCCATTCCAGCCTGCTTAAAACACACATATAGCACCAAGTTCAGCCCATAGCACAGCATGACCACCTTTTTTCCAAAAACCTGGCCAGCACTGGCTGCAGCTTTTGCTCTAGAGGTTCTGCCAAAGGGCAGGAAAGAGCACAAAATTAATGTAGCCTGGAGAAATCTGACTCTGCAGGTGAGAGAGGAAGATGTCGGTCTGATTCTTACCAGAAAGAGGCAAGATGGATAAATCTTCCACTCCTTATAGGAGCTTTCTGTTATATGACCTGAAAGAAGCTGCATCCCCTCCAACTGTGTTTTAAAAAGTAGGTGTTCTACTCAGAGAGATGTCTTAGCCCTCTGTAAATGAAGGAGGTCCTCAATGCTCAACCCTGAGTCCCTTGCCTAAGCTCTAGAGGGAGGCAGGAGTTCAGACTCCACTACTAGGCTCAGGACTTTTCTTGGGCTAACTGTAAGCATCTTCTCACTCAGCGCTTCCCACTTCAGGTTTTCTAAGGGGGTTCTTTCCTGGCCTGCACAGTGCCCAAGCCCTTGCAGCTCCAGCAGCAGTGATGTCAGTTAAAAAGTAGCCTCTTCCTCAGCTGACAAACTCGGCGACTTGTGCAGTTTTTATCCGTGCTGGATTTGTCACACATTCCAGATTTTCTTATTTCTTTTCTTTTCTTTTCTTTTCTTTTCTTTTCTTTTCTTTTCTTTTCTTTTCTTTTCTTTTCTTTTCTTTTCTGTTTTTTTAAGAGTTTGTTTGTTTGTTTTCTTCTGTTTTTTATGTAGGATGGTAAGATTTTTGGCTTTTATTTTTAACCAGATTACATCAGTGCTTCAGCATGGGGAACAGCCCCCTAAACAGGCAGGCTACCTCAGCCCAACTAATGGAGGAGCAGCCACCGCAGAGGGGAAGAAATGAGTGGCTAAACATGGAAATGGGATCCTGCCCTTTGGGATTTGTCATCTATAGTCTAACTCTCTTCCTAGCTGTTCACAATTCTTCATACTCCTTACCCCACCTCACAAGTCATGTTGCAAGTAAGATATGGAGCCTAATCTCCACTGATTGGCTATTTTCTGGGAACTCACTTCTCCTCATGTAGTTCTTAACACCCCTTGGCAGTTTGGCATTATGCAAAGCTACCCCATTGATAAGAGGAAGAGAAAGAGGGCCCTGGTCTTGCACTAAGCACTATGAAGACTGAACCTAGGCTTGTATCACACTGTATTATTACTTTACCCTTTACCATTATTACTACCCTAGTATATGCAGGTTTTGAAAAAAAAAACTTTCATTTTTCACTTTCTAAGTGTTAGTGTAATACAGCTGAGTCACTGAAACAATATTAGGGTTGACTTAGGTCTTCAATGTATATTGCCCTTTTGTCTCTCTTAAAATATATATATATATATGAAAAACATGGTTGACTAGCCAGAGATAGCCCTTCAGTTCACAAGATTAATTATCTTGTCTTCAATAAAGACCAAAAGAACAGGCTCATGTAGCACTGGCTTCCATTTGTCATTGAAACTTTTCCCAGAGCAGCAAATACATCACATAACTGCAATGTAATGTTAAGGGATATTGCCACTAAGCAAGGATGCACTGATAAGATCATATATGAGAAGGAGCAGTTAGTCCTCTTTTAGCCAACTTGTTCTTATAAGTTGTTTACTATTGTTAAAGTAAACAGCTTTTAAGATAAGTTTTCTTCTAAAACCATCTTCCTGTCAAAAGCAAAGATGTAACAGAAATTAACAGAAATTTGTATATAGTGTATATATACAAATCTTACTCCAATCTCTGGAATTTGGGATGCACCTGTTTTTTAGGGCAATTTGACATATACTGCTTTTCCAGCAAGATACAAAATTTTAATGGTGGAAGAAAAATGACTACCCCCTTTACAATGTCAAAAAGAACAGCAAGGCTTAGCTTTTCAGGTATTTACGTTTCTCATTACTTAGCCTGTGCAAAAATAATGACATCCTCAAGCTGAATACTCTTGAGCACCCTGCACTTCAATTTTTGTTTGAAAAATGGTAATTTCAGATAGATATGAGACATCAATGGATGGAACCAGTGTATATAATCTAAAGAGCTGTGCTTTATTATATGAGCAATATAGGTGCAGTCAGCCCTGCATCAATTCTAACCTCTGTGTTAAAGCAAACTTACTAGATGCAATCTGCACTTCTGCAAAACAATCAGGAAAAAAAAAACACTAAGGGTTTTGTAACACACACAAATGTTGTTATGCTATAGAATAAAAAAGAGAAAAAAGAAGAAAAAGTCCAGAACTCAAAATAGAAACTGATAATAAATCTTTAGAATATATATTATTTGAAAGCAAGCCCATGATTACACAAAGTAAATTTCTGCCTCTGAAACAAAGGCAGGTAGAGGTGCATCTTAGTGTTTGAACTAACTGACATTGCTCTCACTATCTCAGATCCACATTATTCTGGAGGTCTTCCCGTGTGGAATAATTTACTGAGCCTTCATTGTGCATCTGCTCAGTTTCTGAAACAGCAATGTTAAATTAGTACATTAGTTAAATTTAAAGGGAGCTGGGCACCTTAAAATTGAAATTAGCTAGAATTATGCTAGAAATATGAATGACTAAAGATGAGGCAAAACTAGCTGGATGGTTTCTTTTATGTTTCGGAAGCTGCAGGAAGAAGCGGTTGAAGGAGCTGGTGGTGGCCACACTGGTGCACCTGGGAAAGGAATCAGGTAAAAGCTCCATAATAGTTTTATGTGTAGATTATACTTGATATCCTTCTTTGAAAAGTGGCATCCTGCATAATTAGTAGTCTTAAAAACTGAGCATAATCTGATATATGTACAGAGAGAAAATAAGGAACAAAACCAGTAGAACCTGATTTTGAAACAGATTCCAAATTTGTACTACTCTGATAATGGATTTAGTAGGGGTATTTAAATAAAAGTGCATTTGGTTTTCCTAGAGTTACGACCGAACTAATACAAGTCAATGTCAAAATACAATTGATATAAAGTACCAGATTGTGCTTTGAGGGGGTATTCAAGAAAAGTCATTGAAGTCATGCTGACCCAAATTACTTATGCACCAGATAAACTCAGAGAGACTGTTCTGCTCCTGAGCTGGCATCCACTGAGCTAGTTTTGATGTGTCTACACCCGTTTCGTAATGTACAAACTGAAAATCCACTTTCAGATAATCAAAAGTTGATTTTATCTGTCATATACTAGAAAAAAATAAGGGTGAGAATTGTAACCAATCTATCACCAATGGACAAACTTCAAGAAATTGCAGAATAGCTGAGGTTGGAAGGGACATGTGGAGATCATCTGGTCCAACCCACCTGCTTAGAGCAGTGTCAGCTAGAGCAGGTTGCTCAGGGCTGTGTCCAGTCAAGTTTTGAATGTCTCTAAAGGTAGAGACTCCACAACTCCTCTGAGCAACCTGTTGCAGGTTTCCAGGGTCCTAGGGTTTTTGTCCTCCTTACCGTTTTTTTTTTTTTTTTTTGTTATGCTTAAATGGAATTCCTTGTATTATATTTTGTAGCTATGGCCTCTTGTCCTTTCACTGGATACCATTGAGAAAAGTCTAGCTCTAGTAACAAGCTGCCTGGTTCCCATATTCTGTCCTCCTAGTAAAGACTTTTTCCTAACGTCCTACCTAATTCTTCCAAGCCACAATTTGTGACATTGACCTTTCTTATATAATTTACCACCAAAGAGAAGAGTTTGGCTCTGTTATCCTTGTAACTCTGCTTTGACTGCTTTTGTATGACCCTTTAGGCTCCCCCTTCCAGGAAAAATAAGCCCAACTTCCTCAACCTCTCCTCAGAGGCCATGTGGCTGACCAGCTTGAGACCTCTAGTTTCTCCCTTTTTCTTCCTCCCTCCAGTTGCTCCCTCCTGAACTAGGGGGGCCTGAAACTAGACTCAGTATCCCAGGTGTGACCTCACAAGCACCAAGCAGAGGGGAATTATAACTTCATTTGATCAACTAGCTGTGCTCCTCCCAGTGTAGTCCAATATGCAGTTTGCCTTATTCACTTTTTTCTCTGTCAAATCCTAAGTCCTTACTCTGAAACACTAAAATGTAACCATTCTTTGAACTGAATCAGTAAGTATAATGGCATTGTTAAAGCAATCCACACTGCTCTTGAAAGATTTGCTACCAAGTCCTCATTTTCATGTTCCAGTGGTAAAACAGTTGATTGCAATGAATTAGCATGGCATAAAATGATGACATAGTTCAATTAAACTGAGCATTGCTGATCCAGTCTGCTCTTTGACATGATATCTTTTTATAATGCAGTGAAATGTATTATATTAGAATTAGGGCCTATGAGGTAGCTATCAGGGCCCTGCATGCACTGATAGGTCTTAATGGTCCTGACCAGCCTCACTTGGGATACTCATCCACACACCCTGCCCTTGGGCCCAGGAGCTCCCTTTCAGCTAGGGCCTGAGCACTTGTCCTGAGCTATGCAATAGGTTTGCCTATAGCCCTGGTCCTGCTTCCTGGACAGACCTTGGACCTACACTATAGGTGGCTTGTCTCCTGGATGAACACTTCAGTCATATGATGTAGCTTGTTTCCAGTCCTGCCTCTGGACCTGTTCCTTGGGTAGACTTTGTAACCCATGTTGTAGCTTGTCTCCAGCCCTGTCTCTGACACTGTCTCCTTTTGCTCCTGATTGGAGCCATTGAGTGGACCCTGGCCCTGATTCATGGCTCACTATGCTTGTTGATGGACCTTGTTACTAGCCCCCAGTTCTAACTGCTGTGGCCAGACCCTGAGGAATGCTGCCCGTTGGTGAGGGCATGGCCTACAATGGGGCCACTCTAAGCTTTTAGCTCATCTCTGCTTGTGGACCAGCCCTGCTTGCACTGCTCCCTGACTGTAATCCTCTAATATATACAGGCTCCAAGACTCCAGGGGCTCCAAAGTCCCTCCAATGGGAACACGCTTTCTCCCTATCCTACAGTGTAAGCAGAAAGTGTAAGCAGCTCTGGCAAGAAGTGCAAAAAACCAACCTGGCTCTCCTTGTTCATAAGGACTAAGCATGAGTGCCCAGAGAGACCAAATCCCGTTTGTGAGAAATCATTAAATGCTGTACTGAGACCAGCTGATATGAGTAAGGCCACACAATCCCTGTTGTCGACAGCTCATTCGCATAATTCATGGCTGCCTCCAATTATCTGTGGGAGATTTGCAAGCCGGACTCTCAGCCTGCGAAGGAGGTTCCACATGGGCAGGCGCTTAATGAACAGATTGGATTATAAACACTGGCTAATCTTTCCCACATGTACACCTGAAGAATATCACAAGTGACAGCTGTTTAAATTTCCAAGGAAATTAATGATTCCTAAAGAGGCAAGGCTTATCAAGGCTTTGACTAGGCCTGATAACGAACAACCACCAAGGGGCAAATTGTTTATAATAGCCTGTAAGTGCCTCATTCTATAGGTTCATCTTAGCAACTTTTATTGACATGGTCCTTTTTATTAATGTTTGTGCTGGCAAAGACTAGAACAGCTTTGTTCAATCTACTGATGATATTAGGCTGCTAAGGCCTCTAATGAGCATCTTGTATCTTCAGGTCACAGTCAGTTTAAAATGATTGGTACTGAGGCCAGGATACCATGTGCTTAGCTGGACCCTACTAGACAGCTGCACTATGCCTGCTCCATGTAGAGCTTACACCCCTGTAGGGTCCACTGGGAGTCTGCTGAAACATTAACTCATGTGCATGGGGTTATTTGCTGCCTTTGCTGTCTTGAGAGCGGGCAGGAGAGAAGTAATCCAAAGCAGCTCACAGTGAGACTATAACTGACCTTTTTTTATCAGACTATGGAAAAAGAAAGCCTTTTCTACCCCCGACCCCTTTTGCAGAAAGCCTGTACCTTTACAACAGGACACAAAACCTGGTTTCTATTGCCTTGGCATGCCATGTCATCTGTGGAACATTTGGCAGGAAATTTTCTCGTTTTCAAGGGGACCTTTCAGAATCTGGCTCTATTTCAAAGATGACATTATGAGGAAAGGGCAACCATGCTGGCCAGTAAAAACGGCAAAGATCTTTGTTAAACTCAGAGGTCAAGAGAAGGGAATTAAGTTACAGCAAGCTGCTCTCCTCAAGCTACAAGTGCTGCAATTCCCATGCAGGATTGGGCAGTTATGATATTTTGTATGTCCAACTGTCTTTTATCAGGCAATGAGTGTTTTACAAAGGAGCATGGAATTAATTGAAATTCAAGAGTGCAGACAAACCAAATGACCCACAAAGAGTTTAAACTTTTTCTTGCTTTAGAATCAACTCTGTGATCTACCACTGAACTCAACTGCTGCAGCATCTGGCTGTAGCAAAGGACCTACTCCTCCTGCTAGACTGGTATAAACCAGAATTTATTCAATGAAAACAAATGAATGAAAGTGATGGTTAAAGTCAGGCTAAAGCTGGCAGAACTGGAAGGACTCTGGCATGTGTTTTATTTAAAACTCATGTTAATATTGCATTCTAACCCATAACACTCAGTTAGACCTGACTTTAGATGTGTCATCTGTTTTGTGAATCAGCTCTTTCCTGTTTCATATTCATATCGTTACACTATGGAATGCTGCCTGCTGAAGATCTGGCCCAGTATTTGCTACTTTAATTTTTCTGTCATTCATCATCAAAATTATTTTGAGGCTTATTTTCTTAAAGAGAATATTGGCACCTCCAAAGACTGGATAAACCATTGCTGCATGGGTTATTTCTTGTGCTTTCTCTGACTAGCATGGCATTTTTCCCAAGGATAAATACAAAAGCTGAGTAAATCACTGATCTTATGATTGGATTAATAAATAATGGCTATTTTAATATACAACTTTCAGGCAAGAGATGATCTATGTCATCCTAGCACAAATGTATGCAAACACACACACACACACACACACACACACACACACACACACACACACACACACACACACACATATATTTTGTTTCATCAGCTTTATTTTAGGATCTTGTGTGATTGGGCTTTTTCTTGAGAGACTGAATATCTGCAACAGAGAATGTTCTATTATAGCCATAACAATGGGATACTATATTAGGAAAGGAAATCAATTTGTAGGACATTTGGAATCTCTATTACTACGATTCAAGCCTGTTTGCTGTCATGAGGGAAAAAAAAAAAATAAAAAGGCAAGAAGAGCCAGTCTAAGAGGGAGATATTGCTAATAGATAATATGACTGCTTTCATCAAATTGACTATTTACTAAACCTTCTGCTGGATTTCTAACAAAACTGAATTCTTAAATGAGCTAGTAAAGGGTACATTTGTTCTCTTTGCTCATCTGATTTGTCTGAAGTTTTACATTTTGATATGGGCATTTCTGCAACAGCACATGGATCTCCTAATAGCTAACACAACACTTCCATATCAACATTTAATCTCTTTCCTTTTTAAGTAATGAAGTGAATTTAAAGGACACCTGTGCCATTTGATATAAGGCAGACAAGTGGAGTCTGCTCCCCTTGTCTGAGCCAAAGCAATGTAGAATAAACCAAGTGGGCCATTTCCCACACTACACTTTTCATTTTTCCTCCAATGTTTCTTTATTTCTTCTTTTATTCCACATTTTTTCCTGAATGAAGACCCTAAGACCTCCTCTGTCCCAAGAAGGCCTGCTTCTAAGAAGCTGGAGAGAACAAGCTGACCAATGGGAAAGGTATGGAGTGATGATCTAGTGCCTTGGTGTGACAGGGAAGAGAGAAAGAAGTGGGAAAATGGAGAATTTCCCTTTTGCTATGGCCCTGAAGCTTTGCCACTGCTATCAGGGCTATGTAAGTCCTGTCCTAATGCAACTAGTTTTATAATGCACCTACATACCACTCTGAGAATCTCACTCTGTCTCCAGCATCTATGCCTGATTCTCAAGGACACATAGTTTTATCTAGTGAAAAAGCTGTGGCAGAAAGACCAAAAAAAAAAAATTTTTTGCTTCTCACAGCTCCCACAGAGGGTGTGGGTCTGTAGGAAAAGACTTAACAAAACCTTTTTCCTACACGTCTAAAAATTTGTTAATATGGTCTGAGAAAGAATGTGGAAGACTATGTGCAATGGTGCCATCTGATGGGCTTATTCTAAAAAGTAAACAAGGTGCCTAATTTACAGGCCTCTCAAACTACTCAATTCTAAGCAAAATTATGTGCCTACTGTTTGATTTCATTATAAGAAGGTACTGTCCAATGAATTCTTATTAACATGGCCCTTTCCCATGTGCCTATGCCCATTTTTTAAAGTCTACTTTTTAAAACAAACTTACACATTTGTCTGATAAATATAATAGCATTAAAATAATTTTCTCTGTGAGATTTAGTGTTGTGGAGCATTTTGATTGAGACACTACAGCAAAACAAACTTACAAAGCATGTTAAATGTATTGATTACTAGATAATAGGCCTTCAAGTGAAATTTCAACGCAGGAAGCTATACAGAGCAGATGAATATCTGGAGGTCTCTCTGGGAAAGCCTGCCTGACCCATAGGCAGCTACCAAGCCAGACAGAAGAAGACAGGAAGCATTAAAAAGGTGATCAATGTTTAAGAGTTTTCATGATTATGCTCTGACAATGGAAACAGCTATGGGTTTTACCTCTACTGAAAACATTGCATTAATTAGTTGTTAGAAAGCTGTAGGACCAAAGTTAATACTGGTTTATTTTAAAACTTAATTCATTCTTCTCCAATACCATGGTCAAGTAACTTTGTCTTAAAGAATGAAGCATGTTCATTCACCATTAAAATAAATGTACCTAATGAGGCTTCTCTGTTTCAGTCATGACTTCTAACTGTGTATGTCTAACTAATGTAGTTACTTATCACTGGATTCCTTTCCCCTAAGCCTCTTCTTCCTCTAGTCTATTAAGTTATTATTATTATTAGGACAATAATTTTCAAAAGAACACTCTTAGATTCATTCCAAATTTACAAGTGACCTTTTAATTGTTTTACATTTTCATTACTGTGCTAGAGCATAGGTAAAACAAACAGATTTCTTCGCACTGGAATTCCTGTGAACATGCAGAAGTGGACAGCAAAATATATTTCATTTGCTGCAGTGAAATAGCTAGAGCCATCCCTGGCCACACAAATCAGTTCATGGCCCTATAATAAAAACAATTTTTATCAATAAGCTAGGAACAAACATTAAATTGTTGTTTATACAGTCTCTAAATAACACAAATACTAGGAATGTTTATAAATAACGTAAGGAAAAAAGTTTTGAAAGGGACCTGGACCATTAGTAAGTCGGGTACAGAGGACTGTTACACAGTTCAACATACTCAAATGAAAACATAGGGAAAACATAGTAAATCTTTTTAAGACTATCTTCAAAAATAAGTCTCCTGAAAAAAGTTTGGAAATCATGATGAATAATGGAATATTAACTACCTTACTTTATGTTTGTTTTCAACTTTCTTCTGAACTCTTAACTTCTACAAATAAATAATTCCCACTTTTTTCTGCAAAATTATTAATTATAGAAAACAAAAGCAATGCTGGACCATTTTCATGAAAAATTATTTTTCCAGAGACAAAAAATAATACAAAAAAATTTTGCTTTAGCTCTTGATTTTCTTTAGAGTTCTTACTCCTGTGTAGAGTATGTTCATGGATGAAAAGTTCTATTCAAACACTTCTCTCAAGGGGATTAGATGGATAAGATATGAATGATTGGGGTAGAAAAAAGGCAAGGCTTGGTTTGTGTTGAATCAGGAAAGCATTGATTCATTTATGGGTGTTTCTGGAGGGAGAGAGAGAAATGGGGAATTATGGTGAGGGTTTTTTTGCATGATATGTAGGTCACATGAAAAAAGCATCATTAATGAACAACTGCAATTAAATATGCAAACACAATGGGTGAGACTTCTTATTGTACTTGTCATTTCCTGGATCTACTCCCATCAGTGATATTAGCTGGAGAACAATCAGCTTTCTGCCAAAGCTGTCAGTAACCCTGTTTCACTGCACAGCTCACTTAATAGCAGGTCTGGCAGTAGAGCAACAGAAGAAGCCAAGAAGGTCCATCTGGACATCCTGTTCTTCCTCATATAATATTTAGATTCTATAGTTTATATGTTGGCCATTATTAAATGCTATTTTTCTGTAAATGCATAATTGAAAAACCCAAGTAACCAGGCTTTTTTTTTTTTCTTCACGTGTACCTGTGTGTAAGTAAGTTATTTATTTATCTATTTTATGCAGCTAAAAAGGACCAAATCCAGATATCTGTAGCTGACATGGCAGAGAGCTTGGCTAAGAAATACCGACTTCATCTTCAACCTTAGCTTCATGACTTGAGATAAGATAGGAAGCAAATATGCAGCTTTGTATCTCTGCTTTTGTCTGCCTCTGTTATTGATCTCAGAATCCTTTGGGAGCTGGTCTACAAAGAGCAATTTATATTTACATTTATATTTACCAATTACAGAATCACAGAGTTAATCTCATTCTGCCTAGTATCCTCTTGGTCTGTAAGTCTAGGTCTGGTTATAGGCTGCAAGAGTGCAAGATGGAAATGTGAAACCCAGACAGTAACATTGTCAGAGTGGCTCTGAACTTGCTAAATCAATAAAAACAGCAGCAAAGGCTCATAAATTTTGTGTGTGGATAGCTGCCATAATACAGCTCCTTCTGGGAGCCTGCATGTGGCCTCCAAATAGAGTTCCTGGCAGTTCATCTTTCTGGTCTAGAGGTACTTCTGTGATAAAGTAGATTTAATGAGGGAGACCTTGCAGTGGAATAACATAAGCTATATGTTTTCTTTCTTCCACTCTTCACCAAAAAGCTAATATTCAGTTTCTGTCCTGTCCAAGTCAGATTAGCTTCCCATAACAGCACTCACCCATGACAGTCTCTAGTATTTTATTTCATGACAAATTGAGCTCTATGAACTGGAACACTCGCTTTTGCAGCTGAATCCAATGGATGCTGAAAGAGCCTGGAGCATTTGCACTTGGAAAGGGGCAAAGCTGTATATTTATTTTGTAGCTTTCTGCTTGCATGTCTGAGTGTATATGTGATCTTATGCCAAGTAAAAAAGTTGATCTATGAATTGCAACAATTGTGTAATGTGCAGCGCATATGGAAAGGAATAATTTCATCTATAGAGCATGAACCACACTGGTATTTGTACTCTTTTGTTTCTATTAACCAGAAAAAAAAAACAGATTTTATGATTTTCAGTTGAGAATAATCAATATTTTTAGCAGTTTCTCAGTAGAAACATTACACTTTGTACTTTATTAACACTGAGTGACAAAAAAAAACTATTGAATTAGTCCACTGGCCCAAAGAAAAGGCATTAGCATATTTTTTAAAGTTAGTATCCCCTTTTTTGGCCATTGTTAGTCACAAACGCAATCTTTCACAGCATAAGTTCTATAGTTTTGTGAGGATGTTTAAAATATGAAGATTCTCATGAAATGGAGACGAGTTAAAAAAGAATTAAGAGGATTTCAAATGCAGCAGAAACAAGAAGCATGAAAAGGAGTTTGTGAAGTCAACAGATGACTGAGCTGTAGAAGCTTTTCAGAAAGATAAGGCCAGGGAAGAAAAACTAAATTAAATACTTCCTAATTAAGAGAGACTTTCTTTAGAGGTCTGAGTCTGATGAACTGTTTTGAATTGCAGTGTCAGAAGACATTTTTGGATAAAATTTATAAAATGAGAAGTAACAAATCAGAAGGACCAGATGGTTCTCACCAAGGCATTCTAAAGAAACACCCATGAAACTTGAAAAAGTTATGTGTCATCTGTCACTTAAAATCAATCTCACTGTTAGAAGAATAGAAAGCAATGAATGTGACATCATTTTGAAGCCTTCAGGGAGGATCTGGGGAGCTGTAGATCAATCTCACTTCCATAGAGGGGTCACTATGGAAACTATAATAAAATCTAGAATTAGTGGCCACATGGAAAAAATTCATATAATAAGGGAGAGTCAGAACTGTTTTTGTAGATGGAAGTCACAGCTCACATACTTATTATATCTTCAAAGTAGTTGAAGGTGAGCATATGGCTAAGTGATATGGTTAAGCATAGCCAAACAGCTTTCAACCAAGCATCTCACAAAGACACGTCAAGAAACTAGGCTGTGATGGAGTAAGTGGAAAAGACTTCAAATGGTTTAAAGGATAGGAAACAAGGCAGAAATAACTGGTCATTTTTCACAAGGGAGACCTTACCAGGGGAGCTCCATAGAAATCTATGCAACTTGTGCTCATAATGTGGAGAAAAAATAGGTCAGTAATGAAGTAACCAAGCCTGGTGATAGTACAAAATTATTCATAGTTGTCACAACTAATTCTGTCTGCAGAGACTTTTAAAAAGAAATTCACAGTTCTCATAGTTTTTATAGTAAAACAGCAATAATGTCAATAAATAGAAAGTACAACAGTTGAGGAAAACCAGTGCTATATATGTATATATGTATGTGCATGTGTGTGTGTGTATATATCTTGATGCTTCTAAATTAACTACTAATACTATTGCCATTCAGGAAATTAATCTTTGGGAGAATGCAGACTGCTTTCTGGAAGTGTCAGCTGCATGTTTCAGGCACATGGAATAGAGGAGAAAACATCATTAAAACACTGCATGAATCCTTGGTGAGTATTGCATGCAGGTCTAACTCTTGAATATCAGAATATACAGTAACCAGATACTAAACCAGATTCAGAGAGGAAAGACATGTTAGCACAGCAAAACTGTTGAAAAATGACATCATCACTGACAGTCAAATAGATTCCTACTATTTGAAAAAGCTATTTCAGAATACTGATGTCAGGAATAGAAGAATCTGTAAAGGCTTGCAAAAATATCCCTGAACGTACATGCAAACCTTAGAGATAAATAAATTTCAATTTGTTTGATTCTTTTCTTATGTTTCTATTTAAAATAGAAATATCACAGTATAAAAAAAGTCTTCAGAATCACTTGAGCTGGGAATAACTTTCTTTAGCAGAGTAAAAAGGTTAGTGTTCAATGGAGCTTGAAGAAATTTACTGAATATCTTTTGTGGGAAGGAAAGACAACTTTTCTCCAAATGGAGAGGAAATAAAAACCTAAAATAAGGCCCTGAAATCTAGAAGACTTAAAATTCCAGGGTAAATGGGTGGTTTAATCAGAACTTTTATTCTGTATCAGCATTATCACTTGTTTCTAATATTTTCTTTCCCCTCCTTCAAGATTATCTTCTGCAAAATCAAGTTCCTGCTGCAGAGACAAGGGACCTTTCACTTCACATGTGAGGATCTGGGGGGAAATGCTAAGTCAGGAAACAAGGAACAAGCATGGGTGTATTCTCCCAGGTCATATTAGAAGAAGAAAGTATTTCTTCTTTCTCCTTCTGCATGCACCAGAAAACAGCTCCTGATGTACTCTCCAGTCCCACTGACATCTACAACAATTATGTCCCCAAGAAAGGGTGTGTCCCAGTAATATTTCTAAATCTCTCTGTCCCTTCACAGAAGGAATCATTATTGAGTGTTTTCTTAGCATGAAGCAAAGCAAGTAGCCTCTTTTCTTAATTAAACCTCTCTGACTTTATGAATCTTCTGCTGAATTATATTGCCCTAAGAGAAGATTGTAGGAAGGAGGAAAAGAATTGAAAAACTCCAGTCTTGTGTCAATTATCAAATATTTTAAATTTAGAGATTATCCCATCAACTAGAAATTAAATGCACTTGTTTATTGCCAAGCAAAATGGATAAAGATGCCATTTCTGAAGTGTGTAAAGACTTTGTGGCTCATTTCACAATAGTATTTGTTGAATTTCTGTGGCACGCTTTCAGACGAAGCAAGATGGGGCTGTGTTAGTCATGATTCACTAAATAGTACGTCCTAATCCTTCCTAGTTTGTGTTTATTCATGCCTTGCTGTGGGATTTATAGTGTTAGCTCATGGAAAGAAAAAGAAAATCCCAGCAGACAGAAGAATGCAGCCTTCAAGTCCTCTACTGAAAGGCAGGTTTGGATATTTCATTCAGGAAGACTTGCTTCATTTTGAACAATCCAGATGCGCAGGAAATGGGGGAAAGGGATACAAATAAATTAATTGTCTGTTTCTCAGACAAAAGTGCACTAGACCCAAGAGACCAAGCTCCACACGTGAGCTGATATTGAAGCCACCAGCACAGCCCCACGTGATGCTGGGGCCGAGGGCTCCCATGCGGGTGGAAGAGCTGCAGCCCTCAGCCTCGGCTGAGCAAGCTGGGCATGTCTCCCTTGAGCACGTCCAGCCTTTGCCCAGCTGTATCAGAGAGCCCCTGTGTCTGCCAGGTGGATGTCTATCTCCAGATATCCCAGGATACCCAACAGTGTTGGCCTCCGTTTCAACTTCTGCAGGCCTCTGGAGAGTGCAATACCTTGGACAAATGCAATGTGGCCTCTGTGTTGAAAAGCTGGCAGTAAATGACAGAGAGGTAGTGACTGTGCAGCAGAGGTTAGGAAGAGAATGCAAGCTATACTACAAATGTTCCCACCAGGTCTCTCTTTCCTTATTAAGTTATTTCAAAGGTTGCTTTTATTCTCCATCTCTCCAGATTGAGCTGACTGATAAAGGAGCTTTTCTTATTTTTTCTCACCTGCTATGAAACAGGATCCATTCATTGTGAGAGGCCCTTTTGTCAGAGAGAGATGTATCTTTTTTGTGTTGTTTTGTTTCCTCTTGACTTTTATTGGCTGTAACCTTGGCAGAACTGAAGGACAGTACTGTAGCCTGCCATGGGTCACAGCATGCCATCACAGGACTAGGCATGGAGGGGGTGGAGGGACACTGAGGTGGTGAACAACAGAGCGAGTGTGTTGAAATCCTGCCTGTGCTTTTCCGGTTCAGGTGATCCTGTGAGTGATGGATCTGGTCTGAACTGCTGCCACTACTGAGGAGGGTGAATGCAGGGAGAGAGGAAAACCGAAGCCTGTGGCGAATAATGAAGTCCTGATGAGTTGAAAACTGGCATTCAATATTCCACCGACAGAGATGCTGACAGTAACGATCTGTGCCTTGCAGGAGAAAGTTTCAAGGAGTGAATGCACTGCCTTTACAGATCCCAGCACAGAGCCTGTGTGAGCCTTCAGAGCATTCGGTCTCTTCTGTGATAGCTCCCATTAGAGAACTAAGGAAGAAATAGCTCAATTTTATTTTACTTCAGTGCACAACGCTGGTGCCTAGCATGTGGAGCGAGGAACATGGCATTCAAGATAGCTGGATTTCTGTTCCTCAGCTTGTCAAGATTTGGTGGATTAAATTACACAAATTTACTCTGTTTTGGGCACCTCATTTTTTTTTCATCTTTAGAAAGACTTTGCAGATCTTGGGAAGCTGAGTGCCAAAAACTTTTATTAAATAAAGCCACTTGATGCCTTTTTCTACTCTTGGTTTTTCTATCAGTCCTCAAGAACAGTCACACTTTACCAAATCTCTCCTTTCCACTGACAATGTATTTTCCTACACAGGATACTGCGGTAATTATGTGGTGGGACTGCATAAACAGAACAAATATCAGTTCTATGGCTGATACTTCAAAGAAAAAAGGATCCATCTACTTCTTCCTTAGCTGCTTTGAAGTCATGGGAGTGACAGGAATCAAAAGCAGATACAATTCATCAGTTTAGACTTGACTGTACCTTGTAAAATTTGTTATGATCCTTTAATTTGTGGGCATATATTCTTGATTATAAAACAGAATATTAACATGCTTCTCTAGTTGCCTTAAAAACTTCTTTTGGTTAGACTGGTTGAAGATATTCTGTATCCTATTCATATATCTTTTATCAGCAGTCATTGCTAAAGTGATCTCACTTAGTTGTTTATTCTTATAAAGTTGAGGATAGATTTGCAGGACCAAAATTGTAACAGTCATTGTCTAGCTGGCATAATTTTATGAAGCTCTTGTGCTGCTGCAAACTGCAGTACAAGTATGTCCACCTGGAACTGGGTAAGCAGAGGTGGCTGCACTGAGAACCCCAAACCGTATTTAGCATTCACTACTGTATGAAAAGTGGTTATACCATATTAGTATAATCTTATTCCTCTTACTTGCCCTATTACCACAGGGAGGCAATATCTCCCACACTGTGCTTCATGGTAGAGAGGGGAGCAACCTGATCACTCACGTTTTGCTGCCACAGCTTTACCCCATCCAGAAGCTCTCTTCAGGATTTGCATAGTGGCTTGGCCAACACACAAACACATCCAGTTAAAATATTTACAGATAGCTGGATATATCCACTTCAGTGACTGTACAGCTACAGCTGTATCATTTGTGAGAGGAGCTGTGCCACTTCTGAGCTCCAGATGTAGTTTTTCTCCTTTTTTTTTTTCATTTTTTTCAAAATAGTGTATTGAAGTAATAGAAGTCAGAGACAAAATTTAAAAATGGGAAACCCCAGAGAATAGCCTCTCTTTTAAGGTGGTGCATTCATTGTCCATAGCTCTATCAGTAATTCTTCAGATTCCCCCATTTGGTCTAGGCTTTTTTAATTTATTATTATTTATTAGTAGTATTATTAATATTTTACATTAGTAGTTGTATTTCAATAAGGCACAGATTTTTTTTCAAACTAAACAAGATCCAAGATGAGAGAAATAACATTATTTTGTACTTAGGATTGAGGAGTAAGATGGAATTATATTTTTATTAAAACTAGATCTCATTTCAAGTTATTTTGACCACTGAAAAATTTTTGCAACTGCACAAGAAAGAAATGGAATCACAGAATCAGTCAGGTTGAAAGGAACTTCTGGAGATCATCTAGTCCAACCTCCCTGCTCAAGCAGGGTCACCTACAGCATGGTAGACAGGGTTGCATCCAGGCAGGCCTTGAAGATCTCCAGAGAAGGAGACTCCACAACCTCTCTGGGCAACCTGTGCCAGTGCTCCGTCACAATCACAGGGAAGAAATTCCCCCTCACGCTCAGGCGGAACTTCCTGTGCTTCAATTTCTGCCCATTGCCTCTTGTCCTGTCACATGGGACAACTGAAAAGAGTTTGTCCCCGTCCCCTTGACACCCTCCCTTCAGGTACTTGTACACATTGATGAGATCCCCCCTCAGTCTTCTCTTCCCCAGGCTGAAGAGGCCCAGCTCTCGCAGCCGTTCCTCATAGGGAAGGTGCTGCAGCCCTCTGATCATCCTCATAGCCCTACGCTGGACTCTCTTCAGTAGCTCCATGTCTCTCTTTTTGACACTATCTTCACTGAATGTAGTTTTTATCTGTATATTAGACTGAACATCACTTTTAATTCAGGAAACTGGAAATAAGCAATGGGAACTATTTGTTTTCATCAATTTTTAAGTGTTGCTTTCAGTCACTGTTCAGAATTCATATGCTTATAGCCATGCCTTTTCTTTTCAAACTTGCTTCACATTAAGACCTTGCACTGTTGCTGCTGATTCATGTTCTTGTAAAGGGTGAGGAATGGATTTAGCTGTATAAGAACTATCTTGTACTTCTGTAGACACTATGTGAATGTTATATATGATCTACCCTTTCCATTGCACAGAATGTGCTACTAAAAATGTAGTTACAAAGTAAAATAATTTCTACATCAAAATAGTGTCCAGATCATATCTCACTTTTCACTGCAATGTCATGGGGTAGCCAGTGCTGCATTTTAGTTCACCTAGTGAGCTGTTGCTTACACAATAGTCCATTCCATTAGGAATCAGTGTCCACTGGCATTTGTAGAATCTAACCCTAACTCCAGAAGCATGAATAAATCATATGCTTATTCTTCTCCTAGTACCTAGATATCAGTAAATCTTACCTGGCTTATGAGAGTAATATTTTGGGGGAAAAGTTATTATTTTACTAAATAAACCAGAATATCAGATTCATGTCTACGATTGAGCCACTATGCTATTGTACAAAGTTTTCATTTTGGAGAACATACAAATAGTAATCAAGCTGGAAAGAGAGATAGAAAGTGGCAATACATGTATGTCTTTATTGTCTTCTCTTCAAAGCAATCTGCTGCTACAGTTCAAAGTTTCTGAGAGCATCTGCTCCGGGGACATATGTCATTGTGCAGTCCCCTCACCTGTGCTGAGTAATTGAAAAAAATAACAACATCTACTTAGCTTAGCAATACCCTGTTTGCAGGAGAAAAGCTTTTATTTCAGCACTTTCAACTTGGAGTGCTATTTGGAAATATTTAGCTCATAAAAAAGTCTTATAGTTCATGCTTTGACCTCATCATGAACTGAACATTTTGTTAACAAAGTACCCTGTTAATGTTTTGACCAAAAGAACTAATGTACTTGGGGCTGGTTGTGTTGCCAAAGTGTTTGCTCCTAAAAAGGGAAAGTTTTAATTCTATTTTCAAAACCAGTGTCTTATTCCTAACTATATATGGAAATGTCATCAATCAGTTCTGGAAACAGTGTGTGTGCTGCAGTGGCATTAGAATAGCTTGTGTTTCTGCAGTGAGTGTAACACATCTCACCGTACCATGGCTTGCAGCGGAAGTCATTTGCTGTGTCTAATTTCTCTCTACTAGCTTGAACAGATGTGAATATAAAATGATTTTTAACAATAGTCATATGAGAGCCCTTTTCTTTAGTGATCAGACAATGAAGGATAAAGTGACAAGCTAATTAGAAGAAGAGATAATAAAATACACAACCACTACTAGTTACATTTGCAAATGAATTCTGAGACTGGTGTGTGTGTGTGTGTGTGTGTTTAGCTAAAATGTAAACTTCACAAACCCTTTAGCAAGTTATCCTCTGAGTTACTCTGCTACGCTACTATCACATTGTCTTTTAGAGGACAAATTTTCTATATTTGCTCCTTCATGGTATTTATCTGGGCATTTCACATTAAAGAAAAAAGGAAAGAAAAGGGTACACACAAATCATATGCTTATTCTTCTCCAAGTACATAGATATCAGTAAATCCTGCCTGGCTTATGAGAGTAATATTTTTGGATCCGTGCATATTTTAATATAACAATGTTTCATAAAATACGTGTTAATCTTTGAGCAGATAAGAATGTTGATTGCATTCCTAAAATAGTTAAGGAATGTACAGCTTCATTTTAGTCATCTGTGTGTCTTAGACATCTTACAGCTAGTATTACATGAAAGAATTTTTTTTCTGAGATCTAAAACTGATAGCCAGATGATAAAGTATTTGTCCTAAAATTTAATCAAAGAATTACTCCTCAGATTCAGTAGGTGCAACCTTCTGCTGCTGGCTCCTTTTTAAAGTAATATAAAATAATTCAGATAAAAATTCGATTCTAAACGACATTTTTTGTTGGTATTTTATCAAAATCAAACAAACTAGGGCTTCAGCAACTGAAAACTGTCTCCTTACTTAGAGAAGTATGTATGTTATTTGTTCATTAGATCTACTAAGAATGCCAAAAAGTAGATGTTTCTGAAGGAGATAATGAACTCAGACTATTCTGGCTTTCATCTTTATAAACCAAAGCCCAAGAAATCTCGATGGATGAATTCAACAACACAGATAATATTTTCTGCCTTTGCCTAATGCTATGTAGCAATGAAAGCAACTGCATGGAAATACTACAATGTTAGAGAAAAACAATACTTAAAAAAGCCTGTATTAGGCAAACCAGAATTAACTCTGTTAGAAAACACAGTAGATGATTAATAAATACCTTGTTTGCAGTATTGTTTGCTGGCCCTTTAGCTGTATTTGTCTGTGTATTTTAACTATTCCATAAGCATTGGTGGAAATCAAAAAGTAATATATACTATACATATTTTGCATCATCCTATTGAAACCATTATTTTTGTATGGAGCACTTTAAACATTTTTATTTATTTATTTGTTGCATTATCACTCACGTAACCATCTCTGCCATACAGGAATAACAAGTGTTTCTAGGTCCTGACAGAGGTGAATTTTAGAAACCCCCCAAAGCAGTCACAACTGACTGAGTTAAGTTACAATGGGGGTCCTACAAGCAAAAGAATTCCCATAGAAGAAAACATCAGTTAAATGGGCAGGATACAGAAAAATGTGAAGGAGAATAGGAGGGTCTACAGCCTCTTAAAATATTGACAGCTAAATTTAAGACAATAGAGACCTTGTCAAAATTAACAGCCAAAATGACATAAGTGTATAGGAAAATTTCTATTTTACTGGTGGGGAAGAGAAGATTATTGTAATTTATTCAGCTACAGGATATTGTTGCTGACACATCACCAACAAGCTCTTATTAATATGGAGGCTGAACAGTATTTATGTAAAAACTGTCACTCAGGAACCACATTTCCCAAAAGACTTTAATCTCTTAGTAATCTGCAAACATACAATTACGCAGTTATTTTTGGATCTGGGGTTCAAACTTTGTCAAAGTAAAAATGACAGATGAACAGAAGGAGACATAAAATCCTCCATAATGCTCATGATCTATTGAGACACTGAGAACATATTTCTAAATCTAGAATATTTTAGGTAGGAAGTCTGGTGAGCTATAGGGGTAGTTCTTTGAATAAATTCAAGGATTCCATTTGCTGATTTCATGTCCCTGATCAACGGGGTTTAAATGACATGCAGAAGAGAGAGAATTATCTCATTTATAAGTGCCTTCATGTTCTCAGAATGCCTTAATCTCTTCATTGATTTGCTTCCTCTAAATCAAGCAGAATAGTTCCCTTGACCTTATTAGAAAATAGGCTATACAATTACAAGGACTCCTTTAAAAAAGTCTGTACTTACCCACTTTTTCAGTATCCTGTTCCTTGGGGAGGATTTCATAAAGGTCAACCAATTAAAATTCTATTAAATACAGAAGACTATTCTGAGTTCTAGTAAGTAGATATAGAGATTTAGGAGAACAATTAAATCCCAGTTTTAGACTTAAGCCAATCTCTGTTAACTAGATTTTAGGGAAAATCTCGTTTAGTGAGCGTATTTTTATTAACAATCTAAGGGATGGAATACAGAATGTCCTTATTAAATCTGTAGACAATAATTACAATGGGTGGAGATTCAGGCATGTTGGTGGGCTCAGAATGATTGTGAAAACTGAAGATGTTATATGAAAAAACAGGATAGTATTCCACAAGGAAGAATGCAAAGCAATACATGTAGCTAGGAAGAATCAGCTTCTCAGATACAGGATGGGGAAAAACTGGTTAGGTGGACAAATACAGAAAAGGATCTCAGGGTTGCAAAGGATTGCTTCCTGAGTATAAATCAGACCCATCATCCTGCGTGGAAAGTCCAAACGCTACACTAGGACTTATAAACACGAGAAAAGACAGGCAAAATCTTCTGTTCTACTCAGGGTTGGTAAGACCTTATGTTCTGTTTTATTTTGTTTTGTTCTCTCCACTTCTCAGTCCATTCTAGCTCTCTTTTGTATGAGTATTACTGCTACAGAGCTTAGGATACCTTCTTCAGCAGGTCTGGAACTAGCCACCATTGGTGACAAAATGCTAGTTTAGCTGGAGAATTACAACTCCTCCGTTCTTCACAGCTTCCTCACACATACAGAGTTTTAATTTGGAAGACTGGACTGCTTGCTTTGCTTGGCTTTTTTTTCCCCATGATTATATTTGTGGAGATGGACCCAAACCCCAGATCTGACAATAATTTTGAAATGTTTCAGTTTTTAATTTCTCCCAAACTCTAGGCTCACTTCCAAGTCTTTCAGATGTGAAAATGTTGTATCACATTTGTATTGTCTTTACCTCAGCCTTTCTGCAGCACCGCCAGGCCAAACATCCGGGGGACGGACGGGAAGACAGAGAAAGAGCTGAAAGGTTAGGTCTCTGAGTATTACACATAACTCACTTGGAGGAATGAAGAATTTTTACATTTATAATTTTACTTGAGCTCAGGCCAGTCAGTAAACATCCTATTCTGTTTATATACTTCATGGCTATTCTAATCTTGCATTTTATACTGTCATTTTATAAAACTCTTTCTTAGATTCTGCTTTTTCTTTCATCTCTGAGGAGAACAAAGACTTGGCCCAACTTTATTCTTCTTTATTCTGTAAACCCTATGCCCTTCAGTGAGCAGAAACTGGCTAGTCACAAATGAATTATCATAGACTGAATGGGGAACGGCTTCACGAGGAAAAAACAGCCTCTGCTGAAGTCCAATATACCCTTTTGCCCACAAAGGATTTAAAACTTTGCTGTATCTATTGCGAGCTAGTAAGAAACTGGTGTCAGTTCCACCAGCCAGACAACTCACCACCTCCCTCAAGTGGCCAGTGAGATTAGAATTTTTTTCATTGCAAGGCCTGGTTTTGGCATTCCCAAAGGAACGAGTTGAAGAATACACTTTTTCAAAACATTATTAATAGATCAAATATGAACTGTTCCGCAAAAGAAGTATTTTGAATGGTAGGAAAAGATAACACTCCCACAGAAACAAACATTTAGCTGGCATCACTTGGGCGCTGTAGTTTTTTGGATGAGAGGAAAACTTAAATAGCTGCCTGATTGTGGATGGGCTCTAATAGCTGCCTGCCTGCACTTACAAGCGTTCTGTTATGGTCATTGCCACAGCAGGGACTGTAGAAACACATAAGCTAATCAAAACAGCGGCACATTCAGAAAAACAGCACTGTTAATTCTGGTGGCCTGCTCAAATCCTGATTGGAATAATTACAATTTTCTTTCTTCATCCAAAATGCATCCCATGTAGATTTTCTTTTTTTTTTCTTTCTTCTTTTTTTTTTTTTTTTTTTTTTTGTAGTTTGCCATCTAAGATGTGCTTGCAGAACAGACTGGAACGGCTCTGGGGAAGAGCTCAAGGGAACTCACTACAGAACTAAACATTTACATAAATTATAAAAACAGTAATAATGATGGTAAGATAAAAACAAAACTTCTTATTTCAGAAAACAACCCAGGCTCTTACTGCAAGGGTTCAGAATAACATTTTCTCATGGCACAGTATGTTGTAGAAGTCCCTCACAAAGAAACGTACACTCAACACGTGAAGGAATGCCTTTGTGTTTATGCTGACAACATCCATCACAGCAATGGGTAAAGAAATTCCTGCTTATGCAGCCAACTCATGCGCTTCTAGACATCAGTGAACACCTGGGAAATTTAGTGGATATTAGAATATCCATGAGGAAACCAGATATTCACACAGACCACTACTCTGTCAGTGCCCAGACACTGTGATTTTCACAGGGCAAAGACTGATAGCAAACACAGAAGAAAAGAAGTTTAGATAGGATTGGTTGAATAGTAAAGAATCAGGACCATCAAAAAAAAATCCTACCATATTCTGTATATATTGTATATATTCTGTCAAAAATATATGATAAACCTGTCTAACAAAAGACTACACATTACATAGGTTTTGAGAGGGGGGGAAATATCCCCGTGATGCCAAGCCACCAAGCAGTTAAATTAGTTAGTACAGGAAACGCAGTCCTCATGTTTCAAGGCCGAAGTCAGTCCCCAGCAGGAGTCAGGAATAAAATTGTAAAGTAATACATGTATAGCCAAATATATTATAAGTGCTGCCCTTGCTGGAGGCAATGTTCTGTTCTGGGATGTAATTTTTGTGTTTCTTTAGCTGGGTAAGACTGTGATCAGGTATTTCCAACCGCTTCTTTTAACAAAAGCCTGCTAATTAAAGCAACACTACCCAGCTTCCTTCTTGGCATTAATGAAGTGCCAGAGGAAGGAAGCCTTAAGCATTTATTTTCCTTTCAGAGCATCTAATATCCCATGCTACAGCCAGTGGAAAAAATGGTAACACATTTCCTGACCAAAAAAATACATAAAAGAGAGAGAGAGAACATATTTATCACCAAAGTTTGAAGTACACAGTTTCTTTTGCAGGTCTATTTGAAAGTTGTTGAAAGCATAATGTTCCCTCCATAAAGAAACATACATGGTATTAAATAAAGTCCTTCTTGCTCTTCTACAGGTGTAAGGGTAGTTTAGATCAGCTGTTGCAGATTTCTGAATAATACTGCAAAAGCAGATTGTATGCAACATGCAGGTGTTGTGAAGGTTAAGGACAGAAGTCCTTGAATTGTAGTGAAGATGTGAAGAGACACAGAGCAAAAAGATAGCCTAAATTAACTCGTCATTGTTAGTGTTTGGTTAATCTATAGATACAACCTTTGTCTAGTTGTCTATTATTTTCCCTTACCCTATAAGCTATATAGCTTATATAGCTCCCACCTAAGAGCTACCTTTCATTCACTATGACTTCTGAGAAGCTTTTAAAAAGAAAAGCAGTTCCTTGATACCAGATGCAAACCAAGCTGAACTCCCACTTCTGAATATCCCAGAAGTTCAGAATTGCTTGAAATTTAAACTCATGTTTAGATCTAGATTTGTCTGTTTGAGGTCATCTTTACACATCTTTTTTTTCTAATGGCATTGTCTGATCCTCAGCTCCTCACCACCTTCGCTCAGACTTGTGGCTCAAGATCAGATTGACTTACCAAAAGCTCTAGTAATTTACCATACCCATCCCATTCCTCCCCCCTTCACTTCATAATCTTCCAGAGATGAAATTCAAGATTCCCTTCTAATTGTATCAGGACAGCTTCTCAGACAGATGACTTTCCAAGTAACCTTCTCATTCCAGTCATAGCTGGGGAAAGAAAAAGTATGCCAGAGCGTTATGTGATGACGGATAAGGGCCAACACTACAATTTATGTTTGTGACCTGGCACACGGATGGAAACACAGAGTATGATTCAGTGGTTTTGCAACCTTAATCCCTACTAAAGAGTGGCTTTGCCAAGGTAAACCTGACATTTTAAATGAAACTGCTTTGCATACACTGTACGGAACCTGAGACCCCACTTTTGTACTGCGGTTTCCTTCTAAAATGCAGCTACTGCCTGGCAGGGCAGAGTAAGTGTGCAGTCTGGGCTCTCTTGTACTAATATCATTCGGTCTGCTTCAGCAAAACAGAATGGCGAGCAGACAGTGCAAAAGGAGCGAGACAAATGTTTTTTGAACATGTACATTTCCAAACCTGAGAAGAGGAGCAAAAATAAAGGCTAGATCCTGCTTTCCTTTCCCATTCAGGCAACTCCCAAGCAGCAAAATCCAAATTAGGTCCCACATTTGTAATAACAGCACATTTCCTGGTAAATCAATCACTAATCTGCAGAACTAGAAAAGGCGATACATCTTGTTATTATGTCCATAATTTAAAACAAGATTTAACGCTGGAGCAGTTCCCTCTTTCCCCTCACCATTGCTTTCTTTGTGCTCTTTCTAAAAATAAAATATTGACAGATTTTAAAAAGGAGGCAAAAGGGAAGGAATTCAGGTCATTCAGTGTTCATTATAGCACTAGTCCAGCCAGCACATAAAGCTAGCCTCTGTTTAAGTACGCAGGTAGTCAGAATCAATGAGGTTCATCCAACAGTTTAAAGACTGTTCGACTTACACCAGTTTAAAGACAGTTTTAGACTTACACCAAAGTCTAAATATATCTGACAAAGCCCCTTTCCACCACTGGCACAGTACAGCAGGAGCAGTGCTAGTTTTCCTCAGGCATCCACACCAAAACAAACAGCTCAAATTCAATGAGCAGAGTTAAATCTTAAGCACAAAGAACAGCTCATCTCCACATTCTCTTGCTCTCCCAAAGACCTTGCTGTAGGTGTACAGGGAGGAGATCTACATAAACTGAGAGCAAGTTTGTCACCTGAACATCCCTCAGTGTCGGGGCCTGCGGCACCTCAGTCAGCAAATTCCATCAAAGTCATCGTCATCTTTGGCCATCACTGACCAGAACTAGTACAAAGGTGTAATGTGTGCAGTAAATGAATTGTAAATTTCCAAACAGTACGTACATGTGGGAAGCGAAGAGCACAGAGGCAACTGGAGACGATCAGCTAACACAGACGTCCTTGGCCTGCTATCTCTGCACTGAGAGAAGAGCAAAAACCATTTAGGTATCTCACTCTCAGCCATTTTCTATACTTTCTTTCACCCAGGCATAGTTTATACATAAACAGCTGAAGATTCAAAGGCCCAACAAAATGAGACATTGCCTTGGGCTCCAAAACCGAGACTCAGAAGTACGAAGTTCAAGGCTGAGGAGCTTGCAGGTAGCATTCACTTCCTGTGCGCACACTTTCAAGCACTGGTGTGGTGCTTCCCAGGAATTCCCCTGGTGCATCATATCCCAGGCCTTTCCAAAAGGGAAGGAGATATTTCTATTTATTTTTGAGCACATGACTGTCCTACACGGACCTGACGTTAGGACTGCAGAATCTGGTTTGACTTTGAAAACAGTTCATCCATTGGGGTCCACTGAATTTGTGCCAATAGGGCTGGAAATAGCTACAGTAGGAATTTATACATTCTTTGGGTTAAATATAATCCAGTGGTATTTCTAATCATATATTTTATCTAAGTCTGCTAGCTAAAATGCCATCATCCAAACTTCTCCGCAATAACAATGCATTACGGGAGAGAAGTGTTAAGAATGTCCTCTTCCCTCAGAAGAGAATGGTAGGGAAATGGTAACACATTTCATAAAGAAATAAAAAGACACATCAGAAATATTTGAAATGCATGATTTTCCATCCAGCTCTATCAAGAATACTATGAAGAAGAAAAGGAATAATCCTTTGGATTTTCTAAAGAAGTCAAGCAAGTGTGAAAGGGGCTCTTCCCAAACTTCTGCAGGTAGGTTGAAAAGCTGCCTTCAACATCCTAAATATTTTAATTTAGCCACTGCTGCTACCACCACTATTCCCACTAGTACCCTCCTCTTCTGTCCTTCTTGGCAAAACTGTCCCTGATCAGCTGTATGCAAATATCATGTAGGAGGGATAAAGAAAATTTCTGCAGGACTTCAACCACATTTCTAGGCAGCTAGAAAGAGCCTCCCTCATCCAGCCATAAGTTTTTTTTAATCCAGTGGAATTGTCTACTATTTAAATAACTTTTTCCAGAGTATAATTTAAACATAATTATATATGTTTTGGAAATTAGAAAAACCGTATGATAGGAAATGTATGTCTCCTGCTTTCCATCACTGATTTGAGGCTCTCCAAAGAGCTCATAAAAGGTTTTCTTCTGCTTTTACTAATCACATACTATTGACATTAAAAGTTAAAATGCAACACCTTACAAGTCCACTAGCATAGCACATTTTCTTGCCCTGCACAACAGCACAATATTGCATTGTGTACTTATTGTTTATTATATTTATTATCCTTATTTACTGTAAGGAGTACTTAGCTTTAGAACCAAACCATAGACAAAAAAATAGATGAAATACAGTTTGAAAAGAAAGAAGAATAACAGGTACTGAGAGATGGATCCAAAAAAGGGAGGAGTGGGGGGGAAGACACAGGGACATGGAAGCTAGGCATTGTATTGTCCAGTGTGTAGGTTCCCAGGCCTGGGAGTGTAATTCAAAACCCAGAATTAGGCACAAAAGTATGCACTGGATGATAGGGTGCAAGTTCAATGTCCCTCTGAAGGCTGGCCCAAAAAATCTCTATGCTGAGTGGGAAGCAGCCTAGAAGTGCCCTACTGGGAGCAGTGAGAACAGCTATGTCTCTAAACTCATGCCCTCTCTGGGAGGAAAGAATTGAGGGGGGGATGCATAGGATGTCCTGCAGAATCCACACTGATTTTAAAAGAGTTGAGCAAAGCTCGCTGGCTATTTTTAGCCCAGGAAACTTCATCAGTTGTTTCCAAACTGGTGGAAGTCAAGCATCAGTGAAAAAGATGATGATGTTTCCTGATCTTCTTTTTTTTTTTTTTTTTTTTTTTTGCATAAAAGCCAATCTCTTCATGAAATAAGGGATTCAAACCCACCACTTTCAGCTGTTGAGAAAAGCAGGTCAGTCACTAGGCACGACATGTCACTTTGCAGGGCCATTCCTAAGTTTTTGCAGCTGTCCTGCTGCAACAAGCAGCTTGCAGAGGCCAGGAAGCCTGGGGGAGATCTCCTGCTGAGTGAGGAAATTTTTCCTTCGGGACAACACCCAGTATTTCCATGTCTTGAATGTGCCTAAATCTGATCTGGGTGCTCAAAGTCATTCTTGCACTAGTCACCAAGACATTCTGCTCTGGTAAGTACACATTACAGAGGCACGGAAATAGCATATCTCTCTCTCTTTCTTTAACTACCTGCCCACCATTACATCACAGGAATGATCTACAGTGGGAGGAGGGAAAACCAAAAAAAGCACCTTTCAAATATTATTAATTGTAAAGGATATACAGGTACAAAGATAAATAACTGAACTGGAACACCCTCAGCTCATTTCTGCAAAGTTAGCAAAAATTAAAGTATGACATAAGAGGATGATTTCATCTGGATAAGCTGTAGTATAAACTTCCTAAACATTACGATAAAAAAATACATGAAAAGCCTTTGGACTATGAATTAGCACTTTTGAAACTGGCTAGCTAGACCAAAAGTAACTTTGGAAGCGTAACACACATCATAATATTTTGGAGCATATTTAAGCGTTTTTTCTTGATATAAGAATCTGTAAGGTTCATAAGTGACTTGCAAATTTCACTTCCAGAAAGAAGTAAAATCAAGAAAGTTCCAAGTGAAAGCCCTGCCTACATTCAAAGATGGAGAAATGAAACCAAAGTAGTGGAAATCAGAAACCATAGAAAACACATGCCCAGGCCTGTGAATACAGAAACAGGTCTCCAAAGCATGTTCTGCCTCTTTTTAAACTAACAAGAATTCTTATATGGATTTCTGAAGGACTAAAAGAGTCTGCTTCTCCCAGGACATGAGCATGTCAGGATGACATCCTGAGTGGCATTGAGTGTGAAATTCTGCAGATGACCAGGGTGGGATTTGTCCTTTTATATCTTATTTAGAGACACAAGTAGATTTGTACAAATGGTAATCTGGTTCTGCCTCCACTATTTAATCCAGATTAATTTCATTTTCTTATTTAAGTTTTCCTCGGGCCTTTCCATCTTTATTCACTTCTTTATTCTCATAAGCACATGTTTTGGAGATACAGGCAGGTAAAGCTCTGCTGCGAACTAGATTTAGTGCAGGAATACTGCCCCTAAACACTGCAGTAGTCTCTAGGAGAACCATGAAGAAAGAGTTAAAGACAGTCAGAACTGGTGTCAGGATCTGCCTTTCCAATAGTAAAGAATCCGAGCAGGAAGCAGAAGGGACTGATCAGCCTCAAAGGAATTAAGCCCACTCATTCCCAACAAAGTGCTCTGACCACCAGATCACAGGGTGCATGTGGCAAGGGTATTCTTTGTTCTCCCTCTTGAAACTGAGCCCCAGCACAGCTGATACAGAAGAGCTACCAAGGCAGGCAGAGAAAAGGCAACAAGAAACATGATTATAAACCAGGAGTTAGGGCATCCATCCTAGGAGGAGACAATTGAAAGGTCTAGTCCTTTCTCCCAGGTCTTTTTTCTTTAATCCACAATAAACCAGTGACAAACTGCAGTGAAATGCAGACTCATCCCAAGAAGCAGGGTCTAAATTGCAGCTTTTTCCCTCCTTAATCAAGTGATCTAACTAATCGGCTGAAGTCGAGCTGTTGACTTGATTTGCTGCTTTTTCCTGTGGTTCACCCTCAACAGATGGAATAGCAGATGCTCTCGTATGGGAGAGCAGTATGGCCTGGCCATTAGGGCGCTTGTGCAAGATGAAGAGACAGATTTGCTCCTTGTCCAGCTGAGTGGCACCTAGCATTCCAGGTGTCCTGCTGCCCGTGAGAGCACCATAACCACCACTGTGTGAAAGGAGCATCTCTCCAATCCCCTTCTCCCATTTGGCACCCGTCCTCAGGAGAAAGGTATACAATGAGATGTCTGAGTGGGGACTGACACCCAACATTTCCTAAAGATCTGCTGTTGTCTTAGTGGAAGAGATAGGTACCTAAATTAGGTGACCTGACTGACCATAAGAAATAGCACAGCTCACTATATTGTCAGTAAGCAGGATGATGAGGCTAAGCGGATAAAGATAATAATACACTTAATGCAGGTTTTTAGGTGTGTGTCCCTATGTGTGTGAAGTAATAGGAGCATCTCCAATCTAGTGATCTCCCAGGTAATGTCAAGGGATGTTTAAACACACACATGCACAGGCACAGTGTAATGATCCAGCCAGACTGCTATGAGCTTTGGTTTCTGCTGATACAAAACAGATGTTGGTGAGATCTCAATGTCTTAGTTTGTTTAACTCCTTGGAGCATCATTTTAGTATAAATACAGAAGGCATCTTTTCTTACTGCTCTCGCAGTGCTCTCTTCTCTCACATCAAACTTACCTCAGCTGAAAAGGTTATTCATTATCCAGTGGAAAATGACAATTATACAGTATCATTTGGAAATTTGGAGGGAGGAGGGGAAAGAAAGTCTTTGTGAAATTTTCCAGGCAAAACTGCCTGTTAAGATCAAACTGCATTTGATCTGATGCAGTGGTTTGCTACTGTCAATTACAGATCTGTTGTTACATTTAAGCAGGCCAGAAAAAAATGTCACACTATTCAGGATAGTAAGAAGAACATAAATTTAATGTATGACTCATTGAGAACTTATCTAGGATTTCAGACAAAGCATAGTATCATTTTCCTCTCCTTCCAGATGTTTTTACTGCATTAAAAGTAGATAGTTGGAGAAGTACTGGCTTCAGAGAGAGTTTACCTGGATAAAAGAGATCAACATCTGTCTATATAATTTCACAATTGGCATAAAAAGCCTTGAATTATTCCAGCACAAATGTAGTACTACTGATATTACAGGAAGAAAGGTAAAAAGTGTCTCTGTGCCCCTGAGAGGCATAGATGAATGTTAATCATTATATACTATCACATATGATGCTTCTGCCACTCTATAAACATCTCAGTCTCGAAAGGGCTGGGAGGAAGAACAGGGAAGAGCTGGACCCTTCTTGTGCCAGCCCTCCTCCTTCTAAATAGCTGCCCCAGCTCTACCTCTCAGATCTCAATCTGTGGTCTTGAGTCACAAATCATAAAGGTAACCAGAAATTGTGGGCACAGGCAGTAGACCTGACTATATGATGTAGTGAGGTCTCTGACAAAAAAAGCGTAAATTGCTTTTATAAAATGAAACGAAGTTTGGCAAGAACATATGGATTGCTTATAACAAACTTTTCATCAGGAAGATGTAGTATTCCTTTTGCAGTTTCCATATGTTCCTGAGCAAATCTGTTGCTTTGCAGTGCATCTACATTTACAAATATACACGCAGATACTTAGTGCAGTGCTTTGCAATAGTGCACTGTCCTGCCCTGCTCACCAAAAGTATGAGGGCTGACGATTTAGCAGAATTGTCTCGATTATTTTCACTTTAACCGATCAATGGCATTAAAAAGGTGTTAGGGGTTACAACTGCCTATACTGCAAGGATCTCTTATCATGTAGATTTTTAGTGTGCACTTAGTTGTTCTTCCTGAAAATCAAAATTTTTTGTTCAGATAACCCACTCACATTAACATAGTCTTTGATTTGCAAAGACTTTGATTTGTTTTTTATATGAACCAACTCTCTCCACAAATCAGCAATCTATTCTTGGGAAAAGAGGAGATTTAGAGGTAACTTAGTAGTAAGTAAATATCTGGAAAAGCTGCTTTCAGACTAAGGTATAAAAGAGTGCAGTGAGGTAAATCGCTGGTTTACTAAGCCATGGAGGACTCCACTAAATGAATGTGAAAGAGATAATGTTTGCTCTATTGCAGATGTTTAATCCATTCAGTGGACAAATAATAGTAAAATCAGTCTACTGGATGTGATAGGTCTGAAGGGAAACATACACATGTGCAAGAAACACCTTTCTTTTATTAGGACTGGAGAAGAGGAATCCTGAAACTCTCTCTTCCTGTGACTTGGGGTCACAGTCTGGAAGAGATTGAGAATTACTGAGCTAGAGAGCCTCAGTCTCTGGCTCTAATCAACACAACATCTTTCCTGAGTGGCAAAAGAGGCAATAACCCATCTACACTGCCATCTATGATCACTGATCATTCTAGTAAGCTCACTGATCAGCCAGACATCTCAGTAATATTCAAAATGAGACAAAATAATTAGCTCCAGTTGTAAATTTTGAACATGCACCTAACTAAAGCACCTCCCCTCTCCCCTCTCAAAAAAAAAAAAAAAAAAAAAAGAAAGAAAGAAAAAAAAAAGGAAAAAAAAAAAAAAAGAAAAAAGTCCTTCTTCTGTCAACTCTGTAAAAGCTCTGCTAGACAGGTCTGGTCTCCCTGTTCTCTACATATCTGACAGCCCTGGTACTGCCAGCTACAGTGCAAACATTCCCATTTATTAGCTGGAGGCTGACAAGACTATTGAATTCCACTCAGTAATAAAGCATGTAAGGACTGACACTGTCTTCTGCTTCTGGAATTACTCACTTGCTTTATTTTTGAGCAATGCTTAAGTGCTTTGCTGGTTCACTCCAAACCACTCAGCACCTTCCCGGATCAGGCATTTCATTCCTACAGACTAAAGGCATACATCTAGCACTCTACACAGAGAGGCATTGAGAGTAAGAAAAACTGATGAATATTCATAGAGGAATAGGTAAATCATGAAAGATTTGAGGGAAGGTAATCAGAAGAGGATCTACATTGGTGTAATCTTTAAAACAAAGAAAAATTCAAATCCGATTCTGTATGAGATCATCCCACCTATAGAATATACAAAGGGAAATAGCCCTCATTTGAGAAGATGCAAAGCATGCCGGAACAGCCTGACACAGTGAGGTTGCGTTAGGCTAAATATCAGAAGTTAAAATCAGCTGGGCAGAGGAACAGACTTTCAAGAAAGGTAGATGAGGCTGCAAAATCTGCAGTATTCAAGAGCCAGTAAGGTAAGGTATTTTAGGACATTAATCAGAGTCCCACAGGTGTAAGAGATCCTTTTCTGGGTCAGCCAAATTCATGTTATATTTTTCTCTAGACATTGATAGACTCCTGTTTGCTCCTGCTGAAGTCAATGGGAATTTTGTCACCAGCTTCCAAGAGAGCAGCAGCCCTATGACTTGACTGTGTACAATTTCAATTAAAAAGTCTATGAATCACATCATTCTGCCCTTGGCAGCTGAAAGATGAAGACAGCAGGATAGAAAAACAGCAACTCAAGCAAATGGAAATAATTTTTCTATTAAGCTTTTCTTTTTTTTCAAAGATACTCAGCATAACTTATTCCTTTTTTCCTCCTGCTCCGTTATTAATAACTGTTTGATGCGATTAAAGTGGGTTGCTAACATCTTGTTTACTTTTCACTATCTACAGGTTTGATCCTGTGAGATTTATTCACTATGAATAAAGCTCATTCCTGCACAGAAGTTTTCTTGGTTCAAGTATCTTTCAAGTTTTTTGCTCAGCTCAATTTTTACAGTTAATTTTGAGTTTAAGTAATAGCACAGCCTTGTGAACAGAGCACAGGAGTGCCTCCTAGAAGTAGCTCTGAGCTTCAGTGATGCTGGTGGAGCAGAGTAGTTGTTACGCTTGGAAATAGATCTCTGCTTACTGCTCTTGTACTTCTTTGTCATGAGCAGCCACATGTTGGCAACGATGTTCCCTGGATTCTCAGGCTGGGTGTCAAAGCGTTGAGGTGTTTACCTCTCACTGATTGAAGTGAGATTTAGATGCACAAAGCAGGAAGCACTCTGGAGTATCTGGACCTCAATTCCCTTTCTGTAAAACAGGAATATTTGCCTTTCTCTTGCTTTGTACTTTCTATTTCAACCTGTAAGACCTTTAGCCCTCTTACTTGCTACATGCGTGAGATGTTTAGCACAACGAAGCTTCAGACCCTACAGATGCACTGTGAACACAAAACAAGACCATTATTACTAAAAACAGAATATAGATTTCTGTTGTAAACTGACATTGACCTTGAAATAGAACATCCCTAAACCTTCACAAGCAGTAGCTTACTAGCTTCAGATAAGTACCACCAAATGACTGCAAATGTTGTTAGGGTCATTGCCAAAGGGGTTAACTCAAACATGCTGCGAAGATCTTTCTCAAAAGTGTTTTAATAGAGATAAAATGCTTCTGGTCATTTTTCTACCTTTCTCCCACTAGCATCTGTGACCTCACCATTACATTAACTCCTCCTGTAGTAAGAACAAAAGCATCAGAGTTCCAGCAAATTTTAACCTGAGTGAAACATATTGATCCAAAGCTGAATCAAGAGAATATGAGATAGAACACCAAGTGCAGTAGCACCAAAGTGTGAGCTACTTTGGTAGAGGAGTATTTGTTGCTTTTTTCTTTTATGAAGGCATCAAGTCATGAGGGGCAGACTAAAAATCTTCCACTCTAAATCTCTTTATCCATGAAGTCTTCTTCATGTGTGTGCCATGTGTCCCCTCATAATCTTCCTATTTAATTCCCATAATCTCTTTCCATAACACCCCAAATCCTTTGATACTTTAGGGAGTCTGAAGTTCAGAAGCTTTGCAAGTCAATACATTTCTAAGTGATTCCTATAGTGATTCCTCTGCCCACCTGCAAAGCTGAAGCATTTCTGTGATTACAGTTCATTTTCAAAAATTTCCATTTGTGTAGGGTTTCTTTTTAAAAAAGAAACATATTAAAAGGATCCATATATATGTCTGCTACTCAAATCTTCAGCAAGCTTCACAGTGTGCCACTTGGAAAAACAAATTTGATTTCATGTGAAACAATTCGCCTGCTACACGCAATTGTTTTAGCTGTAAATTGTTTTGCTGCACTATAAACAAATAGAATATAGGAAAGGAAAATATCAATTACACTTGCAGAATTTTTCCTCTAATAACATTACTGCACATGCTTGTTTTTATTGTAGAATGGAATAGCAGTCTGTTCATTTTCATTAACAACGTCACACTCTGACAGCTATTAAAATCACTTTTTGAGGATCAAATTAGAGCAATCAAATGCAAAAAAAAAAAAAAAAAAAAAAAAAAAAAGAACCTTCTCATACAAAAACATTATGCTAACTTCCCCAGTCTAGACATGGAGAAATGGGAGAGTTGCACATGTTTTCGTGTCCCATAACCTACTCCGTGAGCTGTGCTGCTCAATGTTATAAGTCTGAAATTAATCAAAAGAATACATATCACAGGACATTACAGTTAGGACAAAAGGAGACGTTATTAGTAATGTCATAAATGGCAACTGGTAAATTAAATGTCTGCAAAGACTGCAGGCAAAGAAGCAACACCCAAATCTCTAAAGTAAATGGAAATAAAAGACCTTGTGGAAAATTAAGAGAAGTGTCTTTACATTTCAAATAAAATGCATGGAATAGGTTGCTGAAAAAGCTAGCAAAAGCAGCAACCATGGAAGAAAAATTATTACAGGGTATATAAACACTAGTTAAAGGAATAGCATGGCCTTCTTCCATCTTGGAAGGCTGTTATGTTACTAAAAGGGAGTAGTAAAAGATCAGAGCATTGTTAATCAGCATGAAAGAAGAGGATCAGCCAAGAACAGCAAAAAATAAATATATTTTTAATGGCTATTAAAAATCACAGGTCTTCTGGCCAAGCAGGGAATCTGGGATGTCTGGTTACCTCACTCCAGGAGGAGACACGGTAATTGAATTTACCCTTTGGTGCTTACACAGAAGAGGCCAGTGTTAGCAGCACCTGAGCTACATGGGAACAGCCAACACTGAAAAACTCAGAAGGCTGCTTCTTCTGTCCTCTTGCTATTGACCTTACGAGATGGCTTTGTCTGTGTATAAAAGAGCAGCAAAATAACCCCTGAGATGCCATGGCATTGACTCACCATTTGTAATAACTTAGTTCCACCAAGCCTAAATTTCACCTAAATTTAGTAATATAGGTATTATGTCTTATTACAATGTATATAGAATTTCCTATGTAATTCCTAAATAGAAAATATTGTACCTACATGTTTCCAGCTGGGGCTGAGCCTTTGGAGGCACTTGGCAATAGAAAACACTGGAAATTAAGCGTGGGGACATTTTGTCAGGCTGTTTCTTCATGTTCCATTCACTAGACTTGTGGGATAGGGATCCAGGAGACTATACATTTCCTGGGAAAGGCAGAAAAAAAATATTTGTTATACCACAAGGAACTTGAATTGGCTAAAAGGACTTGAGCAGCAAAGAACTGGGCTTTATGGAAGGCCTTAGAAGGATGATTATAGACATGGCAGAGAACCCTTTATCTGAAGGAGAAACATGTTCCAGACTGGCCTGGGAAGAACATATCTAGAGTTCAGTAAATAAGCACTATGAAAAACAACACATTGGTGTTTCAGTAATTGCAAGACTCTCAGAGCGATGGATACTCTCTAGAGAAGCAGGGCATGGAGTCAGAGAGTAAACCATGCCAAAGGATTGTAAGAAAACATTATCTAAATCTTGCACTCGTGGAGAAGACTCGTGCTGCTTGAGTTTTGATATTCCCTGTGATCTTTTGGGAGCTGCCAGACATCTCTCCAGCGAAGCTACATGCTAGACTCAGACCAAAACACAGTCTTGCTAAACGTTTTTGGCAGGGGAGGATGCAAAATGAGATCAGCCTCCTCACTCATATACTAAATTGTTCTGCACATTGTGACTCCTTGTTCACTTTCTAATGCAGAAGTCGACACATCTTTCACAGGAGAATTTGTGTTTCTAAAATGAAATAGAGATAAAGGGATTATTTCATAGGAATATTCAGAAAAAAATAAAAAATAACTTGCACAATATGCCAACTGTTGCTTCTGAGGGCCTTTTACTGTATGTGTGACATTACCATTGGGGGCATTGCACAAAAGCTGATCACATCCTACCCCAGCAAAACAGAAGACTAAAAAAGAAGAATCTAAAACAAGATACTTCTAATAAATCACATGCCAATAAACTGTCTTGCCCTAGGATCATTTAATATGTAACTTTGAAACAGTTGTGTTTCCTAATACTATTTGCAGATCTCTCAAATCTCAAATAAAATTCTTTTGTTGCTCAAACTTTCATACCAAGATACAACTCTGATATCAAATTGAATGTTATTTTAAGATGACTCTAATCTCTTATTTTTACTTTCCATTGCTTGTGACAGTTTCTTGGGCTCACATTTAAACCTCTGTGAAAATATGAGTTTACCCTTCAATAAGAAATTTTCATTTTTTTTTTTATTCTGAATGAAATCTTTCCTCTTGTTTTCATATTTTCGTGGAGGAAATACAGTTTTCTTCTGCAATTATTTATCTTTGATCATTTAAATTACTTCTGAATCCCTAGGTAGTTGAGAGAAAGGAAGAGAGATTGCCTTACTCATTTCATGTTTGGTCCATTCATTCTTAGCAGGATATCAAAATTATGTAAATTATATTCTCTTGTAATATCTCTTGATATTTTTTGCTCGGGTAATGAATTACTGAGACAGCCTTGGATTTTTAAAACTTAACTGTTATTCATGTATAAAATTCTATGTTCAGAGGTAGTGACTGCATTGATTGATGTGAAATGCAAGCATATTATAACCAAAGGTAGTTCAAAACAGCAGCATTTTAGATCCTACCTGTTATATTTCAGTGAGGATTCAAGGTCTGAATCTGAAATTGAATCAAAGCCAGGAATAATGCTTCATTTATTTCTATGGCTTTATTTCTCATTTAGATTAGAAATGAAAGAAAACAGAGGAATCTTAAATGTCATGAATAGTATGTAGTCAAAGCTGTAGAGTATAATCCCACAGGTTTGAATTCAGGAACTAGAGCCTTATTTTCAAAATGCATGGGGTTTATATTTAATGGTGTGCTTTAGATGGTACGCCATCTAAAGCACAGTACTGGATTACCTTGTCTTAATTTCTACTCTAAATTAATTTAAACCTGTTGCCTAAATCCAGCTGTGTGGTCACACAGTTTTAAGATCAGGATAATTCTTTTCTGGTGCAAGACATTTTTGCAATTTCTATTAGAAGTCATACAGGCTACAAGGATCTGATACAGATAATGCTGCTTTAATTCATAGCATAGCAACAGGCAAGTCTGACAGCTCTAATTTCAGATTCAGTTTTAATTAATTCTCAAAGCTAGGTCTAACCAGAGCTACAGAATTCACAACACTGGATGAGAAATCTTTAGGAAGCAGGCTTTACCAGCTGTTTTTTCAGGATGCAGCCCAGGATTTTTAATTGCATCTCAGGACCTCTGCTTTCACTCCCGATCATGGCCAGAATAGCAGAAAGCTTTTAGAAATGTTTCAGCATTGTACTGCTCAGTTCAGCTTCCATTCTAGAAATGACCTGTATGATACAGACAGAAGCCTGGGGGAGTCAGTTATTCCAGACCAGTTCATTCATCTGTCCATGGTTTTTACTGTGAGCCAATTCACTCCAACGCTTAATAAAAACAAGTACATTATGTATATTGTTAAAGGTGATTTAATACAAAAATTTGCCATTTTCTGTCTGCTTAGGCTCCTGTCATGCCTCTCTTGCAAGATCAAGGCAAAGACTTCACATCCTTCTGCTTTCTGTGGTCATCTACATATATGCAAAGCAGACTTAAAACTGAACCATTTTGAATAGCGAAAAAATTAGGTATCCTAATAAAAGGCTGTAGAAACATTTGGTCTGGGATGGAGGTAGGGAAAAATTAGCTATTTTTCTCATTTCTTCTTCTGAAATCTTTTTCTCCAAAAGGCTCTAAATGGTTTAAATGCATGTAGAGAATCACATCCAACCATACTAAACCTACAAACTCAAAAAAGCAAACAAACTCCTGGGAAATCCTGTTTGAGACCAGAGTAACCAGGAAGCTCTCAAGTGCTTTTGGCAAGAGTACATTACCTGCTTTTTAAGTTTTCTTTATTTATTATGATCTGAAAACAGAAACAAAAATTCAAGGTTTTCACTTTGTGAACGTACTACGGAAAATTTTAAAAGAGATGGTAGATCTTATGGGAAAATAGACCTTTACCTTCTTGCTATTCCACAGTTTTAAAGACTTTCATCCAATTTATACTAATTGTTTCACTCTTAAAAATTAAGGACCAGTTCCACAACAGCTAGTAAATTAGTGCAGCACTCCTGACTCAAATCAAGCTCCTTTACAGGAGTTCAGAACTGAATCCTCTGTTACTTTTGGATATGTCTTTTGCAGTAAGCATTTTCCCTTATCTGGTTAATCACTTTGGACTGTTATGATATTTTTGCACGCTATTAATGAGATTAACTTTATTAGATTAATCTTAAGTTTCAAAAGATGATGTCATTTTAATGACTAAAGCAATAAAATCAAGGAAGTTTTTTAAAAAATCCTAACAAATTTTCCAGCATCATAAGGTGAAAAAGAAGCAGTCATAACTGGCAAAATTTCAGAGTGGATGATGCAAGTTAAACAGGTTCTGATTGTGAAATATGGAAAATTATTTGTCCAACTGCATAATGACTTAATAAAAATATGTATTTTACACACTGCAGACTACTATATCACCATTTATACTTGTAAAACAATCTCCTTTTATCTCTCAAGGCTGTGGAACATCTGGAAAGCAGCTTCCACTGCGCATTCTTTGTTGCCCACTAAAACTTTAAGGTTTGAGGAAAACCCATTACATAACTTGCTTCTAAAAATAAATACTTTATTCACCAAAATGTCTGATGATAATTCACTTCTTATTTATGGACATGCTATTAACTTCATCATTCAAGACAGTTTTGCCTCAAAGGTTCTGCAGGAAGCAGAAAGGATAGCAGGAAGCCTGTTTTTCACGGCAGCTGGATGGGAGGAAGGACAGCTCGTCTCACAAGGAACACTTTTAACAACTTTTTAGAACTGAGCTTTACATGGCAACTCAATCAACTGTAGTAAGCAGGTCTGGAGCATGAGTATGTTGAAAATATTTCTACCACAACTGTCTTTGGGGGAGAATTTTCTCACATGTGACTTCTTTCTATGTCATTTTTTTCTCATTGAAAAACTCAGTGCCTAAATGCTAAAACTTCTCTGTTTTATGCTAAAACCTCTCTGACTCGCCCCATCAGTATCTCTCAGGATGACTGTTCTCATTCCCATTTCCCTCAGCTGATGGTGATCCCTTCGGCTCATCTCTGCTCATAGCTGGAAATGACACCAGGAGAGCTATAGGGCAACAAGGGAGCTGAGCTTCTGGACAGAATCAGAGGGTCTCCATAAGAGTTTATCTTAATTTTGTTAAAAAGTTGGATTTGATGATGGAGGGCAGAGAAGTGGAAAAAATATTATGCAGTCTGTTCTAAATCAAACCTACCAGATTTATCACACTCTATTTCATAACCCTCCAATATTTTTACATTGCATTCGCCCCAGAGCAGCAAGTTTTGAAACATATTTTTCCATGGCTTGACATTTGCCCAACTTGTTTCTAGCTCACAAAGGTGAGCTCAGTGCCGTGAAACAACTGGAGCAAGAGACAGTTCTGCAACTCTGCCACTTTCCAGCCATGCTATTGTGGCCAGCCACTGCTACTGCTTGGGCTCAGAGTCCTCACCATGCTCAAGATGGGTACCTGCTGAGGGCTCCAAGAACATGGCACTCAGACCTACCCATGCCCAGCCCCTTCCAAAGCAGCTGTACAAAAGCCCATATATAAGGAATCTCAGTGGCTTTGGGCTCTTCCTCACCTCCATAAACTTCTAGGGCTGAGCCTGGCTCTGCATCAGAGCTAATTTCTAGTGGTAGCCTGACAAAGAGATATATGGAGAGGTTGATCTAACTGGAAAATGTTGGCATTGCTAACTGTAAGGTTCTGCATAAACAGTCTGGGTAGCACAGGCCAAGCAACAGTATGGTCCTAAGGAGGAAAGGCAATAGGGTTACACCACTTCTAGACACTGAAAAGGACAGACACTAAAGCATGAATCTGAAAAGGCTTGCTTCAAATTAGCATTGAAAACATATGCACGGGGCCCAAATTGAGCTCTTATGGTTTGTACGATTTGTTATAGTGGTGCTTCCCGCCATGGCTTTAATTAATCTTACCCAGATGTGCAATACTGCAGAGATCTGCACATAAGTCATGCACATTTACTGTTCTAGCCCACCCTTGCAAACTGTGCAGCAGGTGGGATAGCTGAAGAGCAAAATATTCTGCTGGTACTGAATGAAGAATAGGAGGGAGATTGTCTGGGTCAACAGGAAGTTACGAGGCAGCAGAAGGAAGTTTTACTTGTTTTGACAGCAAAGTGATGGGATTCACTGGAGGGAGCCCATCATGCCAAAGGGAAGGTGCAGCCATCTCTCATGACCTCCCTCCATTCCCCTACTCCTACCTCAACTTCCTCCTCCTCCCTGACTTGGAAGTGGAGAAAGGAAGAAGATCCCTCTCTCCTTCTCACAAAAGAAAATCTCTCTCTTCCTCTTGCCCTGCCCTGTGGATGAAAAGAGAGAAAGAACCCACAACATGCCCTCCCCTAGGGCTCCAGGGCAGGGCAGGGGGGCAAGGCCAGCATGGATTTAGTTGTTTAGCTTTAGGCACAGAGGAATGCATTTTTGTTCTTAGATTTTAGCCTGTTTCTTTTTAAGAGTACATACTGGATAAAAGGCATTGTTTAGGGTGAAAAAAGACACTGGGCTTTGAGTTTCATTCAACTTATTAGTCCAAGCTGACTTGTGGTGTAATTGTAATTGTGCCAGCTATCTGGCAAAATGTCCAGTTTGCACTAGTTCTATGATTGTTTCTCCTCTGACTAGCTTGTAGCCTTGCAAAATGATATAAGTCTTAGCATTTGGAGTAGACAGTGAAAGCTATTACTGCTAAGTCACAGTTTCGGTATTTAAAGAGCATTTTTTTGTGTTTTGTTTTTAATCTACCTATGCTGTTCTTAAAAAATCTCTCCTTTGCAGTTATTCTTTCCAAATGACCTACTGAAATCCACACAAGAAAAAAAATCAGAGAACATCAACAACAGCAAAACACTGATAGAGGAGTAACAATTTACCCGCATGAAACAAAAATATAGAACATCAGAAAATTGGATCCAGCCAAATAAAGTGAAGCATTAGCTCATATTTTGCATGCAACAATTCTACAAATCTAGAAAAAAAAGATTATTGCTTTGTTTGCATAACTACTAAGAAAACAGTAGGTCTTTCTCCAGGGAGAGAGCTAGGACAATCTTTTTCCTTGCAGAGCCAAGGTGGAGCTGTTTTCCCTGTAGCACTGCTCTCCCTTCCCAAATCTCCACAAGGGTTCTCTGTGAACTCAGATGGTGGTTTTCAGACTTTTCTCTATTTGGAGACCCTCTAAAATGTCATGCTGGAGAGGTAGACTACATGATACTGCATTGAATGCTTGACACTAGGATTGTTTTTCTTTGTTACCATTTATTGACCCTTTTAAAGCAGTCTATAGACTAGAGGCAGAAAAACACTGCCTTTGGAGCCCTGCTCATGGCAGAAAAGAAAGGCAGAGAAAGTGCTAAAACTAAGAAAGGGTATGCATCCATCAAAAGCAAAAGAACTAGGATGCACTGAGGCTTTCATAAAATCCTTGCAGAACTTGTCATACCCAAGATTTCTGGGAGTCTCCTAGAAGATGCAGAGGCTGCTTTTACGCCAAGAGTCAGTCTCTTAGGAAGAGTGGCAAGATGGTAGACTCTGCAAGAAATGTCAAAAGATGCCATGCAGAAAATCTTGTTTCTTCTGATACCGGAATTCTGTGAGGTATGGGGCTGAAAAAGCCTTACTGTCATCAGAAGAGAGCAGATCTTTTTCTTGCATTATGGGAACCATGGACAATTTTCATCAATTTCAGCCCCTCCTGAAATAGAATAGATTGGATTACCTGCACATATTTGGCATAACAAAGTACCCAGGAAACATAGGAATTCAGAAAGGGTTCGTTGCTCCTGAATTCAATGGAAGCTAATTTCGTATTTCCAATGAAAGCAACAATAGCCCTCTTCAAAGCAGAAGTCTCTGTCTCCAAGAGCCCACACAGATGGTTGGACCAGGCAAGATGGCTTTGTGATTTCAGGATCAGGCCCACTGGGAATGAAAAAATAGAAGGTTACTTTATGCTGATAATATTCTTCTGTACATTTCAATCTCCATAATGTTCTGGACGCAAAGCATTTAATTTAATTAGGGATGGAACAAGAAGGCCATGTTATGGTTTTGGTTTTTTGAAGAACTACATTAGTCAGGTTGCGATTTGCAAAACCCAAATCAGGGATGGTTTAAATCCAGGTTCCATTTTTAGCCAAACCACCAAAGTCCAGAGGGGATAAAGGGCCCAGATAAAAGGTTTTGAATTTAGTCTCATGTTTATAATGGACAAACTGGAGTGGTTTGAGTTTGAATTTTGCAAAACCTCATCACTCAGGTTTTGGTTTTGCAAAAAACAAAAACAACATGCGGGTGGTTTGGAAGTCATTCCATTTTATCTGAATCATTAAATTTTGGGGAGGGGGTAGGAGTCAGTTAAAGGCTCCATTTATGTCCCATCCCCAGTTGTAAAATAATTTTTATGATTTTTTTTCCTGTGTTTTTTTGCTGGAGATAAAGCAAACTAGCCAAAAACAGTAGATTACAAAGCCAGTTTAGGACTCAGGCTTCAAAACGCTTAGGAATTCTGTAAGGTGTCAGGCTAACACACCTGCCAGCAACTTTAGAAGATTTTAAGGGCACACAGTGTTTGGTAAGGGACTAAGCACACTAGCATTTTACGGGTCAGCCCTGTGACTGGCAGAGCTGTCACAATACCAGTGAAGCTATATTAGACAAAGATCTGCTCCAGTAAACCAAATTTCACTGTTGTAATCAAGCATGTAAGTCCCCTTCATGAAACTAGGCCACTTAGGTAGATATAATTGGAAACCTGAAAGGATAGATTTAGGAATTTAGGTAACATTTAATATTGAAAATCCATATTCTCTGAACTGAAAGTTTATATTAACACTGTCCAGTATAGAACATGTTTTGAGAGTGATTGGAAGAATGACGTCCTATTCAAAATTAAGAAATAAGAATTCTTCAATAACTCAGAACAGTGAAATGTTTCCTCTTCTGACTGTGAAAACATATTCCCTTTTCATTTAACAGTATTATTCTCAGCATAATTCAGTTGTATTTTACTGCTCTTTCTTCTTTTTACTTTGTGTTGAGTTTGTCAGATACAAATTTCTATGTAATGCAAATCTCAGTCTGACATTTTCAGAAATCAGTCCTACTTATGTATGCTAAACCAACTTCCCCTTCACTTTTTTGATCACAGTATTATCAGAAAATGAAAATGTATATATAGATAGATATATAAAATATATATAAACATTGTAAGTATTAAGTCAGTCTCAAGGTGTTAAATCTAAACTATTCTCATTTGAAAGGGAACAAACCTCAGTACCAGGCTTATTGAAGACACGCTATTTACTTGAATCAGCTTTAAATCAGCCTGTAGTCAAAATTATATATCTGTAGAGCACTATGAGATAAATGAGTTGGGAGGTGTTAAGGAAGGGTAAAGCATTGCTGTCTTTTCTTCAATTCACATTTGATTACTGGATCCATCTTGCAGTACAGCTACATCCAAACCCTTCTTTCATATCCAAGCCTGCCTCTTTATCTTCTTCAGATGAACACTTCTTTTCCTGGTTCCAAAACTTTGTGATTAATGCACAAACTAAGTGGTAGAAATGGGATGACAGAGACACATACTTTCCATGGTTTCCTGTCCACATGTCCAACCTCCTCTCAATTCATCCAGGTTTCTGAAATGCCAGGGTCCATAACAAAGAGCTCTGAAAGATAAAAGAGATTGGAGGCATCTTTTACTCAGTATCTCATCATTCATTCTTGGTCTCTGTTATGACTAGGTAATTAATCAATTAATTAATTAATCTATTTTTTTTTTGTTTTATATGCTTTCCAACTTTTCTGTGTCTCTGTTGTCTATACTTTACTCTTTTTCTGCTTTGTATTTTCTTTCCCCTCTTTCATTTTGTCTTTTTTAGCTACCTTTTCCCGCCATCTCTCTCTGGCTCTCACCCTGCTTTGTGACCTCGGTTCACAGCTCCCATGTCCTTTCTCTCTCTCTACCCATGCATACACCTATATGCTGAACATCAAGCATCCTTCTCAACCCATTTGCTTGGACCTGGGACCCTTACACCACTGTACAATAATAACAGCAAATTACTCTCAGGAATCTCATACTCCATCCCCCCAAGAGAAAACAAAGATTAGTACCTGTGGCTTCCAAACTTTCTGTATTGTTTTACACACTGCATTCATCCCTGCAATCCCCAGCTGTATACTGTAGAGACTTTCCACCTAAAACTGGCTTTAGTGCAGCTTTCAAAGATTGCAAAGCACTAGTATGATTTCACACATCATATAGGCATTTTAAAATGCTTAAAATAGAAACACAACCTTATGTCTTTCCTGAGAGAAAAATAACTTTTTATACTGCAGTTGCAAACCCTGTGAAGAGACTGCTTTTGCTATGAATGCACTCCTACCATATGTGCATCTAAGCCTGCAAGCTATAACTTTGAGGATAATGGGATATTAGGCACTCTATACAACCTAACCTGAGTTGTTTCTGTCTGTACAACTAACACCATTCTGTAGGGGTGTTAAATCAGACTTTATAGTTCCTGCTGAGGTCTTCTTCAAGTACACATGGAATCTTACAGTGCATTTCTGAATACAACATTCCCTGTTTTTAAGTCCTTCATTGTTATCTGCTCTGTGGAATGAGGTCCAGAGAGGAAGCAGATTAACTCAAAAGAGCTGTTCTGGCTGTACTGTGGTTAGTTTCTTCTCCAGCAACTATTCTCTTATCATAGAAAAAAAAAAAAAATCCTGTGGTTGTCTGTTGTCTTCAGGCCTGAGACCTTTTTACTTTCCTGCCAAATGGAGAAGAAGAACTTATTTTAATTGGGAGGGGAGAGGCTGAAAGTTTCAGACACTTTCCAAAGATCTTTTTCAAAGATAGGTGTTCCCAGATAAACATAAACGTCATTGGACTTTTATAACAGTAAACTCCTCTCCCACTTAATGTTGTGAGAATTGGAGAAATTCTCATGAGATACTGCTAAATCTCAGTGCACAGATAAGGGCATGAAACCTTTCAGTAGTATGCATGCTGGGGACTGTCTCATTGAACAAGAGGATCCTGATGAACGCCAGGCAACATGTACTAATGGGAAAGGGGAAGTGGGAGCTGAGGTGGGAGGAACCATAGGTTTCAAACAGAAAATTGTGATACCTTTCTGGGGGAAAAATTCTCCTTTGTTGTGTCAAAATGTCAGCCAGGAAGCTGAATTAACACTGGAGAGGTTTTACTTAACTGTTAAAGCTCTCTCTTAACTTCCTGGGTGAAATTCTCCTAACCTCTGCAGGAAGGAAATCTTTGAACCCTCCTCACCCTCACTGGTAAACACACTGCCCTTGGCCACATACTGCCATCACTCATGAGATGAGAACACCTGCAGATTTATTGCATGCATGGGAGGGTGCAAAAAGCTAGTGCTGCACTACCAGGAATTCATCCATGACCCCACTTCACAGCAACTAATCAGTGTCAGCCAAAGAACAGGCCAAAATAGAGGTGCCACCAATCACATTGGCCAACTATTCAGTCCTTCTTGGATATTTGAGATGATAGATCATTGTGCTACTTGAAAAATGAAGCTTCCCTACAGGCTATGGAGTAAATTCCTCTCTGCTATACACAAATCCAGCATTCAGGGAAGTTAATCAAAGTGCTAAGCTTTGATGTTTTTCTCACATGGCCTCAAAATTATGCTTAGCTATCAGTCAGGAAGTCTTTCTATGTACACTTGCACTAAAAATAATAATAATAAACAGCCTGTAGAATGTGTACTGTATAATGAGCGAGCTGTTGTGATATGGTCTTTCAGCTCTGTGATAGCAGTTAAAATTCTGGAAGCCATGCTGAGTCAGGAAAAGATGGCTTTATGGTTGTATCTGTCCAAGAAGCACCATCTGGCATCCACAGTTGGAGAACTGCTGCAAAGCTTGTTATCGTCACCTGCCATCTGTAGATGGAACAACTGTGAAACACTTTTAGGTGACTTATCACTGTACATTGAGCAGGGGATCTTGCAGGAATGAGAAATGTGACAGCTTTAGGTGCCAACCAGCAGCAGAGGAAGGTTTGCCAGTGGAGTGGGCATGGTGCAGAGCTAGCATGGAAGCCTGCTTTTCCTGCAGCCGCATTCCCACTTTCTTTCCTTTCCTTCGCCTGGAGAGAAGGGCTGGGGATGAAGAGGAGAGCACTTCCTTGGCTTAGCAGGTGATGGGGGTGAGGGAGCTGGTAGTCGAGGCAAGTTGAGGATATTGGCTGGGGAGCAAATGGAAAGCTGAAAATATGAGACTTTCACTTCAACTGCATTCTTGGCAGCTCTGGGACTGTCATTGGCTCGGAGGGCAGTATGTGACTGGCACACATAGCTATTTGGAGGAATGAAGGAAAGGGAACACTGTATATTTCACATACAATTTGACCCACCATAATCAAATTTGTTAATAATAACCAGCAAATAGCTGAGCGGTAATGAAATGATACAGAACATGTTCTGTGGAAATTTCTAGACAGCACCAAAACTCTCATGCTGAGTTCTGTAAAACACCGCCCTTTTAAAGAGGAAAGAAGCTATTTGCAAAACAGTCCTCCCGTCCATCCATCAGATGTAGCAGATGGATTCAGTTGTGGCAAAATCAGTAGAAAGAAGAAAGGAAATAAAAATAATCAGGTAGCTGAGCACAAATACATCCAAGCACTAGTGTCTAGGCAGCAAAGGAGGAAGTATTGCCAATGATGGGGAGCAGAACAGGCAAAAAGGTCTGAGGGAGAGGGAAAATAAGTCAAAGAAGGAATTTTGGGGAGAAAAATAATGAAACAGAGCCTAGAGGTAGACTCCCTGTCTTGGAGTTTCTCCAAGCAGTGCAGTGCAGCTCTGTTCAGTGGTATGCAGGTGCTGTACAGCCGCTCATATGGAGAAACAATCTTAACCAGCCTTGGCCATGAAACATGCTTAGGCAGACTTCCCTGGGTACCTCTTCCTCATAAGGTGCTGGATAAGTAGAAGACTTTCAAACTTGCTGAGGATACAAAGAATACCAGAAATTGAAGCACAGGAAGTTCCGCCTGACCGTGAGGGGGAATTTCTTCCCTGTGAGAGTGACGGAGCACTGGCACAGGTTGCCCAGAGAAGTTGTGGAGTCTCCTTCTCTGGAGATCTTCAAGGCCTGCCTGGACGCTCTAGGTGACCCTGCTGAGCAGGGAGGTTGGACTAGATGATCTCCAGAGGTCCCTTCCTACCTTACTGATTCTGTGATTCTTGGGTCTGAAGGTACATCTGTGCACAGGGCAATGCATCTGTGCAACAGGAATATGGAGAAAAGTTTCAGAAAGTCCACTGAAACCAAATAAAGACTGTAAATGGTGAGGATGGAGAGCAAAGCAGGGCCCTCTTTTGTGTCCAGAAAGATACATTGTGGCTCCAGCAGTGCTTTAATAATGAGTTGCATGGGAGCCATATTAGGAGAGTAAAATAATCAAGGAATGGGGCTATTGTAATCTCTTTTTATGCTACTATTTAGGGAAAATCTTAAAAGATTTCACAACATTTTTTCAGGGTGTGGAAAAAATGGCTGCAAGCTCTGTGGCTCAGCAAAGCCCCTAGCATAGAGGCCTGCCTGGGAGAGAGTGCTGGTACACAGCTGGGCATTTCGTGCTGCTCGGCACACAGAGCACCACACAGGTTTGTCTGCACAGCACTGCTTCCTAACCAGGACACTTCATGAATCTTATCCACTGTCAGTGCATCATGCAGAAAGGATTTTGTTTATATACACACATGCATATGCGACACAGAACTCACTGGAGTTGTGTGCATTATAACCTGCACTTTAACCTCTTCTCTATGCTGGCTTTGATCAGAACACAAGAGTTCTGCTAAGGACTCTCTATATGCAAAGTAGATTTAGGACAGCATGATATGGATAAAGCGGTCAGACGCTAGTTGAACAAACAAACAAACAAAAAAAACCCCAAACCACTTCTAAAAATTGAGCTGTGCTATCACATGATCCTATTTTGGCTCCTGTTTGTAACATTTAATGATAACCACACTGGCGGCTGAACTTGAAGACTCCAGCTGCAAATCCCCCTCTTTCACTGTGCTGTGTTCTTCCAGCTCATCCCATGACCCTCAATTCTCTCCTTCACATTATCCCACATGGATCATTGCATTTGCAATCATAATATTTAAAATTGTAAACACTGTTCATCTGCCTTCCTTGGAAACAAAGCAAATGCAGCCACTCCGCCTGTGTGCATGCTTGTCTGCCATCCTTCCCATCAGCACTGAACAACTTTTGAACCTATTTACTAACTGCAGGCAAGTCTGAGTGAGCACTGCCATGGAAAAGAAGTTTCTGTGAAGGTCCTGGAGGCCTCAGAGAGGTGCCCTGTGCAATGGAAATGTGGCAGCAGAATTGCCCCCTGAGCAGAGCTCAGCAGGTCCACACAGGAGCGAGGTCCCAGTAATGCTCACAGCTCAGGAAGGGTTTCAGGCAGAGCTGGTGCCTTCTCCGACATGCAAGCTGCTCAGCCATGGGACACAAACCATAGCTGACTAGGCCTCATTCATTCCCATCTCAGGAAGGCAGCTGTTTTTGAAGAGAAATATGTAGACACCAGTCCTGCATGGAGCAGCAGCGGCCCTGGCTGGGGTCATTTGGGATGTCATTAGGGACATATCACAGTCTGGAAACTTGTCCCGGGATGACTTGAGTGGAGAAACGGCTGTAGGCAAAGGCCAGAAAAAACCTTGGCAAGGCGGAGGAAGCTGAGCTCCCTCATTCTGCCTATGGCCACCTTACTGTATCCTTTTGATCAGTGTTGGTTTGTATTTCCTCTGTATTTAAGAGTCCTGGCCAGAAATTAGTTAATCTTGTCACAAAAGGTGTTGTACAAATAAAAATGAAAGTTCCTGCCCTATGTACACATCTTTGACACTCATCTTTGAGGTACAGGCAATCTTTCTGAGCTATGGGCTTTTTTCCAATATGACCTTTTCTTTTTCTTTTTCTTTTTCTCTTTTTTTTTCTTATTTTTTTTCTTTCTTCCCCCCCCCTCTTTTTTTTTGCATAAAGTTTTCTCAAAGGCTCCAAAGTTTCTCTTAAATCAAAATAGTAAATTATGCCTACTCTGAGAAAACTGTCCTTATGCTTTCAGTTGATTTTGCAGTTAGGAACTGAACGTGGAGACTTACCATTACCACTTAGCTCTTATGTTATACATCTGAAAAAGCAGTGACTGCCCAACTTTCTAAAGATTATTTCTCCTGAATTTAATTCTCAAAATGTCGTACCTTGAAAAGAAAGGGAAAATCTGACAGGTACCAAAATGTCGTACCTTGAAAAGAAAGGGAAAATCTAACAGGTACTATGAGCTCTGAAGTAATCACTCCATCGGCCAGGAGGGCTATCTTCCAGTGAAGGACTCCTATCTGAAAGGGGTTGTATTACTGGCAGGGATGTTTCCTCTTGGCAAAAGGAACTTGAGTCATAGCTCACACTTAAAAATAAGAGCTCTGAGAAGAGGAGGGGCCAGATAGCATGTTTTTAAAAAAAAAAAAAAAAAAAAAAAAAAAAATCTGTTATATTCCTAACCTTTACAGAATGGCCATTTCCTGAAGAGAGGCTCTTCTGTGTTTCACATGGTCTGACTGATTTAGATCAGAATAGTTATTTGGTTTTCAAGAAAGAGTTATTGCTCCCATGTGCAATGATATTTATACAGCCAACAAAGCTTTGCAATGTTTCTAGATTATGGCACAAGTGCATTTACTTGACAGCTCACTTTATATTTAGTCCAGAAGCTTGATTTAGAGGTGGAAAAACACAAGCAGTGATTAGAAACTCCTCAGCTCTCACCTGGCTCTTCTCATTGATTCCCTGCGTGGCTTGGGACAAAGGGCTAGAACAATATTTTTTTACAAATAACCACTGAGCAGGACTATTTCTGGATAGTGTGAGACACTTTAGGTCTTCTCCTTACATTGCAGATGACTAGTTCCATTAACAAATATGTTTTTCTTTTCTAAGTGTTCACCTGACAACTTAAGCACCTACATGGAACGGGACATAAATGTCTTTATCAGTTTCCCCATTTCTAAATTTGTTATGCTTGTACTAATCTGCTTCATCAACATGGACTGAAGATCAACTATAAAAGCCGTACAATCCTCTGATGTTCACTTTGAACCTCATTTCAGTAGAGAATTAAAGTCAGGTCGAATCGGAATGTGTGTGTGTTATATACCATAAGGAGGCCTTCCTTTACTGGCAATCCAAAAAGGTCTGATTTCAGTCCAATTGTAATGGCAATTGACTGGAGCATTTACTGCAAGTCAAACAAGTTGCAGATGCAAGACACCACCTATAAATGTGCAGGCTGGCTGTACACTGTGAGCGTAGCAGAACCTGCCACTTAGGCAGAGTGGCTGTTCATACAGACCTCTGGAGAACCCAGGAGCTGGATATCTAGCCAAGCAAAGTGATAAAGCAATAGGGAATTGCTAAAATCTGTGATCTAGCACCAAAGCTCATAGAGCTGGCAGTGGTGTAATAACCCCTGACTGTATCTGTAAAAGAAAATTCTTCTAGGATAACAGATTTCTGAATAAAGCCACACTCTGAGGGTTGCTACAGACAGTTTTTTACTCACATAAGTCAGACATTTCATCTTGTTTCAACCATTGTTGCTCTGCTGTCTCCAGAACAATGACAGGGTTATAAAAGAGCTGGTCACTTTTCTTAAAGCAAAGTGTTAATTGTCCAGAATGAGAGCATTTCAGAAACACATGTTGGAAAAACTATCAGCAGCTCATGGGTGACTATGAAATGCTGGCTGCTCTAAAATACCCCAGGTGCTCCCCGAGGTCTGCTTCTCTACATCCTTGTCTTGGGCCTGTCAGCTTTCAGGTGAAGAATGTTTTGACCTCCCTAGTTTGGGGCTTATTTTTATATTATTTAAATTTCTTGTCTGATGAAGTCTCTAAGCCAGGTCAAAGCAGCACAGCTGCATTTCTCCAGGGTGTAAAAGAAGAGTGAACGTATGAGCAAATTCTAAAAAATATCTTCCTCTGCATTGGTTTAACACTGGGGAATTTTATTAATTCTTCCTTTTTACTCTTCTTTCCTGGAGGGGACACTGCTTGTCCCTCCCCATGAATACAGCCATGGTACCACCTCTGCAGTAGTTTCTGAGCGCAGAGCTGTTACATGAAAGAGAGGAGGCCTCTTGGCACTGTTTGTGAAAAGAGGCTGTTGTAAGCCCCCAACTCTAAATGACAGCTCAGCCCCTGTCTCGGTGCCTATAATGCTGTTCCCTGCTCTTCTACAACTTTCTGTAAAACTTACCTATGTTGCAATGTCTGCACAAAAATGCAACCTTCTTCTGTGCCATACACAGAGTATTTTAGCATCTCACCCACTCCCCTAGTCACATCTTATTGTGCACTTTGTCCAGTGCCCTCTGTGTTTCCAGTGTTACTATCCTGTGCCCTAAACAGCAGCTTCACTGGGAAATCCCCAGGGCCGAAGTCTCTTTGCAAGTCATCATGTTGGACTCCGCTCCTTGACTGGAATTTTCAGTGGGCCTGTGATGAACTAAAGAGTCCTCGTTCTTATCTACATCATTACAGAAACTATACACTTTCCACAGAGAAGGTTTTAAAGTAAATTCAAGCAGTAAACCTGCATATGATGTTTCATCACATAATGTGGCATAAAGACAAATGCCAGATTGATTACCTGATGATATGCAGCTGCTTTAGCAAGTATCATGCTGTTGCAGGTTGCTTGCTGTTGTATTCCTAAAATTGCTAGGATCTCCTTAAGTAAGACATGGGTGCTTCACACACAATTGCCAGTTTCTGAGTAAAATTTTTAAGAGTGCCCCTGTAACTAAGCCTTGTTGACTTTGAGCGGTACTTAGAGATCAAACACTTAGTCAGGTTACTGCAACTTGTCCAGCCAGAAGTTACCAGAGGTTGTGCATAAGCTGAGTGGCAGTAAATGTCTGTGTGGAGACAAATGTAATGTAATTTGATCTAATTTAAACCTCTCATATTATGAGGTAAGTTCAGAGCTGCCACAGACTTAAAACAGGCACACAGAGAAGTATTGCTATTTAGCTGACACACGGTAACCTATTTTGCTGAGTAGTTGAGAGGTTGAGCTGGTTTCTTAGGTTCTTAAATCCCTTTTGAAAATGGAACTTAGGTGCTTCAAAAAATCTCACTTGTACGTTGACAGCGTAAACACTGCACTATGAGTGCCATGTAGTTTTGAACACATTTACAAATGGTTGCTACTAAAGATGATACCATTTGCGGGGGGGAGAGAAGGAAAGAAAAAGCTTTAAAAAGGTAACTCTGATTAAAATCCTATAGGAATCTTGCAATGATGGTTTCTGACAACCACACAGAACACAATAATCCCCCTCAGCTGCCGTGAGAAGACAACTTGTTAGTGGAAAACCGAGTTACCATGTACTTAGCTTTATTTTCAAAGAGGTTTCTAATGAAGTTATCATGCAATTTCTGTAACAAAGTGTGTAATTTTTCCTCTTTTTTTATTGTGGAGATTTAATATTGAGTAGTAGCCTCAGGTCCATTGCTAAACCACATGCTACAGTAAAGCTGTTGTTCTGTTTGATTTTAATTCTTAGAGCTAACAAAAGGACACCCTAGTGGAGCTCGTTTAAAGTGGAAAATTGGCTACATCTCTTGAAGCTCTAAGAAAATATAATTTATTATGCAGGCTTCTCAATACCTTCATAAGCACTGTCCATTTTCTGGAAAACAGCATCAATAAATCAGCCACTAATTGTTGTCTGAAGGTCAGGCAAAAGGTTTTGTTTTTCTTGCAGTTGACTTCTGTAGGTGAAGAAACATTTGACATTATGGCTAGGCATTCTTGGAATTAATTTTCCACCAGCTCCTGTGCTACTGAATGTCAAATATTTCTGCCCTTGAAACTCTGCCACATCATTCTGAGGAGCTAAATCTAATTGTCACCTCTTTGAAATATTTCTTTGAGTATTTCTGCGGGCTTTAGCTTTTGTTTGTATTCTTTCCTTTTCTGCCTTGGGCACATTTTTCTTGATCCAAAGACCCTTCTGAGCCTAAGTGCCTCGTTAAGATCCAGGCTAAAAACATAAAAATTGCAAGTGAAGCATCACGGCTGTGTGCTGAGCTCCTCACCGCCTCAGAGACGGGGCTGCCCTGCCCAGCGGGGCTGCACGAGGCCGTGTGGGAAACTGAGGGCACCTGCAGGGCTTTGCTTCATGCATGCAAAAGTCTGCATGGGTTGGGGTGCTGGGTTGGCTGTCCTTGTGCTCCACCGGGAGGCATGGCTGATGTCCATCCCGTCAGCTCCCGGCACACAGCTCCATCTTTTCTGCTGCCAGCAAGCCTCATTGCACTTCTTATTAGGTGTCTGCACCTGGACTAGTTGCCTGAACTCACTTTATAGTTAATGAGGAGAAACAGACACATCAAAAGTACAATTCACCCCTTCCTAAGACAGGCATCTTAAACACAAATAGCTTTCCCAATATAACTATTTCTTTTCTTTGTTTCTATTGACTACATATGGTTGTGGACTCTGTAAGCCTTTAAAATTAGTTTAAGTGAATCCACTCTGCATATTGATGAGAATTATTTCTATTTTTGCTGTGTCCATGTAGGCAATATATGTTGGATTTTTTGCTTCTTTCTACTATTTATTCTTTTCTAGACCGTTAGTTCTGATGCATATTTTAATATTTTTCTCATTATTATATGTAGTGTATATATTATATGCATGTATTATATGCATATTTCCACTATTTCTGTAGCTTTTTTATTGCTTTGTTTAGATACTTGATATCAGCAACATGATTAGGTGCCAGTTCCACCATAAAATACTCTGACTTCACTGACCAAGTGAAAGTAGATCTCTCTTTAGCTGACATTTCTGCTCACTAAGTTCTCAAATTTCAAGGGAAGAGGGGTGTAAAGACCATTTACAATTTACCGTTTTACACAGACACTGAGTTTTCTTAATGGGTCAAGCAATATGCTACTGTTCCACAGCTGTATTTTTGGAGCTTGCCTTCAATGTCACTTCTATTTCAGCCTCTGAGTTAACAAAAGTTGCAGAACTGCCATTGCCTCAATTGCAGAAGTAAGACAATTGCCCCAGCAAAGATATTCTCTGTAGCAGCAACTTTTTATTCACATTGCTGCAAGTAGTTTGATTACTTTTGGGTGGCATTTCTCTTCCCCAAAATGCGATTGCTCATCACAGGAAAGCAGGGGCAGTTGTACCTGCTGCTACTGCCACTGTTTCTGTTATCATGGTAAAGCCCTTCCCTGATGTAGAGCCAGCTCTAAGGACTCTTGCTCACATGTATCTGTTTGCACCTCCTTGCATTTCAGTTTGGTAAACTATAGACAGGGTATTACACCTTGCCTTCAGGGCAGTCATGTATCTTCTGCCATCTTCTATAGGTATCTTCTATGTTACCTTCTATAACAATATATCCTGTATACTCTAGGGTACTTCTCACCCAGCTTTAAACATTTACATTTTGGCTGCTGACCTCAATTTTCGTTTATAGTCATTCAAGAGAAACTGGCATTTGTGGGGCATAATTTGTCTGCCCCACTTAGATGTTTATTTTAAGATGAGATAAATCACTGCTTCAAAATGCCTATCTCTCTCCACTGAGTTTAAGGGCTGCCTGGCTCAGCTGTTTACAGTGTAGATGTTGACATTTGGTCTGAGGAGTCGCACTTCGGGTGAGATTTGTTACATGCAGACCCTGGCCCTAGCACAGTGCTTCATAAACGTGCAGTGATTCCACATCTTTTCCTAAAAACTAGTCTTCCAACTAAGAGAGACAATCAAAATAACAAGGACCATGCCTGTGATTGGGAACAGATGGTCTTAGAACAGAGCTGAATTTTGGACAGGAGCGCTGGGAGGTGTTGGATGGAAAAAAAAAATCTGGGTCCATTTTCAAAGGAAGGAAATGAAATTGTTCCACAGAGACAGCAGCAAAGACTAAAATGGGGGGGGGGGGGAAGAGTATTAAGAATATGAGTAGGGGCAGCTTGGGGAGGGTACCTATAAATCTCTCTCATCTCCTGCTCCACTGCAATATCAGACCTGATTTAGAAATGCCTGGCAGCACATTTCTTCCTCCTGCCACATCTGCCCTCACCCAGCTCACGGTGCTGCCCCTGCCCACGTGGCTGAGGAGAGAACCTGGCCTGCGACAGCAGCCAGGGTTAAGGGGGAGGAGGGAAGGACTGCACAGCAAGATGTGAAGAAATTATTCAGCTCTGTTCAGATGGGAGGGTTTTGTACCCTACTGAGATCTAGAAAAACAAGTGGAAATTGTAGCCATAAGTTTTGAATAAATAAAATAAAATAAAATTAAAAAAAAACAGTTCTGCAGTTCTAAGGAGAAAATAATATTTGATTAAAAGACAAAACATGTATGGGGTAACTTTTTCATTTCCTGTTCATGATGAAGGTATTACTGACATTATTTAAGCTGTGTTGAAGACATATAACAAGAGTCTAAGCAGATATAAATGTTCTTTTGGAATGTTATTTATAGTTCCTTGGTACCCAATGCCAAACATTAATAAGGTTTATGAGAAACCAGTGGAGACTGTAAATTGTTAGACTTCTAATTTAAATCATGTTGCTGACTCCATTTGTTTCCTACACTGATCTGACATTCAGAGACAAATCTGATAAAATTCTCCAAGTTGGAGAGAGATTTGTTTTCTATCAGTGAGAATCTAACAATTAGAAGGACAAGGAGTGAGCTTACTGGGAACAAAGCCACAGGCAGTAATATATCAAACTCGAATACTTATTTTTTATTTATTTAAATGTTGCAGTATTTGATAAATTGCTTATACAGCCATTTAACTGACTCTTCTGGAAAGTGTTTATTTGTAGTCACCTCAATGTCAGCAGTGAAATGAGCTGGGACTGAAATTTCATTAAGAAAGTCATATTTCATTATTATGGCCCCAGTGATCATCACTCTGTGTACATTTAGTACAGAACCTATAGGATGTTTAAATAATAATATGGCTATGGTAAAAAATAGGCATGAGCCAGACAGGAAATTCACTGTTAACACACTGGCCATACCAAGTGTTTGGACTTTTGTGGGACAAATAGCTGGAAGAGTGTGTTGGCCTTAAACATTGAATTTCCTTTGATTTGCCCATTTGAAATTGCAGCCTTAATTTTCCATTAATGCAAAGAAAACCTCAAGGTAGGCGCTCTGTGCCAAGCTGAACCTTCCTGCTGTAAAATCTGAAGGAGGAGGCCCAAAAAGGAGGAAAAAGTTACTAGGATCCCTCTTAGGATGTGTCCTGCAAATGCTTCCCTCAGGACAGCAGCCGATTTCTCTCCTGTTGCAAGGTGATGAGGTAGATCAGCCCCCTGTCCCTTGGATAACCCACAGCCACAGGAGTCATGCCAAGAGTTAGGCAGCCCTGCTCAAAACACCATGTCTCAGGCCTCATGCACCTCTGCTCAGGCTTCTGATCTCTCCCTTCTGTTCACCCCAAAATCTTATCATTAAAAAGGCCTCTACTATACAAGAGAGAGGCAGAAAAGATGCACTGTGGCGCCAAGGAACCTCAGTGCAGCTTGGAGAGTGATGGCTCAGGGCTCTTGAAGGCTCATATTCCATGCCTTGGGCTATCAAAGCATCCTTGTGTGCCGCTGAGCAACTCCAGTAACTCCCCTGTGCCCCTGCCTCAAAACAGGAACAATTCTGATTTCTTACCTGATGGCCAAAGGGCCATCAAAATTAATACCTGGTATAGAGGAAGCTGATACTGCCTGTGGATGTATCACACAAGTCAGAAGAAAGCTGTGAGATTTGCATCATACCATGTTATGAGGGTAACTCTTGATTTAGAAGTCTCACTTTGAGAAAACAGTATCTGGAAGACTGGCCTGTTCTTTCCATGTATTGAGATAACATATAGAAGACCAGTCAAGAATCAGAGCATGGAGCATTTCATAGACATATTTTAAGACAGCTATACATTAGAGAGATTAATGATACGTGGAGTTTTATTCCTATATTGCATCAGTGGGAAAAATCCTTAAGGAAACCAGGCATACAGAAATGAATATAGTTTAGATACAATAAAAAATGATAGAGGGTAGGCTTTTTGCTTTGTGCCTTTGAATATACCAGGATGAACAAAGTGAAGATCAAAATATCACAAGAAATGGAACCAAAGCGACTTGGAAAAACAAGCAGCTCTTAGACAGTTTATCTTCACCTTCCCTCCCAATGGTGTGATTCAAACACTGCAGAAGTCATTGTGTGTCGTAGGCTTCAGTGGCTTTAAATCAGCTCCTCAGTTTTTTACAGTCCCTTTGGAACATGAGAAATCTAGCTTGCCTCCTCCTATACACCAAATAAAGTTTCCAAAATGGCACCTCTGCCTTGCTGACTACACTCTTTTTCCTTTTTAATTGTACACGTGTATCCCTGAGAAATTTCACTCCAAGTTCAGGATAAACTCATTTTTCCTCTGCTTGCCAGAAGAAAATGAAAAGTAAAGCCCCATCAATTTTATTGCTCATAATTGTGGATAAAATGCAATATATTTGGCTCATATAAATTTGCTAGCAAATTATATTCAATAAAACCCTGGTGAGCAATTTAAAAGCATAAATCCCCCCATGCTGAAAAAAAGCTCATAAATTATACAAGAAAAAGGAGTGATTTCATCAAAGAGCCAAGCTCTGCCCATGGAATGTTTCAATAGTACTGGATTTATAGTTTTCTGAGGGACAATTTATGATCCCTAATTTTCTGCAATAAAAAGCTCAGCAGGGATTCTCTGAATGAAATATCTTTTAACAAAGAAATAAATAAAAAATCCATGTGAGAGTGAATGCAGACAATGCCATTCTTGGAGAGCTGCCCCGTTCGTGTTCCTGTTCCAGAATTAATCATGGAAGACCCTAATAAAGATTGCACAGTGAGAAAGGAAAGGAAAGCCATTAGACTTTGAATTAAATGCATTGCACAGTTGGAGAGGGCATTTTTAGTAATAAATTCACCTTTGACACTTTGGAGCTGTTGATTTTAAATAAAAATAAAATGATCAGACTGGTTTAAAGGAAAGGTTAAACATTTCTCAAACACACAGGGATGATTATATTATATAAATAACCTAGAGAGGGAGGTTGTATATGAAGTCTGTGTATGTACATGAAGCATAATCACAGCTAGATGCACAGAGAGATTCACTCACTTGCCCTATTTTAGGGCTCTGATTCACAGTCCTTGTCAAATTTAGTGGCAGTGGCTGAAGAGCTTACTGTTCCCATGGATCATCAGTCACCAGGCAGCAGAGACCATGAATCAGAGCATACATCTGTCACAGATCAGGGCATTTAAGTGAAGCGAGAATGACATATTTTAAGTTAATATGCCAGGCTGTGAATTATGATAGCTGAGGAGGAGACTTACTGTCTCTTCTACTGATAAAGAGATGGGATAGAAAAATCCTGTCACCTTTTAAAAACTCCCACATAAATCACCAAGGCTGTGACCAAGAACTTCTGTTTTGAGAATCTGCTCCTGGATGTTATCAGAGAGAAGATAATGGGCTGAATGGACATTTGCTGTACAATAGTATAGTTGTTTTTCCAGGTAAGATGTTATTATTCTGACTTGACAAATAAGAACTGAGGCATATGAAGAGTAAAAGTAAAGACCTATGTGCATGATTGCCCAAGCAAACTGACAGAACTGAGGACCAAGCACATTATCTTACACAGTGGGTTGAGGACTGTCCTCCCTCAGTACTGTGTGGCTCACCCATAGACAGTCCATGCCTCCACTACATGCTGGCCACCAGGATGGGTGGGGGCAGTGGGAGCACCTATGTGCTGAGTACCTGCATTGCTGGGCTCAGCAGCAAACATTCAAAAGCTGTCACTGTTGCTGCAGACTTCCAGAGTGTTTGAGAAGCAGACAAATGGTGAAGGTGTAGTTCAAATAAATTTCCCATTTATAAGCACTGCGTTCTTGTTCTTCATTTCTCCTGTGTTAGGGCTCCAACCTCAGCTCCAAGCTTTCACCTTCCATGGCAAAAATACCCATACATGCAGGTAGCGGGTTCATCCTATGCCCCAGAAGTCCATAAATGAAAGAACTCTGTTGCCTTAGCTAAGCAGTAGATTGAGCACTTGCCTAAACCCACTTAATGATAAGGAAATGCCCAACAACGTTTTGCTTTAACAAACTAAGTTTGCTTTAACTATTTGCCAATAGGCAGAAAAGGCTGGTGAAGATATTTGATGGACTAGTCTTTTTCTCATAAGAGTTTATTACGATAATAAATAGAACAAGAATTGCTGAAAATGCCTTAGTTCAACTAAATTTCTCTTGTAAAGCACAGCAGATTAAAAGCTTTAAGACTAAGAGTTAAAAAAGCTTCAGGATAGAGGAATAAGAATACTTCAGCAAAGAGCAGAACTTTTCAAGAAGTTAATTTAAACTCATTGCAGCTCTGGAAGACTACCAACCAAGAGCACTGAGGCAGAACAGCTGGCTGAAAGGAAGGAATTGTGTCTTTGGAAAGGTAATTTGTAAGTATTAAGCATGCAAGATGTGCTATCTATCATCTATCCCTGCTCCAAGCCAGTTTACAAGCACTGGGCATTATGCCCATGTCTGTCCTGCAGGACCTGGGTGTACTTCCTAGCTCCTCTGTGTAGGTATTCATGCCAGCAACATCCAACACTGTGTTGAGCACAGATCCAGTTGCAGACTAGTCCCATCCACCCCATGCAATGGAAACTCAGGCTTATAGCCCAGAAGAGAACTGCAAAGTGCCCCTAGAGTTCCCCTAATCTGGACAGGCAGTGTGTGCCTGGATCTAAATTGCCCATACTCTACAGACAATATTTGTGACTGAAGCCAATCAGGACAAGGCATTTATAAATACTTCATTCATTCTTATCCTAGAAAAAAAGTAACTGTATCTTGATCATTAACTACTTTTACAGATTTGAAGCTTTTTCTGAGGATACACTGCATTTCTAATCTGTCAAGAATGCAAAATAAGACTTTTTTTGCAGGTATAATTGTTCTAGCTATCTATAGATATGCCAGTAAAGACATTTATAGTATTTTTCAATATTCAATATCAGAACAGAGACTTCAGGAAGCATATGCATGTAGCCATATATACTTGGCATGCTAGTGTACCAAGAATGTAGCATTTTCTGATGAAACAGTGGTATCTGGCTTCTAAACCAAATAGCAACATTTATTTGACATAACTAGAAACATCCCTACAAAACAACAGCTTCCCACAAAATAAAGGCATTCAAAACTACAGCTCTGCAATCCATTCAGTCAGCTGGCTAGATTAAATTTCAGAGACAAAATGAAATGGCTTTTCTATATATCTTTGAGATAATCCTAACATTTCAGTAAATGAGACTTATCACCGATGCTGCAGTGTCCTAGTCTCTCCTCTGAAGCACATCAGCAGGCTGACCTAGGCAGGAGCTATTCCTACCATGTGATGAGGAGGAACACTTCTTCCTTTTAAACATTACTTCTATGAATCTATCTAGGACTTTGGCACAACCAAGAAGAAAAACCCAATCACATCCATCTCATTTATTTATCTCAATCATTCTACAAAATAGATACAATTCAACTTTTCAAAGTTTTGATTTATCCTATATAGAGACTCAGCTAAATACGGACAGTAGTTACTCATGGCATTCCTATCCTTACTGCATTAATACAAGCTTCCCAATGATCTGTAACAATTAGCATAGGATTTTAAAACAATCCACCCATTATTATTGCCTCAAATAGCAAAGCTGGATCTCCAGAATAAGTTCTATTCAGAGAAGTGAAGGAACTCTGCCTGAAAGCTTTCCTTTATTCTTGTTCAGCATGATCTAATGAACTATAGTTGAGATCTTCCCACTAATAAAAAAGCAGCTAAGGGATAAGGTGATTCCTGGAATCAAAGTATGTAAGAGGACATCCAAACAAGAAAGAGGACATCTAAACAAGAAAAGGAAATAACATTAATAAAAGCAAAATTGCAGTAGGCATAATGATTCAGAAGTCTGTTGAGTTGAAGAGCACCGTCAGCATGTATAGACTGAAAATGGTCAGGAGGAATATGCAGGTCCAGCTTGAACAAACAGGCTCATAAGCAATCCACACAAAAAACAGGGTAACCTTTATGCACAGTGTGTTCATCTTAGGATAGTAAGATCATAAACATCCTAGAAACAAGGCTGGAAGGCATCTCAAGAAGTCATCTACTCAATCCTTTTGTTCTGAGGCAGGCTAAATACAGCTGAAAGTGATATGTCTAATCTGTTCTTAACACCTCTAATGCAGGTCCAGTCAAAGATATACATGGAAAGTAAGAGAAGGAAATGAATTCAAAATATACTACCTGTTTTACAAGTGGATAGATTTCTCAAGCTGACCTACATGTTATCTGCAAACTTGCTTTAATGAAGCAATGAGCTACACCTTTATTGGCAATTACAATTAGAAGTATTGGAGTGTTGAGATCAGGTCTCCAGTGCTAACAACTGGGTTCCCCTACTTTCTCCAGAGGAACTGGAAAAGGACAAGGAAGAAGTGGGAAACAGCCTCTTTGAAAGAGAAATATATTACTATTGACACAAGAACAGGTGGAATATTTAAGTACGACAATGAGCTGGATCTAGATCCTGATGGTTCTTTACTGTATCTGGGAACTTCCCACAGTTATAGACCATGACTGAGCAACTGAGCACAAACAAGTCATGAGTTATGATTTGAAGTCCACTTCACCATGGCCAAAAAGGTTCCCACATCATTCAATTAGATTTATTAAATGGATAATTTAATAAATGTTTAGTAAATATAAGGTTTTTTTTTTGTGTGTGATTGTTTCTGAGAGTTCAAGATGTAGTAGAGTCTTCTCCAAATTTATGATGGTATGATCGAAGATTCAAGTGGCATACAATGAAAATTCAGCAGGACTCAACCAGAAAGGCTCATGAGAGGAAAAGAGTGAAAGGAAAGGAAAGGAAAGGAAAGGAAAGGAAAAAAATTCTTGACAATAAATCAGGTGCTCACTAAATAAGCCATGAATGAGCTAAGGGACCTCCAGCCTAAATATCTTGGTGCAGTTATTTCTTTTGCCACTTATTTTTAGACATAAGAAGGCTGAAAAGGAAGACAGAGCGAGGGGGGACTGTATGCTCTACTGAGGTTTAGCTCTAGGATTCCTATGTAAATGATTCAAAAGAAAGCAAGAGAAAAATACCTGGAAAGAGTGCACTACATGTCCTCTGTGGCAATCAGATATCTCATGGTGATTGTGGATTACAATGAGACAAATAAGTGCTGATGTTCATGCCAAGCCACAGATACCATACTCAATTTGTTAGGGAATAATTCATGGCCTTTCCAGAAAAATATTCACTCCTTCCATATCCTGTCAGTGAGCAATATGGAAAAACTTCCCTCTAATGGATGAGTGTCGTGTCCTAAACAAGACTGGGAAATAACAGCTTCTACTTCATGCATGAAAGTACTGGAAATGGAGAAACTCTGCTGGTCATCTAGATTGTCTGGTGATGAGGGTAAAAGCTTATTAAAAAAGTGTGGAGGAATTTATGCTTTGAAGTTTACAGTTGTTGCCCTTTCAACCACAAGGCCATATTTACATTCGTGACAACTATAAAATGCAGCGCAGAATCCAACTCACTAATTATAGGGCATTTTCTACCTTTTTGAGTGAAGCTTTTTTGTTTCTATTTTAGTGGCAAAAGACGATTTGTTTGGCACCCCAGGAAAATGAAGTATTTTGTCATCCCCCAAGATGGGGTAGCTGGGACAGGGGGAATGTCTTTGAACAGGTTCAGCCCCATTTGGGTGGGAGGCCAAGACATTTTCCATGAGCAGGATTTCTATACTCCCCTCTCCATAACACATTCCTCCCTCCACACTCACTATAAATCTAATTTTACTGAAAAAGTACTTCTGTTCTAGAGGAGGGCCTGGATGAGACTCAACTAAAGATAAAAAACATTTTAGTGTCTGTGCTTGTCTTCTTTTTGGGTTGTCTGTTAAGATCCAGCAAAGACTCTGGTGATGTGTTTTTCTTGTGATCTAGATATAAAGCTTATGCTCTCTAGCCACTGCTAGAGACTCTAGCACAGTGCATTTCACATGGCCTATTGCACAGATGACAGCTGCATTCCAGTATTTTGGGTTTATATCCTTGATTAAGCTGTGCTGCCTATCTGTACTTTGCCTCAAAGCTGGGTAAATTTTTCACTATTGTTCCAAAATCAATGAAACAAAATGAAAATCGTTCAAGAATAAAACTTAACATTGCCACATGATCCCAGATCAAATCCATTTAACAAAACCTTCCTGAAAACATCCTTGAACCTATAGATGGCTTAGTCTGAGTATAAAAATGTAGGTGTCAGGACAGGCATTCCTCTACATTAATCAGGCTGTGCCACTGTAAAGATGATGTCCTAGGGACATCTATATGTGTGATGGACAAGGAGCAGCCTGCTGCATTTTTGACTAGGTAGTGTGTAGGATAATGGACTTACAGCTACTCTGCAACAATTTTAACAGTGTGCATTGGCCTAATAATTATTTATTTCACAAATATTTTTGTGAGTTTAAGAATAGACTGTAAGGAAAACAATCAGAAGGGAAGGAAAGTGTCTTGAGCTCAGTCAGCCCTGCAGTTTACACAGGACAATGAGAAAGTCATGGGCTTGGAGGAGTCCAGTTCAGCTTCCTGCAGGGCCTACTGAACTGGTTGGGGGAAACAGAGCCAAAAGTCTGACAACTGAGAAGGATAAAGGAGCTCTGGCTGCAGCAGCAGGACTCTCTTTTCAGAGCCAGGGAGATCTTGGGGAGCTGTTCAGGGGCACCAGACCGAGACTCAGGCACTCACTGTAGTGTCTGCAGAAGCTGGGGCTGCCTTACTGGCCAGAAGCGCAGAGCTCTGGATAACTTGCAGGATGGGGGAGAGTTATGCATTTCCTAAGTGCTTGTTGGAAAAGGTAACAGCGCTATGGTTAGAAAGAGATTTCATCATTTTGTGGGCACAACAAAAGTCCACGGGGATCCAAACATGGCTGAATATTTTGGTGAAACCTTTTCTCCTGTACTGTGGCCCATGGCAACTCAAGGATAGAACAGACACAAACTCCTGAAATCTCTCTCATCTGGGCAAGGCTCAGTGACCAAAATGAGGGTCAAGTTGCTACTGTTCCTAGTAGCAAACTCTGGTGGAACTGCAGACATAGCAGTCATCTTGTGAGCTCCACAGCCCAACTGATCCTGGTCTATCTGGTCCTGCTCTAGCACTTGGCTTCTCCATGTCTCTTCTTTCAAGAGCATCAGATACCACCTAGTGTCTGAGCCAGGCCTGTTTTCTTTCGACTTTGTGGGCTTTGCCCAATAGCTGAGTGCACACCAAAGGGGCAGAGGCATTGCTAGCCTTGCAATCAGCATGAGTGGGTTCCAGTTCAAACAGACTCACAGCCCAAGCTTGTACCATCATGAGAAATCATTCACAATTGTTGCTGAAGAAGTTACCACATCTTGCTAGGACCTAGTAACTCTTGCTCCACTGCAAATAAGTAAGTGAGGTTAGCTTAAGTCACCTGAAATCATGCATAATCTATTATCTTAGTCATTATTTTGCAGTACATCTGCAATGCAGTAGACAGCAGGCTTGGTCAGTTCCTGCCTTCCAGCTCCAGGGCAGTAACAATATGTGCAAATGCATGTCCTCCTTATGAACATTTGGGTGTATCCCCACTGCACAACATTTCCATGCTACATTTTAGGACTAGCAGTTGTCCTCTTTCAAAACCAAATTGTTTATTAAGACAAAATTTAATTGAGATTTCAGTGGACCTTATAGCTGTGCATCAGTGAGAAGTACATAGTCCTTGCTGGACAACAGTGAGTGCTCATTGCCTTATGTGCATAAGGACAAGTGACTGCTAGGTCATATTTAATTTACCCTTACCACATTGGCCATAATTCTATCTAACCAGAAGAAAACATTGCATGATAAGGAAAACAGGCAGACCACGAACTAAGTATACACCACAAAATCGAGTAGAGCATGTTGAGTAAGCAGATGCCATTGGAAAGAAAGCACAATACTGTAAGGTACGGAAAACTTCAACTGACATCTGCATTTCTTTCTTTCTGTCTAAAGATCTCCTTTAATAGCTGTTTTAATGATCTCAATTTTACTCTTTCAGACATACTAGTTCATTCTAAAATTCTGGTAACTTATATCTGTGATTTTTTAAAAGACCCTTTTCTCCCATTCAGAAACTCAGGTAAACTTCTTTTTACAGTATGGGTGAGTTAACAATACCTGACAGGTGCTTTCTGTTCAAGACTGATGGGTTACTTTAGAAGAAGCCATGTATGATCAGTCATGAAGAAAACAACATTTAGCTGTAGAAAGAATCAGCATCAAAAACATAATGTTGTCAGCCTTAAAACAGCTAAGCAACATCTTCTTACTTAGCCATGACCTGGTCTTAAAAAACAACAGTAACAAGGGGAGGACTTGCCTATAAGAACAGCAACCTTTCCTCTTCTGTGCAAATAGAGACTACAGCTCAAAATCTCAGCAGTGACTTGGACGGTGAATACCTCATTCTTTGGGTGCACAACTTGAGATATAGTAAAGGAGTCCAATTTTAAGAAGTTCTCTCAAAAATCAGGCTTTGTTTTGGACATCACAAGCTACTCAAAATCGCTAGTCAGTTTTTAAGATCTTGGTTAGAAAGTTTGTCTTCCCCTAAGCAGCATGCACATCTTCACAACAGGAACCCAATCTGCTATTTGTAATGCTTGGCATTCTAACCTCAAGTAAATACACTAAGTAATCTGCAGGATATGTCTCCGAGTATGCTTACATGGTAATAATGATGTTAAAGTAGAATGTCTGTATGATTTATTATGCCTTTTGAAATAAAGCAAAGCCAATCTCTTCCCACCACGGGAAGTACCATCACAGTAGAAAATGGAAACAAGAGAAAATGAAATACCACCCAGGCCTGGTTCAAACATGCAAACTTTCTAATAAAATATCAGAACCAGATGCTGCTAAAGATGAGCGATAATTAAAGAAGATAAATTAAAGAAATGTTTTTCCAAGAATGACTCTACTGCACACAAATTGTTTCAGCATGGGGAAAAAATATAATAAAATTACTGCTGCTGTCTGTTTTCAAAATTTTCCATTAATGAGTCAAGGCAGGTTCCCTGCTAAATTCCCCCGTATCCAAGCTCCCTCTTTGCCTCTGTTGGTTTAATCTCAGTGTGGTTTAACAGAGTGAACACAACACTGAGCGCCAGGAACTCCTTTCCAATCTGACTCACTGTGTGGGCTCTTCTCTTATGTCATTTTCAGGGCAGGTCAGCCTTGGAAAGCAAATCTGTAAAAATGGTGTTGAGGGGTCCAAAGTCTGATGGTCTCCCTATTTTCCATATCAGATGAGAAGAGTTCTTAAGAGGTTTTCTCCTAACTGTCAGCCGAGCAAACTGATCTCAGGCTAAGTTGGTGTAATGTGATTTTTTTCAGTCTGGTGTCTCATCTCAAGAAATGAATACATTCAAAGACAAATTATACAGACACCTGTACAAACTCACAGCATAAAAAATGGCTAGAGCTCTATGAATGAAGGGTGAATGCAGCACCTCTAAGACCACCCTGGAGTTTTATGTTCCTGTGTATAAACTCATCTAAGTCCAGGTTGTTGTTAAGTTTCATCTTAGCTAAACACAAGATGATATTTAAGCCCCTTGAAAACTTTTAATTTCTTTAGATTTCTCTCACACAGAAGAGTGCCTATCCAACTGCCATAGGCATTTTCATAGCAAATAAAATAATGTGCCACACAGGAAAAGAAAAAAAATAAAATGAAACCATGTAAATACACGGCCTAGTTCCCTTTTAACCACATGTTCCCCAGGCTCGTAACCTCTGTAAATGCCTATGAGGAATAATGTGGTTTGCAGTGTGCCTTAAAGGTCAACAAATCTGGCCTATTTCAGACTGAACAAGGGCTCAGACACATGATCAGATTCCCATTGCTTAATGAGTTACCATGTGGTCTGTGTGAGCACTCTTCATACATGGCAAATGCAAGGTAAAACACAGCGGCTTTAACCGCCTTCACTGAGGTTTAAATAAATGGCTTTTGCCTGACATTTCTCATGGGCTAAGAGCACATGTACAGCCAGTTACTGCAATTCAGCTGATGTATCCTGGCTCACTAAGCCAGAGTAACTCAGTTGTGTGTCTCAGATTCATGAAGAATATCAGGCGGATTCCATACACGTACATGCACGCACACACACACAGACTGTCAAGAACAGAGAACAGTCTCTTGAGCATGCAAGCTCCAAGCTATTTGCAGATGTTTTAGTTCAAGCTATTTGCAGATGTTCTAGCTAATAACTAGGCAGAAAATTTACACTAGATTTGAGACTTGGTACAAGCTAAAGTTGTCCACAAGCTGCTGGTACATGATGCTGAGTCCAATCATCCAACACATGTAACATCGGCTGCCTTCTGCACCTTCTTCTTCCTAAACTTCTAAGGTTTAATCTCCTGTGAGCGCTCCACAATAGTTCAATCACAAGGTGACAAAAGCACAAAAGCACAGATGACAAAACCTAGCTCCCCTCCCCCCCAAAAGAGAGAGAGAGAGAGAGAGAGAGAGAGGGACCACAGCTCTCCCTTGATCCTTTATCGATCCTTTAAAAGGTACCTCCTGCAGAGTTTTGAACTTGACATTGACATAAGAAATTCTCACCGCACATCTTCTTATAAGACTCATAATATAATCTTTCATAATCTCTCCTAGGTCTCTGATTCAGTCCCACATGCTACCAATACTTTAGGGCATCTGCCCTGAAGTCAAGCCTCTCCTGTAGACTGTTCTCCCTCAGAGATACCCAATGCAGGAGTCTGTGGAAAGGGAGGTAGAAGAGAGAAGAGAGGGAGAGGGAAAGGAAGGGGTGAGGCAAGGAGGGAAGAGAAGGGAATTAAGGAAAATAAGAGAAAACTAAGGAAAAGAAAATTAAGGGAAATTAAGAAGGGAAGGGAAGGGAAGGGAAGGGAAGGGAAGGGAAGGGAAGGGAAGGGAAGGGAAGGGAAGGGAAGGGAAGGGAAGGGAAGGGAAAAGGAGACATGGATCTGGGTGTGCAATTTATATATGAGGGAAAGTTTAAACCAGTGTGATTGGCAAGAATACAAGGTTACTGAAAGCCACAGACATGCTAATTGGTGAGTCATTTTAAGTAAACTTTATTGATCTTGTAATTTTGCCAGCTTTCAATTTTCACTTTTGCTTGAAAACAGCTCAAAAAAATAAGACTTAACCAGAAACTCATGATCGGTGACTTTTTAATCCAACTTTTTAGCAAACGCTAAAAGATAGCACCTATCTGTCTTGAAGGGTGCTTTGGTTTGATCAGGAAAACAGTTACAGAGTACTTCCCTTTACTCACCTATGCTCCCCCCCTCACCCCAAGAGAAATGGGGGTGCCCCCTTAGAATAAGTCAGGTCCTATATGCTTTCCTGCTGCTGCTGCAAACTAGGATAGTATTTTCAGTGGCAATCTCCACTGCAGGCAACCAATTTTACGTATATCAGCAATAACCATCAGATGCCTCAACCATGTGACTACTGAAGTGAAGTGAGTCCAAGTGGTCAGAGCAATTCCATTTTCTGTAAGCTCTTACAGCTGAGCTCCATGCTGAAGCTTTGAACTCTTGCAGAGTACTCAGAAATGTGACTGACATCATCTTCATGCTGACAGCAACTGAAAGTGATTGATGTCTAAGATTCAAACATCAGTTTGGTATGACAACTCTTTCTGTTATCTCTTCTCAAATCATACCAAGCCCTAACCAGCACCCTCTAGGTTGCCACTGAGTGGACACAAAGAATCAAATATCTTCCTCTTTCCAGCTCTGAACACAGGAGAGAACATCCTTAGTAATTTTGAATAGATGGATTACCTGCTGTATTTTCTCTTAAAAAGCATGGGACACGAACAAAGCATGTAGTAGAGACATAGAGAGAGAAAAAAAAAAGGAGAAACTCATATTCCATTATCCAATTCCTCTTTTATTAATTGGGCTGTAGCTAAGGCAAACTTAAAGGAAAGGGTCAAAGTAGCTATCCCCACCTTGCTCATCTGTTACATGTGCACATTGACAGAAAATGGCACCAATGTGTGTTTCAAAATGAAAACCATAGAAGGGAGACACAAATACCTATGCCTTTCAGCCACTGCTGTCCCAGGGTAGGCACTGCTGGCAGAGGGACAGGCTGAGCAGCTGGAGGACAGTCTGTACCATGGATATGCCCTCCTTGAAACAAGCACTGGGATCTCTAAAGTGATGCTGCATGCCATGGTTAGGGGAAAGGTTCTTTTTTTTACCATCAGAGAAAGTATCATTAAGCAGGCACAGGCTTTCTACATTCTTAAGCAAAATATTTACTTTGAAAGTGCTGAAGCAAAATTTGGAAAAGCAAAGAATAATATATATTTTGACAATGTTAAATCGCATTAAAGCTTAAAGTGAAAATTAGATGCATGTACATATACTGAGGGCATTATTCACTAATCACAGGAACATAAAAGAACTGGAAAATACTCGCTACCACTGCCACTAGTAAAGCTGGTCTGGACTAAATTACAAGCCAAAAGTATAATTAAGAAAGCTATTATTATCCAGTGTCTTTGCAGATGCTGACCTCATTTATGATGATTTGGATAAGAATTCAACTGAGGTTTGATTTCACAGCTGTATCCATAATGTCTTGGACCTGTTAGATTGCCCAGAAATTCTCAGCATGTTAGCACTGGTGTCTAAATGCTTACAGTTTCATATCCTCCTTCTCTGCTGATTGGGGAACTTTTTTCTTTAGTTCTTTAGAAAGAGGAAAATGGTTTTACTGATCTACCAGCCAGCCAGACTTTATAGTTAAAACCTGCATTTAATTATTTTGAAGATTCTTTAATATTCCACTAATACAAAGAAGGGGGACCTTCCATTGCTGTATTATGCTCTTATTTTTTGTAGGTGTATGATTGTGGCTTAGTTACTGAAATAATAATTGTGTTTGAAACGTCATTGGCATGAGAGATGAGCTGCCAAAGTGTTATGGGCTCAGTAATTTGTACATGGAAATGAGGATCCAGGGAACGACATGAACATCAGTGGCCTGAGGAGTTTATGGTTAAAACATGTTGCTGAGCTTTAATGATTTCTACAGCTAATTAGCAAGATTTACAAGCATCTAACACAAAACAAGGCTGAATACAGTAATGATGCTTATTTTCCATTTGGAGCAGAAAACTACTCTGTTCTAAAACAGCAGGAAAGGGAAGGGAGATGCAAACACTTACCTCTCCATTGCCCACTGTTACGCCTAATTGCTTTTCTCTGTTTTTGTAGGATCAGTGAATGTCTCTCAGGTGGCAAGCGCAAAGTCTATGTCTTATTCACATTGATGGCAATACCCCATTGATAATAAATAAAAGATTTCCTGCTGCTTCCTTGTGAGTTTAAACTAACATTGATTTTTTTGTTTTCCAGCAGCATGTTGGGGGAATGTGAGATGGCTGGAGAAGCCACTTCTGCCAATATGTATTTGGTTTATTCATTTCCTCAGAAAAGAAAAAGGAGGAAAGAAAAAAAGAAGGAAAAGGAAAGGAAAAGGGAAAGGGGAAAGGGGAAAAGGAAAAGCAGAAAAGGGAAGAGGGAGAAGGGAAGAAGGGAAGAAGGGAAAAGAGAAAGGGAAAGGGAAAGGGAAAGGGAAAGGGAAAGGGAAAGGGAAAGGGAAAGGGAAAGGGAAAGGGAAAGGGAAAGGGAAAGGGAAAGGGAAAGGGAAAGGGAAAGGGAAAGGACCACGCTAGTCCCTATAGGGATGAACTCATTTAATTTGCAACCTCAGAGCTGCAAGGGCTGCCAAGGTCCAACCAGGATTCCTGGACGGCAGCCCGCATGTGAGCTCTCCGCAAAGTATATGATTCCCCCCCTCCCCAGGTGTGCTACAGAGTTGTGCATGACCCTCACATTTCCCTCAAGCATTTCTAGAAGCCCAAGTGTCCCTACAAAGTTACAGAGTGGAAAACCCATAATCAAAAGTCATGCAAAATCCTTAATTCTGTCTGGGCAAACCTACCAGATAGAATAGGAGATATACTACAAAAATCTTGATTCATGGAAAGCTGATTGCATAGGATAATCTTTGCTCAAGATATAAATAAAACACATTATTAATATTATAGCCACTAATAGAAGAATAGCTCTAACAAACCCCGAGCATCTGAAGCTAGATGTGATAGCTGGTTTTGTTTTGAATAAAACCACCTAATGCATACAGCACAGCCAAGATTTCACCGAGAATGCAGCTGCCTGTCTTGGCCAGGGTTTCACTTTCTGTGTTTTGACTTTGGGAGGTGCCACTCTGGTCACAGCAGGTAGTACCCCTTTTCAGTAGCTGTAGCAGATACTTCTCCTATCTGTAGCCAGAAGTGCAAGAAAGGCAAGTGGAAATCATGCAGTGGCCCCAGCAGGCCTGGGCAGTGTTTCTTCCCCAGCAGAGAGCCGGGCAGGGGGAATGCATGCCTTGCACACAGCCTGCCTTACATACTGCCCGCAGGCAGACCTCACGTGGCACGCTGACGGAAATTGCTTAGTAGCCCCTGCAGGTATTAGCACCTTCTAGATGATTAAAGCTCTTCCCCTTGGTAATGGAGCCAAACACAACAAGCAAAGCTCAGACCCGGCATGTCCCAGCTCCACACCATCGTGAGGAAGAGGAAGGCACTCTCACCCTAGGGCTGACTTCAGAGTAATGTACTTTGCTTCTGGTAGGCTGTAAACTTTTAGCGGTAGGCGCAGCATCTTCCTGTATGCATGAAAAGTGCTCTACTCATTTTGCATGTCACCACAATATAATAATTAAGAATATATTGTCTTACTACAGTTATTATGACTGCAAAAGTCCATTTATAAAGTTCCATTTATTTATACTGGAGCTGTGATTGCTCAGCTTAGAGATATACAAATACTGTTATGCCGTGTTTAATAGTATTCTGGTATTTTATTATTTTTTAATGAACCACTGTCATCACCTCCTCCACTATTTTTTTTCTTGTTTCTGTACTCTTATGCAGTTGGCCTACACTGAGAATAATGGGATAATTTCCACTCCAGTAATGGTTTGGTGCTTATGTCAAACATTGTCTATAGCTGCCGCATCCGTAAGACATAGAGTTTGCTGAGGCTTACGGTGAGACCCACACTGGAGTGATGCCATACTGTTAATTTTCATCTCCAAAACCAATCCATTTTTTTGGATTGGGAATGGAATGGGAAAAATTACACAGAAGTATTTTTGGAGAGTCACAGATCTAAGGGTAGATAGGGAGGTTTAGCCAGTAAATTTCCACCAATGCTATGAAGAACTGTACTAACATTATTACAATAACACTGGAGAGTCACAGTGTGGCCCCATTTGCTCCTGGAAGGAGATAAATATTTATGTTTTCATGGTAGAAAATCAGAGGTAACCCAGGGAGAAGAAAATGGATTTAGTAGGCATCAGAAAGACATCAAAAGGAGGCTGAGAGAGTAAAAATTTTCAAACTCTTTCAACATAGTGGAAAACAAATTCCCACCAGCTTGTCTGTGAGGTGGCTGGTTCAGGATCTGCTGAAAGACAACGGGGGCTCAGCAGGTCACCGAGGGGAGAGGACAGCATCCCCGGGACACGGCTGGTGGGGGATCGTTCTGAAGACCAGGGGCTCCCAAACAGTCCGGCCCGAACGCAGCTCTCACAGCAGGGCTGCGGGTGAAAGGATTAAGCCCTGACGGAAAGAAGAAACTAGGATGAAGGCCTGGACCGGGCGAACGGCTCGGGGCAGCCCGCAGAGCCAAGCCAGCCCACCGGAGAGGCTGGCACGGGGTGCGCCAGCGCGCATAGGTTTTTGTGCTAGGGACGGGAGAGACCCTGTCCCCTGCGCTACACCTGCCTTGGCCGCGGGGACACAAGCTTTCGGAGCGCCCCTCTTTTCTGGGCATTGCCTCTGCCTGCTTGGAGAGCGGCATTTACTCTGTCCTTCAAGGGACGGCAGTATGTCTTGTGGCCAAGGGAAGGGCAAAGGGGGTGCGGAGGCGCGCGAATCCCTGCCCGGTTTGGGTTACGTACCCCCGGTTAAGGCTTTCTCGCCCGCTCACCCTCGGAGAACGTGCAGCCCCGGGATCTGCTGGGCCCCTTTTACAGGTGTGCAGGGGAACGGCGGGGAGAGACAGGCTCCCGGTGCTTTCCGCGCAAGCATGTGCGCTCCAGATGTGCCAGCAGTGAAATCCAGCCAATACGGAATATTATTTATAATAATAATAATAACAATATTAATAACATAAGAACATCTGGTAGTGTTTTTTTTCCATCTACCATTTGGCTTAAAAGCAGAGCATACAGGAGACATGACAATTGGTATTTCTGTTTCCAATTTAGCCCGAGTTCAGCCGCCGCAGTGACTCAGAGATGGGCACTTGCGGGGATGCGTCCCTGGCTCCAGGGCCCCAGCAGGTGTCACTGTCAGGCAACACAGCCCGCGCCCACGCTAGACTCACTTAAAATAGCATGGGTTGGGGTTTTCTTTATCATTTACTTCATATAAGATCACAACTGCTTTTTACACTTTTGTGGCTCCTTTCCATCCCGTCCTGTGAGAAAGTTAGCCTACTGCATTGGTGTACAGTTTCTAGACAGAATGCAAAGGCTAGCTATTTTGAAATGAAAAGTGGCCATATTATAGCTATTTTGAAATAAAAACTGGACATATTATACACTTCAAGCTATTGAATTTATGTTTGACTAAACACATATTTAAAATATTTTGGTATTGTTCTGAATTTTAAGTCTTTCAAAAGTGTTCAGTAATTATATCATTTCCCACAACAAAGATTTCAGCTTTTATTTGCGACTAACATGTTGCACCCAAAAATTGACACTGCGATTAAGATATCACACTCTAGCTTTTCTTTTCTAATTATACTGACAGAAATCTAAAAGCAAAATGACCACGGCAGCTCCAGCTGCTGTACATAAACTGTATATAGTTGTAGTATAAATCATTTTACCCATATTGTTCATCATTAGTTTCTCCCAGCAAGTTAGAAACTTAGGAGTTTATTTCTGAAAGAACTAATGCATACAAGACTGATTCCATAATCATGGAATAGCCTTTCATTTCAAAGCAGATAATGTATTATGTACCAGACTCTCATCTGCTATAAATTTATACAGGTTGATGATAAACTTAAAATGTGCACTATTAAAACTTCATGTTCAAGAATAATGTTCATTTAAGTATTTGAACATTCTCCCTAAAGTCATTAAAGACTGAGATTTATGTAGAGCAAATGAAGAGGCCCACTTACGCCTTTGGATATATATATCCTGTTTCTGTCCTTGGGGTCAGCCAGAACTGCACGTACACTCAAGGACAAACTAGGCCCCAACGCTCATTATATTATCAAATTTGCATCTGAAGCAACAAAAGTTGCTGATAAACAGAAAATCTAGGCCTTTGGCTCAGCACTTGTCTAATTATTAAAATCAGATGCTTTAGATCACATCTTATTTTAAAGGAAACCATTTTTTCTAATGCAGTCTACACACCACTCTATGAATTATAGGTTAGATTAGATCTAAATTATTCAGCTAGACTTCCTAGTTTATGCAGCTAAATTATACTGAATTTACAGGGCAATTTTAATTGCAAGACTGTTCCAACTACCTTTGATTTTAGTGTAATGATTCTTCAAATATGTTATATATACATACACTATATATCTAGGGTATATAATTTTATATATATACTAGCAAAAGCCAGGAAATGTAGTTGATTCTACCTCCAGCCTTATTCTAACCTCCAAGTAAGCCCCCTGTTGTAACAAATATTATTAGTATATTAAATTTGTTCACTGCTAAATTTTGGGGAGTTACAATAATTAAAGAACTTAAATATCATTAAATCTGACATATTTTATGGCACAGATGTATATTACTAAGCTAATGTATATCCTCTGATTTCAATACTAACTTATAGTAGCTAACAATCTAACACCGTCTTTTTCAGGAATGGTGAGCTCTAGCTTGCAAATACTGGGACAGATTCTGATCTCTCGGTCTGAAGAACCAGAGGATTCAGGTCCTGGCAATAAAAAGATCAGCAGAAGGTTTGACCCTGGCTCCAGGCGTGTGTCCTAATCACTGCGCTGCTCAGTTTTAGAACAGCTCTGCCGTTTCTGAAAATCAGGAAGCCACACAAGTTGGGGTTGGAAGGGGCCTCTGGAGAGCCTCAAGTCCAGCCCCCTGCTCAAGCAGGGTCACCTACAGCAGGCTGCCCAGGAGAGGGTATGTCATAGCTCAGTAATTTCATTCCAATGCAAACAGAAATACTTCTCAAAACCCATTGTTTTGTTTGCAGAACTGAATTCAGGTACCTAATGCTAATCTTCTCATTATTTACGACCTTATTAGAAAGTCTTCTACAGAATTTTTACTATACAGCTGTCTGCTTATAAAACTTCAGGTAATAGCCTTGCCCTTCACAATACTGTTTCTCAAAGAGCAAATAGGACACTCTGTCACCTAAACAAAACCCAGCCTTTTCACTCACCACCTTTTCCCTAGGGAATGCTCAACATATCACTCAAGGGGCAATCTAGCCTTTTCCTTTCTCTCAGGATGTCCCTGCTGGTGTTGGGTGCAGCGATTACAGGGCAGCACACAAACAGTAAGGGCATGTTCACTGCACTGTCGTACTTGCAAGTCTGGTGCTTGCTCAGGTTTCCTGTGGGCAAAGGCCGCGGTGCCTTTTCTCCTGGGAAGGTTAGATTTTGCCTTGGCAGAAAAAGATGCCATTTCCATGCCAGTAGGTAGGGCTATGCCTACCTGTGCCAGCTGTTCATGGGGGCCAGAGACAGGAGACAGTAAAAATCAGTTTGTTTGCTTACAAATCTGGAGTCAAGGAGTTCAGCATGTGCATGTGCACACATACACACACAAAATAATTGGCAGTCAAACAGCCGGAAGAGAAGGGGAGAAGCCGAGTGGGAAGAAGCAGACATGGGAACAAGAAACTGGAAAGGAAAAAAAAGAGAGAAGTAATCAAAAATAATCTGAAGCAATACAGTTAATATGTTGTGCATAACAATGTCCTTGATGACAGTCCAGGACTCCTAGCATGGGCCAGGGAGCTGTCAGCTAGAAAGGAGTAAGTTATTACATAGGTTTATACTATTAATAATGACAGTGCTCAGTAAATTTTACCTTTTGTGCTATAAACAAGTTTTATTTCTGTGGCTCAGGACGAGTCCTTCCAAATCCAGAATTTATTTGTCTCTCAGCTATACAGACCAGAAGTTCAGTTTCACAAGTAGAACAGAAACAGTGGAACACTGAGCACTGCACTGGTTGCGTATATTTTTAAGCACAAAAAGGTATGACTTACCTTTTTCCTGCAAGAAATTGAGCCTCTTGGTTCAGCTTCTCCTCTGCTTCACATCCTATCACTCAGAAACATGGCCTTCCCTCCATACCATTCCCTTTGTATAAAAGCTCTTTTGCTACACATGCACTAAAAACTGGTGGTTTTCTAATTCTTTTCTCCTAGAAGTCACGGTAGCCACCCCCACACTCTCCTGGTCCTTCAAACAGGGTGCCCCACAGATTGAGTAGGCAGCTAGAGCAAGAAATACCTAAATCCCTTCTAATTTTGCCTGTCTTGGGCCTGTCTTATTTTACTCCTAAAGGTTACTTGTAGGCTTGCTAAGCATGAAGCCAGCCATTCTCTGAATACCAAGTCTCTGTTCAGTGGATGACTGTATACCCTTATGCAGAGGTAGTCTTCTCCCCATGCTAGCATTTCAATAGTCTATTACTAAGAAATCATGAATATTAACACTGTTTTTCTGGTAAGATTTTCCTAGTTTCTTAATATGCTAGTGTAGAAAGCTGATGAAAGTTCCCCAGAGCAATGTTTGTTATGGTGTCAACATGAGAAACCTAGTGAGAATACCAGTGATTCACTCATACTTCTGCAGGTATGTCTTCTGAAAGAAGAGCTTATTTAATGCTGAGTATCAAACTATTACAGAAGAATAGAGAAATCAAGTAACACAAGAGGGGACATGCACTCCTGCTCACACTAAAATAAATTCCTAAGAGTAAATACCACAATTTGTTAGATACTTTTGTTGTTTTATGCCTTCCTCAAAAGGCTCACTTTGATCTTCAATCAAGGCAAGGCACCTTCCTCTCATGTCAAAAACGAAAATTCTCTCTACCGCAAAAGATCTGGAGGGGAGTAGATGAATTCAACCTTGCAATTAAAATTTGGGAGTCTCTGAGTACTTCAGAATCCATCCAACCCAGTGAATCAAGAAAACGGCAGGTTTAGCTCAGCTGGTTAGAGCATGGGGCTGCTAATGCCAAGGTTGTGGGTTCAATCCCCATATAGACTATGCTGAGGGTGGGACTGGATGATCTCCAGAGGTCCCTTCCAACCTTACCACTCTATGAATCTAAGAAGGGCAGTCCATTTCTGCAATTGGTAAATGAGCTGGAGCTGGAGGTCTAAGCCCACATAAATTTAACCAACTTTTACTAATGTGGGACCTTAAACCATACATTTGGGGGGATCAAGAAACAAGAGTGCTACTGGCTGAGTTACAATGAACAAAATGAGCAGTAAAGTGACTGCAGATGGATAATAAAAGTAATAACTGGTGGGAAGCATAAGGAATCATGTAAATGATGCAAGAGAAAGGATATACATCTGAGTGTATTTTTCATAGACAAACATGAAAACTGCATTCCCCAGCAAAGCTGGAATAGAGCCAGAGACTTAGATGTTGCAATGTTTTAATTTGTAGGTTTCCTGTTGCCTAGCAGAGTCCTCAACCAGGATTTAGACATTCAAGATGCAATTCCTGGGGAGAATTAGATGTCTTATAATAGTATTCCTAGGATCTGACACACTGAACATGAAGTTATTTACACTGACCTGAGAAACCACAGAACAGAACAGGACTGCAGACAGAGATAGAGAGAGACAGAGTCAGAGATGTGATCAAAAATCTCTCTCTCTCTGCTCAGTCTTGAATCTGCTCCCGAAGCTAGGTGCTCAAGCCCACTTAACCCTTTACCACAAAAAGGTACTTCATTCTTTCCTTTGCCTCCCAGTAGTTAGATCACTCTCCACAAAGACGGGAAACCTGTTTCAAATCTCCATGTTGCCCAATCTGTGGTGAGGATTAGGTCCTGAGTCCCCTACATCACATACAAACACCCGCATCAAAACATGTCTACCTGATTCCTCTCCCTCACCTATGAGATGAGAGGACTGTGCAAAGTGAAATGACTTCAACAAGAGAAACTGGGAAAGACTCCTCTTAACACAGCAGTTAAAACAGTCAGCAGAATGCCTATGGCAGATACAAGAATATGACATTCAAATGTTTGTTATAATCAGCTACAGTGTGTAAGTTCACAAATGTATCCCTCTTCTCAGATCAACCTTCTGTATATTGGGTAACATCTGTCTGATGCACCCTGAAAAACCTAATTTTTGGCTGCCTTTCAAAAAGGAGATTCAGTTTGAGGGTAACTATGAAGACAATCCTATGGATGTGATAAGGCAGCGTTTGGGACATGGCTATGGGGAACCCCCCCCCTACACCCTTCCTAGGAAACCTGCAGGCATGACCACCTCTTTGAAATGCCTGTACACCAATGCACGCAGCGTGGGGAACAAACAGGAGGAGCTGGAGATCTGTGTGTGATCGCAGGGCCATGATCTCATTGCAGTCACAGAGACATGGTGGGATAGCTCTCATGACGGGAATGCTGCCATGGATGGATATGTGCTTTTTAGGAGAGACAGGCCAGGAAGGCGAGGTGGTGGAGTTGCTCTTTATATGAGAGAGCAGCTGGAATGCATCGAGCTCTGCCTAGGGGTGGAGGAGGAGGAGGCAGTAGAGAGCTTACGGGTAAAGGTCAAAGGGCAGGCTAACATGGGGGACACTGTTGTGGGTGTCTACTACAGGTCACCTGACCAGGAAGAGGAAGTTGATGAGGCCTTCTATAGACAGCTGGAGGTAGCCTCAGGATCACAGGCCCTGGTTCTCATGGGGGTCTTCAACCACCCTGACATCTGCTGGAAGGACTACACAGCAAGGCACAAACAGTCCAGGAGGCTCCTGCAATGCATTGATGATAACTTCTTGTCACAGATGGTGGAGAAGTCTATGAGGAAGGGTATCCTGCCGGATCTTGTCCTTACCAACAGAGAGGGACTGGCTAGAAATGTGAAGGTTGGGGGCAGCCTTGGCTGCAGTGACCATGGGATGGTGGAGTTCAGGATCATGCAGGAAAGAAGTAAGACAACAAGCAGGATTGCAACCCTGGACTTCAGGAGAGTGGACTTTGGGCTCTTCAGAGACCTAATTGGTGGAGTCTCATGGGTTAAGGCCCTAGAGGGAAGGGGGATCCAGGAGAGCTGGCTGGTATTCAAATATCACTTCCTCCAAGCTCAAGAGCGGTGCATCCCTATGAGTAAGAAGTACAGCAAAAGGGGCAGGAGACCTGCATGGGTGAGCAAGGAGCTCTTGGTCAAATTTAGACAGAAGAAGAAAGTACATAGACTGTGGAAGAGGGGACAGGCTACTTGGGAGAATTATAGGAATGCAGTCAGAGTATGTAGAGATGTGGCGAGGAAGGCTAAGGCTCAGCTGGAATTGAGTCTGGCAAGGGATGTCAAGGACAACAGGAAGGGCTTCTTCAAATACATCAGCAGCAAGAAGAGGACTAGGGAAAATGTGGGCCCGCTACTGAATGGGGCGGGGACCCTGGTGACAAGGGATGCAGAGAAGGCAGAATTACTGAATGCCTTCTTTGCTTGAGTCTTCATTTCTAAGGGCCGCCCTCAAGAATCGCAGAGCCTGGAGACAAAAAGTATGGAGAAGGGAAGACTTTCCTTTGGTTGAGGAGGATAGGATTACAGACCTTCTGGGCAAGCTTGACATCCACAAATCCATGGCCCCAGATGGGATGTACCCACGGGTACTGAGGGAGCTGGAGGATGTTGTTGCCAGGCCGCTCTCCATCATCTTTGAAAAGTCCTGGAGAACTGGAGAGGTGCCTGAGAACTGGAAGAAAGCCAATGTCACTCCAGTCTTCAAGAAGGGCAAGAAGGAGGACCCAGGCAACTATAGGCCAGTCAGCCTCACCTCCACCCCTGGAAAGGTGATGGAACAGCTCATTCTGGATGTCATCTCCAGACATATGGAGGAAAAGAAGGTGATCAGGAGTAGCCAGCATGGATTCACCAAGGGGAAATCCTGCTTAACCAATCTGATAGCCTTCTATGATGGAATGACTGGCTGGGAAGATGAGGGGAGAGCAGTGGACATTGTGTACCTTGACTTCAGTAACTGCCCTATGAGGAATGGCTGCGAGAGCTGGGCCTCTTTAGCCTGGGGAAGAGAAGACTGAGGGGGGATCTTATCAATGTGTATAAGTACCTGAAGGGAGGGTGTCAAGGGGACAGGGAGAAACTCTTTTCAGTTGTCCCCTGTGACAGGACAAGAGGCAATGGGCAGAAATTGAAGCACAGGAAGTTCCACCTGACCGTGAGGGGGAATTTCTTCCCTGTGAGAGTGACAGAGCACTGGAACAGGTTGCCCAGAGAGGTTGTGGAGTCTCCTTCTCTGGAGATCTTCAAGGCCTGCCTGGATGCAACCCTGTCTAACATGCTCTAGGTGACCCTGCTGAGCAGGGAGGTTGGACTAGATGATCTCCAGAGGTCCCTTCCAACCTTACTGATTCTATGATTCTATGATTTGTTTGAGAATTCCTGCAAGGACTCTGATGTACGTGGTGCTCTGAAAAAATGAACCACCTGAAGATTGAAGTTCTGGTAGGCATGACAACAAAGAGAAGTTTAGGCAGACAGCATAGATTTTGAATTGTACCTATAAATTAGGATTTAGGTGCTTAGATCCCCTAAGAAATCTATCATCTGATACTAACACAACAATCCCATAGTTGCCCATACTACTCATAGTAATGTGAAGACACAGATGAGCTTTGTAAATGCTTCATGTGGAAGAGTTTCACAGCCAGCTGTTTGTCAGCATTTTGTCACCACTGTATTAGATATGCACAACTGACAGACAAGCTTGGTGCTTTCTTTCCTCTTTCATGCTACATAGTGAAACAAGGCTCTGCTATCCTTGAGGAAGAGCAATGCAGCTGTACATTTCATTTATATTGGATGCAGTATCTGTTGAAGCCTGCCAAAATTTAGCTCCTCCTTAGGATTCCTTATGAAGTGTGCAAGAACACTATTTATGTGAAATCAGCGTTAAGAGCTACATCCAAATAAAAACTACCCCAAAGTATATTTAAGTGATTTTATTCAGCTAACTGAAAAATGCTATAGCTTCTGCATGAGCAGAACGTATTTAGGTAATATTTTATTATGGATAGCTATATAGTGCTTGCAGGGAATCTCAGGTTGGTGTGCAGACCTTAAGACAGTGAAGAAGCCTCCTTTAAAATAATTAAAACTATATCCTCATTGTCAAATGTAGAACATTATTTAAACTCTAACCTTGGAAAAATATTCCAAAATTGGTTTGTTATATATGTTCCAGACCTGTATTATGGATTTTATTATGTTTTAGATTACTGAAATGTGCACTCCAGTTACTCTAAGTCATTTCCATTTTGCAATATGACTTAATCCCAGTCTTTGGTTTAGTGAATTTCTATTTCTGTAGTTGCCAGTGAAACTTTATTTCCTTCTGTAGGCAAGTAATTTTCACTAGTTTCTTATCTAGTTCCTTAAGAAAGGCTTCTCTGCTAGATACACTATTGCATTTGAAGCCACAGGAAAGCAAACTGGAACTTCATTTGTGTATAATGACTTGATGCTCTTGAATAAATAAAAGAACCTTCAAAGTAATGACAACACATGCCAATAGCCAACTTGATTTCTGGTAAGAGAATATTCTGGAATAAAAGGATTAAGATAAGCAAGACTTGAACTGTGATGTTGATATGGATGTTTGATTTGACCAGCAAATCACTAGGGCTAGAGAAAACATACTGAGTTTGATCTGAATAAGAATAGCTAAAAAATAGCTAGTTTTTCTGACCATATAAGGCCGATAATACCCCATACCATTCCCACCCGATAATACCCCATACCATTCCATTCTTATAATTAAGGTTATGTGGAGTGTTACTGGTGGCAAAACTTTGTCCAAAAATAGAGCCTATTTAGCAAACCACTGGACAAAACAATAGCAACAGACCATGAAAGGAATAATCCTGCACTGGCAGAGATGGACACTGCATGATCTAATTGACCTTCTGCATTTGAACCTTCTCATCTATCACTGGTTACAGGGTGCATAAGAATGGAAAATGTGTAAGATGAAAACAGGTTTAACAATAGAAAAAGAAAACACAACATGCATTATGCAAATGCAGAATGCAATATGATTGCTCAAGATGCAAATTATAACCAGACCCAGGGACAGATTAAGAAATGATGAGTATAATCAGAGGGCTAAACTCTAAATAGTGGGTTACTGTAATGCCTTATTGTTAACCCCACTCAGACCCTTAGCTAGCAGTAGACTTTATTTGCAGACTTTAGATCTCCTCATGTTCAAGTAGAAATGCGCATTCAAAGCACCAGTTTTACTTAGCTCTTTCTCGCATTAGAGACAACAACTTAGCCCTCCAATTACAATGGGAACAATTCTTGAAAGTAGTTCTTCTAATATGAGGCAGCATAAGACAAAAAAAAAGTGCTTGCGAAAGATGATATAATTGACGCATCACTTTTGAATACAGCTCTATAAACTGGTTTCCCACAGTTTATACTAGAGGCTATGAAAAAGACCACTTTGGATTTCTGCTATAATCAGCCTGAAAATCTTTGGTTTGTAGAACAAGTTTATCTTCATTGCTTCTGTTTCTGCTGACTTATTATCACTGTATATACATATTGCAACCTGCCTCATAAAGCCAGCTGAAGCCTAAGCACAACAGTATTTTAAGTCCTTCGTAACACTTTTGCTGTCCTTCAAGATGTAACCAAGAAAGCATTGTCTATTTTCTCAGGCTCATGTCAATCATCTTGTCAGGCAAAATTCAGGGAAAGAGACTGTTCTTTTCTAAAATTGGTCTCTTTCCTTTGCTTGAGAAATACTAGATTTATTTCCCAACTCTGGGCTAGGTAGCAATTCTAATATATGCTCACTTTGTCCAGCTGAACTTCAAGAGTAGAATTTTCATAAAAAAAAAGAAGAAAAGAAGGAAAAGTGCTTGTATATTGTTAGGGCCTACAGGTCTGCTATATCTGATCTTGGATACTTAGCTTGAGGTCCACAGAAACACTGAGGGTTCTACAGCATCAGGAATTGGCTAGTAACATGACTACACATTTCTTTAAATACACCTATTACGCCTATAGCTTCCAAGGCAGTTCACCAGGAAGGGTCATTGCCTGCTGGACAGTGGGTTGGCAAGACCTACCAGCAGGCATAAAGTCATTTTCTATTATTAATATTTTTAATCAAATTGATTACAAGATTAAGTTATGATTTTGCAAGATAATTTTTCAAAATGCCAAGGACTTGCTTACATATCACTGATCCTTTTATCCAATAGAAGGGGACAGAGTGGAATACAAAAAGGTTTGGGATTTTTTATATGACTACATCATTCTTCAATTAAGAAAGGCTGAGAAAGCTTAACTTTATTCAAAATATTCAAAGATATTACAAAACCCCTTGCTCTCTGCCATATGATTTCTAAAGACAGCATAAGAAGGGGAAAATATAACCTTATAAAAAGGCAGATCACCCCCTCCCAGAATCTTAGCTGCACTAGAAAAAGAGTTGGAAATATTTATATGAATGACCCCTTATTTTTCATTTTCAAATTTTTTCTCTTGCAGTTAGATATAGTCTAGGTTCATTCTATTCCTCAAACTCTTTAAGGAAAACAATTTGTGTCCTCCATCTCTAACAAAAGGTTCCCAACCTCAGTTTTACCTCAGCATTTCTAACAAACAGTTGCAAGTCTCCACTGAACAATTTCTTTGCAAATCAGATTGACATAGAACAATTTCCTTTGCCAAGAAAGCCAAGAATTCAGCCAAAAAAAAGACAAAAAAAATCTTTCCCTTCAATTTTCAGGCAAACACACAACTGTAATAATATTTGAGCATATTTTAATATCAACATCAACTACTTGACTCTTAAACAGCTTGTACTTCTTAGCCAGTCATCCAACTAAATTGTTGGTCTATCCAAACAATTAGTCATATTTTAAACCAATGATAACAGGCTAGGTCATGGTTTCCATAATAAATAAAATGATCTGTTTTAGTAGAAACCATGCTTTGTATCTGTTTCTCCTATATATATGTTAGTTACAGTATATATATCGATGGAGTTAATATTCAAATGACAACCAATGGAGAACTGAAAACAAGCCAAAGCTGGCGTAGATCATGAATTTCTGCTTCTGGGACAGGAGTTAGGAAAACGAAAGGTCTTGGTAAACTTCATTCTGTCAAAAGTAATGAAGAGGAAAGAAGAAGGTAAACCCACAAAGAAACTAGAACAAGATGAGACCTTCAAGTTTGAGATTTCAAACTCTTCCAGTTCGTATAAATGGAGCCTATTTCCTTGGGTTTTAGATCCCTACCCAGCCTTATTGCTCTACTGGACATTATATAAATAGAGATTCCAATCATTTGTCTGACTGAATTTCCCCAGTACGTTCCCAGAATAAGAACTACAATTATTATGAGAACTCAGATTGTCAGAGGCAAGCATAGGTCTTCCAGGTTCTGAGACTGGTTGGTTTGCCACCTGCAGACTGGTGGGTTTACTGGAGTGAAGCAGCTACATTTGGAGCCAAGCACGTGTCACATTTTGGTCCTTTAAAATCCTGTACCTCAGGGCACAATGTAATATTTCAACAGAAAAGGCATGAGCAGCACATACTAAAGCAATGCAACAAACCAACTCTGGCTTCCATCCACGACGGGGAGAAAAAGAAAATTTGTGTCTTTTACAGCCAATGACACCTAGGCACAGATTTCTTTGCCTTTTAACAGTCCAACTAGATGCATGCTAAGAGGTGCATGCCTCCTCCTTTTCTAGGTTCCTGCTACTTCACCTCGACAAGGGCTGTCAGTGACAGAAACCTTTTCTCACAAGGACCAGCTGAACCAAAGACTTAGGACTTTGGAAGCACAAAGTAAAGATGGTTTTTTTTTCAGGCAGACATTTATGTAATAGAGCACACCTGAACTAACTGAAATCTTAAGTAAAGATGTGGGGAAGGGAGAGGAGGAGGAATAGGAAAAGAGTGGGAAAGCTTGGTCATCAGTAATTCCTTACCTACAATAATTTCCAAAGCTGGCTAAGCACCTAAGCATGTGCAAAACCGCATACACTGAAGTCTCCCTCTGGCTCACCTCCAGGACATTAATTAGACTGCCCAGCTTTCAAAATTAAAAGATAAATATATATAATCATAATTAATGAGATTATAGATTTAATGAGATTCCATAGTTTCCTGCTTAAAATAAGAACAATAATTTGGAGAGGTCAGTTGCCCTTTCTCATCCAAAGGACTTGTGCCAGTATAAAATTACTAAGTGGGAGGAGAATTAAAGCATGTCCCTGGAAACTGGACAACTTAAATCTCTGGAGATATACATCTGGTTTTTTAGTTTATTCTTTGACATTTTTCTTTAAAAGACAGAAAAAATACAAGCAATTGAATACCAATTAAGCTGTTACAGCTTAAGTAAGTTTTTTTCCTTTCCATTACAAGTTCAATAACCTAAATGAGGCATTTCAGTTACTTCTAAAGTCCAGATTTACAAAAACACGAACACACACCAAGCCTTCTAAAAATGAGGTACCTGGCAGACAAGAATGCGATCTCTTCTGTATTTCATCCATACTTCATATAATCATTTTTTAAGAACTGCTGGAATTCAGAAGCAACAATGCAAATATGTATCTGATAAGACAGCCACCAGATAGTAACCATTAGGAAGAAATGTACCCCCTTTGTCCCATACAGAACGATTACTTTTCCGATAGTGAGTCAAAATGAAATACACAGCCATTATAACTACAGAGGTGTCCAGCACCACCCCTACCATTAAGGCAGCAATTACTGCAAAATTACAGCACTTGCGGTTTGAGTTATAAATAAAGCCACCTGTAGGACTGGGTACTTAACATTTGTGATTCAATAAATACTCTTGACCCCCCCCCCCCTTTTCAGATCGCAGGTATTAGCACAGCAGACTATTGATTGGACACTGCAAAAACAGTCCTATCCAACTTTCCAGATGCTCCAAATCTACAAAACAAAAAGCAGCTGGTACCATAATAAAAGCTTTGGGTACCAAGCATACAGATGGGCAAAATCTTAAGCCAAGAAGCGGTTAGATTTTCTGCTCTCTGCCCAAACTGTAGAGAGGATGTAATATTTCATCATAAAAGATTGCCACGGAAGACATTTGCCTGCATTTTTTAACACAGTCTATTTGGCAGCTACAGGAGAACAGGCCATTAGGTATTTTTCCATCTCTAACTTCTTTATTCTAATTTCATCTAGAAATAACAGTCCAGCATCCATCCATAGCAGTGAAGCTAGAAAGGTAGAGTTAAACGCAGACATAAAAACACAGGCTGCTGAGATAGCCAACATGATCAGTTGTTCATATCTGGTAGACAATAATCTGATAGTCTAAATTTTTAAAGATTGAAAGTATCCATCATCAGAGAATAGGAATTCATTTCTAGAAGAACAAACAAAAAACTTTGAAAATAATCTTCCTGGTATATGCTGGAGTTACCTCACTACCTTGTCCTCTCTTTTTGTGCTGATGTATCATATCCTGTGAAGAAGGCTAAGACAGCCTCTCTGAAATGTTGCGATAGTTTTGTCTTCGCCTTGTCACAGCTCTGCTGAGTGACAGAACAGGTTTTGAATGGTCCATTCTCTCTGGAGTGAGAGAATAGTGTCAACACTGCTCTAGATTTCAGATCTGGCAAAATGTGCCTGAAGGTGACATGGAAGAACAGTAAGTTTTAAATGACATCTCAGTTCTCATATGACTCCTGTGAAGGACTGCCATTAATAAGATAAAGCTTTCTTAAAAATTAAATGTTATTCTTGCATCTCTCATTCTGAATAACTCATCACAGAGCTGAGTTAAATAAGACAGGCACCTGTTTTAGATGTGGAGTGATAAGCACCAATTGCCTTCCATTTCTGATGAATGCCATATGTTCATTTCTGCCCTAGCATCCAAGGTGCTCACAGGCTAGCAGAGTTCTGTGGATCAGTTGGCCTTTCTTGACATTAGGAGTCGCAAATATTTACTTTTTCTTTGGAAAACCTAACGCACTTGTGTCTGTTGTGGAATGAATCTTGCAGACAAACTTCAAAGATAACCACTACAATAAAGGATTAATTTTCTTAATTTCTTAGGTATCTTCTGTAGTTCAGTATAAAGAGTATCTTCCCTACAAATGACAAGTCAGAGTGAATGAAACTAATGGTGCAGATTACAAACTTTCAAGTTTCTCCTGAAGATTATACTAACTGCCCAGAAAATTTTAACAATCATTTAAAAATTAGCTTGAATGTTAACTCATGGTACCAAACAGTTTATATAACTTGTTCAACATATTTTGTTCAACAGAATGCACAGTACCTTGCGAACGCATATTTTATAGGCCATTTTGAGTTTCCTCATTAATTTACAAATTAGTTTTTCTTCACGTATTTTCAGTACATTCTGAAGAAACACTGGACCTTTCCAGTTAGAAAATGTGATCTTTCATCCAAATAGCACATACATGGATATAAACAGTGTCCATAAACATTAAAATATTAAATGCTGCAATGGAACCATGTAAAATGACTTTATAGCTAGATCCAGCTTTAGATTTACAGATCTAGAATGTTTTGCTTCTACTATGGAAAAAAAATTCCAGTGGACACACTACCGTACTACACTGTGAGCTAGTTGTGGTCAACCCTTGAAAGAAAGGATGGTGGGCTGGTTTGGGAGCTACTGTGAGACACAAAATATCTTTATTTCCTTATACTACCACAGCACTGGATAAAAGTGGATAAAAATCTTCACCCTGAATTCCCAAAGACAGATGTTCCACACGGAAAGGTGTTCTCAGTCTCATGGATCCACTTGCATTTCACACACCAAAAATTCTCTCAGGCAGGATATAAAATCTGGCATACCCAATGCAGTCACAACTACTGTCCTGTCACTGGTCTACACTTTATCATTTCAATATGGAGTGTACAACTATCCCCAGAAGTACACACATTGTATCTCATTCCAAACACCCTCCAAAAGTCCCCTGTGGCCAGCTACTTACCTGGTACCTGATTTAACCTGCTATACTGCTGCTATCTCTATACTATACAGGATGGGTTTACCCAGTCGATGATTTCATACATCGAGTCTGTTCAACATCCTGACTAATCAGATCTTACCAATAAATGCAAGGACTGTTTCACCAAAGCACTCAGAGAACAAAAATATTAACACATCCATCTCATCAAGGCCCTCTATCTCTTTCACACCAGCTACTCAGGCATGCTACTCTTTGAAATACCTGCCTTAAAAAGCTGCAACATGCCAAGTAAAGGATTCTCAGACCACACTTCATTTTGACAAACTGAAAGAACTGATTAGAAGCCACTGAAATGAAAAAAACTGAAACGTGATTACATTTGTTAAATGCAAATAGGACAAAGACCAAATCACAAATGCAATATGCTTCAAAAGGGCCAGATTTGCAGAGTTGGAAACAATTATTACTCCAAACATCTTGGAGAGAAAATTTTGAAAAGAGAACAAAAGCAGTAGTTAGAAGCTGTTTTAAACAGAGCTCTGAATTCCTAAAAAGCCACAATCACACACAGAAAAAAGAAGTTTATGCTGGTGGGACGCAGGGAATGTGGCTGAACTTTTCTACACCCTGTAAGCCAGCAGAACTTGAAGACAAGTTCTTCTGGGTTTCAAATCCCTCCACATCTCCCTAAGGAGCTGAATTCTATGGACTAAAAGCCTTGTGGCTCCACTACTGATCTTCATGCCTGCTCTTGGTAACATCATCAGTCCCTCTCTTGAGATGACAATAAACATACCCACCTACAAAGTTTTTGTAGAGTTTGCTAACACAACATAACTCTTCATTTGAAACAGAAACATAATAAAGTGTAAGTCACAAGTGACTAAATATCCCCCAAAATGAAATCTCCTCACTTCAGTTATTCTTTTTTCTTCCCAAAGACATGGTTGATCTGTGTTTAGGAAGTCAACTAATGGGTTCTCTTCTTCAACCTTCCATAGTTTTATGTTTGATCAAAGCCTACTGTGGCACAAAAGACCATCAACAACTTCCTTTTTCCTTGTGGAAGGTTCTCTGGTTATTCTGCAAGAAGGTGCAAAATCTCCACTGTCAGCTCATGGTCTGGGAGTAATGTGATGGAGACTACCATTTCATGGTTACCATAAGCTGATCCAGCAGCTCACCTCTGATGGAACACAACTCATTCCCCAGTGATAATCTATCCCAGAGGAAAAAAAAAAAAAAAAAAAAAAAAAAAAAAAAAAAAAAGACAGTTTCTCCTGGCTTAAAAACTTGAAATGCCACAAGAAAAGATCCTTTAAGAACTAGATCCAGTGCAAGAGTGGTCAACTCAGTGGAACACAGCATGAAAAAAAAGAAGAATAGAGAAAGGAAAACCAATAAAACTTCTCCTTTCCGTAGAGCTGAACTATTCTATTGGCTCCCCTACTTGTGAAACTGCAGGCTGAAAATTTGCTATTGAGCAATAACTCATCTGCAGAATCTCTCATAAAACATAATCTAGCACACTCAAGTAGAACTCATAACTCACCCATTAGCTCCCCAAAGTATTACATATATTAAATAACAGTCTAGCTAAAGAGAAAGTAAAATTATCCATAAAAATACTTAGATAACTTATGAAAAAAGATAAGTAGGCAGCAACTCATAGAAATCATAAGACAGAAAACTGATAAGAAAGGTAACAGATCTGAGGGAGAAAAATTCTGTGACCACTTAAACACACTAAAAAAGGAGAGATTTTGTTCTTGGGATATTTGCTTTGGATTTTTGAAGGGGAGAAGGGGTTTGAATTCTTGTCTTTCTGCTGTATATCAAAACCAATACTGGCTCATTTTTGGATGGACAAAACAGATAATATTAAAGAGGCAGAAGTCTTTTACAAATAGTCTTATCCAGGATTATAGAAAAAGCAGCTGATATGCATAAATAAACTGAAGGTGAATTATCTGGCACTGGAAACAGAGTGTGCCAGCAAAAAATAGACATTACCAACTGGAGAGATTCTTAAATGTGCAGGTCTAGGTTGTGCACATCAAAGGTTATAGAAGAGCAGACTGACAAGTACTCTGAACTTATTCCTCTCCATTAGCAATAAAAGGAGTCTTAACATGCCTGAATAGTTAGAAATGTCTAATATCTAAGATTACCTGTGACAAAACTGAGTCTGAGTATTGATTCTGTAAATTTCAGAGTGCTGCAGAAATATAAGATGTCTGAAAGAATGCCACATTTGTGTCAGTCTTCAAGAAGGACTTCACCAACAATGGTGGTCTTACCCGTCTTCATATGAGACAGAGTTAATAAAAAATAAAAAAAGATAAAAATAATTAATATGAGTCAAAATGGGTATCTGGAAAGTAGGACTCATCAAATTAATGGCATTATGAAATTCCATAATCATGACAAAAGAATTCTCAAGAGAAAACTGGATTTCAGAAGTTCTAATACAAAGATTATACGAGTCTCGTGGCCTAAGGGTACAGCCACAAAAGAGATTCTGGTAAGGGTTACGTTTAAGATTTGGAGATATATAAAATCTTCAGTCTAATGTGGAGTGAGGCTACCAAGGACATGCCAAAGGTGATACATGGATGCATGAGGATGTCTGATATGACAACATTTTCCTCTGGGACAGTAGAGGCACTTGTGGACTCAGAGTACACCCAGAACAGAGAACAGCGCAACAGTAAGGGCAGGGTTCTGAGTGAAATGAACTCTGGAGCCCAATCTGGAGTGAGTTTACAAAGGCCATGCCAAAAGGGATGTGTAGCTGCACCAAGATACCAGACACAACAACTTTTTCCTTTTGCATAGTAGCAGTTCTGGTGGTATCAGCATGCAGCTGCGCCACAGATTAGGGTTAGGGATAGGGTTAGGGTTAGGAGATCCATGAAGTCTGGAGCCTAATGTAGAGTAAGGTTGCAAGGCCATGCAAAAGGGGATGTGTAGCTGCATAAGATGCCACCCACAACAACTTTTTCCTTTGGGATAGCAGTTGGTCTGGAGGTGTCAGGATGAAGCCACACCAGAGGGTTAGGGTTGTGAGATCCATGAAGTCTGGAGCCTTATGTGGAGTAAGGTTACAAAGGCTATGTGAAAGGGGATGCGTAGTTCCAACAAGATGTCAGCCACAACAACCTTTTCTTTAGGAATAGCAGCGGGTGTAGAAGTGTCTGGGTGCACGCACAGCAGAGATGAGGGTTAGGGTTAGGGTTGTGAGATCCATGAAGTCTGGAGCGTAATATGTGGAGTAAGGTTACAAAGGCCATGCCAAAGGGGATGCGTAGCTGCACCAAGATGCCAGCTACAAAGAACTTTTCCTTCTGGACAGCAGTAGGTCTCGAGGTGTCGGGGTGCAGCCACAGCAGAGATTAGGGTTAGGGTTAGGGCTGTGAGATCCATGAAGTCTGGAGCCTAATGTGGAGTAAGGTTACAAAGGCCATGGCAAATTGGATGCGTAGCTGCACCAAGATGCCAGCCACGACAAGCTTTTCCTTTGAGACAGCAGTGGGTCTGGTGGTATTGGGGTATTGGGATGCACACCAGAGATTAGGGTTAGGGTTAGGGTTTTGGTTAGGAATAGGGTTGTGATATCCATGAAGTCTGGAGCGTAATGAGGAGTAAGGGTACAAAGGCCGTGCAAAGGGGATGCATGACTGCAGCAAGATGCCAGCTACAACAGCCTTTTCCTCTGGCATAGCAGTTGGTGGTGCCAGGTGCACCCAAACCAGAAATTGGGGTTAGGGTTATGGTTAGGGTTGTGATATCCATGAAGTCTGGAGTCTAATGTGGAGTAAGGTTACAAAGGCCATGCGAAAGGGGATGCGTAGCTGCACCAACATGCGCGTGACTGCAACATTTCTCTTGGGTTCGGAATGGGTCTTGTGTGCTCAGGGTGCACCCACAGCACGGCTTAGGGTTAGGGTTAGGGTTGTGATATCCATGAAGTCTGGAGTCTAATGTGGAGTAAGGTTACAAAGGCCATGCGAAAGGGGATGCGTAGCTGCACCAAGATGCCATCCACAACAACTTTTTCCTTCTGGATAGCAGTGGGTCTGGAGGTGTCAGACGCAGCCACAACAGAGACGAGGGTTAAGGTTAGGGTTAGGGTTACGGTTGGGAGATCGATGAAGCCTGGAGCCTAATGTGGAGAAAGGTTACCAAGGCCGTGCCAAAGTGGATGCGTAGCTGCACCAAAATGCCAGCCAGAACAACCCCTTCCTTCAGGATAGCAGTGGGTCTGGTGTTGTCAGGGTGCAGCCACTCCTATCCCAAAGAGAAATGTTGTCGTGGCTGGAATCCTGGTGCAGCCACGCATCCCCTTTGGCATGGCCTTTGTACCCTTACTCCTCATTACGCTCCAGACTTCATTGATCTCCCAACCTTAATCCTAACCCTAATCTCTGCTGTGGCTGCACTCCAACACCTCGAGACCTACTGCTGTCCAGAAGGAAAAGTTCTTTGTAGCTGGCATCTTGGTGCAGCTACACATCCCCTTTTGAATGGACTTTGTAACCTTTCTCCACATTAGGCTCCAGACTTCATGGATCTCACAACCCTAACCCTAACCCTAACCCTAATCTCTGGTGTGGTTGCACCCTGAGAACTCCAGTCCCACTGCTATCCCGAAGGAAAAGGTTGTCATACCTGGCATCTTGGTGCAGCCTACACATCCCTTTTCGCATGGCCTTTGTAACTATACTCCACATTAGGCTCCAGACTTCATGGATCTCACAACCCTTACCCTAGCCCTAACCCTAATCTCTGGTGTGGCTGCACCCCGACACCACCAGACCTGTTACTATCCGAAAGGAAAAAGTTGTTGTGTCTGGGATCCCACCAGATGCCCAGCAGATGCACTGGTATCCCAAAGGAAAATGTTGTCTTGACTGGCACACCTGAGATCACGGTTAGGATTAGGGTTGGTTTTCAGAGATACTTAAGGTCTCAAGTCTAATGTGGAGTGAGCTGTAGCATGAGGCTATCCAAACTACATTAATCAGGATTAAATAAATGAGAATGATACAAAAATATCATTAAACTCATCAAAGAGAATAAATATAATATTGAGATGAGAAGGCACTAAGGATAAAAGCATGAATAAGAAAGAAGCAGTGTGTATTTTTCTAGTTCAATCTTTCAGGAATCAGTTCTTACTCCTCTGATATTTGATCTCCTTCATCAGCTCCAGCCACGGAGCAAAAAGCCGCATTCAGATCAGGCAGTAGTCAAAGTGTGGGTGAATGAATGAGTTAGCATGGCCAAAACAGCTAACAGCTTATTACTGGGTGCCTCCACAACAAACACTGAGTTAGAGTACAACCACTGTCTTACCTCCGTACTTGGCACTGATATGACCAGTGGCAAAATGCTAGAATAGCCAGCTGCTATTCTAGTCTAGTGATGCTGTCCCCAATTCTAGGAGGATACTGACAATTTATAGAGTATTTGGAGGAGAGCCACAAGAAGCATTAGAAAACTGTAAAACATATTATGGTGAAAGATTTAGGAAGATCAGTTCATTGCCTTAGCTTATAAAAAAGAAGTTTCAAAGATAGTAAGAGTGATGTGTATGATGTACATGGATAACATAAATCTGGTCACAGGAACTCTTAAATGTAACAGAGAAAATAGGATTCTAATGGCCAGAAGTTAAACATATTCAGAGTAAAATAAATAAATAAGACATAATTTTAGGAGTTATAGTAATGGAGTACTGATGGAATTATTTGGAATTATGGTGTATTCCATAGGTTTAAATTCACTACTAAGGGGACATTCTTCCAGTGGAAAAATGTTAGGGGACTAGATATGGAAACACACAAAACCTACTGTCTTAGTGCAATCAGAGCTGTTAAACAGGGAAATCCTGTGGCACATACTATGCATGAGGTCAGACCAGACAACAACAATAGCTTAATCTCATCTAAAATCTATTAATTAATATATTAAGCAATCAATTGCCCTGTTGAAACTGGATGCAAAATCATGAATGAAATTTTGAAAAGGCTTTATTAGCAGCTACTTGAGGGCATACATAAATCTCCCTCCAAAATTTCTAAAATGTCTTTCAAGACCTAGGTCCCTAAAGCCTTTCACTTGACTAAACATGCTTTCTCTTCTGAGAATCTTACTAGTTGTCTTTTTTGGGCACTTCTTAATTCTTGGAAGCCTGCTATTTGAAATTCTAAAAATCAGGGTATTGTATGATTGAAACAATCCAAATTTTTGAAATTTCATTTCAAAAATATGTCTGATCTCCATAAATCAAGATAGAATGAAGCATCATGGGAAACAATGAACCACTTTTTACAGTTCATTGGTAGCAAATTAAATGGAGAGTTCTCTTTAATTAAGCATACATTTCAAAGGGACAAATGATCCTTAGTGAGATGAAAAATCAAAGGAAAGATTAAAAACTCTTCCATCTCTTGTTGTTCTTGTTGAGTTGAACAAACTAAAAATTTTTATCACACTAAACTAAAATTTTATAAAACATATAATTTACTCGGTTACTCTGTTAGAAGCTTTAGCTTTTTCAGGGAGTTAGTTTCAATTCATCACCACTATAAGGATTACACCAGTCTTACTTTCAACAAAGAACTTCCTATATTATCTTTAATAAAAATCTATTCTCTAGTAGGCAAGCATTATTACCACTGAATACAATGGGAATTCTTTGTGCAAAAATGAATGCCCTTTCTGCCTTACAGATCTTTGCATCCTGTTATGCCAGCCTAAGAGTTATAATTTGATGGAAAAGCATAGCAACCTATTAAAATATATTTTTACATTTCAAAATGGGAATTTAACACCTGTTGATTGTTGATAATTATAAGTCAATTAAACGACATAAAAGGAAGCATGTCCAAATTCATGCCTTGTTTAGGCACTAATAATACAAACAGAAACTGTAGTAGATGTTTTCAAGAGCACAATCTGAAGAAAATGCTTTTATACAGATCTTGTTAGGAGTATATATTATACTGAATAACTCCTTCTACTCATAATAGGATGTGGAACAGAAAATATCCACTTGCTTTGACAAAAGCCCAAGTGCACTTCCAAAGCTGGCAGTCAGGGGAGAAGTATTCCTCACACACACACTGAGTGTATTTGGTATGGAAATACGCAAGATAATAGACCAAAGTAGCCACAGTGCTGACTCTTGACTGAAAGACAAGCTGGACTGCGGCTGAGAGACTTCACCCTCTTTTTCCTGCCGAGACTACCTTCATCCCTACCTTAAGGCACCGTGAGAAGGGAGAGAGAGCTCTGTCATTGTGCATTTCCCTTGCTCCTTTAAGATGGCTGGAAGGCAAGTTGAAGGGGTCTGACAAGTACTACCCACGCTGCTGAACAGTCAGTGGAGAAAACTGGCGAGTAATAGTGACAAGGGTCCTACCCTCCTTAAAAAAAAAAAAAAAAAAAAAAAAAAAAAAAAACAACCATCACCCTCAGGCAAATGGAAGTGAGTGGAATAGACAAATCTGTATGGCTTTCAGTGCTAGCACACACATTCTGGAGACAGAAGATGCTGTTTCCTACACAGCCTCCCATAACACCTTAACAGGCCTCACAAGCTTCAGATTTGCCAGAAATTGTTAACTGGTGTGTCTGGAAAAAGTGTCATTATTATTGTTCATAATTACTTAGCTTTTATTAATAGTATATACCACAGAAATAATAGAGAGTATTCATATTCCTTCTCGTGTTTACAAGGTGCTTTAGATAGGCTGGCAAGACTCAGAGCACCTGCAGTTCTTCTCAGCACATCTGAGGAGATTCTACCATACTTTCTGGTAAGAACTGCTCTGTCCTGAGCAGCAGATGAGCAAGTAACCAGGAGACAGCAGCTCTTTCTTTCAGGTCACACTGGGTCATAGCACAGAGGAGGAGGACAGTCAGCCTGAGGGGTTAGAGCAGAACAGCAGCCCTTTTCACTACAGAGACTGAAGATGCAATTCAGCATGAGGGTTAAACCAATTTATTGCTGCTGCCCACAGAAGCAGTCCAGTTCATGCCTCTCTCTTTTCCTCCCAACCACACTTCTAGCTGCATCATCCTCTTGCTTCCTGGAGCTGCCTCTGGTACTCAGCTGACACTTCAGAGAGCTGACTCAGCTCTACAAGCTAGCAGAAAACTCACCTAGCAGGAAAAAAAGGCAAACAGACCTTTGCCAGGCTAGTGCTGACGCAAAATCCTGGGGGATCAGATGAGTGTCAGAACCTGGCATCACCCCTGGCCTGAGAAAGTTTGAGGGATGTGAAGAAGGAAGGTAGCAGGCCTGCTCTTTTCAGAGCCAGTGATGCAGACATCAGACTGACTCCGTCAAACCGCACCTTTTTACACTGAGGCTACAGTTTCCTGGTAGCCAGAACGAATCTAACCAGCAGCTGCTGCAGTTTTGCCCTCTCTGATAGGCCCTGCCAGCCTTTTACTGGCTCTGGCACTTGTTGGACCCCCCCCACCCCCGAGAGCCTTTTACAGCAAGCTGACCTGATGCAAAACTAACCATTTCCCCTCTCCAAAGGAATAGTTTTCTGCTGAATTAGCACACTGAAAGGGCTCCATAAGGGCTCCAACAAGCTCTGCATCCCTGCAGCAGAGAGGGCAGGAATGTGCAGTCTGGGAGGGGAGAAAGGCAGGAAGTCAGCAGGCAGTGGTTAGATTGGTTTTGACTGGCAAGGAGCCAGAGGTATGATTACAGCTCACAAAGATCCATCCAAGCCAACTTTAAGCGAGCTATGTCAGGTGCTGATAGCAGCATAGGAGTAATACTATGTGTTTCAGTTGCCAAGAACTTATACAGTGTCCCCTGAGAGGCAGTACAACCTATTCTGAAGTTGACATCATCACTGGGTATCTAACCCAACTTGTTCACAAGTAGCTTTGGTTTATCTTCAAGAGCTGCAACATCGTACCTGGTTGCTTTGGTGCAGCGGACACTCTCTTAAAAGGCCTCTTCTCTGACAACAGTCTGTCACATCACAGGAGGACAAAGCACTGGCTGAATTTAAAACATTACTTTTTTTTCAGTAGAGTTGTGAAGAGAAAAACATACTAAGCCATGTCTTAGTAAGCTCACAAGCTTCCAGAAAACTCTCCTGGAGAGACAGAGCAGGAAAAAGGACACAGGCCACTTGCCAGAGGTTGATTTGTCCAATTCAAATAAATTAATTTGTTAGTTGTAGTAGGAGTGCTTGCAGCTGCTGCCTCCTCAGGAAAAAACCCTGAACATTAAGAAAACACAGCATCAAGTCTCCTACAATTAAATGAGAGGTAAGTGCCCAGAAGTCAGTACTCAGAAGATTCTGTGCTTCAAATCAATTAGATAACAAACTTAACATTCCCATTTCCTATATTAAATAGTTACTGCTCAAAGTGGCAACTCTGTTTAAAATATACACTGCATGTTAACACACAGGGTAGTTGCCATGAGATACTAAAACACCCTCAAGCACTTAAAAACCCCCCATGAACTTGAAATCAAAACTTCACCTTGCTAAAATAATAGGTCTCTCCTGCTAAGGGCAGTTAAAGCAGAGACCTCAGGCTGGTAGCAGCCACTTGCTGTATGTGCTGTGGTCCTGCACATATACTCAGGAATCCCGAGTCCATGAAGGAGAAAGAGAGAGCAAGTGCTAATAACTGTGTGATTACAAAACTTTATTTGCTTATTTTTTCCTTTTTGCCTCAAAAGATAAGAACAGTTGGAGAAGTATACACAGTGGGGCCTCAGCAAATCTACTGCCAGGATTTGCTGTCTGAGGCTTTCATCCATCGAGTTTAATCCAAATTAGTAGGAGCTTCAGAAAAGGATTCTGGCAGAGTCACAGCTGGAAAGACTTTCATCATTAATTCTGCCAAGCATATAAAAGTACAATAAAAAAGAGGGGGGAATATAATGGTTCTTGGCACAAACATGTTTTGTTCAGCTTTTAAAGTAAAAACAACAAAAAAAGAAATTCTATATTTAATTAAGAAACGTTCTAGATCTTTGTCTACTTTGTCATTTTTACGTAAGGCTTCAAGAGCTATTCTAAAATTCATTTTTACTGAAGTAATTTAATTTTAAAAAGAGGGGCGGAGGGCTCCACTTCACTTGCCCCGAAGACACAGGCCTGTGCACTTTTTTGGCAGGAATGGCTGTGAGAGCTGGGCCTCTTCAGCCTGGGAAAGAGAAGACTTGGGGGGGGATCTTATCAATGTGTATAAGCATCTGAAGGGAGGGTGTCAAGGGGACAGGGAGAAACTCTTTTCAGTTGTCCCATGTGACAGGACAAGAGGCAATGGGCAGAAATTGAAGCAGGGGAAGTTCCGCCTGAGCGTGAGGGGGAATTTCTTCCCTGTGAGAGTGATGGAGCCCTGGGACAGGTTGCCCAGAGAGGTTGTGTAGTCTCCTTCTCTGGAGATATTCAAGGCTTGCCTGGATGCAACCATGTCTACCATGCTCTAGGTGACCCTGCTGAGCGGGGAGGTTGGACTAGATGATCTCCTGAGGTCTCTTCCAACCTTACCGATTCTATGATTTTATGATTCCCTGCAGCAAACAGAAGTAGTTTATCAAATTCAAACTGCAGCTTGTCAGATAGCTCCAGAGAACATTATAATATTGAAATGAAACAAATGTACACAATACTTGGGAGCTTGTGAAAATCTGTCTACCTCTGGACGCTATTGTCACTCAGGCAGACAAAACTGAATGGCCAACCACTGTCCACACCGGCTACTTTAAAATTACATGCTTGAGCAGATCCATCATGTTACTGAGTAAGAATAAGCTGCTTTCCAGTAACTGCTATCAGAGAGCCACACATAGGTGCACACATCCCTCTGTAACAGCTCATAACACAAGCAGCAGAGACTAAAATATGACATTTTCCAAATGCCCACTCTGATAAAAAAATTATTCTGATTAAGCAAACCATCCCTTCTCTTCTCATATAATTTCATTACTTTTCTCTACAGTGTGTTGTGTAAAGGAGTGAAATTCAAACAGAAGTATACAAATACTATGCTACATATGCATTTTGAAGACAGTAGATTTTCCTAAACTTTCCTAAATTGTTATGGTCTTTTTTTTTTGCAAGACCAAAGGTTCTCGCCAAGACAGAAGAGTGTTCCCCATGGGACTGCTTGAAACTCTGGTTATTCAAGGCATGGTTATTGTAATGGACATATGACATCTGCCTAGCACTTCTAATCTCAGGATATCACAGCTTTATAGAAACAGTTGCAAAACAAACCAGTAGAGTATAACATTTTATAATGGCATGAACTGCAGCCAAAGAAGCATCATTTCTCTCAAATCATGTATACAAGCAATAGGACCACAATTTAGCGCAGAAGACTGCCTGTGCATAAGGACCTATCCTTCCAGTTGACTAGACCCAACTACCACAAGATTTTACCTACATAAACAAAAGCTATTTTTCATCTCTAGCCAAAGATCATAATATTTTATGAACATTCTCTGTTACTTACTATTACTTATCCTGTATCGAAATTACCCACTTGTGTTTCTTCCAAAAAGGAAGAATTAATGCATGCAGCAGAAAAAGATAGATCAAGGATTAGTTTTGCTCCAAAATGCAATCATCAACCTAATTCCAGGTCTTCAGTGGGAATCTCTCATATCAGGCTCAGGACAAAGCAAAGCCACTGTGCGCTGTCCAGTCCTGTCACTAAACATCTGTCCTTAGTTATCACTCAGAGACATCATACCTTTTGGGCCAGACTTTTACAGAAGGAAGTATTATGATTAATTGCTACGTTTTTGCTTTGCCAAGGGCATCTCCTTATGGAGATTGTTTAGTTAAGATTTATGTATTTGAATAGAATTAATTACTAACCCCATTATATACAATAACATGATCTGGTTTTTGAACTGTATTAGAATACGAATCAAACTATGAAGAATAAGCCAAAGAGATACTGAATCACTGCTGGTGACATTTTTAAATTACATTTTTTTATAGTAAGTAGCATTTTCTTTGAAAAAGAAAATTGAAAAACAAGTTTTTAATTAAATTTCTGCGAAAAAGCAAAAATAGTGGCAATACTGTATTATTTTGACATTCTTGGATGGGTAGGTATTTTTTATTATATAAAGCAACAGAAATTTCAAATTAGAATCCCCAGTGATGACTGATAATCATTGTTTCCTTGCACAAAACAGTCTCTTTCCAGCACCCCAAAACTGAATTAAGAAAATTAACATTTGTGGAATAACTTCTATGGAATTTTAAATAAAACCAAATATCCTGTTCCTACCCAATCATACTCCGAATACTTTATCAAACTTGATACATAGTACAGAAGCTTCCTGTGCTTAGGTCTGCTGAGGTTTCTTAGAAATTTATAATGCATCTCCTGGATACCTTACTGAGTATAGTCACTTAACAGAAAGTGGTTGCAACTTGAACTTGCTCAGCTTTATCACAACCATAATACTGAATACAGTACAATCTATTGTCAATAAATTTATTTATTTTTCATCTATCTAACTTGCTTTAAGCAACTTACAAGAATTTAAAATGATGTCCTACTTAGTAAATCTGTCTGAGGTCCAATATCTTTAGCACAGCCAGATGCACTGTCCTTTCTCTGGGATCTGGGCCAATGAGGTCTTCTTGCTGGTTACATGTCACTCTTGAGAGGTGTCCTCCACATTCACAGGCTCAGGAAAGCTGCAACTGATTAGAAGTACTGTACAAAATGACAGCAGCAATGATAGAAAATTGTAAAGAAAAAAACTGCAAGTGCACCTACATAAACAGAGATTTCTACAGTCCTACAGGCCAACAAAGAACATCAGAGAAATCTATTAAAAAGGGTGGCATGAAGGCAGATAAGATACCGTATTCCACTGTTTTAACAATACCTAGGTATCACTGAAAGCTGACCAAAATCAATGGAATAAGAGAACAAAGTTAAAAACACTATTTTATTTTTTCCAAATAGCAAACAAAACAGAAAGCAAGAGAGGGATACCAGCCTTTTCATCTTTCTGAGTACCCACAATTATTTATTTTTTTAGGAGCATGTTCAACCCTTGTTCAACTCCATACCTTATTTCAGACTTCAGACTAAACTGTGAAAGGATGAAAAAAAAAAAAAGAATAAGCAAAGAGAAACATAGCTGTAAAGGGAAATCAGCAAGCAGAGAACAACCTTTGCTTTTGGAGATTTTAGTCTCCTGAAAGCTAACTCCAGAGCAGCTCGTCATCTCACAGGGAAGGCAGCAAGCATTGCATGCTCCAGTCTTGCTCTCTCACTCAGGAGAGTTTTTGTCTCTGGAAAACCTGTGGTTAGAGGACAGTGCAAATTCACAAGGGCACCTTCTCTGTGACTCTTCTCTTGCTGGTGGCCAGAGGCTGTGGAGGTGTTCTGAAGATGGTGCAAATAACTATTAATGAAGAGACGTCAAAAAACAGCAACAAAAAGAAAGAAAAGATTCGGAATTATTAAGGTATTTCCTCCTTTTAACAATCCTGTAATACCAGAACTGCCTGAGATAAAGTCTGTACTTTTAGCTTCTAAGCAGCAATTTTCAGTACTTTGACAGGTAAATCTTGACTGAGAATTCACAAAAATGTGATAACTTTTTGCCAACTGCCACTTCTATGCATACTAATGGCCCTCCTATATGTCATAATTCTAAGCTAAAATACTGTAGTTTAGGAACAATGGAAAGAGAGAAGAAAGGCCAAAAAATTAAGGAGTTCCTCCTCAATTTTCCAGCCTCAGTGAACAAGTAGAGAGGAAGGAAGGGAGCTATGGAAACAATGAACTTGTTTTATTAGGAAAGACCTAGAGTTAGATGTTCTTCCAATAACACATACTGATATCTCAAGCTGGAGATGTGGCATGGCCTACACACTCCTTGAGATTTTCAAACCTCCTAGCATTAAATGTGTGGAGAAGAAGCTACTCAATTTCAGTTTTTGTGAATTCATATCATAGATTGAAGTAGAAAGCTCACTTGGACCTTTACATTTCTTCTAAAAAAATTTTCATTAGTTTTTTATTTGAGTCTTGTTGTTTCAAAGTAAAGATCCAAAAGATGAAAGACCAGCAGTGGTTGTAGCAGCAGCAACAAAAATTGTTAGCATTTTTGCCTCAAGGTCTTTTTTTCACATGGGTTCTCTGATGTTCAGTGACAGCTGAACTCATATTATGGCCTTTTTCTTGAAAGGAACTAGACCTTTCTCCTCAACACTTCTGCTCCTTTGGAAAAAAATTGTAGATCCTGGTTGTCTGTGAGACCTTGTCAATCCTTGACCTTCTGTCAACCTTGTTCAAGTTGTCCAAAAGTTAAAAGAAAAACGTTATTAGAGAAGGGTAGGCAAGGCACACAAGTAATACAGAGAAAGTCTATTTCTTCCATTTTTCAAATTCCTCTCCTTGTAGATACAGGCTGGGAGGCTTGGCAGCCAGAAACACTCCTGTCAGGTATAGGGAACTCTTCCCCTTTATCCACTCAACAAATTATATATGGCCTCTGCCCATATGACTTTGCATCCATTTTCAGCTCCTCCCTCTATCCAATTTGCTGCAGTACAACAAAGCTCTCCAAAAATAACATTTATTTTTCAAAACTGGAAAATGGCACAAACCACCCCAAAGGAGAGAATGACAACAGAGGGAGTGCAGTGTGGGCTCATGAACTGATCCTCCCTGCCAGGGACAGGAAACCGGAACTTTGAGAAAAGAGACTGAATGGAACCAGATTGAATGAAAGTGCCAGCAACCGCTGCCATCAATGGCCAAATCCTGAGGAAATGCTAATTTGCCTGCATACAAAAGACACAAAACTTGCACAAATTCTACAATCCTTTGCTAGACTTTATCACAACTCCACAGTTACACCTCTCTGCTTTGCAAATCTGTGCATACAATAGTCTGGAGCACACGTGTTAAATGAAGAAAAATGTACCAATCAGAAATATTTCCAAATGATAGTCTTAATGTTGGGGATCAGTATAGTTTGAACATCTGATTTCAGTTCTGTATTATTTTTGATTAGTGAGTGTGGATGTAGTATCCCAAATAAGCTTATACTTTCTGTTCAAAATAGTATTCTTCAGTAACTATAGAGCAGTTGCATATAAACTGCTAACAGAGGCTACACGCCACTGCTGAATGGACTAAAAATTACACCAGGCAGAGCAGAAATAAACTAAATCACTCTTTTTGAACAGAGACAGATTTGTCAGTACCTTACATAGACATGAGCTAAATGGCTATATAAGATGCAGGGTAACTTCTATGCAAATGAAGTTAGAAATGCATAATAAATCCAACTACAAAAATTCCTTGCCCAGGAAGAACAGAAAGTAATTTTAATTTGTAAAGTATTAAAAGCAGAATGCCAAATTGTAATGCTAAAATTGAAGTCATAAGTTACATGAAGACAATTTTGCAGAAGCAGTATTTTTTTGATGTAATATTTGAAAGTGATCAATTCAAATTCCGCTTTTGAAAAATTTTCTGAGCTTTGATGTTGCTCCAAGTTTAGCCCAGAACAAATACTATATGTCTGACATTAAAAGTCTCAAAACAAAGTGATTTATAATGAAACCAGAGAAAATAAATCACTATTTCAAACTTCCTAAGACACCACAGATTAGATCCAGAAGGTCAAAGTTGTCATTGAGTATGTGAGCTCTCTCACTGCAGCTGAGGACCAAAACACACAGAAAACTGAATTCAGTTAACGAACTACATCAGATATACATAATGACTTGTGCTTACCTAGATATTATTTTCGAGAGACTCTTCAAAGATTATGATCTACAAAGATTGTAATACAACCTCAGTCAATAACCTTCAGCAAATTAGAAAGTAAGAGTTTATCTTGCTGAAGAAAATTTCACCACCGCCCTGCTGAAATATATTTGACCATATCTGACCACTAAAATGAGAAAAGCCATTAACATCCTGAATTAATGGGCTTAGTGGTTTTCAAATAAGGTATTTTCATGATGGACATGGTGTGGATTCAGCAAAGTTTTCCCTTTAGCAAATACAGCTTCAATTTCAGAGATTTGATTAGGCTTAATACCATTAGGTAACCATTACTGATTTTTTGCTGTTGTTGTTACTGCTTTAACTATCAGTTTCTGAACCAAAAATTGCAGACAGTTGGCTTGACCAAGAGTCAAGGTTTAGGAATGCAAGAGCAAATCCAAGGTACAGATGAGCTTCAGATGTGGACAGGCTTCATAGGGTTTAATAGGCTCTCCAGAGTTTGTCAGGTCACAGAGGCTTTTTTGTGTATGCGTTTATTTCCTTATGTTTTTTGTTTGTTTTAAGCACTGTTGGCCTCAGCCCGAGCAACTGGAATTCATATGAACAGTTATTGCAAGCAACAATTAAAAAAATAACCTCACAACAAGCTTAGCTGTTTTTATTGTATACCATTTACAAAAAAACAAAACAAATGAAAATGATCTTCTTAATAAGCAATCCTTGATCACCACCACGTGTTTCTAAAATGGCCAGATGTTCACAGTTTAAGAAGCCAAATGATACTACTACTTTTTGTAAATGTTAATGGTGAAAGAACAATAATAATGGTTTTAGTCAATCATCATTAGTACTTGAAAGTACAAATATAAATTAAATAAGGCTCAAAAAACTTATACAATAAAATCTGCTATAAACAAAGCTAATTAAAAAAACTGCTCTCAACCTGTGTTGTGGGTTTCATCTTGTTTTAAAATCAAAAGCAGTATTTATTTTCTGAAGCATCCAAATGAATGTTCATATCCAGATGTCCTTACAAAGAAACGTGATCTTCATTCTTTCCTCATTTTTTAATCTGCTTATATTATATTTTACTTCTGGTTGTCTTTTTCTTCCTTGGCAATCCTCTTTGTCACACCACTGAAATATTTCTCACGAAAATAATTGTGTCCCTTGTACGGCATATATTGACCATCCAACAAGTAAGAATTCTGATCTTGATTCTGCATGGTATCAAAAGGCAAATGTTAGAATTTACAGTAGTATGTTCAGTGTGTGCTGCCATTGTTTGTCCTCAAAACTTTTTCAAACAACTGCAAGCAAAAGTAAGCATTTATCCATTGAATTGCAAAAATTAAGATATCAGATTAATTAAAGAATTCAAAAAATATAATGATAAGGTTTTCATTAGGATTAAGAAGAACACAGACATCCTATTGCAAACTCTAGTATTAAATGAGAATAGTACAAATAAGAACTCATATGCAATGGATAATAGGGCATGTAACATTGACAAATACAATCCGCAAGCAGACAAGTTGCTTTTTTAAAAAGCATTCAAATTCCCATTATTCTATTCTGTGCAAGTTGTCAATATCAGACATTTGAAACTTGAACTATGCTGAATCACTGGAAACATCTCAGCTACTGTCACCAGAATTCAACCCTTCCATGTATGAATGGGAGCATAGGTACTATGCCACGCAGTTTTTTGTAATGGAAAATCTGAAGACTAGTTTCTGGAAAAAATACCACCTGGAAAATCTAGTTACTCAGAGGTTTGTGCAAAGCAGATTTAGTTTGTCATATATACAATTAAATATTGAGATACTTGTCAACTATTGTTATCCATATTCTAAGATAAATGATACATCAAACTTAAATTGCAGTGCTAAAGAAAAACTGATGGTGATGTTAAAAACAGTTTAGCACTTATGGTTGATGTCTGTTTATCACACTCACTAACAAAACAGAATTGATATAAACAGTCTCATAAGAAAAATCAAAGTGCAAAGGAGAAATAAAACATACACTAGAACTAGAACTGTTTGCTGAAAAGCATTTCTCGATACATACTCATGGCTTACTGCAAGTTTTTACTTTAAGTAACACAACAACATAACAGATTGGTTCATTACTTAAGTTTATAATTCAGAGTTAGACATTAATACTTGAAAATGAGGTTGCTCTAGAATGCTTTAGCACAAGTAGCAATAACCTGGAAGTAAATTAAGTCTGTAAATACATTACCAAACTAGTAAATACAAAGGTGAACTGAACTCTGGTGAACATCTCTCCCTTCAGCTATTTTGTAGCCCTTCTGGGCTTTCACCTAGCCAGATCAACACCAATTCTGCTTTGGAACATATCCGAAGGCACATGCGGAAAGAGCGAAACAAAGACTGGTAAGACAGCAAGATGTTTGTGTGCATGTACAAGTGCCCTCTTCTGGGCACAGTGAGATATTCCTATGGAAGTAGTTTTCATCTATTATCCTAGTAGATACCAGTGACGTAACTAGTAACTAGCTAAATGTTAAAATGTACTGGTAAAATGTACTGGCTAATTGTTAAAATTAAAATTAAAATTAGCTAATTGTTAAAATTCCATGTGGAAATCTAATGTGTAAAATATGCACATCACCATGAGGAAATCTCATTCTTTGTAAATACTGAGAAGTTGGAAAGTAGTAGGAGAAAATGACCTAATTAACCCTATTAGAAATGAAGTATTATCTGTTGTGTTTTGATCACCTGTGAAATACAGCCAACTCTAATATCTTTCTCAATCTCATAATCAACAGGCTTTTAAAACATCCATGGGAAAAATTCTACTGGGAGACAGAGAACAAGGAGGACTTAGACACAGAAGACATTCTCTTCTCATAGCCAGCCTGTACCCATTAGTTCTCCACTATACAGAACCACTCAGAGGAAAGGAGCACTTGCCCTTCCCCTGAATTATATGTCAATAATTCCTCTTCAACCTAAACATATATTTCTAGATATCTCATTTGGTAGATTGAGTAGGAAGTGTTTTAATGATAATCCTATGTAGTTTACATGTCTTGAGAAATGGAGGGGATATTTGACCCTGGAGGATAATGACATATGAATTAACAGTATTTTAACATAAAAAATAAATCCCAAAACCTCAGAGGTCACACATCTGTATACTATTTAAGTAAGAAAATGCTGATGCAGGGCAAAGGGAAGAAGGAAGAAAAAACTCCCCACTCCACCCTCAAGCTGGTTAGGGCAGAGAGGATGCAATATGTAAGAGAATATACTTTAAGTTAAAACACAGCTGTAAGAGGAGCATCTGCATTCATCGTATGGAAACAGGCTTGGTGCATCACACACCAGCAGAATACGTTTTATAAATCTGTATTTCATCCGAAGTGGTGCTTGCTAAACCAGATGGCATCTGCATTCAGGCAGCAATCTCTTGTGAGAGTTTACAAAGAGAGCTCCTGGCCCACATCGTAATTCCAGCTTAAGAGCTTCCATTTCCTATCTCTCCCATCTACAGGCATATGACTGTCCAATAAAGAAGGTAATGGTCCTAAACAAAAGATACAGATTGGGGAGTGCTTCTTAAAAATGGAAAAGAAAACAAGAAATTCTGAATTATTTGGAAATGCCACTCAGTGCTGACATTTAGTAATCAAAATAGTTTTATGGGGAATACAAGAACTGATGAACATAAAAGTAATTTTTGGATTTCAGAGTCTAATGAATTCTGAACAAATTATAATTTAAGCTATCCATTCTAGTTATTTTGTACCTACAGAGGAAACTGAACGGGTACAGTCTGAACACCAGTAACTGGCTGAATTTAACTCTATGGAGACAAGAATGAGTCAAAAGTTCTTATTCATGAAACTATTCTGACAAATTGGATTAGAATTTTCTCGTAAATTAGGCAACAGTTCATTTTAATAAGGAAGCCCATCAAATATCCTCAGTTTAATTCTATTTTGAGCAGCATAAACTAGTAGAATATGCATTCTAAAGAACTGGCAGGAATGTTTTGCAGTAAGAGGGTGAGCAGGACACAACAATGAATAAGTAGGAACAAGTCAGAGATTATTTCAATTAAAGATCATATCAGTGTCAGTCCTCACTTAAGCCCATTAACTGTCCAGTGCATTCAACATACATGTTTTTCTTTTCTCTAGCTTTTGTTTCTTGCTTTTTTTTTTTTTTTAGGGTAAACTTGGAGAACAGAACTGAACTGCAATACTTCAAGGGAGATAGTCCCTTTCCTCCGCTTAACATGACTCACTGGACAATGAAGAGGGAGCACTGCTTGTGCTATACAGCTTTATGTAAGGAAGAACAGAAAGGGTAAGGAAGCCTATGTCACTTGATTTCTTTTGGAACAACTGTACAATGTCAGTTTTCAGGACAAAGTTTGTAACTGTCTTTTCTGCATAAAACAGTGAAACTTCCCAAGAAGGCATTTCCTTTGGCCAGGTGTCAAGATTGATCAGTAATAATCAGCTCACTTGGCAGGTGTTTCTCTACTCTACCAGCACTACCAGAAAACAAAGAGTTCTTCCTTTATTTGTAAAGGTCAGAACTGAAGATGTTGTTTACCCACTAGTCATTCTTGGTTTTAACTCTGAATTACTTGAGTTCTCAAAACAGCAGTCTAATCACAAACAACAGTCACCAACTCCTGTGACAATCCAAAACGAACTCTTCTCAAAAATGGATGCCACCAAACTGCTTTCAGCTAATTTAAAATTTCAATTTATATGTTTTTTTCTAAAGACAACACTAAAAAAGGTGTCACACATTTCCAATAATTAATAAAAGAAGTGGAAGAAACAGGAGGGAGTTTACAAATAACAAAAGTGAACTTTTTTTTAATTTAAATCTTTGCACATATTAAGTGTAATTCAAAAGCTTTTATGAATCTACTGACCTCACTGCAGCCTTAGGTTAATTACTCACATTCAGCTATTGTTTAAAAATCTTCCTTGCCTTATCACAGCTTTCTACCACTGTACATCTGGTGCTAGACAGTAGCTACAGAAACCACTTGCACTAACACTATACAGCGATAAACAACTTCATGTAATTTCCAAATTAAGGACAGAAGGATCGCATCCAGAAACAGATATGGCTAAGTTTGTCAGGAAAAATTCAACACCAATGAAGATTCTTAGTGTGACTGTGTGATGTGGAAATGTTAGACCCTTTCAGCTCTGTGGATTTTTAATCTCAATGTGCCAGAGCCCTTTCCTGAATAGTCATCTGCCCTTCAGTCAAGTTTTCCATTTTATCTTGCCATACAATTTTTCTAGGTGTCTTTCTCAATCCTTGTCAATTAAAAACATCTCCTCCAAAATTTTTAAGAAGTCCTCACTAGAAACTTCAGAATTAGACAGCCAACTAGATATGATATACCTCTATAAGAAATGTTAGTAGAGGAGTGAAATGAATACCAAAGTGCTAGCATTTCTGCAATGTCCAGAAAGACATTACAGGGAAACGAACACGGCTCAGAAAACAAAAAGCTAGACACATCATTATAAAAAGAGAGAACACTACCATAGAGTTAAAGATGGTTAGTAAGTGCATCCCTTCTGAAAATAGGGCATTGATCACCAGATATAGATTCCCAATAACCTTCTGGGTTATTTGTTAGCAATAGTATAAGTTGTTATATTCCAATTTTCTTACAGACTAACTACTTACCAATCTGACATTTAAATAAAAAAAATAGATAGAGATGGAACAGATTGAGACTTCTCAGTCTTATATAAGTAGATTTTTAAAGGCTCTTGAAAAATAACCTGGCACAATGAAAAGTGTATTTTCATTTGGTTCAGTCCAGAAGAATTGTTTCAAACTGTCTCCAATTGAAAGCAAAAGGCTGAACTTGTACAAGACAACAGTTCACAGACCTTACAATACAAATCTGCTGAGCCAACAGCTACTCATATTCTTCCATTACCACCACATTTCAGTTCTTAAACATGGATACCCACAGTCTTTGGAGAGCTGAATTTCCATTTTTACTGCTTCAAAAACTCTCTCTATAGTTGAATGAGGCTAGACTAACAGACCTACCTGCTCTAATAACATTTATGTTAGAGAGTTCTCTTTCAGACTTATGGATACTGGGGAAATCCATAACCATTTAACACCAGAAGAACAGAAACTAAAATCCACAGAAAAAAAATACATCAGGTTAGTAAGCCCTCACCTCATATCGCATCTATTTTGTTCCTCCTTCATTCTGTGATTCTGTTCTTCACTTCTTTAGTTCTTCTACCTTTTGAGCTTTAGATAACTAGAAGTAGCTAGCCAGTTACTGTTAACTGACCTCTACAACAACTGCCTTCATTCATTCATCATTACTACTATCATCACAGTATTTTAAGATTGGAGACCTACTAAGGATCATTATGCTTGTCCAGAGTAAGCCTTAAATGCTTTCTTAAAAAGGGCAAAAAAAAAAGGCAAAAAAAGGGCAACCCCCCCCCACACACATCCACAACTCTTCTGCTTACACTGTGCACGTGCTGAAAAAATCTATTCAACATTGCATTCAGTAAGAAGTCTTTTTCAGTTGGCACAACTTCATTGTAAATAAAACAAACTGGACACTTAAAAGACATAAGTTGTATACTTCTGTGATGTTTCTAATCCAACGTATATGATCTGCATGCTTATGATTGATTTTGACAGGTTACACTTCAACTAGCCTTATTTTCACTTTGCTCTTCTGTACATTGGAAGCACAATAAAATTGTACCATTGATTTCATGTTTGCCTGATGAAATTCCTCTTCAGTTAAGAGTTTAGAGTGTTAACAATGGAGTGGAATCTACTGTGAAATTCACAATTCATTATGGGTGGCAAACACTGAAGATACTGAAGGATGGCATAATGACCCTACATAGCTTGTAAAACCTTCCAGTCACCTGTGAAGCTGAACTACACTAAGCTGAACTACAAGGGATACCTGAGTTCCTGTTAAGAACCTGCTCAGTAAGGCAAACAGAAACTGCCTGGAAAAACAGTAACTGTGTATGAAAAAAGAGCCATCCTTTCATATTGGGGGAGGGGAGGAAAGCCTATAGAAGTATGGCAAAATTCACTAGTTGGAGCTAATTGGTAAAACAGAAATATCTACTTCACAGGCTTTTTCCTATCTTAGTATCTCAAGAAACATGTCCTGAAGAGTGAAGACAGTATGAATTACATCAGTTAAGAGACACTGGGGAGGGGAAATATTAAGACAGTAAGATGTCAAACAACATGATTAAAACAAACAGGCACTAGCTATAGAATCAATAAGTATCTTGTTATCTGCACAAGTATGGCATCACTAGAAAAAGCACATGGGCTTTTGGAATCTAAGTTTTCTAAAAGATTTCTAGTGTCCTGAGCAGAAGCATCTGCACAGTTTTACCTAAGCAGTAAGCCCAACCACTGGCATCATATGGTCAAATCTAACCATTTCCAGATATGAACCTGTCAAAGCATGTATTGAAAAATAAGCAATGCATAAAACAAAAGTAACAAATGATGGAAGCTTGTTTATAGAAGAATTAATATACTTTTAAAATTAGAACACCTTATCCTACAGCTCTGCTAATCACACACCTGCTAGCACACAAAGAATCCAACAGAAAGTCCCCATGAACACCCTGGGGCACGCATGTCAAAGCATTTCATAATTTACCTTCTCGGTTTACTCCTGACAAAATTGGCAGCTTGGCTCTGAATTCCAAAAAAGGTATTTTACAGAAATTCAGGTGTTGCTCGAGAAGTTCAGCCTTCATTATTATGAGTGTAGTACTGAAGTCCTGCTGTGTTACTAGTGCAAGCACCATGCAGACACAGCAGTCTGACTCTGTCTCCTGTCATTTAAAATAGTTCTTCCATCTGACAAGGAAAACCATCTGCTCACCTTTTGTATGCATTTTCATTTAGCATTTGCTTCACCTTGGTTTTGTTTCTCTTAATATAAACAGGTGAGAGGAAAAAGCAGAAATAATGGGAAGCAGACTTGACGGCAATAGTCTCATGTCTCAGTGTTTTTTTTTACAGTGTTAAAAAACTAAAACAACTGCTTTGCTTTGTCGTACTTATGTCACAGGTGCAAATTTTTTTTCCAAAAACCACATTCCTCTTACCTCTCTATTGATTTAAAGATCAAAAAAGTACCATTGTAAAAATGAAGTCACAGAATTGAATACGGTGTACCTATACCACCAGATCCACAAAGGCATTCAGTACTTACTTGGGCACCTAATTTATACTTTGGAATGAGTGGGAATTTAGGCATCTAAGCATCTTTGTGGATCTGATTCACACTGTCCTTTTTTCCAAGAAAAGCATATGCAATTTCCACAGCAAGCAAAACTTCAAAGACCCTTTCACACTTACACAGCTTGTTCAGAACAAAGTTTACCAAAAGCTGACAAGAAAAAGGAAAGACTAAAACCAGAACACTCTCTTCAATCACTACACAATTTTAAGAAATGTGTGGCAACTTTACAAAAGCTCTAACTCTCATTTTAAAAAAATTCAAGAGCAATAGAAATGAAGATCAAATGCTGAATAGCAGACAAACCTTTCATGAATGTAGTAACTACCATTTTACACAATATAATCAGAATTTAAGCTTACCTTAAATTCTTTCACCTTTTCCATGGTTATCAGGCGCCTTGATGTGTGGCTGGAAAGCATCTGCTCACAGTTACTAATAAGTTTCAGACATGGGTGCTGGGGAATGATCTCTTCTGTGTATCTGGAAGAAATAAACATTCAGAACGTTGTAAGCTTATGAATTGGACACTTGCACTAGAAATACAAAATTTATACAGATTCTTTAAAAAATATCTTACCTAGGAAGTTGCTACACCTTTTGGAATCTAAGTTACCAGATACTTAGGTATTTGTGGTCAAAGTTTTTCCATTAGGTATTCCAATCATCTTGTGACAAAAAACACATAGAATAAAAAAAAAATCTCACTGTAAACAGTAAGGGTTCCTACTTTCATTTTCTACTGTATTTATATGTTTTTAATGTATATGTGCCTGTATCTTTTCAAGTAGAAAATATCTCAGTCAATCAGGAGTAACAACTTAACCAGTCAGGAGCTATGGTTTTAAAAAAAGGATTCCACAGTTAACAGATATAAAGGTGTAGCAATAGGAGACTTAACTCCTACTCCCTGAAGGGAGAAGCAATTTGCTTGAATTCCAAAACATATTAAAACAGCTTCCAATAGACAGTGACATTCCTGGAGTTCAGAAGCTGGTGTTACAAATGTATCACATTAGATTTTTTTTTCTTCAACTGACAAAGAAATCACAAAGGAAAGGATAGCAATTGTAGCAACACTGGTACAATTTGTGTGCACTGCTACTGCACCACAAACGATAGCAACACCGGCTAGCAATTAAATGACTGCTGATATAGCAGTCATAATGTTTTAAACACCTCCCGTGTTATAAGGATAAGAATTTCCCCAGATACAGCTTACTCTGGATTATATATCCTCTTTCTACTTCTCCAGATGCCGAAAGTAGAATTTTGGATTTAAGAGCTATGTGTGAGAACAGGGAGAGAGAAGTACTGACGAAGCTAATAAGATAAATATGAGATCAGACATCCTTCCTATATATTCCAATATAGACTGGCTGCTCAGGCTTAGTTTTTGTAATAAGCTTATGTATAGCATTTATAACAAAAAACTACAGAAAACTACAGAAAATAAATAATATATGATATTGTCAGTGATTATAATTTCATATAAAATGATTACTCTCATGATCTCCCCATGCTTGGAGGTCAACAAAAGTCAGTTACTAAAAAGTAGAACTGAATGTTCACACCTACCATTAGGTGTGTAAAAGATACAAAGAAGGAATTCTGTATATATCATATATAGAAGTAGATTTTATGAATGAATTTTACAAAGTAAACTACTACTTCAGACAGAAAGAAGAATCTCATATAACACAATTGAAAATAGTTTTCCCTGTATACATGCATACGCTTGCTCTTGACAAGTAGGCAAATCTACAACATGTCAGCTCCACAAAACTATTTAGACATGCAAACCAGAGATGGACTGAAGAAACCAACCCCGAGAACAAACAAAGCACACATTGCAAAAAACAAATCCCAAAGGCCTAGGCTTAGCCTGACAACACAGGGAAGTGATGTAAACTCTAGGCCATACTTTTAGAATTCATTAACAGTAATAGGTTGGGGAGGAGGACTCTAAGGAAGACTCTAATTTGATAGCCAGGATAACCCAGGATTTGGTGGAAATAAGTTTCAAACAACTGCTGGTATTTTAAAGACAGATACCAGACACTCAGTTGTTTGTACAGTATTTCTAGTAAAAACAACAACAGTGGCAACATATTATGCCATTCTAGACAAACTCTGTCATAAAATTATGACTTAAAAATACCAGTTTTGAAGGTTTAACAGTCTAAGCATCCAGCTAGGTGCTAAGCGAAATCTTTACATTTCTTAGCTTAAAGATAATAGTGAGCTGTTATGCAAGTAAGATGATACAAAATACAGACTAGTAGATAAGAAGAAAAAACACTATATTGTCTCTTCACATCATTTCAAAGCTTCCACATCACCAAACTTTCAGCCACTTTCTGTGCCTGAAATTAAGCCACTTCTGCTAGGGAAGCAGAAAAAAGTCCGAACACATTTTTGACGGAGGAGAAACAAATGAATTCTCAGCTGTTTTCTTCTATTACATAAGACTTGCAAGGCATTTAGTACTGCCAAATTACCTCTCATTTTTACAAGATTCATCTTTCTGCCACAACATCTTAAAAGTTTTTCTTCATAATCATAAGAAAGCCTAACAGCAAAGCAGTTAAAAGAATTCAGACTCCACAACGATTTCAAGATCAGACTGAAAGAGTAAATTTTGGAGTGAGTTTCTGTCTTTTAGAGTAAAAGATCATTATCACTTTGTTAAAAAGCCTTGTCTGTTAGCATTAACTTACAAAGTCATTACTACACACTTTCAGGTGAAACTCAGAATGTTATCAAATGAGAAATATAATAAATAGCAGTAGTTTTAACACAAATCTATTTTAACACAGATTTGTTTTAAATTGAAAGTAATACACAAGGATCATAAATAACAAATTAACCTGATGGCAGGTGTTGCCAGGGGACACTCAATAGCTCAATGTATTACTAACCAAAATAGTATCTTTTCCTCATATATTTGTTTTAATATTTGTTCCCATGTTCCTTACTACAGCTGAAAATAAAGTTATTTTACTAATATTCTGTGCTTACATGGTGACTTCAGCATTTCAACATTCACTGCATAAAGTCAATTCATAGCAGAATGTACAAATTTACTCTTTAAGAGACCACCAAACTAGAGTTTGAGAGTTTATTTCCCCGGAACATCAACTAAAGTAGAGCCAGAATGTGTAGTGCATAGTCATCTAAATTATACACTGTGTGTTGCTGTACTGAGAAAATACACTCTTATCAACATACAATGAATAGATTAAAATAGATTAAAAACCATTCTGATATATTAACAAACAGAATAAATTCCAAATTCCAAAAAGATTTACTGAAATAGAGATCACAAGCACACAAGGTCTATGAAGAGTTAAACATGTACAAATAGGCATTCTGAACAATGAATTATATCACAATCAATGGTATTTTTTGGTCCACAAACAGTTTAACAAAAAAAAAAAGTCTAAAATACTATTTTCGTCAAGCAAAAAAAGAAAAAAAACATTCAAGCTACAGAAGTGCACTCTTCTGTTACTGAAGACCAGGCACGGATGTGATGTAACAGTCTGCTGCTTTTTGATTCCCAAATTTTCAACACAGCATGTGTTGTTATACGCAGGACTGTCACATGGCGAAACCTGGGTCAATAACCAGTTATATAACAGTGTCTGACTATACACAGAAATATATGACAATGTTGAAGTTTTCTTCAAAGCCCATCTACCTCTGGGGGTTATTTAGAAACAGCTACTATATATCAACTCCCCACCTTAATATAAGAGTTTCAAAAAACAAAAAGATCCTTTAGGTAAGAGTTGCAGAACTAAGGTATGTGAATAGATGTCTCTCCTCTTAAGACATTCTCTGACTTCTTCAGACACTCTCCATCCCAATACTTGCCACTTGTCTGAGCACATTTACATCTCCTCATCCTTCATCACAGTCCTAATCCCTGCACTCCTGAGCAGACATCACTACCCAGGCTCTGCTGGCCTCTCTTCCCTTTAATTGAGCTGCTTTCCTACACTTCCTGCCTCTCATACACCATTTCTTAGTCACTTGACTTTTGATTTCTCAGAAGAAAGTTAAGTTAGTGGTATCAAGCCCCAAAGAGCCAAGAATGTGTTCTTAGAGAATCTAATCTTGAAATTCTATCAACTATTCTAATAGAAACACATATTAGTAGGTACTTTTCTGTTACTATCTTAGAAATATACCTGTACTAAGTCTAATTTTCAAAGCTTAAACCTCAACCTACTGGACATGTGTTTACAAGGACACATGAAGGCTTTTCTTGTCTGAAATAGGCAGGTGTTATCTCCATTTGAAATCGTTATCTCCATCTGAAATCATTATTTCAAAACCTGCTTTTCTCTATATGAAGTTTTAACATAGAAGTCTGAGCATGACTCTTCAGTGCTAGTAGTATGGAAGTTACAGCTGTATTACACCTCAGAAGAAATCATGGTTAGAATGTAAAATTCATTTTGACATACTACATACCAGAAATCAAGAATACATACTCAGGCCTGTATATTGGCAGCCAGTAAACTAATCTTCCTCCCATCACCAGATATTCTGCTGCAAACTTCAACAGGTCAAAAAAGATGTCACTTAGATGATAGCTAGATGAAATGAAGATGTGATTTTCTGTGCTAAGCAAAAAAAAAATTACAAGTGTAAATACAAAAGTGCAGGTAATATCTGCATTTTTTAATAATAAAAAAACCCCACTATTTGAGATCTGCAAATCTACCTATGACAATCCAGATACACAATTTCTACTAAGAAGAATAAGACTTTCCAAATTCCTCTATTAACTCCTTAAACTATGACCTTTAGCACTTGGGAAAGTCACTGAATCAGACATGTTAGAAAAAGTTATTTTGCACAGCATCTTTCTCAAGGGCAATTTGGAGTAAAAGACAGAGAACGCCACGCAGTGGAAAAGCCATGTGTTATCTGTGGAGAGAAAAGAGCAGTGGAAAACCAAGAGAGAAGGTGAAGGTAAAGCAGAGGTATTCCATTTTAGATTGCCTTCTACTACTTGCAGAACTGAACAGAACTTTCTAAGGATATCAAATGCAAGGAAAAGGTGATTCACAGAAGTGAGATATAGGACTTGATAGCTCAACACATGCAAATGATTAGCAGAGAGGGGAAAAAAAAAACAAGATTTCTGGAAGTGACATAGTAGTTTTGCAAACAGAACAGAAAGGGCTTTTCTTTTGTAATTATTATTTTATCTGCTGATAGCTAACAAAGAAATAATAAAGATTCTAAAATTGTGACTGGCTTCCATTCCATTAAGACATTTACATGATCTGACAGACAGGTTTCCTACCTTCTTTCAGCTGACTTAACTGTTTCCTTTTGCGAACCTGTCCTGCGAGCAGCTTCTCGGATACCATATGGTGCTATACAAAGCAAATACATAACACAGAAATGAGAAGTTCACTCTTTGCACAAATACTATCAGGAAATTATGTTACACATACACAACAGTGCACAAACCGTGGCTGTTACAAAGTAAAAATCGGTAATTTATTCAAGATCTGTTGAAAGTTTACTCCTCCAAAGGATTATTTTTAAAGCTGTTTCAAAGAATGCCCCTCAGTCATAAGAGGCTTCTAGCATACTACACATCAGCTACAATGCAGAGGACACTATCCTGCCTTAATAACAAATTATTTCATTAAAAGATGTTCCTTACATTCCCAACATATGACAGGGGATCCCATCCTCTTTTGTGTGACAGAAATATCTCTGCTATAATGCCTAGGAAATCTTTTTCAAAATGAAATTGCAAATATTTTAATTTCTTGCTAAAATATTACAAAAATGTGATTCTCATATAGGTAAAAACAGAGGCAGTTTTTCTCATGTATTTTTGCAAACTTCTAATGACGTAACAGACTTATTTTGTGTTCAGTACCTTTGTTTTTGAAAGATTCATTTCAGCACCATGAAAGCACCAACTCTCCATTTTGTATGTGCAGAAGCTACACCACAATTTACAAATTCAATTCGAAGACATACTCATATTAAACATTATCTTATTGACAAACAGGCCAAATGAAAATCAACAGGCAACTCATGGACTAAAGTCAAATTCCCTACTCTTAATTCACATGAACATATCATGGTAAGAGTTAGCACCAGAGGTCAGAAACTGCTGTGTCAGTGTCTTATATTTATTCCTCTAGTCCATACATGACAAATGGTGTTAAGTAAAGAAGGTGGTTTTTTTGTTTGTTTTTTTTTAAAGAGTGGAGGACTCTTTGAAAGCCCCTAGTGCTTCTAGTAGTTAAGTGTTCAGGAAACGCATTAAAATCTATCTTCAGAAGTCCATCAATGATGCATGGCAAACTCCAGTGTGCTGGAGCAACAAGTTCCAAAAGCAGCATAGACCATTCTCATAAGAAGTCTCCAGAATCAATAATTTTATGCTTTTACTGAATCAGGCTTCTTCAGAGGATAATTTTCAGCCACATTGATTTCTACTGACAAATTTTAGAAATGTTTATATTTACTTTTATTTTTTATTTTTAAATTATACCCTAATAGACATCTCCATCTTTGCTACACATTTATACATTCCCTTAAAATAAGAGATGTCAAAATGCAGACTCAATTTCAACAGTGTTGCCCTCAACAGTCATGTTTTGGAATACAGAAATCACAGACCTGAGCAGCTATCAAGACATTAAACTTACTTTTTCCTAATTTAAATAAATTAAAAAGGGAGGTCCTATTTCCACTCTTTTAATAATTGAGTAACATATATCTATGCCAAATAGCATTTTATTCCCTGATAGGTCCTACTGAGGTTGACAGAATTATTCACATACCCAGGGTACAAGAAAATAGCAAAATCTAGCTTTCTGTACTATCTCTTAGATCCTGGAGTTTACTGATTTGCCTGTTGGTTTAGGAAAGCTTACTAATCTTCACTAGTCTAGATTTACATGAAATCAAGCATGTACACAAGCAATAACCCTTTAGGCACTTTCATTAGACAACAAAACATTAACAAGCTTACGATCTGTAATGATGGCATCAAACAGCATTCCCTTTCGCCATATTGGTTTTGAAGAATCAGAAACTAGTGCATCAAGGTAATAGTTCTCTAAACCATACTGCCGGAGATTAGCTCTGATATTTTCATCTGGTCCCCTCCATTTCTGGTTCTTTCTGCTAGCCTTGCCTGGGCAGGATGAAGGGGTGATGAGGGAAAGAGTGGAAGAAAAAAACATATCCCATGACATACTATTTCAGAGGAAAAGCTTTCTCATTCTGTATCATTTATTTTAGAGGAAAATAATTAAATGTCACATACTAAACAAGAATTTTATCTCCTGCCTTGCTCTACTCACTGTGACAAGCAGTTACGATAAATTTTAGAAGCAAAAAGACACAATGATAATACAAGAGGAAAAGTTCAAATATACCATCTATATAGGCTGTCATAGAACACTTATTTTTTAAAAAAGATTCATTTGTAAAATGTCTGCTTTAGACTATCATTATTAATTAAGCTATTATCCACCAGTCATAATCCTGTCCAGTAACTCAAATTTAATTTGCACTGCAATTTTTCAGAGAACAAAGAATGGGATTAGACAAGAAAATAAACTTATGCTTCACAGAACAAGGAAGCATACAGACATTGTCATCACTATTCAGCATTTCCTTTTCTTTTTTTTTCCTTATTCATTTTATTAAATATTTTCTGCTTGAACTTATGAAAACAGCTTAGTTAGGATAAATGTAAATTAGTCAATAAAAACAAGCATGAGAAAATAAACACTGTGAAGAAAAACGTTGCTTTTGTATCCACAGAGTATCATCTGCTATCATTAATATTCTTAAATTCCAAAGAGTTAGGTTTCAATTCCTTAAGAATATGCAACATACCTAATCCATGGATTGTGTTGTAGTCTATATCAGTACCACATACATATGCTCCAAAGTGTGCTGAGGAGATAAGAAGACCACCTATAAAGGGCAGGAAAAGGTGAAGAATATGAAGAGCATGTTGTTACGAACACTATCTACTTCATTTCCTCCCCCCGCCCCAAGGAACTTCATGAGTTTACATCAGGAGCACACTAAACTCCAATCTAGACCTGAAAAAAAAGAAAAGGAATTAAAACTGCCAACCACTTAGAATTACTACACAAGTATAATCAGAGATAACAACATTAACTGCCTCGTCGGTTACAGCAGATTTTCCTTCAGCATACAGTTAACTTGCTGTGTTGGTCCTTATCTCCTAAGGCTGTTCTTTAAGAGTTTGTTTACAATTTACAAACTGAGGCGAAAACATCCTCTAATCATTACATGAATCAAAACTGTAGTTTTATTTTGTATGCACTCCTGAAAATCCATTTGAAAAACCACCACAAAATAAATGGCAACTCTGCAAAGTCTGTTTGCCAAGTCTGTCTCCTTAACTGTGTCTAAAACCAAACTGGTTGCGTTAGGTGGCCATCCCCTGAGTAAGAGGCAATGGTCAGGTACCTCATAAAAGGTAATGGTACCTTTCCAATGTAAATGGCAATATCAACAAAGTTTCCTCAATTATTTTGCAGTGTGAAAACAACTATATACAGATGTATTTTTTCTGTATATCTATTTTGTCAGTACATTCATTAGCTTACTTATCTTGTAATAAAACTAGATTTTGGTTTTTACTACTATTTTATTACTTCTACTGTGATCTGCTTTCTGTTTTTAAAATGTACTACCAAAAAAACACATGCGATTTCCCCTTGAAACTGGGCAACAGTTGAAGAGCCCATAGAAAAGAGCATCTCCATTATGTCTTTAATAGCTTCTAAAAAGAGAAATGGAGGGATTACACAGGATTATCACAGAATTGTATTGTCAAGTTTTTAATCAGGACATGTAGAGCTAATAGAATTGTTTAAAACAGGACAGTAACTGAGAACTAGGCTGTGAACCTCAGACTACTGATGCCAACTGCCTATGGATAGAATAATCCCACTAAAATGAGGTGAGAATTCCTGCAAGATGAGAGTTCATCAGCACAAGGAATGCATAAGCTGTTTGCGAGAATGTCACCAGTTTTCAAACTAACTGACAATCTGAACAGGAATACGTCAAGCAGCTGCATTCCACTATGCCACCCATTCAGCACTGACAAATCTGTAAAACAGACCATACATACAGCCAAAGGTGCTGCATCAGAGCACTAGAGAACCCACGTATCATATGCTAATAAATTCAACTAAAATTGAAGGTGAGGGAGAAAAAAAAAATTCTCTGCCTTTTTTTAAATGGATCAGGGAAAAACAAGGTTACTCACCCCAAAGGAGTCACCCATTTCCCTTCTCGGCTGTAATCCCTCAGAACAGATGGGCAGTGCCTCCAGAGGGTCAAGACAAATTTAGCTAGCCCTGCCCTCAATTATGGGGGCAGGGCCCCCATACCACCCAGTCCTACGAAAAGAGTAAAAAGAGAGTACTTTGCCCATCTAAGAATATTTTTTAAAACATAGAAGAGAAAAGGAGATAGGAAAACAAACTTAAACCTTTCAAAAATCTCAGATGGTACTCAATTCAGCTGTGTTCACATATATGATGCTTTGATACTTAAATACTGTAATTTGGCCAGCTTTTTGACCCAATATACTAAACAAATGTATATACAAAGTTAAGCAGAGAATCATACTGTCCCCTGATGACTGTTAGCAGAATGACGATGGCACAGAACTTCATCCCTTTCTATTGGACAGTGTCCATTTCCCCCACCTCTTGAGCAAGCATGAGATTTTGGTCCTATAGCAATCCTACAGGACGTCAAAGAAAAAATTCCTTTCACTTGCAATTATGTAGCATCATGAATTGGCAAAGGGAGAGAGGGGAAAAATGTTTTTCAGAGGTAAAAACAATAAACTTTATCAAGATAACAAGAACAAATTTTCCAGAAGGACAACACAGAGTACTCATATGAAAGACTTGATTTCTCCTTTCAGAAACCCCCAGGCTTTTTTCTGGCCAACTCTGATGAAAGAATATCTAAAACACTTATGGAAATTACATTCTACATCTCAGAATCACAGCCAATCAGATTCTGTCTTAAAAAGTAAAATAAAATAAAATAACTAAATCTCTTAAATCAGCGTGGTCAAAAGCACTTTTCATTCCAAGAACAAATTCCAGTTGTTCGTTGTTACACTACTGTGAAAGATTTGTGATTTGACTCATCTAGCTAGATGAGTTTGCTTACTACAAGCAAGCACAATTTTGCAAAATTGTTCCAATTTGTAATATTTACCTGTTTGGCATAAAAACCAGGAAGAAATCAAGTCAGGTATTAAACTTGTACCAATAAGAATTCTGGACAACAGTTTCTTCAAAGTGTCCCTCAGGTCCTGTATACATTGTTCTTTCTAAAGCCATCAGTTCAAATTCACTGTAACACTCTCAACTCTGAACCACCTTCCAAAATTCCAGTGATGGCACACCACCGCCTTGAAAAATTTGAAAATCCTCTAAATGACCTCCTGAGACTAATAACGTTCTTGGATTTTATTCACCAAGAATAGCTGCAAAAATAAAAGCTATCCAACTAAGAATAACTGTATTCCTATAAATATATCTTACTGGTCAGTGGGATGCCACCCACCATTTCATGTCCCTACATATCTTAAATTACAAGTCTGCACATTATAGATATCTAGTGTAACAAAAACAATTTTAATTCAAATTGTTAGGCCATTTGGCAAGAATTATGCACCTTCCTTACAATTTAGAATTGAATCACATAAGACATAATACATTTCTCAAATTTCTATTGCTTCACCACTACTGTGTGATTTCTCTTCCTCTAATTTTTCCCTCCTATTTCTTTCCTCAATTTTCACTACCAAGAGAATGAATTCTCTCAGAGATTTTTTTTTTGGAGGGAGGGGGGTAGGTTTAAAAGATTATTGTAAAAAGAAAAAAAAAATCTCAGACACTGAAATTATTAGAAGAGAGCTACAGGAACTTTCTCAATTTCCTCAGCCTTTCAAAAAGTACTAACTATGCTAAGAACACAAGCACTTGAAAGAAGAGTACAAAAAACAAGAGGTTTTTTTGACATGCATAATAAAGTTGTATATGGGCAAAATTTAGAGATAAAACAGAGCTCACTGAAACTTGTGTTTCTGAAAATATTATAACCCTGATCTATTTTCTGAGGTACTGAGAAGCCACATGATAATAAGATAGGTCGTATGAGCAACCGTGAAATATTGCCTTCTCTTTCCCCAACATCTTTGGAACGATTTGTTCAATGAATTCTCTTCATCCTCCCAACCTTAACATAAATTTTATCATTTAATTGTATGCATTCACATATGGCCTTCCTGACACTTGATCAAAGGTTATCAAAAAGCAAATCAGAAGCAGCCTTTTCTTAAGCCTTTGAAGAAATTCATGAAGGTAGCTTAATATGATCTACTTTACATGATTAAATGACACAACCCAACACAATGGAACCTCTATTTCAATTATGAACCAGCTGTGTGTACTTCAGCAGAAAAACACTTCTAAGCCACACAAAGTATTATGTGGAATAAACACTCCCCCTGCTGGCTTAATTAAGAAAAACTCAGCTCAGGTATGAACGCTCATCCTAAAGACATAACAATACAACGAACAGATCACTACTGAACACTACAATCTAGTAACTGTTATTTTGTGCATGCTCAGAAGTGTCTTCAGTGCTGCTCTAAATAGTCTCCTCTAAAAACAGTGCTCCATGTAATATTTTTAAATTGGCTGAAGGGAACACTGGAGCCAAAATTTCATTTCTAAATCACATTAAGTCTTAAGCAGTTCGTAACACACAGCAATTGGTATTCAAGTCATGTTACATAAATAACTGATTAAGATAGTTTTACATTTTTGACAAATCTGCTTATACTGTGTGAAGCTGATCACCACCCTAATAAGCCCCTACAAGATAAATAAACATTTCATTTTATAATCATTACTTTGCTTTCAGAACCATCTCAATCTCAGTCAAGCACTAGAAGCTGCTGTGTTTTGGTAAAAGTGTGGTGCAAGCAGTAACACAATCTCTAATCTGTAGTTTTTCCCTGAAAGAAGTAAAAATACCTGTTCCGACAAATGGATCAAATACAACATCATTGGGTTTTACTCTCCCATGGTTTGCCATAATGAAAGACAAGCAGGCATCCATGCTAGTGTTTCCAATGAAGTGTCTCTTTTTTACACTGTAGGACTCAATAAGTTCTCTTTGGCCATCTGCAATCTGTAGAAACATTTAAAATCACTGTCAGGTCTTAGATGCAAGAGATATGCAGACAGGCTAATAGGCTTGTTTAGTGACACTATCCAACAAACAGGTAACTCTTCATTTCATAATATGACACTTTGCTTTCAGCCTCCTGAAAACATAACACAGCTTTGTCCAAACAAGAGATATCTTCGTGCAACACTTAGGTATTTTTGACCTCTATCTTGAAAAAATTATCTAAGGAATTTGGAGTGAAAATTCTTCTAAGAAATAATAATCTTAGTAATACAGCTATTATTCTAGTTATCAGAATATCAGTTGCTGGCAAGTCAGAGTTAAAATAATTTCAAGATGTTAAGAAGTGGAAATTCATATATATATATATATATATACACACACACATGCACAGATGTGTGCATATATACACTCGGAGGCTTAAGATCACACAGAAGTTCCGTCTTCACTGGCTTTCCTGTCATGCTTAAAATCAATATTTAAAATAGTGTTGACAGACTACAACTTACTGGAAAAACAAACATGGCTCAGCTTCTGAGCATTTTATCATCAGATTTCCAAAATATGTTGAAAAGGACTAAAGTAATTTGGAACAAACCATGTTCAAAAGCTCCTGCAAAAATACCCTTCAAATCTGGTCAGTGTCAGTCCTACTGGCTGAACAAAATACATTTGCCTGTTTTTTACTGTTTTATTTTTTATTTTTTAAACACTTCAGGATAAATGGGACAACAACTGCAACACTTCGCAGCATTGCCACAACTTAGGGTACTTTCGCTTTAATCACAGGAAAGGAGAATATTCACAGGCACTAAAAGGTACCTTGAACCTCTAACTTACATACTTATCTGAACACAAACTCAGACTACAGCCATACAACCTCAGTATTGGTTCTCCTTCCTACTGACTGCACTTGAACTAGGACATTCCAGAGTACATTCTCCTCATCAGTAGCTACTGCCATTCTTCAAGGTTGTCCATTGGGGATCCACTTTTTCCTCACAAGGTATAAAAGACCAGATCGTATTTCCTCAGAATGTCCTGATAAGGCATCAGGTTTGATGTGTGCATGCTCAACAGGCAAGAACATTTGTAATAAATATCTCAAATGACACGTTTCAGAAGATTTTTTTAAAATATATATTTTTTACTGCAGAACAGAGCACTACCATCATCCTCCCACACAAGCATCCACTTTTGTGCTAGATCTATACCAAAGTCCAGAGTCTCAGAGATCAGTCCGAGACCTTCTACTGAGGTGGTTGTCAGGACCAATTTAAGCACTAACAGAAGACTCAAGCAGACTGATGCAACTTATCAGAAGCCATCTACAGCTCCTGTAAATCCATGTATATATGTGTATATATGTGTATATAAAAATCTATCTTAAACAAGCTACTGGTGCTTTTAGCTGCAATTCCACGTTGATCTAATAACACACTGTAGCTGTGCAGAGACTCACTGCTATGTTGAGTTCCCTCCACAAAGGCAAAGAGTAAGATACATTCTCACATACAACTTCTATTTTTTTGCCACCTCTGTTTAAACAGCTAAATTAACTTCCTTTTTTCTATTCACAGTAAGGTTTTACAGGAATTGTATCAGGATATTATGCAACAACATATTCAGCTATAATTGTATAATCAGTTTCCATTAAAATTTTACATATATTTTTAAAGCTAAATTGAAGACCTTCCTGAAAATATCAGCTAGTAAAAGCTGAAATAAGTGTACTCACGCACCCATCTACCGAAATACAGATCAAGAGGCTCTTCAGGCACATTATTAGGGTCCATTCCATAATCTTCCAAAATCCAGAAAACATGTTCTGGACTCTTTAAATTCACTTTTCCACTGAATGGCAGAAATTCTAGGGCCTATATTAATAAAGGAAAATAAAGTTTATAAATTCTTAAACTTTTTACTTTTTTAAAAATATACACCCCAAGAAAACAAAGCAACAACAGCAAAGTCCACTTGTGAGAAATAATGAATTATTACTAGAAGTGCATTCTCAGTTTTCCCTGTATTTTTAAAATGCCTTTCTTGTGAATAAAGATAGCCCAACTGATTCAAGTTTAAGAAATCTAGATCCATAACTTTAGCTGAACAGCATCCAGCTTTCAAGAAAATAAACTCTATATCTTAATCACACAATTTTCAAGTTAAAAGAATAACTCTTCTAATGGATGGCAAGATAAAAAAAAAATCAGTGACATGTGCTGCGACACCAATTTACATACTCAGCATTCCTTCATGAACACATTAAAACTATACAAACAAGAAAAGGTCTCTCCTTCCCTTTGTCTTCTTCTTCATTCACCTCCCCTCGCACTTTCGTATATCCTTCAATATACATAAACCAAAAAAGCTAAAGAAATTTCCTCTGAAATTCTCCATGATAATCTAAGCCCCATACAAAACCCTACTATAAATAGTTAATTTCAGTCTCAGTAAATGAATTAAACAGAATAAGTAATTGATAAAAATAAAACATGAAAAGCAAACATTAACAATAACTTAGAAATCTTTCTCAAGTAAAGTATTGTTATATCTAGGAGGACAGAATAAGTGCAGACCAGAGCATAAGGACAGGACAGGAAATCAGCGAACAATCTACCGATTGCAACTAAGGTCACTAGACTGGTTTATTCCATATCCTACAACTATTAACATCGAATATGGAGAGCAAGTAGCTGATTTTTTTAAATCTAGTATCTAACTCTAGCTATTTGAATTTAATAATTTTAGGCCAAGTTTGAACATAAGCATAAACACATAGACAAAACTGATAGCACAGAATATGAACAGCATGAATAGATGAAATTAAATGTTAAAGATTTCTTTAAACATTCACTTACGTCTATCTTTTTTATTTTGTCTGCTTGGGTCAGCGTTTTGTTAAATGTATGAATATGTATTTTGTACGTAGAGTCTGACTGTAGATACGGAAGCTGAAAAAAGGGCAAGGATACTTTTGTTAGTACAGTTCCAGTGTTACTCAGTGTGATTACAGAACTATATTATCCAGATTCTTTATATTCATACCATATTGCCCATTGGATAGCTCTTCAGAGCTGCATAAAGCTCTCCTGCAGATCTGCCATGACCCCACAATTCAAATATAGACCTGAAAATACCAAGATTTTTAGACAGTAGTCATATAGGTGGGAAAGAAAGATACTTTACAGAAACTTACACCTTTTCACCAATCCTTCTCGTCCAATGTATTTAGGCTTTATGACATGAAGTATTGAAGCATCTATTTACCTCTTTAACACAAGCTCAAATTTTGCTCTGAACCTTTTTTTTCCCCCTTTCTAAAAATCCTGAGCTGATATTTCAGTGATGCTTTCTTTGCTTGGTAACATATACTAAAAGTTAAATTTTAGTCTTGGTGCTCTTGGATATCATCAGATTTTTTTTTCTGCTTTGCAACAGTGATACTTGCAAGTGAGATAAAAATTAATTTGTGTCTAGCAGTTTAGTGGGATAACCAAAGGCTGAAAAAGACTTTCAAAATGTCACACTATGCTGGAATAAAACAGATATGGAACTGTAATAGCTTGTATATGATAACATAATGATATCATCAGATATCTGGGAACCAAATATTCATCTTTGAATTTTATTAACATTGAAGAAACTCTTTTAACACCTTCAGGCCCTCTTCGTACTTTTAGACTTTCACATCTATCGGGAAAAGCCCCTTAAATCCTGAGGTGCTTTTCTTTTCATAAATACATGCTTCAGGGTTTTTAATACTTAGTAACAGTGAAAACATAGAGTAAGGCTGCAGATGCACCTTCAACTAGGTTTTCAGTCAGTAGATGGGAAACAGCGGACCAGTTTTCTGCTTTCTACATAAATCCCTTATACATAAGCAGACATTAGTTGAAAGAGGATGGTATAGAGATCATCTGCAAGCCGTTCTGTCATGTTTTACTTTCTTAATGCCTCCAATTCTTTTTTTGAAGTCCAGCACAATTCTTCCCCATTTGAAGCATATTATCATAAGTACAATTTTGTATACGTATGTTTATTTGGGCAAGAAGGGACAGTTGAAGTCAGTGTAGGTAAAATTGGATATGTAACACAAGCACTCAACAAGGACTATGGAACACTGCAGAGATGTCCAGACTAACTCTGAACAAGACAGTACAGACACCACAAACTGAAGTTAGCACAGTCAGATAGCCACATTAAAGTTATGCTGCTTCTGGTTGTGAACTACAACATGGAGGTATCCCTCAAACCTCAGTGAAAAGCTTGTTACTCATACCATCAATAAATGACCAAAAGCAGCAGGAGTAATCACTAACACTCTGGCATGTTCTTTTGCTCTTAAATTTTCTAGAAGGATTCCTCTCTGCTGCAGCAATCTGCACTGAGGACTCAGATATCAGCACTAGGAGGGTAACACAGGGAATCACTATCACTCCCTTTTAAAAGATAAAAATGATAGTAGTTAAAAGCTGAAAATGACTTTTAAATCTGTACCATTTTAAAATAAGTCACTAACTAAACATTACTCAAGCCAGTAACACTTCAAGACAAATACTGGCTCTGCAGTAAAGAACAGTGTTTCAACATCCTATGCTGATCTTATGCCATGTAAAGAAGACAGGCATTCTACATAATCAGTCCTACAGATCCCAACAATGCTTCCTCATTTCTAAAGTGACTATGTATTTTAAGAATCTTCACAAAAATTTGCCACAGTATAGTGGAACAATTTTCAACAGCTTTCACTATCATTTACAAGATTTTTCATCTCTTACTTTGCGCATACTGTCCGTTTCATTAGGCCCCTTGCCATCTCTTCTGAAGGAATATTGAGAATCCAAAATGGAGACTGAAATAAAAGAAAACACATCTGAATATCCAATAAATCCAAATGTCTAGTCAGAAGGTGTTACATGAGTTAAGTAATGCAATACAAATTACCTCTATAAAAACAGAATATGCAGATTTAAGATGAAGAAAAATCTGTTAACTATACAGAGAACATGAGGATGAAACATATAATTTGACATGAAATTGTATATTTAACTTGAATGGCTGATAGATTTTATTACAGATTTCATTTCCCCATCATATCTTTGACTTGCCAGATATTATTTGTTTACACTTCCCTAGAATATTCATTCTCTAAAGAATTGTAACACCTAGCTACATATGATTACTAACTAAAACTGAATAACTTCTCTGACTAAGCATTAAGACTGGAATAAAATCATTTCTTAGGTTCATTTTTCTAGTTATGTCAAACCATTGATTTAGGGACAATACCATTGATTTAGAGACAATATCAAATTCAAAGAGATGCACACAGTTGAACTTTCACAGTTCAACTATTCTGAAAAGAAGTAAAAGCCTTCCAGTAGATGGCAGTATTTCTTTTCATATTTTTAAACGGAGGAGCCCTCAACTGTATTTTGTGCATCTTTTATCAAACTGAAAATCTTCACTGAAATTCAGAATTACTCTTTTTTTGGAGGATGTCTTATTTTCCTAAGAAACTTTAAAAATTATTCAGATACCTACACGTAATAAAAATATTATAAAGAACATATTTATATACCATAAATTCACTCAGATGAAATATTTCGCCCATACTTACATTCACACGGATTTCCTGCTGACTGTTGAACTGTCCACCATAAAGTGAGAGCAAAGACGTTATTTCCTACAGTGAAAATGTAATAGGTCAGGCTATATGAGCAGATACTAATGTTTTTTAAAGAAACAAGAGGTGTTTTTCTAACATCACAATTTCAGAGATAGAACAGCATGATATAAACTGTAACACAGACTACAACCTCCATAGAGATTGTAAGTAAAATCTTAGATATAGCAATAGAAAAAAGAATTCTATTTAGTACTGATTTATTGTGGGAATCAACAATGAAAAATACTTAGAGTAATTCTGTGGCTGGGGTAAAAGTTTACAATGAAATTCAATTTTATGTACTGTTTATGAACTGAAAAAAAAAAAAAAAAAAAAAAGATTCTCTAAGTATATAAATACCTGATCAACCTGCTCAGAGGTCAGTTGAAAAAGGACTAGTTTTTGATAGGTTATAATAAGTTCTACAGTATATAATAAAATATGATGAAGTTAGCCAAATTGCAATACTCAAATCTTGCTGTTTTCAATCCTATGCTTTTACAATAATATTCCTTTTAGAATATTATTCTAGAACATCCACTCATAAATATTTTTCTGACTAATTTAAACAAAAGTGATGTCTCACTAGTAACCTTCTGGACTTTGGTTGGGTTCATCATTAAGAATTAATTTCTCTTTTATTACTTCCTTGCTTAGAGCTTTGTCAACAGTTTTCTTCAGTATGTGTCTCTTTCCTAGTAAACTGAATCAGAGGCAATAAATTGAACAAGGAAAACAAACCTCTGAGAAACAAACTAGTAAGTAATAATTAAAAAAAAAACACCCACTAAAAAGGCTTTTGAATTTAAATAACAACATAAACATCAGGGATATTTCTAACGGAACCTTCACCTGAAGCTGTAGCCTCAGATTACTACTGCCAGTAGAACAAGGAAAAAAAAATATGTTGACTAATATTTGAAGTGAGTGGGCAAATAAAAGGATTATCATAAATATGCCCCCAAACATAGGAAAAATGCCTAGATAAGTCTAATATACGGTTTTAGCATGCTATCCCATTCACTTCCATCCCTCCATTTATGTAGAAAGTAGATAAAGATTTCTGGAAAAAACAGGCCACTTGCTCCAGAAAACAAAAGCTCGCACATATTTCATTGCGTGGTCCTGGGACAGCACAAATACATGAGATTTTATCACAATTTGGCAACATCTTCATATATTTCTGTAGATACTGTTTAGAGGAAAGTGACAGGAAGAGAAGGGACAAGAGTCAGAAGTCTATAAAACATGGGCTGTGAGGAAAGATTTAAGAGAAATGAAGAGTAACATAACCATGATCTCTACACATGAAAAGGCAATAATCTGGTTTTGATGTTTACTGAGGAAAAGAAAAAAGCAACGGGGTCCAGATCACAGCAGATTTCTGGATTAGAAGTTAGGAGGACTTTCCAACAGTAAAGCACTGAAACAGATTTGCCTGAAGAGGTTTAAGAACATGCTTGACAAATGCCTCTCCATTAATAGATGAGTTGTGCTGGGATAACAAACGAGTTATATAATCTTTCAATAGCTGATCTTAAATAAATTAAAAAAAAAAAAAAAAAAAAATCCATGAATACCAAGCTCAGTTTCTTATAGGCTAAGAAATACGAAACAGTGATTTATTCTACACTCAGTAACAAATGTAGCTTTCAATGAACACCTTCAGCTATTGTGACCCACCACTGACAGAAAAAAAGTAGTCTGTCTCTCATGTGCAAGCATGAGAGATACAAGTAGGTGATTGATCTGACTGAAAATCATGTGCTTTTTTCAGGGAGTTAATCTTCAAACAAATCAGTTCCCTAATGCAGCTCATCACATGGCCAAACACATAGTTGAACAGACACAAGTGTAGAGCAAAAGAGAAATATGACTACATCCTTCAGTAGCAGTATCAATCAAGAGAAACTACAAACTTGAGGAACAAAATAAAAACTTTGTATGCTTCATATGTCTCTTATTTGCTCCGATGACCTGCCTAAAGAAATATTGGGTGAATAACATATAAAAGGAAATAAATTTATGTTCTATGATTCTATAGTTCTAATCCCAAAAAGCAATTAATCAACAATAATACACAACAGAAAGTCTTAATGAAAAGAATGAAAATAAATAAGGTGATGCAATGCTCTTCATATAATAGATGTACAGATGACCTACCAATTCTAATAAAACAATCTAACATTACAGCACTATTTTAAACAACAATATATTATCCTGGATATCATATTACTAGCTCTTCAAGACAGTACCAAAAGAATATGCACCAGATCAAAACACATTACAGTGTGCAGTCTCTCCAAGTGATCACTTAAAGTCACAAATTAAGTTCACAAACAGAACTTTTTTTAAAAAATAAACATAAAAATGGAGAATATGCCTAACTACATGCAGAGATGCATCAAGAATACCAGAGAGCTTCTGATAAATTATAAATTTTTTTAATGTGTTCAAGCATTATCATTTAGTAAGAGAAAAACAGTTCAGAATGAGAGAACAAAATCTGCACCCCTATTTTACAACCAACTATATCTCTTGGAATTGTCAAAGAAAAGTACATCTGCAGTTCATAAAATCACAGAATCACAGAATGGTTGAAGTTGGAAGAGACCTCTGGAGATCATCTAGTTCAACCCCACTGCTCAAGCAGGGTTACCTAGAGAACATTGCACAGGGTTGCATCCAGGCAGGCTTTGAGTATCTCCAGAAAAGGAGACTCCACAATCTCTCTGGGCAACCTGTTCCAGTGCTCTGTCACTCTCACAGGGAAGAAGTTTTTCCTTCCAGTTCTTTAAAAATTACTTGTTTGCTCCCAAACTTCACACATAATATGATCATTCTGATCCCAGTTCAGTCATTATGGCATGACCTGTCCTGATCACATAGAAATAAATGCTCCAAAGTCAAAAGCAAGCAATCTTCTGTATCTCTGGCACAGAGGAGAAGGGAAGCTGGCTTAGGTCTTGGAGGCCTCCGTGCAATCCCTGCCTACACTGTGGGCCTGAGGACTTCAAAGAAGTCACATTCTCTCTGTTCCTTAAACCTTCATCTAGAAAATGGAGATTTCATGCTTTCCTACCTCACATAGTTCCATAAATATATTAAAGACTTTGAAAATCATGACAATAGGATGGACCACTTCAATATCTACATCACGCAGGCAGGATCCACCACAGAGTTTTAAAAGAACAAAAAAGCATTTGTCACCAAACTAGAACCTTAGATCCGTTTCCATAAGCTGTTTTTTTTTCCTCCAAGTTCCCATTTCTAATCTAGAGTCTCCAACCACTTTGACGGCAGCCCATCTCTGCTCTAAAGTCTCCTGAGAAATCGTTTGTGCTTCAGTCCTCTGTTCTTTCCAAGCAGACAAGACCTCATAAGGAAACACAGAATACACCCTAAGAGCAAGGAAAGTACCTCCTTAAAAAAAATAAGAGAGGGGGAAAAAAAAGAAAGAAAGAAAAGGAGAGACTAAAGAAGGGGGGGGCGAAGCCCACTATAAGGGTATGGGGGAAAAAAGACAAGACAACGGAACCCTAAGAAGCCATTCGCTACTGCGCAAAGGGTAGGAAGTACTGATGGAGGCGCCCTCCCCCCCGCGCGAGCGCGGACCAACGGCGACTGCCCCTCCCCGCCAACGGCCGCCCGCCGCCCCCGGCGCGCGCTGCCCAACGGCCGCGCCGCGGCCCTGCCCCGCGCAGCGCTCCCGCCGCGCGGGCGCGGCCCTCACCGGTAGGCGGAACTCGAGGTGCTCTTGCGCCAGCAGCAGCAGGTAGCGGCGCAGCGCGGGCGCCGGCGCCGCCATGTCCGGCCCCTCTCCGCGCCGCATGCGCCGCCGGGCGTGCGCGGGGCGCCACGGGCCCCGCAGGGCGGGCCTCGCGCCGAGGAGGCGGGTACCAGAGAGCCCTGGAAGGGGTGGTGTCCCCTCCCTGTTCCTCCTTTCTTTTCTTTCTTTTTTCTTTCTTTTTTTTTCTTTTTTTTTTTCTTTTTTTTTTTTCTTTTCCTTCCTTTTTTTCCTCCTGTGCGGGGCGCCTAAGCGCGAGAAGGAGGTTGCACGTCCTGTAAAAGCAGCTGCCTCGGGGAGAGCAAGCTTCAGAAGACATGTTCTCCCTCAGGGGCTGCAGCAGAAGTTTTCCTCTTATCCCAGAGCTTAAATTGGAGAGAGCGTGCATATCCAGGACAGCGTCTTTATCCCTGATGCTAATAAAGCCTCTTTGCCCAGCTGCAGTTTTGGGAACAGCCTGTCTTGCTTCTCTTTCCTGGCCCGCAGCCCCCCTGGGGAGCCCAGCGGAAGGCTAGGTGTGAAAGGGAACAGCCCCTGCTGCCTCGAGCACCAGGTTGTGCCGCCAAGCCGTTGTTCGTGTTTGAGGGGTGCTGGGAAGAGGAAACACAGCAGAGAGGTTTGGAGCCCAGTGCTGCCCTTGAGCAGGCCAGGGAGATGTGCTGGCCAAGTTGCTGGTGGGAGATAGCAGCACCAGGCTGTCCTCTGGCACAGCTGCGAGGTGGCCTGGGACCAGCCTCCCCAGGTGAGCCACCCACCTGCCTTCTCCTGGCTTGACAGCAGGAGGCTGCTGCACCGGTGGTAATGCCAGCTCCTGGCGCTGGGGAAGCTGACCCCAGTGGGGTCTGCATATCCATTTCTTTCTTGACAGAAGAAGGAAGGAGCCCTCTGAGGCCACGGGGGTCTCTCCCCACGAGGGAGAGGAGGTAGCTTCTGCCCCACTTCTGCATCCATGGAGGACAGCTGTCTAGCAGGTCTTACCTGCTCTTGGGTATTTTCTTCCAGGCCTTCTGGCTCTTGTGGCCTTTTTCTGGTAGTGTTTTCATTAGCTTTGCTGCAAGGATTTTTAACTGAGAAAAATCTGAGAAGAAGCTCCTGGGGCCAGGCAACTATTTAAACTTGGGCTTCTACCACTGGAAACATAGTGTACACAATTAATTATTAGCAATGGTAGGACATATTTAGAAAGATAAAAACAGTGTAAATATGTCTGTCAAGTCTTTTTAGCAGTAAAGACCTTCTGAATTCCTTGTTCAGTATCATACTGAAAGCTCTAAATACAAATGTTCCAAATAATTCTAGTGCCTTATAATACCTAGAAGCATCTTGTAGGTTTTTTACGTGTCTTTCTGGTTGTGCAGCAATAACCTTTCCTTGTTGGCATTGATAGAGCAGATAGTTGGATAACATTAACAGACACCAAAGAGTCATTTTCATTTTTCCATGGGAAGGAGGTCATGGCTGTGACGTGGGTGTAGAAGCAAATAGAGAAGAGAAACAGATTCTCAGGAAAGTGACAGAGGTGTTACTATCCAGCAGGAAAAAAAATCATTTTTTTGTATTGCAGGTTAATTTTTGCTGTGTTTTATTTTCTTAACATCTAGGCTTGATAACTAAAATCCTCTCCTCACTGATCCCTCTGTTACGTTGATCTGAAAGGTTCGGCTTATCCAGATTTCAGTAAGCCTTTTATTAGGACCAGGCCAGCTCAGCATTTAACTCACATTTTTTTAGTTTCTGTGCTGATTTAGGATAGCTTTTTTTCCTAGATGGTTAAGATTTTGCTCATGACCTGTAAGAGGCTGCATTCTTTATATATCTTAATAATCTCATACTAGAGCTTCTCTTGTTTTCTGATCTTTTCCTGTAGTATTCAAAATTGAAGTTTGTTACGAAGCTTTGGCCCTGATGATTGATAAGAAAACAATCTAAATGTGAACTGACATCTAATTGTGACTGTCCTAGATAGTCACTGAAGAGTGAGAAAAGAAGTAAATGTAGATTCTTCCTCTTCATCTCAGCAATTTAATGCTGAAACCTAGTAATAAACACATTGTTAAATTGCTGACAAATCCAGCTACTCTGGGATTGTTTACAAAATCTTCGAATTGCAAAAGCAATTTAGTGGAAGATGACTGCTTTTATTTTCCAGTCTGTTTTGCTTTAAATGTGTTAGCTGTATAGCTAGCTGTACAGCTTCCATTCGAGAAAGTTCTGATGAGTTACTGGTACAGAGTCTCTATAAAGAACATGCAGCTCAGCATAGTTTGAAAATGCTTGTACATTAATAAAAGTTACAGAGTATTCGATCCTGTCATAAAACCAAGTGATTTTCAGACTCTGCATTTATAAACTTAACGTATATTACTTGATTCTTTTCAGTAACATTAGAGCAGTTTTTTAGAGTGGAATTTGGTAGTCATCTTAAGTCAACCATGTTACATAACTGTTTTAGGAAGGGAAAGGAAGAACAATATATCCCTTTTAGCCTTCAGGAGAATTTTAAGTACACAAAGTATAATTACTCCAATTGGAATTTATCCAGGAACCTAGAACTAACCACCCTTCTCGCATGATAAATATAACTGGATCATGTGATGATCATGAGTTTCAATTTAAAAGTGAAAGACTGTGAATGAAAAGTCATTATTTAATGTGTGCTGTTTTTTTATCTTTCTCAGTTCTGTTTCACAGCCATTGTGTCGCTATCTTCTGCCCACCCCATGCACTGTTTTAGAGTCAAAACACAACAAAAGCAATGACTTACACATCATGCTGAGGGATTTGGGGAACTCTGTGACTTTCTGTGTTAATGGAGTTTATATGAAGCAGTATTAAAATTTAAATATGGACCATAATAACAGTGAAACCTTATTTTTTAAGAAAACAATTTTTAGAAATGTACAATCTATAATTTAATTATCAGTATTTCTGTCTTCTCTCCCACAGAAAAGCCTGCAGTAATTCTCTATTTTATCTACAAATCTGTCAGAAAAATACCAGTACTAGTAATATATTATATGGAAATTCTAGTTTGTATATTTTAACAGTGCAAGTATATATGATTTAGAAAAGATATAGTTATAACACAATCAAATCTCTATATAAACAATCTCCTAATTGCTCAGAATAATTACATTCTGCACATAGAATCCACTCTGTGTACATTTTATTTTATATATATATATAATATATATATACACACACATATATATAGGGTAGCCTATTTACCTGAATGAGACTGACATTTTCATCTCTCCCATACAAACTTCTTTGTCTGCTGTGCCTGCACTATAGGTTTTGCTAGGCAGACATTGCTGTGCAGCACAGCCTTTTAAGGGAGAACTATCTGTTCTGGTTTTATGTTCTTTACTAAATACAGTGTTTTAGATGGTACCACAATAGTTGACTGGAATTTTACTTTTTTTTCAATGTTTGATGAGAAAAATCACCATTTTTACTGCATATCTCTGTTGCAGCTCCAAGATGATGTTTTCTGTATATAACTGTCATAATCTGTGGGAACCTTGTAAGCATAGCTTGGTTTTCTCCACCTTTAGTAAATGCGCAGGCAGGGGAGAAGATGCCCACCCCTCTCTCTGGATTGGTGCACTGGCTCTTGAGGAATGGTTTGCTCTCTCGCTTGTCATTAAGCCTGTACTGAACAGGTCAACCAACACTGGATGAGATTATCTGGAAAGAATACTGGGCTGCAAAATAGAAGGATAAAGTTCTTTAAAAGGAGTCATTGCATGAAAAGTAAGTAAATATCGCACTACATTTATGTACAAAGACTACAGGGCACGTATCATAGGTCTATGTCTGAAAACTGGGTGGAATTATATGTCTTGGAAGCTTGCAAGTTTAACTTAGTGACATATATTACTTACTTGACTTCAGAAGTTTAGCTGAACCCCTTTTACTTTCTTGATTGCTGCGGTTATGAGTGGGCTTAACAAAATGTTCAGCTATTTAATGTCTTTTTCAGTAGCCTAGCCTCTCATTCAGGAAAAACTTACAGAAATTATTAGAAGTCTTTTCTTGTGTAAAGGCTGATCTTAATTTTTTTTCCTCCTCATAGCTCACAGTGGACACAACACCCATACTTACAATAATTGATTTGGTTTCTGCTTGAGTGCCATAAAACATTTTTAAGAAATGGAGGAGGATAAAGGGCAGAGTGCTAAAATTACCAGTGCGGTGGGTGACCTAAGAAAAAGCTGGCAGACCTGGGCAGAGGATCAGATTGAGTATCAGAGAAAGAACCCGTTCAGCAACAATGAGAGGCTTGCATCTAAACCTGTGCATACTCACAGAGGAGATCCTACCTATGGGAGACCCCCTGAAGGGTCTAAAACAGAGCAGAGGGGGAAGGATGCCCACTCGCACGTGGGGAAGGAAGTGGAAGAGCTGTGTTTGATCATAAGAAGCACTGGAGAGAAGGGAGAAGATGGACATGTGAGTGTGACATTCCGGCAGCTGTTTGAAACATATGTGACTATTTCCAATAAAGTAGTGGGGATCTTGTTGAGAGCCAGAAAACATGGTCTGGTTCATTTTGAAGGTGAAATGCTTTGGCAAGGAAAAGATGATGATGTGATCATCACTTTACTAGAATAAGGCTTTGTCATCTGATGAATTCTGCTGCATGTTTCCATTTGGAAAGAACATATCTAGATACCATCTTGAAAGAGGTTTTCATTACAGAATTTCAACTCAGCTAATTAATGGGACATGAGCAGAAGAGAAAATTGGTAAGAAGAATGAAAAATATTTTCATAAAAATGGTAGATATTATGGACAGAAATCACTCATCTATTACTTTTCCAATGGATTGTCCTTTCATTATTATCATCCATTGTATGTGGTTCTTTAAATGTCTCTGCTGGCTTATTGCTTTAGGTAGCTGAAATTCTAAATTACTAATTTGCTACAGTATAATACAGATTCTTGAAGGCTGTGAAATACTCACTGTGTGGAGGATTTTTATGGTAAAACACAGATTTTAAACAAATATTTCTGTAGGAATTCATATACTTCTTAAAAAAAAAAAAAAAAAAAAAAAAAAAGCTTGATCTATAGCAAAAGTTTAATTAATTTCCAATAGTGAAGTTAAATAAATGGAAGTTTTACTGACTTTCAGGAAGTATATGAAAATTCCCACATTTACAGAAATACCACTTGCTTAAGGATCTACAGAACATACAGCAAGGATATTACATAGTTCCTAAATTAACTGTATCTTTCATGTATTCTGCAGAGCTGCACTAGTTCTGGTATTTAATAGTCTATTCTTACCATCATATCTTCTCCAAGGCTTTCCTGTGTCTCTTGTTCTTTTTCCTCTTTGTATCTCACACCACTTTTACCTGTTCTGTTCTCCTAATGCTGCTTCATTCTCTAGAAGTTCAGAAAGCTTTGGAGCCTTTTGGGGAAATTTGACCATGTTTATTCTTGGAAAGTGGGATGCCACAACATAAATGAAAGAGAATGGAAACTGTTGGTGCAGAGAATTAGATGCAGCTAATTGGTTGGCGCACTGTGTATTGGTCAAAAGAAAAAAACATCTTCTTTCAACAAAATGTAGCGATGTTGTTTACAGAGTAGAGATCCTGGAGTGCCAAATGCATAAATAAAAATATAGCACTGATGCTGCATACCTCACTTGGTCAGGCAGAGTTGTGCTAATATTCAGGAGCTATGTTTATAATAGTTCCCACCAAGAAATCTATATCCATTGGGAATAGCAAATTCTGTTTTTTACCAGCTTAAATAAAAGTTCTTACGTGGTGAAAGCTCTGATGTGGTGCTAACTGTACTACTTAATGGGTTTTTAAAATAAGAATATTCTATTGCCTCAAAAGGATGTTGGGAATATAAATTATGAACATGGTAAATGTGATTAAATTCTTTTATACTAATTATATAAAAGATGTCTTTTTGCAAAAAGCCTGATTTTTTTATGTTTTTGTCAAATAGAGATTTGCATCAAAACACATTTTTTGTTCACTGAACAAATAGAAAATATAATTTATATTATCCCTCTGTCTCCTTTTCCTAGAGAAAAGGTAATTAGAAGAACAGAAAATAGGGGAAAAAGGAAGGTGCCAAAATAAGTATATCTGAGGAACAGGGGAGCTAGATATAGTATAGAAGGGGAAACAAAGGATTGGTTTTATCATCACATAATTTTAAACTTTTGGAAACTGGGGGATACATGCTGCACCAGACACTGCATTTAATACATTTCAAATGCTGTGTTTTTCAAAAAGAATCAATTTCTTGCCAAAATGACATGAGCACGCCTCAGTGGATTTCAGTTCCCACTAGATAAAGCTTAGGTACACACTGTACAAAAATTAATTTCAAAATCCATCTCAAAATTGTTAAAATACAACTATAGGATATGGTTTGTTTAATTTTAACTCCAGTTGATTCTGCTGTAACATTAGTTTGTAATTTGTAGGAAGCAATATCAGGCAATTCAAGTATCACTAGCAGTATGACAGCATCAGGAAAAATAATACATTATTCCTAGAAAACATGTAGGATACTCAGGCTGCACATGGCCTCAACGAAGATGCAAATGCAGCTCATGCAGACTTAAAAGTTCTTATTTAAAACTGGCTTAGAGAGTTAAACCACAGAAATCTGGCCTTCAACTGCTGTGTATGCAGTCAATGTTAGGTACTTACAGTCTCTGTTGCACTCTTTCTTATTATTGCTAGGTGTCTCTGCAAGAGCTGTAAATGTAATGAAGGTCCATCTGTAAGAGATGTGAATGTACCCCTGATTAGTATCAAAACATAGAAAAGCATACTATGCCCTAATTAAATCGTCAAACCAACTTTGTGAGTAACTATAACAAACTTGCCCTATCATATTCTGGATAAATCCAAGAACTAGTATCAGAGAGATAATTTCTTTAGGGATAGATTTTTTTAAATAATCATACGGCCAAATTTCCTATCTGCCAGCTATAAATGAGCATTCTATAAAGAGTGACTGCTATCTTTCTATTATGCTTAGATACGCAACGTCATCAACACCAGAAAGCTGCCAGATTGGGTCAGCTCATAGGCTGACAAATCTCCTGCTTTCAGCAATAGCCATTACTCCAAAAGAAGTCTAAAGGATAAGTGCAATTGATTGGTATCTCCACTGATACACCTACTTAAGAATAAAAATTACTCCTGAAGCCTTTACAGTCAGGCATACATCTTACCTAGTGGACAAGACTGGACTCAGCTCCTACTTTGCAAGCTAGGGAAAATTCTGCTTCATCATCTGCCATGTAGAGAAGACACTGGCATCTGGAGATGAGTGTTTTTGAACTTTTATGCAATAGGCCACCACTACAGTAAATGGAACAGCTAATCTAATACGTCATTTTCACAAGAAGTGTTAGACACAAATTTATGTTAGTACTACCACTTATTTGTAGTAGTAAGTGAACTTTGACCTTCTAAGTGTTCTTGCCCTATCAAGTCACTTTCAACTCTTCAAATCTCTAAAACTTCTCTTGTTTTGTAGTAAGCCAGTCAGCTCCCTCAGTAGTCTTTCCTCTTCTTCCAGCTGAAGCCTTTCTATTCTACATGGATTTTAGACTATAAATTGTACAGGGATTTTCTGTATTTTGTCTTGTGAAACACTGAAAATACTTTCAGGACTTCAATAAATATTGCACATCAGTTTGACATGAGAGCAGATGTTTCCTTCTAATGCAGGGTTTTACTGTTTCCTAGTCTGACAGATTTCAAATATGATTTTCCTAAGTTTTTCCATTTTATGCTTTTATTTGTAACTCATGCTTAACAAAACTTCTGAATGGCCTTAAGATCTATTACCACTTAATCACACTGAAAGTGCTTTTCTTAGTTAAATGCTTGAAGACTTTATTATTATTATTATTATTACACTTAACAGCATTGTATGTGTTTCTGCTTCACTTTCAAGAAGTAGCAAGCAGTACTTCATCATAAAAGCATTATTCTCCGGGCTTGTATTAGTTTGGTAGTTTCTGTAAAACAATTGAGCAAAAGAGTACAAATAAAGCTTGTACACATAGCCAAAAAAGCTGCTTTTCCCCGGACTAATACTGGATCAAAGAACAAGACCCATGAGTAGTGGCTAAGCAACTTTCCTCTGCTGCTCAGGCTCTTACACGCATCCAAGAATAAAAACTGCTGAAAGGCAGTAAGTTGACTCTCCAAGGAAAAGTCTTTTAACTACCTTTGCTTATTGGAATGCTCCAGAAAATATTTTGGAATTTTAAAAATCATAAGGCTGCTGTAGAAAAAGGCAAATACCATTAATGGAGTCTGCTGACTGCATTTTCCAGAGCATGGCCAACAATTCTCACCCCATACTCAAAGTATTAGAACTAGAACTTCAGAAAATATTCCATGGTCTAATTAAAAAAAAAAAAAAATCTTCGGAGTCCAGGAAGAACACTTGACAATACAGAGGGAAGTGGAATGCAGTTCTTTCTTTGCTGCAAAGCACTAATGAGATACTGAGTAGTGCTGTTCATCTCAGTAATTAACACAGCTCCTTTTATAATTACACTTTCCTATTTGAACTAGTTTGAGGGCTGTCTGCTAGTGTCAGAGATGAGTTGAATGCTTTCCATCTTGTTTATCATCAAAGGTCTTGGAAGCTAGATTATATCCTGATCTTACCTTTACAGTACAGTCATTAGTGGACTCTTCTCAAATGTAACAGAAGTTTATGAAAGTAATAATATACAAGGCAGAGCTATAGCTCACCTTTATTTATACACAGCAATCCTTCAGAGATAAAAGGACTTGAAATGTAATTGATTTTAGACAGATATACGGAGTCTATTACATACAGAAAACAGGGATGATTTGTGCATAATTCCTTCCCACCCCCAGTAAAATCATACTAACCTCCTGTTGGACCCTGCATTTAATTCCCAGCAGCTCGCACGCTACTATTTTTAAGTGTCAACATACCAATATTAGCTTGTTTTTGCACTTCAGTGTTCTATCCAACCTAACACATGTAAAAATTGACCTTCAGGTTTCCTTCTGTTTACATTTGACAACCATTTTAAGATTCCAAGATTAATATCTGCTCTTTATTAATCCTTTTTGATAACAGTTCATTATGGTGCCTTAAATATTACATATCACAGTTAAGTAGAGTTACATATATTAACTACAAATCAGAACACGCATACATAGTATAACTCTTGAAAGATGTTCAAATATTCAAATTTCAAAATGTTCAAATATTTAATCCATTTAGGAACCAATTCATACCTCCTAATTGACTGCACAGACTTAGTTAAAGTTCAGTGGCTTTAATTCACACTTCTCCTCACTAAAGTTGCACACTCCACAAAAGTACTGCAAATTACAGGAGTGTCTAGTAGTAAGAATACCAAAACATTAGGAACAAAGTCTTAGAAAATGTTGCTGTTTAGAATGCTGTGAACTTTCTGAAATATTGTGTACAATTTACTGTATGAATACTACAATACACTGTACCACTAAGGTAACAGGTGCTGCTGGATCAGTGGAAAACACTGAGAAGATTATATTCAGGGAAGCTTGCAGGTGCAGCAGACCATCATCACCTTAGCTGCATCTAAAAGTATCAGCCAAGGACATTTGCTTAGTTAGGCACCATGACATACACTCTGTGAATGAATAAAATCCATTCTGTTTTTTCTGGAATTTTTGCTTTGCCGAGAGTCTGGCTTAAAATGGTGTTGAAAAACACAGCACTAACATACTAGTTAGAATCATACTAAAGGCAAGTAGAAAGTTCCTTAAGCAATTCAGAACACAATTTGTACATGTTCCAGGTTTGGGCTGAGTCTGTGTTATTCCAAGTTCAAATCAGATGATTGCTATTATGCAAGCCTGCTACATAGTCACTGCACTGAAGACCCATTTCTCTTGTGACTTCATTTAGAAATCAAATTTAGCCAAAACATTAGTACACTCTAAGTGACTTTCAGTAAGAACATTATCAGCATAATCTCAAAATTTGATCTTCTCTTCTACTGTCATGCAAAGATCAATATATTAAATCAATTTTCTGAACTCTTCATGTTCTTTGTAAACATACAGTAGTTAATTTAAAATATTGTGCACATAAGAGAAAAACAGTCTTTTAAGTCCAACATATAAACACTTACACATACATTTAAATTATATTCTATACTGTATAGCATCAACATATCTCGGACATATTGTATTAATAATTTACTATGTCACTGTCATGCAAATAAGAGAACTAATATATTACAGTAGTTTAGCACCAGAAAATAGTAGTGCACTTCAGCAATGTATTTACTAACAACTAGACATAACTAACAAAGTACAGATGGAAACTTAATGTTTTATATGTTACTTGCAATCCCAGAACAATGTACTTTAAAAATAAAAATCTAGATTCCACAGCAAACATTCCCTTTGGTATTATGTACACGCTGTTAGGAGTAACTGCTGTTTCCTTAGTTATAAATACATTCTCCTGCTATACCCTGCATTTTACTAGGAAAAGTAGTCTGCTTGTGTGTATATATATATGCATGTGTGTCATATAAACATATACGTATACAACATGTATATAAATAAAAAAATTATCATTAAAATACATTGCCTCACTGTCATGTGCATGGAGTTCTTAAGTACACAGACTGCAAGAACTAGGTTGACAACTACAAATTCTGAGTGTATTTCTTTATAAGGAATTAAAGCTTTTTTATCCTGGTATATTATCAGTAACATCAAACCTTGCAACCTTAAATCAGAGCTCAAAGACAAAGAAACAAACTCATTTGTGACACAGTGCTAGATGTGCTTTCAGCTGGCCGCATTTTCAGTTTGCAGTCGCTCAATCAGTTGTTCAGCCTATGAAAGAAAGCAAGCAATGCATTAACTACACAGTTACTGAGTTTACTGAAAATTCCAGATAGGGACAAACAAAGCATATACTTCTCATTTTACATAGACCAAGTGCACAACAGAAGTAGAATACCGCGATCATTTTAAACAGCAAACTTCTCTGATCAGCTAATGAGTTTGACGGAAATGGTGAAAAAAAAGAAACTGTGAAAGCTGGAGTGTGTTTGAGCAAAGAAACAGTAAGTCAAGCAGCATGATTTTAAAGACCTCGGAAGACAGCAGTGGTCAGACCAACTGAGCTATGAGAACTGGAGGAGCTCTTTCGGAGAAATTCCAGAACAGTGCATCATGGCCTCTTCTCACAAAACATGCTGCACGCCAGTCACATGACCAATTCACATTAGTCAAAGATGGAGTGTATTCATACATGTGGTTCATTATATATACATATATATTGTTATATATACACATATATGTTGTTATATATACATACAGTGTGTATCATTAGATATACATCCATTCTTTGGTTATGTGACCATGCCCACACATACATTTCTCATCATATGGCTATTTATGCATCCACTGTGTAACTGAGGCAGTTACATTTTGTACATGGGACAGCGCCAGCCAAGAGAGACCTCACAAAGGTTCAGGGTAGAAAGAAGTCATTGTTCTGGCAGGCTAAATCCAGCATATGGCCACTAACTTGGGCATTTCTGAAATACATCAATTTAGATTATTATCAACCTTTTTTGTCAAGTTTCACTGAATCTAGTCCTTGAGGTTTTATTAGTATCTCCAAAGAAACCTTCTTAAAAGATGAGAAGCTTAAATCTACTATTTTTTTAACATACACAGCAGACACACAATCAGCTGCTTCAGTAGGAACAACTTAACAGAGTTAAGTGACCCTTACAGTTTAGATGGAAATAAAGCTAGGTAAAGAATAAAGGAACTGAAAATGAAGTCATCTCAACCTTGCTTTGCATTCTTAAACGAATACCACATTCAAGTCATTAAAAATAATAAAAATATCCAACATTTTCCAACTTGTAAGCAGGATTTTGTAAAGTGTCTCTGGAAGGACTTCTATATTGTATAATCAAACTTAGTACAGACATCCCTAATTAACATAAAGCAGTTTAACTACACAGCCGTATTTATCCGAGGGCCAAATATCTCTGTGTGATGTTGTACAGCACTGACACACCTGCTTGTTTGTACCTAGATGAGATCTCTAACAAGTTGCCACCAAGAAGCTTGCCTATTTTTTTTTGAGCAAGAGGCTCTTCAGATTCTTCTTGAGATGAGACAGACCTCTTTTTCCGCATATCTGTTTTGGGGCTGTCCAGTGACACCTTCAATGACACCAGGATGGTGCAGCTCCATTGCAAGGATGAGTTATTTGCTTTTTAAGCTAAGCAGTGAGAGTAAGCATTGATCCTCAAAGAAGTGAAAACTTTTCAAATAATAATTTAGTCAGTTTGTGTCAATTCTGTCTCACTTCTAAACTCTACTGACAGGTATCAGTGCTAGCTACAAAATGTTTTTTTTTTTTTTTTTTTTTTTTTTTTGGTAAAGCAGACACTTGTTGCAGTCTGAAGATAACAAGATGAGAAAAGCTTCATGTGAACTGATACAAGCAGCCATTAGGTGGCCATGGTTTTCACCCAAGTTGGATTAACCAATGTATATACAATACCTATCCCATTACATAGCCAAGGTATATACAACACTTATCCCATTACATTCCAATATATCCTTTTTCACAACCAATGCTTATAAAGTATACTCAAAAGTACAACATATTAATGTACAACATGGTAACGTAAGCTACATATTAGATCCCAAACTACAGAACTGCTTGCTGCTAATGTTACTGTTGCTCTATTTTCTTTAATGAGCACAAACAATAAAATTAATTTTTACCACATATTTTCTCAAATAGTTAATGCAAAATATACAAAATTAGTTACAGAGATGGCAAAAATAATTGTTCAAAGAATTTTTGGACATGTTGAACTCTTAGAAAGATACGATATTTTCGTTTGCAATTGAAAAACTACTCACTTATCTGCATTACACTTACCGTGATAAACCAGTAGGAATTGACTCTGTAAATCAATCTGGATAGGAATCCTAGCTGACTGGCTGGAGCCAAGACATGAAGATGTAAGTGGGATATTGAGCAGAATGGAGGCCAGTGAAAACCCATTCTTCAGAAAAGGAAAATGAACAAGTTAAAATATTGACATTAATTCAGAAAGAAGCTGAATATTGTAAATTATTTACCATGATCAACTGAGTTAAGAGCTTAGCTTTTAGCCTGGTATATAAGAATCATTACATTTTACTTTTGTATAAAAACATGAACAAAAGCATGTTCTTTCCTTTAATCATGCTCTCTAGACACCTTTTTTATAGTCCATTAATCTCTTTCTTCATATCTCAGTATTTAAAATATACTTTTCTTTTAAATATTTTTAACATGTTATAACTTAAACATATCATATCTAGTTTTCAGCTAGAAAGTCAACTGTCACCTAAATAAAAGAAGCCTCTACGTAGTTTAACCAGGATGGCCCATCTTCCTATAATATACTTAAATTATGTTTCAATTTGCTTCACTTTGCAAACAAATTTAGAAACAGTTTTAAATAGTTTAACTACTAAATACACTGGCTCAAACTATAGGGTGCAGCACTGTAATCAAACCAATGCAGATACGACTCTGAAATACAACGCAGTGCCCTGCTCAAACAGGACAAAGTTTAACTCTCTTCTACTATCTAGAACTTTGGAGCATACTTTCAGTATATAATTAAAAAGCAGCCTTTTAGATATTTTGTTTGAAGTGCCATTCCTTCCCGAACACATGGGCAAGAATCTCAGAGTTGTAAGGAAATTTGCACTAAAAAGTCATTAGAAAAAAAAAGTTTATACCCAATGCCAGCACATTTTACCTGAGAAATCATGCAGTAAGTGATTCCAAACCCTCTCTCTTTAATAAATCATACTGTAGGTGTTGCCAGTATCTTTACAATATCATTTTGGAAAGTCAAGAACATATTCAGTATATGCAAAAGAAAGACCACATTCAAGAAGGCTTCCTTTACATACCTTACATCATTCAAGTCACTAAAATTATTTCGTTGAAGGACAGTTTTTCCAACTTCCATCATTTTCTTCACTATTAAATACAAATAAATTTCAATTAGTGTTTAATATTTTAAGCACCATAGATCTTTAGGTCAAGTAATTGAAAAAAAGTCTTTGCTCTTCAGAGGCAAAATCTTCAAATATTAACTTCAATGAAATGATTACAACTGAGAACTCATGCATTTTACAATAAATTACAAACACCATAGTTAATCAAAATCAAACAAACAAAGATTGTCAGACAATGAGAGACATGAGAAACACCAATGTCACTGATTTCCACAATCATGAGGCTTCTAAGTGTGTACTATTCTAATAACTTTAGCCAAAGCCATGATATCACCTTACAGAAAAACTACAAATATGAGTTGGTCAGAATGATAGAGTTTACACATATTACAGTGTTTACCACTTCTGGACAGCTACATGATTTTCGTCTCTAGGTACTGTGCAGCCTAATGTTTTTCTTTAAACCTTTTTTAAGTTAATACACAAAAATGACTTCTAAGTTAGAATGTTTTAGACATGGTACACCAATTCAAACTAAAATAATTAAAACCCCTCAGTCCTACTAATAAGGACAAAGGTTTCATTACCTTATCAGTAAAAAGAGAAACAATTCTAAGACAGAATCTTCAAGGCAAAAGTCTAGAGGAATTGTTTTGAAACCAAATACATACAAAAGTTGTTTCTGGAGAAAACTGCCCTACCTTTAGAATAGAAACACAGTGATTCAAGAAGCTGCAACACATAACTATAACTCTTTCTTACATCACCTGTAATCTTAGGGTAGAACCTGTTCATGCATTTATGGCTGCCATTTTTTTGCTAATAATCTACACATCAGCTAAGCAAAACAATTCGTGAGAAACAAATAATCCCAGAAAAACGTTAAAATAAGAAAGAAAAGCTCATCAACATCATAATTTCAGTATTTTAGAGTTCTCTTAAAAGAAATTCTAAGTGTACACCATTTCTCTTTCATTCTTCTTCCTGAAAAATAATGTAACATTTTATGAAAAATAGTATAAACATATTTTACAGAATTTTAATATATAATTTAAGATTGCATATATACCTATAAAAACCTGATGAAGTGTCACATGTATACTTTAGAAAAATATAGTACAAATAAATTGACAAGGCTTCTCTACTCCATGGAAACAGAAGAGATTACATGTACTAATACAATAAACCTCCTACAATTTCACCCTAGAATTCAATAATTTATTCTAGAGTAATATAAATATGCTATGGAAATTCCAGCCAGTAGTCCCTGCCTACCCTCACTCACACCATTCATATTCAAAGTTTTCATCCACGGCTAAATGGTGTCCAAAGTTGTGATTTACTTGACAGAACACTGCAGCAATACAGAGCGCAAAATTATTTTCCTCCACATTAAACATATCCTAACAAGTACTTACAGCCTTACCTACAGGTATGTGTTCCTTCTTAAGTGTCTTGCAGTTTCCCATGTGCTCTATGGGCACCACCAGGTAATGATGGGGTGCACCAGGTCTGATATCTCTGAAGCAAACAAGGTCTTCATACTGGGAGAGAATACAAACATAGTAAGCTGGTCAGGATGAGCTGTCAACATAGTAAATTGTCAGGATGATACTGACAAATACTAGGCAACAAAGTAGTTCCTCACACCAGTGGGATACTTAATATTATATTTGAAACAACTAGCTAAAATCTCAGAATTCCAGTATTTTTTTCCATAGATACACCAAAGTAAATTATCTTGGAACCTGTCTACAAAAAGACTTACAAGTATGATTTGTTATCTAAGCTGACTTTCTGCATTCAGGATTCCTCAAGATCTAACAGTAAAAGCACCTGTTATGCAACTACTTTAAGATTTCTTGTTATTGTAGAAGCATTTAAAAGGACAGGGCATTTCCTCCTTTATGATGAATGTTTCACTACTATCTCCATAAAAGAGGACCTCTAAAACTACGTGACAACCCCAGAATTGCAGTCTTTTCAAGTGACATCCTTCATGAGTTGAAAACAGACACAGCCTGAGAGAGAGAACCACATCATGTGACCTCAGTGATTTCAAGGTTTGATCTTTAATTCTTAGAATTTAACTCCTTCGATCCTTTTCCGTTTTTCCTGAGCCCTGCCATCTGTGCACACCTTGGTGCTGGCAAGCTCAGATACAAGGATCTATACACAGACTTTTATGCAAGCCTTATGAGAGTTTGAATTTGGCTCTTAAAAATAATAAAAAGTCTGCTTTATACATATGAAGATTTATGGATATTCTTAAAAATACCAGCAGCCAGGCGAGACGTGCACTGCCTACGCTTTTGCAGCCACCCCTGCAAGGCCCAGCTCTGCTTCAGCCCTACCCTGCTGTCTGCACCCACAGGCCCTGCAGCTGGGCCCCAGTCCCGCAGACGTCGGGGTCTGTGCCCCCTTCCACAAATCCAGCTCCACACTCGCCGCCTGCTTATTGAGACGGCAACCTCCGTCGCTAACAGCAGCGACCGGGCACCGACACGCCGCCGGGCGGCCCCGCGGCGCGGGCGTGCCGCAGGTGAGGCGGCCGCCCCTGCTCGGCCCCTCGCCGCCGGCGCCCGCGGCCTCGCACACCGCGCCTCAGGCAGCGCCTCGCCGCACTGAAGGCACGGACACGACAGCCCGGGCGGCCGCGGCGACGCCGCCGCGCCTTCCCCGCGGGCAGCACACCGGGCAGAGGCCAACGGCGCCGCGGCCCCGGCGCGCCTCACCCACCTCGCAGGGCAGCAGCGCGGTGCCCGGCTCCTCCCGGCGGGCGATCCTGCAGAACACGCACTTGCCGTCGTAGCCGCCGCCGTTGCCGCCTTCTCCCCCGCCAGACCGCGCCTCAGCGGGGGGCTGCGCGGGCCCCGGGCCGGCCGCCTCTGGGCCGCCGGCGGCACCAGCCGCCTCCTCCCCCACCATCGCCGCCTCCGCGCCCGCGCCGCGCGCCGCCAGCCCGGCAACGGCCGCCTGCGCTCACCGCCCGACGGCGGCGGGCCCGCGCGCCCCCTGGCGGGCTCCGCCGAGCGCGCGCGCCCCAACGGCCGCCCCAACGGCCGCGGCACGCGACGCGCCCGCGGGGCCGGGCCAGCCCTCAGCCCGCCCCGAGCCGCGCCGCGCCGCTCGGGGCGTGGCGAGCGCCCTAGTGACACAGGCAAGCGGCCGCGGCCGCCTCGCAGCTCCTTGCCTCCGCAATGAAGATACATAGTATTAAGCTTTTTCTTTTCTTTCCCCCGCTTCTTCCTCCCAGCCATTTTGTATGCGCTCTTTCCTTTTGAGAGCTGCATCCCCTCTCCCCTCCCCCCCCGAAGATCGGCATGTCAGAGAATGATGACAAATTTAGGTTGTTCAAGACGCATCAAAGGTGTTTCAAATGAATTACTAAAGCAATGACGTTTTTGAAGTTTTGTACTGCTCCAGCTGGAGATGATGTGTATTCCTAACAAATTTGCCTGTGACCCTTAAGTATTTCATTTGTTCCAAATTACTTCAGTTTCCTTCTTTGAAGCTTTCAGGCAAACCTCTAGCCTCACACTGAATTACAGCACTGAAGAATCAGTAAAAGTACATGAACTCTGTTCACCGTAACTTTTCAGTAAAAAAGTACTAAGTGGGAATACTTTGAGAAAATGCTTTATGTGCCGACTCAAATCAACTATTCCCAAAGTTAAAAGACAGTTCCTCAGTGGTAGTAGCTTTCTGTATCTAAAACTCTTAATATGTGTTTTAAATTTCTGACACTTTTCATTAAACTAGTTGTACAGCTGCAGAACCACTGAGGTTAGTGGTTTTGTTCTAGTTGATGTTCTTCCTGCAAGTCAAATAGCATCAAGTAATTGTCCTACATATATTATATCATAGTGTTTAAAAGAGATACCAGTTACAAAGTTTTGCAAGAGACAAGCCTCTATAAGTTTCTGGAAAATTTATTTCAGAACAAACAAGTTGTGTTCAGTGCAAATAAGATGTAGTTAGCTATTCTACCTGAAAAAGCTCATTTGTCAGCAATTACTGACTTGGGGAATGTAATGCAGTCCTTTTGAAATGAGCTAACCTGCTCCTTCTCTCAGTAAGGAAAGGGCAAGTGAAATCTTAAAAGTTTATTTATGAAGAGTATTCTGACAGTAACTGGCTTCTGTTTTGCTCTAGAGCTGCCATCATACAAAATGGCCAGTGCAAAAATGGCGCTGAAACCAGCATCAAATTGAACATTAGTGCTTTACTGGGTATTTACCAGTCTTATTGTTAGCAAGCCTTATACATAGTCCTGAATCAAAACTCTTCATCTGAGTACCACCAAATGTAAGTGTTTGAGGTACTGTTCTAAAAGAGCTCCCCCTCCAAGAGGAAAATTACTAGTGACCATAATTATTCTCTTAGTTTACTGTTATACAAATTCTTATCACTATTACATTCCAAGTAACATAGATAGCATACTTGTTCTGAAGTTTTTAGTATTTCGCTACTATATAATCAGTTTGTTTTTTCTCAATTTCACCTCTCTGCACAATAAATTATACATATATGGCCTTAGTTTTATTCAAGTTTTGTGTTTTGTCTTGCTTCAAGAAAAATAAAATACATTAACAGCTTAGCAATATAAAAAGGATGCACACAAAAAACATGTACAGAGACTTTTGACTTTTAGGAACAGGTTGATCAAAAAAGATGCAGAAATACATTAGTTCTCTACAGGTGATAAAAGCAAACAATAACAGTTTGATGAGAACTACTGATCAACTGTTTAGCTAGAATAGGATAACTGGTATTTCTCAGCCCTTCAGCACAGAGTGAACATGAATACAACCCTAGATTAGGAGATGCCATACCATAAAACAAAAAACAAACAAACAAACAGAAAAAAGCTTCTTAGCCATTTTTCCAGAAGAGGAGATTGTTGGAATTCTCTTTTGAGATTAGGTATTTCCGTCTGCATAATCTGTAACCAGAGCAGTATCCTTTCATCTTTAAACTGTGCTTAAGTCTGAATAAAGGAGAAAACATCTATAACAGGTTTCTGAATGCATAAATTCCTTTATTGAAAATATCGTGATAGCACTGCATTACATATATTCAATATTTATATTTTCAAGGGTCACAGAATTTTGATTGAACAACACTGTTTTGAATATAGAACACAGCATTTAGTATCCTCTGACAAGTATAATATAATGGAGTAAGTTGTAGGTAACAATAGTGAAATGTATGTAAAATGTTGAGCTTGCTGTTTTTTTTTTTTTTTTTTTTAAACTAGTAAGTGGTCTGCCACCAATTAAAAGAGCAAACAGTATTAGATATTCTTGGTATCTTCAAAGCATTATGCTATCAGCAACTTCCAAAATATTTTACAGCATTACTAATAAGAACTGTATTCAAGGCTGTATTAGACCACCTGGAAGAAAAGTGTGAAAAGCTTACGTGCAACGTGATACAGACTTACTGTATAGCATTGTTTTTTAGACTGTGAAATTTCTATGCAGGATTAATATTTGTTGATGTTTTTGAAAGAAACTGCTTGTCTTGTTTTCTTTTTTGAATATACTAAAAAGGGGAAAAGCAGTAATTAGAGTTGTATTACTCAATTATTAATATTCCAAAATTAGACTGTACTGTTTAATGCATGGAAGCACATTACCATTTCTAAAATCTGCCTTTTTCAGGACAATGATACTTTTGGTTTTAAGGGCAAGACAGCATCCAAGTGTTGCCAGAAAGTCTATTTTGACAGGTTTTGGATTGTTTAAACTTTTGTTTAAACTATACCTTAATTGTAAAGCAGAATTCTTTAGAAGACAGTTCTCTGTTATATTTTCCCTATTTGCTGAAAATTTCACAGCACTGACTTGTTTATAGTTCAACCTAGCTTTACTACATGGAGTCTTTTTAGTGTTGAGGGGGGAAGAGGAAAAGTGACAAGTATTTCATGAAAAACAAAGAAAAATAAATACTTAGTTGCCTGTCAAATCCTAAAGCAGCCTGTTGCTTCAAGTCTTTTTCAGGAACGAAATCATATATTAATTACTACAAAAACAGGTATTACACTAACATGACCTGGCCTGTTAGGGAAATAACATTCTTCTCCATATCTCAAGATTATATTTTCTTCTTAACAAAGCAGTTATTCTTCAATTTGTAAAGAAGTGCTCATAAAAGTACAATTGGCGGTTTATTTTGAATCACGTGGTGGTGATACAGAAAGCCAATCTTCTCTTAGTAATGTTTTAAGTAAACAGTTGAATAATACTAAGACAGATGCTCAGAGCATACTGTCCCAATTCTGTGGACTGCAACAGAGGTGAAAAGAGTCTATACCAGCTGGCAGTTTGCCCAGGGTCTCCATATACTGCCAAAATAATCTATTAACAAGATTGTGGCAGCAGAGTTAATAAGAAGCACTAACCACCTTTTCTCACATCTTAAAGGAAACCAGAATTATGCACTCAAGTGTTTGACAGAAAACAAACCCTCTAATTAGGGTAAAGTGAAAAGCAAATCTCATTTACAAAATAAAAATACAAAACTTAACCTCAGAAATCAAATAAATTGATTCAGAATAAATGACAATGCATAAGAAACCTACCTGAATAGCAATTGTTTATCAAACTGAGATTTGAAACACAGAAAAAACTCACGGCTAAGACATTTTAAAAAAATCTGCTATACAATAACAATAAATAAAAGGATCTTAAAAACATGTTCCCTTAAGTGCTGTGTACCCCTTCAGATTTTTTTTTCCCATGGCAAACAGTATACCCTAGATTTTGCTAATGTAACCTTTTATTTTTGGTTAGCATTTATATATTGAACATAAATACACATGGAATGTACTAGATAGATGTAGTTTTCCCACAGTATCTCTTTCACAGTTACAGGAAAAGTTTTCAACTCATACACTGTGAATGTTTTCATAAGCATCATGTCTTCAATGGCGACGTGTTAGAGGAGGAAGTAAAAAACACCTCAAACTGATTATCGTATTGTTCTGTCTCTTACTGCCTCTCAAAACCAGATTTTTTTTTTCTGCACACTTTTCCCTCCCGCCCCCTTTCTTTTTAAACATGGTCATGCTCTGGTACAATTTGAGAAAAAAGCGTGTAACATTGTAAGGCAGCCTGCACCTTCTCTTTAGCTTTTAAATGCCTAGTGGATCCAGTCCTTAAGGCAGTCAATATTCATTCAAATGTCCATACTTCTACATCTTGTATTATGAAATCTTCTTTCTTAGATAAGATGTCATTGTTGAAGGTACTGCAGGAATTGCTTCGCCCATGATACAAGTCTGCATCTAACCATAAGCCAAACCGGCCACTAAAAAGAGAATACATCAAATCTGAACATAAACTTAAACAGTTAAATCCACATCCATGTCTATTCTTTCTAACTATTCAGGCTGACAGTATAATCAGTCAGTGTACATTCTTTGTTAAGACTTTCCAAACAAAACACTCTTCCCCTCTCCCCCAACCAAAAACACTTGGAGAAAGCATTCTGTTAAACAGAACAAAAATACTGGAAACTTTAGAAACAACCAGAAGAGCAATATGGAAAGATTTAGATAATTCTGAGAACAAGTTAGACTGAACATGAAGGCAAAGTACTTGCAAGGTGATCTCTTTGCTTTTATTCATACCAGTAATTGAAAAAACACAGGCTTGACTGTGGCAGTACCATTCAGTTTGTTAACAAGACCAGATTTGGCTGCTGCCAGCTAGTGGCATCTCAGATACTGCTGGGGCATCACTCAAGGACCATGGATGTTGGGGACCCTTCCCTGGCAGTCTGGCTATAGCTACGGCCCCTTCTGTTTAGGGGGTACATGTTTATTCATTATGCAAATCTGATGCAAACCATGCCCAGACATCAATTATACAGTCTTGGTCAGCTTTATTTAGTAGTATAGAATTAGCCCTTGATTTCAGACCTGTGGTCCTTTGGAATTTAGGACCTGATTAAGCACTGTCTGTATCATTGTTCTGTGTAGTAGCAGAATAACAACAGTTCAATAAAGACCATGGGGAAACCTTAGAAGCTGATGGCAAAACTGTCATTAGAGATTATCTTCCACTTGCAAACTTCTTAAACAGTAACCTGCGTATCCACTCAAAACATCTGCTCTTTCAAAGTGCCCAACATCAGTTACTCTCATTAGGCAATCTTTACGCTATAGAAATTACTATGGTCTGTAATAGCAATCAGATTGCTACGGTGTCCGTCAAAGTTTACTGAAAAAGTACAGCCATTTTACTGATCATTTTTTTTCTTGCAACTACCATTGTCCTCATTCTCATTCAAAAGAGAAGGGGGTCAGCTACATGATTTTAAAACCAAACACTTGCTCACCCTCCACCTCCAAGTTCCAGAGAGCTCATGTCTCCATTGATGAAGTAGGTGTTCTCGCCGCTCCATTTAAATACCTGAGGGGGGAGAAAAGTGTGTGTGTGTGTATACATACATACATATATATATACACACACACACACACGTATATGTGTATGCATGCATATATTTATCTGTATGTATGTATACGTGTGTGTGTGTGTGTGTGTGTGTGTGTATTGACTGTGAGGATTCTAGTACTCTGGAAGCAGTAAGTACTAATGCCTCCTTAGGGAATATTTTTGGTGTTTTGGTTTTTTTTTTCTTTTCTTGAAGGGGAAAAAAGAGGTAATAGAAAGTAAACACAAAAATACAAATCTAAAATTATAAACAGTCTTTCTAATCCTTTTAGATATTTTACTTGCATCTTCAAAACAATAGCTATTGTTAAAAAGAAATAATCAAGTATTCAATACTGGAAAAGACACAAGCTATGGACATTAAGGGGTATTTCAGTGGCAATCTTATCTCTGTTTTCACTGTAATCCTAAGCACCTATGAAGTTGTACTATACTTCTGATATCAATCAATACTTTCCAAGATTAATCTTTGATAGTCTACTCATTATTCCTCTTGCCTTCCCCCCACAGTCAGCTTAAAACCTTCTCTGCACCCTCGCAGACTACCTTCTAAGCATGTCAAATAATTAAAACCATTCTTCCTTAAAGCAAAAATTGCAGTGAAGCAATGAGGGATTAACTGCATTCGTAAGTAACTGACAATTTCTAAACTTAAATATACAGTCTTTGTATTTTTTTTTCCTCATAAATGTTTCAGAAATGGAACCAAAAATCTCATCTGAGAAAGACAACATCACTTACCTTGAAATTTGGACTGAATGTGTAGAGGAATGTTTCACCTGTGCCATAGTAATGGTCACTAAATCTGAATGGATGTGTAGCATATGCTCCAAATATCTGTCACAATAAAATGATTAAACTATTATTGAGGACAGTGCAAAATATAAAAGAAAAAAAAAACTTTCAAAATACTTTCTGAAGAATAACTATGCTGGTGTTTCATACTAAGAGAAACAATGAAGTCTATCATATTAGCAAGTGTTCCTGCAAATCTTTTGTATCCTTCAAGTTTTAAAGCCACATGACAATAGGGATGAGGATTCTAGGGGCTGCTGAAGTACTAAACATCCAAAGAAGCATTATTTGTAACAGCTTAACTGATTCGTGAGGAAAATATTTTCATAGACACTATTAAAAGGAGCATTCACTGCTATTATGAAAGTGGGAGTTCTAGTTCTATTAGCTCTCATTTACTTTCCTGCCAGTAAGTTTCCTTTAAGCAGTAGAGAGCATAGAAGAAAACATAAATTTCTTATTTTGGCATTATCATGTGATGTCACTTCACAGTATGATTATCACTACACAACACTTACTCTTTTAAAAATGGTGCCCTTTCAGTGCAACCCCCACAAAAGGAACACTTCCTACCTGGTTGTCCATATCCTTGATGACAAGGAGAACTGGACTGTCAAGAGATGCTGATTTACGGTACAGAGTCTTCAGGCTAGTTCCGTGCTCTAGTGTGCTGTATGCAAGTCGCCATGGATATCCCTGCACTCTTGCCGGCAAGCGCCGGGCAAGCTAGGCAACAAAGGGGGACAGTTAAATACATTCAACAGGACACAGGTGGTGACCTGCAGATTATTTCCTTTCTGCAGCAGCTTCTGAGACAACAACAACAACAACAACAACAAAAAGGCAGTTATGGTAGTAGCTGATGCGCACAGCTCAACATCTCTGCAATCTGTGCATGGCCTTGTACTCTGAGCCCCACTGACTGCATTCATGTGATCCTATAAAAGATATTGAAACTGGCAGCCCTTCTCCTAGCACTGAAAAAGATGATAGTTCTCAATATCACTACTCAAACTCTCCAGAGTTGCAAAAATTTTTCAAATAAGCAAGTGTTAAAACAAATGACCTTGCACAAAGACAGTCCAACAAACTAAGCATTTTCCAAGCTGTGAGAAAGCATCAATATCACCTCTAGAAGGCAGACTGTTCTATGCTCGGCTCAGACAGCACAAGAGCAAATAAGAAAACCTGAGGTTTTTCTAGCCATACCTGCTCTATGTGCATATTCTCCAGGAGAGCACTGTGGTGCTTTAGGACAGGTAAAGTGTCATCATCATCATCTTCATAATAACTGCACACACTCTTTCGTCTTTTTGCTTCTTCGACAGTAATAATCTGAGGCAAGGGAACAAGAGACCAACCTAAAGCATAGCTCTCATTCTGTCAATCCTCTACTAAAGCAAATTAATTTAAAATAAAATACTCATTAGCCACCATACTACATGAAACAGAAACACTGCATGGAATAGAAATACCAAGCACAGACAGCCTGAACTGAATATGGTTAAATTTTCAAATGGCAAAGTGTCTTTGAGATAGCATGGGCAGTGTGGTCAGAATTTCTTCACATCCTAGTGACTCCTGATAGCAGTTAAGTCCTTTAGGATTAATAAATATTGTGGTAACAAGGCAATATGAGGTGACTGGTCCCAGACATAATTGTCCCGAGTCAGAAGACTCAAATACATCTTATTTGAAGGCACACTAAACTTGTTTTAACCAAATACCTCATGGTAGTTTATATAGGAAGGAAACAAAAGCTTCCTCATTTTCCTTCATGCAGCTAGTTGAGTATTTTAATCATTTTCTCAGCTGCTAATGCATAAGAGTATGAACAACTTTAAAATTTCACTTCCCATTTTTATTAAGATGGCAGCCTTTTTCTTTACCAATACATACATGTTTTTGTATATACAAACTGAAACAGAAGCAATATACCAAAGAACTAAAAAATGTAAATCAATTTGAGCAAGTATTTGGAAGTTTTATCATGCAGGAAAGTTACTGAGATTTGAGCATACAGTTTATGCTGGTAAATTCTTTGAAGTATTCATTTTTGAGAGAAGTAAAGGTCTTTACAGAATATATTCTCAGCTGAAAATGATTAAACAGCTCTTTGGAGACTTTTTTCTTTTTTTTTCTTTTTAAGATTTTATAAAGCAGAGTACATTGCAGTAGTTTAAAGGGTGAAACCATATAAGTATTTCAATTTAGGTTTGAATTTAAATGAGTATAAAACAAAGTACAAAATTATCTCCAGCAATTACAAGTAGTCACACTACCTTTTCCAACAAAGTTGAAACCAGTAAGAATGCAAGTCCATATGTTTAATGCTTATCTATAGAAAGGGTCTGCAGCCTATGACCTAGTAACAAAATCAGTGGACAAATTCTGAACTTCATGCAGTTAAGGGCAAGAACTTAACAGGAGCCAAAATATCTCCTGTAATGTCCCTTGAGATAGATGTTCATAAGCTGCTAGCACCCAGCATTCAGAGCTCAGTGAAAGCAGGGCTCAGCTGCTCTGCAGAGGGGCAAAATACTACTCGTGGCAGCAGCCTGCGTTTTTAAGAGGTAGCATGTGCTGGCTCTCACAGAGTTGTTGCTGGTATGTTCAACTGCTAAGTTGGCAGAGAGATCAGTATGGCACAGTTGGAAAGCGGCTAATCCTTCAGTTCAGCTACTGGTTGTTAATGAGTGATGCGTGTCTCTGTATTACGGTAAACCAACGTTAGAGATGAGGCAAGACCCACAGCAGCAGGATTTTACCTTAGTTCTATGTCACCAAGTCAAACATAAATCAACAGCAAGACCTCAGAGATGGGGCTGATGAGAAAGAAAAGGGGAAGCAAGCATGCCTAGCTACAAAACAACTGGAAAACGTTAAACCACCTTCCTTCTATGAGCATGTTACCATCAGGGTCTTATCTATGAACAGGAACTTCAAAATGTCGTTACACAGCACTCTGCCCTGCCTCCACATCTATTCCTACAAACACATCTTTAAAACATTTTCATGGTATATGCAGAGAAAGCTTTGTATAATTCACCTACACCTTCATAATCACTGCTCAAATTGCAGAAGCTATCAACAGTCAGCAACTGCCGAGCAGTGCCTGGAGATCCTACACGCCTGCTGTACAGGCTAGGAAGCAAAGTTACTGGACAGATTCCAGGTGTGGACTTAGCCATCACAAAGCACAGAAAGCTTTTCCATAAAAGGCCCAGAGTTGTGAGGAGGTCACTATGCACACACAGGACAAAGACCTAATAACAGTCACACCTAGTATCTCCAGAAGGATGAGAGCAACATGTGTGCTGCAGTCACATACATCCAGCCCATGTTCATCTGCAGAAACCTAGAACTGTGCCTAGGGCAGTAGCCCTGAGCAGGTAGCCAGGTACTAGTACTCAAATGCATATTGTGGACGTTAAGAAAAGAGAACAGGACCACAAGGTAAAATCCAGACTGCAGAATTAATGTTAAATGCCCCAGTGAATCTAGGCAGTGCAGGTATTACTGCAGATGATATAATATCAGCTGCATCCTATCCCTCCAGCAGAATCTAGCCCAGGCTCAATGGGATCTAGTCAAAGGTCTTCTCAGACAGGAGGGAATCATGTGTTAAAAAAAATTCATATTGACAATTTCAAGGAATGTTTACATTGCAAAATTAAAGCCATTATAAAGGCCATTAAAAAAACCAAGGGTTTTCTGCTTTTATCATTATTGTTTTTCCATCTCCTGAGTGATTTCACTTTCCCTCCTCCTCTCTCGGATCATTTTAGTTTTATAATTGAATGAACATCTTTTTCAGTTTGAATCAGAAGTGCCTACTCTCCTTTCAAAAACTATTCTCTAGGCTCCCTAGAAGGAAAGACAAAAAGTATCACAGTAAATCAATCAGCAAGTTACCTAAAGCAAAATATAACTAAATTTATAGATGTAGACAACTACAGAAAATCTGCTAAAATAACCAGATTGCAAATAGATTCCAAATCATCTAAAAGGGAGAAAGCTAACTGATTTTCTTCACTGCATGAATACCTTTTCAATCTAAACTTTATAAATACAGCTCTTTTCATCCTAACTGAAGCACATGTTTGAACCAACTTCAGATTCAAAAACGGTAGCAAAAGGATCTGCAAGGTAAAATATCTACACATGCAAAAACAAACACAAATGAAAAGAGTCAGCTATGATAGAAAGCAGAACTATGAAATCTTGAAAAGATTTTTAAATATTTTCATCTACAGGAACGAAGAAGCAGGCTACCTGGGACAGAAATTTTCAATTAAAATTATGTGCAGAGCTCCCTTTAAAAAAAATAAAAATAAAAAATAAAACACTATTAAGTGCTATATCAGACATATGCTGTTCAAACAGCGACACAGTCAAACATACCTGCACACAAGGTTCCTGGTCAGGTCTGGCACAATAAAGAATCTGAATATTCAAAGGCATTTGTTGCCTTTTCATTGTCTACCAGCTTATTCTGCAGTATTTACTATACTTCACTGCTCTAATGGCCAGAGCTCTTGCCCACAAGCAAGACTGGCAGCTACTGCCTGCAAACTCGTTTTGATAACACTGTTTGTGTGTCCCTACAGTCATACTTTCTGTTTCCCCAGAAGAGAGAGTGAAACTTTCACAGTGATCATGCCTAGATTTGGCCTTTCAACAGACATTTCCTGCAGACCTACTTTTAATTTGTAAAACCTGAATATACAGTATAAAAGAGATACACACCTTTATAAAAATTTCCAGCTATTTCTCCCAATACAAATTTAAGATTCCCATGTGGCTGGATCTCTCCTACCTCCGCTTTTTAGATCACTGGCCCTCCTCCTTCAAGTTTAGGAAAATAGCATGCAAATAACAACTGAATAGTGAAATCTAGTGTAATATTACTGCAGCCAACTCTGTACAAAATGAGGAATGAAGACATTTTTTCGTTCTGCAGTTCACATAGTACCAACATAGAGAAACTGCAAAACTAAATAGCTTTTATTTTTAGAATTAGAGGTGTTGCTGCTACATTTCAAATAACAAGCCCCACTCTCAACTTTTGAGTAGGACAACATATTTCAAAGCTACAAATGCTTAAAACACTGATAGTAGAATTTTGAAAACAGGTATGTGTTTAAGATAAATAATCAGATTAGTTTTTAAAATCAGCATCAAGCTATTTTCCATTTGGGAATTTATTTTGAATTTGTCTGTGTATCTTCAGCAAGTACTTAGGAATTCAGAAATTAATTTTTAAAAAAATCACATGCATGCAGGCTTGGGTTATTCTCCTTCGAAACAGAGCTTTATATGTATGAGAGACAGAGATAACGAACAGAAACATACAAGCAGTTGAAACAGACTGAAAAAGTCCCCAAATGCTGAAGTAATACATGATACAAAATATCCATCTTAACTAATATTTTAGAAGTAGTGCTGTACACATCTGAGAAGTGAGGGCCTGACCCAGCACCACATACCAGTCCATTTCAACAAGCACACAGGAGCCTGGGTTGGTGTTTACGTGTACATATAAGTTTTACTATTAACATATAAATATGATACTAATTTAGCAACACTGCCAACATGCACCTGTATAGTTTCCCAAAAGGCTAACATCGCATAACCAGTATATTTACATAACTTATGATGGTTGTGGACCAGATAGCTCCCAGCTGTTTGCCTGCCCTTTTTAGAGAGGGAAGAAAGAAATACTACAAGTAAATGAGTACAGTTGTGAGACAGCTGCAAGTCTTGAGAACACTTCTGTATAAGGCAGCAAGCATTATAAACACCATCAAAAGAGTGAGCACTGATTCTTAATAAGGGATGCATACTTGATACAACATGCTCAATATAATGACAAAAAGCACTCACCTCCCAGCTTTTAGTAGTTGGCTCACTGAAGAAGTTGTCTATCATATCAAGCTCTTCCTTTTCTACTACAACAAAACCTTGCTCTTTGGCATCTTTCCCATATATTTCTGGTGACCACTGAACAAAAAATGTGTATAAGTGATCCACCCTGTAAAAAGAACAGGAGGAAAGAACAGTTGTTCAGTGATAGAGGAGTCCAGCACTGCCATGCATTGCAGAGATTTTGCTCAGTAACAAGAGACAATTATACAAATGCGGGCTGTCCATGAATTGACATCCTTGCATACCAACCAGGTCAACAGCTCCTTCCATAAAGCACTTCAAGGTTTCTCTGTCTTCCTACAGTCTTTTCCCCTTTGCTATACAAACAATCAGAGCAACATGGAAAGAGCAAGTGGCTTGTCCAGTCCCACACTTTAAGCAACAGCCTTAACAAGTCCAATCACTAGCTACTAGATTGTGTTTACAAGATTAAGTCCAGAGGAAAAAAAAAAAACTCACTTTATTTAGTTTGACCTCCTGCATAAAACAAGCCACTACATTATCACCAATAAAGGATACACTAGATACCCTCTAAAGCATATAATTTATGAATACTAACCACAAGGCAATTCTTCATCCTGTTATTTTTGTAAAAATAATCAGTTACTGGCAGTTTCAACAGTTATAATAGCAGCAATATATGCATTTCCATAAAAGCAGCGAATCACTTTTTATAAAGAGACATTCTTTGACAACATCCTTAACTAACACTGACATAATTTCTAAGGAATAAAATTATTTAGTATTTTCCTTTATACTGAACATATAGACTAAATATTAAAACAAACACATGCAACTTCCAACAGGAACATACTAGTGGTGCTAGTCAAACCCTAATTAAAGGGAGCAAGTAGAAAGATAGTAAGTACTTATGATACTGGATCCTCCAGTTATTCACTAGAAAAATTTGTCTGGTAATTCTTTGATAGATATGAAATAGGTAAAATTTTATAGATACCTAGGAGATATCTTCCCTCTGAATTTTAAGTTACTTGGATTTACTCTAAAGAGTATATGCACAAATAATCTTAAAACTGCGTTAGATTCTGTTCACAGTCATTCAAGTCCAGAGTCTTTCCCAGTTTTTGCTCTACGCTCCTATCAATATGGGCTAGAGTGCTGTCATTCCTAACTGCATAAACTGACAGTCCCCAAATTGTTATCTGCTCAGAACAGCTAGATTAGTTCCCAGACAAAGTGAGAAACTGGGGGCAGGGGAGGAAGTTGACCCAATTTGGGCAGAAGAAACTTGGCTCAAATTTCCACTGCTCTCAGAAGGAAAAAAGGATTGACTTTGTTGCATCACGGAAATGTCCTGTTAACCATGAAAAAGGTGCAAATTAGCGTTATCACTATTTCCTCTCTTCCCCTGCGCACATATACAAATGCTTCTGTGGTGCATGGCTATCAGATGACCTAGCTGAATTTTAAGCTTTTATTATCAAATAAACGCAATACCTGCTAACTAAGATATAATGCCAAATACAACTGTAGTGCCACAGGTCTTCAGGATGGTTCTATCCAATAATTGTCTGGAAGAGCCTAAAAGAGGGTCACACTCCAGTTGCCAGGGTTCTCCCCTTCTCTGTGAGAAATCATGTGACTACCAGCTCACACCTTTGCATAGATCTATAAATAGTGAAATATGGAAGAAGCTTCTGAAAGCTGTATCATCTCATTTTATTCTAGATCTTTTTTTTCTAATTGCAGAAGTTTTCCCACATCAATAGCTGTCATTCAAAATGCCCTGTTCCTCTTTGCTTGCTCACAGATGCATCAGAAACAGCAATATGATAATCTCTCTGCTAATTAATTTTAGTTTCAATTTAAAGAAACATTTAAGTTATGGTTATTTTACATGCTGTAGTTCAAGTTTTGAAACATAACTATTTTCTATTCCTACAAATCCCTGTGAAGGAACAATGAAACTAGAGGTATCTATTATCTGGCTAAAACCAATTTTAAAGCACATCTGTATGGGTGTATGGAGGTAGAGGAAGCATTTTCTGATTTCAGAATCACAGAACAAATTTAAGTTTTTAGGGACCTCTGGCGCTCATTCGGTCCAATTTCCTGCTCAAAGATAATTTCTCCAAATTACAGCAGGTTGCTCACGGTGCTGTTCATTTGAGTTCTGAAAAATCAACAACAGACTCGGAACCTGTACAGGCAGCCTGCTCCAATGCAGAACCAAACTCGTGGTTCTGTTTTTTCTTTTTGTTTGTTTTGTTTTGTTTTAAAAACATCTAGTCGGAATTTCCTCTGCTACAGCATGCAACCTCTTGTTCCTTTGCTGCGCACCTCTGAGAAGAGTCTGGTTCCATCTCACAATAGCCTTCTTTAGAGAGGCTGCAATTAGATTTCACTCCCTTTAATGTTTTTTTTTTTTTTTCTTCTTCCTCCAGGCTGAATAAATCCATTTCTCTCAGCCTCTCCTACCATGTCAAATACTGCAGCCCCTTAATAATCTTAGTGACTTTCTCTTCAGCTCCTCTATATTTTTTTAATCGGGGGCCAGAACTGGAGACTGTACCACATGTGGCTTCAGTAGCACCCAAAAGAAGGGAAGCTCCCAGACTGCTGGCTATGCTCTTGCTTACATGAGCCAGCAAGCACTGAAGCCTACTCCACTGCAAGGGCACACTGCTGACATGTTCAGTTTGCTGTCTATTGCATCCTTCAACTCCTTTTTCTGCAAAGCTGCTCCCTAAGCAGGCAGGCGCTCCCCAGACTGCACTGTTGCACAGGGCTACTCCATCTCCAGTGCAGAGTTTCCGGAGGCTCCCGTCAGCTTATTCCTCCCGCTTGTCAATATCCCTCTGAAGAGCAGCCCTGTCCCCAACACAGTATCATTGATAAACACAGGGATCGTCCAGGTAGCTAAGGAAGGTGTTAAAGAGCATCAACCCACAAGGAGCACCACTCCTGCGAAGAGTACCTGTCTGCCACTTGGACTTCTTACTATTGACCTGTTGAGCCCAACGATCCAGTCAGCTTTTCACCTACCTTTTAATCTACCCATCCAGACCACATCTCTCCAATCTAACTATAACGATACCATAGGAGACTGTTATTGAAACGCTTACTAAAGTCACAGTAACAACATCCATTGCTCCCTCCTTGTTTATATCAGGACAAAAAAGCTATCAGGCTGGTAAAACACAGTTTGCCCTTGATAGATCTACAATAGCTGTTCCCAATCACTACTTGTTCTCCATGTGCCTGGAAATGATTTCCATAAGGACTTGCTTCATAATCAACCTGGGGACTGAGGTGCAGCTGACAGGCCTACGTCCCACAGATCCTCCTGTATTTTCTGAAGACGGCTGTAGAATCTGTCTTTCCGATCACTACAGACCCCACCCAACCGTTTGTAACCTTTCAAAGGATGATAGAAAGCAGCCTGGCAACATCAGCCAGCTTCCTCAATATACTGTTATTTCCTGTCTAGCCCTACCAACCTGTATATGTTCAGTTTATTTCAATAGTCCATAACTAATTTTTCCTCTAAGCGCAGAAGTGAAACAAATACAGATACTGCAGATTTAACAACCAGCAGTATGAACTGAAAAATAGGTGACTGTAGAACTAATGATTCTGAAAGGGCATGCAAAGTATCCCTTCTTTTTAATAAAATTTTAACATTACATTATAGTGATATTTCCAAATTACTAGATTTCAAAAATTGGAGACAATTTTTAAATCAAAAAACGGTGCTTTGGAACTCTTAAAACCAACTTGACAGATGCGAAGAAATTTATCCAAGATCTCAACAACTGCTTAGGTGACAACATGCTTGTGTTTGTCAAGAGCTAACAAAGGGAAAAAAATCAATAAAATACAAAGTACTTTGAACAAACCAATTTCACAAACCTGAAGTAGTTGCTCCAGAAAGAAATTATTCAAAAAAGGTTTTTTTTTTTTTTTTTTTTTTTTTTTTTTTTTAATAAAGATAACAAGGAACATATTACAAAACACCTAAGAGCCACAATCCAAAAAAGACAGAGTACTGGAAAAAAAAAGTAGAAAAAATAAAAGAGGAAAAGATGGACATAAATAGTCAGATTAGAAGGGAAATGAATGTGGTTACAAATATGTCCATAGCAACACACAAAGCAAATGTTAAAAGTTTATAGAAAGGTTTTAGAGGTTTAAGCATTTCACGAACAACTTGAATCCTAAAAAATGTATTTGCTATATTCAACTAAAAAAAACAAATTATCAACTGAAGCAGGCAAACTATTCAACAAATACTTCTTTTTTTATTTAAGCAACCACAACACAAAATTTGTGAATCATTGTGATCATGAAATACTTTACACTCCTAGAGTAAACAAATATATTAAGTAGAAATTATTACTATGATTTGTTTTAAATTATGTCTATCCAGGTAAGCTATGTTTAAAAGTTTTAGAACAGTTGGATAGCTAATGCTGCTTTTCAATAAAACATAATCTGCTGTAGTGGTTCTAAAAGCCTAGGAGAAAACTTGTATTGCAAGAACAATGAGGATGAAAGAGATAACTACAGTAATCTGAGTGTAACCCTAATAATAATGGAATAGCTGAAATACCACTTGATTAACATGAATCTCACAAAATTTGTTATTTGTAGTTATTGTTTAAACAGAGATCCTTGTTCTGCTGATAGAGATCAGCCAGGCATTATTATTTTATACTTAGGCTTCCATAAGGTATTTGATGTGAAATCACATCACACTTTGATTTATAAAACTACAATATACAATTTTTAAAAAAATAGTGACTTCAGGTAAATGATGACTATGGAAAATGATCCCCAGCAGTGCGTATATGTACAAGAGATCACAAAAGTCAGTTTCTTCCTCCCTAGACAGGGTATACTGCCTGAAACCATTACAGACAAGTGCCTAAATTGCTCTTTAGGGCTCTGATTTCACAACCTGCCTAAGCCAGACAGGGTTCACCCCCCCCCCCCGAGAACTTTAAAAGCCCTCAAATAACTTTTTTTGTGTTTCAATTCCTCCCTCCTGTGTTGAGCAGGGATAGCGCACTTGTGAAATGCGATGCCACAGAGCACCAAACTAGCAGCAGAACTGGCAGCATAATGCGCTTGAGTAGGGGGGAGCCCTCAGGGAGGACCTCTGAGGCAACTAATTCCAGGGCTTCAGTATGGCTACTAGAAAGGTTTAAAAAAGGGATATAATAATGATCAGCATTTTTAATTATTTGTTTTACGTTATTTTCATAAACTGGTAATAGATACAAGCTCATCCAGGGACCAGAAGCCAGAAGAAAATTAAAGTAGATACACAGGGCACTGAAAAATTTTAAACAAAACAATCAGTAAAACTTACTAGACAACTTGTCAAGTTACAGTGGATCCTTGAGAGGGAATTGTAAGTGATATTTTTCTTCTAAAATGTGTATTTTAAATTAGGTGGTTCTACACTGATATCAGCACAATCATTTCTACTGATTTGGCAACAGTATTTGACTTCTTTGAGGGGAGAGGCATGCAAGATTTCTATAATTGAATGATATCAGGTCAGTTAAAAGAGGGAAAGAGAGCTACTTTCAGCTATGTGGGCTTTGGAGGCGGGGGGAAGAGGAGAGGGACCAATTTCTAGCTCATACATGTACAAAGGCTCAACCACAGCTCCTGGCCCAGAAACAGGTGTTAATTCAGAGTCCTATGACTTCCTTACAAAGAGGTCAAAAAAGCATAATCTTTCATGAATCTTACAGGCTACATATAAGATATGAAGCTATAGATACAAACTTTCCAGGTGTTCAACCTTGGCAGCTTGAGATCTTATTTATCAGGAGTCTAAGAGTACTCAAGAGTAATTCAAAAGGAGTCTAAATCTAAGTGTTATGTTACTTATACTTATCTGATTCCATAATAAGAGTGTGGAAGGGTGACTTGAGCATCATAAACATCTTAATTATCGCCCCTTCATGCATCACACCATGTAAAAGCAGAGATACTGCATGTACATACTGACTCCAGCTACTAATGCTGTGAGTTCTTTCAAACCTCAACTACAACCACAGTAAATTTAAGGCAGTGTTTCATAGCCTAAATACTGCATAACAAGAGGCACAACCAAACAGCATCTTGCTCTATTACAAAAAGATGAGAGAACAAGAGCAGCATGAAGAGAAAGAGAAGAGGAATGGGAGCTGAAAGAAAACAAGAACTCCCCAAGCCGAGCCAACAATCAACAGGATAGGAAGCTGAGACTGAAAGAGGAAAACAAGGCACAAACTGCTAGTTCTTGAAAATCTACCTCAAATTACATGCTTCTAAAAGAGTAGATGCCCTCTCAGCAATATCATCTCAGTGCAACATCTTTGATATCAGTATCAGTGTGAAATATATAAAACAAATCTGTTGACTAAATTTACATTATAGATAACGAACAAGATTTGCTTGTTGACTGAGGAACTAGTCAATGCTAAAATGAGGAAATTATGTCAGGACACACATTTCTAAACAAAACCGTTCTGCATTAGCATCTCTGTAAGCTTTAAGTGACATAATTACCAACCAACCTCTACTCAAAAACAAATAGAAATTCTACATTCCACTTAAATATCCTTAAATACAAATTCATGTAGTAAAATCACATACAAACTTACCCTCCAACACTGTAAGCTATACCCATTGCAAGATTTTTCAGCAGAAGAATCAGTCTCTTCATTACTATGCAAAAGCATGAGTGTCTCTGTGCTCAAATGAACAGTTAACCTGACACAAACCTACCCAGTACAGAGTAATCTTTATATAAGGCAACTACAGATATCCATCTTCCCTGTTACGTGCCAGAGGCAAGTGCTCCTGTGATTAAGCAAGCAGCGCAGAGTGCTCTAGAATCACTGATTAACTCAGCTCTGGTGGTCAGGGTCTGAGAGTGACTTACTCCAGGCCACTCTCAGCACCCTGTAAGTCACATATGACGAGAGATGGACTGGGACAGCAGACAGAAGGAAACAAGATTTATTAAGAGCCTAAAAAAAAAAAAAAAAAAAAAAAAAGTTTCTTCTGTATTAATGTTTCTGAAGCCTTCCATAAATATATACATGTATACATAAATATTTGTGTGTGTGTGTGTGCACACGCGCATATATATGTATGTATGTATGTATTTTAAAACATGAGGGGAAAGAGTCTTCTCCACCTTGCAACTTTACAAAAGTCTGTCAAGGACATGAAAACATCAGGCTGTTTACACATGGAGCAGCAACTATGCTGGGAGTGATGGTTTAAGGGCCCAGGGTGAAAATGCAGCCACTTTTGCAACTGATTGCTGAAGCTGTTTTAACAGCACATAGTAACAGTTCATGAAAATGTACAAGTAAATTAAAATCAGAGGAGCATTTAACTAGCATAGTGATAATGGATCTGCATACTAATTCCTTCACAATCTCTTTTTTTTTTTTTTTTTTTTTTTTTAACTACTACTACAGAACAGTAAGGAGTTGCATAAGATACTGTAACTGTATTGGACAGAAAAGGTTTTTATTTATGCTGCCTTATGGTCAATGAGATGAGAGGTAGTTTGATAGTTTCATATATGAATATAATCTGCATTCAGAATATTTTTTAAACACAGAAAGTTATTTTGATACAGCAAGTATCAAACACAATAAGTTATTTTGATATGTCTTTGACAGAAGTTGGAGAACAACTCGGTAGTCTGTCACCGCTGGCGACACACCAGGTACCAAACAGCAGTTTACATGCAGCTGCCTAAAAACTGGGTGCTCTGGCCACCCAGCCAGGCATGCAAAGCTAGAGCTGCTGCAGATAGTTGTGGCAGGAGCCGCTCCTTTGCTGCACACACAGGCAGTTCAACACCTACAAGCACTCCCTGCCACGACTGAGCAAGAGAAAGGCCAGGGATTTAATTCGTCACAGCTAAGGGAATTCTATGGGTGATTTACCTAGAAAAACACAGGCCTTCACCTTCCTTTTGTTATAGTAATGCTCATTATACATATATATGCACATACATGTGCATAAAGCAACTAAATGTATTTTATTGTGCAGGGAGAGATTAATTTTTTGCATTGGCCTGAAGGTAGGAACAGCCACATCCATTCAGTTAGGAGTGTCTCCCTTTGTTACATTATGTTCTTTGCTCAGGTGAGGTATCAATTTTGGCACTGGCACCTTGCTGGATTCCTTGCCTCTCCTGCAAACGCTCCACTTTTAGCCTTCTCTTCACTCCCTAGAATATGTCCAAAATCCAGATGATCCCTCAGTCCTTTTATCAAATGTTACCTGCACATATATTCCTCTTCCCATTTTCCAAGTCACACCTGCTCCCTTTTTCCTTCACACTAGCAGCCATACTGGACCAGCAACAAACATTCTCTCTGGTGTTCAAGAATATGAAGGCACTCCCTCGTTTCATCTCAGCCTCCCTGCTGCATTTGACACCTTCAACCAGGTAGAAAAAGTCAGACTCAACTCTCGAAGCACTACACACTTAAAAATGGAGACAAACACGTTTTTATACAACATGCTGCTGCTTACCTTTCCCGAGGAACAGCAAACCAGTACTCTGGTTGCTTTATCTTTTTACTGTACTGCTGAGACATGGTGGTGCTCTGAGATGCAAAGGACTTTCTCATGGGCTTGCCCACTTTAATGCACAGAAACATTGGAGGAGTCTTACTCTTCTCCTCTTTTGAAGGAAGCATATCTGAACAAGAGACACAAAAGAAATGGTCTGTTTACAGGACAGTAAAACTACCGCACCGGACAGAACAGCAGCACAAAGATCAATAACCCTGTGCAAAGGAATACTCAGATGCACCACACACAGAGTTAGATTCAACATGTGGTTCTACAGTAAAATGGGCTAAATAAGGGCCAAGTTTCACAGAGGCAGGGATTTTACTCCCGTTTCATCACAGTTTGTATTCCCCTTAGTTGTACAGCTGTTTACAGAACAGTCATGTAAAGCTAAAAGGATGATAAGGGCAAACAAAACGCAGAACTGCAGTACACAGCTGGGAGCAAACTGCAATGTGGAGCAGACAAGGATGGGGGACTGCAAAGAGAACACCGTAGGCTACTTTTGCCACCACAGCTAGCTCAACCTCCACCACAGGCAAAAGGTAATGCAGTTCCTGTCTTGTCTCTCTCTCTAGATGGCTCATCTACCTCAGCTTTTGAATCAGCCCAGGAAACTGATCCAGCTGAGTAACAACTCTGTGCAAATACACACACAAAGGTTCTGTTTATGCTGGATCAGTTCCCCAATTCTGATAGTCTGATAGTCATACAAGCACCTTTTGCTTGCACAAGAGTAAGAGCAGTTTATATTCCTTAAATTGCCACTGCCACCAAAATTTGTTAATTAAAATATAACCTCAGTCACACTGAATTTGCCACACTGATTTTAGGAGAAGGCGTACAGCCATCCTTTTTTCCCCTCACAGAGAAAGATTAGCAAATACAACCACCAAGACAAACTCTTCCAAAGAGAGAAAAAATCATTTTAAGAAAAATTACTTTTGAAGAAAAGACTTCCACTCTAATTGTTCTCCACTGCAATATGAATTGAAGCATATCCACCAGCTCACTAAACTAGCAAGAGAGGAGTATCAGTGTTCTGGGATGTACAAGTGCTTAGAGCTGCAAGATAGTGGTAGAAATAGTAGCACATGAACACGCTATTTACACTGAAATTTCATTTTGATTCACGTTTTTCAGTAACATCCTGAATTTTAACTATAATAACCCAATGACCTAAAACACCAAGAAGGATTAGTCAGCAGGACTCTACATATATGGCTATTTATCACTTCTTTGGGACTACCCATAGCATGAAAGATACTAGTGTGGTACACAAGAGTAGTCAAAAATACTTTGAAACCCACTTTACAGCAGTATACTACTTCGGATTTTGACTTTCAGAAATAAATTGACAAACTTCACTGAAGAAACATAACTTATCAATATGGAGTAAGAATTCCTAAATCATTATGTGTTCCTATCAGTACTGCAAATGGATGATGTTTTATTGTCCCTCTTAAAAGCAGTACACACAAGTAACGTATGTATAAACAGTAATCACTAAATACAGAAAGAGCAGGCAAGTTACTTGTTAGACTAGAAGCTTAGGAGATTTGAAGACTTTTTTTTATTTTAAGTAGTGGAAAAATATACACATATTTACAATAGTAGAAAAGGATCAGGTAATATAGAAAGAGGAAATTTAGAGCACAAGGATTGATTCAAAGGTTACCGTCATAATGCTGGCCAGCTCTCTGAGGAAACAAGGATAACCAGAGACCTACCTTCAATTGGCACTTGAATTTTCTGCAGCAGCCACAGTCTGATTTCTGATTGATTGTCTAACTGTGTTTCTTGACAAGTCTTGTCTACAGCTGGTACTAATGAAGAGTCCACAGACTCTTTCAGATCCTTTTCCTCTGCTGCTGCTGAGCTGATTTCTAATGAAGTTGCTTTCCTTTCAATACAGCAGGATTCAAGCTCCATACTTTTAACTGTATGGACTTCATTAGCTTGGGACTTTGAACTGCTAAGTGTAAGGTCTATGCCAATTGCTTTATTGTTTTCACCTTTCTGGATTTCAGCCTTGTGCAAGTCTTCAGATGACTGAGACCCATTCCCATCTTTATTGAGGTAAAATTCAATAAGTTTATCTTTCTCTAGCTCGCTCTTAGTGTCCAGTGCAGTCTCCACCTTACCTGTTGGGGAACTGACACATTTGTTTACTTCTGGAATAACATCTTGCTTTTCACACAGCTCTAAGTCTAAGTCAGCTTTAGGTTCAATACCGTCCTTTTTTTCCAAGGAATCAACTGTCAAGTGCTCCTGGACTTCCGTAGTGGATTTGGTTACCTGCTGCTTAGTTCTCCCCAACTCCCTGGGGTCAGCCAGAAAGCCTTCCATTACTGAGCCTTTTCTGTCCAACCCTCTGTCCATACAAGATGAAGTCTCCTCCAGTTCAATGAAATCATCCTCTCCTCCCATAAGGGAGTTTTCTTTGGTTTTGATGTCTGAAACACTTTTTTCCCCAGAAAGCTCCTTGGCACATAGCTCTCCAGTAGACTTTTCCAACTGCTCAGTGGCAGTGATGTTGTTAGGAAACTCCAGTGACTTTGATTTGATTGAGCCCGTACTATCAGAAGACTGAAGAACTTCAAAATCAGCAAACTTTTCTGTATCTGAAGGCTTTACTTGTTTGGCACCCAGAGCAGTAGATGAATCCCCATTCTGCTGCCTCTTTTCCTTGCTAAGGGATTTGAATTTGCTGAAAGGATTGATGTCTTTCTCAGAGGAAAGGTCTTCCCACTCTCCTGGCCTGTACAGAGGACAAAGATCCTTTGGTATGTCACTGTGAGGGAAAATGATGGATGTACGTGGGATGTTAAAAGCAAAATGGAAAAACAAACAAAACTGAAAAGAATAATAATATAACAACTTAACTTAAGCTGTGAAACTCAACTAAAAATTATTTTCTCCAAAATAAAGATACAAAATGGAAATAAGTGACATTAAAAACAAACAGAAAATCTAAATAACAAACAACAGATAAAAATATGGGAAGAGTAATACTGAAAAAATGAGTAAACCACTCTAAAGAGCATGCTACCCAGGTGAAGAAATGGTACATATGTAAATACAATGTGCAAGTCATCAGAAGTTCAGTAACCAAAACCACAGAACATGTATTCAGCTCTTGAAACTTAATTCATGCCATACTAACAATGTTACTTCTCCCAGTTAATATAAGCCAAGCTCTCAAACCATTTAGGCTCCTGTAGTCAGTACAAATGTTCTTTTGAGAAGAAAGCAGATCAGATAAAAGCTGTACCCTGTTTAAACATGTTTACTGCAAAGCTGTAACTGGCAATAAGAGGTTGAGAGTTTTTCTTAAAAAAAAAAAAAAAACCTCCATCACTAAAACGTACCGACTGAATGCAGGCTTCCCCAAAGGTTTTTTTAAAAACTAGGATGATAACAAAACATTTCAAAATACAAAGTTCTCAAAAACATAACAGCATACAACTTAAGCTTTCTTACTGATAAAAAGTTTAAGGTGAGTGAGAATACTAGATTTTCTTCACTCAGGATTTAAGATACTCTAGTAATGAGCACAATACAGATACTTAGAAAATTTTTTGAGGTGAGACAATGGAGGGCAGCTAGATGAAGTTCACTGACCAAATAGGTGTTGCCTGAATTATGAAGACAAGATCTTGCATAGAACAAATACATAAGCAATGCTTAGTTTATGCATAAATAAAAATATAAGCAAAAAGAACCACCTATCATGTATTACAATTTCTGACTATCAAAATATTTCTGGTTCCAAAGTAGACGTACTCTATAGACTGATATTTCTGCAAGTCCTGAAGATGCCAATTAACTTGCTGTTATGTTCAAAAATTTGTAATACTCTCAGTATGGTCCCAGTAACAAACACAACAGTCCAAATCTAAATCTCTTCACTTCTGCTGAAACTATGAAACTTGCAGCAGAACCTTCTTATGAAATAACCCTAGAGATCAGAGAGTGCATAAGCCTAACCTCTGTATGCCAGCAATGCTTTTAATCGCTAGTTTTTACTGGTTTTCTTTGCACTTCTGTTTTTGTATGGCCATTTCTCTTTTACTGCCAAAGTAGTGTATTTAAAAGAAAGAATAACAGCACCAGTATTCCATCATTCCTTTGTTTGAGTTTTGTTCCCCTGACACATTTTATTCTCCTGTATTAAACCTCATTCTTATTTTTTTCCATTTTCCTCTCCTTCAATGACAATTTGTAAACATAAGTTCAGGAAAGAACACTCCTTACGATGGCAATGCATCTTTAATCTTCATGTGAGAAATGTCATTGTAGAGAGCTATAGAGACAACCTCCTCCATGGGGCAGATGAGCCCATATTCTTCACAGCCATTCTCAATTACCAGAGGATCAGACTTATGTGGGTCAAACATTATGTTGTTTGGAGTTACTATCATGACTCCTCCAACTACACCCTAAAAAAAGAAGTAAGAGTTAGCACATCATATATAGTATCTGTTTATCATTTGGTATTGGCTTTTAGGCTACTAGCTTAGAAAAAGCTCTCTTGTGCCTCTTTGCAACCGCTGTGAGGCAATGCTTCCTAATGAAACATTTTGGTTTCCAATTGCATCACGTAAGACATTGCAAGAAGAGTAAAGAAAAAGATTTCTTAGTGACACTTCAATTCCTGTCTAAAAAGCACAGAATGAGAAAGAGAATGAGAAAGATCATCTGAACTATTCAACTTCCAGTGTTGGCTGCTAAAAAAAACCTGCAATTTTTAAATCAACCTCAGACAAAATAGGGTGGCAGGCTAACCAAACCAAACCGAACAAAACAACAAAAGAAGAAACACAGCACCATTTTGCTCTGGCTACAGTCAACTTCATATGATGCATGAATTTATATGCAAATGGCACACCTGGAGACAGCCTTGCTTGTGGGAATATCAGAGTCACCATTCTAACCTAATTTCCACATTCCCCTGATCTAGTCTTCAAGAGGTACATGCAAAAAGCATCTATATAGTATTTCACCTAATATCAAGCTGCTGATTCTCTGGTACCACTGATCCAAAAGTATTATACACACCTGTAGGAGATGCATTTAGTTCTTCAAAATTTGCTCCAGCTATGGATTTGATCAGAGGCTGTATCAGCCATTATTCAACATTTACTTCAACCTGTGACATCTGACAATGTTTGAAGGTTTTCAAATGAAATTTGCAGTATGTTATCCTTGCACCTTGTCTCCCTCAGATGAGGTGCAAAGTTCAGACCAACCCAGAAGCTGTGTACACATCATGAGATCTGACAAACTCAAGTCACAGATCAACAAGATTGGCCCACACTAGAGATATTATTAATTGTTCAAGGTCATCTGCAAGGCATGCAGAGGGGAGGTTAAGTAGGCAACTACATGACCATGAAGTATTTGTCTAAGAGAAAAAAGCTAATGACTTGATGCTGTTGAGCACATGTATGCCCACTCTCTTACAAAGCAACATGTGCATGTACTTCCCACATGCTTTATCCTGCATGACTCGTTTACATGTAGTAGCTTTGTGGTTGGATGAAAGAATCTGATTCAAGTGCAGAGGCTTCACCCACAGGTACATACTTGATTTATACAGGAGAACGAAACATCAGTAGGCTGCACTTCCCATCCAATCACAAAAGGAAGAAAGGTGACAAGGGATTCTAGTTACACTGGCAAAGAATTTGTCCCACTTCTGTCATGACTGCAGGTGACTTTTTCTATCCTGAAGTTATAAAACTGACACTATGTCTTCTGCACCTGGTAAACATCACCTAACAAAGCAACAGCACTGCTGTAATTTATGTGCAGGAAATCAAATAGCCCTTTGTTACTTTCTACAAAATAGAAGATTATAGAAATTGCAGAGTGGTTTTAAATGCAGTCTGCACCTGCTCAGTGTGAAAAGAAGCCAAAAACTTTAAGTGTGAATGCATCCTTGTTGGGATGAAGGTCATAGGACGAAGGGGAAAAAAAAAACACTTAAAGGACAACGGTTAGCATCTCCAACATCATAGACTTCAGAGAACTTGAAAATCCAAACATGCAAACCTCTAACTGCAATTGGAATCAACAAGAGTAGATGTACAAAAGCACATAGTTCAAGACGACAAATTCTGGAATCTTCAGAAGAAATGCAGGTTGCCTGAGCTTTGTGCTTTCACTTCTAATACAGTTGCTCCCAATTAAGGGTTGCAATCCCAGTAGGAACACATTACAAGAGGACTTGCAAAGGGGGGGGGGGAGGGGGAAGGAGGGGAGAAGCTGTATCATGCAATATTTGTACTTGTATTGGGAGTTACGTGACATTCATTTGCAAGTGCAGAAGCAACATGCACATACTTGGAAATATTGCTCTGGAACAGTTGAAATTTAGTTTAAACTCATAAAAGAAATAGATAGGCATGTACTCATTTTATAAAGCCATTGCACAAGTTAGTGGAACTGGATAACTAACCCTGACACGTCTGAACTCTGAAATGCAATTTTCTCTGTGCAAGGATTAACTAGCAAAACACTCTGAAGGAGATATTGCTAGTAGGACACTGTAAAGGAGTGAAGAGTAAATAAATAAACAAATAAAATAATATAGCATATCACCGCAGTACCAATATAGCATTGATAGATAAAGCTGTCATAACATTTACATCCTTTACAAATGTGGTGTATGTTTGGCTCCCCAGGTACTCATCTCTCACCCAAGCCAATTTTGCTTTTAAAGTTCTCAAACAATGCTCAAAGGGCTAGGTTCCACCTACCTTGCCATCTGTGAAATAACGACAATTCATTTTTAAAAACTTGACAACAACAGGCTCGTCCTCTTCTGAAGTAGAGGACAGGACTCTCTCAACTGGTTTGAAGGCCTTTCTTGCCAAATCAGCATCCTTAAAGAAAGAAAAAGCTCAGTGCAGAGTTGGAGGAGCAGTATCATATACTCCTAGATTTTGGGCAACTAAAAGAACAACTTCTATTAACTGTTTTCCTTTTGTTTAAGAAGCAAAAGTTGTAGCCATATATGTATGTACTTCACACAATATTCTGTATTGAAGAAAAACTTGTACTATTACAAAAAAAATCTCTGTAAGAATAACAGACCAAAAAAAAGAGAAAAGAGAAATACCAAGGCAACTCTGTAAAGTAGTTTCCCATCAGGCACTCTCATTAAGCTAAGCAAGGTCCAGTCCTGCCACCTGATCCACACCAAAGACCTCTGCAAACAGTGCAGCCTCATTGGCATTGATGCAATGCCAAACGCAGGTGGCACAGAGAGACATGTAAGACAAAGGTTAAACACAGTCACTGATGCCATACTTCTCTACACTTTCTCTATCAATTAGTTATGGTATGAAATGTTTAACTAATTTAATCTCAGCAGGTAGACAGCTACAAACCCTGAAATTACTATCTAAAATCATCACAGCCTTCTAAGGAAAATGAAAGATTTAATCACAAAAATTAAATCCAGCGGTCTTGTCTTCTATGTGTACCATTAGTACAAGAGAGATACGGAACTACTGGAGAGAGTCCAGCCTAGGGTTACAAAGATGATTAGGGGACTGCAGCATCGCCCTTATGAGGAAAGGCTGCAAGAGCTGGGCCTGTTTAGCGCAAAGAAGAAAAGACTGAGGGGGGAATCTTATCAATGTATACAAATATCTGAAGAGAGGGTGTAAAGAGAATGAGGCTAGACTCTTTTCAGTGGTGCCCAGCGACAGGACAAGAAGCAACTGGCACAAACTGAAGCACAGAAAGTTCCACCTGAATACAAGGAAAAAAAAGTCGTTACTGTGAGAGTGACAACAGCACTGGCACAGGTTGCCCAGAGAGGCTGTGGAGTCTCCTTCTCTGGAGATACTCAAAACCCACCTGGATGCGATCCTGTGCAATGTGCTTTAGGTGACCCTGCTTGAGCAGGGGAGTTGGACAAGAGGATCTCCAGAGGTCCCTTCCAACCTAAACCCTCTGTGATCATATTAAAAAACAAACAAACAAAAAACTAAATAGTCTCATGCTCAGGGATCCCAGTGCAGGATCAAGGCTCTGGACTGCAAAGCAACAGGGAAACCCTCCAGGGTGAGATACTAAATACATGTATCTAACTTTCTATCCTTTAAAAACTACACAAGAACTACACTACACACCTTTTTTTCTTTTTCTGATGTACTCTGGACTCAGTTCTACTCACACTGGGTTTCCAAGACCAGACAGAGCCCTTCATTTAGAATAATTTTAATAATGGCAAATTTTGTACTACAGCAGGTTAAAAATAACATAAGGCAATATTAACAACATTATGAGGTTTGAATTTCAATCTCAAAACCAGCTATTTACACAACCCAGAATCACAGCTTCAAAGTCAGAGCAAAATTATTTAGAAAGCGCAAGACCAGTGAACCAATGTTTCACTTACAGGGAGTTTATCATATTCGGCATCTGATGATGAAGGAGAAATGGGCGCACCAGGGCTGAAAGAAGACAACCTTCCAGCACTTGTTTCTGGCACAAAGAGAATCTAAAAAAGTAATACCCGTAAAGTTGAAAAAAAGTTACCGTAAACACCTATGTTTTGCTACAGAGACAACCCAATATCCATCATTCATGACTGCAATGCACTCTTCAACAACTTCTTACTCTGGAGCCCTCCTTTATTAGTGGTGGCAGTGGGGCAAATGCAGATCTCATTACAGGATATAGTTTTACATTTTGTGTGGCAGCATGGGCAAGAAAATAAAGTATTTTCCCCAGGCCAAGAATCTCCTTTTTTCCTAGATTACACTTCCAATTTCTGTATTAGTCTTATAACTATTGCAGCTATGAAACTAATAATCTTAAAATGACTACTAACTTTCACTAATTTGTAACAGCAAAATTTGAAAGAAATAAGTAAGACCACTCTTGAAAAGGGGGGATTTTTAGGGCTAGAAGCTTATGTTTCACTCCAGGTTGCCTGTTTCCAAAAACCAGCATTTCAGCATTTTGTACTTCATTTTAAAAAGCCCTTAGTTTAGTATAAGCATGTTCATACAAAAATATAATGCTTTGTTTGACTTTTTACAATTTGTCACAGTGGATGTCCCAATCTTTCTATTGTAGTACAGCTTTGGACATCCACCTCAAAGATGCTACTTCTAAAGTTTAAGAAAAAAAATATCACAAACAGTTTAGTTTTAAACTTAACATATTAAGAACAATAAAACCATTTAGCTTATATCAGCCTTTGTATGATGAGCACTCTTAAACAAGTCACACCATCACCCTATGTCTCAGTTTTCCCACCTACAAATTAGCATACTTCAGCCTCTTCATATCTATGAAGCAGGAATAGAATCTGCTCTTTGTAAACAGATGTTAGCCCCCCTATTTCCATTTCTATTAACTGAATGTCCCCAAAACAGCCTATCATGTATCCATCTAGTTCTCATCTTACAGGAGACTGACTCATCTCTAACATGAAGGCAAAGAACCATTTCAATTACTGTGTCTAACTCTTTAATGTTTTATCTAGCATTTATCTAGCTTTTCAAGAAATCAGTTCTCTTGCAACAGATACATTCCTCTTGAGCTTCAGAGTAATCTTAAAGCTTTCGTGAGAGCAAATAAGTAACAAAAATCAGACATAGCAATTACAAAGTCCCATTCCACCTCCCCATCCCATCCCCCTCTGCCCAGGGAATGATCTAGTGAGTTTCCATTTGAGAGATTTAAATTGCTTGTCCATTCCCCTTGTATCCATGTACCTAAAAGATATGTGAAAGCAGTAAAAAGCCTTCAAATACATAGCAAATAATCACATTTTAGGTATTAAAAACCACAAAAGATTTACCTGTCCTGGAACAATTGTGTGCGTAAAAAGTTTATTGAGTTCCACAAGCTTGTTTGGGGTGATGTTAAACTTCAATGCTATGCTGTTTATGGTGTCTTGATTTCCAGCCTGAAGAAAGAGTTGAACCTTAAGCTATGGTAGTGATCACATACAGAAAAACAGCTAAACTAAAACCATTTAACAGACTGTTTACAGGGAATAGATTATCAAATCTAACACATCTCCTGTTTAATAGCCTTATTTTCCATAGAAAATATATGCTAAGCCAATATCAAGGATAAAAAAAAATCTTGTGCTATACAGTAGATAAAGCACAAAGATGTCCCTCTCATTTGATCATAAAACTTAGTCGCAATATCCTTTTTAATGTAGCACCATCTTAATTAGAATTAGTATGGCAAGCAGGAAAAGGACACGTAAGTTGGAAAGTTCATTACACCTTCATCAGTCCTGGTAAGAAAGACGTTTGCTTTGCTCCCAGCTAGGACACTAGTCCCTTTACATTCACATTTTGTGGGGGAGTGTCAGGAGCAACCACTGTTCAGAGCCTCTGGACACCACAGAACTGACTTTCTGCACAGAGGCAGTCCTTCGAGGTATGGTGACAGTACCTGTCCGTGGTCTTTCAATTTAGTTTAGAAAGTCATCTCACAACAATGTCAGGGGTCATCACAGACCAAAGAATAGCTGTCCTAAGCAACAGTGTGGAATATTTCCTTTTCAGAAAAGCAATAGGGCCATGTTGCAGATGTAAAAATAGGACAGGCAATTTTGAGAAGAGGTAGAACACCCGGGCTGAACAGTGGTTCTGGATTTGAGCCCAGTTCTTCTCACCCAAAGATATTTGGAACAATCCCTGAAGAAATACACACCAATTACAATCAGTATTCACTTGGTGTTTTCAGTTTTGTTACATTTTGGCTATCAACCTCAACAACTCCACTTTTGAAAAGCAGAAGTGAACAAACCACACACCAATACTTACAGTATATTCTATGGTGCCGTGAGGTTTCTGAGAAACCATTTTTTTCTCCTTCTTTTCATTGGTTTTGTTTTGATTGTCATCTATAGAGAAAAAAAATCTTTCAAGCAATTGACTTTCAAAACATTTGTCTATCAGCATGTTACAAAGGAGATATACAGGATGTACAAACTATATCTGTGAATAGGAACATGAAGACACATCAAAGATATTTATTAGGCCCTGAAACTGCATTGTAAGACCAACAAAAATTTCAAATACAGAAAATTTAGTAATCATTCAGGAACTCTGAAAAAATAATTTACACATGCTAGTGTATCAATACAGAACTGCTCCCATGTTTTTCTCCACGAACACTATATAGTTCAGCTGTTGAACGTAAGCACCTGCTGCGATGAGCTATCAATGCTCAGACAGAAATCGACATACAAACATATGCGCTGATCCTGCATCAATATGACCACAGCACATACTGGTTAATCACCATTTCACCACGAATACTTAATATTTAAATGCCATCATAAACCCTGAAGTTCCAAGTATGCCAAGAGTTCTGCAAACAGGCACACACAAAGCATACCATTCAGAAGACATTTTCCACCAGCTAACACATGCAAAACTTACTGCACCTGCTCAACCCTTGCAGAACCTGCAGCGTGAGCAGGGTAGTTATTTTTTTAATTCTTACCTCGGCAGAAGGTAAGCAAAGCTGAGGATCAGGGAAGACCATGCTGCCCCACCGGCCCCAGCTCCCTACAAACAATCCCGGCCCTGCAGTCCCTGCAGGGCTTGCCCCCCAGCCCTGCGTACCTGGGGGAGGCGAGGGTGGCATGCAGCCCCAGCTCCAGGAGCGGGGCCGGGGAGCAGCGAGGTCACGCATGGTGGACCCACACACCACACCGGGCCAGCTGCCAGCCCTGCTGCCCCTCGCAGCTGGCCCCCTGGAAGGGTGGAGGAGAGGTCCCTGCTGCCTCCTGGCAGGATCCTGCCACCTGGCTGAGATGGGGAGAGGCGAGAAGGAACAGCACAGCTGGGCCTAGCAAACGGAGCGCTGGGGGGCCAGAAAAGGGGAGATGCTGCCCTCCTGACGGGACTGATCCTGGGGTCCAAAGAAGAAGGACGTCAGGGAAGAAAGGACTGGGAAGGGTAATGCAAGGCTTCTGGCTCACATTCAGATTATGCTGCAACCTTTGCTACTGCTAAAGAGCAAGAGGCAGACAGTAAAAAGAAGGGCGAGGACTCATATTCCCAACTGTAATGCATACAAAAAGGAAGGAGGAGCCCAGAAATGTGTCACACTTGACCCTTCCACTACCTCATTTCCACAATCAGATTAATGCTGAGGACTGCCTCAGTATTTTCTAAAGACTAAAGCTACACAGTCAGATAACTGCTTTCTGACAACAGAGATTGACACAAGCTCAGCCTGGTCTGCACACTAAAGTGTTATGTAGCCAGACCCGTTGGCCTGCCAGGGATGCAGCCCCTGAGAAGTGCCACAGTTAGCAATATGACACACAGCAAAGCAGCTTTTCCCTCAGCATAATGGAGAAGACATGCAGGGACCAAATACGCACAATTTTAATACCCGGGGACAGTATATATGGCATGAAAGACAGAGGTAGGAACAGAAATACCAGGATGAAGCTGGCTTTTTGCTGCTAGCATTATAGAACAGGGCATTATGCAAAGATTTCATCTCTCAAACTGAAGACCCACTATAAATCTTTTGGTGTCAGTGTTTTTGCTGTTTCTTTCTGACCATTTGCATTTTCATCAATGTCATCATCTTCCTCAGATCAAAGTCAAATCAATCTATGGTGAAGGACAGAAAAGCAGGGTAATGACCACACTTAGTGGAACACAGCATTAAACCATCAGCAACAGAATGCCAATGGGATAGCCAGAGGAATGGCCAATAGTGGGTGTTGCTCTAATTCATTATTTATGTACAATTGCTGATATGGACATAATCCTACAAGGAAAAAATCCTCCAACTAAAAATGAGCTAAATTACACTACTCTGTGCTACCCAGGAGATACCTCTTCTGTTACTCCAGCATAGCTAGAAATACATAACACAAACATGAGGGCAAAATACCTAAGCTGCATGTGACATAATCACTAGATTATGAGAGACAAAGCAAGGTTTACAGACAGAAGCAACCTTCTATTATATCAGTTGGTCTACTTGGAAAAAGTAGACAAGTTTTCAGATATATTAGCTCTTTCTCAGCTCTGGAACAGCACACAGTATGGTAACTACTGGTAAGCTGCAATTCACCAGTGTGAACTAGGTGCCCATGCATAAATTAAAATTCCAAACTACAGTCAAGCAAAGAGAAAAAAAAATTCAAAAGACAAATTAAGTTCTTACCAAATGTATTACAGAGCTTCTTTTGCTCATGAAAGTCAGTAAATTCTATATATGCCCAATAGCTAGTTGGCTCATTTTTCTTCTGTATTTTCTTCTACTACTTATGTTCAAGAAAGTAAACTGGTGTTTACAACTGCAATATTAATAACATATGTAAATATGCTTGAATCTGTTTAAAAAACTTCTTAAAAAAGTTTAAAATAAAGAAAATTTTCCTCTGCAAGTTGGGAATTTCTGAAAAGAATGTCATTTTTCTATATATCCAAGTCACTGTATTACAAATGCTGCCAATTTAACCCATTTTAAAGAAAATGGGGAACAGTTCATAAGATACCCACATTTACTTTAAGCAATGATGATGGCTGCATTTCAATGCATAGTATTTTTTTGGGGGGGTAGGTTCTTAAAATCGGATGTTTTCATAAAAATCTAAGAAATGTTTCTTCAAGATCTTTGTTAGTTAAATTAACCCTGTAACAACTTTAATGTCATCTTCCTCCATCTTCATATTTTTGGAATTTCACAAGTTTTAAATGCATAATGAAAGAATGAATACTTCTTAAAACTACTGCTTTAAACTGAAGTTTTTCCCAGATGACACAATGCAAAGCTGATTCCTACACTGTCAAAATGCAAAGCACATTTTCCCTCTCCCTTGCAGGATGAGGGCTGGGAGTTAGGTACTGCATGCTCTGAAGCAGCCTGTAATAGAAGAGAAGGAGGGAAGAGCTGCAAGACCCACGCACGTTGCAGTGGCAGGAGGTTCACACTAGCAAAAGACATGTTTTCTCTCTCAGCAAAAGCAGTAAAAGCTGCTCCTTTCTAGCCTCCTCCTCTCCTAAAAAGAGATCTGCCATACCTTAATCTCCTGGAAGCAGAATGCCCACAGCTGTGCCAGGAAATCTCCTACAGACGTATCCCCCCCCTTACAGTCTGTGTATCTACCTGTCTACCAAAACTGGACACCTCTTGTTTTTCTTTTTTTGTTTAATCCCAACAATAAAGTATTCTGAATACCATCCTTACACTGACCCTATTTCACTGGGTACTACTCCAAATCACATCATATCGCTTTGACTAGTCAATTTTTTTTGACTTCTCTATGTTTCTAATTGTGCTTATGAAGCTCTAAAACTGTAAATAAAAACCTTATCAGACCTTCAGAGGAAAAGTTCTAATGAATCCATCACATCTGACAGGTACTGCTCATCCCATTTACTGTACATGTATAGCTAGGCCAAGGTCACAAACTAAACTCTACATGAATGGTTACAGAGAAAAATCCTAGCAAAGATAACAGAACACCACAATGTACCATTTGTCCAATTCCCTCATCTTCTCTCATTTCTCCTTCAGGAAAACAAACATTTTCTGACATGATTTGCAGGCCATTTGTTCTCGTGGTAGTCCCATGCGCACCCAGAGCGCACCAAGGCATGATGGAATGAGCCCAGCCAGGCCAAGCCTCTCAGTTACTACCTTTCTTCAAGCATAACTAGGTGGACAGGAGGTACCTCCTCCCAAGTTTTAAAATAAAAGCAGCTTACTACCTTTTGAATGTGGACATTTGCTTAGTGGTACAGTGACTGATGGTTCTGCCTCCCAAGCTTTTTCTGCATTGCACATATGCTGAACAGGGAGTATTACAAATCTGAGGACATGCATGAGTGTTCATGCAAATTTAATCCCACTGCATCTGCAAGAAAAGAGTGGAGTGGGTGGACTGAACCTCTCTGCATTTTCAGGACATGTAAAATAGGAAGTATGTAAAAATAGTAATATTAATGAGCAATGAAAATGAATGCTAAGTGAGAAAGGGCAAGAAAATACAGGCCTATTAAAGGTTGACAGGACTAGAATATATATATTTTTTCACCCTTATCAATATATTTGTACCTAATTTAGTTTCCTAGATTGTTCACATTTGTTTTTGCAATGCTGTGGGAAACCTTACAAAAAAAAAAAAAAAGAAAAAGAAAAAAAAAAGAAAGAAAGAAAAAAAAAAAAAAGAAAGAGTAGCATACCAGTAATTTGGAAAGCAGCGACTGATGGAGTATGATAAAGAGGTCAACCAGTGCATCATCTAAGAGACCTTGACATATGATAGGAGAATTACACGTCTGCAGCTAGGTAAATAGCTATATAAACAGAACAGAAAAGGTCAAGAAGAGTTAACAGAATCTTGGGCTGCTCGTACTTAGATACGACATCCCAGTACAAGAAGATACCATGACCATTAACTTTATGGAGTAACCTGCTGTCAGCTGAAATCAGCAGGAGATTTTGCAGTACTAGCAGTGACATCTGAACCATGCAATACAGTTTCCAAACCCTCAGTTTGACTGGTATCAGAAGCTCTAGTAGGAATGTTGATGTAAACTAGGGGCCACAGAACCGACTGCTTTCCACAGCAGGCAAATAAACCCAGTAGCTTAAAAGAACAGAATCACTGGCATACTCATCATGCCCAAATGTCCATCTTTCTCCTCAATATCTGCCTTCTATAAGCCCTTAATAAACGCTTAGGGAGAAGTGCAACAGCTGTATGCAAATACAGCAAGCAGTCTTTTCCCTGACTATCCCCCTTAACTTCCAGCAATCAAGGATCTCCTTAGCTAGAAAAGCATCCACTAACATACCCAGTCCCTTCTGGCCTCTGCACTCTCCCATGACAATGAACTCCAAAACGTCATTTTCCACCACATAAAGTAGGGCTTCCTTTCTTCTGCTTTAAAGATAATTAATTTCACTGACTACCCTAAGTAATTTTATTTTAAAGGTTAACAAATGATCACTCCTTATTTGCTTTCTGCATATCGTTCATGACATCACAGACCTCCGTATCTTCCCTTAGTTCTTCACCTTTTCAGGCTATGCTGGCATACTTTAGAATCTTTCCTACCTCTCTGATCCCACTGGCTGTCCTCCACTGTACTTTTTCTTCTTCTAATACATCCTTTTTGAGATGGAGGAAAGAAAACTGCACACAGTATTCAAGATATGGAAGAACCATGAATTTATAAGACATGTCCTTAAAATAGTCCTTAAAACTGTAAGATACTATTCATCTTTTTCCATATCACTGAGCATTTCTCTGCTGTTTTAAGACATTGCTTCTTTATTATTGCTTATTTATTAGAGGAAATAAAACAATGTAACTACAGCCTAACCAACCAGGACTAACAAGTGAAAGCCTGAAGGTAACCTGCAAGAATCTGGAATGAAATAAATTCAGGGAAGGTAGTAATCACTCCCAGTAATCTAATCATAAAAAAAATAAGAAAAAAAATACTGATATGGAACTAAGCAAACAAAGCTTTTTGGGGTAGTCATCTTCCTTATCAGTGAGTCCTGATTCCCAACTACCATGGTAGAGGTGTAGGTAGTACAATGAGCATCAGTTCAGTCATTCTAGAGACACACAAAGACCTCAGGAATGTGAAAGTCCTGCTTTGGTTGGTATAGGAGAGAGTGGAAAAATGAATGAGTTTATCTGAGTTTTTTTTTTTTTTAATCTCTACTTTATAGACTGGCACTTTAACATGTTGTGCAGTTGTTTATTTCAATTTGTATCATTGTAAACATTTTTCTGACTCTCCTAGTTAGTCTCAATCTGAGCTGCTGAATTACATGTAGTAAAATCATTACTTTTTTAAGAAAGATCTTTCTTTGGACTACTCTCAAGTCTGACTGAACCCCACCACCACAGGGGATAGATCTGGGACATCCCTCACTGACTTCGGCATCCCGGCACTACCCAGAGGCAGCAGCAGCATCCTAACGATAGGCTCCATTCCTTCCTTTACCCAAACAGATGCAGTAGCTAGGGAACATGTCCCTAAAGAGGTCTTTGTCTTTTAATGCAGCTGATCAGACTTCCCTGAAGAAAAGGCAGAGAGTTAGACAGAAAAATCTCCTGGCCCAGATATGGGCAGTGGACTGCTACTGTTCTACAAGGAGGGGAAACGATCTTAGGTATCTATTTTTCTGTTCTGATTTCCATTTCTCCCACACTCTCCTTCTAAGCCCTCACCTTTATTCCTGCATATTTTTCCTCTACTGAGTCACAATATGCCTTTGTTTTCCTCTTTCTCTACTGCTGGAGTCACCTGAAACAAGGAGTCAGCTGTCACCCATCACAACACCACCTGTGCTCCTTAGTCATGGAAACTTCCCCTGCTGAAGGGGAACACCAATTCCCAGAGCAATAAAAAACCCAGACATGTGATTCTGTAACATCTACAGCTTGAGCAATTTTCTACTGTTTTCACTAAAAACAAACGGTCGTGATTCTGCCCTATTCTCCAGGTAAGTTTTTTAAAGGAACAAAAAGATTACCAGAAAATACAGGCCCCCAGCAAAATCACAACCAGTTCAGGTTGTGATAGAAAAAGGGCTGCAACTCCTTCTACTATAAATAGAGATCATATTTTAACATATTTGTAAATAAGCCACTGATATTCCCTTCTACATGGAAAATCTTAAACATTTGCAAGAGACTTAAATTCTCTTCCTAACCAGTTATCTACCCCCTTCATTCACAAAAATATGCTTTTAGCTGCTCTGGTTTAAACTGAAAAGACATAGAACAATGCTGCATATTTTTAACTGTTTATTACCATTTGAATGTGTTGCACCAAAACGTGAAATGATCATTTTTCATACTACTGAAGTCAATGCAACAGAGTACTTGCCATGTTTCCTTTAGAGCCTCACATCCATGCACAAGGCTGGAGGAAAGACAGCACCTACACTTAGACAGTGGAGTATTTTGGGGCACTGGGACACGTAGAGGAGCTTGTACACTGTGTTTTGACAGGAATCCTTCACGTTGAGGGATGGAGGAGGGCCAGGAGGGCCTCTCCATCGTGTTTCTTCCCACCAGGCAGCCCTGTAAAGACACACTGCCTGGAACAGTGCCACAGTCCTCTTTTGCTGGTACTTCACACATGACAGACCAACTGGAGTGACACAGAGCAAGAAACAGAAGAACTGCAGGGATAGTGCAGGGGGTGTGAGCAGACGACACAAAGGAAAAAATGCTGACGATGGCAAGATACAGACCACAAAACTCAAAGTTTCCTTCACAGGAACTTGTCTAAAAAGTGAGAGGAAGAAGAAAAATCTAGTTAAAAAGGTCACTGAAGTTTATGAAAAGGAGAAGAAAAAAAAAAGACAACGTGGAGGGAGGCAGTTCATATGCTACAACTGCCAAGAGAGTAATTTTGCATATTGAGAAAAAAAGAGAAAAAAAGAAAAGAAAAAGAAAAATGAGATGCAGCCAGGAATCCAGTGCTTTAGCTCTAAATCTAATCTTGGGAAAAAAAAAAAAAAAAAAAAAAACAAAAAACAAAAAACAAAAAAAACAAGTGGAGGGGCAACAGTTGAAACATATTGAAACTAGGATGTTGCCAAAGTGGAATGTCACCCAGAAGTAAGCACTAAAATGCAGTGACCAGAATATAATTTAAATTGAACACTACAGTCAGAAGAGAAGCTTAAAATAGTAGAAGTGCAGTGGGGATGTCCAGTAAGGTAGGGGTGGAGGAGTGTTCCTTGTGGTCTACATGTTGTTTGATGACACAGAAAGGATTCAGATCAACAGATAACTCCATATCAGATGGAAAACAGATGTGCTACATGCACAACCACAACTGGACCCCCTCCATAAGCAAAATTCTTGCAGATACAAATGTGAAATCCTCCTTTCACAAGGCTGAGCTACATTTGAGGCTGAACTGATTCTACAGCTCACTAGCTCCAAAAAAGTGAGGTTTGTTCTCCCTCCCCTTTTTCTCCCCACAGAAAACTAACAAATATGAACCGTATTACTGAAGCATACACAGACTTTACTCTTGGAGAAGATGCAAGTGAAGCTGAGATATTATTCTCAGACTAAAAGACCCCTGAAACTTGTCCAAGACTGTAAGCTTGGGAGCTAGGCAAAGAACTTTACTGCAGAGGTAGTCCTGCTTCACATTATAAATCACTTTCCTATTTTGAAAACTACAGGAGGCATATTGTTCCCAAAATTATACAAACAAAGCTATACAAACAAAGGGTAGAAATGAAAGTGGTAAAGGTACTAGAAACTAAAACTGAGGAAAGTAGTTTTCCCTACATACTATGTGAATACCTTATTAGACAGGGAAAAAAAAAACGCAGACAACTCTAAATTAAATGATATATAAAGCATTTTAAACAACTGTAAAAGCTACCGAACAACATTCTGAGCTCAAAAGGAAACAGGATTGGTAGTCAATCTGGCTTAAATAGAAGAAAGCATTTATGAGATGAACCAGATTCAGCCATATGCAAATAAAGAAAAGGAAAGAAACAGATGTCAAAAACTATTTGATTTTTTGTTTAAGGCATGTAATGGAAATAAAACCCACACAGCTACCAAACTGACCTCAGCAAAACTGCAATGGTCTAGAAGATCATTTTGATAGCTCACTTACTCATAATGTAGAAAATCCATGTTTGCGTAATGCGGTACAAAGATGCACAGAATTTAAGTTTCAAAGGACTTACCAAGTCAAACCACAGAGAAGTGTACTGCTTTTGTGCTCCGGATTCCTTGAATCTCACATCATTTAACAAGTGATAGTCAATTCTTCAGGGCAAACACAATGGTATGAATCAAATTAACAGTTACTAATGGGGAGAGGACCTTTTTCTCTCCTTTTTTCTCTCTGCCTTATCAGTCCTATGTCTAATATATCTTACATAATTACTTTCCAAAGCTTCTACTCCACTCCCACTGGTAACTGCTGGGATGAAAACACAGATCACAATTTTAGCCTTCCAACCCATTTCTGTGCCCTCCTGCCTCTAGATAAAGCAGCAGTGAAACAGAAGATCTTGTAACACAAAGCTTTGTGTGACAAGAACATTGAAAAGAAAATTTACAGAAATTTGGAGTAGGAAAATGTTATATATGTTATCACATACACGCAACAGGGTCTCCCCTAGGACCCTGTTGCGTGTATGTCATAACTAGATTTACTAAGGAAGTACTTGTAATGACATATTTATTCGGGGCCTGGAGAGCCACCATGAAACACTGACATAATTGTAGGTGATCATCATTTCCAGCAGAGCCGCCTGTTCCCACATGCCAACCTAGTTTCCATTTGCCCCTAATAACTGTCCTTCCCTGCTGTTACCTCACCAAGCACTGACAGCCACTGTAAGATGGACTTGGAAGCACGTTATTCACCTGAGCAATCTACAAGACAGACCAAAGTCCTACTCAGTGTCGACACTGCCATGTTAGATTAACTGTACTCAGCTGCCAAATATCACATCTTCAGCTCAGTGCATTACCCTCCTTCAGAGCAAACGTTTATCAACAAGCCACACAAAGAACAGCCTGCGAGCAATAGAGCCTACTGCCTAAGGGCGGATTAAGCTGCCGGCTATGAAGTCCACAGCTATCGGGGAAGCAATTACAGAGTGTACAGATACACAAGAGCTATCTTTAACTTCAGAAGCACAGATAACAGCCAAAGCAAAGATGCAGCAATAGAAACTTTAGCACAAGGTTCAACAAACTTGCTGGGTACACATGTGGTACGTACATGGCAGAAACCTCCAAAACTGTGTTAGTACCTGCTCATCACTGGCTTGCATAAGACAATCACAAACTCAGCACCAAGGAACCTCCTCCCCTTCCACAGTTTGGCCTTACTGACTTATTATAAGACAAGTGCAGACTCAACATTATAACCTGTTCACATCATCTCTTTTCATTTCTAACTCCTTGTTCAAGATCATTCAATCTTCCTCAAGATCCCTTCTGTTTAAGGGTTTACTTCTAAAACATCTAGTTCTCCTCTTGTATTCATGCAGCATGAAAGGTCTCCTTGAATTAACTGGTATAGCCAGATGGAGTTGCAAGATGAACTTCGTGCTTTGCCAAAATTAACAGCAGTAGAGGATTTTAACCATCTTATTATGTTGCAACAGTGAACACACTTAAAAGACTGTTGTCAGAGAAGTCTACATCCCAAAAACTAGCAAAGTGAAGAAAAGATTTACAAGAAAAAAATAGAACAAATTACTTGACTAACTTTTTCTGCACGGATGTTCTAATTTTCTTTACAATCAAGAATAAAAATCCACATTTACAGTTTATTAAAGACAGTAATAAAGACTCTGTTAAATGCTGCCTTGGATAAGGGGCACCCCCTAGGATACTATTTTTCTCATTATCAACTGCACATGAAACAGCTTTTCTGGCCAAGTTGGTCACCTGCAAAATACATATTCCACACAGGGTGTCTGCAGTATCAACTCATAAACCAGACCAAAGAGTATACATGTAAGTGACATACCAATCTTTGAACACAGTATAGAAATAGGCTATGTTACCGGGAACTGGAAGAAGAGAACTACAGTTATCCTTAGATCAGATACAGGAAGCCTTTCTCATTTTCTGTCAGGTGCCTGGCTAGCTGGCTCTTCAGATACAACTGGTATCTATGTGGTCAGGAACCTAATTCTTATGCAAATTCTACATCCTGTTTTCAGTTAGTGAAAAAAAAAATATATATATAGCTTCTGGAAGGAAAGCTTTCATCCTTGCTGTCTTTCTCCTGGTAATCATTCAGGTTTGAAACAAAATGAAGGAGGAATGTGAAAACGTAGAGACCTTCCTCAAGAAACACGCAGCACACATCTCTTCCCAACAAAAAACCCAAACCTAAGCCTATCTAGTATTTTTCTTAAAAAAAAAAAAAAAAAAAAAAAAAAAAACCACTTATAAGATTAAATAGTGCTTAGAATCTATTTTCTCATATATTTAATTTTTTCAACGCACATACCATGGCAATCAAAGGTTTAATGCATATGACTCTGTACAGGTCTTCTCAGAAGAGACTTAACAACCACTCTGGAGCAGTACTGGATTTGGACTCTGCCCCAAAAGCTGCTTAAATCAATCTGTGATGAAGCTGTTGCCAAAAGGGGTGATTCCAACTTTCCTTTCCACCAGCAGCCTTGCATTGGCAGAGGTCACTACATACCAACCCTAGCAAAAGCAGCTCTGCTTTCAGCTCCTTACTCTAAAGGCGAAGGCAGAGAACAGAACCATGCAGCTGGGCTGATAAGAAGGAAGGGCAGAACATCCTCTTTTAATAACAGTGTGGTCTTAGCCTGGCTTAAGCTCTTTAATAAAGCTCATCCTGGGAGGGACGTGGTTACAGTCACAACTAGTTCCAAGTTTCTTATACAAAGGAGGAGAGAAAAGGGGTCAGTGACTGTTTCAGAAAGTAGGCATTCAGGAGGGGAAAAAAAAAGAAAAAAAAGAAAAGGCTCAGCAAGGTTTTACAGATGGCTTTGGATATATGAAGGCTATAGCAGGGTTTTGGAGATCAATGGAAGAGAAGTTGCCCATCAGTTGGTCTCTCTGGTCTGACAGATAGCTTCTCAGTGAACCTATTGAGTTAGGTGTCAGAACCTAAATATATCCATCACAACACTATTACTGTAAAATTTCTGACTAAACGTATTAAATCAGGAAACGATAGACAACATGAAGAAAACTAATCTGCTAATAGATTAGGGCTGAGGGAATAAATACTTAACAGAAAAGATATACACATTTCAAAATAACAGTACACATGCTGTTTTTATTCATGTTTTGCTTCTTGAACACACAGCAGCTTGTCTGTGAAAGCTCTGCCATTTCAAGATACAGAGATAAAATCTCTTCAACATGCCTGCTGTATCCTTTTCTCATTCGTTGGTAATTATGATCTTACAAGTTAAAAATACACACAAAAATTAGAAAGACTCTAAACATACAAACATATGTACCTGCTTTTGTGTACACAGATGACATCAGCGTTGCTGACTGCCAGCACTTCATTACACAAACCTTCAGGAGCTACAGAAAAGAGCAACTCAGCTTATATAAGATATCGATCCCAAGCGCAGTCTGCTGAGTCACATCACAGACACTGTGACAGACTGATGAGACATTAGGGAACGTCAGCTTGGAAAGTTGGGAGCAAGAGCATTATGAAATAAAAGAGATCTTCTGGCTTCATCTTGCATTATTATTTAAGCAGAAAAGTCCAAGCAGTTCTACTTTTCACAGTATATAGATATTTCCTGCAGTGTATTTCAAACAAAATATAGGAAGTGGTTTCAGAAGAAAAATTAAAAGCTTTGGGGACACCAGGTTTAAGCTACGCAGACTCCCTGAGAACAACTGAATGAAGCTGCCTATGTTTGGAAGCTGTAAGATCCACAGTCTGATTTGAAATGCCGTCTCATATGTTCCTTATGTACATGGATCATGAAGCAGTTAAGAATATTCCTCCCATAAAAGAGATTAAATCTTATAAATGTAAACCTCATGCCTGAAACTACAAAGTATACATTCTGTCTCTTCTACAAGGGCAGAGATCCCCACAGAGCCACCTGGGCTCCACAGAAGAGGACAGAGAGACTACAGTACGGACATTTACCCCAGTGCCATGGGCTGCAGTGCCATTGCTCTGCAGGCACTCAGAGTGCTGGTCCTGCAGGTCTGGAAGGGGAGGAAGGAGAAGGATCCAGTCTGTGTGGTTCTACCAGTCCTCCCAGGAGAGGACAGGTGAGTGGAAGCCACTGAAGCTCTGCTCTGCTGGTCCTGAGCAGCCTTAAGCATCTCCTTCACAGGGTACTGTATGTCTGGGTTTTCCAGCAATGTCTTCTGTCTAGTCAAAAATTCACGGGTGAAGTATGAGAATTTGAAGTGCTTTTCTAGAAATTTATCTTATTCCAGGAAACATCAAAAAGCAAAGCTGGAAGAAGGTCCTAATCCTTTCTACCAGATCAGGATACACCACTGAAATCACCCCGATGAAATGCTCATGCCCTGCATGCACTCTGGTTACCTGCACAGGACACAGTCCTCATGCTGCACTGGTGGCTGGCATGCAGCAAAAAAATACAGACCACCCCAGATTTGTCACATTTGCTGTGCATGCACCCTGGAAGTGAAGGACTCACTAGCCACGTAGACCTATCTCCTTCATTATCCCAGCCAGAAATATGACAACTCTTCATTTATTCTTCCCATACGCTTCCCTCTCCCCTCTTGCACACATACACATGCCACAGTCTCTCTGTATGCTCTATTCAGTTGTTCCACCACTCTCTTCCCTTCCTTCAGGGGACAATTTTCAGAGCTGTTAAGTGTCTCTATTTAAACATAATTAACAATTTTAAGTGCTCACTCTTCCAGAAAATTCAGGCCCCAGGTAAACAGACAGCCCTTGAAAATGCATACCTTTTGTTCAGCAGAGATTAGCTTTAGCTGACCAAATGTCAGTCACGTCATGCTCTAATCTGACCTTTGTCAAAAGGTCAGAAGACTTCACTATGTTAAAATCCTACTGAGTAACTGCTATGGTAGAGTATAAATTTTAGAAAATTTTAAATCCTAGTATTTTGCTCCACTAATGGAAATGCCACCATAACCCTTCATAATTTTCTCCCCTTGTTAATAGCGCCACTTAAAAAAGTGTTTCTGATTTCTTATCTGCACTTGTCTCCATCTCCTAGTCTGCCAAAATTCACATTTCAGTTATATACACAGGTAATTTAGGATAAGGCTCTGGAGTTTTTTCCCCCCTCAAGAAAAGTTACAACTCAAGAAGTCCTATACAACTCCTTCCTGTTCCTGAACACTTGCTTCCTCCTCCTGCTGGAGGAGGCTTGCATGGAGCTCCATAGTAAATCAAGTCAGAGAATCTGAGTAAAGAGCAAAAACACCCCCTGCTCCAATATCCCAGCTTCCAGAGGTTCAGAGAAGGATGACAAGGATGCACAAAGCTTCCACATTAGGCACATCTGAGTTCTTCAGCCTGAAAGACAAACAATGGAGAAAGTATTTTGCAGAGAGAAGACTAGAGAAATTACAGGAAGCTTGCAGAAGGTGTGTAGGGATCGACTGTTCACAGTTTCTCCAAGAACAAGGACTAGGGGCTAGCAAATACAGCTAGCAGGAGTGAGGCTGCTCTTCATGCAAAGAGTAGCAAACCTGTGGACTCTGTCACAGGATATTGCAGATCCAAGAAATCTACATAGGCCCAGACAGAGACAAGGCAAGCATTTGGAAGAGCAATCCCTAAATGCACAAACTACAAATATCTCAGAAGATCCCCCACAGCTGAAAATGTTAACACATTTTATTGTGCTGGAATAAATACACGGCTGATATTCAGAGGGTTTTGTTCAACCCTAAGTTATACCACTGTTCCACTGTCTGTTTTTAGAAGGCTAGATTTTTACATTTCAGGGTCTTCACCAGCAAAATGTCATTATCCTCATTCCGCTTAGTGATTCCTGACAGGAATTCTGGTTTCCTAATCTCACAGCCCTTCCCCTAACAGATCTACCCCAGAAACATGGGCTCTGCCCTTGGGCGAAGGCAGGGTTCCTGGAACTCAGCCTCAGGTCTGTGAAAGTGTTTGAAGCCTGTGACATTGGGGTGGTGGTGGGGAAGGGAATGAAGCTTGGCAATTCAACATTTTCCAACAGAACTTCCCACAAAAAGTGCATCTGAACTAAGCATTCAAGTCCCAGAAGCAAGTCAGATATTATCCCAAGAAGGGTATGGCAACCTTGGCACTGGGTATAGCATCCAAGGTGCCTAGGCAAGCATTGCAATGTGCCAGACAGATACAACCTCAGAAGCCTGAAAGAAGATTACTGTAGCAATAGCAAAAAGGATAATATTAAATTAAGAAGCGGACCACCCCACAAGCCAAGAGATAAGGCAAAATTAAGAAGCAGTGTTACTCTCATTGGTCCTCAAAAGAAGCAGCAGCAGTATCTGTGCCTCTGTTGCTTCAAGGGAAGAAAAAAAAGGGGGGCAAAATCTGACTCTTGTAGGATCAGATCTGGATGCTGAATGGGACAAGTTTATTGCAGAATTACAGAGCTATTGAAGAACAACACAAGCACTAAGAGAAAAGATGAAGTACACAGGAGGAACCTTCTGGCAGTGGAATCTGTTCAACCACTTAGCATTGTCTCAAGAGACATGACCAGCAGCGCATACCATTAGGATACTTGTAACAGTGCCATCACAGTGCTAGTAGATATGTTGTACAGAATAATATTGCATAGGCAGATAGATGCAGGAGGATTCTTTCCTACAGGGTGCGTAAGCCACAACTCTTCCTCCTTGGTTCAGCGATGCCACCCACTGGTCTCAGACAATAACACAACATGGCACTTTCTATATACTCAACAAGGAACTTTTCACTCCTTATCTCTGCACTTTCATCTTTTTCAAAGAAAAAGAAGAAAAGTCTTTTAACCACTCTCTCTTCCACAAAATGTGGAAGGGAGCATCATAGCCTCTAGTTCTCCAGAGCCTTCAGAAATTTTGCATTATGATCATGCTGCTGGAGAAGAGGGATTTACTGAGCCAACAAAATTATTCTAACAGAAAATAACAGTTCTTGCATACATTCATAGAAAGGAATGACATTCAAAGTGAAATAGCAAGGAAGTCATTGTGATCATTTACAAATTCATAAAGACAAACAGATTTACAAGCTTCTAGTGAAGGGACATGGAGTGTTAGGAACAAATTACAGTGAGATATGATGTTCTTCCTCTTTCTCTAATACCAATAAATAAAGGATTTATAATCCTGCAAAACATGAAAGGGAGATTATTCAGAGGACAGAGGTCTTCAGTCTGTTAGACTGTCAGACGTGACCTTTCTACACTCAAAGCAGCTTATGACAGAACTTCCATTAAACTATGAAATAAATTATGTATGCACCATCATACTAACACAGAGACGAGAATCTGCAGGACTTCAACTGCATCTAACGCGTTTTTATTTCCACTAGGAAAAGAAAGCAGTTCAGCAAAGTGCAGAAAGCATTTGGAAAAACACTAGTAACTCCAACATGAGATTTTCTTAAAATTTTAGGCATTAAATCAAAGCTAAATAATTGGAAAGCAAAAACCAACAACAAAAAACCCCCAAGCCTCTGTGCAAACAACATACCCAGGAGAATGGTTAGCCGTAAGTATCAGGGGGACACTATTTTAGTCAAAGCATCTCAGAAAAGTCAATAAAGGGACAACTCAGAGGGAAGAAATTATGTGGAAGAAGAGAATTTTATGTATATGCACCTATATTCTTAAATAATGAAGACAGTGCATTGTCTATGCACTGAGAACTTACCCGAGCCAGTTTCACATGGAGCTATATCAACATTTCAAAAATAAAACCTTTACAGGTTTGGCAGTAAGTTTCTTCTCACCAATCCATCTAACGTACCTTCCATCAGGGACCTGCTGAATTCACACCTTCATGCAGAACTCAGCTTAGCAAGACAGAGAGGCTTTGGCCTCTCCCTGCAGGTGCAGGCTGTTTAAACCAACCCAGTTCATAGAGGCTGCAGTAGGCTTCGGAAGAGCTTTCAGAAACTGTTCAGTCAGTGTATTAGTGAAGATGGCAACTTTCCAGAAAGTTGCAATAAGAAATGGCTACACGTAGTAATCACTTTGGCTGGCACAGCTGCAGCAGGAATGCCAAGAAATACTATGGCGACTAATGTTTCAACCCATATTACTTCATTTTGATAGTCGCATAGGAAACACCTAGCTATTACGCTTACTGCACAATCAAGAATTTTCCATCCCTCTCTAAACTTTCACTTCCACAATTTTGATGCTCCAGCTGTGTCAAAGTATTTGTTTAGAAACAACTGAAAACAAGATTAAAAAAGAAAAAAGGAGGTTCTCTGTGGATTGTGTCAGTCAGGTCTGTGTTCAGCTCAATAACAGAATTAAATTCTTGGATTTCTCAAAGCATTGCAGAACCCAAAGGCCTCAGAACAGCTGCATGACAGTTAAAAGCATTTCAAGTCACAATGTCAGTCCACACTAAGTATATTAACACTTACTAAACAAACTAAACCACTATTGTTTAATAGTGATTGTTCGATTACAGACCATGGGTTCCCTCTGCAAAGATGAGCTCAAGTGCTTTATTTCTTCCCCTTGGAAAGATCTTCGAGCGAGGTAGGGAGAAGGCAGAGCAGGAGCCTTGCAGGGACAGGCAGCAGGCGAGAAGCGATGGCATTCCCGGGCCCTGCATCTGCACATGTCTGAGCTGCCACTTGCTCCTTTTCCCCCTCACTTCTCCAAGGAAGTCCCAACCAGCATCAATAATTTTACAAACTACTGGAACACTACAAACAAAATGAAACTACCTCAGGAAACTCTAAGTTCCTTTAGGTACAAACCAGGAATAAATCACCACTTTTAGCAGAAGCACTTTACTACCAGTACAGCAGGAGTTTATATTTTGACATCTCTTGATGACATGTTAATCATTAAAAAAAAAAAAATAGTTTTATTTGGTTTTTTTAACTAGTATATTAGCAAGATAGGAATAGTTTACAGATTCACTCCTCAATACAATCTTTTCAGTTATTGTTCTAAAGATTTTGTTTAAAAACGCTGTGGTCAGAACTTGAAACAAAGGAGAAGCAAGTTTTTTTCTTTTTTTGCCTTTTTTGTGTTTTTTTTTTTTTTTTTTTTTGCAAAAATAGTTTCCAGATTGATTTTGTTAGATTAAAATTTGCCAAAAAAAAAAAAAAAAGAAAGAAAAAGATCACACGTTGATCAATAAATCACTAATCTCTTGTGTTTGCTAGAAGACATTACTCCAAGATTTGTCTTTTTGTAAGGCATATACTGCCTCATAAGAGAGAGAATCCTATGATGTGGACTAGTCTGCATGTGCCAGTCAATGCCAAACATCATTTTATTGCTGATTCAGCTCAGTCTCCTAATGAGGAATCCTCCTCAGAAGTCAGCTGTTCATGCACACTGTGTTAACGAGAAAGTAGTCTGCTTCTATGATACCTGCCATATTTGTTTGCCTTTTTTTTCCTTCTAAAATAAGGATTTCTTATAAGATAAAACTCATTCTCTTAAGATAAGAGTTTACTCCTATAAAATACAAAAGGAAGTTTGGAATAAAAAGTATCTCATAAATCACATCTAAAACAACTTACTTAACAAATTATAATCCAAAACTGCAAATAGACCTGTTCTGGAATCATCTCACAGATACTTAAGCAAAAAATTAATTTCATATGAATTACCTGCAAGAACGGAGCTAATAAAAGTGCTTATGATTAACGGAGGTACTGATACAATTGGAAAAAAAAACACAAAACTTTCCAGCACACAAGACTTTTGACATCTTGTTTAAAAACGTAGTTTATTTACTTTTACGTTCAGATTTCAACAGGAAAACAGAAACTAAGGATTTTTTTAAAAAAACAAAATAAAAAAAATATTTGGTGCTATTCAAAATTTAACGTGAACTAAGACTGAAAACTTTATCAGTATGTACCAATTTGCAAAACCATAATCCTCTAAAAAAACCTGAGCTCCAATGCCATAAAACATTAAAGCCAAATCATCAAAAAAGTCTGAAATACTAAACTTAACTGCTGCCTGTAACAAAGCTGAGTTTTTAAACTGAGAAACAAGAAATACATTTTTTAAGAACTGGCAGGATAAAGTTAGGAGCAGATGATACATAGGACTATATTATTTGTCTCGTAAGACAATCCAAAGTCAATTAAGTTTTTAAGGAAAGCGCATAAAAAAGTACATTAACAAGCTACCAAAACAAACACATTTCAAAATACTATAGCATTAACATAACTCACCAGTACTATAGTATCTTTTAAGTTCTGTGCGCCTGATGTCTTTCAGTTGATTGTATTTTTTCTTTTTCTTTTCTTTGTCTGGAGCAGTTTCCTTTTCCCCAGCAAATCTACAGTTATCTTCAGAAGAACTGATTTGCTCCAAAATGGCTTTACTTTCATCATCTTTCTCAGAAGCAGTTTTGGAAATGGGAGATCCAGGGGTCTCAGTGTTTTGTTTGGCTTGCCTTTTCTTTTTCAAACTATGCATGAAGAAAAAGAAAACCCCACAATGTTAGGACGTAGCTATTCTGTATAAACAGATTAACTCACTTGCTAACTTTATTTTTCAAAAATAAATTGCATATCAATATTCATTACAACTTGATAAACACACACACACTTCTCAACAGTAATTCAGTAATTAACATTATCTCAGAGCATACTCTTTAATCATCATAACATTTCAAGGATATCTTCTCAAAAAGAACAAAAAAAATTGCAGTCATTTCCCTGTTCTTCCTTCCTAGTAAAATAAAAGAAAAATCCAGAAGTTTTTTTTTTTTTTTTTTTTTTTAACCAGACAATTAAACATAGAAACAAGTTAGTGAATATGTTTTGAAGATGACACTTAGGATAAAGGAAAAAAAAGTCATAATGTATTCTAATGCAACAACTAATATTGTGAAATTACAATCAGCTACTACTGCTACATAAACTACTTATTTTCATATAAACTTGTTACTTATTTCCATTTTGTGAAACTGGTTATCTGCCAGTGGCCATCCATTCTAACCTACATCCGCTCTTGGCACAACTCTCATCACCTTGTATCCCAAGTGTCACCCAGCAGCTCAGTAAGTAACATGGCTGCAAACTGTCCAGAAACACTCCTCAGCTATTACAGCTTTGCTGAAATGTTAACGACCAGCCTTTAAATCTTCAAACCCATCACTATAGCAACAAGAGTATTTTCTTTTTAAGAAGAAGCCTTAAAACATAGCTCAAGCTTGAAAGATGCCTCAGGAATCCTAACACACTGAATTTTCTGCTAAATCACCATCTTCAGTATTGATTTTTTGCAAGAACACAGGCTCACTTCAGGGGGTGATAGTCAGAGACATTACAACAGTCCTCTGTTACCACCTGTTTAAGGATCATTGACATACATTGGACAAAATGGGAAAACTATTATAATGATCCTTCTCTCTAGTACATTAACTTTTCCGTTGCCTGGTACTTAAGGGAAGGCATAATATATTAGAAGTTTGTTGATGCTAACAGTTCTGTTATGCACGCAGATGGAAAATACAGACAACCAAGGACTCACTGCAAATGTGAAAAAGATTACCTGATCTCACACAACTGATTTAGGTAAGTAAGGGAAAACCTAAAATATATGCAGGGATTTCAGAATTGCTCCCTACTATCTCTTACATTTGTATTCTACAAATGTATGTTTTCAGGCTGCAATGTAAAAATGAATACATACAATACTTTGAAAATTATAGTAAGACACTTCAGGTTACATAGTTCCTCCATCAAAAGCCAAAACACTGAAATCAATTCCCAATTTTAGAATATCCAGCTTGAAATCTAGGAGATTCCTTCTTCTGAAGGAAGAGTCACTTTTGCAGACCACAAGCAACCAACATTTTCCAGGGAAACATTTCAAACGATTGTTTCACAAAAGCTGGGGCTACCGCATACATATATATGTACATTTCTTAAATGCTTCCCCAAATATGACTGCATGAGATCCACGTTCTGCAGTGAACTCAGTGAGGATGAGGAGGATGAGTCCTGCCTCTGCTGTGGTTCCCCATTCATTCGAACCCACTGATTTCTAAGACTACTGATAGTTCATGCTCTGCTTGGCAAAAGAAATTTAGTATGTGTGAAACTTCACATATCCAGTCCTGACTACATGTGAAAACAACCTGCAGGGATTTATAAAAGATAAAAGTGAATACATCTATTAACAAATAATTTGTTCTGTTTAGATTAATGAAGACTTGGGTAGACAAAGGAAGCTGCTTTTAGATTAGTAAGCCACAGTCTTGACCAAAGGCTGCTGCAACTACTACAGAAGACTACAGTCACGTTGCAAACATATGTCTATATTTAGACCTGGTAGAAATCTTTGCAAAGCAGTTCTCTACACTGTAATTTCATAGTCCCACACCACAGTTGAACTTGTTTCCAGACTTGTAAACGAGACATGTCCCCGACAGTTTGCTCTGCTCTAACAACGACCTTGCTGCACGTGTGCGTATCGCAGGATACTGAAATCCTCTGGTTCAGTAGACTAGAACTGGCAAGCACCAGCTAGCAGCCACTTTTCTACTCACATCTCAGAGCTCACTTTTTTTCAGTTCCTAATCTGTTTTGATGACAAACCTCAATAAGTAAGTTTTTCATTGTATAAACATAGTATCTCAAAACAAAAAATCATAAACCTGAATAAAAAAAAACATCACAAGCTCTCTCCACAGGTCAACAATCCTCATGACAGTATTCTGAAGACAGCTTCCATCAGTACTTTTTCTTAAAAACGTACTTACTTTAACTGAAGTTTTTAAAGTTGCCCCAGGCAACAAAAAGAATAACGAGCCAAAATAGCATTAGTCCACTAGTGACAGAAAAGAGGAAAGCAGAAATAACAGTCTAGACTAACTGACTGCCACATAAACGTGACACTGAGTCATTCTCCTCACTGCAGTATTTAACCATGTCCTGATTCCCAGGCCGTGCAGCCCACCGAGAGCTAGTGACACATCCTACAGCAACTCTGGCACACAACTGCTGCTGCAGATGGGCAAAGTGTTGCAGGCACGCTTTTCAGGTAAGCCATAATTTCTATTCCTTGCACATGACATATGCCACATTTTCAGATAATGCTGAGCTTCCTCCTCCTGCCTACTGCTCTACATCATCCAAATCTCAAAGTGGCAACCTCCGCCCTAGAGAAAAAAAAAATACTGGATGAAGGTTGAGTTTCTGTGAGGTTCAGAAAATTCAGAGCTACTGCAACTCTGCCTGGGGTTGTGACCTCTACTTAGAAGATGCTGCTTTTAAAGGTCTCTTAAGCCTTGCTAAAACTACTGCCCCTCTCTCCCCCCCCAAAAAATGTATATATACACACACAGACACACATGCATGTATTTAGTCACTCTTGAAAAACCTTGAGCATAGTTTTGGTTCCTCAGTATGCAAGTTTTCAACATCAATTAATACCATAAAGACAGCATCTGATTTATCAGCTTTCTGACAGTTTGCTATTTGCACCCTCTTAGTCCAGCAAATACAAAATCCTATACAAACACAAGGTAATTCATTATCATTGTTACTACACACTGCTGGTGCCAGGCAGCAGAGATTAGGTTGCAAACAGCAGAGGTGGAAGGTTTATTGTACCTCAGCCACCACTCAGGCATTCCCACCACTCTCGACTCGCCCCGCCAGTCGCCTGGGCACCTGCGTGCTGCCAGTCCCTCTTCGCTTCCACTCACCCCAACTTACAGCAAGATTTCAAATCTCTCATCTTCTGAAGAACAGAAGCCATTCAGAAAGCCCCTTCTGAAGAGCGAGTCAAATGTCTCATCTGATTTGCTCCCAAACCTCTGGTAATCCTCACCCTTCACAGTATGAATTGCCATGAAAGATCTATTTAACCAAACCATTTGTAAAAATATTTCCTTTTTCAACATCACTGGAAGACTTCTACTGCTTTAGTTCAGTTTTAAAAGGCAATCTCCCCGAATAAAACTAAAAATCAGTTTTGTCGTAATGATTAGAAGAGCAAAAGTGAGCTGAAGGATAAACCACCACCACCTAAATTTAACTACAGCACTAATTTTGCAATTACAGCAGCCTTTAAAACCAAACAATATATTTCTTTTTCAGCGAATGGACAAGCTGTTACTGCAGAAGAGATGTTTGTTTTGCAGTATCGCAGCTAATGCATATGGTGTGTTTCACTGGGAAGGCTGCTGGGGAAGGCGAAAGAAAAAGGGAGGGCAAGAGAAACAAATAGCTTATCTGCAAAAACATTCTGTTTTCTGAATAAGCAAAGAGTCTTACACAACTGTAACTTCTTTTAAACACGACAAAGTCTCTCAAGCTATTTGGTTCTGACAGGCAAAATGTTTTTTCCGTATTTATTTAGAGACCTCTTTTTACTGCTCCTCAAAGTGTTTTCTGAGCCGCAATTGGTATTTTATTTTCTAAGTCTGTCCTAATACATAGTTTTCTAGTAAAGTCCTCAGCCTCTTACTGTGAATGATGGACAACATGGGAGCCTGACCACTAAATCCCATAAAAGTCATGGAAACTGGTTTTTCTGAACTCTGTGAGAGATTTTGCTAGGATCTACCCTATAGAAGTAACAGGGAAATAGAAACATTTTGCAATGCTAAGAGCATTCTCATACTACTTATTAAAGACTACTGATCTGAAATGAGCATTATTTTACACAAAGCAGATAAAAATATTAAATATCAGTGCTTTTTAAAAAGTAACTTGCAGCTGACCCTCTCTCAAAAAAAAATGAAAAAAGAAAGAAAGAAAAGAAAAAAAGAAAAAAAAAAAAGAAAAGAAAAAAGTCCAGCTACTGACTTACAGGAAAAGAGCTAGGAAATATTTTGAGAAATGACCTAGTTCATCTCTCAGACCAAGTCTAACTGACCTATAAAAGGCAAATAAATATACGTTTTTAGATGAATAAGACAGCCTGAATTTCCTGTAACTCTAAAAAGAGATATGGGGTTAGTGTAAACACAAAACTTATCACACACAGGAGAAGCAATCTTCTCTACCCAACTTCCACTAAAAGACTAAACAATTGGGGAACTGATGCATCTGAGAAAATAAAGAAATAGAGATCTGATAATAAAACATGTTTTTTCAATAAATATTTTGTTTTGATTAGCAGTCAAATGCATAGCAAACAACTGAGTAAGAACGTATTTGGCAGACACTCATTTAAAGACAAAGAACACCAGGTTCACATCTTAAGACAAAGCTTGATTTTTATGATAGATTATTAGATTAAAAATATCAGAAATAGTTGTCTGTACTCTGTGTATTTAAAAACAAAAGCATCTAACAAAGTGGCCCTCCAAAGAATACATAAAAAGGAGGCAGGGAGCAGAAATCTTCATTTTATCTTCAAGTTGACACAGTTTTCCTTTGGGAAATTTTCTGCAATGTGCATCCTCTAAAATTTGCCTTGACATCTGGCATACAATCAGCATAACATCCTGGAGAGCACAAACACACCATGCTGCACAAAGGCAGTCTTTTAAAATGCATTATATATGCATGCATGCATGCATTAAGATTAGCTAAAACTATAAAATAATAATAATTAAATAAAATAATTAAATAAAAAACTTTAAATCATTTCAAACATCTTGGCGTGTTTTGTCCCCATGGAAGAGTCCTGTTAATTTACCTTATATACAGAATTACTTAAAGTCCAATTATTTAATTCAGAAATAACTGTTTTATCTTAGTTTTTCATTTATTCACTCAGTGTAATACATCATAGTTTCATCCAGTCTTTGTGCCCTATATCCATGCAGAAATGCTAAATAAACCAGAATCATGTTCAAAAACTAGGTACAGACACATTATAGTAAACAAACAAACAAAAAAAAAAAAAAAAAAAAAAAAAACCCACAGTATTAGGAACTTACTGGTCTGATCCTAGCAGCTATTCTATTCTGACCTACACAGATCATCCATCTCCCCTTCACCCAGCTCAGTGCCAGCACAGCTCAGCCTGCTCTGAGCACAGCTGCACTCTCATCCGATCTGATGTAATCTGATGAGTAAGTGATCCCAGGCAAAATACTTCATTACTGCTTGCAAAGCCAAAGACAGTCTGACTGCTTGCGAGAGCATCACGCCTTGCTCATGACTTCCTTGGTGCAGCTACTTTGACTTCACAGCAGAAAAGGATAAAAAGCAACTCATCTTCAGTGAGCAATTTTCATAAATACAAACAGCAGCCATCCTGCAAGAAAGCACCCTCCATCAGACACCAACCATTTCAGGTTGGTCCTGTTTCGGAAACAAGCAAGCCACAAGACCATGTTTACTATTAAAACAGACTACTAAGGCAAAAATACGGGAGGGCATGCATTTTTTATGCTGGATAAATAATTAACTGCAGGGAAAATTAAAAAGCTACAAAAAAAAGTAATTCTGAAGTAGCTATTAAGGACAACGTGCATGGTTTTTGACATACATATTTGTCCATATTGTGGTCATATTCTGCCTGCTATTCAAGATGATGATACACAGCAACTACAGAAACCTTTGATATTAGTAGCATGGATCAAAGCTGGAAACTTCAATGTTTCACCTAAACTTGCATTACTAATTTACAACAAGTAGCAGCTCCAGGTTTCACACACGGTCAGCCATCAGCAGTGCTCAAGAGATGTGGCATGCTCCAGAGGATAAAGCGCTCTACAATCAGGGTATGCCCATTCTGCTACTGATACTACCATTAACTTACAATAACTCAGATCAGTCTACCTCTGTTTCACCATCTGCAATGTATAGGAAAGGATTTGCAGCAAAGCTGCTCTAGAATTTTAAAAACACTGTACCTCTGATGAAACCCGATGAAAAAAAAACTTAGACTAAATGAAAATGTGTAATTCTTCCCAGTCTTCTGATACTTTCAGCTCCCCAAAAGTTTTTATTTTCTTAAATTTAGGTATATGATGCACCCACACATCTTAATAAACTTTCTGTTTCAAAGACAAAATATCCTCATCTTTTCTGTTTGCTTAGGAAAACAGGTTACTATGTATTTAACACTGCATTACTATGACAGCAGTTTAATAAAATCCTTTCCGTGTGGAAAGGATTTTGGAAACTTGTTTTACTTTGATTTACATGTCTATTTAAATTATTGTTTTTAAAAAAATATTTTTAAATAACTCCAGCTACTGCAGGTTCTCAAAGAACAACTTTAGCCAGAAGGTAAAATGAAGAAATTCCTCAAGAATTGTGCCTTTAACTTTGCCTTCAATTGACTTCACAGACTTGCTCAATTAAATGCACACCACAAATCTATCTTTCCACAAATACAAACTTGACTCTTGCCACATTCCCATCCTGTTCCTCCTCTTCGCCTTCGCTAACAATGCCAAATACTTCTACAGTGGTGTTTGTTAATCATCTCCAATTGCTCCTACACAGGCAACAAATTCCTCCTAAGCTGGCTCAGCAAGCCATTTTCCCTTCACTCAGACCCTTTCAGCAGGGAGGAACGGCCCCAACTCTCCATCTCCAGCTGGTGCTCGCGTACCTCCAGCAATTTGCTTGTACTCAATTGCCAGTGCATTGAACTACCATTTAAGCTGACATCAGCTTGTTGAAGGAAGAAAAAAAAAAAAAAAGAACTGCAGTTATATAGGTAAGTAGAACTACAGGAAAGCTGCACAGTTTCTGCACAGAAAAGTCGTACCTTAAAAAATAAATAAAATTGTTTGATGAAGTCAATAAGCACATGGTAATCAGGCTGACTGAAATACCTTCCAATTTCCCCTCAAAGTTTTGATAAAACCCTCCCTCCCTCAATTAAATGCTCTCTCACATGGAAAGTCAACTTAATTTAAAATGAAGGTGCTTTCACGATTAATAACTGATTAAAATAGGGAAATAAAAGGATAAAAATGAAGAATTTCCCAAAAGATACATGATGATAGGATACAAGCAAACCTATGAGGATGTGTGCTGTTCAACACAGCCGCTTCTATTCACCTACTCTCTCTGATCACCTAGGCGCCAAATTTTCCTGGTGATGTAGATTCTAGATTCAGTTTTGATTAACCTGCTAGAAAACAGCTGGAGAGAAATGTATTGCCAAGTGACTAAAATGACAATAAACATTTACAACGAAGCAATAAAACAGCAGATGAAAATCAATGGTCAATAAAAGCAAAGTCTAAGAGAAAAAGAGCCCAGCCGAGATATACATCACCCAGTGGTAACGTATCTGTAATCCACCTCCAGGAAAGGAAAAAACAAACGAAAGAGGGAATGATATTTCAGTATCTAACAGAAGTATCAAGGTCACATCATTAAGATGTTTTAAGAACTACTGCCTGATAAAGTGAAAAGCAGCTAAAAATAAATTGCTCAGGCACGTCGTGTATGCCAAAGATGTAAACAGGGACAAAAAGCTACTGCAAAAACTCATCATGGCAGTGTCTATGAAGGGCTAAGACCTCAGTGATGGTAAGGACTTGGGAGGTGCTGCAGACTGCTGCAAGCCAATGTCTACCTGCAGGCATGTGCCTGTATGCACACAAACCTATTTTTTCCTCTTTTTTTTTCCTCCCCCTGCCCAGTGTTTTCTCTTAAGTATCCCTGACTGGCCACTGTCAGAGAGAGAACATGATATGGGTGAAAGCCACAGCAAACCCCTACGGTTCAGGATGAGCACAGTGCTATTAAAGGTAGAGGAGATTCAGCTCAAATTTTGTAGTTCAAAAAACATTTTAAGTTTGGTCAGAAAAGAAGAAGCCTCTCTGCCCACTGCTGTTCCTGCCTCTAACTTCTTCTCACTCTCACACATGAGTATTTGTTGCAGCAGCACAAGGACCAGAGATGGGAAAATATTTAAGTTAAAGGTAACCAAGCAAAAATGTTGATACATAAATAATTAAAAAAAAAAATCACTTCCACATCAGATTCTCTAATCTAGCTCAGCTGTGCTAACATTTGTTTCAACACAAACAAAAAGGCCAAAAGAGGGGATGTGCTCCTTTAGGCAGTCATGCCAGTTTAAAGGCACTTTGCCCAGACCAAAAAGGCTTGTCAAATTATAGTCTTGCTTGCTCTCGTGTAACCAACAAAAACAGGAAACCAGAAAGCCAAACCAGACACAGACTATATCATGTCCAACAGACCTCTGGACAGGAATACTCAAGTGGTTGTGGCAGCTTCTTCCAGCTCATCCAGAAAAGACACTTCAATGAAAGCGAACTGTCATCGGTGGTTGGGCTGTGAGGGCTTGGAGACATGCAGCTTTGCTTGCTGCAGAAAGCAGTGACACTGCTCCTCCTGACTGTAACGGGGAAGAGAAGAATTTTTTCTTTCATTCTTTTTTTTTTTTTTCTTTTTCTTTTTCTTTTATTTTATTGCTGAAGTTGACCCTACTTGACAAATGAAGTCATCTGTTATCTCTACTGATCAGCAAGGTGAAGGGGGATCAGAAAGTAACCATGGTCAAGGAGCCACTAGCAGAAGTAGTCAAAAGTTCTAATTATTTTTACTGCAATGAGCAATAAAAAGGGTGTCTTGAGGAGGAGGGGGCTGGGACTTAAAGTACTTGTCTTTGCATTAAATTTTGCTTTTATTTAAAAATCTACTTTAAAAATTAACTTTTAAATGCCAAGACTATCTACATCACTGCTCCATCCTGTATAGTATGAAAATAAAGATTTAATATTAGATAAAGGAAAGTATTTTAAGAGAATTTTATCAAGTAAAACATGCAGGTTTTTGTATAAACAGTGTACTAGAATGAAAAAAAGCACTGAACGGGAATGCAGACTGATGGTTTTAAATGCTGACTTCCAGGATGCTGCCAGAAGTATTCAAATACCACCTTTACAGGGGTGAAATATATTTCTTAGGGATCCTGTTAATCACATCTGGAATATATAACATAAGAGCTGCTGTACACATACTTACAAAAATATTGTAAACTCATCTGGACATTAATACATTGAAAGCAAGAAGCACCATATCGCAAATGGAAAAAAAAGTATTACTTAAAGTATTTCAGAGTGAAGTATTTCAAATCTCAACCTGTCCACTGTGCATCTCCATTCTATTTTCACGTTCATCGTCCCCAAACAACTTGAAGCTCATTTAACAGGTTGAGCAGTTTACCTGGCTTCCAATCAACTGGCACTCACTGGGCACGTCGGAGGAAATGTGCAAGTGCCCTGAAGGTCCTCAGTTACCCAGTTTAAAGTTCAAAGAAGCACCCAGCAAAATGCTGATAATGGGCAGAAAAAACAGGAATCTTCACAGTAGTTTCAGTGTTTGAAATATGAATGATATTGCTTCATAAAACAGGTATTTCATAAGTACGAATGATAACCCCCCTCAGAGGGGGTGTTTGCATCAGTGCTTCTATATAAAATAATACGGCAACACCTTTTAGAGACAAAGATCATTAACCATAAAGGCAAGGCCGGGGTTGTCCCCATGGGCAGTTTTACATATACCAGCACAATCTGTCATATGGATACCGTACCTTGAAATGAGTACCCAGCACAATGTTGACACTGTTCAATAACCGTACTGTTTCACCAGGGGAATAGGTCTGCCATTACATTTACACTTGCAAAAGACAAGACATGATGCACAATACACTTAACCCTTGTCATTTTTCTTTGGTTTTTATATCACAACATTGAAGTATTTGTGCTTTAATTTTTAGCTGAAAAGTAGGTTGGATTTTTTTTCATTAACCCTTTAACTGAAACTTTAAAACACTCTCAAAATCCTTCTGGTGGGAAGAGGCAGTTACCAAGAGGGGGAACAAAAGTGAAAATGGCTCTTGACCATTTTAAGCACAGAGGGAAAAGGTGTGTGGGGTGGGGGAAGGAGCACGTGAGCGGCTCTGCTCCACTTCCGCAGTCTCTGGGCTCAAACGCCGCAAGCCCAGAAGGACCAACCACGCTTCCAGCAGAACTAAAACAACAGGCTCACGAAAACAGAAAGTCAAAGTGCTCTTGGACGCGATAAGGCAGCCCCTTCTCCTCAACCCCGCAGGGCGGCACGGCGGGGCCAGTGCTGCCTCCTCCCCGCAGGGCAGCAGGCCCACCAGGACAGCGGCGTCCCACCGGACAGGGCTGGTAGGGACAGGCGGACATCCTGCCTCCAGCCCTCCCTTCTTCATGGCCTTCTTCACGAGCGAAAGCTCTCTGGCATGTTGGGTGGTCGCCAGGCGGGTAAGGGAGCTGCTGCCCGCTCTGCTCCGAGGCAAAGGCGTTTGGGCTCACAGCGGTGCCCCGGATCAGCTCCCACCACCCCTGCGGCAGATCTGTCCGCACAAGCACCTCACAGCATCCTACCGAGTTAACAACAGGACTCTTCATCTCCATGAAATCACTCGAATGTATCAGCTCACAGGAGCAGAGCCACGCTGTGCAATTTTAAGGCACCCTGCAGAACTGTCAAAAAAAAAAAAAAAAAAAAAAAAAAAAAAAAAAGGAGGGGTGGTGGCAGCATTTGTAGTATGAAACTCTTCTGTAGTAACAAAAAGCCCTTCTCAGCCTTAGGCAAACAGAGCTGCTATATGCATCATCCATTGTGGTCCAGGTGGAAAAAAACAGTCTTTTTTTCTTTCTTTCTTTTTTTTTTTTTTCTTTTTTTTTTTCTTTTTTTTTTAACAGATGTGCAACACAGATCTTCTACTTAAGGAGTTTTTCTTTTTAATTTTGATTGAAATGTGTGATTAACAACTCAAAGCCAAGTATTTATAGAAGCATTAAAAACAAAAATGCAGCACCCGACAGAAATGCACTGTTGTGCCAAAAACACTCAAAAAAATAAGTCTACCTGCAGCTGGCTACATCCTAAATTTAAGCCTACTGGGAAAAAGAAAAAGAAGGGGGGGGAATACAATCCCTCTAAAAAAAAATCATAGTAAAAACTAGTAGTTGTTATCAGTAGACTAAGTGCTATGCAAGACACATTCTCTGCGCCGAAGAGGCTGCTGTCTGACAGCAAAACACTCAGTGCATTAAGGCACTCTGAGAACTACTAGGTGATTTATGACTCATCTACATTACAAAGGTTTTGCAGCATAAGGACAAATGCTCCTTCCCCCAAATTCCTAACCAACTCTGCTGCTCTCCCTGAGATTTTCTCCCACGTAAATCAACAAGGGGAAAAAGAAAAAAAAAAAAAAAAAAACACGCAGACCTTGGTGGAGTACCAACACAGAGTTAAGATACATGCTTAAATTTCAGATGATCCTAGGAAATGGATCTTGCCTCAGGCTACAAGGGGGAGGGGGTTGGAAAAACATTTACAGTGACCAAAAAAGCCACACACACACACAAAAAAAAAGCACCCCCACCCCACCACTGTAGTTCCTAGCAATCTGACTACAGGAAGGTGAAAAAAAATCCTTCTGAATCAAACCTGGGAGCTGGATTAATGCTGAGGGCACAAGAACATACCAGCTTGGCGCCGCAGAGAACCAGATGCCATCAGGAATAGCAGCACAGGCTCTTACATGGTGACCAGTCCTCTGAAGCCCCAGGAAAGGGCAAAAAGCCAGATTTCCCGAGGGGCAAGGAAGGCAGGAGGGGGGACCTGATGCCCAGTGGCATATGGTGAAAGCAGACAGTGTCTTTGCTGCAAGAACTACATTTCTTACCTGCAGCCCAAGTTAGCTATACAAGCTCCACTGGCCCCTGAGCCGGGGAGGGGAAACCGCTTCTCCCCAAAGGCGCATTCCTGCGGATATCGTTCATTAGAAACACCTCATCCTTCCCTTTAAACACACAGTGCCCTTACTGGAAATACAATCTCACTCGACAACCCAGCAATCGTGCCAAAAAAAAAAAAAAAAAAAAAAAAAAAAAAAAAAAACAGGAGACCAAATTCTTGATTCACAACTGCAATTTCCCAAAGCAGGAAGGGCACGAGCCGGAGAGCAGCACCACCTCCTTCAGGAGCAGCCGGCTCCCAGCATTGCTGCAAAGTGATGGGGGGAACCGTGCACCTGCCAGGTCTTAGTGCTAAAATTCCCAACAGCTGGTAGTTAGGTTTAATTTTAAAATACTTCACCAGGACTAAGCGCAGTCCTAAAGAGCACACCTCTGGGAGGCAAAGGACAGGAAAGGACAAGAAAAGTCCTTCCAAAGACAAGACCATACAAGCAGATACTAAAGAAAAAGTACAATTTAAAAAGGTAATCATATCAGTTCCCCAGACAACAGCAAATAATCTAAATCTGAGCTATCTGGAAAGCCATCTTTTGAAGCCCCCAAACCTTGAAAGCCTGTAAAACACAACATCTTTAAACAAAAAGGTAAATCGCACTATGTACAGCAGAAACCTCCAGGACACCTCTCCAGGCCCTGCAGAGCCAGCTGCAGGCACTGCGCGCAACGAAGGAGACCAAGACAAATTACATTAGGGCTGTGCTAATAGCAACTCTTATCAAAACTGCGCAGACTTCTACATCAAAAGGTATATCATACTACTATTTATGCCCTTTTTTTAAAAAAGCTGCTTTTTTAAAAAACAGTTTCTTTCTGAAGGCTGATAAGAGAGACACCCATAAGGTCCCTTTGGGAAAAGCAAATGTCATTGAACGCTTGCTGACTAACAAACCAGCCAATATGTATTTAGTAAGAAAATTAGTAAAAATTCTGAAATTGCAGGTAAATTGATTCACAATTTACGATTTTAAGAATAAAAAAGCAGAATCTTTTCTCTGTATGTTCTGTTACATAGTATTACAAGAAATCAAAAACTTTGTGAAGCTTTTCCTTTCTTCTTCTTCTGAAATATGAAAACACAATAAAGTTTATACAGAACCAACTCTGCTACCCAATCTCCCTTTGTGTGTAGTGGAAAAGCAGCAAACAAGTGAACAAGTGAGGAGCCAAACAGCATTTCCAGTCTTATGTAAGCTTTTTTTTTTTTTTAGTCTCCACAAATAGTATTTCCTCCAGTACTGGAGAATTTCTAAAAACCCAGAAGAAAGATGCAGGGTCCAATTAGATACTTTTGATACCTATTACCCCCAACAAAATTCTTCTGTAGTCTTAAATTACTTTACTGCTTTTGAGAAAGAGAAGTATCACAAAGAACCAAAACTGCACAAATCACTTTGCTGCTTAACCTTCCAAAGGGAAATAGGTTGGGTATAATTCAGTGACTCATGGGCCAAGTGGAGGACGATAATACAGGCAGTTTTTTTCCACAGACACTACCATGCATCACAAAATTACAAGACTGCCAACATAAAATCCTCAGAATTCAGAAAGCAACAGCAATGTGAAATGAGGAAACGGATAAGCAGTTTTTCAACATATCTTTCCCCTGTGAACTGTCATGTTTTACAACACTTCAGAAAAAACAGGTTTTTTTCCCCCCTCTCACTTTTCAAGTTTACAAGTACAATAAAACCTCAATATTTTAAATATAATCAAGAGTACATGAGCAATAACAGCAAATAGCTCTCAAGCAAGGATCTCACTAACTTTGCAAAGGCCTGCTCACAAACGTCTTATGCTGCTGTATGAGAAATTCTGTATGTTCTTTAGCATCTCAAAACTAAAACTGTTACAAAAAAAAAATAAAAAAGAAAAAGAAAGAAAAAGAAATACTAACCTATATAGCAGCAGGTGGAAAGTCTGCTAAAAATACTGAAACCCCTCTCTGAAGTAATTAGAAGCCTAATCACAATAGTGTGTGACCTGGAAAATATTTTATAACTTTTCTCAATATCCAACATATAAAATCACTATCCCTCATCACACACACCTGCACCCCTAAAACACAGGGCAAACATTGTTTTGCACCCTATAAATCTGAAGATGTGGTATCTTCAGCTATTTCTTAGAAAATGGAATGCCTCTGGCAAATATGTTATTGGTCAAAACAATGGGAGTAAAATATAATATGATTTTTAGTTTCAATAACAGGATTCTGAGGTAATGTTTTTCTGTCTGGAAGCAGAACTAAGAAATTTCCCTTATACAGATGAGCTGAAACAAAGAGTTATTTCCTAGAGTCACTTATAAATTTTAAGCATCTCTAGGATCTTGGCCTGAATATTCCTCACACCCAAGATAAACCTCCACAATGGTTTGTTTTAAAAACAATGCTTGGAAACTTTTCCTTCTAAAAGCAAAAATAAATAGAGAGTGCTAATGGAAAGCTGAATAAATATCAACTCTGTCTCAGCAAAGCAGTAACAACGGCAAGGAGATGATTGCTGGAGAAGTAACCTGAGTTACTTCTGAGTTACTCTGAAGAGTGTTGCGTCGATATAGTAAGTTCGGCCAACAAAAAAAGATCTCTAACAGAAAAGCCTATGATAAAGTCTCATGAATGGGCATGCTGTCAAGAAAAGTATGTTTGTGCATTTATTTCATACCTCGGCTTCCCTTCTTCCTAGGTGGCACTGATATCCTCCCTTCTCTCCCTTTCCCTCTCCATGCCCACTATGTTCTTCTCATTTCACCATTTTCCTCTGTCTTAACAACCACAGGAATGAAAATATAAAGTACAGAAATACTGAATATGAGAATAAAAAAAGAGAGAAAAAATCCAAAGTTCTTTGGGAAGCTTATAAACCTGTTGATTTGTAATATGCAAAAAAATGATCTACGGAGTGACTATACTGTATCAGACCATGCAGCTCAGCATCTCATCTGCAATGGTAGCCAAAAAACAAAAAACTACTAAGGGAGGACTATAAGAACATGAAAAGTACATATGATTCTTTCCCCAGCTAGTCTTTCCAGACTCTAGCTGTTTACAACTCAGTAACTATAATCATTCCTACTGTAATGGGCTGTTAATGTTTAAAAGTAAAGCTAAGGTTAGGTTGTAAACAACTAATGTTAGCAGAACATTGCATACAATTTGTTCTATTGTTTCTTGTATTTCTTTTTGGTAGCAAAAAAGCAAATAGGTAGGAAAAATTTGCAAATAAAATACTAGTGTCAAATAAATGATAACTATACTTAACACTGATCTCTATCTTTTTAAATCTAAGGTTTAATATACAAATCTTAAATTGTATGAAGGTAAGTTTAAATATCAACACCATGAATCTAAATTAAATTCAAACATATTGTAAAATTCTTTATTTTCCTTAAATATTCACATCATAAGGCAGAATGAAGTGCATATCAGGTTTTACAACTGGCTTTAGGTTCCAACTGAGTAAAGCAGGAGCTAATGGAAGTCCCGCCAACTCAATTGGTCTTTGGAGCATGTCCCAGACATTTATATCATCTGTGAGCTAAAATTCACAATTCTCCTAAGAACCTAAAATAGAAATGTGATTCAAAAGAAATGCTACTTTTAATGTACACCTCAATATAGCTTTCTTCAGATTAAGGTCACCACAAATTAGAAGCATTCATTATTTTCCCCAGTTATTAATAATTTAATGCAAGAATCTCAGTCTACTTGTAAAAAAAGTTTTTTTTTTTTTTTCCAAATATAGCATTTACTTATTTGTTGTTCTCTGATAAGAAAGTGGTTCAGAGCTACTTGACATAGTGACAATAGATCATAGAGAGCACGGGAAATGCTGCCTAACTCACAGTGATGAAGGTTAAGAGATAAAGAAAATTTTAAAAAGCCTATTTTGTCATTCTTTCACCAACCTACTCATCAAATTCTTCCCTTGTGATTTCTCATCTCCAAAAACTTCTTGTCCAAATATATTCAGCATCATAGAACTATGTATGCAAAACAATTCCAGTTTTAAACTGCACATTCAGTATACCAGACCATCAGTTTACATCCAAGGCAATTCTTTCTATATGACATATCACTTATTTTGGTAATTTCTTTGTAAATTTACTTAGATTTTTAATAGTTATTTATTTTAAACTTGTTTTAAAAACCGTTCCTGACATGAAAGGAACTAGGTTTCTACAAGAAATAATCAGTATTACTAGAATATATAACTAAAAAGGACACTAAGTTTGGAGGGAAGGTTGTTCTGCCCCCCCCCTTTTTTTTTTAATGATGAGAGTCTTTTTCAGAAGGCATAACAGGACAGCACTGCTACTGTAGCTGTAGCAGCTACTTTGTTAATTAATTGCTTTCATACTATTCCTCATTACACCAAAAATCAGGATTGTTTAAGTTTCAGCTTTTATTTCATTTACCAGGAATTACTTTTACATAATGTCATCCCAAATCATCCACATGCTGAAATCCCCCTGAGTTCACACAATGTTACCACCGAATTTATGCTGCAATGGAGAACCTACATAACAGACAGGGGAGAGGCAAAGAGGTTCTCCATTCTGTAAAAACACAAGGAAGATAAAGGAAGCACAGATAAAGGAAAAGAGCGAGTTGTACCAGGGTTCAGGGGAACATAACCACAATAAAAGGAACCAAATGTCACAGTCAAGCAACAGTAAGTGGGTAGCTCATACACATAGATGTGCCATTGTACATCTATATTACATTGTACCATTTATTTTCTGACTTGCTGGACACCAGGACAGACTTCAGAGCAAGAGGAGACAGAGTTCCTTGCAAGAGCTGGAGTAATATTGGTCCATTTTGAAGCTAATGACACAGAAGTAAACAGAAGAGCCTGAAAACAAGGTTTGAAGAATTAGGCAAAAAAAAAAAAAAAAAAAAAAAAAAAAAACTATATAGAATAGTCTTCAAATAGGAGTAGCAGTCTCAGATAAGGACTTCTTGTATAAGCTTATGCCTGCATGTTAACTGTTATATTCTTACTGCTTGCCTGTTAAACTCCCACAAGCTGTAACATCTTATCTGCACAAGGAATTTAAATTAGTCTTAAAAAAAAAAAAGTTTTGTAGACATTTTTACTCAAAAAGTTTCAAGTTAAATCAGTTGCCAGGCCTTTTGGGCAAAAGCAAGCCCTTTACCACAGGGCATGCAGGGCATAGGAGCATTTGGTTAGAAAAAGAAATGGATGGTGAAGGTTTATTTCAGATTCACTTCCCAGGAGGTGAGGTGGAGACCTGTGAGAAGAGTGCTGTTCCTCCAAAGGAAAAAAAAAGTGAGGCACTGAGAATGCAAGATCCCAAGTGGAAAGACGCGACGGCTAGGGAGATCTCACCTATAGAGGAAGTTTAAGTTGTTCGAAAGGATAACTGTTGAAACACTGAAGCTGGGGGAAGAAAACGCAGACGGTCATTCCCATGAGAACTTTGCTTCCTCTCTAGCAATTCAGGGGCTAGTTTGTCAGCAGATTACTGCTACCATAGTAACCACTTAAAATATTTGGGGATTCTCAAATCGAGGCTTTCGAATGATTGCTACCATGATCCATCAGACACTAAGCGTCACCCCTATCCAAAGCTTTCCTAGAGGGGGCAAGAATGACACTAGCTTGAAGACCAAGTGCTGCCCTCTGATGGGAAGTCAGTCAGCTTTGTATACCAGCCGGGCAGCAAAGCAGATGCTTGTCCCGCTGTTGGTGCCCACACGCTCCCTTGCTCTGCTGACAGAAAACTGAGGTTTCTGGTAGCAGGAGCTTAAGAGAAAGAGTAGTACAGACCATTATAGGTTTGAAGTAAAATTCCAGCAGACGCACTCATCGCCCATTTTTCTGTTAATGTCTTTGTTCCTGTTAATACCATAATAACCTTTTCCCTTATGTGAAGTCTTCCATTGAAACTCATGTATTTTCATGAGCAAAGCCCACAAGTTAGCTGCAAAACATTTTACTTCAGCAGCACTAAGTGTACAAGCTTTGTCCTTTCTAATATAATCTAAGCAGAATCCTTCTCAGCAGAGTGGAACACAGCCCTTTCCCCCTTTCTCCAGACATGCAGCATGGTTTAGTCTCTTCTGCTAGCCAAGAGAGGGATCCTTTCTCCATTCCCTCATGGCAAGCAGTAGTCTTCTCCCACAAGCATAAATATCTTTTTTCTCTCCTTAATTTGATCACAGGTAGAAGTAACAAGATCACCATAACAGGGAGAAAAGTATTTGTCCCATAGGAATATTTACTGTACATAAATTTAGATTTTGTAAATATTTGTCATCCTAGGCTCACAAAGCACAATTGTAAAAACAGTAATGGAAGCAGTAGTAATGAAAGTGCAGTGGTGCAAGTGTTGGAGAATCAGCCAAGGTTGCTCCTGGCTTAAAAAAGGATGAGATCAAGCTGGCAGGACAAAGATACCTGAAGAAGCACATAAAATAAGTTAAGTAAGGCTAAAATTATGAAATCTGAGTGCTCAAACTTGAGGACAGAACAAGTGTTTCAGAATCTGAAATACTAAACATCCAAAATTGACAGTGAAATCAAAATACTCACTGAATTAAAATATCTAGGTGTGTCAACGTCAGGCACCTACATTTGAAACTTCTGCCTAAATCTAGTAGAAAGTTACATTTTAAAAAGCTTGAAGACTCAGTAGGGACAACTCCCTTTGTATTACTACTACTTTCAGTTACTTGTATGACATTTGTATGGTGCTGAAGCATTTATCTATCTGCAAGCTGCTGGGACACTTGTTTACTAGAGGAAGTAAGCTAGACTTAAGATGCTAGGGTAAAATCGATGAAATGTAAATCTGTTTCTGCTTCTGTCCCTAACTGCATACACAGACAATGTATATGAATGTAAGCTGGGCATTGTATCTTCTGACCTATTTTAGTTTCTATTAAAACAGCACTTGCAGGTTTCCAGTAGCATTCTTGTAGAAACAATACACAGATTTGTTTAGTGCACAGACTGCATTTAAGACTTGCAACCTAGATAAAGGAGACAGATATAAGCAAAGAGGGAAGAGGCGCATAGCGCCTAAGTGCTAGATTCAGGTCTTCTCAACTTAGTGTTCTGTGCTCGTATAGGACATGCTGCCCCTGTGAATTTTAGAAGGGACTAACCAAAGACGAGACAAAATCTGCAAAAATAAATTAAATAAAATGTCAAGAGGCACTTTGTTGAAAGCCTTTTGAGGTAGTTTCAATTTGTTTAGCAGACAGCTTTTAGAAAGCATTATCACTCGCAGATCAAAATATTCTCTTCAATACCGAAGTATCTTACTCTGACATCTCTTGAAGCACAAATCTTCCTTAACAATAAATTACTTGTTCCTTAGTGCAATCTCTTTAGCTACTTCAGTTTTATCCTACTCGATACCTTCTCTGCTATAGGTGCCATTGTTTATTTTCTTTTCTCAAATACAAAATCATATTTCTTTCCACCAACATAATAGCATTTTTCTGGATGAAAAGCAAGTTACCCACAATTAACAGATGTCCTTCAACACAAAATTCAGTCTATAACCATCCTTATATCCTGAACAGCAAAGAAGTGCTCCAACTTTTCTCCTCAGCTACTTTTTCAAGGTGGGCACCTACCTCTCTAAGTGTCTGTAACACATCTAGACTAGTGTTTTAGTGCAGTTGCATTAATAGTTACTTAATACAGAGTGGAGAGAACATGTGGTTTTCCTTCTCAATGCTGCAGAAGCCATGTTTGAATTTCATCTTGAAAACAGCCAAGGAAGTTTTTTATACTAAGCTTCCACCCTTGCCCCATATAGAGCGTAAATGAGCTTTTGTTTCTCTTGCACATCAGAGCTCATAGATGACTACAAAAATATCAAATTAAAAAAGACAAGTTATTAAGAAATCAACACCAGTTATTTCTTTAAAAAAAATCACCAACCATGAATTCCAAATGATAAAAATGACTGACAGGAAAGATTGCATCATTTATTATGGATAAAAACAATGTAGGCAACTTAGCCCATTATCACAGTCACTTTTTTTAAGCTCACTTAACTCTCCTGTGAGATATTACTTAATCTGTGATTTAATTTCAAGTTGGATAAACTTTACGTTTAGATACATTTGTGCTTAGGTATGTTTAGACACATTTGTCAGAAACTGGACGCTGGAAGCTCAAATTCAATGCAATTTGCAATTCACTATCCAGGAAGAGTTTTGTACCATTTGTAACACTTATAACTCAAATTTATCTCTGTTGCTCAGAGGAAATCACCACTCCAACACTAGGGACTGGAACAAAGAAAGCTCTCTCTGGATTCATAAAAATAAAACCCCTACTGCATTATATGTGCTTTAAAAATTACAAAGCCTCACAAATAAGGCGGAGTGATGAGTTTCGTATTTTAAACGGCATTGAAATAAAATCCGTAATCTTACCGAGCAAAATAGCCCTGTCTTCGTTCCTTCTTCTCTTCTTTGGTCTCCATTATGTACAGTTTAATGGGCAAGGTGGGCGGCCAACCGTTATGCTCTTTTTCCGTTCAGTACCTCATATCCAGGCAGAGTCCCCTGCATATAACATTTTTAAAACAGGAAGTTCATAAATCAACATGTCAACAACATCTATACACACTTATAGGGTAGTAGAAATGCAGCTGACCCAGTGACAAAGCAATGTAAAACTAACTAGTGAATGCTTGCCATGTGGTATCAATTTAGTATACAGTAAGAAAAAATAAAAATAAAATAAATGCACTTGAGCCAGCTTCTCCAGCAGAAGAGAGGCATCTGCAAAGGAGGTAATCCAAAGACCAGTAGCAAGTTTTAAAGCCCCAGAAGGATTAAAATCTTTTGCCAGATGTTAAACAGTTTGTACCAAAACCTGTTCTTGGTTTCACCTGCATTTTGGAGAGGAAGATAAAAAGCAGGTTCAGAAACATCCACGACAAACACTAAAATTAGAAAAATATATAATGTTCTCTTCATAACAATTTTGTTAAATAGTGAGAAATTAGAAAGTTTAAAGTATTGAAAAAAGAGTAATCTATGTTCTGCACACAGGTTTGATTGTTGTGAACCATTAAACAAATAGAGAGGGAGAAACATGACGGACCAACAACCTGCTTTCCAGGTGAATTGTAGCTACCTGGAGAAAGAGTGGAGTAGGAAACATTTTCTGAGAAGTTAAAAAAACACCCAAAAGGAGACCTCAGTAATGCTGCAAACAATGTAAAAACATCTTTAGATAAGCAAATAAATATCAGGTTTTTGTTTGTTTATGACATCAGAATCATAGCAACTTTGCAGAATGCAGTAGAAAGGGATTTGTAAACCAGAAGGCGTGATTTTCAGAACTGCTTGGCAATTACTGCAATTAATGCTGTCCCGCACTAATTGCTCCTAAAGAATCCGACCAAGATCGTTTTATCCTCTTCTAATCTCCAATATATATTCAGCCTACCTCGATGGCCTGTGCCCATGCACAGAGCAAGTTTAATTTCTTGAGCGTTCTTCACTACTCCAGACTTAAGTTTAAACTAGAAGTTACTACTGAATATTTTAGTCTACAACAAAGAAATTGAAGCCATATAAATTACATATATAAAAAGCAGAAAAATTATTCTGTGACATAATCAGTTCCCATTATTTTTTCTGTATTAAAAGATCATAAGGTATAAACTGCTACATGTCACCAAAAGAGATAATGTACTAAAAACAGATTAACCTATTTGGAAAAGTTAGAGAATATATTACACTACATTCTACCTGTAACACATGCCATAATTTTCTCTCCACATATATGGACCACCAGTCCACAGCAATCAAAGTCTGCTGCTTCAAAATGCACTTTTTCTTACTCATTAATTTTGAATACAATCAGTACACCACAAAGAATCTGCTCTCTCTGATCTCTATGCCCCTACAGAGTCTTACAGTAATGGTCACTATGCAACAACACTCTTTAAATGGAAAATTTGCCTGCTACAACTTTGGATTTATAAATAGAGTACCGGTTTATCCAGGAGCTGTCTCTGCAAGTTAATGCATGTTGCAGTCTTCTGCAGGACACAAATCTACCTGGTAGTAGCATAAGAACAGTATCAAAACAAATTACTCTGTCCAGATGTCCAGTCTATATGAAGGTACTGCATGTTTCCTGAAAATTTGAGTACATCTTCATCCCCCTACCCCCCTTGCTTTGGATGGGTCCTCAGAAGCTCATCAGCAACCTTGGCTTTTTTCCATACTCCTTTTAAACTTACAATAAACCTTTCAAAAGCACACGATTATCACCTTTATAGCAAACTAAGACTTCAAAGAGGAACCATTTTTCCTCCTCAGTCTACTTTGTCCGTACTGACGGGTAAACACACTTTATGGTGTGTACATGACAGACCATATCTGAGCCTCCCAAGCTCATACTAAGTATCAAGTTACCATAGAGTACTGAGATACTATTAAACCTGTGGACGTGAGGGCAGTGGGACCCATGGGATGTAGGGAGGTGGGAAGAGCAGGGGCTCTCCTCACCTCACTGAAATATGATCAGCCAGAAAGCAGAGGATCAGCAGAGGGAAGTAAGATCTGCCCTGCGGGACCTCACCCTGCCGGAGAGGCGATGGCTGCTCCTTCCATCCATTCTCTTTCCCTCCCATGATCTATTGATCCACCCAGGGGAATATCAGCTCTGCCCCGGCCTTTTGCTGGCGATGAAGGGAGTACTCATCCCCAACAAGGAAAACTACAAAAACAAAGCAAAATTCTGTTCAGAACAGATGAACACTCAAAAATTGAAATGTTATCACAGAACAAAAGCAACATAAAGGTACTCTGGTAAAAACTCTCAAATAAAAAAATAAGGTAAAATGCACAGCCATCTCACATGCAATAACAGATCAATGAAAGTTTTTACAATAGGGGGGAAATTCAGGGGGAATGTTAGAAATGAGTAAATATGTCAAAAGAGCATCCTAAGTCCTCTAAAGAGCTTGATAATTTCATCGGTAAATTTCAGTTGTTTTTCCTCTCTCCTCTCTCATTTCTCAGGCACAAATAATTGCATCTTTCAGTTTAAGTAGCCTGCTTTGTTACGAGACAGCTAGGTAAGTACAAAGCATTATCTTTGCTCGTTCTGCCCTTGGGTAAGCATCCAAAACTGCTGCCTGTTGGCTCTAGGGCCATAATCTTCCAAACATATGCATCACTTCCTAAAACCATGCACACAGACAATGGCACATTCAACAGCACCAGCAATGCAGAAGCCCGTGAAGTATCTGATTATTTTTAGAACATTCAATGGACTTCATTACTTTGGACACAGATGGCCAGAGACAAGTTATCAAGTCGGAAAGACACACAGAATTAAAAAAAATAATAATAAAAAATAAAGTATTTTGGACTGTGTGATTCTTTCTCCATGAATATACATATACACATTTAGGACCCTGTAGTGCCAATGCCTCTCAATCTTTAATCGGGTAGGAAAATGCTGCAATTCCCTACTTCACAAAAGGCAAACTGAAATACAGGAAGTGCCTGCACAGTCAAATGAGAACAGAAGGGCAACATGCACAAGCATCCTCACGCTAGCTTTAATTCAATCAGCAAAGATAACAAGCAGCAATAATGATGAGAGAAGAGACTAGTTTGTCAAGGAGCCAATTACTATTTTCTGTGTAAAATTTAAGCTGACAAGATACGCAAACTGTGCACAGTCTCACATTTATTTGGCTATGCAGGCACTTGCATAGAAATTAATGCCCAGATGCACTGAAGAAAACAAAGTCTGAGTTCCTCTCTGCATCTAGGTTTAAAAGCATTGAGCTTACTCAATGCTCTCAGAAAGCATGTAATGAGTGATGTACTGAACCCAATCCCAGGGTGGCATCCTGTATTACAGCAGGGGTCCCCAAAGGTGAGCAACAGTGGCAGCATGCAAACTGCAAAAAGAAAACAGAGGTGGTGAGAGGTCTGCACACATTTTCCACAGCTAGAAAGACCAAGGTGTTATGATAGAGGACTCCAGGTGGGACAACCAAGCAGATGTAGTCAGGTCAAAAATGTAGCAATAAAACTTCATTATGTAAAGGGAACAGCATGTTTCCTATACGCGCTGTGTAACCTGCACCTGCTCTCTGGTGTAGCATCTTACACAAAACTAGTTTTGTATTTTTGCTTCTGTTTTACCTCTGCCTCTGAGGCTACAGGCAAACGACACACGCAACCACTCACATGACTACACATTTCCTTACCATCACCTGCTGCAATACAAGCATTCAAATGTTGCCATAAGCCTTTTTTTGAACATGAACATCACCAGTGATTTAGCTTAGACCTTCATACAGTTCTAGCAGGTTTGCTGTGTACCCATGCCAGTTCAGACCCCTAAAAAAGCATACTATGATAGATGATAAAGACTATACTAACAGGTCAGTATTAGATTAAAAAAGGAAAGATGATATAACACCAAAAGCAGTATTAAAAATTTACACCTAGCTCAAGAAGGAAGTGGTAGAACTACATCGAAGCACACGTTAATGGGAAGTATTTTTAGTGTACTAGTTCTGAAATCAGGCACTCAGGATTGCTGTATGTGCTTCTGGAAAGCCCAAAGCAGTTCCTAGGGCACTGCACAGATTCAAGTAGTTACCCACACCAGCAAAGCTGCAGTACTGGGCCACACAACACATTTAAGCACAAGGCAACAGGAACAGGAGAAGCATTTTAATTCACTGCCAGGTCATATAGATGCATATAATAAAGTTTCACAAACCAAAGCTTGTGAAACTCAATCAACTCTGAAGAAGACTACTTGAGAAATGATAAACTTCGCAGCATTTTGTTAATCTATGTCTCACTGACTGAATTAACCAGGTTAAGTTCTACTGTTTTTGTCCTCTATTAATGTGCTTCATTTGGGGTGACAGTAAAAGGTTCAATTGTATACTTTCATTAGAATTACCACATAAACATAGGGTATTTCCAAAACATGAATAAACTCTATGTTTACAAAAAGGTTACAGTCATTACGTGTAACTGAAGAGTTCCAAGCCAAACTAGGAGAGCTTCTCTGCAGTGCTGAAGTTGGGGCTGATCACTTAACCTTTGCTTGGATTAATAACCCTCTTATGAGAATAACTCTACTGACCTCTAAAGTATTGTCTGTCACATTTCTTGTAAGAAGACTATACTCTTAAGAGCCCCCAATCAAAAGGCAAAAGTTGGAAGACTGCAAATGAATTTGAACACAGAAGGGATTTCTGGACTTTTTGTTCAGATTAAACATAAATCAGTATCACAATCTCCTGATCTCCAGTGGAGAGACAGATTTTATGTGGCTGCTCCATGTTCTAGGCTCTCAGTAATATGATCAGAAATCCAAGACTGTAAAGATACGATCTGGAGCGAAGATACAAAAAGAAAACCAACACCCTTGCCCTTGCTCCTAGCTGGAATAGCTTAGGCGGTTAATATCCCCACTATAGAGAGGAAGTAGCTAATGGTCTGAGCGACTGAGCGATTTTGCTTTGTTCTGATGAAGAGAAAAAGAAAAATAACACACAGCCTAAGCTTAGAGCACCCTCAACACACTAATTAGATCTGCAAGAGCCTGTCCACAGGACCAGAGTTAAAAAAAAAAAAAAAAAAAGTGAGAATCCAAGGAACAGAACAACAGTAACAAAGGAATGATTCAGCTCCAAGAGAGTCCCCACATGAGTTACTTCTGGCTTGCTTAGGAGGAGAATTTTACCACTAAGTCAGGCTGTCATACTTTACAGAAAATAAGAGGAAGCAAAAGACGTACCAGAAATTCCAGGTCATGAATGACGGTTGTCAAAAAATAAAAACATCTAATCTTCCCTTTCTGATACTGAACTGACACTGAACACTACCAAATGTATTTTCCCATAAGAAATAAATACATTGTATTTTATAATTCAACTGTTGTTGTTAGAAAGAAACAGGTTAAAAAGCACAGTATGGAAGAAAATTATTAATCGGCAGAGTGCTATGCCATATGGACTGTGAAAGGGCAGTGCTGTTTGAAATCAGGCCCATTTTGGAAGGTTTTTATTTTTCAATCATTAAGAACATTGCTACAGAATTTCTTGCCCGTACAAGTTATAAAAGAACTAACATCTTCATACTCTTGCATCCCCTGTTTTAATTCATCCTGATTCAAATAAGTGTCTAGCCCAAGTCTTCCGAACCTTTCAGGCTCGCATTACATAGGTTTGCATAACATGCCGAATCAAAACAGCAAATCCTGTGTGCTTTATGGACTGTTGACAGAAAACACAGGTCTCTTCTTACCAAATATTGTAAAAAAAAAAAAAAAAAAAAAAAAAGATACAAGGCAGCAGCAAAACATTAGCCTTTGTAGAAACAAAATGAATTATGTAGATAGTGAAGTACAAAAAACCACACACATTTAAGCTACAGAAGTACCCATGAATCTGCAAACTACTGGTTTCAGTTAGTTCTGAGATTCTAGTAGTTTTAGCAATTTTTATTTAAAAAACTAAGCCTTTCAACAGTCCATGGCAAAAGTATTACTTTCATTTTACAAATGAGGAACTGAGAGCCAGAAGGACCTCATGGTCCTCCTGTAAAGTCATGACAAAAAATACAGTTCTCTTGACCACCAGCCCAATGGCTCACCCACTGTGCCTGTCTTTCTCAGGATGCTTTTTGAACGAAAACATCTGTGCTTACACCAGATACTAAGGTGTTTCTATCATAGTTTGTATTGCCTTTCTGAGATCAGATCCCAAATTGATATATGGCATCATAGTTCCTTGGCCAGAGGACAAAAGGACAATGCAGTTTGCCATGTTCATAGAGGATAAGACAAATGTCACTGCTTTCCTACCTGAGAGCATGCACACATACACACAAAGGACATTTATCTATGTTCTTAGTAGCACTCAACTATAACACTAAGCACTTGCAGTTTTCTAAAAAATAAAAATTCATAACATTCTACACCTACTAGCATTTGGAAAATCCCCTTGGGACTAGTTTATTTGGCAGTTAACATCAGCACGTTCTTTGCTTGCAACAACCCCTAGTTTTATGATCTGTTTTTAAAAACATTTCAAAGACAGCCTGCGCAGGTATGTTTTGACAAGGTCAAAATATATGCAATGCAGACAACGATGACATTGCCAGAGCTAATGACTTATGGGTTCTCTATGACTTCTTAAGGGATGTGACCAAGTCCTCCCTAGATTCTCCACTCTGAACCAAGCAAAGCAACAGAAGCAGCCAACAGATAAGTCATTCCTTCCTCACACCCCCTAAGCAGCAGGCTATGAGAATAAACATAAATACAGTAGCAAACAAACAAATAACCCCCCCCCATCTATCAATCTACTGCCTGCTGCCACCTCCCCTCCACGCTAACTGCTCAATAACAGAATCATCCCAGGTCATATATGCATCGCGTTGTTAAGGGCCACAGGATCCACAATGTCACATATCCCAGGCCTGGCTGTACATCAAAGTTGCTCCAACGAGTTTGCTTACACAGGACTCAAGTGGGATTTCTACTGGAAAAAAAGGCAGAATTCCTTATACAACAGCTCCACTACAGAGGGATGAACAGCAAATGTCCTCTCATGATCATACGAACCTCAACCAGCAGAGGTACCAAGCCAAAGACAAAGAGCTTTCACTCTCCTCTCTAAAGCTATTAAAATATGTCCATGCAGCATGCAGTTGCTGCAGACTGAAGTATTACTGCCCTTCACCTTCTCACTCGCACCTACTTCAGTTGTTTGTTACCATTCCTTCACCCACATTTCAGTTTATACTCAACACATCTGCTCAAAGCCACTTCCATTGGGCTTAACTACTGGAAAAAGCGCTGGGCTTTGCACTGCACAGCTAAACTGCAAGTGTGCATTTACTTCTACCAACTCCACCATAAAAGAGCTTTCTGGTGTTACAACTGTACATGGCAACTCCTTCTGCAGTTACTTAGTTTGGTAGACCACAGCAATTGTGTAATGTAACATTAAAAAAAAAAAAAAGAGCGATGATGAGGCCTATGGCACCATTCACAAGACAAGAAAGACTTAAAAAATGACCAACACATCCTCAGTTTCACAGCAAACTTGCTCTCTCCTCTCTTTCTTCCCCAATCCAATAAAGGTATTTAAATGGAAAATGAATAAATTAGAGGTAGGGTAGAAAGAGGCAGATAATCTTACTTTGAAAAGTCAATTAAAGAAATACAAACCATAATGGTGCAGCTCAATGTTTGGCCAAACACACACAAAATAATTTATCTTCTACTTATAATTACTGCTGGTCTTGTTCCCAAAATGCTTAAGCATAACATTAAGTTTATATTTGCAAATATTCCCATTGTACTCAATAGAATTTAGTAAACACTTTCTCAGTGCTTTACAGAATAAGGCCAAGCAACAAGAAACTGTTATAATATGCCCAAGTCTACCAATTTAATGGGAGGTATTGGAACTGGTCAATGTTTTTTAGGTTAAATAGATTTTCCAGCAGAATTCATAATCATGCCATGAAAATTACTGGAAATTTTTTTCTAAATTAAAGCGTAGTTACCATGTTCAAGTTTTCACGAAAACAGAAAAAACAACAACAAAAAATTAAATTAACAGCCCACTGATTTAAATGTTAATCATTCAGTCTATTTCCTCAATTGGGAAAAAAAAAAAAAAAAAAAGGTGGCAGTAAGGATACAAGAGAGAACTCCGAAGAAAAATTATTATTTTCAAGTCCCACCTCAACCTCCCTTTTTCAATCAACCCTGGCTGCAAGGGTTCTTGATCATGCAATTCCTAAGTTACGGCCTTTCCTCTTTCACCCATCTCCCAACAAAGAAACAAAGCAACTGAGAAAGGGGTACAGGGGGAGCAAAGAGTCTCACAGTAATGCAATGCAAATGTTTTCCTATCTGAAACACAGTAAAGAGAACCAAAATGTCAAGTTTCCATAGCAACCTTAACTGTGCCACATTGCATATACTGTATATTAAGTAACATATTTAACAGTTTAACTGTTCAGAAACATCCTGTATGTTTGTAACCTGGAGAATTAACACCAAAAATCTTCACTATGCATTTCTTAACTCCTTAACCTGACATCTTTATTCTATTATAGTGCTTTGAAAGCAACATTATATTACACCAACACACACAGTTTAACAGGTTCTCAGACACTACAGAGTTAGGTGCATTAAAATTACAGTGCTTTGACAGCACTCTCTACCCATTCCATGGTCTGAAGTCTTTTAGATGCAGCAATGTTTCTGCTCATTTCATTCCCCCTTGCAAATTCCTTTAGGTACTGCATAATGAAAAATAACTTAGTTCTCTTCTGCAAGATTCTTAAAATCTTTATTATGTTACCATTTTTCTTTTCTCCATCTCATTCCTGTAGAAAACAACACTGGACTCTGGCCTTGTATTAGTAGAGAGCCAGCTTGTGCCACATAGAAAACAAAAACTCCTGAAACTTAGCTGAAACTAAACTGACCTTGCCATATAAACACAGCACAGTTACATTTACCTGTGTAATTACAGAATCTCTCTAAATAGCTACTTGCTTCTTTCCAGTAAGATTTTTCTCTATTTTTCTGTGATCTAGCCATTTGTGAAGGGCTACATCTACCTGAAATCATTCATATGAATATGGTTAGGAACTTAGTATTAGAGAAAATACACCCACATCTGCAGTGACAGAACAGTTGTGCATTTTAAGATAACTAATCACTAAGGCCTGTAAAAGTTGTCCTTGCCAAAAATCTGTGGAATGGAGGCCTTAAAATAAACTGTCACCTTTGCTTTTGTTATTTTTATTTTACTTTTTTTTCTTCCACTGCTTCCTTCTTTCTGCTCTTCCTCTCCAGTTCTCAGAAGGTAACAAATCCTCGGTTCAGAAGGAAGGAGGGGGAAAAAAGGAGGCTATTTCTATGTATGCAGAAAAGCCAGAACAAACAACCAGTTCATACAAACCAGCTATACACTATCCTCTCCTCAGCATATCTAATCTGGACTTCATTTGCTCAAACCTGGATGTGTTCACTCAGTGAGATGGTTCAGGGCTTGATTAACAAAGAGGAAAAAGGAAGTTTGAATCAAGGTTGATTAGAGTTGAATTAAAACAGAAACACAGAAACCTTCCGTTAGAACAATAGCAGAAAACATTTTACCTTCAGATAATTCAAGCGTTTTTAAAAAATATTATTAAACTGAGGTACTCTTGTTGAACAAAGCACACTGATTTTGAGACTAAAATTCGGAACATCTTAAATTGAAAGCACCAGCATGAAGTATCTCAGTGTTTCTGAAGCTAAACATTCGGTTTTTTTCTTTTGGCTATCCAAAGGGGAAAAAAAGGGGGGGGGGAAATCACAACGTTACCTAATTTTACAAATAATTTCAGTTCCTCCAGTGCTGCATCTTCACTGAAGAAGTTTCAGTCACGTTACTAGGCACTCAGTGTCACTGAACTCTGTATTCATGCAGAACTACATCAATATCAAGTGAATTCAGAGGGACTACTCACTCACATGAATTATATTTGTAATAAGCAACTTCATTTCCCAGTTCTGCAAATGTGTACTTAAAGCTGTTAACTTATCTTTTACTTCAAGTTACCCATCACATGGTTGGTAATGGTGAGCACTTCAGTCTGCCCAACACATTTCAGGAGAAAATTTTGTCTTCAGTTGTTTACAGCTACATCAAAGTAATTGCTCGGGCTGCCTCAAGTTGAAGTCAGCCAAAACAGTCAGCCTATTAAGGACATTTTTCTGTCAATGTTAAAGCCTCTTTACTGAGGGACAAGCATGCTTCCGTGCTTGGTGTCAAAATCCTAAAATTTGGCAGAAAGCAATTCAGACCTTTTCTCGGTCCCTCTAAAAATGTATCCAAATTGAGTAAAGATGCAAGCTTTTTATAAAGAGAGGAAAATGCAGCTTACACCTAACCAACTTGGTTATGTTCTCAATCTGCAGTTAGAAAGCAGTGATATATTATCCATACGAAATGTAATTGTTATTGATAAGGACATGTACCTAGGTCTGGGATAATACAAGATTTAGATAAAAAAGGTATACTTGAAATCTAGAATATGCTGCTGGACTAGCAAGCAGGCAATAAATGCATGGCACTGGCTTTCTACAGGGCAGCACAGCTTTTCTGAGGTATCTGCCTGTAGAACTTGCCAAAGTAAAAAAGGAAAAAGGGAAGAGAAACAGGAAGAAAGATTCATTTCACGGCCAAATAATGCATGATCCTAGGGCCTTCAGTTAAGAGAATTATCAGCCACTGGTTTTTCATCACAGCAAGCATGCAATTCACACTTGTGTAACAATTCATTTATACTCATAATAACAGCTAATCTGCAAAGGCTAAGGGAAAAAATAAAGAATTGAAAGCAAACAGTATTTGGGATGAAGAAGAAATCAAAATTTAAACAGTTAGAAAACATTGTTATCAGATAAAGATTTATTTTCAATATTACATAATGATGACATCAAAGAAGTTAAGAGCTAAAACTGTATTCAGTGCTGAAAGTAAAGTCCTGATTTCAGTGACACTCACCAAAGTCTGATCACTGATTTCACTGGGACAAAGACTCTAAATAGAAGGAAAAAGAAACAAAAAACAAAAAAAAAACACAGGCAAAAGAAATTACATTCAAAAGAGAAAATCGTTTTTCAAAGACCAGTTACCATTTACTGAGAGATGACAATCATTTTGCCTAATAAATATATTTTCTAAATTATTTTTCCATTTTCTTCCTGAAGCGCTTTAACATCATCCAAAATCTTATGTTGGTCCACGTAACATCAACACATTATAGTTATCCAAGTACAAAGAAATATACACATCATCAGAACCACCGCAACATCAGGTTTATTGTTACAGGCGGCCCCTTCAGCTCCGTTGGCTTCCGCTTGTGTGCGGACCTCCTCATCTTTCTCATGGCATTTTCCTGGACTACCCACAGCGGACCTCGAATGCACCTCGCTCCTATGGGAGCGAGGCCACCTCTGCAAGGAGCTCTACACAGAGCACTTTGCTCCCTGCATCACTTGGGCCTGCAAGTGGGAGGAAAAAAAATAAATAAAAAAAGTAACAAAATGTGCCTTTTTTGATTTTTCCATAAAACTTAATCTGGAAGGCATTCAGAAGGAATGCCCAGAAGACTAGGAACAGTTTTCTTCACAATATGCTTTTCCATAGCTCGCTATTTGTTGAGCTTGGACGAGGCTCTCCAACATGCATCACTGCAGGAGATCCAGTTGTTTCCTGGGGTTCATTCTAGTTATTATTCCCACCCTTTCTGTAGAAGACTCTAGAGTGCTTGAAATTATCATCTAAGCAGAATTCCAGGAGAAAGAGCATGCATGAAGCTCATGAATCTTCCCAAATCAGAAGCAATAAAAAATTCTGAATTAGCCTCATTTCAAAATAATAACAATAATAATAATTTAACATCCTGTTAAAAAGAAAGCTGCACCAAAGATTTTTTTCTTAAACACAAATTAGAATTTCAACAGCATTTGCAGTAGTAAAAAAAAAGGTCAGAATATAAAAAGCCCTAGAATTATTTGTTGAGATTTCTCCTTCAATTTGCTGATGTTGCAAAGGGTGCTTTGACTGTTTCATTTTGCTTTGGAGACCAGTCTCCAGTTTCCTTCCTGGAAAACTTGCCTGTTATCTGCTAGGTTCAGCCTGGGGACTAGGAACCACCACAACAAGGACAGGACATGGCTAGTTGACAAAACAGTGAAACTTACTACTCCCACAGTAGTGTAAAGCGCACAGTATCAACAGACTGGGAGAACAGAAAATTAATCTCCAGCTCCTTAATCTCTTTTAAGGACAACGCATGTGTTACTTCTGACAATAGAAATCACGTATTACAAATGGATACGTAGTTTTCAAAACAAATCCACTTTTAAATTTATCCACTGAGTGATCAGTTAGGGGCAGAGGCTCATACTGATTCAATTTTAAGGAATTCAGAATTCCTGTATTTAAGAAAATAAATCTGCCCCAATAAGGAAGAACAGCAGCAGCAGCCCAGCAAAGGGGATTTTAATTTCAATCCTTAAGTGCGGCTGGGGCAGAAGACAAACACATGACACTGAAAAGTCTTATCTAGTTTCCCAGATGGGATGCACCCACAGGTACTGAGGGAGCTGGCGGATGCTGTTGCCAAGCTGCTCTCCATCATCTTTGAAAGGTCATGGAGAACTGGAGAGGTGCCTGAGAACTGGAAGAAAGCCAATGTCACTCCAGTCTTCATAAAGGGCAAGAAGGAGGACCCAGGCAACTATAGGCCGGTCAGCCTCACCTCCACCCCTGGAAAGGTGATGGAACAGCTCATTCTGGATGTCATCTCTAGACACATGGAGGAAAAGATGGCGATCAGGAGTAGCCAGCATGGATTCACCAAGGGGAAATCCTGCTTAACCAATCTGATAGCCTTCTCTGATGGAATGACTGGCTGGGTAGATGAGGGCAGAGCAGTGTATGTTGTGTACCTTGACTTCAGCAAGGCTTTTGACACGGTCTCCCACAGCATCCTCCTAGATAAGCTCAGGAAGTGTGGGTTAGACAAGTGGACAGTGAGGTGGATTAAGAACTGGCTGAAAGGCAGAGCTCAGAGGGTCGTCATCAGTGGTGTGGAGTCTAGTTGGAGGCCTGTGGCTAGTGGCATCCCCCAGGGCTCAGAACTGGGTCCCATCCTGTTCAACTTCTTCATCCATGACCTGGACAAGGGGACAGAGTGCCTCCTCAGCAAGTTTGCTGATGATCCCAAGCTGGGAGGAGTGGCTGACACACCTGAGGGCTGTGCTGCCATTCAGAGAGACCTGGACAGGCTGGAGAGCTGGGCAGAGAGGAACCTTATGAGGTTCAACAAGGGCAAGTGCAGAGTCCTCCACCTAGGGAAAAAATAACCCTAGGCACCAGTACAAGCTGGAGGTTGACCTGCTGGAGAGCAGCTCTACAGAGAAGGACCTGGGAGTGCTGACGGATGACAAATTAACCATGAGCAAGCAATGTGCCCTTGTGGCCAAGAAGGCCAATGGTTTCCTGGGGTGCATTGGGAAGACTGTTGCCGGCAGGTGGAGGGAGGTGATCCTGCCCCTCTACTCAGCCCTGCTGAGGCCTCGAGTCCTGTGCCCAGTTCTGAGCTCCCCAGGACAAGAGAGACATAGAGCTACTGGAGAGAGTCCAGCGTAAGGCTACAAAGATGATCAGAGGGCTGGAGCACCTGCCCTATGAAGAACGGCTGCGAGAGCTGGGCCTCTTCAGCCTGGGGAGGAGAAGACTTAGGGGGGATCTTATCAATGTGTACAAGTACCTGAAGGGAGGGTGTCAAGGGGACAGGGACAAACTCTTTTCAGTTGTCCCATGTGACAGGACAAGAGGCAATGGGCAGAAGTTGAAGCACAGGAAGTTCCGCCTGAGCGTGAGGGGGAATTTCTTCCCTGTGAGAGTGACAGAGCACTGGACCAGGTTGCCCAGAGAGGTTGTGGAGTCTCCTTCTCTGGAGATCTTCAAGGCCCACCTGGATGCAACCCTGTTTAACATGCTCCAGGTGACCCTGCAAAACAGGGAGGTTGGACTAGATGATCTCCAGAGGTCCCTTCCAACTTTACTGATCCTATGATTCTAAAGCAATGTAATGATGCCAGCTATCTCCCACCACATACTCACCCCTAATAATAAGCACAAGGACTGGAGAACAATTCACTGCACTGAGCAAAAGCCATCCTTGTCTTTCCCCTGTGGTTCCTAATCATCAGACTGGTTGGGAGATGAATTATTCAGATTGTTTGCTACTTGACCCCTCTCATTTTGGTAGAAAGACAGCTTTCCATATTAATCAGCTGTTATCCCACCGTTAATCATTTGGTCCATATCTGCACAAGTGACACCAGGCAAAGTCAATCTTTCATCACATGTCTGGGCACAGTCCAGCAAAGTTTTCCAAAACAAAGTAAGAGTCAAAAGTTTTACCCATTTGGTTCTCTACCCATTGTCATCAAGATGTGACCACCCACCCCATGCATCTACCAGACATCTCTTCCAGGTTAAAAGCTTTAGGAGCTGGGACAAATACAATTGCATAGACTTCATGATACAGCTAATCAAATTATCCCTGACAGACCTGAGCTGCTACCTTTAGTCCTCAGTCTTCAGCAGCTTCTCTGGAATCTGCTCAGTCAGCAGACAGGATTGTGGGGGGAGCGGGGGAAGGAAGGGAGGAGTCTAACACTACTTATGAAGCAAAATATTTTTTAAAATATATATTCTAAATAACACATCATGGTGATTTGTATGTTCAACCTACCCAGGTTCAATTGCATATAACCAACTAAACTTTTCAGCAATTCTTAAGTCAGCCAAACCTTTGTGAGGAAGTGTTAGGAAAAGCTTAGCCCATTCTCTGGCCTACAAAGGTTTACAGTGCTTAGTACAGCTACAAAAACCTGTACAAAGTATCATACCCAGCTCTATTAGAAGTGCCAGAGTATCTGGAATGACTACAACTACTTAAACTACAACTACTATTACAGAAATGCTACTTCAGTTGATGGTAAAATAAAGCCCCTGCCACCACCATCATGGCATTATTTAACCAAGAGACAATAGACTAATGCTGTGATATTTAACCTACTTTTTTTGCACAGTGAATGCTGACACAACATGCAAGCACTGCTGAGTCACTGGCAATACCTAACTGCTCCTTGTAGCACCCATTCCAAGTAACACCCTAGGCAGATCCCAACCAGCTTCTGAAATCAGAGAGCCACAGGCAGGAAACCCTCCATACCTGTTCCCCCCCCCAGATGAAGGTGGCAGCAACAATGCTTAAGTATTCATACTTCTTTTCTATTAGCTGCATTTTGAGTATTAAAAAAATAATAAAAATTAAGAAAACAAAGTGAGACAGAAGGCATGCAGGACAAAAAGTAGAAGAAACAGAAGAGTAGCTGCAGAAAAATACAGCATTGTTAGAGAAGATTACATTTAGTAGGAAAGTGAGTCAGGGAATAAATTACCTTTTCTTTAAGATAAGATTGGGTTCAAGAAAATAGTAGGTCTCACTGAATTCCTGCAGAACAAGGGTGTGATTTCCCATAACTGGTACAATGGGACAGCTTTTCGTCTGCCCTCAAAGTCTCAGATTTTGGGGAAATGGCTCTCAGATATCTATGGAAGCACTAAGGGAAGCTCCCAAAAGCAGTCACTTTGGGGTGAAACTACTCGAAGAAAAGTTTCCTTCTAGAAATTGCAAACTATTTTAAAAAGGCTTCTAAATCCTACTCAGTAGATAAGGAAGCAAACATTCCTAACTTGACACTGTGAACAAAAAGTAAATGCAATTCTTGGCTGTATAAACAGGCATAACTTCCTTGCTCAACTCTGATGTTTTCTGCTCTCATAAACAAGGTTGATACTACCGTTATTTGAATATCATGGGTAGTCAAGACTACGTTTCAAAAAGGACGTTGAAAACTGTAAACATATTAAAAACAGCCATAACGATGGCAACAAAAGAAAAATAATGGCATCTCAGTAGGATCTATGTAATTCAATCCATTTAGTGCATTGAACTAGAGGCCTGAGGTAAATTAACTACCACGTGTATGTGCTACCAAGTAATTGAAAGCAGGAACTAGCTTAATCTACCTGACAAAGCTGTAAAATCACATGGAAGTTGAGGCAAGCAATTCAAATCAAAAGCACTGCACACATTAAAACAGACACACGATAAATAATGATTAGAAAGCTTTATTAAAACTGTGATGAATTTTCTATCCATTGAAAGCACCAAGTCAAAAGCCAAAGTCTCCCTGCAAGATAAGACTTGTCATTGAACCACAGCCTAAGTAACTATAATTTATCTCCAGGACACTACCTGGTGCCACACTGAAATACTGGTACTAGCTCCAAGAGCTTGGTCAGAGCCCGGGAGTGGCACAGATGTGACAGCAAATTTCTGCACCTGGAGTAACTCACCCTTCTTATCACTTATCCCTTGCTTCTGTAACACAACCCATCATGCACTACTGACAGACCCTACAAAACCCCCACATGTGCAAGAATACTCCACCCTTGTAGTCAAGAAGAATGTAAGTTGCAGATTCATAATCAAAGACCCCTGGATCACTGCAATATGCTCGCAACTTCAAAACAGAGCAAACAGTTCGTAATAGAAATCCTTCAGTGGTGGCACAGCTGCTTGACATTTTGACCAAGAACAGAGTATGGTTCTCTGCTTACAATCAAAAGGCTTTGCAAAGAAAAGGGGGGAAAAAAGTATTCTCATGTATGTTTGTAAGGGATATATAATCCCTCCAGTTTATTGTGAATTTTGTCACTGCCTCATTATCTCATGAATCAGGCTTTTTTTTTTTTTTTTTAAAGAAAAAGGGGGGGAAATACTGAAACTATTCAAATTTCAAAAAATTCATCTGAAAATTCAGCTCTACTGCTCTCCTACTCTTCTTCTTTATCAAAGGTGACCAGCTAGGTTACTTCTTCGAATGCTGACTTCAATTCTTAACTCTCTGTAGAGCTGTAGAGTTAACTTTTTTTTTTTTTGGGGGGGGGGGGGGAGGGGGGGAAGTGATATTAAACCACAAAAAACACTTAGGGCAGCAGTAAAATTAGTGCATCTCCCTCAATGAGAAAAATCAATCCTTAGGCCTTGCTCATGGAACAGTGAGCAAGAAGTAACCCACCCAACGGCAGGCTGTCATTAGCACCCTCAATATTAAGGCAGCATGTGGATACTTCACTAAAAGAAGAGCTAAGCCCCTAAAGCTTTAAAATTGTTTGGCTTATTGATGATGAGGAAGAGGAGATCTGTCAGTCTTTCACCACTGCTGCCTTTGGCATCTATTAAGCAACTCTGTGATACGAAGGGCAAAACTCAGCACAAGATAGGAAGTTTTACATTCTTCTTATCATTAGTTGTATTCCAACTTCTCTTCAGTGCCTACTGGAACACAAAGGGAAATCAAGTTCCCTTTGTTCTCCATTTACATCATAATTATCTTAAAAAAAAAAAAAAAAAAAAAAAAAAAAAAAAAAAAAAAAAGGAAGAAGAAGAAGAAAGAAAAGAGAAGTAACAGCAATACCTGCAGCAGCAATTTGTTGGGTCAGATCATGCTCCAGGAACTTATACTAATTTCCACCTTGGAAACAGTCACCCAGACTCGCAACTAGAGAGAGTCACTGTGGCTGCAGTTACTTATCTATATGATTTTCACAATTTTGCTACTATTCTTTTTGAAGAAATGCTATTCTCTAATCCAAATCACTCTCCAAGTAAATTCACCTTTGTTTTGAATACAGAGACTTGTTCCCTACTACTATATGACATTTGCAAGCTGTTCATTGAAGAGGTCACAATCATAAGTTAGCCAAATATTTATATGGCCAACTCCTAGCTAATTCCACTCATATCTTCCAAAATCCTCAATACATGAAACAAAAACAAAAAAAAGAAGTATTTATACACAACATGACAAGCATTGCTCCCATCGATTTGGAGTTACTTCAACTCCAAAGAGAATGATTTATCATTTCAGCAGTAGAAATGACAAATCAAAACTACAGAGAGTGGCCATAACTGTAAACACATGTTTATTTTCATAATGTAATATGCAACAGGAAAAAAAGGTACTGAATTTTCTTCCAAAAAGAAAGGGATCTGGGGGTCGGGGAAGCGAAATAAAACCTCTCAGTGTTTTATGTCTGTAAGCAGTCCCATCAACTTCAACTTGATTATTCACAAGACCAAAGTTACACATTCAGGTCCTCCAAAATTTCTGTGGGTGTTTAGGGACATTTTCCAGGTAAAGAGAAAGAAGAAAGGAACCTACAACCTTAAGAATTTATGTATTTTTTTCAGTTTTGGCTTAAAGAGTTATATTCTTAGTAATGTAATTCTCATCCAGAAACTATATAGGTAATTATCTGCATTAATTTTCTAAAGCGCATTTGTATACATACCTGAAACAGTATTAGCATTAACTTAATTTCCAACTATACAAATACTTGCTTTTGCAATAGGGTGAGATAGTTCTTCAACATGCATTTTAAATCTCATCCAAACACAGGCCTTTAATCTGGGTCATAGCAGCTCGAGGCAAGCCATAACCGATTAGTGAGTTCCTATCCATCTTAAAGTCCATCGTTACGCATTAATACAACGAAAAAAAATGTATGGCAACTTACTGGAAACACAATAATTCTGGCACATAAAGTAAACACGCAGTAAAAGCATACTAGCATATTACCGCGTATAAGCATTCATCATCTTATTTCATCACCTAGAGGATGCACAGTTACTGCATCCTTTAGTACCATAATACTGCAAACACATCATCAACGCACAGGCAAACCCTTCCAACCCCCCAGATGACTCTGAAATAGTGTATGAAGACATACCCAGGCGCAGCAAAGAAAGTCCACTGCACAGATCAACAGGCAAGATCGGTGCCTACCACACCTTCTGCGCCCAACAGCACTTAGTCACGATAAGCCGAGACAATAAATTAATATATAAAAGGCTGGAACCCTCCAGAAAATCGTCCAGGATCGGGGGCGGGCTGAGGGCGGAATTAGACTGAAAAACCTGAAGGCCAAGCTAACAAGCCATTCAAACAGAGCAGCTGCTTCAGAAAATAACAGCACAAAGGAGGGCGCAGGATCGCAGGCTGCATTCTGCGCGCACCGTCGCTTGAATCCCAAACGCGCAGTAGAGTCGTCCCTTGCAGGCAAATGGTCAGAGCCACTCTGCCGTAACCCGCTGGCTCACACCCATAAAAAAGGCAAAAAATAAAATAAAAAATAAAAATAAGCAAGCAAGCGGCATAGCTCCTCACCTCCCGACGCCGTGCTCGTCCTCTAATCCCGGCCGATGTTTGTAAACAAGCTAGCAGGCAGCCAGCTTCCTTCAACAGCAGCCACCGAGTTAACGCTGAAGGCGCTGGGCCGCCGACGGCCGGGTGCCGCGCTGCGGCGAGCACCCGCGGCGCCGGGGAGCACCGCGGTCCCGGGGGGACCCCCGGAGGGACCCCCGGGGGGCGGGGAGGGGGGGACCCGCGGGGCTCCGGCGCTGCAGGTCCGCGCCTCACCTCCTCCTGCGGGCGCGGAGCAAACCCTCACCCTCCCTCGCTGCCCCGCTAAATGCCGCGGCCGCTAGCAAACGCGGAGGCGCCGCGGGGGAGCTGCCCCTGCCCGGCCCTGCGCACCTGCGCAGCGGCCGCGGCACCGCGCAGCGCAGGGATGCCGCGACGGCCCCGCTGCAGCGCGCGGCCCGGCCCGGCCCGGCGCTCCGCGGGGACAGGCGGAGGGAGGCCGTCCCCCCACCTCCCGGGTCGCCGGCGCGGCCGCGCCGCCGCAGCCGAGCACTGTGTGGGTCCCGGGGATACGTGTCTCGCCGACCGCCCCCTGGAGCGGGGGGCACCCGCCCCCTCCGGCCTCCCCCCCCCTCGCCGGGGCAGTGCGAGCGAGCCCGGCGCGGCGGGAGGTCCGTCTTTGCGTGTCCTCCCCCCCCGCCCCCCCAAAAAAAAAAGAGCACCAAATAGCACATATTTGCTGATAAAGTCCAAGCCTTACCCTTGCCTTTTGTTAAGGACAGCATTAAAGCGAAACAAACCCGCTTCTGAACGCTGAGCTTAAGCAAAAGCCTGCAGGTCAGCGGGGAACCCAAACGCGCAAGAACTTTGCTCTCCGTCTCCGCGCTTCCCCCTCCTCCTCCCAGCAAAACCCCAACACCAAACCCACCGCGTTTATCAACAACTCTATTTCCTTACCTTGAATAATGCCGGGTAACCCCTCTAAATCTTTGCAGCTACCCAGCTATCCCTTTGCTTCTTTAGTAAGTAACCAGCTCTGAAAAACTGGAACGCTTAGGGAAAGGCCTCAGGCATTGCAACATCATCAAATCCCAAATACTGCAAGTCAAAAGCCTCAAGAGAGGCAGATGCCTGCATAAATATCTACTGTATACACAAGGTGTTTTTTTATATATACACATATACATATGCATGCTAAAAGAGCACACAGAAAAAATATCAAGGGGGGTGCAGGTATCTCAAGAATCTTTCTTTTTCTTAGTAGTCACTATTTTATGAATCAAAAAAAATGAATCCAAAAAACGTAATGAGTATCTGTCACAGACCTTTTTTTTTTAATCCAAAAGCTACTAAAAGACCCATTTCATAAAATAGATGTGTAGATTTCAGGACTGAATACAACTCTCAGCCACTTCCCACTGGCACCATTATCCTAATAATAGAGGATGCTCTCTACCACCCAGTGGCAATATATGGGGCAATAACTGTCCTTGCTCCTCTACTAATTTGCCCCTGTACTTCCAGCTAAAAAGTGATGTTATAAAACATTGAACTTCATTTTAAACCTAAAAATGCTACACAAATATTAATGTAAAGATTTGTAACAGTTTTGCTAGTATCTATATATAGGTATTCCTTTTACAGAAAAATGGAATAGTAAGTTGTACAATAAATTTTAAGGACCCAGAAAAAGAAGCTTGCTCTCCTTACTCATGTAGTTCTGTACTACAATCTATTTGCAATGTCGAAATACTCACTTCTTGGTGAATCTAGACTGTTCCACAGTAGAAATCCAAACTTTGCATCATTTTTATTAACTCTTTATCTTATTTTTACATGGGGTAGATTTCCTTTAAAACAGATACTCTTGCTTAGCATGTATTTTGATAGAGTAGTGGAGCTACTACATTTTATATCTACATTATTACCTAGGCAAAAACAATGGGCAAACCCAGTTACTTTGGTTAAAAAACTCAAAAACCATCACTAGCACAAGGATTCTCTAACAGTACAGAGAACAGTGGGCCTTGCTCTCAGTTACTTCACAGACACTGCTTAGATAACAAAAATTGGAAGAAAAAGAAAAAAATCTGAACACCTAAGACATTACCTCTTCCCTGACTTTTGGGGGACTTGCCAAATTTTAGTAGAAGATATGCAGCCCTATCCAACAAAGTGGAGGAAAAGCTGCTTATCTCCTAACTGAACTTAAACAACAATGACAGTGACTAACACCTTATATTAGCTCCAGGAAAAGTTGTTTCTCTCTTGCTGTACAAATTTACTCCCCATCATTATTCTATGTCTCTCCCCTGTAGCATTAAAATGTATTGCATAGAAAGCTCTATGAAGACAATCTATAGATTCCATATTGTAGACAAAGGAACTCCACATTTCTTTTCAGTATTTAGCTTCCTCAGGCATTTCAAACGCATATTCAAGCCTCCTGGCACCGGGAGGAAATCACTCGACCTCCTGTCACAGCAGCAGCAGAAGCACCCTAAGACTGCAACAGAAGCATCTTACAAGTTCTGTTTACAGCCCTGTGGGATACTGTCTGGAGTTCAGACCATTCAATCTGTGTCAGCGGGGGAAACTGGGAGAGTGCCTGAGATTTAATATTCCATGTTACTTTACTGAGTCTAGAAGTAAGAGGTAATGCCTGACTCTCTGTTACAATAATGAATGTGATATATATACACATCACCTTTGAAATAAAACCTTTAAAATAAAATTCAGTTTTGGTCTCTCTCTACCACAGAAGATAGAGGACAGATTGAATGGTTTTCTCATTCCTGTAAAAATATGTTCTTGTGGCAATTCATGTGAATATAAATGACCTAACATTATTTAACTCCTAGTCTTCATGACATAAATACTTGGAATATCTTTACCTAAGAAAATCTTAAATCCATCTGCTTCATTCATTTCAGGATCGGGCAAATTTGTTTTATCACTGATTGCACTATTTTGAAGGAAAGCAAAATGTATGATTGCTTTTTTAAATCACTTTACATACATCATAACACTTAGAAGATACAACAGACGTGGGACCCTGAAGTGCAGTATTTGAATGGGTTTTGATTTCCTCCTGAATACTTACGGTGTATATTAACAGAACAGTACACATTAAAGAGACTAAAACTATAGATTTTTTTTTCTTCTGCCACAAGTACTGAAAGGCCTGCACACAAATTGGCTTACTAATATCAGAAAAATATGTACTTTTCATGTATGGCTTATGTAACTGTTTTAAACATCTGCACCTGTTACCTTAACAGGTGTTTATTAAAGACAACCCGCAATAGAAGATTACATTGCTGAGCCTGAATGCCATAACACTCTATTTTTGAAATGATATGAAAGTTTTCTTCCCAAAAGCAATTGTTCTGTTTTTTCCAATTATTCACTCCAAAATAGCCACAAAATACGTTTCCTACAGGCAGGCTTTTATGCATAATTGAGGCTCTGCTTGCTCCAAACATGCACTTGGGGCTGACTTCTGTAACAACTCACTGCCATTTTTAGCCTGGTTTCTTAGGTTTATGTAATGAGAAATTTTGTGAGTCTCCCAGACAAAACTGTAACTTTAAACAGATTGGCTAAATTTAACTCAATTTGACGAGGCTTTGAAAATTTGTAGAAGTTTCATCAAAAAAGAAACGGAGAGATTAGAAATTGAAACTTTTATAAGAAGTTTTGTCCTAATAATTGATTCTATTCACCAGTTTCTACTCTCTAGTAGAGCAATCCAGAAGTTGCTTCCAAAACGCTCTGCAAAAAGATTGCGAAAGAAAAGGAATTTGTTCAGATACATAAGGAGATAATTAAAAAGTCGTATTTGTTTCAACTGACCTCAGTGGACATTTGACGAAGCACCCTCCCTCCTTCCCCCCTGCTATACTTTCTTCCAAACCCCAGAATCATATGGACTTTAACACAGGAAAAGAAGAAGAGCTGACACTCTTATTCCTGGATCAAATACAGTGTTGGGGAAGAGGGGAAGATCAAGAAAAACAATAGTAGAACTTAAAAAATTATTAACTGTAGGTGAGTTTCTCCCTCTTTTTTCTTCTGAATTTTTAAAGAATTTTCTGTAAATAGTAAATATCTAGCCTACATAATATTAAGAAATGACACTGCAAATTCTCACATACTGCCCCCTAGCTCTATTTAAACAAAACTACAAGAAGACAGAGCCAGTCACATTACAGTTCGTAACATGGTATTTCAGCATGGATTGTATAAACTGCTGTACCATTTGGACAATGCCTTTTGATGATTTTCTTTAAATTCCTTCCACAAAACCACTTTCATGCTACTAACACCTATAATAGATATAAACTACAACGGTATTTTTTTCCAAGAAAATTATTATAGTCTAACAATGAGGTAACTATTCTGACCACACATGGAAACTAATCATAAAATAGCAAAAGACAGTGCATGGTCTTTCCCTTCCCACCCTTCCCTCTTCACCTCCTTAAAAACAAAATTATGTACATTTTAAACCAGGCTAACAGAAAGAAGAAAAGCTGATACAAAGAGTTTCCAGATCAGATGCATTGTTCGGGGAAAAGAGGAATGATGAATGCACCCATTATACATAATTATAAATATAATTTACAGTTTCTGTGCAAATCAAGGATTTTTAATACTACCAAAGTGGGTATTCTAGGTAATAAAGACAGTTCCTACTTACCATGATATAGCAAAAAAGACATCCAGATAGAATACTTTTAATAAATTAGCACATTGCTTTGGTGTTATTTTCTCTTTTTTACCTGGTAGGCCTGCTGTCACACATCAATTAACATGGCAAATTGAAGTAATAATAACATACAATATATTCATATGGAACAGACAAGTTAATTGTATGCTGCTTTACAGCTTACCTAAAAAGTAAGTGCTCTGATTTTTCAGGTTCCAAAAAATTCAGCATTGAGTACCTAACTCTGAAAGTTGGGGTGCAATGCCTCCAAGGCCGGAGTGTTACTCACTTGGTTTTAGCGACACCCAGCCATTTCGTTCCGACGAGTGAAAAGAAACATCAGCCGCCTACGCTCCTTCCCCGGCGCTCTTGGGAAGATCATTCTCCTCCAGCGAGCATCGCAAGGATGCAGGCGCAGGCACAGGCTGCTCCTGCGCCGGCAGGAGGCTGAATCGCTGACAGCTTCACTGATTTCTCTCTCTAGACAGAGCAAGCCAGAGAAGAGGCATAACCTTTTGTCAGTGCAAATGACTTTTGCAGAAAAGAAAGATATTTCCAAAAATATCTAGACAGCACATGACTCTGAATGCTGCCCCCCTGGTGGTCCAGTGGCCAGCCTTCTCACCACTGCAACCAGGGTTCACATCCAAGAAAGGATTCCTCGTTTCAGAAAATCTTCTCTGGTACATATATTAGTTGTCTTTGCCCTTGTGGCTGTAACTAAGGACCCTTTCATGAGTAAATAGAAATGTAACATCATATGTCACCTATTCTGAAAATAACTTGCTAATTGTGAAGTATAACAGAGCAAGAGTGAGCTTTTTCTGCATTTAACAGTTTCCTAAAACATGAGGAAAAAAAAAAAAAAAAAAAAGATTGCCTACACTGCTGCCATCAGCCAGGAGATCTCGTATTTCTGAGTCCCAGCTACTTTTCTGAAATTGCCTAGGGGGAATATTTTGTCTCTGTCACTTTTCTTCCTCTCAGGGATCACAGCAGGGATGCACTCTAAGAACAAACACTGCAACAGTGACCACGACCCTTCTGTAAGGCAAGTCTTCAAAACTGGAAATGCAGCTCCTGTGGACCTGCCTTGTTTTAAACTAGCTGTCCCAAGTACTGTTAGCAACATAGTCATGGAAGCACAGAATTCAGTCTCCCCTCCAAAACCCATCTGAGAGGCTAAGTCAACACTCTCTGTGGGGTAGCCTATGCTGTTAGGCATGATAGCGTGGAGTTATTAAGCACATAAACTCATTTAAAGCTAGCTCTGTTTATGCAGGGTTGACCTACCTTAACATTTGGCTGGTACGATTCCCTCACTGGCTCCAGAGTCAAAATGATCTCTATATTTGCAGAGAAATTTTCTCTCGGCTCAGATTTGCAGGTAACTGGGTCCCATTTTGCCCTTCTCTATAGCAAAGGGAAGAGGTTGTCTGCTGGGTTCAGGTGAAGCTCTCTCCTCTAACAAATTCCCCAACTTTGCATGGGACTCAGGCCCTGGTGGCGCCTCAGTCTGTTCTGTCCCCTACCTGCAGCACTCCAAAGCGGTGTCTCCTCAAGGACTGAAATGCCTTGCTCTAACCAAAGAAGCTGATATCAATATACACGTGACATGCAGTGCTTACACCATACAGGACATCTAACCATCTAATAGGGCTGGCCTCTAGCCTTACATTTTATAAAAGATCTACATTGTTGCACACTAAAATCAATCAATCTGGACAAAAAAAAAATCTTCCTTGCAATCAAAACACACCTTGTGTTCAAGCCTGCAAACTGTGAGAAGTTTGGGATGAAACGAACAATTGACTCAACAAGGACTCTGGTAAGACAGCAATACCATACACCCCAAACTCCCGGGCACATCCCCGAGGAAACACGGGTTCCTTTAGTTTGCTTTCAGACTCTAAAGCCCTTGAGATAAGCTAAGTCATATTTGCAGAATCCATAAGCATTGAGTCTGAAGCTGATCTATTTTAACATGGAAAAGGTTTCTTCCATAATTAATTTCAGAGTCAGAGAATTCAAGAAGTGAAGATTTGCTTGTATAGAACTAACCCTCTTATATTATGGACACTGTTTACATAGAGAAAATTACTTTTGCTAGTATAGCTTACAGATTTATTTTGCTTATGAAATCAACATGCCACAGGCGGGGAAAAAATAGAAAAAAAGCTTAAGATATCATCTGCATCTATGGCAGAGCTTTCACTCATGTCATAGAAATGTTACCAAAAAAAGAAAAGTCACAGATTCTTATCTATCAGATAAAAATGTCCTGGCAAGGCAGGGTAAGCGAACTGCTGATCTGGTTTCCTTTCCTGGGCGCACAGATACGCACTTAGCAAGTCTTCTGATCACCTTTCGCCTTTAGGCCAAAGATTTGAGAATTTGCATCCTTTTTGTTTCCGGAGCCTGCCTGACCCGACAAATAATTAAAACGTGGCGGAGGAGGAAAGGTGGCTCAGCACACACCCGGGAATCACTGCCCTGGATTTGTATCCCGGCACTCCTCCAGGCAAGTCCCTGTGTCGAGCTGCTTAGACAGCCAGCAGGATGGTGGGCTTTGGGGGAACGGCATAAGCAGGGACCATGAAATATGGGAAAATAAACCTCTGGTTTTGCACAAGGTACACTGCAACTATTTTTTTAGAAAAAGCGTATTTTTGAGCGGTTACCAACATTCTCGCAAGGTTTTCCCCAGATTAAGGAAAACCATCAGGGTCAGTGTGGATGAGCTGTTACTGAGGAATATTATAAATACGCTATACACAGCACAGGGAGCTTGCACTGAAGAAAAGCCACCGCAAGCAGACGTGTGGCCGCCACCAGCTGCCGAGAGCCCCGTGAAACACCGCGGGCATAAATGGTGTAAATAAATACATAAATAAATACATAGGCGAGCCCAGTCTTGTGAAGGACCCGTTAATTATCCGGCGTTTCGGTGGCCGCGGGCGGCCCAGTCGCCTGCCCTCCGGCCGCCCTCACGGCCCGCCCCGCGGCTCTGCCCGCCGTGGCGGCCCGTCGCGGCCCTCCTCCGCCGCGGGATCCGCGCCACCGCCGCCCCCTGCGCCGCCATCTCGCCCCGCGGCCCCGCCGGCTTCACAGCTCTCGGCCGCCGGGCGTGATGCACACCCCCCCCTCCCCCCACCTTAACCCTCCCCGCCGCCGCCCCCCTTCGGCGGGACGGAATGGAACGTCCCTGCCCTACACATTCCTACCTCCGGGGCTTGGTACCGTCCGGAAAGGGGGGGAGGAGGAGGCAGAAAGAAGACGGGCGCGAGGGGGCGTGGCTACACGCCAGCGGCGCAGCTGCGGCAGCCAAGCGGGCGGGGCGGGCGCGCCTCCTCAAAGCTGTTTAGCAAGCGCTGGGAGAGTTGTTGCAGGGCTCCCTGGTGGTCTAGTGGTTAGGATTCGGCGCTCTCACCGCCGCGGCCCGGGTTCGATTCCCGGTCAGGGAAACTCGTATTTTTCTGCTTGACTTCCAGAATTCTCTCTGTCCCTTTCGTCCTGATTTTGCAGTCCAAAGAGCATCTGCTGACTCTTGTGCAAGCAGGAGGCGTCGTTTGCCGAGCAGCAGGTTTTAATGGACACTTCACGTTTTAAATGAGTTGTGTGAAGATAATTTGCAAAGTCTTAACTCCCTGTGCACATACAGGCAGGCAGGGGAAGCCTGACCAGGTGTATCCCCTCCCTGAAAGTCCAGCCATCATAAAACCATCTCTGTCACCTGATTCCTGCCCTTTGAGTTCCTAGGAGTCAGCAGAGTGCTGCTGAGCGATGCCTGCTCGCAGGGGCTGTCAGGGTGCAGCGGCCCTGGGCCACAGGCATCAGCAGAGTGGGCACGTGGTCAGGAAGGTGAACGCTTGCAGACTCCTTTTTTTGTAGGGTGCTTTCATCAGCTTCTGTCTCTCATCCTCCTGTAATGAAGCCATCACCAGCTCCACTGTGGATCCAAACCCAGCTCCATGGTACATCTGAGCCCGGCTCCGTGGTGGTCCGAGCCCAGCTCTGTCCCATAACAAGGCCCTTCAGTTGTGGACCCAAACACGGATCTTGGCTCCGGCAAGCACTGCTCCCCTCTTTCCTCCCATTGACAGTCGGGGCATAATCCCCCACCTCCTGCCCCTGCCCACGATCTGTGGGACAAGAGACTGGTGGGCACTGGGAGGACCTCTTCACTCAAGTGCGACAGTGTCTGCCACAGTTAAGGCAAGAAATACCAGCCACAGTAACATCAGCTTGGCAGACTGAGGTTCTCCAACTCTTAAAATGGGGGTGAGCGCACTCAGCAGACCGTGCTTAGCGTGGACCCTTCCCGCTGCCAGTACCCTTGCATCGCCCTTATAGCTCCTTGGTATCAGCAGGCCGCACTTCGCACTGGAGGACTTTGCCCTGAAGTGAAAGCCCCACTGGAAATAGCGGCTTTGGCTGTCTTCGCCAGGGTGTGCGTCATGCGTGCTGCAGCCTGGCTTCTCTCCAGTCTCGACAGGAGCGTCTCACGGGACCTGCCGAGGTCCTCCAGCAGACTTTTTATGATGAAGAAGCATCACGGGGATGCAAAGGGAAGGGGTCTCCTTCGCTTTAAGGCAGAAAGCAAACAGCGAGAGGGGAGGCCACCATCCCTTAGATTTTAAGAAAAGTTGTCTTTTCTTAAAGAACAGAGGGACACAATGCCAGACTTGAAATTTGCCAAAGTGCTTTGACAGAGTACAAAATCCACCTGGCAAGGAGTGCAAATGTGTCCTCTTGCTCGTTTACTGACACTTCAGGTGATTAAAAGCATTCTGGTTTGCATTTAAAAGACACCGGGATAAGTGCTCACTTTCAGCTCGGGTTAAGCAGTTGTGCTAGTTTAAACTTCGGCTGCTGCTGCTAACAGATGGAAGAGGCATCTCCACTAGAGTCTTTTATGTTGGTTTTGTTGTTTTAAATAAGAAGTAACTCACAACACTGTTATGCTTATGTCCCAGAAGAGAGGAGCTCTTTTGCAGAGGACAGGAGGTGCAATCAAACACAAGATCGACATGAGGTTTTTATAATTTGAAGTATCACCTTCCTGAAGTGTAGCTGAATTTGTTTCCAACTATGGTATATTCTGAGATGCTGGATTTCAAATATTTTTAGAGATATTCAGATATTTTCCTTTCATTTAGATTTTTCCTCAAAAGCCTGTTCTGATGCCTTCCATCTCAGAGCTAGGTTGATGGGATCACAGTGCAGTAGAAAGAAGAAAAGAGAGGTGGGCATAACACCACCTTTACTGTAAATCCATTTAAACCAGCAGCCAGGTATCTGATTAAGATTCTCAACTTTTACTTTTTATACTTCCTTGGAAAATTTGGGGGGATAGGAACTTTCATACACAAACTTAATTTTATATCTCCAGCATTAACTTTTCTTTCTGTCCATCTCTTTAAAGTTATAGCATTCTGCTAATTCTGCCTCTTGAATTTTTCCAACCTTATATTAAATGTTTTTCCTGTGATTTAACATAAAACTTTGCATGTCTTCGAAAATGAATAGAATAATTCAAAATTGAATACTCTCAGCTTTTTTTCCAAAGACACATTCTCTGCTTGTCCTCGTATTGCACTTTTATCTGAAAGACATATTTAACTGAATATGTATTCATTGGATTTATTTTGTACCCATGAAATTCAGGTGGCAGTTTATCCACTAATTAATCGCTGCTTATTGATAAAAATACCATTTTCATATACCACAAGGTGGCATCCTAATCGCATGTCTTCCACTTACTCTACTTCTCTCAGCTTAGTTGCTATTTAAAAGATGCATACAAACAAGACAAAGTGTTTATTAGATAAACTGATGGAGGTGGAAGGAAGTTTTTGGTCACACAATCTCTTCTCCAGACTCTGTTTTTTGAATTTTTTCCCCCTTCTATTCCTTCGCCTCAATATTTCTATAAAAAACTATTTTTTAAAAAGGTAACTGTAAGTCCCTTTTTCCAGGTGCAGAAGATCTGATATAGAGTGGAATATCTGGAACAGTAAGAAAAACTAAAAGAAATAGCAAGCCTCCTTTCGAGTCTACTATGGCTTTTGCTCGAGCACTACATTTGGAAATTTATTCTGAATTGTATTTTAAGAGAGATTATTTTATCCAAAACAGGGCATTTTATTTAAGATGATAGCAATGAAAGTCAAATGAATATTTGATCACTAAATACAAACCTAAATAATACTCTTCAAGGACTATTTTCCAGCAAGTCCTTTAACAGGAGCAATTGCCATGTCTTGTTAAGAAGTTCTCTGATCATGAAATTATGAAAGCTCTGATCCTTTTAAATGCCTGAACTTTTTCACTTGCATGTTGAAAATCTGTTTTCTAGACCCCTTTTATTACTGCCTTGTAGCCAGTCAGTCACGACCTTCTGCTCTTCCATGCCTCGTTCCTCATGCACTCTGTTGATTAATCACATTTTAGTAAACTATATTGATGCTGCATTATGCTGTGGCTAATGTTTGGCTAGCTCGCAGAAAAAAACAAACCTGGGAGGTGCCTGCTTCCCCCCCCCCAAAGCAGGAAGATAACAACAAATGAAAAATAGACACTGCAGCACGTGCTCTGGCTCCTGGTGGTGCATGTGACCGGGGTTGCGGTGACCCCAGCGAGTCTGATACAGCTGGCAGTGTGCGACCGTGGCACGGTGCCTTCTGCACCTCTGCCGCTGAGAGCCACTGCACGAGCCTGCACGCCCCGAGCGGTTGCAGAATCCCTTACAAGGCCTTTTTTGACATAAGTGACAATTCTGTGTTATATTAATTGCCTAAATCATATTGCAGAGATGACAAATTCAGAGCAAGAGATATGGCAAAATAAATGAAGAAACAGGGATGATTTCCCCTCTGTTAAGATAAGAGGCACCTGTCTGGTTACAACAGGATGAAGTTTTGCAGCCTATAACCTTCAGTTTGTTCCTCCTCTAGCCCAACCTGGGTAGAGAGTTTCAGCTTGGGTAGGGCTCCTGGATGAATCAAAATAGAGTGTCTTGACATATAGGGTCACGCTGAGTGCTCACGTGCATGCAAAACCCGCTTTCTAAGTATTCACGTTTGGTTTGCTTGCTGTGACCTGTCCCAAGCTTGTGTTTCACAAAGAAATGAGTGAACGTCGCTGCTGGTGGCTCTCGCTATGTCCGGAGGCAGTGCGCGATGTGAGGTAGCTCATTGCAACACGCCGCACTGCCACGCTTCTTTAGAAGCTTAGAAATGTAGCGGAGGCCCTTATCAGCTCCCATTTGTCTATTTTCTCGATGACTGTACTGAACTGCTGGGCCGCCTGGAGCCAGAAACTTTCTGCAGCGCGAGACAAACACGCCAAGCGGAGTGGGAGCGCGCAGCCGCCTGCCTATGGCTTGCCCCGAGCGGCAGCAATTCCCCTGTGACAGCTCAGCACAACACACCCACGAGCAGTGTCCCCTGCTTATTCTTTCCTGTCATGCTGGTGTGGTCACAGCTACTCAGGGTTTTTGAAAACCAGGTGTCTTTCACACCTGCAATCTACTCTGTGGATCCTGCTCTAGGAATTAAAAAAAAATGAGTAGTTAAAAATAACGTAGTAAATTCTGCTTCTCCTGGGGTCAACTAATTTGAAGGAGATTTTTCTTCCATGCTATCCACTATACCATCAGAAATTTGATCCCCTCACTAGCATCTTGCATCTAGAACAGCTACTATTTTCTATTAACAGGACCTTACAGTAAGGGCCAGGTATGTAGCTAGGGATGCCTACAATATGCACATGCAGTTGAAGGCAATCTGGGCCCCAGAGCCTGAGATCTAAGTAGGCAAGAGCCAGCTCAAGAGAAACTAAATAATGCTATCCCCACTTTACAGGTGGCCTGCCGAGAAGCTGGCAGTCATGTATCTGGCCTGTTTAAATATCACAGAAAGTCAAAGGGAGCTTGACATCTAAACATTTCTGCAAATCAGACAAATGAGAATGTATCCTCTGAGGTTTTGGTTCTTCAAGGGATTAAAAGCATGAATAACTTTATTCACGTGAATAGTCCCACAGAAGTGGAATACTTCCTTTGAATATGGCTGCTTATGTCCTTAGTCCCTCTGCAGGGTCAGTTCTTAAATGAACGCTGCCTCTGAACCATATGACTGCTTTAAAAAAGGAACAAGGAACCCCCCCTTTGGCTGCAAAAATCATACCCATCAATGATAGCTAAAAAATTTCTCTCTAACATGCCCAGTTTTTCTTCTCTTAAAGGGTTATTCAGAGAAGACACAAGGGCTTTATTTCTCTTTTTGTGTCTCCAATTTCATCCACAGGCAAAGAAATGCCCCACTGCAAAAGCTGGGCGTACGGGGAAGCAGGCTTTACATATTTATATTGAATTATTACTTCTCTATTGTTTTGTCAGTGGCTACTGCTATTGGGCATCCTTGGGTTTTGACGGTCACATCAAAGGAGCTGCTCTGGCGTGAGAACCGGTCAAAGTGAGCCAGATAATTCATGGATTTATTACTGAGGCCGGTTCCCATGATTGTCAGTGGGCAGCAGGCACTGCTGTGTCGTAATCCTCATTCTCTCGGTAGAGCACATACTGCCTTAAAAAGGTTTAATGATCCAATAGTGATTTACTAATGGGAATCTTTCTTGTGGGTTTACCAGGCCTTGAGGGAGGACAGGGCAGCACATAAAGGTCATTTTTTTCAGCAGTATCAAGAAATGTTTTTATTTGTTTTGTTTTGTTTCCAGATCCCTGTTTAGAGCATTTTTATCTGCCAGCTGCGTAGGGCAGTAAATTGAAGGGAAAAAGTGACTGCAACTGAGCAGGTACCAGACACCTCCTAACAGGGGGAGGGAAGGAAGCCGGCCCCGACGACGGCGGGTCGGGGCCGAATATCTGCGGTAATTGTTGGAAAGGTACCACTCGAGCCCTAATAGTCGCTGTAGTGAAAAGAGAGAGAGCGAATGGAGCGAGGGCCCTGGGCTGGGCGGGCGAAACAGCGCGGAGCCGCTGCCGGCGCTTGCCGCCGGCTGCTCTTTGGGAGGCTGGCTGGGGCGCTGTTTTATTGGGGTAGCACCACAGCGGCCTTTGCGTTTTTTTGTCGGGAAGGGTGGGGAGGGGGCTGCCCGGTGGGACAGCTGCCCGAAAAGGGGGAAGGCGAGGGGAAGGCAGAGGAAGCGATTTTGCCTAACCAAACTAAGTGAGCTGCTCGCGGCACGCGGGGAGGCTGCTTGCCCGGCTGCCGCTTCCTCTTGCCGGTGTGGTGCCTTTTCAGAAAAACAAAACCAAGAAAACCCAAACAAAATAAACTCCCTTCTCCTTCAGCAAAATACGTTTGAAAAGCAACGGAGGCAGAGGGCGTGCAGGAGAGAAACAGGATTATTTTACTTTAAGGCTTGTATATTAAACCCAAGCGTTGTGCTGGGAAGTGTCATTAAAAACTATTTGAACTATCCACATGCAGTAGACGTCATCTTGTTAATCTAGTTGCAAATATGTATCTTGAATGCGTAATATTTTGTTTTAGACTCCCCAAGGGAGAGTTCTCCTAAAGGGGGAAAAAAAGTTACTTGGCTCTCTGACGTATGAAAAAGAAAGCATTCAGAATTAAATCAAAACTCAGGGGAAAAAAAGAAGTAACTGTCCTTAAGTAACTGTAAATTTGTCTTTTCAGATTTATGGATTACCTTATAGTCATGTATTAGATTTTCACATATCACATAGTAATACAGGATACTACGTATGGGTATTTTTTACAAGTAAAACACTTTTCCTTACATTTGCCGGTAATATACTCTTTCCTGGAGTAGTGGGCTGATTTAATAGAAGGAGGTCTTGCAATGTAACATGTATGAAAACGTGGGCTGAGTTAGGAATTTCCCAACTGTTAAGTGATTGTAATCACAGTTTTAGTGTTGTATCATTTTTTTTCCTTCTGAAAACTTCCATTTGTAGAAGAGAAAAATGCTAAATATGGGCTGTGTGGAAAGCGAAATAAAATAAACACCTCAGGAGGAGTTTCCTGTAGAGTAAGTAATAGCACTGTTCTGATAAGCATCATTTACAACATTCAATTTTGCTTGAATTCAGTATTGGCATCTGTAGCTGTATAAAAATGAACCTGCATCTCCAGTTTGTCAATTGATTTCAAGAGACACATCTCCTTTTATTTCTCATATCCATTTCCTTTTGCTTCTGACTTTTGATCTTCTGGGCTACATGACTAATTCATATTGCCAAACATTACTCTGTCACCAGAAATGCAGAAAAAACAGCCTTTTTAAAAGAAATCATATTGACATCATCTTGTAATGACTGTCATTCCAGCAGCCAGAGCATAAGAAAAATGCTGAAGTCAGTTTTGAATGTGCCTGTTGCAGGTGCTGACTGGCCTTAGTTTAGTAAGATCAACTGATGATAATATCATGTTATTATCAACTGATTTTGATAAACTATTCTGCTGTTTCTTTAGGCTGCTGAAGAGGAGGCTGGTTCTTTGAAAAAAAAATATCTTTGAAAACATTAAGATTCAAACCCCATCTCTTCACAAATGATGCAAGCTAAGACAGAGAAGGAGGAATTCAGCCACCTACACATAGGCATTTAGTGATGCTTTAAGCAGTCTAGGGTTTCCCAGACACCTGTATGGGGCCAGCAGACGTGACACAGGACACAAGGGAGACCTGCACCATCCAGATGGGTAGCTGGAGCCCACCTTAGGATGAGTCAAATATTTAGGCAACTGAATACCGAGTAAGTGATCATATTTACATGTTAATAGCATTTTACACCTTCCAGTGGTAGCAATTACCAGAGGAAACAAAACCTCTTTTCAGATAATTATCTGTCAAAATTTTGTTTCATTTGCAAATCAGGAAAGACTTGGGCTTACAGTCAAGTTGAGATCCCAGCATTTCTGGCACCTGCCTAGTGCTCATCTGTTTATCATTTACTGCCAGGGTCAGATGCTTATTTGCCATCATTCCTTTTGAGACCTTTACACATTAGCTTTGAAAGGACAAGTCTTTGCCAGTGTGAAATGGCAGAAGCAGGGGAAGGGAGCTCCACTAAAATCACAGCTTTGAGAAATATTACACTCAGGCTCCTGCAGTGGCCTCACACAAATGAGGCTTGTGCACACAAACCTTGCAGGCAAAGCCATCCTAGTTCCTTTATCTTTTCGTGATGCTGGACAAAGTCACTTCTGACTATTAAGCTCTCATTTGTGTGATCTTAGGCTATCTATGCTAATGCAAGTAGATTACTAAGGAGACTAGTGATTTCAGAGCTCGTAACTATCTACTTTAAAGCTTCATTAGTATCTTGATGTAGCATTTCCTGTTAAAAAGATGCTTTTGACTTTTTCATTTTTTCATATTAGGACTTTGTCCTAACAATTTGTCAATATCCAAACCCTGTGCTTCAGTAAATGCTTTTACTTGTGACATCCTGATTGAAGTATCATCTTTCAGAATAGCTGCAAACAAGCATTTTGAAGGCTCATGCTAAAGAGGCAGCAGTGTAAACAAGGACCACCTGGCAGTCGCTCAGACAGATCACCACAGTCAGGGTATGACCATTCTGCTTTGAATTCAGCCCTGCATTCAGCCCTTGGTCAGTTCTTCATCTGGGACTATCCTTAATGCAGGACTTCCTCCACCTGCAGTTAGAGCAAGAGGCTGACAGGCAGCACCCCTCTCTATTTCACACCTTGAGTCAACCCTTTCCTCCTCTCTAGAGTAACAATCTTCTTTTGGTGCAATGTGACATAGTCCCATAGCTCCAGCAACATGTGCTTTATATTTGCACTGCTGGGGTTAAGGGTCTAAGCTTGCTAATACTGAGTAACAGAATTGTTTTTTAGCCTTTTCCTCTTAAGAAAAACATCCTAGGAAATTGCATAACCTCCTTTGATCCTCTTGATAACTGAACTTTAAGGTTGCAAACCCACACATTGAAAAGTTAGTAAATGCCAGATTTACTGCTGACTACGCAATCTTACTTGCTTTTTGGGCTATGTGCTATGATCTAGTCTTAAATTGTATAAATTATAGTCTCTCTTCTTTCTCCAGAACCATGCATCATTGAATGCAGTATTAAAAAAAAGAAAGGAATTAAAGTATGTTTGCATGCATAGTCATATGTCCCACCTTTGGATCTCAGTTATGCCAAGTAAATAGCTTTCTCTTGCTCTGTTTTGAAAACCGTGTAGACTCCTCCAGCCCTGACCTGTTGGCACTGCTACAACCACAGTCTTCAGAAGTCAGAAGGTATTACTCTCTGATGTCTTTCCAACAGCGTATGTAGAGTACGCTTCCTCTCTACCATTCTCACTTGGAAAATCTTCGTCTGCCGTCTCAGAAGTAACATTCTCAAAAAAGACCCAGGACTAAATGGACACGAAGGCTAAGCTCCTGCCTTGTCCAACGCTGGTCCCTTCAGGTGACTATATCGGAGGTGGTGCATAGCTCAACAAAGCTATTAGTAGAGCATAGGCAATGCTACTGCTGTTACTTAAAACAAACAAACAAACAAACAAGCAAGCAAATAAAATACCCACTCCCTCAATACACACACAAGAGGGGAAATTCAGTGTACATGAATTTGGCCTGTTTTCTGAGAGTGAAAATGAGATGAGCCCAAACACATGGGCTGCACAAATCCATCCATAGTGCTTTGTTTCAGGATGTTAAAATAACTACACTCTCATCTAATTAGTCTCTCAAAAATATTTTTTCATACTATCGTTTTTCTTTTAAAATGAACAATATACTTCATTTGTGATTGATTAGGGCACACAGATAAAATTGAGGCATCTAAGTGGAACCAAGTCAGCAGCTGCCCATTTTTAACACAGTATAATACATGGGAGACCTCCCAGCAGGATCTTAGAGGGCAGGTTAATACTTAACTGCTTAAAGTCAAGTATGCTTGAAACCTACTCTTTTTCATGTAAATAAAGCCCTCTTTTTATCTACTTGTGGTTTACCAGTGTAATCTTTATTCTTGAAATCGTTTATAGGGAAAACGAATACTACCTGAACCAGAAGCTGCTGAACATGCCAGGATGCTAGTGCAGCATTTACGTCCTGAAACAAAAAAAGCGCCTAGTTCTCCTGCAAAAAACAAAACTTCAAAGAATATCAAACACGGTTTACAGCTCGGGGGTGGAGCTGTAAACCCTCATCTTTTGTCCTTTTTCTCCACGGGACAACATGCTGTTTGGGCAAATCAAAATCCCTCAAAGTCTCCTGGGCACTGGAGACTAGTTCGTGCAGGCAGGGATTAGCTAAATTTTTACCATTTGGGAGAAAGAGATGAACAGGAGCGAGTCACTGAGCTGAGGCTGTATTTTGGCTACAGATGCTGCCTCACTCTGTGCGGCTGTAGGGTCATCACCTTAGTTTGGTGCCTCAGCCTTGCTATCTGTAATTTGGGCATAATAATCTTTTAGGGCTGTTCACATGGATGACAAGACTTTGTATTTTTTCTTATGAACAAATAGAGCTTTATACATGTTCCACAGATTATATTTGCAGATCTAAGATGAAATAATAACAAACTCAGAGCAGTGGCTGCCTCAGTGAGAACTGGCAAATTAGAAAAACAGAACTGGTGGCAGAAACTGCCCTGTCCCATTCTACATGTTTAAGGATGCCATAGGGTTAAACTTCTCCCTTTCTAAACATGGACCCTTAGTGAGACTCCACGTGGAAGCTGAATCTAAACCCCTTAGTGATTCTGGGGGCTGAGATGGACGGATGGGTCTGTACTGCTAACTGTACCATCAATATAGAAGCAGTTTACAAGCCTGAAGAACAACACTCTTTCACTGGCAGTCTTTCTGCTGCCTATTTCAAAGCATCCTGTATGAGAGGAGCTTTCTGAATGAGCAAGGGGAGCAGAAGAGAAAGTAGCAGCTAGCAGATGTATTACTAGTGGCAGAAACGTTGACTTTTGAATCGACAAGTATTCCTCAAAAGCAAAAAAAACCCTGCAACAAATCATCCATAAAACGCAGTCAAAAAGGACTTCGTTTAATTAGTGATATGTAAAGACTTTTGCATAGAAAAAAGGTTAACAAAGAAATGCATAAAAGACCGACTAGGTACAGTATTTTTAAAACAAATATTTTAAAGTATATTTTGCATAATGTTTAACATTCTCAATGCTTATTGCTTTCTCCACACAGCAGAGAAATCAAGTGCATAATAATACATGCTGTGTTTTATTTTTTTTATTTTTTTACATAAAATCTCTAGTTCTTGACTTGATGTATTAAAATACTTAGGTTATTTTAAGTCATTGTAATAAAAAATGAAAGCAAAACATTTTATGCAGCACTAGTTGTCTGGGTATTGACAAAATAATTTACTGACATCCTCTTTAATACATTCATTTTGGTTTGGAATCAAACCCACATTACAATGTTGGCATGTTAATAGCCAATTTAAAAATTGTCCCTACCGTAACTTCATTCATACCCAGAGAGATCGTTATCCCAGAAGTTGATAGTAAAGAGAGATCTTGCACAGAATCGGCAAATGTAAATGTCCAAATGCAGCTAAGTAAGTTAATTTGAACCCTTACAATACTGAATCTCTTATATTGGCACAAATCAATCACATCGAAGTGCGCACACTTTAAATAGGTGGTTACTTCTGGGTGCATGATAAATTCACTGTTTGTACAGATACAAGCTAGCACCATATTTAAGCCATAAAAAGGGTGCCTCAAGGCTCACAGACAGTGCTGAAATGTTCATTAATCCAAGCACTGATAAGATAATTGCTTTTACCAATACTATGCTAGATGTCACAATTTGGCAAGTCTGTACAAAGAAAGTAAACTAAGAAAGCAAAAACTAGGCCTGTCAAATGGAAGATTCTTTCTCAGCAATCATTTGGCTAAGTAAACGTGTCCGTTTAAAGAGTACATTTTTTCCTGAAAACATATCCAAGTTCTGAAGTTTGATGCAGGATTCTCCTCTCTCCTATATCATTTCCATACCTGTGCAATGTTATTTGTTTTAGCAGAACACACACACACACACATATATATAGGGTTTTTTAAAATTATTTTTTGAATGTCAGGCACTTATGCAACTCAAACTTTTTCTCTAGCCTCAGGAGACTTGGTAGGCACCACCCCTCACCCCTCTGCCAAATAAAGATGCATAGCTGGAGAACTATTCGTTCTAGTGTCTACATATTTCCCAGGAAACGTCTAAATGTTGGTATGGGCGAGATGTTGCTGAAAGCCACTGTTGCTCCCTCAAGGTGCCTTAAGCAAAACGAACCAAGACAAATATATCACCCATGTTCTCTTTGACATCTGGGGTGGGACTAGCTTCACCGGTCCTCATCCGGCTTTTGGGCATCTGTAAGGCTACGTGTGTGCACGCAGCCCTTGGCCGCACAGGGAGGACGCTCAGAAGTGCGTGGTCCAGCGGAGGCGCACGCGTGCGCGTGTGCGTGTGCGTGCGCACGTGCACGTGTGCTTGGGGACAGGAGGGAGCCAGAAGTGGGCAGGAGAGGAGCAGGGGGGCCTTAAAAAGCTCCGACTTCAGTCCCCCAGGGCCGGTAAGGTTTGCTATTCCCTCCGCCGCCGGTCTGCGGTGGGCTGGACGTCGCGGCCACGGCCAGCGGCGGGGTGATGGCCGTGGCGGCTGCCACGGCGGCGGCGGCGGCGCTGGGGGGCAGCATGGGGAAGGCTCCTGTGAAGGACAGGGGGAAGCTCTGGGCGGCCGCCGTGGCTGCGGCGGCGGCGGCGTGAACAGTAGCCGAGAGGGACAAGAGGGAGGTAGAGAGAGGTGGGACGCAGGGAGCGACGCTGCCGGCGGCAGGGACCCGGAGCGCGGCGTCGGCGTGGGCGAAGGTGGCCGTGAGGAGGGCCGAGCCGTGCGGGGGCACCTCGGAGGAGAGTCTGCACGGGGCCACCTCGGAGGAGTGAAGTCCGCTCTGCTGCAGGAGCGCGGCCGGCAGGTGGTGGAAGGCGGCCGTCCAGTGGTGCGGGTGCAACGGGTGGTGGTGATGGGCCATGGAGGAGGTCATGGCGGCAGCTTCCCGCTGAGAGGCGCAGGTGCTCAGGTGGGAGACGAGTCTCACGCGCAGCGGGTCGGACGTGTCGAGGCCTTCCACCGAGGTCAGGTATCTCGCGACTTCGGTCAAGCACTCCCGGAAGCCAATGCTCATGAAATCCATGGCCAGCGAATGAGCGTCAAAATAACCTGCAAGAGGAGGGCAAAAAATGTGCTGAGCATCAAGCTGACTTCTCAGCCAACGTTAGGTGGCACTCAGCTGAGCTGATCCTCGCTCAGCTACTGGATCTTCCATTTATGGGTTAAAATCTGCAGTGAGAAAAGTTTGTCCTCCGATCTGTAAATGTTTTGTGTGACCATTCCTGTAATGCAATAGGCTACAGTTGTTTTTGCAAACAGTACACAAATGAAAAGAATTAAGACCATAAGTACTCGAGAGTCTTCAAAAAGCTCTATGATGCCTCTCCTGAAATTCCTCAGCAAGCTTTTGCAGTGTAATATTGACCCCATGTGCGTGTGTGTGAATGAGACATTTATACACACACATTTATACACAAGAAATAGGCTGAAGATTAGACAGCTTGCAGATACTACACTGCCTTTGCTTCCCTACATTTTCATTCATAGTAACACTCTTAAAATCTACTTCTTGACACTTTGAGATGATTGTTATAAATGCTGCAGGGGTCTCATCTACTTTGTAGAGTCATTAAGACAGTACGACATACGGTGTTATTTAACTACAAACTGAAAACATCTTGTCATGACTCTGCACATACAAAATGAAAAGCTTTACTGAGAAAACGTTTTATGCAATGCCATTGACTAATTTAGAGATGGAAGACTGACAGTCATACGGCCCATGAAGTATTTCAACAAACAGCAATTGGAACTCCACAGGCGTGGGACAAAAAAGAATTTGGAAAAAAATAAGTATTATTAAATGCACATGAAAAGATACTCGCTTTCCAAATGGGGTTAGCATCAAACATAGTTTTTAAGCCGTGGCTCTTCAACAACATATTCCAATTTTAGTTTAAAGGTAGTCTCCTTAGAGTATCCATTCTCAAGTTAGCATGGTGTTTCTTCCTCTTGATTTCAGTGAAAATATTTAAGTGTGTGTGACTGTGATATTTGTTGACATACATAGATCCAGTCCTTTTATTATATAGAGTTCCAGCAGCAATATTTGTATTTAATCCTTGCACTTTCTGGCATTAAAAATATCTTAAGTCTTTTGAAAAATTCTACCAGTTTAGATGGCTGTTTTCACACTTTCCAACTTTCAAGACACAAAAGAGCCTTTGTGTTGCTGAACTTATCCTCATTACAGAATTAACTTGGACATATTTATAGACATTGCCCCAAACCCCCGTCTGCCATATGCACTGGAATTAACTTGGGCATGTTTATAGATGTTGTCCGAAATCCCTTGTCTGTCACATATGGCTTCCTGCCAAATTCTGATGGTGCTTTTCATGTAGGCCACCTTGCTCATTTCATGTTGTAACACAAAACCCAAGCAAAATCATCATTTGGTTACCAGACTGGTAAGCAGAACTGGTCAAGGATTTTTGTCAGAAAGCACTGCTTCCTTGCAACTCTTCCCTGTCAGATCCACTGCAACCAAACGGTCTGTGAAATTGTATTGGTCTGAATGAAAAAAAACAGGCAGGAAATCTGTGGTGAGCTAATAGGATACCTACTTAGTTGCCTGACAGCTTGACATGAAGTGAGCCTCAGTGCTAAAGACTCTGGGACTTCCTGTGACTTCAGCTGGTCTGATGCAAAGCCAAAAACCCAAGTCCCAGCTCTGACGAGGACTCGGCTCCTGGCCATGTCTCAGTGAACTTGGGTGTCTTGAGAGTGCTCCAGTCAAGCCAGGGCTTCCCAGCTTTTCCACTGAGCCCTCCCTTGCACAGCACTGGAAATGTGGGAGTTGCCGTTGTCTCCAGTTTTCCCTGAGTTTAAGAAGTGGCAAGAAGTCCCAACACCCTGACCATTCTCACTTCCTTCCTGTCAGTCTTCAAGAAGGTGGCTGAGACATCATGTCAAGACAGGATGAGAGCTGGGATTCCCAGGCTCCATTTTGCTACAATTTTGATGGCTATCTTTTCCAGGTTTCTCACTTCTGTGGGAGATTTGAAAATGTCTGTGTTTCTTTCCAAAAACCAAACCAAAACCTCAAATCCCCGCCCCACCCCGCACACGCTCGTGTGCTGGAGTTTTGCCGAGCATGGCAATTCTCAGGTGCCACTCCGCTGTACTAGCTGCCCATCTCCTGGGCAGCCAGGACACAGGCTGAACCACTCGAAACCAGAAAATCCTCCTGCCGGTTACTGACAACTGTTCTGAGACTGACCCGGGTGTCGATCACCTGAGTTTACTTCGCTGCCAAGATGCAGTAAAACTATACCAAGTTTGCAACGAGAGCTACATGCTGTGGACAGATTGCTCTTCTTCTTTGCTTGCAGGCAGTGTCAGCAAAAAGCGCTAGCCCCAGGCCAAAAAAATAACTCCACATCAAGACCATTGCCCGCACCAGCGCCAGGGCAGTAAAAACATAGGCTCCATGCCACAGCTCTAAGAACAGCCCAAGAAGGACACGGCGCCACGCTGGCCTTTCTTCTGACACGCTGGCTTCAGTTTGAGCACGCTATGGGGCGGCCTATTCCTCCCCTGGCTTTCCTTGCCGCTAGCCCTCCCATGCACAGAGCGTCCTCACTTTCTGCGAGAAAGGGAAGAGAACAAGCTCTCCCCAACTCTCAGCATCGAGGCATACAGGGCTATCGGCACCCATTTCTCCCTTCTAAGACAATATCTTTTGTCCGTAGCCTAAAATGATGAGGCTCCTTTTTTGCTGATCCAAGAAAGTTTCTGCCTCAGAAGATGAGTTACAAAGCAAGAATAGCTACGCTTGCAAATAAAAGAAATACCTGCCTTCTAAAAACAAATTCCTAGGGTATTTTTAAGTTGTTACTTAGGTTGCAAAGTAAAACATTAAACAAGCAGGAAATGCAGATTTAAACTCTGCCCAACACTAATTTGCAAGCCTTTTTTTTTAAAAAAAAAAAGTTCCTTAATCTGTACAGTGAGATTACTCTTATCTCTGGGCCAGGAGAAGATGAAACCAGAGTATTTGTGAAGTGTCTGGGTATCACTCTTGATGTGCCACCCACCACGGACCATGGAGTAACAAACAGGGTTCTGAAGGGCGTCAGATGAGGCTGTGGTTACCCAACTGGCGGCAGTATGTTTGAGCTGGTATGAGCAAGCATCACCCCTCCCTGCACCTTCTTCCTCCCCCAACACCACCCCCCGGACACCAGAAATGCCTGTGTTAGCCAAGCACTGGGAGAGGCATGAAAGCAGGAATGAGTGGCCAAGGAAGAACGTGTCCACTTTGACTGGTGCTGCTGCCAAAATCCTGTTTGTCCGACTGCCGCTAGCGGCTGTGGCCCTGCAAGACACCTCTCTCAGGCCAGCAGCTCCCATCCCAGCCACATGTGTCTCTGACCCCAGTAAGTGGGCTAGCAGAACAACTCATGGGCCACCAGGTCAGACCCAGGTGTAAAATGACCTGCTTCACACACCTTTCTGGGCGAGGAGGCAGGGAGAAGAGGTCGCTTCTAAATCAGATGAGGCCTCTGCTTGGGTTCATCTCCTGGCCCTACCAAGAGCAGCATTGTTTGGTACCAACATCAGAGGAATTGGGGCTGCTGAAGTCTTAAGAGAAATGATGCAGAGCCACGGCATAAAGCAGGGATCAGACAGGGGTAACTGAACTACGCATCGGATGGTGAAGATAGAAAGAAATAATAACTACTTTGCTCAGTATCTGACTGCTATTCATCCTGTGCACCAAGCAAGACAGACCTTGTGGAAAACCAGCATGCAATCATGCAAGGGAAGACTGCACTCTCATGCGCGCACACAAGAGCATCTGAATTAGAACAGCACAAGCATTGTAAATTCTGGCATTTCATAACTTTCAAGAACGTAGCTTTACCAGCTAATTATTATTCTTTATATGAAGTTTCTTCCTATATGTACTAATATAAAAAGGTAATTTTTTCTTAGATTTAATTTTATATATTTTCCTAGGAATCAAGAGGTATGTCTGTTAGATGAAAGTAGAACTGTTTTCTCCTCTGATAGTATAAACTACCCATAAATTTTAAGCTTCAGAGGACTTCTAGCAAAGGCCTCTTAACTACTAGAATATATGCAAATCAGCTGTGTGATAATTTTAAGAAGTAACAGAACACCAGTCTCCTACAAGCTTTCCTATATCTATTTGTTGTTAAGCATATGTTAATTATAAATTGAATTTGATAATCACTGCAAGGTACGGAGAGCTGCAGTAATTCAGTCAGACTATAAATATTTGAGGTATTTTCTTTTTTTAAAAAAAAAGGAAAGGAAAGAGAAAAAGCAGTGGCAGCCTCCCACGTGCCATAATGGGGCAGTGAAAAATTGGTTGGTTGCACGACAACAACTTGAACTGCGCAGGTAATCAAGGCTCATGGCACAGGACATCAGGCCATGCTGGCAGAAAGCTAGCAAGTTTTCCCCTCAAAATACGTTCTGAAATCATGACTATACAAAACACCTCGTGGGTGGCTGACATCGTTTGGCCTCCAGCCTCAGGACTGTCAGCTTGCACAAGCGAGGCACGCTGGATTCACGGCAGCCGGCTGATCTAATGGGTCAGCTAGTGCAGGTCCTGCGTCACGCCAGGACTGACTAATAACTAACAACAGGCATGCAACTATAGCATGTAAATATGTGTGCAGATTGCACTGCTATCAGTCTACCCATCTATTTTACCTGATACCTGGAGCTGCATATAAAAAGACTGGATTTTGTTCTGGCCAATGAGACAGTCTGATCTTGCATTTTAAAGTCTTTCCAGAACCAAGAAAATACATAAATATTGAAAGTTCCTCTCCATCCACTTCCTTTGGTATAGCTGCTGTAGAATGAGTTTTAACATTGGTTTTGTGCTACACAATTGTTGCCACAAACCTCCTGTTTATGTTTGGTGTTTGTGTATTTGTTTTGTCTCCCTGTGCAGATTTCAGTGCTCTTTGGAAACCCCAAACAAATCTCTGACTGGGCTGCCTGTGAATGAAGCCTTTACTCCCACAGTGTTATGAAAGCAAACACAAGCCCAGGGTCAAGTGCTTCTTTTGTCCCAGTAGTTCTTTCCCACGAGTTCAATCCTGCCATTAGCATTGATTTCCACTCCTTTAATCTGGAAACGCCTATCACAGCTCGTCAAAGCATTTTTTTTGTGGAGATTTCCCCAAATATGAGAAAAGAAACCATTGCCTCCTTACCTTTACCTCCAGTTGCCTGAAGCATCTTCAGATGATCCACTGTCATTTGCAGTATTTCCGCTTTTTCTAATTTGGCAGATCCCTTTAAGATAAAAGACTTGTATAAATAAAAGCTTACAAGCGGTAGAAGCTTTAATTTGATATACTTTACCCTGAGCTCAACCTTATGGTTTTAATTTCCCCCACTGGTAGGACTTTCTCAGCTTAATTCTTTCATGAGCATCTGCATCCCAGACTTTGTCTAAGGACTGATTCTGTCCGTATCTGCTGACAGATGCATCAGCACGACAATTTTGCTTTATCGAGGCTATAGTTCTGGGTAACTCTGGCTTTGAGGTCTGTGTAGATAAAACATCTTTGTGAAATGTAATATATACGTAACTTTCAGCAATTTCCCCTTAAACAAGCAGACAATGAAACAACAATGGAACCATGGCATGGCAGGTCTGTATGGATAAAGACCCTTCTGCAACATCATTGTTTTCTGCTTTTACCGGTAGGTGTCCCTGTGGACACACTGGGAAAAGTATTGCTGTTTCTTAATAGCCCATTAATTTTTGACATGTCATTTGACTGCTGGATATTGTATTCTCATTCTCTATTGAAAAAACAATCACACAGTCTACAGTTTTTCAAATGCTTGAGAGGCCCAGTTTGCAGGGATATGAAGCTAAACACTGTGAAAAGATGTAGCTTAACTCTTCCATCAGTAAGAACTTTCCATTACTGAGGCCGGCTCACAGAGTTATAGGTGCTGAAAAAGTATTAAATGCAAGTCTGAAAGCAGATTTAATCTGTAAATAAAATTATTCTGTGTGGCAGCATTTCCTTGAATATACGGTGCATGCCGAAATGATTGAATTGAACACCAAAATATTCCAATGAAAAAGAGAACCCCTCATCATCAGCTAAAATAGCCCCCTCAGAGCTGTGCAGACTTGGGCCATTGGAGGACTGCATCCTACGAGCCAAATCCTGCTCTTAGTTATCACTCGTGCAGCCTCGCCAACGTCAGCGGCTCTGAAACCTCAGCTGGCTTTGCCCAGGTGGCACGCTTGCAAATAAGGTAAGAACTACACACTCCTCCGCAGCTCCGCTCTGCAATCTTTAATCCCCACGATGGGATACTGGAGAGCAAAGCTGTCATTTGGGGGAGGGAGGGAAGGAGGGAAGGGAGGCGGAACTGAAACTAAACCTCCAACTTGGAAACTCCAGGGAGCTGAAAAAACTTCGTCCGTGGCATGGTACAGAAAAATGGTGGGGTTACTTGAACAAAATACACCACATGCTCATTTTTACATGAGTATATATTTTTGAATTCATTATTGTTATTGTTTTCTTTGTCTCATCATACAAATTTTGGTGCGCTTGTGAATTTTCAGGTATAATTCTGCAGTTTACACCCTGCACTTTTCTCAGTCTCAATCTTTTCCTTAGACACAGTACAAGCTGTCTCAGTGAGTGACTAATAGCTAAAAACTGCATGTTGCTGGGTAATTTCCAAGGGCTTTGTAGGACTTGTTTTATAAGGTTTGTGGTTTTCAAGAAATAAACAATAAAATGGGACAAACAACTGTTGTCTCTTGTCCCTATTTCATGTAGCTGAAAATGTCTCTGTTACTGCACTTTATCTGAACCTATGGAATGGCACAGTTACGGCTACTAATTATTAAAAGTATATTGCAGCTGACAAAAGTGATGCTTTGACCATGATTACCGTGCTTAAAATTTCTTCTTGTTTAGCTTCTGCTCAAACCAGGGATGTAACAGGCCCAATACTTTACGGTGCTAGCCAATCTGGCGTACCACAGAAATCCAGCACCTCACAAGCCTGGTTCTTAAAGTTTACTTTCTCTTTTTAATTTTTAATTATAAGGAAATTGGGTTCTCTATTTTCAGGTTCCTTTTTTATGAAACTTACTGACAACCTTCAAACATATCCAGTAAAATAGGAACAACGTTAAATATTGAAGTAAAATCCAGGGAACAAAAATCAAGGTGTGAAAAAAATAAATAAGTCATTTAAATTAAATGGCGTAAGCATGATACACTTTTTTATAGCACAGATTCACTGAAGTCAGCTGGATCCTTCCACCCTTCCCACTGAATACTTTCTCACTGGAAGTCTTTGAAAGTACTGCTAACTACCCTAGCTCATGGTATATGGGCTTAGGCCCACTCCTAATGCACTGCATCTAAAAAGTCATTTAAAAACTTGAATAATTTAGACAGTTTAGTCTCCTTTTTAGGACACTGAACTGTTGACTGCTCAACTGAAATTAAAACATAAATGTTCCTTAAAGAAGGGACAACAAAGGTTGTATTTAGACAGAGGGATAACTGACATACAGGTTTGTTGTTGTTTTTTTTTTTTTTTGTTTTTTGTTTTTTTTTTTAATATGGAGTAAAGCACATTTTTAAGCAAAACCACTACTGGAATTCATCGAAAGAACAGAGACAACATGAACATTGCTACCCTTAAGGGAAAAACAAGCCAAAGAATGGAAATGTTTTTCAGCTTTATGATGAATTATGTTTCTAATAGTTTTGCCACAACAAAGCATTTTATTGAAATGCTTGCTTTGCGCCAGATCAGGACACATACAATATTATTTTAATGAGCTATACAAGAGAACTAACATTGCCAGATGATATACAGTATTTAGAAGAAAAAAGAAAGAAAAAGAAGGCTTACTTGTTTTTCAAAAGCAGTTGGCACAAGCCGCCTCAGCTCAGATAAGCTGTTATTTATACGATCACGGCGCCTTTTCTCTATAATCTATTCCCAAAAACAAAACATATTAGATTTATTAAAAGTGTTGAAGGCCAAAAATCACAGCATACATGCAAATTGTCACACGGGAAAATAGTTAAACAGAACATACCCCTCTCCTTTTCTTTCTGGCCATAATCTGAGATGTTGTTGTTGGGGAATTTGATCGAATCATAGAACTGTTACTTTGCCTGTGAAACAATAAAAGCATGTCAGGTGCTGCATAACTTGACACTGCTCTTTCAAGATACCTTAGGTCACCACATTAAGTAGTTATAGTAATTCTGTTACTGTCTTAAGCGCTTGGAAGGTGTGCTTCGCATTGCACAGCACTTCTGACATCCAGAGCGAGACGATTCGATTTTGATTGCCCCAGCAGCCGTTGTGAACTAACAGACTACTCTACTGAAATAAAGTCCCTTTCTGAAGGCAGTTCACTGTCCAGCTCAGCTAATAGAGCTTTCATCACACATATGCCTATGAAATGTCTATGAAAAGCAGTCTAAAGAATTGAGTCCAAAAATGTCCATTATTTATGCATGGTAACAGCAATACCAATTATGTATATTCAAATACATACAATGTCATAATCTCTCCCTGGCCTGCCAGGTTTTAACCTCCCTGACCACCCCTGCAGTAGCCAATTTACACTCAGATAAGTAAAAAGTCATTTACCCAGTGTACATCTGTTCCATAGTCCCATATCAGGAAAATAATTTTAAATCCACTTTTTAGAATTGTACAACCCAAAAGTATGAAAACGCTTTTACTTTATCATAAGCTAGCAAAAAATACAGCAGCTTTTGATACGGATTTGTCCACTGATGAGCACGAGCCTGGGAGGTGCGCCTCTAAGCAAGATCTCTGGCAAGATCAGCTTTCAAAGCCAGTGCTGTCCCTGCAGAGCTTGCGCCTAAACCCTCCTTCAGCAAACATGAAATCTCTCTCTCAGCTTACAGGCCGAGTTTGCTGCAGTTGCCATTCAACTACTGGATCACCGCTTACTTTCCAGAGGCCGTTTCCTACCAGTGCTGATTTATTCCCGGTGCTCAGCCTTATCGGGGGCTTTTATTTTTGTTAATTAATTGATTAATTTATTTATTTAGGCGAGATGCCGTTGAAAACAGCAAGTTTAGCGGAGCTGGGGCCCGCAGCCCGGCGCTACCGACCCTCGCGGGGCCGCACACCGAGGGTCGGGTCGACCTGCAGAGGGGCAAAAGTCCTGCCCCGAAGCGGAGCAGGCTGCGGGCTGCGGCGGGGCCGCGGGGCCGCCCCCCTCCGCCGCCGCCCGCGGAGGGGCAGCCCTGGGCTGCGCAAGGGCGAGTCGTGCGCCTGGGGCCGGGGGAGGGGGCGAGGCACTTACCCCGAGTAGTTATTCTCGCTCCCCACGTCTATAGTCTCGTCCATGTCGCTGTCTGAGGTAGTCTCCTCGCAAGGTCGCTTCATTGCGGGCAGAGGACGCGGCGCAGCCGACAGCCGAGGTGGGGGGCGCGCCGGAGGGGGTGGGGGGCACAGAGATAAATAAATCCTGGGGGAGGGGGGGCTTCGGCGCGGCACGGCACGGCTCCGCACCGCCAGCAGGGCAAACCCTCTCTGAGGCGCTTTCCCACGCCGCGGCTCAGCCTCAAGCCCGACGGCCCGCCCCCAGCAGGGCCCGCCCCGTCGGGGCTGACGGAGCCGAGGGGGGGCCGCCCACCGGGGAGGTGCGGAGCGGCGCGGAGGCGCGGGCGGCCGCCCCGCGGGGGGCCGCGGCCGCCCCGGGCCCCGGCGTGCGGGCTGGCGCCGGAGCCGGCGGGGAGCGGAGCGGGGCGGATACCCCCCCGCCCGGGACGGGCAAGGCAGCGCCCCCCCGGCCGGTGTCCTGGGCTCGGGGGCGGCCAAGGAGGGTGGCCCTCTGAAAGGGGGAAAAAAAATTACCTTGTTCGAGGTGGCGGAGTAGCGCGGCTTCCCAGCGCCGCGGGGGGAAGCGGCCCCGCTTTCCCATCGCGGTATTTGGGGCAGCTGGGGCAGCCTCCCCCTCCCTCGCTCCGTCCTGCAAAGCCGCCGTCGGGTTTCCCCGGGCCGGCGAGCAGCCGTGGGGCTGCGGCTGCCCTGCAGGCGTGGGGCGCGGGAATGCGGCCGTCCCCGGGGGAAGAGGGGGCGCTGGGCCACCTGCCCGCCCCTGCGAGCGGCGACGCCCCCGGCGGGGCTCCCGGCGGTGCCCGGGCACCTGGAGGTGGTAGAAGCCAAGTATGGAAATAATCATGGTTGGAAAGGATTTGGAGGAAGCTCGGAGGCTCGGTTACCGGCGGATCTATAACAGGCGGGTTTTGTTTTGCTTTTGTTTGGGGATCCCCCCCCCGGTTTGTTTGTTTGTTTTGTTCTGTCTGTCTCGGATTCCTGACAAAATACATTCGGGTTATCTTCTCCTCAGAAATCTGATCGGTGTCTTTAAACTTCGGTGACTTACCCCGCTCCCCTTTGCTACTTATTCTAAGATACTTTTCTTCACCTCCCGCTCCCGGGACGCTGGCGGCGCGGAGCCGGGGCCAGTGGGCGCGCTGCGGGGCTGCAAGCGGACCGGGCACTGCCCTGCTGCAGTCCCTGAGCAGCCGGGACCGTTTGCAGCAGCCTTGGAGGCCGCAGCAGTTGCTGGGACGGAGAAGGCGGCAGCGGCCGCCGAACGAAGAAAGACGAGGAGGCCGCCCGCGGGCGCAGCGGGGCCCCGCGACCCTCCCCGCGGCATCGGGGCCGGGACCCACCGGGTGCCTGCGGCTCCGCGCCGCGCAGCGGGCCGTGCTTGCTGCCCGCGGGGGCCGCCGCCGCCCGTCGGGGGCCGCAGGGAGCCCACTCCGCGCCCGGCTCCCGCAACGCGCCGCCGCGGAGCGACGGCTGCTGCCCGCGTTTGCCCGGGCTGCCGCGGGCTGCCTTATATTTAGCATCCGAGGATGCCAATGAGTCATTTTTCCACTCGGCTAAATTCTGCTGAAGGTACAGGTCGTTTTGTTTGTTTGTGGGTGTGCGTGCGAGAAAGGACGGTGTTGAAAGATAAACCCACCTCCCCCCCCCAATACTCTCCAAATACGTAATTTTATTTGGTGGCATGTTGAGTGTTTGTTCTTTCATGTGGATATTGCTACTGTGTAAAGGAACAGCGGGATTTCATGCCTCATTGCCCTGCCGGGACATCCTTTTCGTGCCCGGGTTTGCAGAGTTACTAAAAACTTCGTGGCTGCTCAGACATAACAGCAGCGAGAACCCACAGGAAAGACAAAGGCAGTTCCCGGGGACACCTTCCCCACAATGGACCGCTTGAAGGTATCAGACAAACAAAAAAAGAAAAAAAAGATTGGGGGGGGGAGAAAAAAAAATGAAGAAGGTATTAGGGCCTTTCGGCAGAAACGGAATAGCATGCAGTGTCCGAGTTCAACGTGAAACAGCGCTTTAGAAATACGGGAGCAGATTCAGTTTTGGCTTTCTTTTTTCTTTCCTTTTTTTTTTCTTTTTTTTTCTTTTCTTTTTTTTTTTTTTTTCCTGTTCGGAGTGAAGTTTTCTAGTTAAAAATAAATGCATAGATAAAAGCAAACGCGCCCCTCGGTTGCGTGTTCTGTAAGGGCAAGGAGGGACCCGCCGGGCCGCGGCCGGGAAATGCCCCGCCGCAGAAGTCGCCTTTCTGAGAGACGAGATTTAGTAGGTATGAATTTTAATTTGGTGTACATTTTAAGTCAATGTACCTTTCCTGGGCTGCAGCCGTTCTAGAGGCGCCTGGAAATATTTCCGAAACGTGGCGGCGGGCATAAGGAGTCCACGATAAAATATTTTGATCACCCTGGGATATTCGTGCATTTCCGATCTGTCTCGGAATTTGCACACAAATCTTTAATGTCACGGGTCAGCGTCTCTGGATTTGTAATTTCTGCTCACTTTGAACATAGTTCTTGCAGCCTTTAGATTTTTTTTTCCCCCTCAGGGCACAACTCTCCCGTGCTTTGCTCCTACAGAAACCTTAGCCCATGTTTACCTGCCCAGGTAGGGTTTATGCTAGCATTGTTTGCTGTGAGTCCGACTACTAAATCCTCCTGGCATCTTGCTGAAGTCCCTTCTCTAGGAAACTGCTAATCTGAGCGTGGCGTTGATGATTTTGGTAATGATGAGCACAGCGCAGATACAGCCTGCACCCGAAACTTTTGCAAAGGAAAGGGAGAAAAAAAAGGTGTCACCCCGATTTTATTTTTTACCGTCATTATTTTATTTAGTCTACCTGTTCCTTAGGGAGGGAGTTACGGGCTTTTCCGGGAGGCAGCCGGGAAGGCAGGGCCCTCGCCGGGCGTGTTGCCAGCATCCCCGCCGATGCCGGGCTCGCCGACCGCGGCAGGTGCGCTGCGGCGGGCCGGGGCTCCGCGGCGGCGGAGCCGGGGCAGCTCGGGCCGCCCCCCCCCCCCCCCCCCCCGGGGGCAGGGACGCGGGCCGGGCCCGGCTGCCCGCGGAGCCGCCGCCACCGCCCGCGGCCGCCCTGGCGGGGCGAAGCCCTCGGTGCCGTTCACTGTTGCCTCAGTTTTGCGGAGATCCCTGGGGGCAGAAATGTGATACCGGTCGCCCCTTTCGCTTTCTAGCGGCTCCGCAGGATATTTGTTACAGAGGGATTACCCACTCTGCTAGGAGTAAATATGAGTTTACAGCATGACTTTGAAAAAAAAGAGGGAAAAATATTTTTCTGAATTTCCCGATCACTTATCCTGCCAAAGTATTTATTTATTTATTTTTAAAAGGTCTGTCTGGCAGTTACTCGTTCTGCACCGTCGGGGCGGCTCGCCGGCCGGCGCTCACCGTGCCCCGCGTCGAAACGGGGAAGCCGCGAAGCGCGGGCGCCCCGACCCGCCCCACGCGCGTCCCCGCAGCGCCCGGGGGCAGCTCTGCCTCCCGGCTCCGCAGCCCGGGGGCGGTTCCGCAGCCTCGCCGGCTCCGCGGCCCCAGGGCAGGAGGGAAGGTGCTGCGGGGCCTGCGACAACCGCCGCTGCCGCGAAAAGCGGCGTTTCCTAAACCACAGCCGACGGCGGGGCTGCCTCTGCCGCTCGCATCGGGGTGTGTGTGAGGGCAGGCTGCGGGACCGCGCGGCACAAGAGGGCTGGCGATTTTTTTTTTCCTCTCTTTTCCCCCCTCTTTGGAAATGTGGTGCGAATAGCAGGTCGGTGTGGCTCCCGGGCCTGGAGGCGCGGAGGAGGTGGTGGGTCACGCAAGGCCAAACCCTTCTCGCCGGCTGGCCCCTGGCCCCAAGTCTGTGGTTGCACGATTAAGGCATTTTTAAAATCGACTTGCGAAATCCGGAAATTAGGACATTTCCCACCAAATCTATAGAGCCTGCCTCCCGTGGAGAAATGAAGCTCTTTATGCCCCCTCGCCTCTTCTCCCTCTCCCCACCTCGGAAAATAAATATGATATTGACTTCGGTAGGAGCTTTGCCAACGATTTCAGGATATGTCTTTTTATGCAGCAGTAAGCTGTTGAAGATTAAGTAGTTAGGAGATTTTTTAATGAACTTTTTAAAATGAGTATGGCCTCCTCAAAGCGCAGCAGCCAACAGTTCTGTCCAAGGGGGCTCAAGATTGTCCTCAGCTTCTTTGTTTGACAAAGAAGGCACTTAAACTTTTAGTCTCAGAGCTGTGTTTTATACTTTACCATCTGCCTTTTAAATAAACCTTTATATCTCATTTCCTTATCTCACTGAGTAGCCTCTTACTGATAACTGTTCTATCACCTTTGGGTTACTTTCTCTCGTTAGGAGGCTTTAAGAACAGTAAAGAAAGGCAACCAGCATTCATAGACTGTAGGCAAAGAAACTTTCTTCTTGGCTAATGAACTCATTAACTGCTAGAAAGAGCTGAAAAACAAGAGAGAAAAGCCTTCCTAGTTTTGCCTCTGATGTGATCATAACTAAAAGATTAAATTGATTTCTGACTGAGTTCACACAAAGGCAATATTCACAGACAGGGGAAAGAGCCGAGAACAGAGGAAACCAAACATTAAGAATCTGAAGGAAATGATGGTCAAAGAAGGTGAAGAGACTTCAAAATGTGTGGCTTTGCCTAGACAGTGACCACATCTACGGGTGGAAGTGGATGTGCAGCATTCCACAAATTTTTGCATTGTAGAGGAGTATTTGACTATTAGTTGGGCTGTAGGACTCTTACCAACAGGTGAGGACAAGGTCTGGTGGATAGGCAGCCACTGCAGTGCTACAGCAATAAGTGCATAGATACTGAAACAGCTGCACTGCCCCAAGGGGGATGCAGTCACACCTGTAGATCATTTCAGCCTACTTTTTTTTTCAGTTTCAAGAAGTGTAAAAATTGCAGAGACCTGCTTTTGTGTTGAATAAGCATAAAAAGAAATAGCAAGCAAGGGAGATGCAGTATTTATAGATCTTTCTCAGTGATGCCTTTTAATGGCTGTCATTGAGTTGCACCTCTGCAAATCTATTCATCTCACTGTTCTGTTTTCCCACTCTGGTGGAACACTATTGCGTTTTTAGGCTAATCATTGAAAATTTCATGTCCCTTTGCAGTATGTCACCCCATTCTCTGCTTTCCGTGCCCATGAATGCACCCTCCCGGGGACCTCAGTCAACAGGTGCTGCATGTTTGCGCTGTCCTCACATTAAATGCGTGAAATGCTCTCCCTGCCAACTGTCACAACTTCATAGGTGACAGTGGAAAAACAGGAATACCTCCCTAGGTTATGCCAAATTAAGCTTCTAAGCCTGTGCAGCGTGGTGATAATGAGGAAGCTTGAGCAGCACCCAAAAGAAGATGGGCTGCGGACAAGGATGAGCCATGCAGTAGAGAGCCTCACCCTTAATTCTTTCCACTGTTGTTGCCAGCTTCCTATGTGAGCTCAGGCACTCTAGACAATTAATTCAATTAACAAGAGGTGTAAATTAAAAATGACTGCAAACTGTATTGAACTTCAATTTGCATGCTCTTACTCACAACAGAAGTGGCCTCAATTTGATTTAAATGAATTCACTTTCAAAATGAAATAACACTAAATTGGTTAAAAGCAGCTTTAACTTTTGAATGGATGTCTACATAGAATTGCTTGTGGTTTAACTAATCCACTTCAAAAATTAACTCTATTAATTTTCCTGGGCATTTCCATCTAAACTAGCTTGCTTTGTCTCCTTATTTTAGCCTGCTATCAGTAAAACAGAAATAGTAATTGCCCACTAACATTTTTAGATCATTGTGTTGAAGGGGCTTGATAATTGCAGCATTTTGACTGCTATTCAGTGTACATGTTATGCAAAAAACAGGTCTTGATTTCCTACATGTGCAAAATTTTGCCCTGGTAGTATTTTACAAGCTCTGTATACAGCTGTACATGACCACACAAGGCATACAGCAGTGGAGAATTAGGGCCTCTTTGTACATTTTAAACTTTCACTGAACATCTCCTTGACTTTGGCTCTGTGTTTTCTTCAAAGACGACTGGCCAAGATTTAAGAACACTCTAACTTTAGTCGTCTAAATGAACAGCTTCAGTGATGTTAATGGGAGCTAGGACACTTTCTTTATTAATGGAAATCAGGTCATTTATCTATCAAACACAAATGTACTGAACCTCGTCTCCCAGTTTTCTGCGCAACACCAGCTACGAACTTCTATCTATTTTAGAGGTAGCTCTACTAAAATTGATAGAGCTATAGTAAGGATAAAATTTTCCAATTATAAGGGAAATAGAGTTGTAGAAATGAGCACATAAGCAGGCTTTCTCACTGAAAGTCATTTCTGTTTAAATGAATTTTCAAAATGGCATAGCATGGTTTGACTAGTGCATGCAGTTAGTAATTATGGAAAAGCTAGATAAACACATCAGGTATTGAAAATGGAGAGCTTGTAGATTTTTTTTCATCAAAACTTGGTGAGTTTTGGACTAAAGGAATTCTTTTCTTCCCTCTTTCTTTTCCTTCTTTTCTACTGTCTGCTTTCTGCAACATTTTTATTTATTTCTTAAATGTTCTCACTCCAAATGGAACTTCTTTTGTCCTTTTCAGTTCACAAAAACTGTAGAATTGTCATTATTTGAGTTTCATTGTTTAAAAAAAAACAAAAAAACAAACAAAAATTTTCCAGAGGGTTAGGAAGGAACCAGTTTCCAGTGAGCACTAAGGAAACAACAGTGATGTTAACTGAGCTTTTTTTTTTCTTTTTTTCCCCCTTTTTTTGTGCAAGAAAATACTGTATTACTTTCAGGCTTCACATCTAGCTGCTAATAAAAAAATTACATCATCTACTTCTCTACAAATACTCCTATATATGGACTATAGCTATAATAAGAATAAGCAATTCTAGCTAGATATTCCGGTTAGATACATGGTATTTTAATTCACTTCCTCAGTAACAGTAGTCATTGTTGGCACTTGGAAGTGACTGTGAAAATACAGATCCCTGTAAAACTAAGTAAATATGAGGACACACTACACATCTGTTTGTCAGTAGAAGAAGTTACAATCTATAGAAAAAGAAAAATATCAATGAAAACATCTTCCAAATCTATGCTCGAAAACATTTAAGACCGAAATGAGTACTCAAAGGAAATAAGCAGGCATAGGTTCGGTAAAGAGCCAGAGTTTTCTACCACAGAAGAATCTGGATGAGGATCTTAAGCTGAAAAGGTAATCTGTTTTTCCCCAAACTGAAAGTTTTAAATATTGCCATGAATGTAAAGGAGAGGTGCACAGTTATTTTAAACTGCCATAATCTCCCTTTTTTCAATCACTACATCTTCCTAGGGAGAGAAATTACTTTCTTCATCTTGGTTATGTTCACATCAGTCCTATGTCTTGCAACTGCCTGTACTTAAACAAATATTTCTGTGATTCTTTAGTTAGTATCATACTTAATCCTGCCAAGCTTAATCGTGAAGGCCTGTGCTGACTGCATATAACTTTTGCCTCAATAAAGAAATTGAAGAGCTCTCTGTAGAGCTGGCCCTAATTCCAATTTTCTTCTCACTTCTTAAATAAAAGGAGGCTGTCAAGGTATTTTTGATTTATGGAGATAAACATATTTTCCATCCTTCAAGATATTTTATTGCTTTAGTACTATTTTAGTTATAAATCTTTGTGATTAATTTTATTCTGTATATCCTTTGTTTGTATGAGGCTGAAAATAAATATGGTGTTTATATTACAGGAAAAAGAGATAAGACTTGCTCGTGGAGAGGAAAGCTCTATATCACTGAAGCTCGGGGAATTTTGTCAGACTTTATCAGTGACTTTAAACGTATTCACTATTCTTTGTGGTACAAGATCTGCAAAGTGTATACAGACTGAAGCCTTTCCAGAATATTAAATACTTTCTCTTGCTTGGTAAGTTGTTCTACTGCGTGATTCTTTTTTTTCATGGAGTATGTTAACTAAAGAATACTTAAGATACTGTTAGTGAGAGAATACTTTGGTTTTGGTACTTATATTTTCTACATGACTTTTGGTTCTTATTTTGAAACAAAAAGAGGTTTCATTTTTGGCCTCCACCACATCCCATTTGCTGGACTCCTTGTCCAGTACCAGTCCCAGTGTAGGACTCCTTGAGACAGCCAACACCATGTCCTTGAGCCTTCAATGACTTTGGAACCACAGCACATGAATGCTTCCACTTCCAAAACACCATAAACTCCCCAAGTATTTCTTTCCCTGGTGTAAAGGATATAATAGACACTCTCAGTTTATATTTGTTTCCCTCAGCCCCTATCTTAGTCCTTGTTGCTTTGCTTTTCACTATGGATTTTTATTTTTTTTTAACCGAAGAATTTAACTTCCTTTTTTGAGCCTATCCTCAAGTCTCTGAATCTTTCTCTTCTGACTGATTCTTTGGTTCGTCACCTCCTCTATCCATCTCTAGGTGAAGCCTTAGGTGATCTAAAGGGCAGAGGCTAACAGAACATGCTTTGTGGTAATACCTTGTCTCTAGGTAGGGTAGCTTCTTATATTGTATCTCTTTTTGGTAGGCTCTCCTTCTTCCTACATCCCTCTCTTATCTTTCCCTTTGCGCAGCCAATGCTGAATGCTTCTTCATTCATCCCTAACACTCTTGTTTCCTCTGCTTTTCTGATGAGGTGATAGTGTCAGTTCTTCCTGTCATAGTAAGAATGGTTTATAATGCTGGTGACTTCTCTTTTGCTTAGACACAAAGGCTGAATCCAAGTCTGGCTATCGGGTCTTCCTCCAAAAGCATAGAATCAAATGGCTTTTCTACTAGATAAACAAAACTTTTGTTCAGGCTTCTGTCTGGCATCCCAAACCTCCAGTCAGAGCTTCTGGACCATTAGAAAAGCTGCTCAGTTCATCTTTCTGGTTGATGGCTCTGGCCACATCACTCATGTCACTCACTCTGGCTCTTCACTTCTACTCTACCTGAAGTTCCCTGTCTTGGCCACCTTGATAGATCCATAGACCTGCCTCACCCCTGTCTTTTCTCACACTGTATTATCTCCTCACCTCTTCCTCTAATCCACAAAGCCAGACTTGTCTGCCTTCCCTCTTCTGGTGCATGTAAAGTGTAGTTGTAGCATTTGTGATGGGTCTTCCAGATGACACTGAGATGGAGGAAGTTGTGCAGGGCTTCAAAAGGCAAAGGCTCTGGACGATTGTCTGTATCACACACTCAGATGCACACTACTTATTTTCCAGGCTCAGTAGATGCGCCCCAGTACAGACTATCTCTAGTATTTTTCAGATTATATTAAAGTAGAATTGTAGTATATCTTCTGTCTTACCTTTATATTGTTACTCTGGGTAAGCATAGGCTCTGTAAAACCAGATGCTCCTCGAGCTACTTGGCATGTCCATGTCTGTGAGCAGACCTCTGACCTTCAGGTCTCTCTTCCCATCAGCCTTGGAGCTCCTGAAGGCTGCAAGCCCCACACAGAGGCACTTCAGAATACTTAACTTTTTGTGTGACGTGATATTTCAGAGCAGGGGCACTCAGGCCCAATTGTTTGTCCACCTCTGTGGGTGACTTGGGCTTGTGCAATCAGTGGGGATTTTTTGTCCCCTGACAGGGGAATTCCAGGCATTGGCTGTAGTGCAGTTGGGTCTGTCAGGGAGGTGAGAGGGATGAGCTCCAGAAACCTCCCTGCTGCTGTCCTGCCTGAGCTGTGGGTGGGAAGGGGGATTTGTGGGGAAGACGGGTGCACTGGGATGTGGAGGTCCAGGTTTCCAAACATGGGGGAAGCATCTGAGATGATGAACTGGGCAGGCAAGTCTTCCTGCTCTGAGAGTGAGCCTTAGCCATGAGAACAAAAGGAAAGTTCATTCAGGTACTGACTAAGGAGAGGGAGCAGTAATGGGTCAGCCAGAGCAAGTGCCATGCCAGAGGCTGCTGCTAAATACCTGCCTGCCTGAAAGAAGTTTTATCAGCCATGCAATGAGTACAAGGCACTTGGATGATCTACTTCTGAAGCCGAGTATCCAGTACAGTTCAGCTGCTCAGACACAGTTTCACATCATGTGCTGCTCTTGCTGTGATTTGGAAAAGGCCAAAATCCTTTGCTATATGAGTCCATGGGCTTACTTGAGAAGTCCATTTGAATTCCATCACTCATGTGGTTTAAGTGATAAGTATTTCATTTGTTCCATACGATAAGATAGCATACATAATATCTATTTGGATTTTCACTACTAGTCTTCCAAACTGGCATTCTCCAGCAATCTTAACTATCTGTTCATTAAACTGATCTTAAATAAAACCACATTTATAAAGATAGAAAAGCAGCTAACAGACCAGATGCAAAATGGAAATGCCAGCAATGCTTTAAGGAGAAGTGTCTGAGGGAGTTGATATCTGGGCCACTTATTTTTTCTGTATCGATCTTAAAATGGAAGTAAATGGACTACTGTGAGATGCTAAAGAGGGTATATAAGACTATTTAAAATTCAGAAGACCTGCCAACAGCATTGAGGACAGGACTGTGATGGAAAGGAACACGGAAAGCTCAGAAAGCAGATTAAATTCAGGGAAAATAAACAAACCAGTTCACCTGGTAAAACACAGTTGTAAGGTGAAACAGGAGAAATAGGGAGCTGTTCTAGTGTACAGAGGATTGCTGGGTATTTCTAAGGTAGCAAGTCTATAAAACAGCTCATGCAGCTTACTTGGTCAAATGGCTGTGCACCTATGGGGCAGGCCTATACAGATATTTGAGGAATAATCTTCCTGGTACAACCTATCACTATTACTTCAGTGTAGGAAGACGAGTATTTAGAGTGCTATGAAAGTTTAGAAAGACGGAGAACAGCAAAGACTGCTTTCCGTTGGGTGTTCCGTGTTATTCTCCCTTCCATTATTCTCAACAGTTTAAGGTTGCTCTTAATACTAAGAAAGCTTAATAACTGCTAGTGATGCAAATGCAGCATTTGGCCCTTCATTTTTCTTCACGTACATAAGATTTATCCTTTCTACAGGCACTCACTGCCCAGAATCCCAGGGCCTCGGTACCAAAGCACACCTATGAAGTCCAGGCCAGTAATGTTGCCATGTGACAAGAACAATTTATAAATGTATAAGCATACTGGAATGCCACCAAAACCTTAACTTCAGCATCCTCCTTCTGAGAGGACTGTTGTGCTGACAGAGGCAAACACTCATGGTGTGTATTAAATAGCTAAAGCAGTAGGTAAAGGGAAATACAGAGAACAGAAAGGAGATACAGGAGTTGAAGCAAAAAGTTTCAGACAGTATTTCTTTACAGGCCACATTCTTTTAATTCAGACGGCCTTTCAGTGGAGAGGAGATGCAGGTTTCTGCTGGACTTGCAAAGGTACCCAGAGACCCAGTGTGAGTCCTCACAAGCTCCCCTCCTTTCTGTCCCCAGGGCTGCAACATGAGAAGATTTTCTGCTGCAAGTCATAGTCTTTCAATTCAAAACATGCCTTATGATTAGACGGTTTACATGCATCAGTGTCAAAATGAGAAATATATGTAGAGAAAAATGCTGTGTAGTAAGGGAACAGAATTTCATTGGTACAAATAGTAGTAGCGCAAACAACACCTGTCCACACACTTGGTGTTACTTGCTCCTTGCTTTCCCCCATTCATTCTGGCTGTCGAGAGTGTTTTCTTTCTCTCCAGCACCCCTCTTCTTTTTCACATGTGTGCCTGTGCGGAGCTCTCTTGATCCAGGCTATTAAGTGGGGGCAGATTTTAAGCCTGTCAGAAACAATGGAAGAACCTATTGAATTAATTTTCAGGGTAGTCAGCGTTTCACTTTTGGGTTAGCCGGACTTCTGATGTTTTGCTGGGATTTCACGGATACTGACAAAATGACTAGGGAAGAGAGTCACAGAGTCATCTAAGGGAGAAAAGAAAACATCCAAACAGAACACATTCCATCACTTGCCTAGCTTTTAAAAATATCTTTTAATATTTATGCATATAACTTTACATCACACACAAAATCATAACGGAAGAGAAAACACATAACTCACATCCTTTTTCCTACATCATTACGGATTTTGTCCAGTAAGGACATGCTGAAATACTTCTTGTAAGAGATATTATGACCCTGAGAGCAGAACGAGTGATAAACACTTGTTCTCAAAAATGTTGTAACTGATCTGCTGCTATTTTATACTTAAATAAGTCTGAACAGTCCATGGAATGTCTTAACCAAAGTCCCTGATAACTTGGTAACAGGATTTTTTTCACTGACTTTGGTATTAGTGCCCCTGCATAGTCTAGTCATTAATCACTTCATTAACCATTAAGTAATTAAATTAATGACTAGTGCTTAAAAAGATGCATTTTATTAATATACAGTAAGTCTGCTTTTGAGTATGGAAATAATTCATGTTGAAATATTTTTACTTGTATTTCTTTTAATAGTTCAAGCACTCTTACTAGACTTGAAATACTCAGACTTAGTGACTCCCACATAAAAATAAAGTATGAATGCAAAACTGCAAAACTCCAGTACCAAGGGTAAAAGTTTTGCAAACTGATCTAGTAATAATAAATGTAGACTTTTCTATGACCACTTAGTGCCATCTAATCAGAGGTAGTTAGTTTCTTTCTCTTGACTTGGTTTTAATGTTAAAAAGAAATCACGTTTAATCTTGATTATCTAAGACCTCTGGGACCAGTACTAGCTCTTATCCTCTCTAGTTGAGCTCCTCAGAGACAGCATTGCAGAGTCACAAAATGACCAAGGAGTTTAACAGCTTCATTCTTTCCTTAGAAAAGCTGTTTTGGGGGCAGACCTAAGCAGGGGACTTGGAGTTTTTGCTCTGTCTATAAAATTATTAGGCTGCCAATGCTGTTGCACAGGTGAGCAAAAATGGTGACTGTAGCCTGCTTGCTATATCTGAAATCCAATGTAAGGGTCTGGTGTTTGGGAGACTGCACTGTTAGGGGATGCAAGTGGAGCCCTCATCAGCTCCTGTGCATATCCTGGGTTAGTTAGGGAGGGCTCCTGACTCACTCTTGCAGAATAAGCCCTCGACCTCTTCTCAGCCTGCTAGTGAGAAGAAAATACGCAGCCTCTGACTGAGACAAACAGCTCCAGGTCTCTTGGGGGAAGCACATTTTTCAAGAATTCTGTGTGAGGTGAAACACTTGGAACTTTTTTTTTTTCCTTGTAAGGAGTGTCCCCTGTTCTGCTCTCCAGCTGGGCGACCCTGCAGTGGGTTACACCCAGAAAACGGGCTAATTGCTTGGAACTTGAAACTGAGGCCTGGAAAATATTTTTGTGTTTAAATCTGCACCTAATCAAATGTCTACTGGCTCTGTGAGGAGCAGGAACGTAGAGGAGGCAAGGAGAACATTTCACACTAGTGGAAATGAAAGGCAATGTTTTGATTTGGTTGCTTTGCTGCCATTTAAATTCAGCTTACTAGGAGACCAGTTCAGCGAGAGGATACTTTTGAACGGATTTTGATTGCTTTGTGTATCAGTGTATCTGTGTGAACACAGAGTTCACTCAGTGTTAAGTATTTACCTCTACTGCTCACAGACTGAGGAATCCAATTGTGTCTAGTGCTGCTTACCATGAAAAGTGTGTGGAGAGGATAGTGGAACTGAGACAAAACAGAAGTAGAATTAAGTGCAGTTAATAAAATGTGGCAAATAAATAGTTAGTTACTTACCAAAAAGAAAATGGCCATACCTAGTCAGCGCTGTGACAATCCACTTATTCAGAGTATTCCAGATTTATGTTGACAAACTGGAGGGAATTCACATAAAAGTAACTCAAACCACTGTTGGTTTAAGGACTGTTAAGGGGTGGTTTATGGGAAAGATTGAAACAGCTAGATAAGTCTGCCTGTCTAGGTACTTGCATAACAGTAATGAATGTGATATATTATACTGCATGGTGAAGGACTCAATAGAAGTTGAGGGATCCCATAACCACTTACACAGTTGTGGGCTGTAAACATGAAGAAAGGAAAAAAAAGTAGGTAAGGATTGCTGAAGGAGCATAAGTGCTAAAATGAAAAGGAGGAAAGCTCATGCCAAACACTAGGAAATATTATCTCCTGTGAGAATTGTTAGGCTGTGGTCAGGAGTTATACAAAACCTCTCAGTTGAGTCATTTAAACCAGATTGTAAAAAACATCTAGAAAATATGCTCTGTTGGCACGGGAAGAACCTAAATCGGGAACAACCAGCCTATTCCCTGGTTTCCTTTCTCCCAAGGGCCTGTTACTGCTGGTATGGTAGATATTAATTGACTTAGCAAGAAGTAGAATAGAGATGGCTGGAGGCAAAGAGGGAAATTTTGGTACATCAGCTTTCTGCATCCTGGGAGCTTGATGTGGCCTCTCTTATGCACATGCAGTAACCTCTCTGACATGGACCGTCGCACTGACAGGCAGGAGTGAAGCACACTTTGTCCAGTAATAAGCTACTATGTCAACTCAGATCTGATCTTCTGTGTATCACTGATCAAAGAAGTCTGCTCGGAAAAGAACTGCTCTAAGATATAATGGACGAGCTGAGGGATCTGCAACAGCCACTCCTGTTTCAGCTGTGTTCATGGCCATTTGTGGCTGTGAAAGGGGAGAGTGAGGAAAGAGACTTGTGAAGACAAGTCACCTGTCTGCACTTACATATTTTCATTTCTCTCTGCTACCTTCACAAGTTTCCCAGATTTTCAGATAAGAAGAAAAGCAGCAGTTTACTCCAAACTGTTGCTCCAACCATTTGATGTTTCCTTCCTTTCCTGTATCAGTAGGGTAGGACTCACAGTGTCTCAGGAGGGAGCTCTATGGCAGTTGGAAGCAGTCTGTGAAAGAAGAAGAATTATGCTCTTGGAAGCTTAGGAGAAAGCTGTAAAGTGAAAGAAATTGTTGTCTGTTATATGGAGAATGCTGGTCTGACTTACGTGGCCTGCTGAGGTCTGAGAAGGCTGATAGTGTCCAGTTGAACCCATCACACACAACTAGCCACTAGTGTTTGCTTTCCCAAGGAGTCTTTTGCCTGTGGCTTTATCCCCATCAAAGCCAACAGCCTTGTTCATCTGGCTAAAACAAATTAAAAATATTGTCTCTAGCATAAATACTGTCTTTATTGTGAGGGAATATTTATGGTATCTATTGGGACTCAATTCTCAGTCTGTGTTTGTTGGAAAATCTTGGGTTTTTATTTTATTTACAGACAAAGGTCATCTATGCTGTGAAGGTGATGAGCTCATTTCATCTACAGCACCCATCAATCCATCATGGCAAAATGGCCCCAAAGACCCAAAGAATTAAGCAGCTCATGAGTTTGAATGTATTACATATTCACAGTACTCCTTTGAGCTGCAGAAATCTTGTGAAGAATATTCTTCATGTTGTTCAGATTGGCATGGGATGGGCTAATTACTAGATTTACAAGGAAAATGTGAAGTTTTGACTCTCAGCATTGCCTGGAGAAACCCTTATCTCTGAGTTGGGCTCCCAAAGACTGTCGACACATCATGGGGAGAGCAAAGTACTCTAGAACAGCAAGTCATGCTCTAGGTTGTGTAGTTGCATGTGTAGCAGACATAAATGATGCAGACATGGTGCTTAGCAGGCTACTAGGAAACACTGTGGATGTTTTCCAAGTCCCAGACATTTCTGGCTATCAGCTACTGACACAGGGCTGCTGTGGGACATATCTCTTTCCTGGAGGTAGACCCTGAAGCAGTCAGTGCTCCAGGTTTTCAGCAGTGCAGCCCACCTGATCATAGGTCAGGAGAGCTGGAGAGACTGGACCTGGCCCAGCAAGTGAAGGGAGACAAGGAGAGCACAAATCTGAGATAGAGAGCTGCTGCTGCTCAGCCCAAGGTTGTGGGTGCATCTCTGGTGAAAGGAGGAGGGAGGATCCCACGAGCAAGAGCTGATCAAACAAGGTCAAGCATTAAACCCAGTTTCTCAGAGCAGTGTCATCAGCAAAACAGACCATAGGGCTGCTACCCTCAGCAGGCTATGACCCTTGTCAGCTTAACATAATTCTTTTTGCTTGGACAGTAGCCTAAATAAGACTCTCTGCCAGTCTACTCACATCCTAGAGTGAAATGGGAAAGATCTGTGGATTAGCGACATACTGCCTCATGCACAAACAACTTCTGTGCTAGAGAGACTGGCTCTTCTCTAAACAGTTGGACCTTCTAGTCTAAAGATCTCTTTTCTTGGCATGTATTACAGCAGGGAAGATCAATCTCAGCTGGGTTCTCCTTGTTGTTAAGAATGTTTGGGTTGTAAGACACCAGGTGGTTCTTCACAAGATGTCCTCTGACAGGGTCTTCATACCTGAGGTATGTTAAATTTTGGCAAAAGATCATCCTTTCTCTCTCTGTCAAACGTTGTAGGTTGGATAGTAAAAAATGGACTCAGCTATTTTTAAATTGTAGCTGGGTCTGTGGTCTGTTTGCCTGATAATGTATTTTTAGCAGAATATGATAGGTGTCCTTTTATGGAGGAGAGAAGGAGTAAAAACTCCAGTGAATAAATACATGTTTTTTGTTTTCATCACTCTCCTCCTGGACTCCTGCTGTTGAGTGACTGGAAAATTCAAACAGATTATTTTGGCAGTTCCAAAAATCTGTCATACAGATCTGAGATTTTTCCTTGTATTTGTCAAAGTGTGAGTAAGCACAAGTATTACAGGAAACATGGAAATGTTTGGTCTTTAGAGAATGGCTGTGGAAAAAGACCTCTTACTGTTTAATAGCTAATGTTTAATAAAATAATTTTTGTATGTCCAAATTGCTGATTGTTCTAGTGAGGGTTAAATTCTGGTCAGAAGAGATCCGATGAGTCCAATGTCCTCAGTTAGAATACTTTGAGAAGAGTCTTTTCTGTAGCCATTTCCTATTTCAGAACAATGAAGAATGAGAGATGTCCTTCTTGCTCCCTAAGGTGCAGTGATGTGTTTAGTACGATCTCTAGGATAGTGTCAAAAGGGAAAGAAGGATCCAGGAGCAAGTTACTGGAGTACGAGGAAGTGTCCTTGTCTGAGAGACACAACCCACTGCTTGATTATGAAGATCCAGCTAGAAGAGAAAAACAGAAGATGTCTCATACTTACCGAAATGTTAAGGGTCATTATGGATATACTGGAGACTGGAGGAAGCCAGGAACCTGCTTAAAGTTCACCAGAAGTTTCTCTACAGTTTCTCTGTATGAAGTCTTCGTTCAGAGGCAGGAGTCCAGCACAGCCTGTAGTTTGGAGGCTGTTGTCATGTTTTCTTCAGCAGTGCTGGCCCTCGAGCTGCTGCTGCACACCAAAGCACTGGCACTTGGGCTGTTTTGTCATAACACATTGTGCAAATTCTGATGTTCACCTTTTCTCTTATCTGTGTTTTGTGTCATTTTCTGCTTCGCTGCTAGGTGCAGGTCTACTCCAATCTTCCTGTGAGGTAACTGCAGAGTGCTGCCGGCTGGTCTTTTACACGAGGTGAACAAAGCTACAGCCAAATTCTTCAGCTTGAACTATGGCCACATTTGTGTTAGGTCTGATGTGCTCATAATAAGATGTTTTTCCTCTGCCTGCTTCTTACAGGATACAAATTAGGACTTCAGCTTCATGCAGCTGTGTAATCTTAATCTAAATGGGGCTGAAGATAGCAAATTGACAAGACCTTTTCATTTTGTTTTACAAGGCGGCTAGCTGATGCCAGGAAGGACTGCTTATCGACATCAGTCATTACCCTGTTGATAGCTCTGGGCAGACTGCTCTAATTGGCCAGAACTGAATCAAGTAATCATGTTATGGAAAGCGTACGTAGCATTTATCTTAGTAGCACATCTGAATTACAGTAATATGAGTTCATGGCAAAATTCTCTCTGACTACATCAGAAGCAGGAGCAGAGATTGTCTGCTAGCACACATGCAACTGGACTTTATTGCACAATCTGCTGTTTTTAGGCAGGACAGTGAGGCTGTGTCATAAAAGTCATAAAATTATCCTCCAAGATCCTGCAGTTCAAATGCTGTTCAGACAAGTGAAGATAAGCCCATGTGTGGTGTTTGTAGAACTGTTTTGCGTTGTTTTCCTGGTGTGACTTTCACTTCAAAAAGTAGAAAAGCTTTAATAGGAATAAATAAAAATACCATCCAAAAAGAGAATAATTACAGAGGCATCTTCTTTATACAAAATGATAGTTAAAAAAGAAATAGCTAAGAAAGAAAAGTAACAACAAAACACAAATCTGAGACTCAGTTTGCTCATTTTCTGCCTGGGAAATAGAGAACAAGAAGTTTATTATCAAAAATACTTGCATAATGCTGACTAATGTGTTAATGAATCCTATTTTTGTTAAATAGTTTAAGCATGTTAGATACTACATTGAAAAAAAAAAAGAAAATGAATAGTTGGCTGAAATAGTCACCTGAGCTTCTTTTTTTTCCATGGTAAATGTAAAATTTGTAATTTTTATTCAATGGAATGATTGAGGCTTGGGCCTATGTTAAGTTGCCATGAACAGCACAGACCAGGAGGAATAGAAATGATTTGCTTTGGACCTTTTCTCAAGTAGAATCAAACTGCCTGCTTGCCATGTCCCTGTAGCATACAGTGTAACAGCTAAATATTAATTGTAATCAAATTATAATCTGGATGAAGATACTGATCTGCAAAAGTTTACAGCTTCAGGAGGAGGACAACTATTACATCTTGGGGTTTATAAGTACAAATAAATATTTGAGCACTTTGTGCATTAATTTTATGTATTTATGGTTGTTATCCTAGTTCACTGATGTCAAAATGGCCAAAATGTCACTCTTTGAAGGGTCCCTTGCACGTTAGCAGAACTGTGGACAGCATGCAAAATTTAACACATATGTAAGTCTTGCTCAATGCATTTGTATGAAAATAAGACCGTATTTTACATAGGAAAAATAAAGTACAAAAGGCCTTATAGTGAGAGTTGTAAGAAAATCAATATTGAATACTTAAGCTCTGGATTTTCTGGGTTTTTTCACATTGTTGCCGACATTGATGTAATTCATTATTATGGGGTTGCAAACCAATGCTGATGTATTTTTAGGTAGCATCTGCCCCCTTAAACTTTGTTGTATCTGAGAAAGGGGACAGAACACACTGGGAAGCAGAGAACAACATACACAGTAATACATGTATGTGTGTATTTAAAAGGTAAGCAACCTTTAATTAGATCACTGTCTCCTTTCTTGCAGGAACAATGCGTTTTAAATCATCAGGGGAGATCTACCTGCATTTCAAAAGGGGACATTGGTGAGGTGGAGCAGATACTCCGCCAGCGCCTGCCCTGGGGGCTTCAAAGGGAGGTGGATTTGAAGTAGACACCCGAATTAGTTTATCTTCCTTCATATTGCAGCAGCTTCAGCATGAAATTCTTTAAATGTAGGTTATTTATTAGAGAATACAGACTTTTCATAGAGATGAGGAAACATCCAGAGACAGGTTGGTGTGTGCAGGTACATGACCTTCAGAAAGAGATCCACTTTTGGGGGTCTTGAAAATTCTCCATTTCTTTCAATTTCTTTTGAAATTTCTTTCTCCATTTCTTTTCTTCTTCCTCTTTTGCAATCATGCTAATGCATAACATAAAAACTAAACAAAACCCAGAATGCAACATTTTTATTTCAGTTCTTCAGTAATAGAAATATTGTAGCCTATAAGACAAACTGATACTTAAAACAAAAATAATTTCAACTGGCTGCTGTTTCTTTTCCAGCCATGTGCTACTTTGTTTGGAAACAGTGCAGTTTTAATGGTGGAGAACTTCAGTTTTCAAACCCTATTATTAATATAGCCAGAGAGAAATTGTAATGACATTTTCAGTTATTCTTTAACTTCATCCACACAGAATCACCTTAGAAAATTTGCGGCATGTAGATTAAGCACATCCTTGTGTAATTTGTTGTCTCAGGACCTCTGAGCCCATGCTGAATATGCCAGGAGGATCATGTGATTTCCCCATGGCAAACTGTGCACCTTTGACAATGAAATCAGGACTACAGTAGACTTGGAACCCTACCATGTTCTTATCCATGAATCTTTTCTCTGTGCAGACCTGGGCTTTAAAGCACTGGTGAAAAAAAAATGCAGCCTTCTCTACCTTCATCCTTTCCTAAAAAAGGACTGTCAGATCAACAAATTTTTTATTTCTAGAGGAAAAATTAAAAGACTGGTGCTATCAAGACTGATTTTCATTTTCTTGTGCTTCCAGAAAGTGGTGAGTTACATTAATGTTGGTTTTGTGGCTGAAGTTCCTGTGCCAAAGTTGCAGGGTCAATATGTGAAGGACTTCTGGAAATGAAATGCTCACCTAACTGGCTGGACTTCTGAATTTTCCTCTGTCAAAGTGCTCAGTAAATGTGCAAACTGGTTAAATTCACCTCTTTCTATTCAGATACTTGGCCCAGGCAGTTCTTCCAACTGCCAAAGCTTTGCTAGGAAAAAAAAAGAAGACCTAAAAGGATGTACTGTGATGCCATTTTATGGAGGAGAAATGTTCTTTTTCTACCCTGGCATTAGACTGTTGAAGGTGAACAAAGAGGGAGACGTGTCTAGAAAGGCACAACGGAGCTGGGCTAATTAAGAGAGCTCCCATCGCCCCCCCTTCATGAAAGCTGTTATGCTTTTGAAACCCTGGGGATGGTTTCAGCATGAATTTGTGAGGTTAGGAATACAGCTGGGATGCTGAGACTGTGGGCTGGGTGGTATGTATAGAATGTGTTTGATCAGTTTTCCCATTCATATTAGAAAGAGATGGCAAGAGAAATAGTGTGGAAATAAGCAGAAAAGATGAGCAACTCCCTCCGGGATAAGTCTGAATTGATTTAGGTTGCGGGAAATCATTTTCCATGTTGAACATATTTTTTTCTGGAGATTTCAATGACAAGATTTTTTTCCTAATCTGTATCACTGTCACAGAAAACATTTCAGTGCCTCTAGAAACACAGGACTCAAAGCTGGTAGTTCATTTCTCCAGATGTTAACATCACGTGATACAGCACGGCTTTCTACATATTAACATGCAAATAGCATGCCAAACTCTTGTCTTCCCCATGGTATTTTGCAATGTTACTATCAGTTCCTTTTTGGCCTTTATCAGCATTTGCTATTCAACCCAGAAAGATACTTTTCTTGCCTGAAACATACTGATTGAAGAGTTTCTCGAACATTGCTATCTCTATGCTAAATGTGTATAATCATAGCGTACTGGACAGAGAGAATGTGTGTGATGCAGAACAGAGTGCCTCTCTCTAAAAGACACTGAAGATGAGTAATGAATCTTCATTGTACCCCGTTAACTCTAGGAAAATTAAGGTTACCCAGGACAACACATCAGTAAGGAGATGTGTATGCCATTCTTCCCTTTCAGATATTCACAGACAGTAACTCCTCAGTTCCTTAGTGGGTAGAGAAAGAACAAATCCTTTACACTATCCTGAAATATATCAGAATAGGTGCATCTCCTCTTCCTCAACAGGCCTGGCTCTGATCACTTGATTCCAGTACCAGAGAGGAGGGATTTCCCTTCTCTCAAAGACTGTGTGTGCATAAACTTGGCAGAAAGTAAAGAGCATTAATAATAACAGATGTTGTGATGTTTTACGATGTTTACAAGACCCCTTGTGTTCCTTGCATCATTCAAAATTATATTGGAATGATTGATTCTCATTTAACTAATATGAGATAAATTGTTTGTAGAACAGCTCAAAGCTCTCTAAAGATGCAAAGAAAGGCGTCAGAGTCTGTCTCAGGAATGCTGCGATTGGACTGACTCCAGCCATAAAATACTGGTATTCGATTAAATGGGAAACTATAATTTTGACTTATGAACCAATACTCAGTTCTCTTTCTTTCCTCCTGGAAATAACATATTTTAAAGATATGAGCTCCACTGAGGTTCTATTTGGAAAATGATACTGATAAAGGAAAAATAACCCATCAGAATGAAAGGAAAGCGAATTTTAAAGTTTCTTTGCAAACAATATGCAGTCATTTATAACTATTTAACCTCTTCTTTCAACATCTTTTCCCTTTGGCTTTTATTTAGCAAGTTACTTAAGCCTATAGCTTTCTTTAAGTAGGCTGCAGATTAAATTCCTTGTTGAACTGTGGTAGGCACAGTTATATGTTCAGTTCAGAATAATAAATATTTGCTTGTACTAGTACTACGTAAAATTTAATCTTTAACCTCACAAGAACTCTGTGACAAGAGCAAAGGACTTCAAGTTTCATATAAGCCTCTTGAGCAGAAAGTCTCCATGGGCACCATGCATGAAGGACACCTTCATGTAGAAGTAGCTATTGTTCTGTGAGACTCTGATGGTTCACTGAGCAATTTCTGGTGATCTTGGAAACCTGAATTTCCCGGGCTCACGCAGCAGAGAGAATACTGATATGTTTGACAAAGTAATTAGACTCTTTTTTTTTTTCTTCACCATGGAGACATCACATTCCTCCTCATGGTGTCAAAAAGAGAAGAGTAGTCAACCTCTGTATTTAAGTTTCTTCCTGCTTTCCCGTGTGATGGTTAGTAGTAGAGGAATGATGGACAGCACCGGGGCAATCATATCCATGACAGGTGAAAATTGGTTGGGTTTCTGGTTTTCATGAAGTAAATTTATTTATTTCAATCTGAGTTTTAACAGAAATTTGAGACATGCTGAAACAATACAATTTGCAGATTCACTGAAAGACCTGGCTAAGCCAACCTGGAGCTCTTACATCTTCTTGATCTGAACACTTCACAGAATGAAGCAAGGAGAAAAGGCAAAAAGTCAGCTTATTTACCAGTAACCAGCATCCTCTGAAATAAGCAGTTCCTACGTATGTGCACTCAGCATGTGGAAAGTAGGTAATACACAATTCCAGTTCAGACCAGCACTTTTCTACATAAACATTAGAGAGTCAGGAGTATTTGAGTCTCCTTCCACCTCCCCAGGCTTCCTATATGCACATAAACATGGCACCATCTCCACCACAATGTCGATAACAGGCAGATTAAAAAGTCTCTGGTGGAGAGGGAAAAGAGTATGGAATGTAACATACACTTAGACCGTACACCTTGATATATTTCAGTTGCCGTTATTCCTGTCTTTGAGTCCACATACACCTTCATGTTGTGAGTAGCTATAAGCTGTAATGCCGTACACACGCTAGAATACTCCAGGAATACTCGGAAGAGTAGGGAATGTACTCCAAGTAGGTGCTCAGCAGTTGTCAGGGACATTGTCGAGCCTTCAGTGAAGCCACTGAGTCTACTTGGGGCAATGGTCAAATATGCTACTGGTAAGTGGCAACTGGTAAAAAGTTTGGATTCAGTACATTGCCTATCTGAATTCTGTGCATAGAGATGACTTTCTACCTTGATCTAGCAGCCGGTAGCTCAAATGGCCTCAGAGATCATCTAGAAGGTCTAGTTCTGTATATTTAAAAGACCCTTGTAGTATATGCATATTTAAAAAGAGCAGACTCATCCCCAGAAGCATGAGGTTTTGCAAGGGAAAAAAAAAAGAGGAAAATCAGGTGAGCAAATCTCTTGTTTAGGAGAGTATCGAGTGGCCATAGGAGGAAGAAATACAGGGTACTGTGTTCTGTAAGGATATTATATAAAGGAGATAAATCATTACATCTTTCCTCTTCTCCTAACGGAGTGTGAGGAACTCATAACACTCAGATAAACAAGTCAGAAGGCTGTTCAAGGCTCAGTGGGTTGTCCCATGTGGGTACTGAGTACCACATTTGTGTCCTTCTGAGGATCCTATAAAGTTGGGAATAGTCTAATCAGTCTGTCGAGGAACCTTAGCACCATACCTATGAGCAGAGCCTGTTGATCAAAATCAACATACAGGTGCATTGGGAGGGAGAACAAAGCAGATGCCTTTGGCTGTAAAAGACAAGGGAAAAAAAAAAAAAAAAAAAAAAAAAAAAGTTGTCCAAGATGGAGGGCCCAGAGTGCTCTCTGTGGCACTGCCAGTTTTACATCTTCAGCTTCAAGGAGCTATTTCATCATGGGGCAGAGCCTTCCAGCACCAGCTCCATGAGAAGCTGGAGTGACTGAGGTCCTCTCTGTCACCTCTGTAGTGCCTGGGTGACCAGCTGTACCAATCTTTAGCCAGGTAAATCAGTGCCACAACTACTTTAACGCTGCTCTTAGCAAAAGGAGAAGAAGCACAAGCCAGTTAACAATGGAAACCTGTGCCCTTCTGCCCCTCTTAGCCGAATAGCCTCTTCCAGGCGAAGAGCAACGCTGTCCTTCTCAAAGTATTCCCAACTAAAAGGCAGAAATTTACTCCTATCTCAACTGGAAGATTAAAAAATGCTTTCCTGTAATCTGGCTCTGAGCTGAATCATATTGCTTTAATGATATATTTTTTTTACAGCGTAAGAGATGTTCTTCTGGTTCTTTACCTTGTACCATAGCCTCTCATCCTTTCTTTTCTGTCTTCCACTTCCTGAACTCGTTCTGCCACCATTACCAAAACTGCTTTTTGCCTGTAGTGCTAGGAAGCCTTGATTTGGTTCTACATTCAAAAATAGTGAAGTTAACTGAGGACTTTGGAATGTGGAGGCAAAGGAAAATTTGAGTCATATACAACTGTATTATTTGAGTGAGACTCTTTGTCTCACTTAGAAAGAAATACTCTGAAATTTTAGGTCTGGGGTAATTTTAAAAGTTAGTTTCTACTCTTTGCTCTTAAGTTGTAATTTTAAAGCTTAATCCTTCTGTATCTCAAAATATATATGCTGTTTTTTTACTCACAGTTGCATCACTTGCAAGTGACTGGGCGCAGTAGTCTGAAATGCGTTGATACAAACCTTGGCTATAGCAGCAACAGTGAGATGAAGCTATGTTGGCACATTTGAGGTCTGATGAATTACTACTTTGAGTTTTGCGGGAACCTGAGACCCAGCTTGTGGTATTTTGGAATAAACATTTTAAATAGAAGGAACAATTTTCAATAAACTGTAGGGAGGGTGGGAGAGAAGCTTTGCTGTTAGAAGAGGAAGCTGGAAATAAAGGCTTTTGTTTCTTCCTGCTTGGAGAGGTCACTCAGTGTCTCTGAACTTCGAGTTACCTCCTATAAAAAATATTACATCTGTTAATGTGAACCATTGTAGTGCTCAAGTACAAAAAAGGACAAGCTGAATGGCAGAGCTCGTCATTTTTTTTTTTTTTTTTTTTCTGGAAAGAAGAAGAAAAAAAGAAGCAGAATAAAATGGGTGCAAGTTGTAAGGTTTTTTCTCTCCATTTTAAATTGCTGTAATAAAAAGGGCCAATGTATTAACAGCCACACAGAGAATAACACGGAAGAGGAAAGGAATGATAAGGTGGCCTTACACCCTAAGAAACAGAGCTCATTTGGCTGGGTGCAGTATTGCATTGACGCAGGATGGATACCCGCTCCCTTTAGTAGCTCGCTCCAGCTCTCTGCGAGGTGTTACCTGCCCTGTGCCATGGGGATACCCCTTCCCTGGAGATACACATCTGCTCCCAGGAGGTGCCAGCCAGGTCAGCTCCTCTCTTACCCTGAGCCTGGAGCCAGGTACATACCCCTTCCAGCCAAGGTGAGTGTGCTCAGTGCTTCCCCGCAGATCCCTGGCTTCCAAAAATGATGGCCAAGACATATGTACACACAGGACAATCCCTGCTCTCTCTTCCTGGTTGCCCTCTCCTTTAAGGGCCTGCTGGCAGGATGCGCTAGTCTGCTCATGCCCTGGTTGTGGTAAGAAACCCTTTGGTGGGTTGCAGCAAAGGGGAAGAGGACTGTGGCAGTAGGCTGCCACTTGCAGGCAACCCAGCTGGTTCGCATCAGCTGGTAAAGGCCCCCTGGGAAACGTGTGAAAAGAGGAGTTAACTTGTTTTTTGCACATTCACGGTCCCTGCACAAACTCACACACCCAATCAGTCATGCCTCTGATAACTCCTCCAGGCTCCTCTTATATTCTTAAGCAGAGAAGCTGGCATTGACATTGCATTTACTGACAGCCAGCTGTGTCCTGCTTGGAAAGTAGCACTTTGCTCCCACTTCCCAGCTTCCCAGAAGAACCCTGTGGAAAAAAGTTGAATACCAGGTCTGTATCATAATGAATATATATGAATGGCTCAAACTGAGATCACACAAGGAAACTTATTTTTACACTTCCTAAATTTTAAGTGCCTGACTTTGCACCTTATCAATATTCATAGGGGTTTTTCTTCTTTTACATTTTGTTATTGTTAGGGGAATCTCTGACCGCCAATTAAGTACTATGGGCAGTCCCAAAGAAACCTGCAGGTTATTGGGAAACATATTAATTTATTCCAGATCTCACTTTACTTATCGCCATTGGTTTTAGAAGCCATCAACTTTAAAGCAGGGCTGCAAATTGTTTCAGCATGTTAAAACCCACAGTGGTGTGTAACTTTGTGTATGCCATGTGCCTTGAACAGAGATATGCATTTTATGTCAAACATCCAAAATAACCACTTAAGAACATGGCATTTTATTTAGATTTTGGCTGCCCAGTAAGTGTTTGACTACATTTCCACTAAATAATGATATCAAGAGCTTTGTTAGATTAACCACAAGACCAGTATTTATTTCCTATGGCTTTCTCAGGGGACGTCCAGTACACTAATCCTGCCAAAACGCAACAGGCTAAAACATTGCAGGGACTGAGTGTGGTGTAAGACTGTAGCTGACAAACTACTGTCAGGCACTAAAGTCCGGCACAGACCTATGTAATTTAGGATTATTGCTACTATTCTGAAAGGTGAAACAAATACAACACAAGGTTGGTGTCAGCACTATAGTTTGGATGATCACTTGAATATATAGCTGAAGACGTTCTGCTGATGCTGGAACATCAACAGATGTGCTTTGCAGTGCATCTGCTTTCCTAAATGTTGCATACAGTTGTGTTTCAGCACTGAAAACTGCTGCCACAGTCCATGCACACAAGCAAAAATTAGCCACTATTTTTTGTATAGGTGTGTAAATCTATCTTTGCTCAAAGGTCCAACAGAAGTGATTATTTCATTTCTACTACCTATTGATTAAACATTTTAGCCAGATGATCTGGTAAAAGAAATTATTTGTGCAGAATCAAGCAGGTAGGCCTTCTGGAGCTGTTACTCTAATTTCCAAATGATGTCTGACTCCAGGAGCTGCAGAAGCTGTGCTGAAGGCAATAGAGGTTGCATAGAGCTTGTCCTCCAGCACATCTCTCTTCCGGACCCTGTCAGACGCTGCTGTGTGCTCAGAGCTTGTGCTCTGGGTACCATGGGGCAGAGCTGCTTCTGCTTTTGTGGACAGAACAGTTCCTATCCAAAGTACAAAACACTGGAGACTTCCTGGTGAGCAGTCCTCCTTCATGCTCCAGAGACAGGCCTCTGCAGTCCAACAAAAAGCTAAGGCAGTTGTAGGTACCTGACAGCGGTGTTTTGCTGGGAAATGGAGAAACAGAAAGTAGAACAAAATTCTACATGTCAGTTTGGGCACTTGGACAAGGAATATGGGAACTGAATGAAAAGAAAGGGAGAAAAGTAGTGTAGGTAAAGAAAGGTAACCTTCAGTGGTCAGGTGTTTCTGACCCTTCTCATTAGCATTGATCGAATCTTCTCCTATCATGTCTACTCTGTTCATAGCATGCTTTGTAATAGATGTCAAGGAAGAATAAGGACAGAATCTCACTAGAAAATTGCTATTTTAATTTTTTAATTTAATTTTTTATTTTAATTTAATTTTTAGTTTTTGATTACAATGACTAAAAATAATGCAAACATACACTGATGATGATAAGACATCTGAAAACACACAGAATGTCTAATATACTTGTGCAGGGCGTGGAAAAAACAGGTTGTTGCCTTATATTTAATTAGTATATCAGCTAGGTTCTCAGGGTTCACTTTTTGGCAAAACTTTAATTGTCATATGCCTTTTATCTTAGTAATAACCACTAGAGTTCAAATAAGTTTTGTGGTATTACTTAAAACAAAACTGAAATCACTATGCTTTCAGTAATTCCTTCAATATATCAGTGATAAAGCACCAAAATTGTGGTGAGCTGACAAAATGGAATAGTTATGCCTTGCACTCAAGTTGCAGCATTTTAAAAGATCACTTTCAGCTGGTAAAGGATAAGAAGGAAGCAAGTAATCATGATGATGTTGCCAAGTGTGTGCTTTCCTGACTTGAGAACATTCTAGGTGTTGTACATCCTAAAATAACAAGGTAATTTCAAAAAATAGTGAAGGTCAGTCTTAAGGAAGTACTTTTTTTTTTGATATACAAAATGCAGCTGATATACCTGCATAAAAAGCCTTTTGCAGCCATAAATAGCCTGGATCCTGCCTGCCATAAATTATGCTACAGGAGACAGATACCACTGGTAGCAGCAATAGTAACTACTTCTGGCTCCACAGCTGGCTGTTGACAGGTCAGGAGGAGATACCTACACTCCTTTTTCCCCTTTCCAACAACTTTATACTCTCTGCTTCATCAAACACACATCAGCTGATTTATTTTCCTTCCATACCTCCCATAACCCAAAAGGCCCTTGCTGTTGGATTGCCATTCACTGGTTGTGTGAGTCAATGGAGTGCAGAAAAGTAGAGTCTGCCTGTTTGGAGACACCTAACTTGATGGTAAATACTTACACTGAGGAGAATCAGCAGCTGCTGACATGCCACCTGGTAGAGCGGTCAGCGTACCAACAAAGTAGATACAACTCTGGCTGGGAATCACTGCTTTAGGCCTTGACGTACATAAATCTGATTCTGTACTCTTTTGTCAAACATCCAAGTGAGTCAGTTGTGTGGCCCACTGTAGGAAGCAGAGGTCCATTCTGATTATGTATTTATTACCACTCTCAGTGCATTGCAGCATTAATAAAGTAATCACTTTTTGATAGTATTGGAAGTGCAAGAGAATAAATCTGTTGTGTACGCCCAAGTGACTCCTCTGTGGGAAAATGTTCAGAGGTAGCAAGGTGTGCTCATTCCTACGGTCTCATGGAAATGACCAGGGCAACTCCACCGTATTACGAGTTTATGCAAAAGATATTTTGTGAAACCATTTTTCATATTACTTGGTTTAGCCAGAGAATATCAGTCATCTCGGAAAATGAACGATTACAAATAATAGGGGACAGCATTTTTGCTGACTAGTGGCTGTTTCTGGTATTTGCCCACTAGATGGCTGTAATTGTTGAAGGTAAGTACCTTAAACTCCTAGAAGGGGCTTTAGATGACAAAAACTACTTTCCATTCTGTTCTGAGCTCCTGTCCTCACCTTTATTACTTAGAGATCTTTAAGAACTCAAAGGCAGCAGAAGGATGGAATTCCTCAAATCAAAGGTGCAAAATCTACCTTCATCTTTGTCAAAGAGGAACTTGCAGAAAGGGGTCCAGGCCTAACCTAATGAATAGGTACACCAAATAAGATATTATGAATGAAACTTGCCAGTTAGAAGGAATAGAAAAAAAGACTTATCAGAAAATAAACCATATTCTGGAGTTCAGAAAAAGTAGGGACAAACTGAGAATTTCCAGAAGTCAAGTTCATGACTTAAAAAGAGAAAATAGAGCAAATAACAATAGATAGGGCAAATAATATAAAGGAAAAGACAAAAAAAGAAGCAGCACATCTACTGTACCATAATGATATTACACAGTTTAAAGATAATCTAAGTATCACGTAGAAGTTAAATGAACACTCAGTCTCAGCTTTCGATATTGATGATCATGGAAATCATAAAGATTGTTTGCCTTGAAGTAAAAAGGAGGAAACTGAATGGGAATGTAGGTATGTTATCATGTCTAAGGTGGAAATAAGGCTCAGGTAAGATACTCAGATAAGACACAGTAGATAGCCTAAAGACACAAGAACAGACTCACTGGGTTAGACTGAAACTCCATCTATCCTGACTTCTCACTTAGGATTAGTCTCCGAGCCTCCAAAAATTTGTGGCCCAGGAATTTTGGAGTCAGAGGAAGTGTGGGGAGGGTTGTAATTACTAACCTTCAGTTGTTTCCTCTTTCATTGAGTTGTTCAAACTTCCCTTTATCTCCTTTTAACTTTAAGCATCCACAGCATTTCAGGATAAGAAAATTCACAGGTCATTTGTAGAAACACCCTCTTTTGTTTGCTTTGAGTATGTCTTCTTCAGCTGGAAGAGACAGTGAGAAACAGATCCCCATTCTGGCTCTCCATGTTCTCTCCATGTACTCCAGTCAGGGGACTGGACAATCTCCATCTGTGAGACCAACCAGGAAACTGCTCTTCTAGCAGCAAGGATTTTTAGCACAGCTTAAAGTTGAAATCTCTCTGGAAATGCAGGTAAATAGAAAAGGATAAATGTCATCTTGATTGCATAAAGCATTCCAGATCAACATGAAAATCTCTCTTTGAGAAAAATAACTGATCTTCTAACTAAAGGAAATATAGTAGATCCAATTTTCTGGGCTTCTAAAGAAGTATTTAGTACTATGTCACTTGAGAAATATTTACACTAGAGAAGATGGAAGTTAGTACAAGTTACATGAGCTGCATGTAGAGCTAGTTAAAAGGGAAGTAGAAACATGCTGTGCTGCAAGGACACCTGTCAGACTGGAAGAAGGTGCCTTGATACCCCATCTTGGCACTGATGCCACTAAATACGTTTGTTTCATGAGATTTGCATAAAAAGAAGGAATAAGCTAATGAAAATTGGCCATGATAAATCAAAGGAGAAGTGTGTCAATACAGATGAAGATCAGACCATCAGATGACGCTTTTTAAGAGAAAATGCCTTTGAAGATGACTACAGCAGAAATGGATTACAATTTAATAGTACAAACAGCCAAAAAATGCAGTTAGGAATTGACTAGAACATCTGATAAATACTGGGATTCTGTGAGAGGAAACTCCAGACTTGAGTGGATTTCTCCATTGTGCAGTAATTTAGAAATACCAATGTGATTTGGGGGAAAAAAATTTTATTTGCCCTCAGATTTTTTTTCAAGACTGGCATCTTAGAGGTAAAGAGATGCTATTTTACCAAGTGCTGGTGAGCTTGTATTGGAATTTCATTTTCAGTCAGATTACTCCAGTTCAAGACAGACTAGTTTGGACCACGGTAGGTGCAGAGACGGGAAAGGAGGGTTAGTGGGGTTTTCTTTCTACTAATGTAGAAAGAAAATAAATGCCAATGTAAGTACAAGAATAGATGGCCATAAACGTATCATGACTAGGTATAAAACACAGTTTTTTTTGATGGTGTTTGACCAGTTCATAAAACTTTACTTCTGTCAGTCCATGAAGATCTTCATTTTGTCATTCGCTGTCATGGACTGATGGGCCACTTGCTTCCAGCCCCTCCTTCCAGCTTGTACTGGCAATGCACATTCCAGCTCAGGGCACTGCCTGCTTGGTGATACCTTTCCTGGTACAGAATATGTGCCAGGCTTGAGCAACTGCCAACAAAATGTACAAGAGCCTTGGCACATTTGTCTGTGGTTTCACCAGTTTCCAGAACACAGTGTCCTTCCATCTCCTTTTTTTTGGAGAGCCCTGTCTCAAGCTGCCTATTTTTAGCTTCCTTTTTGCCCACTCTCCATGATGGGGATTTTGCCACCAACCTCTTAAAATGCTTTTCATGTGCTCCTTGCATTTCTTTCATTTCTTTCACAATTCTCTCTTTTCCTCACTAATTGTACAGCCTGCACAAGGCTTTCTTTGAGATATTTCAAAAGGACACAGCATTCCCTAAACACAAAGTTTTCAAATCCCTTCCTCCTTTCTGTCTGGAGCCATACTGTCTGGTAACAGTCTATATTTTCTCATATCAGCTTAGCTGTGTTTTCTAGTCATCCTATTAAGGTCTGAGAAAGCTGTAGTGTAAGACACACCTGGGAAGGCATGTACATTAATTACCTGGAAAAAAAATCCCATTGAGCTTAAATTTCAAGAATTCAGGGAGTCTTTTTTTTTGTATGTTAATGTAGGGCAGGTCTGGATTTGTTTTACACCACTGTTAAAGAGAGAGAAGTCTGATCACAGAGTTAGCGCTCTTCACTCACTGCTCTGGTCCCTTCATTGATCAGATTTAGGATCTGCTGGAAAACGCTGCAGCTCCCTCCAGCATGCATATCTGGTTTTCCTTCCCATGCAAATGAGGACATGAAGAATGGAAGAAGAGAGGCTATGTATGTGGGACTTGTTTTGACTTTCCCCACTGTCAGTGTGAATTTGGACATGCTTGGGGCATGGCCTTGGACCAGAGAGTGGGCCCTGAGGTCCCACAGCATTCTCATAGCTTGGTGATACTTAGACTGTCACTTATGAGTAGTATCAATTTATCCTGTGATTGTTTAGGTTTGTAGTGATCATTTTAAAGGAGAAACAACAGAAGGATGGAGAAAGAATGTGCTTTGACCAAAGCTTTGCCAGGCCTGGTGACAGAGTTTAGAAAACTTTATCCCCAGATTCAGAAACAAAATAACATAGGCAATCAACATGATGTTTATTATTGTTTTTTTTCATATTTTTCCCTTTCAGGAACTAAACGTATTGTCTCCCACTCTTGATTTATACACATCACATCTGCTGAGATAAAAACACACTCATGGATTTCAGAAACAGAAAGACTTACCGTGATTACAGAAGCATAGAAAGAGATGCCCTAGGATACAATGCTGTTTCACATTTAATCACTTAGGTATATTATCTAATGTGATGTTTCAGCAGTACATTTGATGAAGGATATGTAGGAAACATAATAGATGGCAAACTGTTTGAATATCACTGTTATGACACTCTTCTGTGACTTGGTTTACACATTGCACTTCACATGACAAAGTGACAAGTGGGGGCTCTGTACCAAATTATTCTATTTTCCACGAGAGATGTATATTGATACACATCAAATACACATCAAATTAGTCTTTGGGAACCCACCTCTTGTTATCTGTTTTTTTTTTCCTTTTTCTTTTTTTTCGTAAAAGATCTGTTTCGAATGTCTCTGGTACATCTATTCCAATATAAATGAACCATGGGTTAATGCTTGATTTGAAATCTGTCTCAAATGTCTGTGGTATATCTATTTTACTATAAATGCGCCATAGTTAGTGCTTGATTTGAATTCCGTCATAGATATTTGAGACAAGAATGTGGCCAGCATTTCTTTATTCCTCTTATGCCAGTTTGTTAGGAGCTCCCCCAACATTTTCATTTCTCTTTTTCTTCCTCTTTTATAACCCTGCTACAGGAATCATTTTGAGAACCAGGACTTTTTCCCAGGCTTCTGATTATGTTGTAGGTTGCAGGACACAGAGGAACAGCTCTGGGTGTTCTGGTTTTAATGATATTTTCATGAACATTGATAAGCAATACTGCTGCGAAGAATCACAAGTAAGAACAACTACAGGAGGTTGGGAAAGACGTAAGTGGACAGGGACTGGCCTAAGCTAACTTCTGGCATCTCCAAAATGCATAGGGATCACAGAAATATTTCTTGAAGTATTTAAAGGAAATCAGGGACATTTTGAACGTATGCCACCAACATTTACTCAACAGATAACCCTGGGTCACAGTGACCATACTAATATCAGAATGTGAATAAGAGATACTGGGGAGAGACTGTTAAGGAGGACTGTTCTGGTTAAACATAGCTTGTATTTTTCGCAATTGTGTGAAGATTATCTTGAATAGCCTTCCTGAAACTCTGTGTTGCTACTTGATAATCTTCAGAAGAGGGCAATGGCTTTTCTAAGACTGATTTCTTGGACTGAACATCCTGCCTGACTTCTCTCAGCAAAGCTCCCCCCCAGCGACTCAGAGCGCTGGCTAATGCAACATTGGGCTCATGGCAAGGAAAATACCACTCCCTTTTTGTGACTAAGTCCTTTTAGGCTCCCCTTAGTGCATCTCCTGGCAATGATTAGGAACATCTACTTTTTTTTTAAAGGCTACTCCCCCTCCCGTAGACGCCAGTCCTCTGAAGTCCTTAGGAAACATACCAAGATCTGAAAAGCTATTGTTTGGTATTTCAAATCCTGGTCGCTTTATGTCCAGCTGGTGGGAAAAGAGGAGAGACAGACAGAAAGAAAATAAGAAGGCATCAGCAGGGAATAGGGTGGGAGGGTTGGAAGTTTAGCACAAAATGGATGGAACTTGGGATAAACAGACCCAAAGGAAGGAGAGAAGTGGGACAAAAGTAGAACAAGGTATGCTAAGTCCTGGTCCTGATAGATGTTCCACTAGCAGCTTCGTGCAGGTGGGGGGAGGTTTCCTCATATGAAGGGAGAAATAATTAACAACATAAGCACCTCAAAAAAAAAAAAAAAAATCAAGACCAAACAGAATATCAGCAAGAATAAGAAATAAAAAAATATTTAAGAAGCATCTGGAGGATAAAGGCAGGAGAAAAAAACCCAACCAAACAAAAAGCTAGTAAAGCAAGTATTCTGTAAGTGGCTTCCTGGCAAGGACAGATGATTTTATCTGCTGTGCCACAGTTCTTCCCCTAACAGTATGAGCCATGGCTGTTTTTCCAATTTTTCCAAAGCATTTGAAATCTAGGAGTTGTTTGGATTGCTATTAACAGTGGATAATGTGGAGTGAGAGAGAAACATGTTACAGAGATGGCATTATCTAGGGGATATCAAGACAAAAACATTATAATAGTTATGTAACAGTGCTAGTGAGACTTTGTGGGAGAAAACTAGGACATGTTTAATGAAGATGAAAAGAGTGTCAAGAATACTTACTGAAAAAATCAGCAGTATTAGTGAGTTGACCTGACATAATTGTAACTTTAGGATTTTTCCCCACTATGTTTCTAGAAAGATTTGATTGTTTAAAGTTTAATACAAACTTTTCTGTTGATTTGAGCTTATCCCCTCCCATTCCCATCTCCAGGCTGCAGGTCATCAGATTTGCTCACTAACTGTGATGGAAAAATCCTCAGAACAAAGTTTTGTCTTTGGATGACTGGGCCAAACATACAGAGTATTTACACAGTCCGATATCCTGCAGCAAATGCAATTATGGTCTGTTTGATAATTGGATGTTGTCTTTCTGGCAGATGTACATAAATGTACAGATTATATGTGAAGTTTTCTATGGGATTATTTGGCACATTTTGGGGTCTTTTCCTTGGATGAAATGGATTTGTAAAATGACTTGCACTGGTAACAGCTGAAAATTATAATAATCTCTTTCACCTTTTACATCACTGAAAAACACAATGGTTTTCTCTACTGCAAAGTCCTGATGGTCTTTGTCAGTTGTCTGAAACTTGTATGTATCTTCCTTACCCATCCATGGAGTATCTAATTTCATCTCTATCTATCTCATGTATAGTTACATTATGCAAGATGATGGATAAAGCTTTATATTCATTCAGCACCACTATGCCTTAAACTCCACTTGAGTCATGGCAAAGTTTGGGCCATGTTTAGGAAAAGCAATGTTAGAAGAAATCTGGATAGAGTTCAGCTGTCTCATGTTTCAAATGGTATTTGGCTGCAAGGCAGACAATAAATTGAGACCAAAAGATCATCTTTTTGGTGCTTATAAATTTAAACAAGAAACAGCAGGTAAAAAGAAGCATAAAAACAAAAGGTTGTACTTGCATTTGTATACAAGGAGTAAGGCACATGCCAATTCCTGCAGCAGAAATGCAAATCTGAATTTTGTCTCACAGATAAGTGTGTGCTGAACATTTAGTGATGATTAAGGATGGGATCTCTTATGAACTACACTCCTGGCTGCACAGGGAGACATGCTGATAGTTTCTTACAATGAAGAGAGCCCCACAGAGTTTCTACCATCAAAATTCTGGGATTAATAAATAAGAATGTGAAAGGTATGAATGCTGAGGAAACTAATGGTGTTCTTATTCTACTCATTTACAAACCATCTGTGGAGTATTTGTTGTCTGGAACTGGCATATGGAACCATAACATCAGTATAACTTTTTGAATTAAAAGCTTAATGAAAAGAGTGCCTCATGGTCTGCAGGTTGGCAGTGATCCACAGCTGCCTAGATTTTGGATCCACTTATTGATTCAATATAGATTTTTGTATGCCATTCATGGTAATAGGCATCGAATTGTCTTCTAGTGATGTCTTAATTTTGGCTATATGTAGCTGCAACATGTAGCTTGTTCTTTCTTTCATTTCCCTTCCTCCCCCCCTCCCCAATATTCTGGCTTAGGAAAACTAAATGGAGGTTGCCAAACATTTCTAGTGGATAAAGGCAAGAATGTTCTCCTTTTCTCCAGAAGCACTAAGCTAGAACTTGAAGGCTGCCAACATAGCTTCTAACTGCTTTTAAATATCACTACTGCCGTAATGGAGAAATTAGGTCATGTCCCTGAGCTATGCTGTGAAGCCTGAACAAACTTAACTATTTTTATGAACCCTGGGTTCCCTCCACAAAGATATTAGATTTAATTCTGGCTTTGTGATCCCTGTGATCACTGTAAATGCCCAGAGAGGTTGTGGAGTCCCTTTCTCTGGAGATATTCAAGGCCTGCCTGGATGCAACCCTGTCTAACGTGCTCTAGGTGACCGTGCTGAGCGGGAAGGTTGGACTAGATGATTTCCAGAGGTCCCTTCCAACCTTACTGATTCTGTGATTCTATGATTCTGTGATTCTATGATTCTAATGTTATGGCTCACAACCAAGCCAGGAGTAATAGGGCTGCCAAAGAACAGAACTGAAGAAAATGTTTACTGGTTTGATTGAGACTTCTGCATCTCTCCTCAGGTTGACTGCTATAATATTGCTATCAGTAAAGTACATGCAACCCCATGGCCAGAGGCTTTAGGGAGGAAAAGCTATATACTCCCTCTATTGATGGGAAGGGTAAAATGCTGTTACACAAAGCTTCATTTGCTAAAGTCATCTACCCACAATTACCCTGGAGAAATATAAGAGTTAGTTTATCACAGCTGCGCTTGGGCTTTGGGAATTTAACAGAGGTTTTATCCTGTACCAAAGACTTCATTTCTACATAGTCAAGACTTTCTGCTCAAGATCACTGAAGAGTTTCTCTTGTCTAAGCAAACTCTGCCATGAGGACTAGAGCTCAATCTGCAGAGAGAAAATTGGCCTAAGGTTTCATTCACACTGGCCTGGTCCCTAAGGAGCTAGTGTGGCTGTGGAACAGTGTTCACCACTAGAGAGAAGGGCCCCTCTGCCAAAGGCTTTAGAAGGATGTGAGGCGGGTACTGAAATTACCACAAATGTATTTCTGGGGACTTTTTTCTCCCACAACATTCATGATTGTATTCCCCATCCTCTTCTAAAGACTTTGTTTCTACACAGTCTCGGAGTACCTGTGAATGTGAGGAGGATGGGGGAATGCTCCTAGGGAAGGAACATTGAATTTCCCCAGACATTAGTCTCGAGCCAATCCAAATGCCTCCCGTGACACATATTCTGTCTTCTACAAGATAGATGGCACTCAGAGGGTGATCAGCCTCTGCCTGGTAGCAGTGCAGGTCCCAGGGGCGGGTGCAGAGCTGTTGGAGGTGGGAATCCACAGCATCATGCAGCCTCTTCAGAGATGAGCCAGGTCATACTAGAAAGGAGCCTCCTACCCCCTCTTTATGGTGTATATAGAGCTCATGGGCCTTACAGGGATTGCAAAGCATAGAAGAAGTGGTGCAGGTGAAGAGCTGAAAGCAAGCCTCCAGCTCTCAGGTGGCTCGTTCCCTTTCCATACTACTCAGTGCGATGCATTTCCAGGACAGTTTCCTAGGGTTTATCTCAGGGATTGGCAATACCAGCCTTAGGACAGCCTTTTCTCCTTCAATATCATCTTCTGCTCTTTGGGTGAAACTTCACAAAGTACCTAAAGACTAGAAGTGGAAATAATCAACAGAAATGAAAATGCATGGATTCTCTGTTTTTCCTCCCTGCTTCCTTTCTCCCCTGTGAGCTTAGATGAAATCAGCTGACTGCTTTTCTAGTGCCTTCATGCAGTGAGAGTGCTCTCTGTGCCACGATAAACTTTGTCTCTGTTAAATCAACCCTAGAGGCTTAAAATACACTTCTAAAAGCCCTTTTGTCTGACTGGCGCAATGTCCTGTATCCCTGGTGCTGATCACATTATGTCAGTTTTACTTGCCACTTTTCAGCTATCTTTACGCATTTTATTTCTGAAGCCCTATGCCAACGATCCAGTTGCACTGCTCCTATCAGAACAGAGTCACAGATGAGGAAACACATTTTAAAATGGATCACTTTAAAAGGATCACTTTTTATGAGAGAAAAGCTCTTTGTTAGAAAAACCCACAGCTCATGAAAAAATATTCTTCTCGTTCTTCAGGGTGTACTACATATATATATATGTATGTGTACTATATATATCCATGATATGTGTATGTGCGTGCATATATATATATATATATATAAAATATATACATATATACGAATGAGATGCAACTACCCTCCCACCCACATCTTAAAGTCTAAAAAAAACCTTCCTTGTTTCTATAATCATGTGGGGAAACTCTGCTGGCTGTCTATCTAACAAATGCAGAAGTTAATGTTCATTGCCCTCTCCCCTGTTCATTCTTGTAGCCATTGTAATAATCTATTCTTTGAAGTTCAACGTGCCACACATTTCAAATGAATGCTGGAGGTATAGCAATAGGTTGGCGTGTGCCGTTCATGGCTTTAATTGTAATCTGTGCCCTGGTTTCTCCAAGGAATGTTTGACCTGACACTGCATTAAATTTATGAGAGTGAAATCCCTTCACAAAGGCAAGTACTCAAAATTTACTGCATGTCTTTCACCTTCTGAGAAAATTATTTTGTTTACAGAAAATCTGGAGATGAAATAAAACCTCTTAGCCTCGCAGAAGCAGGTCCCTTCAGCTGTTTTTGGAGTATTTTCTTTTGGCAGCTTGCAAAACTGCACAGCAATATGACTGGCCAAAATCTAACCCTATGACTGAAAATAAAAGAAACTAGAAAACATAGATAAAAGGGACAGAAAGTTAACTTCATAATTCATTCATAATTCATAATTCAGAGCTGAAAATAAGATCAGCCAACAATTGATCAATAAGATCAAGATAAATCAAACAGAGCAAGACACAGATTTAATCATTTGGTGCAAATTTTTAATACAGCCACTACCTTGTAAGCTGTCGCCACACTAGCCTCCTCTATGAGAGTGTGGAGGACCTTATGTAGCACAGTACTTCAGCACGCATTTGTGTACAGGCATCTTTCTAAGACCATTCATTTCTATTTTCCCCTCACTATCAATTAGAAAAAAACCCTCACCTAATATTAGAGAGATGCTCTGAGCTATGGAGAGAAGAAAAGCTTGTGCTGTTCCCTGCAGGTGAAGCCCTGTAAGCCCTGGTAACCTGGTCCATCATGCTTTGTTTATGAGAAAGACCTTCATCCAGCTCAGCACAGCTGAGCTACTGGTTAAAGAACAAAATACTACTCCATACACATTGCTATTATTGTCGTTACTATTATTGATTTGTTTCAGCTTTCACATTTATTGTTGAGAGTGTTGTTGGGGTAGAAAAGGCTGCCTGGAAGGGTGTGCAGATCTGGGCACTCCTGCTCAAGCTAAGAAGCCTCTCTGAGAAACAGATTCATTGAGGATGACATCATTTGTTTCAGAAAACGGCAACCTAGTATGATTCAAAGAAAAAATGATTCTCTTCCTTCATCCCCAGTGCATATAGCACTGTATATCCTCGTCTGAGGTAATTGATTCAGTCTCTTCAGGACCCTGCTGTCTCTGAGCCTAACATGAACCAGAATCCCGTCATACTAGGTGCTATACAGGAACAGCACAAGATTTTTAAAACTTACAATTGCTTTCTCTCATGAGCTGAATTGTCTTCAGTGCTCGAGGCTGGCCGTGCAGGGAGCTTGCAGAACAGTTGAGTTTAAGAAAAGCTGCATTATTTAATTATTATTATTTGTACTAACGCTGAACACATTTCCTTCTCTTCTCAGTGCTTTGCTGAATGCTACTTTGCAATCCAGAAGCTCAGGGAACACCCACCTTGCAGGTTTGGAAACACTAAAACCAGCTTTGCTGAGCCAACACCAGATTTCAAAGTACTTTAGGCACAGAGACCCTGAATACAGAGACCTAGAAGTCTGATGGGTTCAGAAATGGCACTGATGTAGCCATTCAGTGCTAATAAGACATACTTGAAAAGAATTATTTTCACAATTCCAGTAATTAAAATTATATGAATTACTGTTTCTTATATAAAATTATATGAATTATGCAGATAAGACTGCATGGGATTACCTTACTGTCCTGAGGACACCTCACACTGGGTGGACTCTTGTGCTAGGTTTTGTGTACTGCTGTGTTGCATGGCAGAGATGTCATCACAGTGAAGGCTGTCACAGGATTGCAATAAGAGTAGAAACAGAACTGAAGCAGCATGAGAAAATGTCAATTCCAGTAATTGTACTGAAGGCTAAAAAATACAGCAGGGATCAGGCCACCAGCTGATCTCAAACAGCATGGAGGTATTGCTTCTGCTAAAGCGGTGCTGAGTCAGACTAGTCAAGAACTTGACTATATTTATTTTTTTTTAGTAATTCTAGATAGAATCAGTAGCAAAATGATGTTACGTTAAAATATAGACATCTGTACATACATATATCTTTTTTTTAACCATATCTTTTTGTAGATAATTTTATATTTGGCTTTGAAACATTTGTATTCTTATCCATTTTTTTTTTTTTTTTTTTGTGTATGGATAGCTAAATAAAGACATTTATCTGTCTGAAATGTAGGTGCATAAGGGTGCATAAGAGTCCTGGGCTGAGGCTTCTAAAGACCAAAATAACCTAAATTTAAGGATTCTGCATTCCCACCAACAAAGTTCCCTAATGCCTAAAATTCTGTGTAGTCCCTGGGTGTGGACACTGATATGTGCCCTCACCACCTTGTATGCTCTGCAATGCCCAGTAGGCGTTTCCCGCAGGAGGTGTACACAGTTGACTGAACCTCACATACCAAAGCAGCAGGAGGTTGTGGTGATGGGTCAGGACTGGAGGAAGAGTTGCTCAAAAAGAAATGTCTTTGATGTGTACCACATCAAAAACTAAGAAAAAGAGAGAATTATGTTTATTCCTGTAAGCTCCTACTCAGGGAAGATCTGAATAAGAAGCGGTATGCTTGCTGTGTAGAGCTGTTTTTCCTCCTATGCTACTTTCAGCCTTTTCTCACTCAGTGTGTCATCTCTGTCTCCCACCACATTGTGACTTGCAGTTGCCTGGCCCTATCCACCACTGTGTCTGAGGGCCCAATCTCCCCTCAGGCTGGTTGTTGCTCTTACTATTCCTCACCTCTGACACCTATCTTTAGTATTTCCAATTAGTTCAATAGAGTCATAGATGTGAATCCAAGTTTTAGATGCCAATCTTTCCTGCTGTAAGGAACTGAGGCATCTCCTCCACGTCTTGGATTCAAAGCCAGGTGGGGTGGAGATCTGGGTTAAACAGCGTAATCACTCTTTTGATAGAACTAGCCCTTCACCTCCAGGAAGCATCTGTCAGCTTCAGGGTTTCTTAATAACTAGCCATTCACCAATATCTTAGCATACATGCGCTGACTCAGCTTGCTGTAGAAGGTAGGTGACAGAGATTCATTCATGTAATTAAATTCTCTGCTTTGGTGGCCATTTTTACATCTGTCTCTCTTTTTAATGAATAAGATGGTTTCACAGACAGTCTGAGGATTTAGATCCTTCTGAAAAGGGAGCGGTCACAAAAGCACAAGGCTTAAGCAGCTCCATGTCAAAGCATCCTTTGTCCAAAGGGCTGAAAGAGTGACAAGGAAGCAGATGAATCCAGTCAGTTCCCCAGTGTATAATGAAGCATAAGGAGTCGGAAGTGCTGCTCAGGGAAATGCCCACCCCAAAGATTTATGGAATGATGTGGGAAGCCCACAGCCAGGGAGAAGCCTTCTTTTCTTCTGACTGCTGTTTTGACTTCCTCAGGCTATTCCTCTACTCACAGAAAATGTATAGGGGTGACCCCTTTTTTCTCTTGTCACCGTGCCAGTAACCCTGAACATCCCTTGCAAGGAGAGCCACTCTTGTGGAGAGGAACTTCTGTTCCCATATCTTGGGTTTTCTATTCAAGAGGTAGATGAAGATCAAAACCTTCTTTAGAAATGTCTAAGAAGAGCCCAGGAACACATTAATGGCCAATCTGGACTGGGTCAGTGGTCAGTAATGTTAAGCAGTCCAAAGTAGTAGGTAGTTCTGGAACGATCCGTCAACCTTATTCCATCCACTGGCTTCTGCCTTCATGCCAGAGGGCTCACTTACGCTATGAATACTGCATTGAACCTCTCCTGCTCTAGCTTGAGTGATTTTCGTATGCTTGTACGTCTACTCTCCTTCAAATCCTACCCTGCTCTAGGTGACAATGAGATGAGAGGGCTCCGTAGAAGCTGTATGAAAGGAGCCTTTTGCCTGCTATGTGGTCTCTGCCCTGGGTGTCCTTTAGGCCTTCCTTCATTGTTCTGTTATGGAAATAAAAATATAATACTTAACTTTGAGATTAAAATGCATTGTTTGAAGTGACATAATTTTCTGATGATTCTCCTTTATTATGAACATGTTTATCTTATACATGTAATGGATATCAGCTGTCATGCCAATATCCTTTTTCTATTGTTTTATTTTGTTATTTTTCTGTTGATACTGATATATGGGAAGCAGGGCTGAAGCTACCATCTGCTCAGAGGTAGTACCTTCAGACAGCCATTTACTGAACTGTTTTACAAAAACTAAAATGATTTTAAATTATCACCACTGTTTTTACATGTTCATAACTGTTCTTACTGTTAGTATTTTTTTCTAAATATTAAGCTAGATCTCCACACTAGTTGTACAAATCCATCACTTCTTGTCCTTTGACAATGGATTTTAAGGACCGTTTATCCCCTTCATTTATATAGCTACCTCTTATATATTCAAAGACTATTATTATGTACTACATTATCAATATCTTCTTTAGGCTAAACAACTTCAGTTCTTTCAGTGTTTCCTAACATGTCATGTCATCGTCATCTCATCAGAACCACTGTTTCCAATTTATTTTTAGCTCCAGGACCACCTAGCCTTTTGAGCCTTTTTCCTTTCCCACTCCCAGTTTAGATACTACTGTCCAGTATCATGACAATGTTTTCCTTTACATCCAGAAAACAGTAAGTTAAATTTGAATATTCTTTTACTGCTCCTATTTGCCCCAATTTGATTGTTTACTAGTTTACACATTTGGAAAATGGTATGAATAGATTTTGGCGTTTTCTTAAACAATCATTTCACATGCCAGTTTTTGACATCCTTCTGACCACCAGTGGCCTGTGCGCTGCATACTGCGAAATCTTTGTATACCCTCAATAATTTATTTTTGTTCTTCTTTGATCTCTTTCCAACTGATCTGTGTCTTTTTTGTACTGTGATTCTCCAAACTGGACAGTACTTTAGCTGAGGCCTTCTGTGTGCTGCACAGTACAGAAGGATTATTTAATGTATCTTGCAAATAATACTCCCTCTGTATGCATCTCAGCACAATTTTTGTTTCTGCAGCATCAGGACATATATTGACTCTTCTGCATAATAATCATCAAATCCTCTGGTGTAGATCTGCTGGGCAGATGATTGTTCCTAGCTACATGGAATACCTCATGTTGGTCCTCGCAGAACTGTATCTTCTTCTTCAGATCATTTCTCCAGTTTATAGGAACATTCTGAATTAGCAGCCTCTCCTCTAACATACCTGAGGCCCTGCTAATTGCATTTTGGGAACTACATCAAACATATTCATAATTTAGAATCAAGTTATCAGACAAATTAATAATGAAGACAAACACCAAATAGAACCAAAGTCAGGACAGTTCCTGTCACTCCCAGTTAGTGGGGTGGCACTAATCTTTCTTCTATGCCCAATCTTTCTACTTTGTTAGTGAATAATTGTTAAGTGTATTCTGAATATGGCTTTTCAATCCGTTGTACACTCACCTTGCAGCACTTTCCAGTGCATTTTTACTATATTTCTCTAGTTTATGTGCAGAAAAATCAGTGTAGGACAGTGTCAAAAGCTGTACCCAACTCAAGACATACAACATTTCCTCATTACCATCAAAGTCTACCACCTGATCTTAAAATAAGCTTAATCAGGCTGGATATACTTTGACATGTCCATGCTGACTGTGCTCCTTTTCTTGTTATCATGTAGTATCTCAGAAAGAATTTATTCAATTCTTCATTCTAATATTTTTTGTACATTAGAGATAAAATAACATGATTGTTAATATATTGTTCCCTAGCTCCTCCCCTTTCTGAAGGTGTGAGTGCAATTCAGTTTACGTGTCATTAGATGTTAGTGCATTAGACACTCAGTTTAAGACAATTATCACAGTTCCTTCTGTAATTACAGGAAAGAGATGAGCACTTCAAGAAAGCTGTTTAAGGGACCATTTTAGGATGAGGAAATTATCTTCTGGAAAAGATACTTGTCTGCTGCCAGTGGCTGTTCAACTTGGGCTATTAACATAGCCTAGATGCCTAACTTTCAGATGGTTTGTACTGGATGACGATGTCCATTCCATGTTTTCATGTCCATTGGCTTTGGATTCATATTTAGAACAATTCTCAGACACAATTGTTAATGACTCCAAGATTATTTCAGCCAGTACTTTAAACACTCCAAGATAAAAATGAATCAGGAAACTGATGTGAAAAAATACTAACCCGTCTACAGTTTAACTTTTCTAAATATTCTGTATCTTCCTCTTAGTTTACCTGAGAAATGAATTCTTATGCAAGCTTGTGTTAATTATCTGATTGCACGTGATCTTTGTAGGGAACGCTGATGCAAAGATTTAGTATATTGCCTTTCTTGCGCGATCAAACAGTGCCATTCCTTCTACATATGGTCGTCCAGCACTTTTTTCATCCTCCTCTTATTGCTAACGTACTCAGAGTATGCTTCATTCTTGTTGTTTATGTCTCTTGATATATGAGTATATTGTAGAACTGTAATTTTAGCTATAGAGTGATCTATTTTGAATGCTTACTGCACAGCTGTCCTTTAAATTCTGACATATCAAATATTTTAAGAACACTGACTGGGATTTACTCACATCATGGATTAATCAGCTGCAAATGTCCATTTAGAAAGTCTTTCTTTTATATGAGCCTCAAAGGGGCATTAAGGAATAAAAGAATAATACGAACAAGCAAAATTAAGAAGAAACGAGATTCTACTTAACTTTAAATGACATTAACTGATTTTTTTTCCATATTTCTAGACTGACACTGTTTGGAATATACATTCCCAGAACAAATTGCTGCTGTGATTGTGCAAGAAGGATGTTTTGAACTGAAAAATTAAGCCACATAATTTTTGATTGCAATGAGGTGGTAGTTAACAGTGTGATTTTAGTGAAAGAACGCAAATGTCTTTGTACAGTATCTACTGCTAGTCTTGCTAAACTGTTTAAAGGTGGTTGACATTGATATAGCCTATCAGTGTAGGAAAAAGCTATCCTGTCAAAAGTACTTCTTGGGCTAATAGAGGTGTTGGAGGTCCAGGTGTTGGAGGTTTTACTATACTGTTACGATTAAAATATTGTAACTTCTGTATGAGGAAAGGACTGTACGTACTGGGATGCTCCTAGTGCTGTCAGTGCACTTGCCTTCCCAGGAAACCATCACTTGCATTTGATAATGTTTCTGTGCATCTGCTATATATGCTTGTTGCAAGTGAATGACACAGATGTTTAGGCAAAGCCCATAACCTTGAAACGTATTGTGGTATCAATTTTTAAGCAGCTTTCTCCAAGTCAGTTGGAAGAGCTGTAAAAGAAGTGATGGCACAGAGTAATGCTTAGAAATAAATGCAAAGGATTACTGGTCCTAAGTGAAAGGTAGAAAATAACAATGACAACAACAAAAATTTTCATGACATTTCCTAAACTGCTGGACAATCTTTTCCCTACAGTCATAACAACCAGGCTATGACATTGTTACAAGCCAAGCATGGCTTTGGGATGGGACATCTTACATGAAAGCTAAATGCCATACAAGAAGTAATACTGCCTTGGCAGTTCGTCGAGGAAATGGTCATTCTTCCCTGGGAGTAAAGAATGAATCAGTGTTCAGGCACGAAATTAAGGGCTCCAGACCTCCATGCTCATTGTTAAAGCTCCAGTAAGACTTTTTGTCATAGTGTCTCCTCTAAATTTCAAGCTGATAAATTATGTTCTGCTTGTCTGTTTTCCTACAGTGGTTTTATTTGGGCATAGTACACTCATTGTCTGTAACAGTTACAGTGTTGCTGTTTGTTGTTATAACACACAAAATGTTCCACCTTAGAAGCAGCTGCTTTTAAGGACTAAATAATGCAAGCATATGTAGCACATAAAGTACTTTAAGATTCCACACAATGAAAAGTCTTATATTTTGAAGGATTATGTTATTGTTCTTTTAGGCCCCAAACAGGAAATATTTGAGCACATTTTCAATTAAGTTGCATTGAAGTCAGTATATTTGAAGTCTATATTTTTAGCATCTGCTTCTAATTAAACACATCCATAAATGCTTTCCTGATCAGAGGTCTTCAATTTTGTGGAAGCAAAGAAACTCAAACATTCTTTTTGGCTACTCTGGATGCTGGTCTGAGTACATATGTTTGCAAATAGTCATTGTATTTCCACCTTCCTTAGTGCTGTTTCAGCGATAGGCTATATCAATGTCAATCACCTTCAGCCGTGGACTGGGTACTGTGGGAGTACGGTTGTGCCTACAGAGTCCCAGTCCCAAAGCTAAGAGTTGTTTTTTGCAGTGCTGGAAGGTATTGTGCTGACATCTATACCGTGCATGGAAGATGGCTGAATACACGCAGAAGAACCATAAATAAAGAAGCATTGAAATTGAAGGAGGCCTACAGCTCTGGTTCTGCAAGTGAACCTACATCTTCCTGACGTGTTGATATGAAAGCATGCTCCAAGCTCTATTCTTCAGCACAAAGATAGATAACATTATTTAAGCTATCAGAAGTTTGCTCTGGCTGGAAGCAGGGAAAAAAACTTGCACAAACAAGCACTGATTTGAGCTGAGCAATGGTAACTATGCTTTTTGAGTGTGAAACACTGCTGCTAATCCACCTAGCTTTATGTTAGTATGGAGCAGAGCACGTGTTAGGCACTGGTTTCAGTTGTCCTTTTGCTATAGTATTGGGACTCAGTTATACTTCTGTTAGGCATTTAGACTTTTATAACAAGCTCACTGAAGGAAAAACTGAATGAAGTACTAGATCCATTAGAGCATATACTACAAAGTATCTAATAGGAAACAAGGTAAGTGCAAGCTACATGCCTGCTTTTCTCCTTTTCAATAAAAAATGATAATTTTATTTTTTTTTTGCATTGTGTCAAATAAGGAATACAAGACTTTTTTTTAGCCTTTTTCCCCCTAGGGATACAGTTAAAAATAGAGACAAACAGACTTATTTCAGAATGTATAGGAAATAACAGCAGCATTTTTCTTTCTTTCTTTCTTTCTTTCTTTCTTTCTTTCTTTCTTTTTTCTTTTTTTTTTTTTTTTTTTTTTTCAGAAAGAAAGGCAGGATCTGGTTGTGATTTTGCACAAATAACCTGACAGCCATTTGCCAGTTTCTTTTACTGTGCTCTTCAGATCATTCTTTGAACGGTTCATCAACTCATGGAAAACAACATAAGGACATTTCTGCATCTTTCTCTGTCTCCTTGTTTTGGGAGAAATTTTCTAGTGTGTTTTTAACTCTGAGCTCCAAATGGATGGAGCATTCATGGTACACTAGATTTATCCATGTTCTTTCCAAAGGTTCTGAATGCTGATTTTTGAATCTTCGTGCTCTCTTTGATAAACACATGCTGAGGAGCCCATGTCAGCCAGGCACAAGGACTCTTGGATCTTGACAGCTCCATTGTCCCAAGGAACGAAATTGATTTGGGAAGCCTGGATCCTCCAGACTTGGCCCGCAGATAATTTTGGTAGCTCTTATGGAGGATTTTGACAAGGAAGACAAAACCTAAGGTCTTTTGAAGGATGTACATGTAAAGACTCAAAGAATAGACTGTAAAACACGATGATAATGCAATAAAGGGCATTAAGTCAATCTTTGTACAATAACTGAGAAAACCAAACACCAGATTCACTTATTTTGACTCAGCAAAATATTATATGGCACTCGTTACCTTGAGTGCTGGAGTATGAGTGCACTGCAGGGTGTCTGACCATTCAGGCTTCTGGACATCCAGAGTACTGCATTATCTTCACTACAGGCCTTATGCTGCTTTCTCAGGGTGGTAATAACCTCATCTGACATAGCTACTCTAGTTCCAGGCATGCTGCCTCCAGAGCTCCAGCTTTCCCCTTTTCCAGTAACAGGGCTCACATGCAAACACTCCTCTGCTGGCACTTGACACTTCCTAGTTCCAGCATTTAGCACATTTCACCTTCTATCCTCAACTCCCTGGAAACCGTGTCTGTGATTTTAACCTCTCGTTTTCCTTACTGCCGGCTCCAGACTTCAGCTCTCATTCCCTTATCCATGGCTACAGATAGCCAGGCTAAAACAACATGTAGCTACTTAATCATAAGCAAACTCTTGGGAATACTCCAATATTTGTGACCTTATTTGCAGCAGGAGGATTATATTTTGCTATTTCTCCATTTCAGAGAAGCTTGTTTAGCTTCCAGTGATTATGACATGGTCTTAAGCCTCTTAGGAGTTATATAATACTATATTTTTCTCACTATCACATGCCACACACAATGCTGCGCTCCTTATTTAAAACTTTTCTGCTAAAAAAGCCATTGTTCATGAATTAGTTTGATAGGATTTGTATAAATACGAATTTGTGACTTTGCCCATGAACTATTTAGCCCTTTTCATAAGAAACAATTCCTAGTGTTAAAGGTTCTCCCCACCCTAAAAATCAATTTATGTTCAGTAGTTCCTTCCTGGAGAAGATATCCCAATGAAGAGCTGCTTCTTGGCAAAGGTGATCTTGAGTGTTTTTACTTTTTTTGTATGCATGAAGTGATAAATACTTGAATAACAAAGATACCATCATTGATCATTTTTGGCCTCTTCCTCCTTCCCCCAAAGCCAACAGGCTTGTGACATTGGTGTCCATCTATCAACCCCAGACTACCTATTGGCAAAGTTGTATAAATATCCTTCAGATAGCCCCACCTTCCTAATAGATGATATTAGGATAATAACAGATACAACCAGCTGTAACTGGTTAGGTCTCCCCATATTGACATGCTGGGGTACCATCAGGCTCTTAGACATCTCCTTTGTCCTCCACTTGGAAAAGGTGGAGTCTATTTCCCAGGCCAGAGATGATCAAATTTCTGTATTTACAATAAAAAGATCCGAAAGGGTTTTATGATCTTGATTTGATCCAAAAAATGCTGAAGCTGATTACAGAGACTCATGCACACTTCAGTGTCTTTGGATCTGTAGCTGAAACAGGTTTTATAACACCTATTATAATTTAAATTTGTCAATAAATATGTCAGGGTACAGTGAGGGTTAGCTGCTCCCTAAGGGGGGGCAAGCTAGGAGCCAAGGGTAACCCCAGAGCCAGCTGTACCCTCATCGTCAGATACTGTCCCACATGGTCTGACCACGGTAGGAAGAGCCAGGGGCTGGGGATGAACCTGAGCCAGGGTCTGTCCAGGGCTCCAGTCAAGAGCAAAAGTAAACAGGGCCAGAGACAGGGCTTGGACAAACTACAGCATATGACTGAGATGTCCATCCAGGACACAGGCTACTATAGCACAGGTCCAAGGTCCATCCAGGAGAGAGCAGGAAACCAGGAGAGAGAGATGGAGACTGGGACTCCTACAGCATCACTGAGGCAGGAACTGATGTCCCCAGGCTGAGCTGAAAGAGCATCCTCGGCCTGTGGACATCACTGTGGGTGGGGCTGCAGGTGAGGTGGATTAGTGTCCTTAGTGCCTTTACAGGTAAGGTGACATTTAAGACCACTGTTAGCGACATTGCTTGCTGTTTCTTTTATTTTGTAGCTGAGTTTACTAGGAAATAAAGCTTATACGCACATCTCTCAATACATTTTAAACTGACTGGCCTATTTCACATACAGTTGGTAGGGGTATGGGGTATTAATGATACTCCCAGAAGCTTCATGAAATTACATGAACCTATTGTATTGCCTAGCTGACAGAAACAGTGTTGAGAGAGCGCAGTCCTAGTAGACACCTGAGAATCCACTGAAGACAGAGCTTTCCAAATGGCCCAGAGACAGAAGAAACTTTATTCCTCTCAGGACACTAGCTCTGAAACACAAGTCTGTGGGAAACCACGTGCCCTCTGAGCTGGCACTCGCCAAGTGACGCATTTGGCGGGCAGTACAGTTTCCCCTCCTTGCACCTTGTTTGGCAGCAGCCCACTGCGAGCAGCCGGCTGACCTGGTCAGCCCACATTGCTCTTGTTTTTCCCGTGAACATAAAGGTACACTGATTTAAATTCTATGATGTTTGCAGTTAGTACTTGTTGCAGATTTACTTGTAAGGAAAAGAATAGAAACTGAAATAACAACAGATTTTACTGAACTATCAGAAGTAGGAAGCAATCTACACAGGCGATGCAGGGGTCCAAAAGAATAGGTACAGACCTTTACATTTATTCTAGTGTTTGGCAAGAAAAGCAGCCCTTACCCAGTGAAGTCTTTCTACAGAGCTGGGCACAAAATACTCCACCCATGGGAGCTTAAAGAGCCTTACCACCAGCTTTTTAACAATCTGTAATGGGTCAGGACAGGATATCCCATGTAGAAAGACTCACAAGCAATAGCAATTCCTCTATATAGTATAGTAGGAATGAAAAAGCAACGGTGCCCTCTTTTCTGTGGGCTCCCATGAGGCTGGGTTTGCAGTATGGAGAAGAACAATATGTTCAGTGTCCACTCCTAGCTGGAATCTCAAATAACCATCTCATTTTCTTTTTCCAGAAATGAGGCCAGTTTTGTGCAAAGAGGTAGATCTGGAGGCACAGGGGGAGTAGATCTATTAAATCCATGTGTAAGTGCAATAGTTGTTTGGAAAAACTTAGAATAATGCTTCTTAAAGTAGGAGAACTTGGATATGCAAATAGTAACCTGAAGGAATTTTCAGGAATACCTCTGTCTCTACTCGCCTATGTTTTGCTGAACCAGGCTCGTGATGGACAGGCATGGCTATTTGAAGGGTGCAGGAAAACATTTTGCAAATGAACCTGAAAGGCCGTGCCTGGTGTGGCACACTTCGTCTCATCTCCAAAATGAGATTATATGCACCCTGCCATGAGCTAGCAGTTGAGATGATTTGTGCCTGTGCGGACATTATCTCTATACTTTTTAATGTCTAATAATAGGCTGAAAAGTCATTACTGGTACTGATATAGCCCCTTTCCCTATTCCTTGTCATTCAAGCACTAAGCTTTGAGGAGCCTGCCAAGTCCCTGACAGTAGATTCTTCTCAACAGAGCAGAACTGCATGACACAGTTTGATCCAGGAGAAAAGGCAGTATTTTCATATTTTATTCCGATACCAGAAGAAGAAGCTTTCAAAGAAAGGGGAAATCCCCCCATCTGTGAAAGGGCTTGCTCAGGAGCTATCACTCCTGACATTTTGTCAAGATAATTAGGGTAGGAAAGAACTCTTTCTAGGCTCAGTGCACCGAAGAGGCGCCAGGGCCTCCCACTCACAATCCTCATTAAAGAAAAATAGCAACAGCACAAAGCCCAAGGATTGTTTACTTATTTGTAGTATCTCAGCAACGGCTACTCTCTATCATCTGTTTTTGCTTTGGTGATTTCTTTTTTTAATAAGAAAAAATGCCACATGCTGCCACACAAGTAGCTAACCTCCTGCTGTCGGTCAGGGGCTACCCGTTATGTCTGGGTGGGGCGGAGGAAGGATTCTGCTCCCTAGTTGTTGGACCGGGTTTAGAAGAAAGGGGCACAGACCAGGACTTTACATTTGTTTTCTTTCCCTCAATAAATCAAGTGTTCACCCAAAAAAGTTCAGGCTTGTGACATGAGGTCAAGCAGGACAACTAATTTTGGCTGATGCAAAAACTAAAGAACAAATAAAGTTCTGGAAATGCCCAACGGGTTCGTTTCAACATTTTCAGAAGGAAACATCCAATTTTGGAAAGCTTAATTCATAAGAGGAGGTTATGGCTTTCACAGTGAAGAGAAGAAAGAGATGGTTGTATGTTCTTCCCTCTTCTCGCCATTCTTATATCCTGGTGGCTAAAGCGCTTGTCTGAGTGCATAATTAATTACTTTAAATATTTACTATAAATTGGGATGATGTTTTAGTTAGAAATATTGGCAGACCTCCATTCCAGACCACATTTCCTGAGTGTTGAAACCATCTCCAGAGAAGCAAAGAACCCAGATTAAAGTGTATGCTCTGCAGTAGTCAAGAGGAGCAGCATTGAATTTGTATATTCTGGGTAAATGCTGCTACAAATGAACTTTCATGGTTACAGATGGTTAAGGATGTTGGATCAGGGCATACCATCTTCTCAAGTTTGTTGAGAAGTCAAGTCACCTCATAAATCTAGCCTTTAATTTTCAAATTTATTTTTGTTAAAAAATCTCCAGAATGAAATCACATTTTAGGAAAAAAATCAATAAAATAGTTCTGAGTCAAATATTGACAGTTATTCAGAAAGCTGTGCTGAAAACTAGCAGAGGTCAGGGCTGACTGACTGTGAATAGTTAGCCATTTAGATAGCAGGTTCTTTGAGACAGAAATCATGTTATTGCATGTCTGGCTGGGACTGATGACACCTTGCTACTCTAGAGCAGTAGGCAGGGTATATTTGACAATCCTTTTGCAGTTAAAGAGTCAGAAAACCTTAATGAATTGTAAAAGATCTTTCTGGACTATAGATCAACCAGTATTTCCGCCTGTAATGGAAGTCTGCCAAACTCTGGTGAAGGAAACTAAAGGCACCAAAAAGAGGGCAGGAGATGACCATCTTGTGGTAAGTGATGTTATCTGGAGAGGATGGTGGTACAGAGTGATAAATCTTGGCTTTTTTGCAGTTGTTGCTACAAGATAAAAAGAGGAAGTCATATGCTGACATCCATCCACCCGATTGGTTTTTTGTGCTACCACAGAGGCTCTCAGTGCCATCGGTGCCCCAGTGTGGTAGGCACTTCAAAAACACACTGAGAAAGCAGTCTTGTTCTGAAAGGCTTACAGATCACACAGATAAGACAGATACTGTGTAGACACAGATACTGCCTCATTCACAGATGAGGCATAAAATTACTTGGATCGGCCAGCATTTCAGTTTGTCTCTAGCTGCAGCAGTGATTGAACCTGAAATGTGTGACTTCTAATGCTCTAACTATATGGCCATATTTCAGTAAGAGTCAGAAAAGCATCAAAACAGCAAGAATGACTAATCAAATCCCAGTCACTCCACAAGCAAATTTTGTCCCAGCAAATAGGGCAGGGGGACCATGCTTTTCCCTCCTAGAAGCTGTGCTCCACCAGACAACTTGCTTACAGGCTCCTTTGTCCTTTGTACTTGCTCTCTTTGGTTAAGGGATTATCCTGGTCCAGCCAGCAGGGTAAACTCTGTATGTGCTGGCTTAACTGAAGATGGTGAGAAGCAAAGCAGGAATTGTTCCCGAGTGCTGGAAACAATACTTACAAAATCACTTCACAGCAGTCTGTAATGCAGCTTGCATATATAAACAACTCTGAAGACCACTGGGTACTCAAAAACCACAATGGAAAGAAGTGCTTATGTTCTTCCACTTTTCCATCCACCTGAATTCCTGATCCTGCAGCAAAGCATTGTGATGCTACAGGGGCTGAGAACTCTTTAGGATGGGAACAAGCAAGGGGAGCTTTTAAGAAGGACAAAATATGTCTTTATATTTCTCCACATGGAGATAAATAAATGCCTCCAGAAACCAAAGGAGAGCACAGTAAGTTATGTGATATTGCTGCAGGGGCTGAGAACATTGGAGAGCCGCAATTTTTAATAATCGGTCAAAAATACCTCTGACTTCTGCCCTCTGCCCACATAAGGAGTATCATGGCTGAAGGTAATTTAATTATGCATACAGCCTCCAGCTACTGATTTGCATATGCATGAAAAATATGCAAACTAAGTACACAAACTCAGGTGGCCTACATGACTGAAAATCCTCGGGCTATCCATGCTCTCCCTAACACACTGACAGGCTGGAAATGATACTGAGCGTTCGCTACTTTTCTGCATTTTCCAGGCAAACTTGGAAAACAAACAAAACAAAAACCTTTGGTGCCCTTGCAGGCCCAAGTGCTGAACTTGTCTTTTTGAAATACTATGTCAACAGCTCTTCACTAGCAGGCCCATTATTTTTATTGGCTTCAGTTCTCTGGCTAGTGTTGACAGGTTAATTTACAGTAACAGTGAGAGTCACCTTTCCTTGCTATACCAGAAAATGCAAACCGCTCTGCACTTGAATGCTGTGCTCTCAAGAGCAGGAATGCTGGAGAGCAAGTGAGCACTGCCTTGCAGTCTAGTGCAGGCACTCGAGGACTAGCACAAAAGAATATTCTTTCGGTGAATTAATTTTTGCCAGCATATATGACTTGAGCACGAATGGTTGCAATTATTTCTTACTGTGCTTGTTAGAGAGGACATATGGGAAGATTAGCCTCAAGAATGTCACTTTGGACATGGTCTTCCCGTGAGGATTATGCCACTTTTTTTTATTTTTTATTTTCTTTTTTCTTCTTTTCAATACATCAAAGTTCATCATGAAAAATTTCCCTTGGTAGCATGTGTTCAGATAGTGCTAAGCAGATCCCAGAAAACAGGCTTTGTTTGCTGAGTAGGATGTGCTTAAAGGACTTTTTCTGTCTCCTGTCCTCTCCTCTCCTCTCCTCTCCTCTCCTCTCCTCTCCTCTCCTCTCCTCTCCTCTCCTCTCCTCTTCTCTTCTCTTCTCTTCAGAGGAAGAGGAGGAGGAGAAAGTAAAAGAGAAAGACTTTTGCTCTATTTTGTAAGGCCATAATGCTGTTCTCAAAGGTCTCAGACAGGCCAGGCTGACATGGTGCAAGTGGTGAAGAAGTGGTAAGGAAGCTGACGCAAACCACATATTGGAAAAGTAGGCAGTAGAATTCATGGCAGTTAAGGGAAAGGAACGAGCAACACCAAGAAGCAAATTTTAGTAACCAGGGTGCAGATTGACGCATCCTACATCACAGGAAAATTAAAAAACTCCCAGTGTGTCTCTGAGTTCTCTTTGTGTTTCTACAGCACTGGTGTTTTTATTATAGGCCTGCCATACAAAACAGGTAAAAGAAGAATATTTTAATCCTACATACCAATCCAAATATCAAAACCTTTGGCTTCTTGGAGTTGTTGTCTCCCCGTATAAACTGACCATGTTCTGTGATTGCTCACTTAGTGTGAGGAAGCACCAAGATCAGATCAGATGTACAGACTCCCTCTCCTTTCAGTATTGCTGGACATCGTGCCACTAAATCTACAGCCCAGCTATTTTGTTTTGACACATGACATTACAGATTTAGAAGAAATGCTTCCATTATTGTGACCATATGAGAGTTTGGGTTGGTTACCCTCTGCTGAAATGGTTCTGGAAGTTTATATTATGTTCTTTTTTTCCAAACTGGTGGTCATTCTTGTTTTTACCTGCTCCTGACATAGTAAGTGAGTGACCCTGTCAAAACAATTTCTGTATCTAGTTTATAAATTCATTAGTAAAAGCTTTTTGAAAAGGTTTTGGATCCTTCTGCTATAAAAATTTGACATCATTGTGTTTAAAACTGTCACCAATCTACTCTCATCACCCAACTTTTTGAAAGTTTTTACGGCCGCTATTCATCCTGCTGGCTCAACAGCAGCTCAAGATCTCAGGAACTGTCAGAAGTTCCCACCATTTTGGGGAGCTGCAGCAAACCAGAGAGACTAGATGGAAGAAAGGAGTGTAAAATTATTTAGGGATAATTAGATTAGATATTTTTCATAGTTTTCTCTGTTTTTGTGTGCTCACACACTTGTATGCACGCACAAACATGCACACACACACACTCACACAAATATATAGAGAGATTCACAAAGCAGTGCTACTTTTCAGTTCATTTAAACATGCCACTTCTCATTCTTTAAAACAATAATCTCTGCAATACACTAATATAGAATACACATATTTAGGTTACAAAAAAAGAAAGTTTAATTCATGAGGATGTCAGATAAGGCTGGAGGGAGCCATATTCATCTAACACATACTTCCTCTTTTAGTTAGTATCTCTGTGACTGTTTCCTACCTGTAAAATAAGCATAAACGTCTGATCTCCCTGGTTATTATGAGAGTAAATATGGTGAAAAAGTAATGTATTCAAATATTATGGCAATGATGACCAGGAAAAAATTATGTGCAGCCAGCTTCCTTTTCTTATTGTTTAACAGCTATACTGCAGTTTTCTAAGGTTCTGTTCAAAACTGGAAATACATTTTGGCTATTGCTGAGAGTAAACACAACAAAACAGAACTCACTGAAACAAGTATTACAGAATTCAACTACATCTCTTTGCTGTTTCTGAAACACGGATAATGAGATTTTCTTAAGTCCATTACACTACTATTAGTCAGCCCTATATAAGTCGCATGGTAGCCACTACCTGCAGTAACTTGTAGCATTGCATTGTCACACTAGTATTTTGTGAGTTATACTGGGGAAAATTGAAGAGTAGCTCATACGAATTGATCTTCTTTCTACATTGGAGATAGAGTATGCCCTTAAACTTCTAAGCATTACTGTTTTTGCACAGTATCTACAGTCTTTCCAGAAGGACTCTGGGGCTAGAGTCCCAGCTCAGAAGACTATCCCTGAGTAAGACCCTTATATTAGCTAAGGATTCACAGTACCTCAGTTATACGGAGACAAATGGGGAAGAGCTGATTTCAAGAATGTTTTAAGTATTTTTCTCATTGAAAATCAAGCTGCTTTAATACATTTTAACATGGGGATGGGCAACCTGAGGGCCTTCTTAAGACATGTCACCTGTGAAAGTGACATGCAGATTTAGGAGGAAAAGGTGACATTTGTATGCTGTACAGCAGTGTTATAGAGGCAGATAGGCTGGGGGTAATGCACTCTGCATGACCTGTTATACAGAAAAGCAGCTGCAGAGCCTACCTGGACTTGCAGAGGTGGGGGGCTCCTTCCCTGCCCTACATTGGTGCTGCCGCCCTGGCAGAAGGTGCTTCTCTGCTTCTGTGGCCAGCGGATGGAAACGTTCCCACAGCCACCTCTGCCCAGACGTAACTCAATCACTGTGTGACAGCAGCACACAAAGGCAGAGGCAGAGACACTGTGTCGGAAAACCTCTTCTCCTCTCAGCCACGGCCTCCCTTTATGCAGTTTCTCTTGCTTGCAGAAAGAATGACAGCGAGATGGAGTTAAACACACATTGGTGCGCCAGCAGCAGAGTATGCCCCCCTGCTATTGAGACGATACGTACTGAGGACTAAGGCAATAATAGAGCTGTCTTACACAAGGCACCAGCCATTATAGTTTAAGGATGAATGTTTCCAGCAATTACTCTACATCTCTGGTCCAAGGCCTGCTATACCAAAGGGTGTAATAAAAATAGACTGACAGACATCACTCAGAGAGCAGCAGAAAGCCAAGCAGGAGCTGCCACTGTCCCTGCTGTTCCTTCTGCTTCCGCTTCCCCATGAGACGCTAGGGAGAGCGTGGCAGGGACGAGTGGAGCAGCACAGCCCACTGAGCTGCTGTTGGGATGTCCCCAGGCTGGAGGCGAGCTGCTCACACCCTGCCAGCAGCCACCTCTTCTGCCTCAGAGTGGGAGCTCCAGCCTGGAGCCCTCCAGCCCTCCAGGGATTGCCAGCTGTGTTTGCAAGGGGCCCAAAAGCCACCCTGTAATGGGAATACACTGGTTACAGGAGTAACCATTTCAGCAAAGTGCATTGAGCCCAAATGGTTTTGTAGCTGTTGTTACAATTAATCAGCTCTAGGGGGAGGACAGAGAAATTTGTCCTCTCATTATTCTAATACATACAGAAAAAATAAATGCTATGTTCAAAATCAGACCAGAAGACTGACAGAGCTACAAATTAAACCCTAGTCTCCTCATGTTCAAGGCTGCATCCCCTTTATGCCTTTATGCAGTTATCCAGAAGAGAGGCAGCCTGCTAAAATTATTTCCATGAGATGAAAAAAATGGACTTCATAGCCAAGTCCTTAATTTAGTAATGTGTAACATCTGTAACAGAATTTTTTAAATGAACATCTCTGTCCTGGTGGCTTCCAAGCACCAGAAATATTACACATTTTCCTTTGCCCTTTGAAATCATCATCTTTTGGGACCCACAAAAGCATCCCAGGCTCACACCATGATCATATCTACAGCTGTTGTCCAGTGAAGAAAGGAAAAAGTGATCACAATCACTTGTTTGTAATATGGCCAGGACTCCTCCATGGTAGCAGCACAGTCTCAAGCCAAGGTGAGACCTATAGTTTTGTTGTGGGAGCAGATCAGAAAGTGTTTACTCCAGCAGTCTTTTAGTATCTACTCAGAAGTCTTCTCTTGTTTCCTCAGTCAACAAGCCTGAAGAGCTAAAGGAAAATTTTCGATCAGCCAAAGACCTTGTGTTACTCACTTCCTTTCTCAGTAATGCTGTGGCCCTTCTCAAGAACTTCCTGTTTCCAGCTTCAGTAATTCCCTACTTTTATTGCTGGTGGAAGAGAGTTTGCTCCAGTCTCTTACACCACACTCCCACATCTATGACACCCTGTGTTGTGCCTCACACAGCAGCAGAGGTGGTTGCTAGTTCATTTTTATGTTCTTAGGTAAAGATTTGAATCTGCAGCCCCTTGGGGAGAGCATCAATTGGCTATTCAGATATAGTATTATTGCATTCAGATATTTATTCTCTTTATTAGACATCTTATTTGGGTCAGAATAGTATGTAATTTTGGTGGGAGCTTCAGATAAGGGAGAGCATAATATTCTTCATTTAGATAAGCACTCCAGGCAACATAGCAGAAACCACAGCAGAAAAATACAAGTTCCCACTACAAGCAGAAAAATTTAATTGAGTCATAATAGCTGGGAAAAACTACAAGGATCGGTATTCTTGTGCAAACCGGCGCTGCCATCTTTCTCCCTTCTGATCAGTTCCACATTGTTTCTTGTGACCATTCCTGACGAGCAGGACACACAAGCCCTTGCTTCAGAAAGTCATAGTTTTTGAGCTGGTCTTCTCTCCTAGTTTCTCTTTGTTCCTGGCAGGGTCAGAAGAAGACAGTGTAGCAGTTAGTGTGAATTATGTCTACACATAATTGACTGAGAGATTCAAATGATAATGGTAATTCATATCCTCATTTGAGATGTCATTACACTCCTTTAAAAAAAAAAAAAAAAGCACACATCATCCTCTTTATTATACTAGGAATGAAAAAAAAACCCCCAAACTCCCATATTTTGACAAGAAAGCATTATTGTCACGGTTGTGACAGTCTTGGGAGTCTTTTAATAGTTATTTTTACAGTGTGTTTTATTTATAAGGAACACAAAGAAAAAAACAAAATATCTGACTTAGAGTTGTTGCAAAGTAGCTATGTTTTATATATGCAAAGTAGCTATAAATAGCCATACTAATTGTTTTGTTCCCTTTAAAGCTGTGGGTTGTGGCAAGACAGCTCTTTCTGCTGTGGCTAGTAAACCTTAGCTTTGGGCTAACGTTATGAAAGACAGTTTTCAAACTCATTATGAACAATTCATGAGTAGGAATTTGACCCGTTTATCTGCCTTCTGTGATTCACTTAGAGGCTGCAAAATGGAGATTTCTTTGTGATTTTAAGCATATCCTGTCCCATTACTGCAAATAATCCATGTTATATTTTCCCTTGATTATACCAGTAACACATAGGAGAGAACAAATTTTTTAACCAATAGCAAGATACAAAAAATGCCTTCTGCCATATATTGCAGTGAATCAATAACTCATATGAACAAAAACAACTTGTTGCCTTGCAATGATATTTGCAAAGTATGAAAAATCAACTTTTCAATATTTCTGTGTTACTTAACGAAGAATACTTATTAAACTATACAATGTAAAAAAACTCTTTAATTGATACTTTCTATGTCACTAGATAATGAATTCATTTGCAAGAGTGATACAAAACTTGAGGGGAACTGAACATGTGTGCAGATTGCATCTGGCCCTATGTAAGTCTTCAGTGCGTTGGATTGGCTTCCTCAAAGTGTTTGCTGGGCACTAAAGGAAACTCAGGAGTTCACTGGTTGAACTGGTAGGGTTGATTGATAAGTAGAATTTAGTTAGCTAGAGTTTTAGGCTGTGTAAGCGATAAGTGCCTCACAGTTTCATAAAAATCATGGCTGAGGTTTCTGTAGGGCAGTGAAGGGCTTTATCCTAAAGAAGCTGCAGGCAGCGGATATCACTGCTTTCTAAGGGGCTCCACACACAGAGTGAGGGTCCTAATGAGGTCAAGCTCATGAGGTCTGGGAAAGCATCCTCTGGTGGGTGAGCATGCAGATGTACTTGTAATATGACGCTGGAATTAAAGAGCTAACACCAGGACTACAGCCAAAGTGTTAGGGTTGCCACTTAAGGTTCAGCTTATGAAAAGAATAAGTTAGTGAATGAGTTTAGATAGTGAGCAGCGATTAAAAATGTTTATGTGCCAGATATGGTGGTGAAAATGGAAAAAGTTGCTACCATGAAGTTGATTCTATAATTGTTAAAAATATCTTCTTAGTTAGGAATTGTCATACTAGACCAGTATGCGGTTCACCCAATTTAATATGCTAAGTTTAAAACCAGTCAGCACTACCCATTCTAGAGGTGGGTGAGAGCCCACATTACAAAGCATTACAAAGCATTACAAAGGTAGGCAGAAATGTGTTCCTACCCAGCATGTCTCTTTCTAACTAGTAATATTTAGAGTCATCTAAATACTGAAGCAATAGGTGTAATATCTTATCTGAATTTTTGCAGCATTATCATTTGTAACTCTATATGTTTTTATTCCTCATATAAATGTCCAATCTATTTTTCAAATGGATTAGCCATTTGCTGTTTTTTTTTTTTTTTTTTTTTTTTTTTTTTTTTTTTCCTAGCTCAGTGGTGTAACACGCAAAGTAAGCCCTTCATGAAGGTACCTGAATCTTTTTCCTGGTAGTTACAATAACTAGAGTATTTCTTGGATGCAACTTTAAAGATTACTACTTGGCTTTGCCTTTGTCCCTCACTCAACAATTAGCCCAACAAAAGATCAAACTGAATAATATTAGAAAAAAAGATGTTTGGAGAACTCGTTGCTAATCTTGTGACTCTTTATTGGTCCTAGCTTCACTCTGTAGAGGAATTTTGTGCAGTACCAGGAGTATAATTTTATGTAGACTTGTTCTGTCTAATTGTTTCTATCATTCAGCTAAAATTCTTTAAGTTCTGGAATATTATTCATCTGTTGATTCAGACTAAGCAAAATCTGTGAGGTCTTCTGATATGTTAAATTCATTGCCCAATGTCTTGGCAGCCGATTACTGCAATTGATTTAAATGTTGGATGCTTCCTCTTACATCACTCTCCTGATGCCCTCCTACTTATGCTTCTGGAAGGGCCTGCATTTTTGAAACAATAGGCGATAGGAAATGTATCACAGTACTCACAAAAGGGACTCCTGCAACTTTTGGCTAGACAAAATGCAACAAATAAAAGAGCTGGAACATATCACAGCTTAATCACAGCATCCCAGAGCCATTTGGAGGGAAGATGGGCTTTACCAGGCCTGTTAGCAATAGAGATAAAGGCAGCCTAAATTAAGATGTTAACATGCAGTATGTTTTGCCTTCCAGAAATGTGTGATATATGCATACCAAACACTAGTTAGCAAAGAAGATTGGGATGGATCTTAGGAAGATAGTTTTTAATGGGCAGCCAGCTACACACTGACTTACATTACCTGGAGAAACTGTGGAATCTCCACATTCAAGGTCTTTAAGAAAAGATTCCACAAACATTTGTTAAGAATATTTAGCTACAACTGGTCCTTCCTTGGGGTTGAAACAGAAGGTCTCTCTAAGGCCTATAATCTTTTCCGTAATTTAAGGGTCTGCTCGTGATTCCCTTGTGATGCCACAGTTGCAAGCGGATCTGCTCTGCTGCTTGCTACTTGTTTGGAAACTGTTTTTTTTTTTGTGACGCAAATATTGCCTGCTATTAGTATCACAAGTAACTCTTCAATCACCATGCTGTTTCTTAATGCGGACCTTAAGAATGTTCCGTATATAAACCATGTTGCTGTAAAATTATTTTTCTATGGAACAGGGTACCATAACACTTATTTTGTGATTCTTTTCCTTATCCATTAATCTTTGATACTAAACCAGCCTCATCTCTTTGAGAGCTGTCTAACTCTTTCTTCTCCAGAAAACCTGGCTTACTTTGCTCACCAGTATACTTGCCCTTTGAAAATTGGCTTGCAGTTAGTAGACAGAAGTAAGGTCAAGATTAGTTCAAAATAAATTAATAGTCAGAAATTTTAACTTGCTAAGCTGCATACAATACATCCTTCAAAGGATATTCACCAATTGCTGTAATTGCTCTCTTCAAGGGCTTCCAAAAATCTTTGGACATGTTAATTAATGTTGTTTTAGATATATGTCAAAGCATTTGACCTGAGAATTTAATTCTACAGTTCAATTCCATAATGATTGTAAATGATAAGACTGCTGCATATTTAAAAGAACATTAGTGTGAATTTAGCTAGCTGTTGGCAGTTTAACAGTGACTAACAGATATTAAATAACATGAAATTCTCATGGTAAATGACACTTTTATAGGAGCAGGGGCTGGGAGCTGAAAGCAGAAAAAAATACTTCAAGCATTTCATGGTGACCTTCCTATTCCCCTGGATTTTGCACAGTGTTCTCAGCACCAGGGCAAGTCTGGATTGGTGGAAGGGCCTTATTCTTGCAAGCGTGGATGGCACATAGTGAGGCACATCCCATCATTTGGTAGGATTTTGACTCCTTGATTTGCTGAAGTCCTTGCAACATCCTTTGCTGATGGCCCTGGGAGCAGGATTTTCCCCAAACACATCTGAATTCTTCAGCCTTTCAGAGTGAATTGCATCTTCCAGTATTTCCAGTGACAAGGCAGAGGTGTATGAATTCTACGCCCCTTCCTGTGCCGGATGTTTTTTTCTTTTTTAGAGTGAATGGCAAAAGAAATTAATTGTCTATGGAAAACAAAATAAAACAAGTTGATGCTTTTATTGTTGTTGTTCAAAAGTATCTCTTCTTTTTAATTACAAAAATGGTGGCAAATGACTTTTTCCCATCCTCCGGTGGCTATATAAATTTCTGCTACTAAGAAACAAACATCACTGATTTGAGCGACTTATTCAAAGCAGGTCACAGAGCTACAATTTATTGTGTCAATTCTCATCATATAACTTATGTGACAAGTTTTATGAATAAAATATGAGCAGTTGCTGCCTGGGTGGATGCCACATCTTTAGCTACCCCAAACCACCATCCTTCAAGAGGAAAGCTTTCAAAAATTAGGACCATGTTTCAATCCAAGCAGCACAATATGCTTTTCAATGAAGTGTAATATATTGTTTTTAGCTGAATAACTTTCTTCTTCTCCCCTCCCTCTTTTCCTCCCCTACTTAGGAAAAAAACCATGGCATCTTAAACTAAAGCACACTTCAGCCGGTCTCCCTGTGTGTGCTTGGTGCCAGCAGCCACAGCACTTCTTTCATCTTGGCTTCAAAGTGGTGCTGAGAGGGGGAGGGGGCATCTAATGAAAGAAGGGAAAACAAACAAACAAACAAACAAACACAAAACGGGGGAGGAAATGAAAAATAGCAGTCTACCTTTCAAATATGAGTGTCGCCCGCAGGCACCCTCTGCAGTGGATGTTACACTCAGCTTCAGCCCCTTGTATATATATATTTTTTTGTTATTGCCACTTCCCATGCTGGGAAGATTCTTGTCATCCCTCACATATTTTATCCGCAGAAAAGGCTGCCCTGCCCTGTGCTTGGTGATTGAGGCTGTGCCCCTGGTGTGCCACACTATCAGTGGTTCCCAAGGCTGCCTAGCCTGGGAAAAGCTGCATGGAAACGGTCCAAAATCAGCATTACATGCATTATTGTTCTTACTCTCTCTGATTAGAGTGCACACAATGAAAACAACAGCAACAGCCTCGTTTTCTAGCCCTCCTCCCAACACAAGGCTGTTCTTAGACTGTTTTTCTTTCTCGGAGTCTTCATAGAAATTAACTGCTTCTGTGCTGGTGGGTCCCAGCCATCACAGCTGCTTCTCCTGGGGAAGCCTCAGAAGCTTAGCCTGACTCAGAGTAAGTAACATTTTCCAAAGTGCCTAGATGACCTGGAAAATGAAATCTTTTTTTAAAATAGATCTAGATGTAGACTATTTCATGCACCACTGAAAAGTGCTCAGATACTGTGGTAATATGCATGTCAGAAGAATCCCTGAGAATAATAATAATAAAAAAAGCTCAGACATTTGCTCAGTGGATGCTTATGTGTTGTGTTAAATGCTGGATACAAAACATACAGTGTCCTAGCAGTGGGTCACGGCACCTGGGCCTCCCCAGCCTACCTATACCATAACTTTTTTGCTTACTCCCTGGTCAGATAGAAAGAGTCTGAACTGATGGAGGACATCAACACCCAAACTACCCCAGCCCCAGTGACCACAGAGCCATCTGGCCAGCAGTGGACATCAGTCTGAATTTCCTGAGGCTGTTGAGTCTGGATCTTCCATGCCATGGAATAGCCAGTTTGGGATGGGATAAAGCTCAGAGATGTTGCTCTCTTTAAGAAGTGTCATCCAGAGCTCGCTGAAGGCATGCGGAGATGCCTCCCCAGGCATGCATCACTAACTGAGGTGTAGGATTTCAAGCTGACTCCCATCTTCTGCATTTCTTATTCCCTGGTATGAGGTGGCATCTCACAGAAAGGAGAAAATGTGGTTTCTTCTGGCTTAAGGTGTTGGATCATCTCCCAGAGTGCCAGCTGTCCACACCCTGAATGCCCTCAGTTAGTTGCATGAAGGTAGGTTGGTAAGGCCATTTCGGAGAAGAACTCTCAGAAGAACCCAGATAGCTCTGGGTGCTAAACGTGACAGAAGTCAAATGACATGAAGAACTGAATATATTTTTACACATTTAACCACAATAAAGTTATTTTTTTTTCAGCTATAATCCATGCTACTTTCTGATGTTTTTTTAAACAAATATGCATATCTGTCTGCACAACACTACCGCGAACACACATTATGGAAGCAGACATACGTAGTAGGTGATGTTTTAGGTTTGGACCTATTTGTCATTTTTTCCTGTCTCACAACTTTATTGCAGAAAGGTATTATTCATGCTATATAACATCCTTCATTCCTTTGCATCGTAAGGACTCTAGAGAGCTGCAAGCATCACTTGTTTCCAGTGACGCAGAATTTGCAGAGACTTTGGGGGGATTAATGATAGATTTTCTTGAATTGGCATCCTGCAGACAAAAGACAGATGTTTACTTTTAAACCATTTCAGACCAGATTAAAAGGTATTTTCTTTGTTCAAAAGAAAAAAAATATTGATAACTCTCTAGTCAATACTAAGTCTATTCTTCTGTTTTTAAGCATGATTAAAGTGAACCATGGAAAATAAAAATATAAGATTGAGCAGTTCATTTCCATTGCTGAGTTCAGTGTCACAGTAATTTAACTTACAGATTTTTTTCTAACTTCCACGGTTGCCAATTCAGCTTGAAATTTTAGAATCTATTCAGCAATTTTTTTCTGCTCTGTGTATCATTATTTGTGGAAAAAATGTGAGAACAATTCAATTTACTAAGTTTTCTGAGACTTTATGGCACAATGCAGAGAAAGATTTAGTTTATTTTCTATTGACTTCCTATTCCTCAGAAAAAATAAAGTCCTTATGAGTCAAAAGTAAAGCTGGGCCAAATGAGCCAAATTCTGCCCTGGTCTTAAATGATTTCTATATCTTTGGGCAGGATTGACCCTTAGGTTATCTTTTATGTCGTAAGTCTTTGGGCTACTGTGAGCTGCATTAAATAAAAGGTAAATAGAGGACCATAAGGAGTCATTTTAATTAGTTTTTTGAACTTTTCCACTTTTTTAAAAAAATATTTTTGATACTCTGTATGTGAACTTAAATACAGCTAGGATGAGACTTCTGTATCAAACACATTTCCTCTAATAAAAACCTGGAAATTGGCTGCCATTACTCTTTCTCCTTTTTCTTCCCAAATCAAATAGTTGTGCCAGCTACTTGCTTTGTTTAACCATTCAGTCAGAGAGATATCTTGGCTAATCACAGTATCATTTTCTAGTGTTCACTGGAAGGAAATCTCAAATTGTTCTTGAGAACTCAAATATTAGGTTTATTATAAATCTGATTAGACAGAGGAACCAGTTCCCAAAGGTAGAATGAACATTGCTCCCAAGGAACGGCAAAAAAAGAAAACTATTTAAATATCTTAGAGCCATTCTAGTAACAAGTTATCACAGGAGACTACAGTTTTTCCAAAGGTACTTGTTTTTGGAAAAGGCTTTTCTCTACTCTCATTAATTTATTTGCCTATTAGTTTGTTTTTAATTGGTTTATAAAAGTCCATAATTTAAAGGAAAGTGCCAAAACTTATCTCTGCATTCTTTACTGATACGCCTCGTGTGAACTGAAACAGTTATTTTTACCAGTGCACTGGGCAAAGTCATAAAAACTGTGTTGTGCACTTCATGGAGCCCCTGACTGTATGTTCTTGTCTATGTTGCTGTAAGCCATGCAGGAATGTCCATTCAGGGGGACGATATCTGTGAAATAAGTAGACGTTTGGAGCCCCACCTCCATAAAAGTGCTATAATTTCCGGTTTAGATTAGCTGTTAGCCTCACTGAAAGTTGGAGGAGGTAGGCCCTAAAGTTGCCTTGGGAAATGATATTTGCAATCGAATTCAACTGGATACTCAAAAAAAAAAAAATTCCATCTTAAATCTACCCAGACCAAAGCAAGACCATATTTTGTGCTAGGACATAAATATTCTGTGTGGATTTCTGTCTGCTGAGTCATGGACAAACATCTGACAGAGGGCAAAACCCTGCGTTATGGCCCAGAGAAAGCCTCCGTGGTGTTGTTTTCAAGTTTCCCTGGGGTGCATGAGAGCAGGACTTGGTGTGGGCGTCCCCACGGCTAAATCGCCCCGCGGGACCGGTGGGAGCCGTGGCTACTGATGGGGCAGCCGTGGAGGAGCTGGAGGGACATGTTACGCTCAGTTTCCATCCCGCTGCCAGGGCACGCAGGACTGAAGCAGCCACGAGCTCCCAGCTGTGCATAGCACGGTGGATTTGGGTGGCAACAAATCAGTGAGGATTTACTGAACTGTCCCTGCACATCAGTCAGAGCCCTGACTTACCCCTTACTCCACAGCCATCATTTCATACAGGCAGTTTCTTTTGGGCCCGGCTGCAGTGAAGCTACCTGACTGTTGTCTGCACTTTTTTTGTAATATTTTTTTATTGCTATGACAGCTGAGGAGTTCCTTGTATACCTTTCAAATACAACAACATGCAATAAATTCTAACTGTAAACAGGCTGGAAGGCAGTTTTCTTTCTTTCTTAATATTTTATTTATGGGGAAGAGGCCATACAAATAATTGAAGCTGCCTGTTTGCACCCGCTGAAGTCTGTAAGTGGTTTGAAATATAAACTTGTCAACTCATGACTGAAGTTTGAAGCACACATGTGGCCAAGAGCTGCAGACCGTTAGTATAAGTCTGTCTGTCACACTTACCTTCCACGTAATCGCCTGATCATCTCACATATGGGCAGCTTGGAAGCAGGGAGTTAGTATCGTATATGACCCTGGTGTAAGTTTCCATGGAAAATTTGATGTGGAGGAGAATGGAAACACGCACACGACATGAGGCAAACTTATGGTGTGTTTTAGACAGTAAAATGCAAATGGTATTTCAGACTATTTTTTTTTTCTTGTGTGACATACAAATTGAGATCAGCTGAGCCTCCAGGAGTGGTGCATTTAAAGGAACTGAAGTACTATACAGACATACACGGCAGAAAGAGCAGACTAAAAAGTCAGCAGGGAGAAAGCAAGGGATAGAGAGGCCTGGAGAGTTGGAGCAGAATGTTGGACAAGTTTGCTTGCATAGATTTGGATGTAACGGGAGACTGAAGTGTTGCTTAATATGATGCCGTAAAAAAAAAGAGAAATGACACAAAATCCAGGATGACTTAAGGAGTGGCAAGATTTCCAAAGTCTTTTAAATGAAATGTGTAAGCATTGAAACACCTTAGGTGCTTGTAAAGTATCTTTGGAGTGGTGAATCTTGGCTTGCACAAATTCTTCATTAATCCTACTAGGTCACCCAGCTGTAGGGAGCTGTGTCTGTTAGATATGCTGAGAACAGCCAGGTTGAACTAATAATAGTGTTGCACAGAAGCTCATTTTACTGAGTACAAGTCAGACACTGAAAGGTCTTCAACGCAGTTCATGGTCATGAATGACTTCTGAACACCAGTGTGACCTCCATAATTCATTCATAGTGTAGTGAATCAGTTTCTATAAATATTTTAAAAAGATTGTCAAAACCTCTGCAATCCTAAAGCCTTAGTGTGTACATGTGTGAGGCTTTCATCCTCTCCAGTTTTAGGATGAAAGGGAGATAGCGAGATGTTATTTAGATGTATGGGATTAAATATGAAGGATTTCGAAGAATGTCTAGAGAACTATTTTTCATAGCTGTGATGCTAAATTAGAATAATGAAGCAGACACGTTAGGGCAAAGCTATTCAAGGGACTGTTCTTAATGCACAGAGGAAAATTTGGAGATACGTCTGGGACAGACAGAAATATTTAAGAGCAGCTATCATTGCTGAGCTCTCTTTGTACAGAGATGGAATTAATGAATAGGATTTTGTAGAAATTGCTGTTAAAGTCTGCTGGGCTGAATCAAACTGAGAAATGTATCCTACCAAAGTGGTCAATAACATACGGTTAGTTTAAAGAATGAGGAGGTAAGTCAGGAACAGCATTCCGTCAAGAATAAAGTTGATGCAGAGGTCTGGTGTAGACTTCTCACCAGCTTTACACTGGTGTCACATTATTGGCTACAGTAGATGCAGCCCTGATTAATTGCCCTTGTCACTCGGTTCCTGGGAAAGATTTCTGAAGGCAGACTGATACTCCAAGGGGATGTCAGCTGTGAGCTTATTTGATTAGAGTCTCAACTGAAAGCAGATCTATAATGTTTTGAGTTGCTAGGCTGTGCAATGACAGCGAGTGTTTAGAACTGCCATAAGTATAGGTTCTGCCTCCTATTTCTCTGTGTGACTAAAGGCCTCCCTCTGACACATGCGCATAGCTCCTGTCAAAATCAGTGGGAATTATGTGGAAGTATCTGAGGACGATGAGATCATCGTGCACTTTAGTTTTCATCTGTTATGAGAATTGTTTCACTGCATTGTTCCAGGGTTTCGTTTGTTAAGAACTGGTTTCTATAACTTAAAGCCTTAATATTAATGATAATAATGCCTGAGATCTTTTTCTCGAGTTTTCCAGAATTAGGTCATGCCTCACATCTAAATTTAGTCTGGGTATGACTGTTCTAATATTTTTCTCTTATTTCATATTATTCATCTCTCTTCTGTCTGCTGGCTTCATTTCAGACAAAGAAAGTCAATATTTTCTCTGCAAGTTATTTCATTTTGTTGCTCTATGATATCATAGCAAATGTCAGCTGATCTTATGTAATACAGAGTTGAAGACAGGCTGTTATCCTTCCTTTTACAAATAAACAGGTTTGGATAAAATAGGCTTATGATCAAACTCAGTATTTTACTAAAAGTGGTTAAAGAATTATCTGCTGGTGAGAAAGTCTGTCTGTTTTCTGGGTGGTCTCTTGTCTCTCTTCCACTTACATTTGATCTCTAAAACACTGATCATTTTGTTAGTAACAAAGTCATCATTCGCTCATTACTTAGCAGGTCTGAGCACATTTTATGGTTTCTCTCTCCTGATAGCAGGACTGCTGGCATGATTCAAATGTAACCTCTTTCTGCTTGTTCTTGCTTACCTTGTAGGGCCAAGGCAGTACAAAACTTAACTTGTGGAAGAAAACAGCAAATGGCAGCCCCTATTTTTCCTTATGCTAAAGGGACCAAGTCCTCTACTGGTTTGAATGCAGCTACGTCTGTTATCATCAGATGAAAATTTGGTTAAAAACATGAAGAACCTCTATTTCATTGGTCTATGATTTTGACAGGAGCTGGAATTCTCTGATTGAGTTTATAAGTCCAAAGTGGCCTAAAAAGTTCACATTACACAGGGATAGCAGTTTGTGATCTGCACAGGCAATAGGAATTAATAACCTGGTAGGAGGATTTGAATTTGGCACTGAGTGGCTATTTTCCTTGGTAGGACATAACTGGGGAAGAAACAGCAAGGCTGCTGGAGCTGCTGATCAGCCCTGATGGTTAGCATGCTTACACTTCTTCTCCCAGCACAATACATGAACTTCTGTTGGCAAAAGGGCAGCATGAATGTATTTTTAAATTTCTTCCTCCACGTAATCAAAATAAAGAGAACACAACACGAAAGCTGCTGAACAAATAGCAGACAAGCGAACCCACCTACTCAGCCTCCCCTTCAATCACTCACGCTGCGATTGGCTTTCAAGGTCCGTCCAGGTCATATTATGACTCCTTTATTAGTGTTTAAGGTCACCAGGAGACATGCAAGTGCATCCTATATCAGGAAGTGTAGTATGTCTCAAGAGTGAAATATTTGGCTGTTAGTAGGAGCCGTGGCTGTGACTCGGAAATCCCGGGAAGTGAGTTAAAGGCAGACAGGCTCCAGGCGCCGCACTGCCTCGCAGCAGATAGAGTGACCTAGAATAATAGCGGCTTTCCTGCCATTCTCAGCACGATGGTGTATTTCTGTCAGACTTTCCTATTGAGTTCCTAGAGGCCATTTTCCATTCTGTCCAGCTGGCCACAGGCTGCAACTCAAAAGAAAAGATTTCCAGAAAGGCAGGTACACAGCACAAAAATGTGACACACTCTGATTTCTCATTGTTGCCAGGAGATTGCTCCTGCAGGAAGCCTGATTAGAAACACGTAATGCACACATTTCGGGGGTGAGTGCCAGTCTGCAGGGCTGTATGAGTGGGTAGCAGATTTATTCGCTTATTTATCGGCACCAGACTGTGGTTAGACTTGGCAAGCATGCGTATGCACGTGCGCACGCACTCCCCCGCGCTATCACACAGCAGGCACCGCACCCCTGCACCTACAGGCACCCGGGTCTGAAGCCTACCTACTGCTGCAGAGAGCAACAGAGGGCAAGAAAAGCAAGAAAAATGGGTCATATCCACCTTCTGATGTCTTTGAAGTCAAGGCTGGATGCTTTCCTGGCATCGTACAGTCCTTAAACCAAGATTAGATCAGAAGTGCTAAGATCATTGAAATAAATTTGATAGATAATTTCACAGCTTCCTCAGCTGCAGATATGTTGACTCTGTGACTCTTTTGCTCTTATTGCAATGTGACTCAGACATAAGGCAGCATTAGACTGTATACAGTCTTTTATATGCAGCATGTCAAAAAATAGCTAAAAGAAGCAGCTGCTGGCAAAAACTGATATAAAAAAGGAGGTAGAGATAGGATGGGTTTTCTTTAGATACAAGATAAAGTGCAAAATACTTACATTGTATCAGTACATGTAAGGATTATATTGACTTCTCTTTAATTGTCCTAACATAAAAGAGAGGGAGTGAGACAAGGATGTGTAAACATCAACAGTATCTTCAACATATGAAATGCTTGTCGATTATTTCAGCTCTGATCTCACTACAGGATAAGGAACCCTAAGACACATCCAACTGAATAAAAAAAAGTGAATGTTTTTCCTTATAGCAGAAATAGTATATCAGGAAATCATCATCTCTGTCTAATATATTACAATCACAACAGTTCTAAGCCCTCTGGCGTGTTAAACACAAATAAACTAAAAAAGAAAAATCATGACAGCACTGATGCCTACTGTAGCTGCATATTTACTCTTGTTAGAGTTCACCATTTTCAGACATTTGTCTCACATTTAGTTTTTCCAGATTGTCCTCCACCAAAAAGCATGTGTGTGTGTGTGTGTTTGTGTGTGTTTTCGTATGTGTGCATTGATGGACATACATACCAAACATATATATATTAAACTGCCTTTTTGATTTAATAAAAATAGAGGTAGTCAGAAATAGTAGAATACAGTTTGGAAAGCTCTAAGGCTGATTTCAGTTTGCCAGGCCTCTGTTTTCCCTTTCCCCAAAATGTCTTCTATATTTTAAAGAAATATTTTTATTGAAATTTCATTTAAAAATTATATTTGAAGCGCAACTTAAAAAGAAATAAATTAATACCTATCTTTGTAGATAAAGAAAAAGGCTTGGCAAGGAGAAAAGCTGAAAAATTTTTTCAGTGCTAGTAGCACTCAAATTAAATGCCTGGGCTTAAAGGAAAATGTCAGCAATGTGTGGCCAATAGTCATCTTCTAAAAACACCAGTTGTCTGTGATACATTTTTGTGTGTTTTGGCCAGCTGCAGATTAATTCTTTTTTCTCTTTAGCACACTGAGAGGAGGGGAAAAGCTACGTTTTTATAACTGCTCAAGGCTCTGAGGTAGGGCTATAGTTTTAACTTCCCAACTCAGAGAAAATTTTCACACTGCTCAAGACATTTTGTTAATACAGTTGATGTATGTAAAAAGTGGTGTACACACATGCAAAAAAACATTTTTACTGAAGAGTCAGCTTTTTCTGAAACATTTTATCCTGTCTATCCAATAATTTCCCATTATCGGCCGTACTGCTGGCACATTTCCATTTACAGAAATAATTTAGTACTGAATTTTTCACCGATCTGGCCTGCGAGACATCTGGCAGCTCTCAAGGGGCATTTCCAAGCAGCATCTCTGCTCTGGTTAACAGCCACGGGTGCGCGCAATGTGCCCCTAAGCGCCACGGGCCACCAGCTCACTGGCGGAGGTTTGCTGCTTTGTGCTGATTACGGCAATCATATCAGATTAGCGAGTTTAACGTTATGCAAGCTAGTTTTGAAAGACCCATTTTTTTATATTATATTTAATTACTTGCAGTTGTACTGCAATGAGAACCATCTACGGCACGTATCACTATCTTTAGAAGATCCTCTATGGTTAACAGTATTGTTAGCACCCAGAGGACCATTAGGAGACTTTTGGGGAATATTAAATTCAGCTGATTTTGTGTGTGCTTTTTTTACAGCTGTTTCTTTATGCCTGAAAGGTTGTCTCTCTTGCTTTATCAAAAGTAGCAAGGATTTAGCTATGAGACGATCATACTGGTGGGCTCAGAGCTTTCTCCTTTCCTCTTTCCAGAGAAAGCGAGTCTCCTGCATAGACCATGCAAGCTTTTGCAGGCCTGGAGAAGATGCAAAGGGTTGTGTGCAATCTGTTTTTCTCACGCAGATCTGAGATCAACAGCATGACAAACCTGGCTGTTTCAGACATACATGGCAGACACAGATCGTTAATGAGCACTTATTTTAGCTGTCACTGTATGACAAGTCTCTTCTCTGTGAATCTGTTGAAAAATATTTACTGCTTGAGTTAAAAAGAAAGAAAACACAACTGTGAGACAGATGAAATTAATTAAAGGCTTCACTTTGCTAAGTAAAATTTCGGATTTCCCTCCACGTAAGCTATTATAGGTTTCGCGATGACTACCCTAAATATTAGCACACGGTATGCTGTCATCTTACATAAATAATATAAGGATTGCTGTAATCCTGCATAAACCCCACTTTGGACATTGAGAAATATTATGCAAGTGTCCAACATGAAAAGAGTTGTGTTTCATATTCCACCACTCTGGCCAAATAGCATGTTGTCTTTACTGGAAAACTGGTGTTCATCAAACGAGTTTAAAGCTAAGAGTGGGAGAGGGTGGGACATTGCATTCTTGAGAAATGACATTATAAATAGTACGGTACTACTTTGTCTTTGTGCTGCTAGTAAATCTGGGATATTATAGTGTAAGCAGGGAGAGCACGCCATACCGTGCTTGCGTTCCCTGCTTCCTTTTAATGGTCCCTTTTTTCTTCAGGCAAATAGACTAAATAAGGTGCTCTGTGCTCACCAGGACTTCCAGCTCCCCTCTACTTCATTCTTAAAAGCTTAAAGCTCTACATAAAGGAATAGCAAACATTCTCAAACTTTTAGCATGCAAACATACCAAAAACAAAACAAAACAAAACACAACAAAAAAAAGAAAATCTGTAGCACTTTGCTTTTCTTTCCATACCAAAAAAAAAAAAAAAAAAAAAAAAAAGTCATCGAGGAAGGATGGGGCAAAAGGAGATGCTAAGAGCTTTATATGAGAGGCTATATCACAGAAATGTTTAGGTAGAAGTAGTTTTTGTATGATGGTCAGTGTGTGCACGTTAGTGGCTTTCTGGAAGACACAAGACCTCAGAGCACATACACTGAAGAAATTTATTTTAAAAGTGTCGTTTTTAACCTAGGAGTGTTTTGTTTTTCTTTTCATAGTGTTTCACCTGCTAAATGAGAGGTAGCATTTCTTCTTCTTTTTTTGTATAAGATCAGATGTTTTCCCAATAGCTGATGTAACAGACTGAATTCTAATGCGTGCTTACTGTTCAAGATGTGAAAAATAACTTTCACTGAGCAGGCTTGGAGGTCTGCAGTACCAGCCAGTGGTGTGTTGTGTCTGCCCTAGGGGTTTTGCAAGCTTTGATGAATGTATCAGTCTCATGTGTAGGTGCTACTGATGTGTGCTCTTGCAGGCAGGAACTGGGTGGAAGCTATTTAGCTGAAAGATGCTAATGAGCTCTTTTATCAAAGGAAACAAATGGCATAACAGCAAGTGTTTTATTAATTTCTTGTATGTACTTCTATGGCTCCTTGGAAATGGGAATGGTGTCAGAAATCTTGAAAAGGATCAAGATGGAACAATAAATAGCCATAATGAAAATAGTCTTTTTTCTAAGTTAAAGTTCCGTTTCTTTGGGAGCATTTTCTGGAGGGTCCAGCAAGATATGGAAGCTTGTAGTGTGTAAAAATGTGATTTGGTTGCCTCAGTCCAAAGGTTATGCAAGGCTCTTTTCTCCTTACCATGTTTTTCATCTCTCCTGTTATCTTTCTTCTCTCCCTTTCCATTTCACCTCCCCTCCCTTCCTTTTTTCTCCCATCAGCACACAGCTTTTCCAAAGAAACAAAATCACCTGTGCAGTCCTCTGAGTTCTTAGAAACAGAGGATTGAAATGAGGAGGGGCTTGTCTCCACACTGTTGGAGTCTTCGAAATACTGCTGCAACATCAACACTTCAAGCCTTGATGCATTCTGGAAACACTTCAGGAGATGCAGAGATGCCTGTCTGTAACAAAGAAAAAGAGTATAGAAAATATTTTTTTCTCTTTTCTCTCTACTTTGCAGTGGGAAGGGAAACAGAAAAGACTAGTTGGAGATAGTGACTGAGTGAATGAGGATAAAAACTTTCTGTGCTCCAGCATCATCCAGCGAAGGATGCATCCTCATCCTGCAGGAGGAGGGATGTCTGTGTGGCACAGTGCCAGCCCCAGCTCCTTCTTTTTTCTCAATAACTCTGTAAGTATTGTTAACATTTCAGATTGATTTGAATAAGTCTGAAGAGCTTTAAGACCATAGTATAGAGCCTGTGTGTTTCTCTATGGGTGAAAGTCCCTGTCAGGTTCTAGCAGCTCTGAGCAGAAGGAAGCAGAGTGTGTGTTTGAGACAACTCATTAGAAGAGTTTGTGAAGTGGATGGGGTATTTATCTACATACTTTCCTTTGTATTTTCAGGCATCTAGAACAGAGATATTAATTAGAAGACCCAGGCTGTGTTTTCTCTTCCCAGAGAACCACAATATAGACTATTCCTATTCATCTAAGTACTTGTTATATTCATGTAATTCATCGAAAGTCTGAATCTTGAATAAGTAGCTGATAGTCAACTCTACCCAGAAACACTCTCCTGACGAATCTCATAAGCTGTCAGCTTTTTTACACTGATTGACCTGCAGCTTGCAGTTCAGAAAGCTCTTGGAGTACTCACTCTTGCTAAACTTTGCTACCTAAACTTTCACTTGAAAGACTTCTCCTTAGAACTGCTGCCCAGACAACAAGCCTGGAGTGGTGTATGGGTTTATTGCAGTCCAGAGCTTGTGCTTGTTCCTGTTGAACTTTATGAGATTCCTGCTGGTCCATTTTGTCAGCCTGTGCATGTGTCTCCAAATAGCACCCCTGCCCTCCAGCATATTGGCCGTCTCTTATTCTCTCTCCAGTTTTTGTCACCCAAAAATTTACTGAGGGTGCATGTGATCCCACCTTCCAGGTTATTAATGGAGACATTAAACAATATTGTTCCCAGTATTAATCCCTGAGGGACTCTAAAAGTTTGTGACCGCCAGCCGGACTTTACACCCCTGATCACAACCCTTTGAGCATGGCAACCCAGCCAGTTTTCCACCCACCTTATTGTCCACTTATATAGTCCACACCTCACCAATTTGGTGATAAGCAGACTATGGGAGACTATGTCAAAGATCTAGCTAAAGTCAAGAAATACAGCATCTCCTGTTTGCCCCTTGTCCAGAGTACTCCGTCATAGAAAGCAGTGAGGCTGATCAGGAAAAATTTTTCCTTAATATACCCATGTTGTCAGCTCTCAATCCTATTCTTGACCTTTGGGCGTTTGGAAGTTGTTTCCAGAAGAATTTGCTCCATCACCTTCCCAGCAGCTTCAATCAGGGTGACTGATCTATAGGTCCTTGGATTCTTCTTCTTGTCCTTCTTGAGGATGAGTGCAAAGTTTCTTTTCTTCCAGTCCTGAAGAGTCCCCAAAGTGCCATGACCTTTTGAAGATGACATAGGGCAGCCTCACAACAACTTCCACCAGCTTCTTCAGCACCCTCAGGTGTATCCCTTGTCAGCTTCAACTCCAGCTGTGCTTTGGCATTCCTGACTCCATCCCTAAATGTATCTGTAATCCTCCCAAGTAGCCTGTACCTGTTCCTGCTCTCTGTGGACTTCTTTTTTGTGTCTGAGTTCAGTCAGGATCTCCCTGTTCATCTGTGATGGCCTTCTGCTATACTTCCTCAACTCCCTGCACATTACAGTGGACTATCCCTACGCTCCAAGGAGGCTGTCCTTAAAGATTTGAATATGGTTTAGCTGGATGTAAATCTCCAGCATTCTACCTTAACCAGTAGTGTGCGCAAATCAGCAGCAGCTGAGGTAGCTGCAGGCACATTGCATTTACTCTTTTCTCTTTACACTGATTTCTATAGAGTTTCAAAAAATGGAAGGTCTGTGACTACTTTAGGGAGGTTTAAAGCAAACTTAGCCAAGGAAAAGGGCCAGTTAATGCTGTAAGATAAAGTCTCTGACATGACAGAACAGTCTTTGTAAAGAGAAAAATATTGTTCATATGACAGAAATGTATTTCCTGGGATGAGATCAGAGGATCTTTAATAAACTTTCCCCAAAACCAGAGACCATCTAGTTTTCATCATTTCTTTGTCTCAAATGAACTTCTGTTCCTCCTTCCCTTACACACAAAACGGTATGTGTCTTAAAGGAAAAAAAAATGATGGCTTTTCCCACCTCCCCGTAGCTAATCAGAAATGACACTTCATTAGATGTGTCAGAGATTCTTGTCTCTCTAAAGAGAAGATGAGAAAATAGCCCAGGATGACTGGTGCACAATCACTGCATTAAATGTACTATTCATTGGTGTAGTTACTGCATAAGTGCAGTGTAAAGCCTTGTATGGAACAGAATAAAACATCATCCTCTTTAAAATATTAGATTTTTGGATGTGGTTTCTTATATTCTTAGTGTGATGGTAGATAATATATCTAGTATTCCCACTAATAAGAAAGGCTGCTTCCTCAGTCTAGGAACCATGAGTCAGCTCCGCAGTCTGGGAACATGTAATGAGTGCAGCCGGTAAATTGTCAATTATTGTAATAGATTCTCAGTTTACCACATGAATTTTTTAAATCAATATAGGTGGCTTTCCAAAAGAGCTGCTGGAAGTGAGGGATACACTAGTGAAGGGGGTGAAAATTTTATGTTATTCACAAAAAGCAAATTCACATCTTAAAAAAAAATTAAATAGAAGCAGATAGGAAGCTCAAATGATAATGCAAGGCTAGGTATCAACCTGCACAAAGTGATCTGTTTATTTATTCTCTGGCAGTTATAAATATGGTTTTAAATGAATTTTATTTATTTCTCCAGTACATGTTTGTAACTTCTGCAGTTGGTAAATTTTGATAAATTTGTACAACACAGTACAGCTACTTAATTAAAACTATAGATGTAGTTTTGACTGCTTTATATTTGGGATAAATCTAGCTTTTGAAGTCATGAAGGCAGAGAAAACAATTTTTGGTTTGAGTTTCTTGTTTTGTTTTGTTTTGAGGGCACTATTTACTCAACAGTGCCTCTAGAGAGGCCTGCATGAATAGTAGTGCTGCAGAAATTTTTAGAGAAACCCTGTAAAAAAAACTGTAAAGCAATGCAAATTGCATAACAAACACTTGCTATTCTTCAAGGAATGAGGAGGCAATGAAAAGTCTAATGCAAAAATATAGTCAAATGCTCATATCTCTATTGTGTCTGCTTATGCTAACATAACTAGTAAAGCTAGGGGAAATGTTTCTTCAGAAAACTCAAGGTATTCTGCAGGAGAAAATCAGTTCCAGAAAGCACCAGAATATATGGTAAACTTCCTTTAACTCACTGACCACAGAAAATACCTGTGACCGTTCATATCTTGCATCTCAGGGCAAACTTAAAATTCAGCTCAGAGATAAAGCACTAAGCATTCTGGGTTATAAAACCCATTGTACACTATGCCAAAAGTAATAGCTATGGAAGCAACTAATTTAGTATTCCTCTGAGGTGGACCCAATTTAACGCAAGGAAAAGCTGCTCCATGATTACATCAGAATTCGTTCTCCTCCCTGAAGCCAATAGCCAGGCTGCCATGAACTAAATACTGTTCAGATTTCTGCAGTTCAATTTATAGGGATAGTTTTGAAGTATTACCCCTAATGTCACAAAATAAGAGAAACTTGCTCTGCAGGAGAGATAAAAGTGGTATGTCTTCTGGTAAAGACCTAAAAGTAGGTACTGAGGGGCTTACAAGGGCTCTAATCTTTTTCCCTTTGAGGCAAACTAATTTAAGGTATATACTTTCAGGCTTTCAGCAGATCGTATGAACTCTCTAGGACACATGCGGGTAGATCAGCTACATTAGTTGCATAAAATTGATTAACAGAGATGTGCAAACACAGACATAGAGAAAGCTTATAGTCAAGGTCCAGCATGAAATAATTGGTTATTAATCCATTCAAAAATGCTGTACTAACATAAAAATAATTTGGAAAGTACTCTTTTCTGTGAAGGACTGACTTGTCCACCTCAAACACTGACCCTCTTGTAACTTCCAGTGAAGAAGGCTCAGAGTTATCCTGTCAGAGGCTGACTTTCCTCTTCTTCTCCAGTTTCACAATAGTGGAGTAGGGTAATTTGAACTGTATTGTACTGAACAGTCAGTTTTGCTCCTGTCTTGATTTAGGAACAGGACATTGAAGGCTCCTCTGAATGTAAGGTTCATTTATATGTTACTGAACCAAGCTACCAAAACTATAAAACACAGAAGGAAAAATCTGCAACAGAAATTGTAGTAGTGGTGGATTATAGAGCCAGCGAACTCCAGGGACTGCTGGAGGTAGGAGACTTTGCAAAAACTTGGTGCTTCCCTAAATCTACAGCTTTTGTCTTCTGATGTAATTTAGAGCATCTCAAGAGTTGATCTGAGCTGACTGGAGTGATAACAGAAGGCTCGCTGTGTTGGTTGAAGGATGGCCAAAACTCTCTACACTCATTTAACAGTAAAAACTCATTTACTGTTAACATGTACTTTTCAGACCTCCCAGCTCACCCTTCACCTCTTCTGTCCAGTGAGGAAAAGAGAAAAGTCAAGTTAGACATCTGTGTTATTCGTAACAGAGGAATCTTCACTTGCTCTTTATTTCTTTCCCACCTCACCTTTTTAGTTAACAGTGAGGTTCTTCAGCTGTTCTCTATAATTTTGTTCACTGTGACCTTGAATCATTGCAGTTGAGGAGCTTTTTATTTTACTAGATGTGGAATTGCCTCAAGGTAATCTGCTGGTAACAGATATTTCCTTCCAGGAGTGGGATTCAGACTTAGATTGCTGCTTGGTTATATGAAACCACTGATGATGGATGAAGTTTCTAATTTTCTGCTGGATTTCATTCATATTTCAAAGAGATTTAAGCACAATAGGTACTATGTTGTCTGGTGCCAGACACACTGCCAAGTTTTTTGAGCCATCTACAATTTATGCTTCTGAAAGAAAAAAATTTCTCAATTGATAACTACTCCAGATACACAAAAGGGAACAGCACTGAATATAAAATTAAAGAGTTTCTTCATCTACATGAAGTTAAGGGTCATGTTGTCATTCTGTCTGATTTGCAGAGTGGATACTTTGCTGTATTTTCTGTTCTTAAATCAAAATGAAGCATTGTTCCCTCAAGGAATGCCACTAATTTACCTCTTCTTTGTGTGCAACAGCTACCCCTCATTGGTCTGTGGTCCAGTGTGAAAGCATATATGACTTTGAAATTTTCAGTAGTTAGAGATTTATAGGTTTATTTTACATCTCTGAGAAAACAGGGACAGGAGAATACGTAAACACAGAAACATAGAAAATGTTTCTATTTTGACAGCTGTACTGAGCATTTATGTGATGAAAAATTAGGTTACTAAAGATGACAAAGAGATAATAGTTTTGCTTATGAGGGCTAGAAATATGCCATTTCATATATCCCTCCAGGAAGAAGATGGTTACACTAAGGCAATAATCTTTATTTATAAAAATGTAGGCACAATGGGAAATAAAATTTACATTTAATAAAGGAAAAAATTCTATTATTGAACCGAAAATAACATCTTACATTGGAGTTGTTAAGGAACTTAGAAAGGAGTCTAGTAGAAAACAGCATAAAATCTTACAGCAGCTGCTTTTAGGTTGGAGAATTTGTTACGCTGAATAAAACAGGAAACAAGGAAAGACTTTATTATTACCTCTTATATTCTAAGGTTTGTGGGTTTGCTACTGAAGTAGAAAATAAAACAAATAAGTCCTGGAATGGCTGACTCAGTGAACATAAAATCCCTGGAGTTTCAGAGGGAAGTGTCTGCAAGTAGGCTGCACACAATGACTACATCATTGGAGCAAACATTAAAAAAAAAAAAGAACCATATTAAAAAAAAAAGGAACGACACTGTTATTTTAGAGTGCAAGAGGAGCATAGCCTGGAAGGACACATGAGGGGCAGTGACACTGAGTGTACAGGTGGTCTTGTGCACTTTATAGTCATTGCTATCTGAGCAGTACTGGAGAAATGGAAGTGAGAAAGAAAATGCAGTGGTTTACAGTTTCTTAAAAGAATAGAATTATAGGCATGAAGTTTATATGTTACCAGCTATAACAGGAATGTAAAATACTGTTTCCTGCAAGAGGCCATTTTAAGAACAAACATTACAAGGATAACAAATACAAATGCTTGCAGAGACAAACTTGTTAAAATGTTTGTTTTAGCGTGGAACCAAAGTCAAACCACAAAGAACACAGGAATCTGAGTCTCCTCATATTGCATTGGGTGGCAGGGTAGTATTCAGCAGGCTCTAGATAAAGCCTGCTGAAGGGGTAAAGTTTTCACTGCGGTGATTTAGGAGCCTAAGTCCCATGGACTTTGCCCATAGGCACTCCTGTGTTAGAAATAACTTCCCTTCTTTCAAGGGTGGCAGGACCAATGATGTGCCTGCTCTTCTCCCAGCCAGTTCTGTAAAAGTAAATTGAAATCATCGACAACTTTGGCTGTGCTTCAGCAAGGTGCATGTTGGCTCAGGCAGGCTGGGAGCAGAGACAGGCAACCATGGAGGCAATTACCTCTTGGGGGTTATCATCGCATGGATCACCCCAGGAAAGGGACAGCTACACCTGGCCAGTCGAGTAAAAGAAAAGCATAAAGGACATGGAGAGGTGGGAGAAATCATTCGGACAGAAATGCTAGACAAATACTAATTCAGTGTGTTGCTGTTTTTTTAAGGAGAGATTCATGAATATTCGCATGTGATTGCAGAAGGCTGGAGAATTCATATCTGAGTATTTGTTTTGTAGTGAGAGGTGATAAAGTTTTAGAGTAAAACACATGTTTTGTTATGTATGATTTTACTTTCTATGGTTAGACTGTGCAGCTCTTCAAAAAGAAAAAAATCCTTGAAGATAAAGGTTATGCCTGTGTTAATAAATAAAAGGGACCAGGGCCTAGAAGTAAGCAGCATGACACAGGTTGTGCCATTGAGCTGAGCCTGTTCCCCAGAACAGGACAACTGGGCCCTTGCTGTCCCTTGGGGACAGCCCCCATGCTGTGCTGTTCACATCTGCTCCTGGGGTTGCAGATTGTGTTGTGGACCCTGATACCTAGTGTCATCTAGGGAGCTCCAGAAAACCCCATCAAGTCTCCAGTGGCTGGTCTAGAGGGCAGGGCTCTCCCATAGGCATATCCTTCCTGTCCCTTCTACCGGCTTTCTGTCAGGATCTTCAGTGTCCCAGGAGGCCTCAAATGGCCCTTCTTGTCCATGTGCAGGTGACTGGAAGGATCCAGCATGTGAGGGTCTTCTTCTCTTTAAGGTCCCTAGACAGGAAGTGGAGGGACAGTGGCACCTCTGGGGACTAAGGCAGATTGGGGCCAGAATAGCCAAGGACCTCTTCGAGGACTGTGAGACCACACTAGGAGGCAGTTAAAATTTCTAAAATTAGATGGCAAGACTGGAATACGCTAAATATGCCTTTTCTTCCTTTTAAGCAGGTCAGGAATAGTATAATTTGTATAAAATGATTTGATTTCTTTCTTTTTTTTTCAAAGAAGATTGTACTTGGCAAGTGGCTTCAACTAGAGACTGGTACAGTGTGTAGGGTATTTTTTTTTTTTTCGTCTGAAACAAGTTTCTATGGTGGAATAGTGCCACCATTCACACCAAGTGAGGATTTGGGATTGAATTTGATAATGTTAGGGAACACTGTTGAATTTGTTAGCTTCGTGTCGGGTTGCAGTGAACATCAGATACTATACAACAATTTCCTCTTTGTTTGATCTAAGTAGTATTCTTGGGCCTTGAATCAGGTTTTTCCACTGTCCTGCTTATGTTAGGCAAGCAAATGCCTAACATAATTGCTCATTTAACAGAGGGCGATATTGCATTGTATTTTCATATACCCATATTTTATTTGATAGGCATATAAAGAAAATAGATCTGGGAAGAATTTTACCTGAGTTAGACAGTACCACTGTGAATTAACCATCTCAGCTTTTATTTTGTACCTTGTACAGTTCTCTCTTCTTAAGGGCTGAGGGAGTGCATATGCAGCTGTGTAAAGGCTGGGAAGGGCAATGTTACCAAGCCTGTTTGTGAAGAAAATGCACGTAACAACACTTGGAATACTTAAGAGCAATTTATGTAGCCATCTAGATAAAGTTACAGGAGTGAACTGTTATGCTAAGTGCATAATACTGTGTTAGTCCTGCTTATCTCATTTCACTTACTTGACAGACAGGTCTTGTACAAGACCAGTTCATGCTTGTGCGAAATAAGTATTGAGAATAATTCACAATCATTCTTCTTTAATGTTTCGACCACCTGGAGCCACAAATGGGTGTGCAGCCTGAGGAACCGGGAAGCGCCTTTCATAACTTCCTGACAAGCTCACACTCACTTTATTTGACATTGCTTCACGTACAACACTTCTTAGAACAGATGTAGTAGGGTTTTTTTGAGGAGTACCTGCTCTTTGCTTAAAACGAGTGAGCTATTTCCCTCTCCAGAAGTCTCCTTTCCTCACCTCTCAATGAGGAGTAAACTCTATGTACATGTAAGGATATTCTTAATGTCCTTTTCCCTCTCTTTAACAAGAGTTTGATCTGTTATATACTGGAGTCCATTTCTCTGCTAATATTGATAACACACTTTAAGCATTTTAACCAAATGCCATAACTTTTTGTATTGGCTTAATTTAAATAGTTCTCATTGTGTATCATTAGTGATGGGTGAGCAGCAGAGGGACCGTCACAGCAGTAAATGCTCTAGAAGACTAACACTACCTGCAATTCAGAAAATGCTGCCTGAGCATACCTGAGAGAAAAAAAAAAAAAAAAAAAAAAAAAAAAAAAAAACAGTATGAATCTACGAATGCTACTCTCACAATCCTGTATGGATGCTTTTCATCCCTGGCTCAGGGCAGCTGGAAATGTTGGCTTTCAGAAGTAAACCCATGTACTTACTTTGAATTTGACCTTGCCCCAAAGCAAATATGAATTCAGAAATTTGGATTCTTGGATTATCTTCCTGCCCTGCTCTTAAATTTGTGCTGGTTCAGCTACTTTAAGTCCCTGTGGAGCCAGAATTAAACTGGCAGAAAAGCATAAAATTGGCACAGACTCCATAATATGTGTGCTGGTGAATCTGACAGAGATGTGATTGTATGACCAAGCTTGCACTTCATGGCTCGTCTGACAGGGCTCAGCTCTCTGAGAGGCGCGGAGCAGAGAATGCAAAAACTTTGAAGTCAGGATAAAGCAGAAAATTTCTTTCGTGGGCCAAACCAAATCCTTGGGCTGGGGCCACGATCAAATGTACAAAAGGCTTTGGTCAGCTCTGAGCATCGTTGCATCAACCTGTTCCTAGGCACCAGTAGAAAGACCAGAGAGCTGACACTTAGGGCTGGCACTTGCAAATTAAAGGATAAACTAGAATTAGTGATTAGACATAATCACTGTTTACCCTGACTCTTATGCTAGAATCAACTTGCTTTGAAACAATTGTATCATAGAAATACTTCTTTTAGCAGAGAAGGGGCAAATTCTTGTATCCAGAAACTCTCACTGATTTTATTTATTGCTTTCTTGAAGTTCCCTTCAAACAGATTGTTTACAGAGATCAGACTGTCAGTGTTGGAAGTACACTTGTATGTGTTCTGTAAGAATAGCAATAACTCCAATAGCAACTTATGAACAATGGTTTTTGCAAGGAAAGAGAAAAATGTAGGAAAATTTTTTATCGGCTTTCAGGAGTGCTTTCTATGGCCCTTAGTAGTCAGATAAAAGGATCTATGTGATGTTTACACAGCCTCCTGCAGAGTAATTGCCATAGCGGTTCATATAAAAGCAACAGTAGAAAGGTGTAAAAGTCATTTGCTAGGAAGAAATAGGAAGCAATCAGCAACTCTTTAAACAAATTATACCATGAAATCACTCTCTCAGCTTGAGATAAGTACTCAGGATCTGTTAAAGCTATAACAGTCCTGTGGCTTCCCCTCCCAAGACATTTTTCTTCTAAGTTTTATTTATAAAATGAGGAGATGCAGTGAAGTTGAGTATTAAACTGGTGCTGTGCATCCTTGTCCTCGGGCTATAGCTGTTTTCTGGTCCTTCTTGTTCCCCCACACATGTGTGTATGTATGTGCAGGGACTTTTCAAAACCCTAATTATGAGCCATGTCCTTTTGCAGTGAAGCAAAAGCCTGCACAGGTTAAGCTCATTAGAAATGGCTCTGATAGAAGAATCATTTGCAAATGTCTTTGTGGTAGGTAACAGAGCTTTTAGGTGCCCTGAGAGGGAATTGCTTGGCACAGGTGAGCTGGGAAAGGAATGTCCTTGTGGGGGAGAGCTGAGGGATGGGAGGATTTTTCAGGACTGCCTGTGAAGCCAGGCCAGCTCCATGTCCGCTCTGGCTTCCCGGAGCAGACGTGCTGTCCTGGCCCTCTGCCTTCCGAGGGTGAATGTCGCACCTCTGGGCAGCCTTGCCCTGTCCTGGGCGTCAGGCCAAATCCTCACTCAATATTTGGCTTGTTCCAGCTCTGGGTTGCCACCTCTGAAGGATCCTTGAACTGTGGGACCAGTGTGTTGCATTACAGGAAACTCAGAAGCGTTTGCTTCAGAAATTACCATGAGTCTGTCACATTTTTGGGTGTGCAGGTTTTTTGGTTACTTTATTTACTTATTTATTTTAACATCTACTCTGCTGGGAAGGGAGAGGAGCAAAAGTGGAAAATGAATATGTGATCAAACATTTTTTCCTTTTGCTCAAATTTAAAGTTGCCTATCCTTTATCCCAGTGCCACCAGAAAGAGTGTATGTGCAGGTGGGGTCTAAGCAGATGAGCTTTTGAGGAAAAAAAATCTCATTTTGTAAAATCTTAGAGATGTAGGGCTCCAGGGAAATGATTCAAAGAGAAAAATATGAATAGGAATGGGAGGTGGCAATATGCTGTGTGCCTACATGCAGAGCCGGGTTAGTGAGCAGGGCATCAGGGAGCTGATACAGGGGAGCACCACAGATGGGATGAGGTAGGATGGCCTGCGGGTAAGAGAAAGGGGCAGCAATTGGGCAGGAACGGGACATTACAGGGCTACTTCTGTAACAGTGGAGGAATCGGTCCTTGACACTTGCAAACTGCCCCTGCAGCATCTGGGAGCAGGCAAGGAAGCAGCAAAACTGCTCCCAGGAGCCTACTAGCCCCAGATGGGCCACAGGATGGTGCTCAGGGCCACCCCTGGCCTTTTTCCGGAGCTGACATAGTCAGAGTGACACAGGCACAGCAGAGCAGAAGTGGATCAGGGAGAAGCGTGGTCTCTGCCGTGAAAGAGGGGAAATACTCCCAGTGGTCCCAGAGGGGTTTATGATGGACAGAGTCAGGGCAGGCAGCTCCCAAATCAGTGAGAGGCTGTCATGGAAAGGACAGGAGCTGGGAGTTCCCAGCACAGATTTACAGTGGGAAAAAAAAAAGACAAGAAATCCACAGCCACATAATTTTATGTATCATTTTCTGGTTTGGGTGAACACATGTGGCTGCAGGGATAACCTCTGCCTCCTTTAGAGTGAAGGTGGCACTGAATCAGGCCTCATTTTCATGATCCAGCGCTTCCCTTCCTCAGAGGGAAAGAGTTGCACAGATTTTCAGCAGTGTTGCTATAAAAAGCTGTGGTGAGCACTAGTTATTATATTATATATTTTTGGCCAGCCCAGCACCAGGTAATTTGCAGCGAACTGCTGTCCTCTTTCCTGGAAGTAAATTGACTCAAAAAAAGGAGAGTGAAAAAAAAAGATGTTGCAGCTACTTCACTACTAGCCATGTTCTTAGACGTACTGGAAGATGCTGCTATTAGTTTTAGTAGAGTAACACACATTCTTCTTATCAACAATACCTTAAAGTTTACTGAATGTTTTACCCTTAACTTGCGTCAAAGTATATACTTAGTTTTAGCACATACAACACTGATCAGTCTCCTTTTTAGTGTTGAATCTTTATTGATGTTACCATTTGTCAACTGTCACTAGTTGCATTCTGCATTTTACTACTGTAGTTACAAGCTACTGTATTCTCCTAGCTACAGGATTTGACCATTAATATTAAGTAGACATAGGTTTGGTGCGCAAAAATTGAATCTATCTCTGGATTCAAATTTTTCAAAAATCCAGGCACAGTGCAAGATAGAGTTTGTTCAGGCTCATGTCTGTATGGAAAATATTCAACCCTGTCTCAAGGTTTGTTTACATGTTTTTTGATTTCAATATTATATGAGCCAACTGCAATTTAGTTAGTGGGGCATTGTAGAAATTCTTCTTCTGAGTGTAATTTGCTTCAGTCTCTTGCCTGAGGAAGAAGTTTAGCAATGCAACCACAGTTTCTCCCTAATATGAGCACACATCACTGTATTTGCTTTGTCCTCGCTTTGGATTAGATTCTTTCTTTGCTGATTTTTAAATATTGCTTCTTTCTCCCAAACACATCCTTCCCATCAGGAACTGGCCAGACAGCCAGCCCACGCTTCTTTGCTGGTCCATTCTGGTTTAGCGTACACGCTGTATGCTGAAGAAACATGTGCTAGTAAGGATGCTAGGCCTGTTGAATAACAAAGTGCTTGGTGAACTTCTTCTGGAATCTAGGTTCATAACTCCGTGGCTGCTTCAGATCTTTATTTTACAGTTACTTACAAATTTGTGCCGAAAATAAGAAATGAAATTATTCTTACCTACGCAGTCAGCAAAATCTAAAGAGTAGCACATGTGCAGGCATGTACTTGTTGTGATGGCGTTGTCACACTGGGTCTTTTGAGAGCATCTATCCCATTGACCTCTTTGGTATGAGGCAGCCCAAATCCTCTTCATGATGCTTTTTTAATTGTATTTACTCTGCCGGGAAGGAGTCTGCCTGGACATGCTCTCAAGCCGAGAGCAGGAGGTGAGCCTGACCTTTTTCCTTCAGGAGAAACAGCTGTGCTGGAGTCAGGCTGAGAGGAGAGGTCAGCAGGTCACCGTGGGGTCAGGGATGCAAGAACCTGATTTTGAGTAAAGTCTTGGTTTCCACAGAAACAGCAGATCCTCCCTCCCACTTTTTGATCTCCTTCTTTCATCTCTCCCAGCTCCTCCCTGTGGTCTTGCCATCTGATGCCAGCTACTCAAATTCATCTTTCAGCAGCAATCAGAGAAGCTGCTGACACTCTCACTATGCATGTTTTTTGCAAGCCCAGCAGCTAAAATGCTCTTCTCTGCTGGAGGCAAATCTAGCTGGCTACAGCTATAGACAACAGTGTAATGTGCATCCTAAAAGTAAAGGCTGAACAAGCTGCTGAAAGAGCAGGGCAGGATATACCCCGTTAGCAAGGTGAGGACACACCAGGGCATAGCTGCACAAACAGGGAAGGGAAGGGAGGAGAAGGGAAATTCTGTAACAGACAGAAAGAGCAAAGTAAGACTCCTCTTTCGCTACCCCTGGTTTCTGCTGGGAGGATGTGCATGGGAAAATGAGTGCTGCGGCAGTTTACTCTGTAAATTGTGAGAGCTGCAGAGTGAACTGTGTATGTTCAGCTGGAATGATTCAGTTAGTACTTCTTATAGTGTTTTTTTCTCCGTAGATTACCATGCACTTGTCTTTTCCTTCACTTTCTAATATTTTGGACTGACAACCTCAACAGCTTCCTTTAAATAAAAGCTAATACTCAACAAAGTGTGACAAACAATGAGTGTTCAATACCACAACTTCTCTTCTTCTCCTCTTCCCTCATCCCTCCTGATGCCCACTATCTCTGAAGATTGGCATCCCCTCTTGCTTTTAGGAATAGCAAGCTAGCAGATGGGTGAGCTGGTAAAGCTGAAGAAAGCCTCTTGCATGAGGACACCTTTCAGAGTAAACACTCTGTGCCTCACTTACCTGTAAAACGGGGATGGTGCTTCCTTTCTAAATGGTGTGACTGTTGAAATGAATATCATGTAAGAATATTAAGAAAACAGCTGGACAATGTATCTGAGGAAAAAACAGTGTTGGATTCTTCTTCCTTGCAAATGAAAAGGCGAAGCCTTCACTTAAAAGAACAGGATGAAACAATGTATCTGAAAGAATCAGCTGTGAAAAAGAGGAGAGAAACATTTGTTGGTGTGTATTTATAAGCAATGGTTTCGCAGCACTCTACTGTCACACTTTGCTGTGTGACTTAGCTTCTTAGCTTCTCTTTGCAGAACTTGAACTTCTTTTGGATCTTTCTGATATCTGGTCAGAAACTTCACTCTGATCACTGCACAAGGAGGTACACATGCCATTCAACTCATCTCTCTGAGACAGGTAACATTTTGATGGCTGCACTGTTCTCATTCTGGACATAAACAAATTTTACAGTAATCATACAGGTTTCAGTACAGTTATTAAGGGCTGACCTCCTGATGGCCAGGCTCTGTACAAACACAGGGAAGGAATTTACTGTCTCCAACCTGCAGTGCTGTGTTATAAAGCCTCCTTATTTGCAGAATAGAAATAAACAGAAAGCAGCATCCTAAGGTTGCTTTCACTGTGCTACTGAGGTATTTTGGCCCTAGAGTCAGGGATGAGCTGCTCATCCTTCATAATTTAGTTCTTAGGCACCCCTGAGCCTGCCAGCAAAGGGGCCGAGTAGTGCAGGGGGTGAGGACTCAGCAAAGGGCAGCATGGGGGTGAAATAAGGATCTGCTGAAGGCAGCTCTCCTTGTCTTCCAGCATCTGTGATACAAATATGTCAGGATTTTGGTGAGGGTGAACCCCTGTGATAAAGGAAAATATGAAACTAAAAGGAGGTGCAGAGGTAGCACAGTGATAGCCCTTAAAACTCCTCAGGCTTTAGGAAGGACATAAAACAGTCATAGTTCTCAAACTGCTGAAGTAAAATACTAGAGGAGATAGGATTTTTTCTCTCTCTCTTTGTCCCTTTGTTGCCCTTTTCCTTCCTGTGACCTCTTCCTTGACACAGTGAGTCAGGATCCCGTGGTGGAGGAATGGTAAACTTCGAGCCATAGATCCTCTCTGTCATAGCCACACTCCAGACCCAAATTCCTGCTGATCTCAATCATCTCAGCTCAACACAGCATTCTTCTCTGCTGCTTGTGAAGTAGCTTTAACCTCCTAGCTGCCTGAAGAGAGGCATTTCTTGGACATCCAAAACAACGATTTACATTGTGGTAAAATCTTGGTATTATCAGGAGTTATAAAACTGCATTAAAAAGTAGAGCTCACACTTTGATCTTTCTCAGACTATAGGTCTTCTTCTGTTATAATCACTTGGGGCTTCATTTAGGCAATTGCAGGCCTGGTAAAAGGCCAAATTTAAAAAGGACTATTCAGCCACCTCAAAGAAGGGCAAAAGGATGTGAAGGCTCTCATCACAGTGCTGTCACCTCTGCCTGGCTGGTTTCTCCAGAGAGGGGCTGGCTGACACCAGGCTGCTGGTAGGATTACTTTCTAACTTCTTCTGAGTGCCTCACCAGTGATTTGTGGATATGTGTTGCACAAGACCCATTTTGCCTATGGGAAACTAAAGCAGATGGAGTGACTTGCCTAGGGTTACCCTGGAAATCTATTGAGTGGGGCATTAAAATCAGATATCTTAGACCAAATCCTCTCTCACACTCTGAAAAGCTTGTTAGTGTCCTTTATACACCTGGGGTATGCAGTGCAGATCTGTGTTTTTGCATGGTGTCCCAGCTGCTATCCTCTGTCAGGATTTCAACAATTAAGTACCAAACTGGGGTGTAATTATTGAGGGAGTTAATTGCCTTGGCATCTGCAGGCTGAAGGAATCCAGGCTGTGTGTGATAGGTATGGGGGCTGGGTGTAAGTGTGGCACCTTGTTCAGAAATTTTTTCCTTCCACTAGGGAAATTTGAACTTTCCCTTGCAGTTACACACCAGACCACTCTACCAACGAACACAATAGCATATATATACAAACAATAAGTACAGGAAAAACAGATAGTAATAACATATTAAATCCCCAAATCATTGCTTTAGGGCCTTCACAATTGATAAAATAGGTTTTGAAAAACTTGAGGGCACTTAATCATTCCCTAAACTATGGTTAGTATTCAGAACAACACTCCTCTCCCAAATCAGCATTGATTCAGACCTTTTCTCAGCTACACAGTAGGTAACACCAGAAAGGAGCTCTGTGATTGCCTCTTCTCGGACCTGCGGGAAGGTGAGTGTGAGGGCTGACACTGCCTGTCCTGAAATCTGAGGGAAAAATTGTGCTAGTTTCTGTGGTAACAAAAGCTGTCCCCAAAGGTGTTCTTTAATGAAAGAGCATATGTCAGACTTCTGGAGAAGTTACACTCAAGTCTAATTTCTGCATCTGTGCTGCAGATTAAGCCACGCAGCAATGGCTATGCATGACAGACTGTGCATAAACTGTGCTTTGAAGTCTGTGCTTCATGTGGGAAATCTGTACTTTCCAAAACAATAGCCACTTCTTCCTGTTACTTTTAAGAAGAGTGTTTTATAGACATGAAAAATATACTTGGGTAAACTGGAGAGTTTTGAGCAAAGAAATCCTCCAGAATCTCAAACTCCCTTGTCTTTTCAGTTGAGCTAAATATCTCACGGCCACAGTCAACATAGTCATAGCATAACACACAGAAAATGCTATCCCTAATCCTAAAATTATGGATTTGGTTACATGTAATTGTCTTTTTAAAATTGCAGGTATAGAAGCAAGGTTGCACTTTCTTTATGTATTGAATATTAAGAAATATGTGAATCAGAACAATTTTGCATATAAGCAAATATATAAACATTTGCCTGAAGTTTAGGAAGGGTTTCAAATAAAAGTCTATTCATTCTATTATAGAAAAGCAGGAAAAACATAAAAGCTGATGCAAACCAAATCTACCAAAAGTGCCTTTTAATTATATTGTCCTGTTCCTTGTTAAAGCCAAGCATTTTTATATAAACAACAGCTTGTGAAGATATGATTTTGGATCATGGTAGGTCTGATTAAGGAAAGAGATCTACTGTGGCATCAAATCTATCCCATAGCAAACAGTCTGATACCAGAATCAAAAAAATTTCTTTTTCAGCTTTTGCCTTTTGATGAAAAAGTTTCCCCCCTTGTGGCTGTATTTCATCTTAGGTTTCCCCTTTCTGCTCTCAGGTTGTGTAATAAGTCAAAGCAAGGGCATCTAATCATTTCTAGGACGTGACAACATTTGGTTCAGATTCTCTTATCAGTATCACCTTTGCTTCTGCTTCTACCTCATCCTTAAAGAAGACCAGGCGATGTGCCTTAGAGATCAGTCACACGTCGACTGCTTCTTCAAACACTTCACGTGGGAAACCGTTCAGAGGCATGATTGCTGAGCTGCAGACCTGGAAAATAACTGTCATCGAGACCTTTACATCTGTCAAAGGAATTTCAGCCTGGTGATACCGTTTTGTCCCCCCCCCTTTTTTTTTTTTTTAACTTTAGCAAACTGTTGGGTTCTTTATAACTGAAAACTACTCCAGTGGTGCATCACTTTGGAAGGGACCCCATTTCACACAAATGCTTTGGCCAAGAATAAGATACTTTTTACCTTGTTCCCATTGATTTACAGAGGAATCACCCACCTCTCCAGCATGGATGTGCCTCTATGGAGGACAGCTTGAGTGGGCTGTGAGTGGAAAGCCCGTGGCAGGTTTGCACCAGGCTGGGCCCTTTCCTGGAGGTCGGCAGCAATCCAGCAGCCAACGGCTCTTCTGGAAGCCGTGGCCCACACACCTCCCAGTGCCACATACCCACCAGCCTGGCGGAGGCTCAAACAGGGTCCCGGACTGTCCCTTCCAAACCAATGCTACCCACGAGAGCTGGCTGGGAGCAGGGAGGGTGGTCTCAACCCAGCTGTGTCTGGGCAGGAGGGATAGCCTTGCTGCAGAGCGTATCACCTTTGCCAGTTCATGGCTCTACATAGGTGTTTGAGGCCTGCTAGAACTGAAGGTTGGTGTGCACTGATGTGTTTTGCTAAATAAAGACAAGCTCAGATTATTACTATAAAAGCACATTGTTATAAGTTTTGTTGAATCAGGATCTGATTAATGGTGGCAGGATATGGCCCGCTGTAGAAACACTAAATGCTGCTGCATATGCTTGCATTAAAAATATAAAAGCTGTTGCAAGCTGATCTGTATTGTATCTCTTCTAGCTAAATCTGGTAAAATACTTAGTGTTTCCTTCTTGAACGACATTACTCACTATGGACTTGGAATTTAATGCATTTAGTGAATTACAGAAAAGAATTTTGGTTATTTAGGAATATGCGTACATGATTTTTTTATTCTTAAAAATAAAGTGTGCTCGTGTACAAGTGTGTTATGTGAATCCTACATAAACCTTAACTGAAAAGCCTCTTTTTTGAGAGATGTGTATGTATATTCTGAAACTCTGAGTAAAAAAGATGCAAATGATATATTATGAATATGTTCAAATGCATCAATATTAGCACATTGCCACGGTTGTACATAGAAAGTAGAATGTATTTTGTTCTCTTACACAAACTGCATTTAAATTCCGCTTTTTTTCCTTCATTAAATGATATTTTTTCCTGTATTTTTCAAATACAAAATCACATTCAAATAAGTAATATGTTCAGTTTTGAAAACAAATGTTCCCTTGCCTCTTCTTCTTGCCTCTGCCAGTAATAGCAACCTTAAAAATACAGGGATAACTTGTTCCTTGTCCTTGTCCCCCAACCTGTTCTCTGCAGAATGCAGGTAGAAGGCTTTGGCGTTTTACCCTCCTCATTATATTAACCTTCATATCATATAATGAGCAACACTTTGAATTCACATAGTTCCCTTCTCTTGAATTTGAAATAACTATCCTCCAGTGAACACTGCAGATATTTAACATGATACTTAGTCTAATTTACATATAATTTCTCTGGTGCATTGTGTTGTTGTGGTATCCTTGCTGCCATTTAGAATAGAACACTAACCAGAGTCATCTGGAGAAGAGAATTTTCATCAGCCTTCCTGTACTCTGTCCTAGAAAAGAGGTTGGTTCTGAATATGGTTATAGTTCTTCAGGCAGCCTACACACACAGGAACAATACCAAATATGCCTCCTTTTCCCTTTTCTCTTTTCCCTTTTCCCTTTTCCTTTTCCTTTTCCTTCCCTACCCCACGCTACAAGCACGTCATATTTGTCACTGCAAGACAATGTGTGTTGTTGGATGTCTTACAGAACGTGACCACACGTTCTAGATTCAGCACAACAAAAGCATAATAGGGGGAGATGATCCTTTTAATGCAAGAAAAAGTCAGTGGCTTGTAGTGGACTTAGCTTGCCAGTCAGCAGCCCTGGCTCAGGGGTTATCAGCTTGTGTGCTTCTGCCCAAGATGAGGAGATAGTAGCTTATTTCCAAGAGACCTTTAATTGGCTTTAGCCAAATAACACAGAGCGTTATATAGTTATCAACCATTTCTAATCAGACACTAGTTTAGTTCTCCAATATCCAGGCTAGACCTGTTCGGACAGTGGTCATATGCCTGGAGCTGGAAGCAGCTGTTGGCCAGGCAGAAGTTTTGTTTATAAATAGGTTAGGGAGTAGCTAAGAAGCTGTCCACAAAAAACATTCATATTTTCACATCAGAAGAAACAAAATACGTTCCCAAAGGGAATGCGCTTTGTTTGTGTACACGGCAATACAGCAGCCTTTCTAATTATCACCTAGTCAAAGAGGATGTTTTCTGTTTTGTGTGCATGGCTGCATGTTACTCATTCCTGGCTGTGTTTTCACTCCTGTAATTTCAGCGCTCATCTGTAACGCTGGAGTGCATGCCCAAAGAAAAAAGCTTGTGAAGAAAAGATGTGCAAGGAAAAAGAAAGCAATTCCCCTCCTCCTTGAAATTCATAGCAATATCCACCCTCACAGAGTTACAGGTTCTTCAAAAAGGTGAGTGTTGTAAAAAAAAATAAAGCATTCATGCTGAGGAAGCGCTTGCTTAAGTAGCAGTAGGTGTCTAGTTTTTCCTGCTTTCAGTTTCCCCAACATCTGAATTGCAGCCTCTTTCCAAACACACATATGCACCAAACAGATACTTCTATTTTCAATACAGATGCATCTCCCCTCCTTTGTACAGTACCATAAGCACAGGCAGAAGTTGTCTCTTGCAGGGACCCTGTCATGAGTTTCCAAGAATGACATGCAAGAGAGTGCTCTCATCCATTTCCTCTTTCCAGCTCAGTGAAAACACTGCCAGAATGGTGACTATATTTCATGATTAGTAGAATAACAGATGTGTTGGTGTAAAAGAAGATCTCTCTCACAGAAACATTTAGGGTAAGCTATTTGAAAATTCTCTACTTCTTCACTTCACTGCAGACAGGTGAGGGGGCCCTGCTGTGCCCTGTGGAAGGGCGCAGCTGAGAGTGCTTTGTCTAATTCTCAACTTAGATCTTGCCAGGTACCTTTAGGATAAAAGAGCTGCTTTGTAGACATGGTGTTTTAAAATAAAGATGTCATATTTAAAAGCACAGAGTCGATGAAATCTGAGATCATCTATTTCTGGTTTTCATTAACATAAGCTGCACATACTTGCGCCCCTTGACAAAGTCCTGGCTCCCTCATCACTCAGGAACCATCTCAGCCTTAAAATTGGTGGTCAGATTGTGCCACAGCACCTGGCAGCTGCGGATCCATGATTTTCCTTTGCATGTGACCCACAGCGCTTACAGGGTGTGGGGGGTAGGTGTCTAGCAAGTGTACTGGGAAACCTACTGGTCTTTTGTACCTGCCTAAACTCAGGAACTGGGAGATCCTCCTGGATGCCATGCTAGCACACACGCAGCCAGTGTCTGGGCGGCTGAGGCAGTGAGGGAATTTACATGATTTTTATTTTCAAATGGAGAATTAGAGACATGTGCAAATGAAGGTTTAGATTCACAACAGTGAACTGAAATATTTTTCAGGATCTCTCCTAAAGTCACACAAGAACCTCTGCTGCTTCCGAGGAATAGATGAAGATTTAGGTATCACGCAACACTACCTTAACTTCTAAATCACGCTTGTATATCTGTGGCTTGCCTTTCTTTCCGTCTCTTTAGGAGATAATATTAGAGCACCAGGCCTGCCCTATCCCCAGTCAGTCTGGAGTGGTTCATTCCTGAGCATTTGCTCGTCTTCCCCAGGCTCATTTGCGACGTGTCAATGATGGTGATAAAAGTCTGCTGAACTGAAGTCAATGTAAACAGATAAGTACTGTCTTCACATTTTCCCTCTATAGTGCCTCCAAGAAGGACTGGGAATATGATAGTACACTAAGTACAGTGTGTCCATAGCTGTTTTCATAACTACCTTTCTGGTAGCCTCTCTGGAGACTAGTAACAAGATTGTTAATTCCTTTGATGACAATAAACCATCTGATTGTCTCTCATCTATGAAATGGGACGTTATTAAATATAAAGTATAACAGAGATATCGGAGAGCTAGGCTTCAGCTCTGATTTCCCGGGGCCAAGCTCCTTCCCTGCTGGAAGAAGGAGGTGGCTGTGACCTCCTGGAGCAGCTTGGGCATTGCCAGCTCGAGAAGCTCATGTGCCCCCTCCAGCCTCAGGCCATTCCTATCAAATAGACTACTTTAAATCTGCAGCCTTACTTTCAATTTATTCTTGAGAAACAGCAGGCCCTGCAGTTACTGGGAAAGAAAAAAAAATGAAAGAAAAGAAAAGAAATGCTTCAAAGAGCACAGTTGTGAAAAAGCCATGCTCTGAACTGGGGTGAGGGAAAGCAGCTCAAGGCATATACTCTACCCCGGCCTGTACTTAATTATGTGTTGGGAATTGAAAACAAACATTTTAAAAATGGCTACTGAGACGCACTTCTTGAATGAATCCAAGATGGTGGCAGATGTTACGGCTTCTGTGATAAATGATTTCAAAGGCACCGAGGACCATTGCGTTGCTAAAGTGACAGCGCTTCGTATTCTCTAACAGCTTTTGAGCTCTTTGGCAGTTTCTGTATTTGACTGCTTTCAGGACCATTTTCCACCCTGTATTTCACAATGTTGCCACATCATTCAAATGGGATGAGACTGAACAGTTTCTGTGACATTCGTGCATGAGGACGGCCACTGTGATCTTAAAGAATGTGGCACCCACAAAAAGACACATGGCTTTGATATTTCTATTTTATTTGGAGCCCTCTAATTTAGAAAGCCATGTGTCACCAGACTAAACCAAATGCTTGCTTGCAGTGATCACAGCCTCCTGCATCTGCCCACTCTTCTTCTCCTCATAGCAGTTAACAATTCAAAAAGCTGCTTGGAGAAGAGGACTGGAAAGGTCCCCTCTGCCCCTTTGAAGAAATGTTGTTCAGTGGCGGCCTATTAGCCAGAAGAGTAAACCTGAAAAGAAAACTGCCCCAGTACAAGCCTAAAGAAACATTGAACTCTATAAAAAGCCTAGCAGCTTATAAATTTTAACCAAGAGTAAATCGCCAGCTCTGCCTTAAAATAATTGCATCTTTGGCAGTGGTATAGTGGGAAGAGTCAATACATTCAAATACAACAAGAGAGTTTTGGAAAATAAATATATCCTAAACACTGACTTGAGACTAACTGCCACATACAGTAGATGCAGAAAATTACCAGTATCCCAGTACCAGAGATGAAGGAGAAAAAATAGTTGTGGATGAGAATATAACATTCAGGACAAAAAAAAAATGTCATTTAGCTCATATAGCCTCTTAGAAGGAAGACAAGTTTCCTTTCAGACAACTTTATTATTTCACAGCATGCGCTTTCTATCCTTTCCTGCAGCTTGCCATGGCTTTGGAGACGGGTGTGCTTCCCCGTCTCCCTACGCAGAGCAGCCTCTGTCTCGCTGGCTGAAGCACGTTCTAGAAAGGCAAACATGGGTTTGAATCGTGGCAGGAAAGGGAGATGACTTTAAAGAACCATGTCCCCTCTGGGCTGTACTTTCTCATCACACCAGGTGCCTTGCTGCACCCCAGCTGGAAGCTGAGGTGCCTTGACAGGGTGCCACAAGCCCACCTCACCCACGCAGGGTTTGGGGCAGCCTTTCCCTGGTGCTCTCCAGCTCAGGCTGGCTGCTGCACCTTTCATTTGGAGGGTCTACCTCTTCGACAGCCATTGAGGGCCTCATCACTTGTAGGTAGCTTCTATCTTGATGTGCAGAGGGCAGTTGGGGACATCATATCCACAACGTTTTATTAGAACTAACTCCTACTTTCAATGGGTTTTATAAACCTAAGCATTTTGAGGATTTAGTCAACATCTATTCATGGGTTCAGTTCGGATTCCTAATCAGTTTTCAGCCTATGCCACTGTGTTGCAGAGCTGATCCCACACTTTGACTGGATGGTTTCCATGGATTCCTGTATTCGGTATCTATCTAATTCTCCCAGTCTGCTGTACTGAGTCTCAGTGCCTAGCCCAGGTCCTGGGAATCCCACTGCAGCACAGTGTGCCTACAGCAATAAGTGTTTCAATATTAAAATCTTCCTTGTGAGCCTAGCCCCAATAATATCTGAGGCAGCTATCTTCTCTTTCAGGATAATGCTTCATAATTGGAATTGCAATCAAAAATAGGCCTTCAATATATATATTAAAGAGTCTCTAGAGGTGTAGATAATGCTTTAGCTGTGATGAGGTTAAATGCCTGGCTGTTATGGTGCACTCAGCTGAGAGAGATCCTCCAGATTACCTATTGAAGGAATGTATTTTTTTTTTTTGAGCTATCCATTCCATATCTTAGCAGACTAATTTCTTTCCCTTTGTTCTGTTTTTGATTCTAAAGGTATGATCTGAACAAATCAGTTCAGAAAAATGGTCTGAAGCGCACGTTTTTAAGAGTTAAAATTACGCTACACTTCATCACAGAATGTGGAAAAAGGAATGATAAATATATTTAATAAAAAAAGAGATTATGCTTCAAATTGTATGTAATATCCTAATAATGAAGCCTACAAATGATAATAATAAGCTTGAACCTATATAGCAGAGGAATCATACTATACGGAGGCACAGATCCTTGTAAATTAAGTAATTTTTTTAGAGAGAATAGCAACAATCTGCAAGCTAAATTATGCTTTCTTCTTCAGAAGATGGGTCTCCATTCTTGCATGCTACCAAAGGTCATATCTTTTCTATTCAGTACAACATTTACATGCAGTCCATGTGTGTTGTGGTGGCTGCCATTTGGATCCCCAAATTACCTTTCAGAACTTAGGTGGAAAACAACTGGCAGTCAATGCCAGGAAAATACTTACACTATCCTGCAGTCAAGGTGATAAAACAAGATACATTGCACTGTATTGTATTATCTGTTTAAAAAATACATTGGAAGGATCAAATTAGGGAAGGATAGAAAGAAGATAAAATGAGTCATTATACTCAATTAAGTAATTAATTATTAGATACTAAACATACTGTTTTTGGTGGTGCTTTTATGCTGACAACACTTAGCTTCCCTTTGGCTGGGAAGAGTCATGAAATATGCGGTACCTCATCTAGTTAGTTCTGCTTGACCTCCCACTTGACTCTGTTACACCTCGCCTGTGATGGAGACCATGACCTGCTCTCAGGTTTCCCACTTGGGAGTGTTGAAGTGTTAGTCCCATAATCCAGTTTGTAAGTGGGCTGTAAGATGGGTGCATGAGGCACAGGCAAATTCCTGCTGTGAGAGATAAGTCTCCAGCAGTCGCAGGCATGCTGATCAGATGGGGCAGGCTGGGGTCAAGGCTCCAGATAAGCAGGAGGAGAGTCCCAGGAGCCTCCCATGATGTCCTCTGAGGGAGAGCGCTGCGGCTTGTAATCTTTATTTCACTTTGTATCAACACAGAGGGGGGAGATTTCTTCAAATATCATCTTAATCTCGGAAATTCTCAGCAGCAGTTCCTGTGACAACAATATTACAGTTCTTGGCATAAGCAGACACTTACTGTATCAAACTCTTCATTCACTGGATGCAGCACCTAAGTGAAATCCACAGAATAATTGGCAGTGCTTCTAAGAAAATCTTAGTATTTCTTAGAGAGATTGGTCCCAGCATAGCCATCAAAAAACCAAACCAACCCAAAACTTCTTAATGTCTTCAATTTAATATTAACTATTTAGCAAGTGTCATTCACTGTTAAAAGAAATAAAAATGAAAAAAAATGATGTGACACTCGTACACCATGCTATACTCTTGTCGTTTGGCTAGCAACAGCTTTTGGGTGGATAAAATTCACATCTGTGTATATATAATGTCTATTGGTTTATGCTAGCATCCTGAATAGTGTTTGGGAATCTTTTTCTGATTTTTTTTTATCCAGAAACTACACCAAAAGGCCATTTCTCTTCGCCATCAGACTTTACAGTATTATAGCATCTCATGATTTATGTAGTGTGAGAGTGTGTGCATGTGGAGAGTGTGTGCATGTGCGTGCATGAGCATCTGTGCATGTGTGTGTGAACTTGTCACGTGTGCATAAACATGCAGACACACACATGATGATCTTCTTGTTTTCCAAAATATCTTAGTATTATTGTTTGACTCTACTACACTTTAAAAACCCATATTTTTTTCTCCGTTGGTTTCATGACCTAAGCATAGGCATGGGAATGACAGTTATCAGACAGCAATCTCATTGACATTTGTGTTGCAGCTTTCCTGCAGTGACTTTCAGCAACCTGAAATATGACCTGTTGCTTTTTCACAAAAAGACTGGGAAGGTGTAGTAGAGTTATTCTGAGGTAGAATCAAGAAAAGACATGCTCACCTAGAAATGGTGTGACAGGCCCCCAGAATATAATCCAAAGGCCAGAGCTGCACATGTCACCCCTTTAACAAGGCATGCTGAGCACTGGATCAGAAAACCACCTATGGTGAGCTTACAGGAAACACAAAATGTGGCGTGCCTCTGAAATCCTGTCCCGATCCCAGCTGTTGGAGCCAGGACGAGGGCTGGGAAGCTGTTGCCTTCCTGCAGTGAGAAGAGACAGTCTGCCCTTGTGTGGGATTTCTCCTCTGAGCAAAATGAGAAGGGCACGTGGTGGCTGCTGCTACCTTTCATATAGCACCTGATGATCCTCTTACTTAGATAATCCTCTTACTCTGACCACTCAGAGAGAAGAGAACTGGGGACTGTGTCCTCATTCCTCAGCGGGAAGGGTTTCAAAGCATTTGTTGTTGGGGCATCCCATCCTGGCAGCCTATTGTGGGTGCCTGGGGGTATTTTGTACCCCTCCTGCTGACAGTGTGCCACTGCTGACCAGCACCACTGTGCTGACTACTTCCCACAAGCAGTAGAAGCAAACCATGCAGGGCAGGAAGGAGGCCAGCTTGTTGCCTTACAGGGATTTGGGGGGGGGGGGGGGGGGAATTTAAAAAAAGAAAAACTTGACAGTAGAGATCAGTACTCAACTCTATTCTCCCTCCTGGCTGAATGCTGTCTGCCTTTTCAGTCTAACCGATATTTCCACACTAGCAGAAAAAAATCAGCTTTGCAAGCTGGAACTCAGCTCTAAGATGCAGATGAAATTCTATGGCCAGTGCTGTGCAGGAAGCCAGCATAACCCAGATGGTCCTGTCAGACCCTAAAATCTACAAAGAATTGCAACATGGAAGTACACTAAACCAATTTACTGGTGTAAATAATTCGCCTTCACTTTTTTTTTTGCTGTGAAAAACTGAGTCTCTCGGCCTTTTCTCCGTTCTCTGGAGGAAAACCATGCTTGTGATAGTTTACTTCCAGCATATGGCTACAGTACAGGACAGTCCTTTCACAGGAGAGCAACTACCCTAGACATCAGGCAGGGCTGCTTTCCTCCTCATTCCCATTTGCGTGGTTGCATTTGGCACGTACTGGTTGGGATTGGGGAGGAAAACAGCTTCCGTAAATGTTGCAGTGTAAAATGGTGATGAGAGAGGAAATAACTGAGACAGAGGAAATGGGACAGGACAATTTTACTTGCACAAGCTGGCAGATAGGGAAGCACAACTGGGAAAACAAATACACTGACAGGGAAAATAACAAATGAACAGAAAGAAAACACCCAAGAAAGACAGAGGCTGATCTAGAATTTGTAGGCAGGGTGTTTCCCTTTACAGTGTTATTTCAACAAAAGATTGACCAAAAAAACACTGAGTCTTTTTTTAAGCCAACAACTACCTCTATATTGGCAAACTAAACAGAGACAAAGCCCTGGAGCTGGAGACACAGTCTGGTCACATCTGTAACCATTAAACTCTCTTAGCGTCCAAAAGACAGTGGCCACAGGTAGACTGCCTTTTGCGACAGGCTATGTGCAGCACCACGACCAGAAATTCTTTGGAGAATTGCTAGTTAGCTTAGCTAAACCAAGGCAGGGACCTTTTAGAAAATTAAAAATGTGCATGATTGAGCGCATGTTTCCAGATTACAGTATATTTTATCACCTCCTGCTGCTTATTTTAAAGCCAACAGCACTCTTAATAAAAGTCAACTCCTAGAGGTCTTGACAGTGAGATGTAAGGATAGAAGAATTGTGAAAAGTGTAACGCATAGATGATGGGTACATTAGAAATGGCATAACTTCTTCATGTGATGTAATGTCCTGTCTCTAAGAGAAGGTAAAGTCCAGATCTTGCAGAAAATTGTACTTGTGTGAGTATTCCAGAACAACTGCTCCATGTTGGAACATTACTTAGTCACTAGTGTGCACAAGTGTCTGCCCCTTTCTGCTTAACTATGAATGAGTTAATTTACAAATCAGTTTTTGAAAGAGTAGTTCAGATCACCATTTCTTTTAAGGTGACCCTCAAGTTTAAAGAATGCATTATATTTATGAGCCCACCAAATTTTAGCATAATTTTGCCCATTCACTCATGGTGCTTGGGTTACTTGGAAAGCTCTGCAAGCTCTGCAACTCTCTCTGGTCTGATGCAATGCTATTAACTGTTTTTGCCATCAATCTGTTTGCTTCTTTTTTTCACTTGATTGTAACTATATGAGACAATAAGATGGTAAGCAAAGTTAGTCAAGAAGCTAAACTAGGGTGCAATCTAGGACAAGCTCCTGGTTGCCACTTTTATGGCATTCTGTTGTAACATCATATTTGTCCTGAGAGAGAGAAGTGACCTCAGATTATATCCAGTTGTGTTGGTTTTGTTGTTCAACACGAATCCACAACAGAAATGTAAACCACAAACTGTAACAGCCAACATTATGTTTAAAATTGTCTTTTGAAGACAAAAACTCTTCCAAATTACACAGGCTTCACAGTGGAAGCAGGGCAGGAGTTTTACCTATAGGAATACTTATGTTATCACTTGACAGTGCCAGACCAGAGCTGCCTGAAGGACTTTTGTCTCTGCTACGGATACAAACTGGAAGGCTTTTTTTAAATTTAAATTCCATTGATTAGCATCACTGATCTCTGTGGAATTTACTCCCGATTTTCACCAGTGGAAGCCAGAGTGAGGTCCATTGTGTTATACAAACTTGAACTGATAAGACACTGACCACCGGTTATTAGATAGCAGGCTGAAAAGGGACATGTTTCCTTCTCAACCACCTATTCTTGTTGAATGCCTCATCCAAGTCACCTCCCTTCGTAAAGAGTGCAGTTATTTCTATGCTGCTGTGAAACTATTTTTTTACAGTTACAATTAGTTTAGTTAAGCCAGAATTGACCTGGACAGCAAGTGGAATTGGAGGACAGTAAGGAATTGGAGACTTCCTGTGTGGAATACATAGTAACATCACCAACTTTAATGGTGCCTTGCTCTGGTGCGAAAGAAAAGAGAGTCTCCACTCTCTTCACTGACCTTATTCTCTTTTTTCCTGTCTGGATGGGTGCAAGCTCTCTCCTTAAATGAAAATTATGACCCCCGAGGTCTGTTATGTTATTTTGGGTACAGGCCATTCTTTCAAGTAAGCTTATGTATAATACATGGGAACAATTTGCAGACCCTTATCAGAGCACCAGCCAAGGAGTGTCTAGCCCACTATCTGCACCTTCCGAGAGAAACAATGAGAAACTGAAGGCAGACAGGGAGGCGAGGAGGCGAGCGGCGGTGCACCCTCCCCAGAGGGGAAGGAGGGATCGGAGGAGGGCTAATCATCGCCCTGTTGGGAACATAATAGCCCCCGGGTAGGCTACTGCAAACAGGAAGGGTGTGGACAGGATCTGAGTGCAGCTGCTGCTCTGCTAACAGCATCTGTTCCCACAGGCTTTGATCTGTGGGCATATGGCACTCTGCGCCATGAGATAAACACGCTCTTGGAGTGGGGTTTGTTTGCCTTGCACATATCTCCTTAATGAGCTGTGTGCCCAGGCAGTCATACGCTACAAACTCAGGAGCAACAAGACCAGGCCTTTCTGGAAGGGTTGTAGAAGGTCCTTGCAACCTTTTCACAAGTCCGGAAAAGATTACGTCATGTGAGTACCGCTCGCCAGCCTCAGCTTTCTCACAGGCAGACATAATCGCCATTCTCACTATTCCTCATGTAAAACTGGCTAGACTTCTTTACTGCTGCCTACCTCTGCAGCTGAATCCTTTACAGCAAGGCACCAAGTTCAATATAATTAACTCTTGAGAAGAAAATTATTCTAGCTGGCTTCTTGGCATGGCTCTAGCACTTTGTATGCCCTTGCTGGAGTCCTTAGGTTTGAAAATGAGAAGGGGATTCCAAGTTCCCAATTAAGAGAGGCCAGAAACACTGTTTCAGTGGGAATAGACTTGGAGTCATGCCCATGGGGCCAATCCAACTCCCATTAGCACCAATGGGAGCCTGTTCGGAAACATCAGGGGGGTGGTTGATGAGCCCTTTGGCAGGTGAGGAGAGAAATTGAATAAGTGTCATGGCCTTGGATGTTTTAAAAGACTCCGAGGTCTCTCATCTTCCCAGTAGTTCAAAAGCTCACAATGTGGAGAGTAGAGGGTAGGTAACAGTAGCTGGCAAGTCCCCATTTTCAGAGATTAAACATAACATTGAGCATGGAGTTGTTTGCGTTTGCATGTGACATTTTAGAAAGGTAGGAGCCCTCCTGCATGTTCTCCCCAGGACATGGCAACCTATCTGCAGATATTTTACCAGAAGAAATAGTGAGGAAAACAGCAAGAAGGTTCGTGATTATTGTCAAATCATACTCTGCTCATCTTCACTGTTAATTGTAGCCAAAGGATTTAGGTCCTATCTGTCCTCTGTGGGAGCCCACCTCAGCCTGTGATCTCTCCTGAAGGTCCCTGGGATAGTGACGGGGTGCAGAAATCTTTCTGGAATTTTCTTCTTCCTCCAGTCAACAGGCAGTCGTATACCTGGTGTATAGATATTGTCTCTGGGCTGGAGAACATGCACCTAGCTGTAAAAATGCTGGAAGGTGGTAGCAAACATTGGTAGGTGGGGCCCATTGTATTCATTGTATTGGCATAAAAAGCAAATATGTTACACTACTTTCTGACAAAGTCCAGCTTTATTGACCTCCTGGGGGTAATTGCCAGACTAAGCTGTGTACAGAAGTGCTTGCTGAACACTGTCTAGATGGGGACGGAAGGATGTGAAGAATGAGACAGGTGGACGGACATTCAAGGCCTTGTATGTATTGCCTGTTGTAAATCATTTGTATCCCTATTTTTAATGGATTTTTATTAAGGAGAACAAATTGGCAAAACTCTGCTTTAATTTGCAGCTGCCTAAACTCATTTGGCCAAATTTACTCAGAGAATTAGGTGGTTGATGCCTGTTTACAAACTATGGTAGACTAAGTCCATAAGTTGCTACCTTTGATCAATATCTTGAGAGCCTGACAGAGTGAAAAATGAATTAGGAACTTAGGATCTGGCTTAATATAATTAAAAATCTCCCATTACTTGGTGAGGTGTGGTCACTAATAACTAAATAGATTATACTCTTCCTTGTTCACAAGTTTGTAGTTCTTTCCCAGTGAAAAGCTACAGGCAAATACTTGTTTCTGTCAGGGATTACACTTTTATTTTTTGACTAGGCATTTTAGACTTTACTTCAAGTCCCTTTTGTTTTGTTTTGTGAACTGCAATATTACTGAGGTTTATTAGCTTTTGCTTCTTCATTCACAGTAGCTGTGCTATTCCAAAATATTCTGCTTGTACGAAGTTTTATCTCATGTCTGCTGAAGTCAAAAGAAAGATACTTTCTTTTGTCTTTAGGTAAGACATTTAACATAAAGCCCACAGGAGCATCAGGATGCGCATCACTACATTAGTCAGCTTCTTGCAGACGCAAAGTATTGCTACTCCACAGTGGCCTATTTTGGCAGGTTTCTGAACCTGGAGCACAGAGAGCATCCAGAGGGCTCAGAAATAACCTCCACTGTATGACACTTGAGCTTCAAAATAGATCTGGCCCTGCAGACACTTATTTCAGAAGTGTGAAATTGTGGAAATGGGAAGAAAAAGAATTGAAATAACTAATTTTTTTCTATTTTGTCATTTTTGGAAGTTCCTTTTATCGCTGACCATCCTAATATGCCTTCAAAAGAATATTCCTACAACATAAGGACCAAAGTCAATATCAATAATATTAAAATAACAATATTGTTTTTATTTATCACTACAGTATTAAAAAAATCACATATCAGTTACATAAGAATTTATAAAAAATGTGAGTTATATAAGAGATGTATGTTATTAAAAAGTTTATAAGAAAGATCTCAGCAAAAACATTGACTAAAATAACTGCAGCTATTATAAAAATCTCTGGGTGTTTAAAGAGCAATAAGGTTTTACATGTTGTATTCATACCAGGAGACTGATTTCTAAATCTAGCTAGTAGTGGAAAGCTGTTGGCATCAAGTGGCTACACCAAAGGCTTTGATGTGAACCCACAGGAACCCACATGTCTTTTCAAGGCCCTCACACCTTACCTCTAATTCCCATCAATACCAAGTCAGTGCTTTCCTCATTTATAGCCCTCTTTGCCCATAGCAAGACAAAAGCCCTTGTATTTTTCTCATGCTTCCTATTCCTCCTAATGTACTCCCATGGTCCTGGGGGAAAAAAGGGTGGTTATGAAAGATGGTACGCAAATGCCATATATGCAAGAAACAGAATTAAAGTTGTAATCATAATTTTGACATTTTTAAATTCTCTACAGCCCAGCTTTCCAACTGTAGCAGTTTCCTTGAATGGTCACGTCTGTGTGGCTGCCAGTGTAGGCCCACGGGCACATGTGCAATGGCTGGTTTTGACTCAGTGCTTTGCTGGCTAGGACTGGAGGAGAAGCAAGAGTGCAGAGGTCCAGGAAAGCTCTGTGGGCTCTGGAAGCTGCTTGTAAAACAGATCTGTATTCTGATGCATTGTTTGACCTCTAAGTTTTCTCTTTTCCCTTTATGATAGAAATGGGATCCACATTCAAGTCCAAAATCCGTGGCCACCCAGTTGCTCTGCATACTATAAATTTTGACCTGCTAAATTTTGTGATCAGAGCCTAATTTGCTTTAGTTTAGGACTTTGCTCTGAGTCAAGCCTCCCCACCTGCCTTGTGCCAAACAGCCAAACAAAGGACTTCACATGTATCTTCTCACGTGGGAAAAGAAGAGGTTTGGTGCCTTCTGCCCCTCCTCATTTCCCCAGGATTCAGCCATGGGGTTGTTTGGTTGTTATCTTTCAAAGATTTCTGTGGTAGCAAGGAGAGATGGAAGTGAGAGATCTCCTTGAGAAATATCGGTGGCAGAAGTTGATCTTTCATCAGGCACTGCAGCTGGGAAAGGACAGGGAACAGTGTTCAGTTCCAGCTTTGGAAAGTACATTTTTTTGGCAGCTCAGAAGATGGGAGCAGTGTATTTGGGAAGGCTTAATTAGATGCAGGATTTTTAGACTTTATCAGGAATAAACTTAAGCTCTTGCACACATTTAACCCAGTGCACTGAGATACTCAAGTCTCAGAAAATACTACTTTACTTCATATTTCCAGAGGCATACCATTTATTTGACTTCTTTTGACTTATTAAGTGTTTGTGGAAACTTCATTTTAGGCAGGAAATAACTATAATCACCAGTAAATATGACTTTAATAACTAAGATACTGGGAGCCATTCTTGGTTGGCACTGAACCCCCCACGCAGTAAGACCTTGTGATAAAATAGTCTATTTTCTTATCTGGAGTTGAAAGTCAGGACAAATCCAATGATTAGGAAAATCTTCATCCAAGATACCATATATCCTCTCTAAAATTAAACTCTGGCTGAAATTTCATTTACTTTTGCTAGATGCACTCAAAATGTAAATATTGACAGCTAAAAATAAAGTCTATAGAATCTTTCCTTTTTGAAAATAATACAGTTCCCATCATATCTAACAGAGAAAGGAAGATAAAGCACAACTTGAAAAACAGTTTGTGAATCTAGAAAATGGGTTTATTAACAACTGATTTCCATTTCTTAACTTAAATACCAGAGAAATGTTTTTGTGACATTTTTAGTCTTCTAGTCTGAGGAGGGTTCATGTGAAAATACATATGTGTATACAGGCTAGGACAGCCACTGACCCTGATCCCATCGAAATAAATGGAAAGACTACCATCACTGGGGTATTAAACTTTAAATAGTATAATGGAAATGTTATGGAAAAGACTCAAGCCCTTTGCGAATAACAACCTTAATGGGATTTTTTCTCACCCATCCCCATTGCTTACAGAACACATGACTGTCCGGCTCCCTACCCAGACAGTCAGACACACAGTAAAAAGTAGCGCTGACCCTGGGAATCATGAAGGGGGAAAAGGACACATCCATAAACAGGGACAAACATCTTTCTCTAAGCAAAGCTGTCAGGTCCATTTAAGCGGAGACCTGCTCAATCTTTTCCTTCGGGGCCGCTTTTTCCTGTCTGGGAACAGCTGTGGCGTTGCCTGTCTGCTCCCGAGTGACCATCACTGAGAGTTTCAGATAAGGCAAGAAATTGCACTCAACAGTCTGACAATCCCAGGCTCCAAGACAGAACGGGAAGGCTATACTTTTGCTACTACCCTTTCAGAGGAAAAATAACCAAAGCACGTATCAGCGGAACAAAGCTTATGTTGTCTGGTGGGAAATGCTGATACTTAGCAATTGTCCTCATTTGTATTTACGTAACAAAAGTGCTTTTAGGTGGTCCAGCTGAAGTACTAGTATGGGGGCGGCAGTCACGAGCTTTAGCTATGTAGCTGATTCTAGGAAACTGGAGGCAAAGAAATAAGTTTTACTATCTGTGTCAACATTCACTTGTAAATACCTAGGAGCAAAGCTCACGTTCTGTGTTATAGTAAAGTGCCAAACACAGTGACTGTAGACTGCAAATATTTTTAATATATATCCCCTGGAGCTTAGAATTTGGTGCTTTATTTCTAAGCAGGAAAAAATGTAACTTTAAATATCTACATATACAGTGTATATATACAGTGTATCTGTACAAATGTTTACATGTGCAATGATATTAATCATTGCATACAAATAAAAATACAAATAAAATACAAATAAATACAAATAAAAACTATTCGTAATGCCTGAGAATGCCTGTAATGCCTGTCTTATGGTGTACCTCAGATACAGACAGGAATTGTACATGCCCTCTGCACACAGTAAAATGATCAGAGCCTCCCGTGTACCAAATGGTTGTATATGAGGAGCCGAAGGGAACAGCTTGAACTCACTGCATGTCTTTGACTTCAGAAAGATGCCAGATCACTTGATTCAAACCACCTTAGAAATGCAGACATACTGCATGGATTAAATATTTTTATTATTATTTTTCCTAGGAAGGGGCCCAGTATCACGTATGGTGCTTTTTTTTTTTCTTTTTTAAAAGGTCCTGTAAAATACATATAACTAGAAATCATCCCATGCTCCATAGACCTTGACATAAGGGATTCTACTTTCTGTTTTTAGAATATGTAGGAGCTGTTGATAAAGGAATACAGTGAGAAGATATTGATGTACAAAATTATGGGCTGTGCCTTTAGCTGGTATCTATTGGCACAGCCCCAGGGACATCACATTACGTGCCATGCCTTCAGCTGGTATAAACTGGCAGAGCTTCAGTGACTTCACAGAGTGATGCTAATTTACACCAAACTTGTCTGGCTTTATATCCGTAATTATTGGCAGAAACAGTATACTGTTAGAAAGGAGAATTATTGTTTAAAAGCTTGAATGAGAGGCAGACGAGATGCTTTCAGTCTCTCAGGAGAAGATACATGCTGTTTCCCCCCTTTTCATCGTTCAGGAAACTTGCCAAATAAGGGCCTAGGCCCAGCACAGGCTGAATTCAGTGGAAAACTTCCTTACCCTGGGATTTTTGTTTTTGGATTTGATACTGCTTCAGTAGTGGGATGTGCTTGGCTCAGTGTAGGTTCAGCACAATACAATATTTTTGCTAGATGTATAAAATAATAACAGAAACATATATCAGAGGCAATTAATTTTTGTCTTTGGATAAGATCACACTGGATATTAAACTAAAATCAAAGTCTAGGTTTAAGCCCTAGATTTTCTTCTCTTTTATTTATGAAAGAAGTTATACGACATGGTAACAACAAGAGGACAGGGACAAACTTTACTTAGGATGTCCTTTCGCCTCCTGTGTTTCTATGTGTTACTCTAGTCTGGATGTGAGGTGAGGAAGGTGAGAATAGCTGCATTCATAAAATATCCCACCAAAATAAGACAAGAGTAGCTTAGCTAGTTGGCAAAGACAATTATTTGTAAATGCTGCTATATTACAAGCTTGTAGCAGCTAGAACAGCATGACCACTCCTCACAGAATCACAGAATGGCTGAGGTTTGATGGGACCTCTGCAGATCAGCTGGTCCAACCCCGCTTCGCAAGCAGGGTCACCTAGAGCACATCTCCCAGAACCAGAGCCAGACAGCTTTTGAGTATCTCCAAGGGCTGACACTCCATAATCTCTCTCTTAAAAAATGACTGAACTATTTTCATACTAAAAATGCTTGTTATTTGGTAAAATATAAAGGACATAATGGCCCTGCTAATGAATGCTGAATTTCATTCCACTGAATATTCAGTGGAAGAAAAGGTGAAACCTAATCTTTCTATTGCAGGCAACTGATTCGGAGATTTAATTTTCCTCTAAATCTGTTGAGTTGTCAGTTGAACTGAGCAATACATTTTTCTATTATTATCCATGTTCTGGTTTTGGTAGACTGAAGAAAGTTAGCCACTCTGAATAGTCCAAATTTCCAAGTTGACTTAACGCAACAGCACTGCAGTGGCTTCATGTTCATCAATAGAGGGTTGTGTCGAGTTATTCTACCCAACCCAAAAAAACAATGTCGTTTAGCTTTCAAACGTGTCTACTGTGACTGCAGTCTGCCATCACTATCATTAAGGAATAAGGTAATGCTGTTAGGTTAAAAAATGTGCGTTCAAACTAACCAAAATATTTAATGAATTCATATTTATTTTGTCAATTCATTTCAGTGGGAATCTGATTCTAAAAAATCTGTATGATTTGTTCAGCTAATTACAATCTGAATTTCAGAGTCTGATTAATTTTTAATTTTTGTGTTTTGTTAATGCTTAAATTTTAGAAATGTGTTTATTTTTTTAAACAGAAATATTTCAATTTATAGTAAAAATATTCTACTTAAAGCAATGCTTCAAACTTGGTGGCTTTCTGGAAATTGATTTTTTAATCAAGCTAATCTGAAATAACTATACTCTGATTTTTTCCAAATGATCTCAAAATAAAATTTAAAAAGCTGCACAGCTCTTCTTATAGAGTTTTAACTGAGCTATGAACTAAAAGTTAAAATGATACAAGCTAATCTTGAGAAATTGTGTTCCTAACACAATATGAAATCTGTTCCATAAAAAGTTTATTACAAAGACTAGCATCTTGGGAATGTTTCTTCTTCTGGAGTTACTGTATTAGTCTCAGATTCTTTTGATGAGTTTCCTGAAGTGATTTTCATTTTCATCTTAAGCCTACAAAATACCCATTCCTGACACTGTGAGTATAATATTATCTTTTCTGAAGCATGCTCTGCTTGAATATTCCAGTTTCATTTGGTGCTGATCAACAAGGTGCTATTTAAATTCAGAAAATAAAATGTAATAGTGACTTTGTTTAATATTCAAATATGTCCAGTTGTATAGGGACTAATAGGCATCAGTAAGTCTTCCATTAATTTCTAAATACATCTTCACTCACATGTTTTTCTGAAATTCTCATTACCTGTCTTTGCTTAAAATTACTTTTTATTTACAATGGAATTATAAAGTCTTATAAGCAGAAACAAGCAAAAAACTCCATCTATTTTACCTATATCATGGATGTTTTGTAGTTTTTATAGCAGTATACTTCACTGAGTCATGACAGAGGCTGGTATCACTTCCAGAGTGAAGCATTTGGAGGATATTCCTCTTTTTCTTTTAATTTTAACTCTAACCACACAGCATTCTTACCCAGCAGTGATAATTCAGGAAAACTAAATTGGATGAAGATTGGTCTATGCTAACAAATTTCTAGAGAGGAGAAAAGGTTTCATAACCAGAGTCCAGGCCAAGGCATTGGAATTTTTCAGGTCAGTCCACACTCCTCTATAAGTTACTTTCCTAAGCCCTACCTAAACAAAAATGTACAGACCTGCATTTCCCTTCCTCCACTGGACTGGAAGGATGCTATATAGTGCCCATTTTATTTCATGTACCAAAGCCTCTCATCTGGAATGAAATTGCATGATTACTAGAAATTAGAAGTTTGAACTAAATATTGGACTGATTTATACTTTGAAAGTCTTTCAATTAATTGGAGTTTGTCCAGGATTTTGCCTAGGTGTGTGATATTTTCTCTTAAATATCTAGTATTTTCTTGGGCTCAAAATAGATGAATAATTTGTAGCAATTTCTTCATTCAAATTGCAGAAGTAAAAATGAAGGAAAGCTTTAGTGTTACAATACTGATGACAGTGAATGGATTTCCCTGATATTTTAATAGTTGTTGAAAAGCATGAATCATATATTCTACTTTATAGATATGAAACACCAAAGTCAGTCTTTGGAAACCAGGTGTGACAATTACTTGAACTGAGAAATTTTAGAAGTTGTAGAAAAATCACTGGGTAGTTTTCATATTTAAACAGGATTAATAGACAATTTTTTTCTGAGCCTCTTCCAAAAAGAGAAACTAGGGTTCCTTGCCTTGTTCTAGCACTGGGCTTGGTGGCAGTGGCTGGGGCCATCAGATAGCTTTGCTTGCTTGTCTGAGGAAACTGTTCGCAGGCTGGACTGATTGACTCCTCTGTCCAAGAGGAATATTCTCAGAAAGCAGGAAAAAGACTCTTTTTTTAGTTCCTGCTGCTTTAAGGCAACTTTATCAGAGACTCCTCTTAGGAGTCCTTCCAGTGAAGGCTACTGCAAGACATCTTGTACTAACCCATCCCCTGTCTAATTGGGAGTGCTTCTGATTCTGTCAACTAAGGAGGCAAGCACTGGTGCAGGCGTTTCTGGCATTTCTGAATATGATCTGAGTTGCAGGAGTTTCTTAGTTCTGGGGTATAATGTGAGAATCCAGATTACATTCAGTCTAAATTATGATCACCAGCCTGAGTGATAACGGCACCAGCATCCAGGAGCATTCTGAGTCCATTATATCTGGAGAAGCTGCTAGATTGCCACTAAATATATGGGAGCAGTATTTACATGAAATAGATTGTGTAGAGTATATTTATAATTAGCACTAATTTATTTCCTATTCTCAAGGTGATTATTCATGAAAGGAACCTCCTCTTTCTAATTCATGTTTTGACAGTATACCACGCCAAATGACGAAGATTTTTTCCCTGTTGTGTTTAAATTCCTGGGAAATAGGTACCAAAGAGATTTCAAAGTTAATTAAAGATTCACTTGTGTAAAAAAGAAGTCCAGTAATACTGTGAGACAAATTAATTAATGGTAGAAGCAGTCTCTAGTGTTTTCCTCTGCAATCATTTTCAGACAAGTCTTCACAGTCTTGATCTTGATCTCAGTTAGAGTGGCACTGAAGAAAACAGAAGATTCTTAACACCAGGACACATTTTCTGCAGTAGATGAATGTAGTGGCTGCTTTTCCTTACAGCATATAACTTTGAACTTCCAGTTATTACCTAAAATAACAGAACTGTACTGCAAGATACATGTATTCTGCTAACAGAAAGATGTATCAAATACTGGTCCAGGGGCATCACGTAAGATTATTCCCAGGGTAAGCAGGTATGAGTCTGGGAGAAAAGACCTAATCGCAGCTCATAGTTGAATGACAAAAGAATACATGGGCCACCTGCTGCCTCCATTGCGTTTGCACCTCCTGCGAACCTGCACGCAATAGCAACTCCAGTGCCAAGCTTAACGGGAAGCTGAGAAGTGAGCCTCATCCAGAGAAGTCACAGGATCATGTTACCTGCATTCATAAAAAATAAGCGTGGGTACAATTAACTTCTCAGCTATCCTTCATTAGAGCCAAACAATCCCACGTTTGGAGGCCGCTTTGCCTGCTTCCCACACTGGTTTTGTGATATCCTAGCTTTCAGAAACTGCGCATTACTAGCGTTACAGACACTGAGATCAGCATCTTAAATTACAAAGCAGCTCACTGGATTTGGGGTTCCCTGTTCTACTCAGGCGTGTTGCTGGGTTCCTGTTGGCCTCCAAATCCAAACTTCAGTGCATACTACCCTTCATTTTGTAAGCATATTCTCTCCTTGTTTGGGGCTTTTTGTTTTGTTTTCTTTAATTCCATGTCCACAAGGGATATAAGGATGATTATATACTTATTTCTCACTTATTTCACTAAAGCATAAAGAGTTAGCACTCTGAGAGATAAATTACAAATTATTTTGTTATAAAAAAGTTTTGTGGGACGCATTTGGAGTTCGGAAAAGATACCTCCCCACACTTCCCCCTTTTTAATCATCATACTCTGTTACATCATTCTTTTTTCATTTATTATTTTTCTTCTTGAACAATGTACAATTTAAGGCTGTGGGCTGCAAGACCAGGCATGTAGCCTGAGTAATGTAAACATGATTAACCTGAAGCATGTCCCTTGCTTGGGGACAATTCATGTGAATAAAATTATGCATTTCTACTGATATTACAGGGAGGAAGCTATAAATCATAGCCTGCCGATGAGATGATTAATGTAGAAACAGAAATACAAGAGGATAAGTGAATGCTAAAATGCTGACCTTTTTTGCAGCAGTATGTAAAGGAATAGACTTGGCTCCACATGTATATCCTGAATTTAGTCAGGAGCACAAAATATAATTAGGGGCCTTAAAGAAGCAGGAAGGTTTGAAGAGAATACTGTGGAACTGAAAGTAGCTTTAGAAAAAAGAAAAAAAAAAAGAAGTGTTGTCACCAAACCTAAAAACAGACATCCACCAGGCCACCCTCCAAGATGTCCCAAACTCTGAAAAGTCAGTATCTTTGTTGTACAACACATTTTTAAGACCAGCTGATGACAGTTTCCAGACCCATGGCATGTTCTTTAGTAAAAATGAGTTCCTTTCAGGCATGAAAGCATATCACAAAACTGTAAAGTTCTTCTTCGCTTAATATTACATTAGCTGGGACAAGGAAATTTGTATCAGCAGCTCCGTAACAGAGTGTTCCCAGCTTGTTGAAAGTGTTTGACTGGCCAATAATGACAAGTGTTAGGAAAAAGGAAGATATTCAAAACAAGAAACGCTTGCTACAAAATTCCTTAAAGGCAAATTTTTAATGCCTTAAGAACTATACCCGTTTGCCCACAGTGAGAGGCTTAGTCCCTTTCATCAGAAAGCCTTGGAACCTCAAAATGTGAGAAAAGTTTCTTCTCAGATTACAGAAAATACTAACTCTCACTTTGCATATTTTCTAGCATTAAGCAATGGAAGTTTAACCAAGAATATTGAGGAAAACCAGAACTGAATCAAAAATCCATTACAATTACAGGCAGAAAAGTCACTCTGATCTTTGAATATTGACTATAATGGTAGAAATTTTATTAAAGAAACAAGTAATCATGTGGCATTAACATTTTTAAAGTCTGTTTCTGGTTTGCAGAGTGTATGAGACACTTCCAGACCTTCGGCTACCCTTCTGTCTGAGACCCAGGCCAGGTAGGAATGTGACAGGCTGACAGTCATGGCACTTAGGGCATGTTTCTTGCTCTCCAGATTACTCCTGGTACGGTACTTAAACTCTTTAGTCTCTTAGCATATTCAATCTCCTAAAGCACAAAGTAAGAGATAACAAGCCTCGCTTTATCGGTTCAGTATTTGTAGCTCTTTTATGCATCAAACACAAGTCCCGTGCTGCTTGTTGTTCTTTTTTTTTCATGTAGGAATGTCTTGTTCATTTGTTTTAGCAGCTTTCTGTATCAACTGCTGCAGTCCAGATATAGGAAAAAATGTGAAGGATTTTAACAATTCGACTTAATATAACACTCAAAGAACATGATGCAGCCTCTCTAATCACATGATCAAAATGTATGAACTAGCACTGCAGCTAAAATATAACAAAGGAGTTATATAAATTGAATGACCTCTGCTAATACTTTATTGCACTTACACTGTAGAGATAGCTCACACATTTTGATGATGTGGTTAGAAAATCACCTCTCTGAGTCTTTTGATCGTCAACGAAGTAGTCACTAGTCAAGTGCTGTCACAGATAGTCACAATGCCTGCAGAGCTGCAGTTCTGAAAGACAGCATGACACAGTCACATCCTTTACTACATTTTTAGAAAAATATCTTTTCAGTCATAATATTGAAAGCCTATTAATGACAATTTCTGTCCAGGATCACCATGTAGACATACATATAAGGAAAAAAGTAACAGCTTCTGTAGCTATTACAGATTAGCTTAGCTTTTTTTCTGTTGGAGGTTCATTCATTTTGGTCATTCAGTCTATCAGTCTCCTTAATTCAATCACAGATTCCATGTCAGAGGAGTATAAGAAGTGGAATTTTCTCTATTTTCTCTTAGTATCTTCATATTACTTTTCTCTTTTGGTGCAGCCTAATTAGGTCTATTGTGTTGTTCTCTGCTAAGAATAGAGTGGTTTTCAAGCTCAAAATTATCATATTGCAGTACTACCTGATATGTAAAGTGTTGGCAATTGCTAATGTTCAATGAGTAATTTTGAACTCCTGAGAAAAACAAGTGATACTAAGGAGGTGAAAAACTGAAATGAGAAAAAATGCGAATAACTCAGTCATCTGGACAGTAAACCATGTCTTGCTAACATGCAAACTGAGTGACTAAATGTTTATTGCTCTAAATTGCTGTATAATTCTTTTAACTATAAATTGGAGTAAAAGAATGATTAATATGAGCAATAGAATATCTTAAAATTGCAGTATATCTCTGGATCTCTGGTAGCTTTTTGATAAGAATGACACCAGAATAGAAAAGACTATTACACCTGAAACCCATTTTAAAACCTCAAATATTTATCTGCAATTGTATGTATACTGAAAGTTTTAGTCCTTGAGGTTGTCATGATGTGAAGAAATTAACTGTGCAAAGCAAACCAGACATAACAAATGTAAAGTGGTTTTGAAAGAGGAAAAACAATTAAAATAATAATTAAAAAAGCCTAAAATTCCATATCGGAGAATCAGGAACTTGTCACTTCTGTAGTGGGGAATGAAAAGGAAAACAAGATAGTAGGCAGGGAAGGATGGGCTACAGGATGGGCTCAGTCAAATGTACTGTCAGAAATCAGTGGCAGCTTTGCTGTTGTGGTATCCGTATAACGATTATTTGCCTGTATGCTAAATTTGGCAGCCTGTATCATAATGTCACACAAAGGTCAGGAAAAATCAAAGGATTTTCGGACAATCTTAACATTCCCCTAGTGCACTTTTTATATGATGACATTGACTCACACTTGTGCTCCATAAACATCCTCTAAGCATAAAATTAGTTACAATATTCTCTGTAAAGTTGCAGCATAGTTGCTAAACTATACTGCATTGCAGATCTTAGCACAAATCTAATGCTTCATTGCATTCAAACTTGATCAACAGAATTTACAATTACTCTTGTGTTAGCAGAATGAAGGACTGATTTTCTGTGAGTTGGAAGATGGCTTCTGTAATCCCTATTGCCTTGAAAGGCTGTATTGTTGTTTTCATCACTTGACCAATTACTCTTTTCATCATTTAATTCAATTATGAACTCTCTTGCCGATGCTGCTTGCCTGGATATTTTCCCATCATTCTTCATATGAACTCCTCTTCACCTATTGCTTTTCAGTTTTCTAATCCGCCTTGTCATAGTGCTTGAAGTTAGAAGCTGACACACAAATCCATGTAAGACAAGGGCTGGGTTTATCTTTTTGATCTGATATACTTTTCACCAGAAAAAAAGAAAAAAAACCACTTCATAAAACTGTACAAATTTCTTTGTTTTAAGAAAGAGGAACATGAATGAATATAATTGTCTATTCTCTCATCGTGTGTACTGATATATTTACTGGGCTGCATTTGCATAGAGTAGATGGGCTTTTGGAGGTATACTGTAAAACAGTTACCGTTCTCCACAATGCTTTTCTCCTGATTTCAGGAAAACTGGAATGACTTTCACAGACCCAAAACTGCTCAGCAACTTTTCACTGACATGTCACAAAGAAAGTTTGCAACTTTTTATTGTTATTTTTAAGTCAGTTCAATTTATTATGTCCCCAAGCTGCCTAAAAAGGAGAAAGTATCCCCCAAAGCTTTAACTTGTACTCTTTACATACCACAGGAACTCTAGTAAAGCCAGTATTTGTCAATGCAGTGGACATCCTTGCTCCTCAAAGAGCTCTGGGCACACGTCAGAGGAGCCAGCCAAAATGAGACTCAGTTTTTCATGCTGCCAGCCTACATATGCCCTGTGTGCTCTGTGGTACTCACTACTACATTTTCAAGAAGGGGAGAAGAATGTAAATGGAAGTGCTTTATCATCACAGAATTAAATCCTAACTTCCAACATGAACAGGTCTGAAGTCCTAAAGTCATATTTTTTCACTGTGTTACTGGATAGGAACTTCATGCTGTAGTTCTAACATGTATCTAGGAAATTATCAGTACAGAAGTAGCAGGTGTGCATGGATGCATAGAAATAATTCTTGTTGGTTAGAACTGTTAGGTATCGTCCATCTTTATCACCACTATTTGTATTAGTAGAAAGTTTTTTTCCCATAAACTTTGGCTTAACTTGAATGCCTGCATTATTTACCATACTTACTTAGGCTGTACTCCTGTAGCATTTTTTTCACTTTCTAGTTTTCTCTTTTTCTGCTGAGATTAGCAGCTCCTACCATTGGTTTTGCATATATTAGAAATCCCTTGGAGTTGAGCTGATAACTGTGATCAAGGCTAGTCTGCTGATATTAGCTGTCAGAGAATATTAAATGAAGGTAGTTGTAAATCAAGTAAATGAATACCACATCTTTACAGGTATGCCACTTCTACTGAAATATCTTCATCAGTTGCATATCCCTATGGTGAATTTCTTGTTATGTTTGCTTATAACATACAATCACTTTTCAGCTCAAAATGTGACTTCAGACCCTAAAAACATTCGTCATATTATATTCAGTCTCTTTCCACAGTCTCCTTACTTTTACTACTTCATGTAGTATATGTGATGGTATGACATAAGAGGATGACATTTTCCTGTAACAGACACATTCCTCACTAAAGGATGCACTGAGATCATTAAACAAGTTCACGATTAACATTGATAACCTCTATTTTTACTGTTACTTGTACTGCAGTTGCATGCACAGGTCTATAATGCTAGAAGCTGTATAGCCGTGTATTAAAAAATCTATAATCAAGCACCAACAGTCTGACTCAAAGGAGTTTAGTCTTGATTAACAAGACACAATAACTGAAAGGCACAAGTTGCAGAAGGAATAATAGGAAAGCCAGCCAACTTCACACTGTAATTTGTAACCTCAACCTACCACATGCTTTGCAGCATGCTTACTGCACAAATTACAGGAGGAAAACCACCCAGATACTTTTTTTCCTGCTCTATAGATGGGCCTTTTTTGGATAGTTGTGCGGTTTGGATGGCACTGATGTCAACACAACACCTGTGTTCTGTATTTCTCTCATCATTCATGTCCAATGGCTGCTTAGAAAGACTCAAGTGTTGCTGGATTTTTTCCAAGTGGGTTTCCATCCTTTCTTCTTTCCTTGTATGCACCAGTTCAGCCAGATTTCCAGAAGCCCTCACCTCTGGCAGACATACAGGTGTAAAGGAAAATTCTGGCTGTGTGAGAAAGGCAGCAGATCAAAACAGATCAAAAATTTCCCAACTCCTTGGGATTAGAAAAGGAATATATGCTTACCATGCCTGCCCCACGTTTTGCCTCTCAGACCACATGGATTGCATATCTGGTACCACCTTCCTCCTACACGCTTTCCCCACCCCAAGAGCCTGGTGTGTGTGTAAGGAGCTGACCTCCTTCCTAACAGGAGAGCAAGGAGTGATATTTGTGCATGGACTTTTCTCTCCATCTTCTTATTCTTAAGGCTTACGAGTAGGTCTTAAATATTTCCAGCGTTTGGTGCAGGTATTTTAAAACTAGGTTGATATTCAGATTTAATATAATACCTGGTATGGCAGTCTTTCAGTTTGCTATGACCCACTTAAAAGCTGACAGACAGAGTAACTGACTGGAACTAACCTCTCTTTCTCATCTGAGTGGAAAAGAAACTTATTTAGAAAAATCTAGTGACTGTTTTCTGTATAAGTTTGGATGTTATAACAGCCTGAAGTAGCATGCGTATTCTGTTTCACAGAATTCCCTAAGGAGCTTCTTACACATAAAAAAATGAGTTAACACAATACTAACTGTTTTTAGTCTATTTTATTCTATTTAACTATTTTGTGTAAAATACTACTCACAGTTTAGAGCTCAACATTGTATCACCCTTTCTGTAAGCTTCCTAAGTCCCCAGGGCGACATTTGACTCCGGCTCCATTCATCCTGGTGTCTCTCTGCATTAAACTACTGAAAAAAACAGAGTCCCCCAAGGCATTTCCCTCCAGCGCCCGCTCCCCTGCGGCAGGTGCACTGTGTCAAGTAGCCGGCACGGCGCGGCGAGCAATGAGCCAGCGCCCACCCTGCTCAGCCGGGTTTAGACTCCGTCTTCCTGCTCACGGCACGATCGGAAATTCTCCGGTTTGAGCGCTGAGGGCAGAGGGCCTTGAAAATTGAGCTACAGAGCCGGTGGTGGGCCAGCGGTGGCTTGTCACAGTGGAGGAGGAAGAACGGTCTGCCTTGCCCAGCCTCTTGCCTCCGACGGAGATCAGTAGAAGGTGCCTGGGAAAAGCATAAGAGCAAACTACATATGCAGTGGCACATCCCTGCGCTATTGCCCTGGCTTCCATGGATATGCTGCTCTCCAGCCAGCAGTAGTATTTTTATATTTAATAACTGTTGATAGAATTTTCTTCAGTGTATTTGTCCAGTCATTTTTGAACCTATATAAACTTTGACCATCCACAACATCCCATGGTGAGCAGCTCTACAGCTTAACTGGGTGTAATATGAAACAGTATTTCCTTTTGTTTGCTTTGGAAACCTCTACCCTCACTCAATACCTTCTTGTTCCTGTGCTAGAAGAGACACTGAACAGTCATCCCCATCTCCCTGCCCTTCATGACCTCTGTCAGGAGATCATCACTCATCCCTTTTCAAGGTTTAAGAGTCCTCTTTGGGCTCCTGTGTTGAAGTTATTCCACACTATTGATCATTTTTGTTTCTCCTCTCTGTGTCTTTTGCTATTCTACTGTATCTTTTTTGAGATAAAAAGACCAGAATTATACACAATAAACCACTACAGAGCATTGAGATAATGATATCCTAAATCTGTTTATTATAACACTAAGCTCTTGTTTCTGAGTGGTGACAGTAACTTAGAGTTCATTACAGTATAGGATGGGGGCGGTGGTAGTGCCTTGCTTTGTTTTGCTTTTGTCTGTGTTGAACTCCACCTGCCAGTTACTATCATGAAATACTCCTGCCATTCTATAGCATTTTTACCAGCAGTTTGAACTAAATCACGTCGTATCCTATGCAAAGAAGGATAGTGTGGAAATATCCTCAAGCGGCTGCAGTGGAAACATAATTTTTCAGTTATCTTTTTAAAGAGAATGTCATTTTTCTCTTTATGCCTAGATCATCTCTTGTCCTATAGATTCTCTGACAAGCTTCCTGTTCCTAACATGTTTGAAAAAGAATTCATATTATACATGCCCATATCCTTTGCCAGTTGTTCCTCTATCTTTTCTGTCTTTTTACCTGAACTGGACACAATTTTAGCATGCCGAGGGATGCCTTCTGGAATCTTTTGCCTTCCTACACAGCTTTCTTTCAGTCTTTTTATGATCTTTTTCAAGAGGTGATGTGTATTTGCTCTACGCCCCCAGTACATTATCTTTAAATTACCACCATGACATCTGTAAAGATTTTACTCTTCACAAGCTTAAAGATTCTTTTTAAATGTATTTTTACACATTTTAGCACTTTTACCATGTTTTTACACTATTCTCCTTTTTGAAGTTAGACATAAAGTTAGAGATATTGAGTGCTCCCCCCCCCATCCCCCCACCTCCATAGCATGTATGTATAAAGGCCAGCATTGCTCAGGACTGAGCAAAGAGATGTTCATTCTGGTTTAGGTTCCCTGATTGCTTGGACCTGGAAGAAGTCATTAACTAAATGCTTAGCTCTGATGTCATGCCCCAATATGACATTTACCAATACACCTGAGAGTGTTTGAAGTCTCCTGCCACAGCCATGTCTCCTGTTCTTGCATTGTCATCTCCACTAGAACATCACAGTTGCTACTCCATTCCAGTGGGTCACTTGGGTAATGTAGGGTTCCAGTGGGTAATATAGGGGTGGTATAGCTGACATAAGAAAGACAGGCCCTTTAAGCACTGCCAGAAAGATGCAAATGGCAATAATACAGAAATATTTCTAATGCTCTTGGAAAGGTTAATGAAATTTCAAAGCTTGAAACAATTAGAAGAATCTAGAAATACAGAGGTAGCAACACTAATGTTCAAATACATATGAGGGTCTTGCATGCTGGGACTTTCTAATCCGCAGGCAGCTTTGCATACATCACCTAAGGGACAGCTTCTTTGTCTTAGTAGTGCACTACTAAGAGATGCAAGCAGAAAACTGTTCATTAAGGTTGGCTTATTACTGCAGTAGACCCCTCAGAATCTGATAATCTGCAATAAAACAGTAATAATTCTTGCAGAATGCTGGCTAGCCTAAAATAGCTAGTGAAGGTAAGGATGATGAAACGAAGTGAAAAAGTATTTAAAGCAATGATACAATAAAAAGAGAGGTAAACATAAATAAGTCTCTTGTCTTTCTACCCTTGAAATGTTCATGCCCTTGTTCAGAATGAAAAAGATGCCCAAGACAAGTAAGTTATTGTACTGAAGAAAATTGGCTCCCTGATGTCTTCAGAAAAAATATGCCATGTTCACAAATACCTCCCCTGACCTGTTTATTAAAAAGGACAATAAATGGCTGAGCAGTGAATATTCAGGGCCTGGGAGATTTTATCAGGCATAATGTTCCTGAAAAATTTTGTGTGATACAGCTGGCTGTGGGAAGAACTACAAGTTCAGATCTCTCTCAGGTCAGCTGATGCTGTACCCTTTCTAATTCCATGTACAGTTTCTATTTAACATTTTGCCAATCTTCTGGGAAAGTCTGTCAAACAAAAGTTTTGAATGTGACTTGCACAGATTGCTGACCGCCTTTCACAGCCTGGACATTTTATGAGGTCCTTCATGGATGACCGTGTTTTGTTTTATTTTTTAATATATTCCATAATGGAAGATTTCTGAACTAAGCCACTGTGATTGCACTTAATCAGCTTGCAAACAACACAGAGAAAAGAATTCATTATATTACTATAGAGAATTCCTGCCATTTAAGGATAGTGTCATTATGAATAGAGCTTATTGAAACCAGAATGCCTGAATTTATTTATAGATCTTATGTACAAATGAAAGGAGCAAAGGAGTTTGAAAAAAGCCAATATGCTAGCTGTGATGCTGACTTTCCTGGAGGTCAGCTACAGCAGAGATAAGTCACCAAGAGTGAGACTTTGTGCTGAGCAGTTACATATATCTGCTGCTCTTGAAGTCTACAGGAAATCTTGTTTACTGCACAGGTAACAGAATTATGCCAAAGTTAAGCTCTTCTGAAAACTTTATACTTGCTAAAAACTCAGAAAACTGCAAGAAATATGATTCAAGTGTTATAGCAGCACTAGGAAACATCATTTAAAAATGCTGAGCATTTTGCCCTTGGAAATATAGAAATGTTTTAGATATCATTACCAAGAGTTCAGGGAGGTAAATTTTGTACCAGGAGATATACAAATAAATAATCCCTCAGTAATGTGTGTTGCCCTGTGCTGAGATGCTTAAAGAAACTTCCCTTTAAAAAAAGCTCAATAGATTAACAAAATATCTTATCAAGCTAGGATTCTTTTTATCTTCCAGGGAAGAGTAGCAGCTTTAATACATTATAAAGAGAACATTTTTAGACTATATTTAATCACATGGAGGAAAGACAACCTGATTAGTGATTTCAAATATTTTATACTGCTGTGGAAATTTCTGATGCCAGCATAGTATTATTTCCCAGAAAGAAATGGTGTATAGACGCTGTATACGCTATCAAAGATGCAAGGCTTCCATATCAAGGTACTGTTGCTCCACAGCACTGATGTCAGTCAAGAAGAGGCCCACAGGAGTCAGTGGAGTTACCCAGAAGTCAAGAAGAGTTAAGTCAGAATCAGGCCTTGTATCATCACAAAAGAAGAATTATTCTTTACCAAATGTATAACTCATTAATACTTTGAAAACTACGAAGACCTCACCAATTCCAACTCTTTCATAATCAGGGAGTTAGATATTTCCTGGCACTAACATCAGTTATATATCATGTTAATTCATTAAAAGAACTGCATAGATTGACTTCCGACAACTTTTGTTATTATTACTATTATTTACTCATGATAAGCAGTGTATACAGTCTGCTAGTCACTGTCCAAAAAAGCTTAGTTAAGGGGCTTTTTCTGTTGCCCATTGACTTCCAAGGGGCATGGATTGAAGCCAAGTAGAGCTGCAAGAAGTTTTCACTTGAGGGTCATATCTTAGCATGGAATCTATTTCAAGTTCAGCTGACTAGGAATTTGGCTCTCTTGTAACTTGGCTTACTGTAGTGTTGCCCATCAGGTTCCTGATGACAAGTGAACAGGAAATTTCACCACTGAGTCATCAGAATATTTCAGATTGCTCCAGGTGCAGCATGGAGCCAACCTTTCTGCAGAAACCCTAAGATATGATACACAATGAAATCACTGTCTCTCACTCTCCTAACAGCATGGTTGAATAGGCTGTGGTAAAACCTCCCCAGAGAGACCACAGAAGCCCTATCACTACAGTCGTTTAGAGCCAGATAGTACGAAACACTTATGAATGCACTGTAGAGAGCAATTCTTCTTGGCAGGGGCTACGTTAAGTGATGTAAGAGAGGGCTTTTCAACTCTTATTTCTATGCCTTTGAGGGTATAGTGTTGCTATTTGACATTTTTAAACAGAGGCTTGACCCTCAAAAAGAATAATACAAAAGAGGAGATAAGCAAACAACTGATTTCCTTGCATGCTTTATCTATATTCAAGGAGCATTCACAAGTGAGGTGCTGGGCTGGAGGCAAACACTGATAGAGTTATGAGGAGCTGAGAAGCCAACTGGTTACTGGTGTCCCTTTGGGTGTGCTTTTCCTATTATCTTCATATTTTCTGTCACACCATCAGGCACACATGCTTCCCTTTAATAACATTAGAAGGCTTCAAATCCCTGTTGAAGATTTTTATGAGCCCTGATTTCCACAAGAAACTGGTAGATAATAATAGCTTTGTAGAGTTGAAATGGCAATAGTGCAATTTAAAAAAAATGAAAACAAAATATTTATGACTAATCAGATAGTGGTCAATGATAGATATACAAGTACTGTAACATTCACTTTCATGCTAGCTCTTGCTAATCTTCTATCAGTCTTTTTTTTCCTATTCAGCAAGCTTTCCATTAAGTGGATGGAGCTTTGCCAGATTCAGTTTTCATTCACATCATTGTAAATCATGATTGAAACCTGTGATATTATTCCTTTTTTTCTCCAAGTACAATTAAGATGAGATTTAGGCTGTAGCCTTGGGGCACAACGCATTTTGATACCTTCTTGGAGGAATGTCTGAAAAGTGAAAGAATTGTTCTGAGTCTTTTTCTTTCTCCCTCTTTCTTTTTTCTTCCTCTTACTTCCTCTTTCTCTCTCTTTCTTTCTCTCTTACCACCTCTGTCACTCTCTCTTCTTGTTTTCCTCCTGCCCCAGGCTCATGTCATCTCTGTTGAGTTTCTAAAAAAACATTATCATCAAGATGAGCTAGTGAGGTAATTTGGAACCTTTCCTGAAATTTCATCAGTGTTGAGGTATAAGTCTGAAATACCCACACTTCAGAGCCAGTTACAATCATGTACCTACTCCTGCTGTCATCTGTTTGTTCTCTCACCTGCATGCCTGTTCATATGCTAAACTCCTTTCATGTCAAAAATAATGCATAGCGTTAAGCTTCATAAAGACATGAAATGTGAGACTCCGATAACAGCAGCATACTTATAACACAACATTTGTATTAGGATTTTCTTGTTGCCTTAGGTGTTGTTCGTATATTTTCTTCTGTATCCAATCTTAAGGAAGTAAATTATTTAATTGTTTAATTGTTACCTTTTCTGATTAGCTCTGGATCTGAGGTTACCATTGCTCAAGCATCCCCACCATTACTTTAAAATGTCCCAGGCTTTTGATGCCTAGGGCTGTGTTAAAGTTAAAAAGGAGGGCAGAAGTATGGACAGTGGAGCACTAAACTATTAACTGAGTTATGAAGACAGATGTGTTTTAGAAGTACACAAGTAGTTACATTGAATAGATATGGTAGGTGACACTGTGGCTTCTCCTATATGGAAACTGTGTTCCAGTCTAATACATATTTTGCTATAAATTGTAATTTCTGCTCAGTAACTGCTGAAGACAACAGTCCCTGAAACAATCTCCAACACTCCAGCCAGATTTACAGTAGGTGAAGTGACAGATGGCCCTTTCTGTAGGCCACAAACAGTATTAGAACCTCTGGGCATGATCCTCTGGTACCTGAAGGTACTCAGAGTTCAGCCTAACACAAAGTTGCAATATTTGTCAGATACCGCACTAACGAGGTGCCCAGGAGTGGTTTGTTCCTAGTAAGTACCCTTTCCTCTTTCCTTTCTGTTCTCTTCAGTAACTGCGAAGCCACTTTCTATTACCTGTTTGTGTCTATAAACCCCAGAGATCCTGTTTCTCAAATAGTGTTTCATATTTACCTGACACTTTAGTTGCCAAAATCTGATATCTCTGACATCCTCAAAATGGTAGTTCCCATTACTTAATCCTTTAAGGGCCTAGATCTCCTGAGTGCTTACATTTTGGCTTCTTGTCTACCTATAGCTGTTCTGTAACCTCAGACCTGGTCATAATCCTTTTCCAGATGTAGCCTCTGCAGATCTGAAGTGAGATTCCTAGATTTGTATTCTCTGTCTTAATTGCTATACGCAATAATCATGCTCATAAAATAACTATTTTCTTACCTGATAATTGTTTTTTTTAAAAAAAAATCACTAAAATAAAACTGAAATTAAGACCTGAAAGTTCTGTGCTTACTATGATTACGGATACACATGGTCACACATGAACATCCAGCCCTTCAAAAATTCTTCTGTCAGAAAACTTTCCATCACATTAATCTCTGTATTTAAGAAGACTAACTGAGCAAAATATTGCTCAGTTGACAGCGGTACCAGATTTCCACCTGAGCACTATGCTTCCTCCTTCATTTCTGGAAGAGGCTTATCCTGTACCTCCTGTAAATCCTGTTGTAGGAAGCATTGGGAGTTCCTGCTATAGCCCAGGCCCACTTCAAAGTAGTTGCTATACACTGCGTTTGCAATCTGTCAGTGTTAGAGCCATGCAAAATCAGTCTTGAAGATGAGCTGAAGAATAAGCAGGAAACATAGGGTTGTAGTTTCTGCTGGGGCAATATTGGCTGCTTTTGTCTTCACTCTTCCCAACCCCTGGGACCTGTACCTATCTCAGTCCTCGGAGTCTCATCCCTCAGCTCTCCATCTCAGCTCTGACTGTTGGGGGAATAATCATGCTCCTGCCTTGTAGAAGGCTCATGCTTGAGGCAACAGACCTGTTTTGCCTGTGTTTTTCAGAGAAGCCTATACTGGTTATAGTTATACAGTCACAGATTCAAGTCAGATCTCATAAAGTTTGACTTATTTTGGTTCTCTCCACATCTTCTCTAGATGATTACATAGTCCTCTAGATACATGATCCTTACACAAGCCTGATAGTGTTTGTTTGAGATTGTATGGCATACGCTGAGTATGCGTCTTCCTTTAGAACTAATTATTTAAAGTTGACTTCCAGCATTTCTTCATACATATAGTTGGGGGCCAAAGGACATAGTCCCCCCTTAGTGTTAGGAGATGCTAGATAAAGTGAAGCTGAAAAAAATGTGCTGTGATGACTGCTGTAATTGCTGACACATTCCTGTGGTATATTTGATCATTAGAACAGCTAACTTAAAACAATATTTCTTTTATAGAAAGGAAGTTGGTAATCGAGTTGTTATGCTTCTCTGCTTTGCATTTTCAGTTTAAATATTCAGCTGGCACCAAGTGTGTGGTTATTGCTTACCAGAGCACGTTGATGCAAATTTTCATATAGTTGATGCATATTTTCATAGTTGTTGAATGCTATTTAACCACTTAATTGCTGCAGATTTTCATGAATGGGCCTTTTGGATTTTAGTCATGAGTGTGGGTCATTTGGAAATGTTGTAATCTCTAAATGCTCTATGATTAAAATGGCTGTGACACAGATTTAAATTTGGTCAAATCTATTCCCAAACCACAGTGACCAAAATGAATTGGTTATAAAAACCATAAAAGGAAATACATTATGTAAAGTACAAATCTAGCTCTGAAGTATAAGAGACTAAGTGGACTCTTGCCAAAACAACTAATTTTACTGGCTGGGTATGAGCTAAACCTGTATTATTGATGAATTTCAAGTGTTTATAGCTGAAGTGTAAAATGATATTGGGAAACTGTAGTCCTAAGCAAGTCCTGCCTTGTCCCTCTAAACCAATACCCCAGGTTGTTCCCGTGTGGCCCTTGACACTCCTTGTTGGCTCAGGCTACTGGCCCACTCTGCTCCAAAATATTTCAGTCTCACAGCCTGACCAGTGCATGATCCCTGGCCTGAATCCCAGTTTTTTCTCTCTGAACTGCTCTACTTGCTCAGACTGCCCTACCCTTTACCACCCTTCCTTGACTTATTTGGACACCTGGGAATGAACACAATGCATTCATAGCTGTTTAAGCGATGGAAATGAAAAGGAGAAAAGACAGAAGAGGAAAGAGCACCTTTCTTCTGGTAAACACTGTCTTTCTAGTATAAAGGTTCTTCTCATAAAAGCTTCATGTTGCTTTCTATCCTCTGTGAAATCCACACTGTGAAGAAGACTCTGCACCAAGGAAATACAGAATGTGGGCTTCATTGTGTTGGGATTCATCTGATCTCACTTCAGCTTAGGGGTCTTGTTCAAGCTGGCCATCTCTGCTCCCTCTGACAGAGTGATATTGGCACCTCAAGAAAGTAATTCAGTACCCCAACTGCCTTCTTTAAGATGGCATGAATTGCTCTTTGGGAGTGCCTCTTTCTCTCCATCGACAATAGAGGTTACCTCGACAATTAACTTAGAGCAGATGTTACCTTTTTTGTGTGTGTGTCTTAGGCTAGGTCAGCTTGTTCTTGACTTCAAAGAAGCATTATGGTAGTTCTTACGAAATGTGTGGGACAATAGAGAGCTATATTTCCAAAACCAGGATATTGCAAAGCCGTTTACTTATTATGACAGTATTATTCTTCAGCGTGCTCCAAAAGTTAGGAAGTTAACCTGAATGAAATCCTTTTGGGTGAGTTGATCCTACGGTGTCCATGTAGTAATGACCACTGGCTTATTTATTATTAAAATGGAAAATAAATATCACAAAGCACTGCTGAAAAATCCCCAAACAACTAATGCAGTTTTAAGTTGCTTGGACAAGTCAATTAAACTTTGAATCCTGTATACCTGATTTACGATAATTTAAATCTTAGAAAACTATTAATGTCAATAAATCCTCCACTAAAACAGAGGCATGCTCATAAAAGTCATCTTCCATGTACTGGAACTTAGATAAGCAGTGACTCATTCTGCTCCCTTGTCTTTGTGAACGAAATTCATCTGCCTGCAGTGAAACACCAAGACTACATACTGCACAGATTTCTTATGAGGTCTCAGGTCTTACTTTTAATATTGCTTTAGAAGGGTTTGTAAACCAGTCTCAACCAGTTTGTAAACCAGTCCCAAATTTGATGGGATACAATTCTGCCATGAATTAACATAGAAATATTAGCTAAATAATTCTAGGCTGATCATCTAACCTCCTTTCCTGGTTTACAACAACAACAACAACAACAAAATCACGGGGAGAGTCATCTCACCCTGAAAGTGGCATATAAAATAAATGAGCAAAAACAACTTTAGAATGTCTATTTCTCTTCACCAAAGGAGTTGAGAGTTCTTAATTAGAATTAATTGTGATTAATTTTGTGAGTAATTTTGTGAACTTAATGTCAGAAAAGATGCATAGGACACTCCTCTTTTCAGGTTGGAAGAACAGAAATCTGGCAAAATAAACATCTGGCTGGGCAGCTGAAAGCTGTCTTGCTGGGATATCTGTGTCCATAATAATGCACCTCTGCTTGCTTTACCTTTTATTTGAGATCTATTTTTAGTTTTACTTGTTCTTAGAAATTCTTCATTCTGCTAAACTCTCAACTGGATTGGCAGCTCAACAAGAATGACAATGAAAAAGCTACAACATGGATTTCCTGAAGCTCCAGTTTTGGTTTTTAGAGACTGTTACAAGACTATTGCATTGCTATTTCAGCAAGGCTTCGAAAGAGTAATCCAGTAACACAACTGTTTAAGGTTTAATTGGTAAACAGAACAATTACCACATGGTGTGAATGCCTCAAGTTCAGCCTCTAAGAATTCTTTGAGTTCAAAATGCATTGCACCAACAAATGGCCTTATAATTTAATGTAAGCAAAGCTTTTTATTGGCACCATTTTTTTCTATATTCACCATGGGGGGAAGAAAAAGGGAAGTATGGAGTATATTCTCTCTTCTCTAGGTCTCAGATGTTGTTTGTTTTGCAACACAATATTTATTTTAGCTTGATATTTCTTTTTAAAATGTCTTTACTGGACTGGAGTGCTACATTTTTAAGTCTCCCAGGGAAACTTTAACAAGTTATGAATAAGCAGGGAGTGGGATTTCAATGTAATTCAGGAATGAGAACTAAGCAAAGAGAAGAATATTCAACCTTTTCATGGAAAGATTGAGTATTCTTTTCAAAGTCATATATCAAAAACCCACATACAATGGAAACATTCTCTCTCCCTAGAACATAAAAGAAGAGGGAACTGCCTGTTATGTGTTCTGAAATGATCCCTTTTCATTACAGCTTCAGATTTTTTCTCTCTGGGGATTGCTGACTTCAAACCATGAAGAAAAGGAGAAACGACATCATACTACTTCCATTAAAAGCAGCCATGCGTAACCTATATTTTTCCTTTTCTCTTTTTTCCTATTTCTCAATAATATTTGCATTCTAAAAAAAATTATTCCCCCTTTTTGATGCTCTGAGGTTAAGCAAATGAGGTTGCTGCCGACAATGTTGTTCGTACCACTTGTGTCTGCCTTGTTTTAAGCCAGCAGCAGAGAAGCTGCTATGCCTGTGTGAAATTCATTAGAAAAGAAAACATTCCATCTTTCTTCATTTGGACCAAACCTTCTTGTTTGCCATAATTAAGCTTTAAGAGAACCATTTACACAATACGAATATAAAAGTCTTTCAGTCTTGTAAATGCATACGTTAAATTGGCCCTTTTTTGATGATCTCATGTACAGTATGTCCAGCAAACTTATGCAAAAGAGAAAGTAGAAAACAAGCAAGAAAAAATGGTTCAGAGACAGTAGAATAAATATGGAGAAAAGGGAATAGGTATTATAAGGCAAAGGTTTCATCTGCCTGTTAATGAGGTAAGTAAAAATAAAATGATCAAAGAGCAGTCAGTACAGCATAAGGTGTACAAAAAGAAAGAGCAGCCTAGTCCCAGAGAGGATTCTTTCCAGATTTAGCAAGACTGAAGTAAGAAGTCAACTTTGGACTTTTCATTATTAGAAATAGAAGATTAATTTAGAGAGATTTTAGAGAAGAGAGAAAGAAATGAACGTGAGACATAAAAAATAATATATGAAATTATTATTTAATTAAATTCTAATAAATGAAAGAGAAAGCAACATTCATCATTCACATATTGTTCTTTAGATGTTTGAAATAGTGGGCAGTCATTATCAAATAAACTCTCATATAAAGCAGATAGATTTTTAAAATTCCCATTTTATGTATTGTGAACCTAAAGCAGAAATGTAGAATGACTTGATTAGGGACCACAGAGTGAATTAATGACTATAGCCAAATCACAGCAATTGCAGGAGCTGTGATTCTTCTTGAATTTTTGGAACATGTGAGCTATCATAGAAGAAAAGATAATGTGACAAAATGATAAAATGATAAAAAGTCATTAAAAGGTTGTATGAAAGATTTTGTAATTTTTAAATAAAAGATATTAGGAGAATATTCGGACTGTGATACCTGGAGGCCTGAACTGTTTTCCCAAAGCATATATTATGAGTCTTGTTGCTGCAGTTACTTATACCTAGACTGGACAAAGCACTGTGCCTTGCAAGGCGGTCGAATGACAAGATGGAATTCTTCCAACTCTATGTACCCTAACAAGACTGCACTAATAATATCAACAGTGATTCACAAATTAAACACAGAATTAGCAAACATGTTTCATTGACCATGCTGTTTGATGGAATTTGCTGTAAACTTCAAATTATTGATCCTTGTGACAGCTACATAACACACTTCTATAGGCATGTAGTGTTTGCAAGAATCCATGGAAGAGATCTATTTACATGGCTGGAATTGCAGTGAACATCTTGAGAAACTGTCTTGAAATTGTTAAAAAAAAGTCCTTTCCTCCTGAAGTGAAGACTGTAAAACTTGCTATGGGTTTGAAAGTAAAAGGTACCCTGAAGAGGTTCATTGTTACTATCAATATAAAGAAAGTGGTATTGGTAATACAATGCGGTTGAACGGGATATATGATTGCTATTGTCTCATATTGCTCTCTGAAATAACAGCAGAGTATAAGAGCACTTATTTTTATTGTCTTTTCTGGAATTTAGGAGCACAATACTGAATCCAGAAAACATTTTTATTTCTTTTTGGTGCCCCCTAAGACTAAGGCATGAATATATTCTTTCTTCATTTCCGATTCATTCTCATGTCTATACTGGTTTTTAATATGTTTTCAAAAGTGTCTGCTATGGGAAATGATGCAGATGTCCAGAATGCTCCAAGTGATGTTAGATTCTTTCTTTAATTTACGCAAGTTGTGTTCTGTTTTACTCTCATCCTTTAAGTGTGACTTATGATCTTTTCCCACTGCAAGTCATCTGCAAAACTGATTAATATGCTTTCTTCCAACTCATTCCTGAAATCATTGTACACAAAACCCCCCAGAAGGCACCTTCTCGCAGTTAACACTGGAGGACTTTCGAAGACATTTCTTCCCATTCCCATAGCTTCAGACTGTGACATCAAAAAGTTGAGATTAAGATCGGAGCCTGAATGAGCAGGAAGGACATATGTTCTTAGGGCAAAAGATCTCACACACAGAGATATTTTCAGTAAATGGCAGATTATAAAAGCTCAGCAAAAGCCTGGGCTTTAAATTGGCTTATTTTAAATGCTGTTCATTTCTCCCCCATTTTTAAAACAACATTTGGTCCTAATAAAAATAGAAAACTGACAGCTTGAGACCCCATTGGACCTCGCGTAGGTCTGCAGAAGGCACCTTTAACTCATGCAAAAGTTTTGCCAGTGCACCATGCATGATGTTCTCACCATTTCTTTTGAGGAACTAACATGACTTGATCCCTGCCACAGGCAGTTTCATAATGACATGAAATGATCTGGGGCTCAGACAACTCTTAGATGAGCAAGGGCAGCCGCTTCCTGTTGGCAGCCTCCTTCCTTTCTGTTTCTGGGGGAAGAACAACCCCGGAGGGGCAGAGAGGCAGAGAAGTGATAGACGATTTTCCCTAAGGGAAGGCAATTCTGACCACAAATGCAGGCTGCCTTTTGTCATTACAAAAGGAAAGATGGTAAGAGAGACATCCGGGGGTTTTCACCTATCCATAGATTTTTACTTTCCAGGGCTGGGGAGGAGCCAGGGAGGTGAAATGCAGGCTGAATTCCCTCCAGTTGTGGCTGTGGGGTGACATCCAGACCTTTTGAGGTCCACCAGGGCACAGCATAAAGTGTCCTGCCCCTATTCTGAAGTCCCTGCTTTATGGAGATCCTGGTCCACTCTTGGGTAGATAGCACTGAAGCAAGGAGAAAAGCACATGTCCTTGTTACTGGTGCGGTTCTTATCTTTTCTTTACGGCTTTGCATACTACCCTGACCATAGCCAGGCTTCGAGGTCATGCCTGAGCAGCTTGTGCTCAAAGTCAGCCACAAACAGTAAATTTTAATAAGAAAGTGAACAATATGAGTCATGATTAATAAATAATGAACCCTAATATTCCTTCACTTTTGTAAATTCTAACAGTATATTAATTATGATATTTAACTTGATGTCAGTGTAAAAATACACTCCATGTAGACTGTAGGGATAGATTATTTTAGCAATACAGAGTAGCATGGATTAGTTTAAAAGGTTGCGTTAGTGTTTGGATACTGGAAATGTCTTTTTAGTTACGTAACACATATCTTGGTTTTGGAGGCCTTTGTTTTGGGATTTTGCCCTATTGTTATCTACTTAAATCAGGCATAACTTTAATGAAACACAAGTGTGTGAGAGTATAAATTCGGGCTCCTATTTTGAGAATTAGAACTATAAAAACACCTTTTTTATTAATCCAGAATTCTAAAATGAATCCCTTCGGTCTCCTGAAGCCAGTGCTTCCTGGGCATTATCCTCCATGATGCAACATTGTCCAATAAAAAAGTAGCTATATGAGTTGCCAGACTCGTTTGAGTGTTCATTATTTCCAGAGTCAACAAAGAAAAAGTTGCATGACAACAAGAGCAGCAAAGCAATTTAACTCACTCACATAATTAGGAAAGAGCTGCTCTTCTAGTCCCACTATGTTAAATGTAAATGTCACTGTTTCAAATCGCAGCTAGCTCTGAACAAAGCCACAAGGGAGTGGAACGAGCATTTGTAATGGAAAGGTAAATGTATGCTTTTTTTTTCTCACTTAGAAGAATTTTTATTTTCTAGATTAAAGATAGATAACATGGACTTTTAAGTTTTTTTTTTCTTTTTTAAGGATTATATTTGCACTACCTACATAGAATATCATTATTTTATTAACTCACCTGGCTCTTTTTGCATGAACTCCAACACATCCTGACCCTCTTTATACTAAATAAAATAGTTTTTAGACTATATCTTCTAATTAACATGAAACTTTTAAAATGATCAGACAAGAATGTTCACCTCTTAAAATAATACCATTAAATAACCAGCTTAAACATTTAATTCTCTTTCTAGTTGCATTCAAAGGGAACAATTGACTTGATCCAAGTATTTTTTAATACTTAGAAAGGAAAGCTATCTTAAGACAAAGAAAATACTTTAATTCTGTGGTCTGATCCTATATTGTCTGAAGATCTGAAAATATCATTCTAACGTTTCCCCTGAAAGGGATTCACTCATACAAAAAAAAAAAAAAAAAAAAAAAAGAAAGAAAAAAGAAAAAAAAAAGAAAGGAAGCAGGAAGGTCATGGGGCAATGCTTATTTTTTGTGAACCTACAAGCACAGGCTAGCATTGGTTTACTGGGACAGATGATACTTCATCACATGAAGAAACATCTTTAAGAAATTAGAAACATCCTAGTGGCTTAGTATGAACATTCCATTTATATTTGAATGAATTAAACAATGCTTTTTCTTGAGAGGCAAAATGAAACTTGCCTCCTCCCAGTCCTCTGATGTTTAATTTTAAAGTTTTCCAACCGCATATGGTTGATGTACTTAGGACTGCTGGAGCAATGAAACCAAGAATAAGCAATTAGCACTATGATTCCATAAACATTAGGAGACATAAGAGCCCATTGTAAGAGCTATTGATTGACCCAAAATTCAATTTCTTGAATATATTCATTTACTAGTTAAAAAGAAAATGATTTAATTGATTACAGCAGCCTTTGTTATATCATTGTGGAGGAGTGGAGATGGCAATTATTATATAAGTAGAAAGAAGGTAGAGTACAAAGGTTAAAGTAAGACAGCGTACAGATATATGAAAGAGAAAAATTTGTTGTATACAGGTTTACTACAGTCTGGAAGAATGGAAATACATGGTTGTATTCCTAGTAGCATTTTCTCCCGGAAGAAGGAATGGCAAGGAGATTGTTTGAGGATAGTCGTGAACCAGGTATATTGATGTCAAAGAAGCTTGGGAGTGCAAAAATGGAAGGAAGATGGAAATAATAAGTTAATTCCCATGCTGCTTCTACAAAGTAAGGGGCTGGTAGCAGGACAGGAGTTAAGAAAGTCATAGTGCTGCTTGACGTCACACTGGATGCCATTTTTTTCTCCTCCCAAGATTTACAGAAAAGCCAGGAAAAAATGAAATTGATAGGGCGTTGGTAGCATCCTTTTCAAAACTGAAATTTTTCCTTAAAGACTAAGCATCATCTTTTCTTTCTTCAGCTTGGAAAGTTCACAGAAATCTCTATCACAAAACCCTCAAACTTTCCAGTTTTCTTACATTAGCTTGTAGGTATTTCAGAGATGTTGATCTGTGGAGGAGACATATAAAAGAACTGAATAACGCTTAGGTCAAAAGTTGAATACAGAGTGAGCCAAAAGTGAATTAAGGGTATTAGCACTTAATTTGCATTCTGTGGGCAGAGGGATAGCAAGCACGTAAAATTAATAGAAGAGAGAGGAGATACAGTCCCTTAACAAACAATGTGGTCTCACTGCAGTGTTCTGGCACTTTAAAGTCTAGAGAGTGAGGCTTCAAGAGGCCATTAAAAATGAGAAACACAGTCACTAACACAGGGCATAATTATGACTTGGTTATGAAGGATTGTTACAAGGACAGGTTATGGTAACATTTCAGAGAAAGTAGTAGAAATCCAGATAAGGAAAAAGAAATGTCTCTGTCCAAGGATGATCAAAGATTTGTAGTTTCAGAAGTAAAGTTCAGACAGGAAATACAGAGAGTGGAAATAATGTCACTGAGATGGAGCATTTTACTGACAGCACTCTATTCAGAAAAATATAGTGCATGCAGAAGCCAAAGAGCATAGTCCTGGCAGAAAAGGAGGATATAGAGATATCAGAGAGGTATTTCTCTGATCAGAGAGGAATCTGCAGCTGTTCATAAGTAATCCTAATAGTGTGTTCAGCATGCAATGTGCACATTTCTTTCCTGGTTTGACTCATACCTCTTTGGAAGCATTTTCATTCCTAGTAAAGGCTTTACATCTTCTCCCTGTCTTTTCTTTTTGTGTGTGTGCAAGATTCTTATTTCCTCTCTTTCTCAAGGGTGATTCATGGCTAATTGCAGCCCCGGTCATCCTTCGCACACAGAAGAAACTCAATTTTATACTAGCATTTAATCATCTGTTTTTCATCTGCAGTGCTTACTCACAGAAGCAAATCTCCTGAAGTGCATGCCAACAAGTCCAAAAGTATGATTTATAGTTGCACTTTGTCTATGGAGAGACATATGTACAAAGCATGAAATGCACTCATACACATTTTATAGACAGCACTGACAAATACCACTAAGAGCAAGGTAGATGAATGGAAGACAATAGCTTTACTACTATTGTTACTTTCCTTTGTACAGCCTAGACTTTAATATAAGATTAAAAAAATATATATATAATGGCAGCTTTGCAGTATATTCATCAACATTAAAAGATGTTTTGAATTTTTCAGTGGCATACCTTTGGGCTTTAAAAAGAAATATTAGAGGGTAATACTTGTGCACAAGCTCTTTTTAGAAATTTTGAATTTTCAAAATTAAAAAATTATCAGCTTTACATACAGTTAAAACATTAATAGTTTGAACATATATTCCTACTCTTGTGACTGTTGCAAGCTGTTTTCCAGTTGTAATAACTGATCTGAAAAAAAAACTTCCATGAAAATTATGTGCAAAAATAAACCAGAAATTATTTCTATTAAAATTTTCAGTAGTAAACATTGGTTTTGTAACATAAAAAGAAAATATTCTCTCTCCAAAATAATGATTTTGTCCTAAAAGTATCTTATTCTTGATTTTTTTTTTGAATTACCAAATATTTTTGTCCTAACCATATAAGGTTTGCACCTGTTTTTATTTTACAAAAATTTCCACGTTTTTGAGGACAGCATGTAAATTTTTTAAACAAAATGTATGCTTAGAATTCAATTTTCATTTAAAAGATGCTGATGGGAAATTTTCAGCTGCCATATCACTTCTAGCTTGCCTATTGACACGAAGGCTGAAATATTTCTTAAACTGTGCTCTCCATCCAAGTATTTGCCAGTATTTTGTTTTATTTTTCAGCCTAACAGAATTGGAACCATCAAGTGATTTTTTCTTACTTTTCTTCTTTTTTTATTCTATCCCAGTCTTGTCACTTCATAGTTCTTCCTTCCTACAACATTTTTACATTATTTTTCTGACTCTAGCAACTTCCCATCTTTGAAATCTCTTCACATAATTTAGTCCTGGCAGAGCAGTCCTGAAGACTTGACTCTCCTTTTGTACTCATGTTTATCACATCCAAAACCCATTCTCGACTCTACTGACAATATTTCCACCAAACCACATGGGAGAACACTAAATATGCTTCATAAATTCCATCACTTAAGCATCAAAGAACCTATACCAGCCTTACTGGCATCGCAAGCCATATTATATCTTTTGTAGATTGATACACATCTGCGGGAGGCAAGATCTTTCTCATATTTCTTTAAAACTGCGGCTTAAAACTTAAAAAAGATGAATTAACATTTTAATACAAACACGAGAACATCGTTTACTTGTGAAAATCCACTGAAGTCATCCAGAATAGCCTACTCCAAACAGAAGTATACCACATAAAACACACCTCCCTCTGTGGCTACAACTCTCTCTGTTTCTTGTATACAGATGTTAGTACAGACAGTATGGGGAACAACTCGTGTTGTGCTCTGATGACTACCCAGAAATACTAATGACAGCCTCTGCTCTCTCCCTCCCTCGCTCTCTCTCTCTCTCTCTCTCACGGCACTCAGCTCAACCTTCTACTCCACTGTCAGGAGTTTACAGTATAAATTACACAGAAACTTGAAACTTCCAGAAGGGTGCTAGGGGACAGCAGAGACTTAGCTATGTTTGCAGAAAAAACATACCTAGGTATGTTTACCTAGGTTTAGTCACCTAACTCCAGGATCTCACTGGTTGCAGTAGCAGATACGGAACTGGATGAAGCTGGAGAGCCAGGGGAGAGAAGGATTTGCCAAGGTGTGATGCCAACTATGTGCTGCAGGTTTTCCCAAACTAGGCTTCCCCTCCCCCCAACTACATCTCGATTTTCCCACTTTTGGATGCACTGAGCAAGGAACAACCTAAAGTTAACATGATAACCTTACCTGTAAGTACATCTAGATCAAAACAGATTGAGGGAATGTTTTTTGACTTGGAACAACCAGTGGGTGAAATAAAGTCTTTGGAGCAGGAACCAGCAGGTATCTGATTTCCCTGATTGCTCTTTTTTCTGTCCCAATGAACCCAGCACCAAAAGCAGAGGCAGAAAGAGCCTATCTCATACTGATCCAAAGCCTGGCGGTAGGCACAGTCTCATGAGAAATGGGGATTTGAAAATAAAAAGTCAAGACCAGGTCTTCTGTATTTTAAGTGTTCTAGGATTATTAAATTATGATTTAAAAGGGATGGATACTCTGTACCAGCTGCTTTCTTTAAACAAGCAAACCATCCAAAAAATGCTGTAGGTAGCTGGTTGATCGTAGAGTTTGGAGGATGCTCCAGGAACACCTTTTGAGTTGAGCATCTTTAAGGACCTAGGCAGAAGAAAGATAATTGTCTGGATCCTGCTCAGGCTTAGGTGTGGATGAGAAATCAGTTGCTCAGTTCTGTTACAGTCACCATATTTTTGTTCTTGTACTATTCATTAGTTTAGATGCCACCAATTCCAAAAGGCCAGGGCAGTTCCTATACAATTAGAGGAAAAATATGTTTTTCACTTTCAGAAAAGTTTCCCTCCCAGCTCTCGATTTCCTGGTCAGGCTCTTTTTGAGGCAAGTGGTGAAATTGGCTTTTGTGAATAAGAATCATACATGCGATCCAGATTCTTCGGATAAGGCACCCTCATTCACGTTGTTCACATGTTGACCAATACTTTGTTGCTAGGGAAATAACACTGAAGCAGTGAGCACGTCTCTATTAAAAATCCCCTCCGAAGGTTGAAGGGAGTGGATGGCAGAAGGACCAGATGGTTCTGCTCATTCCTGGCAACTAGCGATTGCTCCACGCAGAACCGACTAGCGGCCAGCTTGCAGACGGGCTATTTTTTTTCTTTCTTTTTTCTTTTCTTTTCTTTTTCTTTTTTTCTTTCTTTTTTTTTTTTTTTTTTTTTTTTTGTTGTTGCATTATGTCTTTTTGAGAAATATATCTAAGGTTGTGGAGTTTTTTTATTTTTTTTAAAAGCAACACATTCAGCCCCTCAAAATATTTCGAAGCAGAATGGGATGCAGCAGCGCTACAAGGAATTGCTCAGGGGCAGCGAGCGCGCTGAAGCCCAGATGTGGGAGCAGTAGGAGTAGGAAGCCAACCGCTACTGCAGCTCGCAGCCGCCGAGGACCGCTGCCCACTCCTTGACCTTTGCTGGTTATTTTTCACGTTACGCACTTTTCAGCGCCCATTTGTTTATTTGGACAGCCGCACATTTTCTGTGAGCGAATGTTGTCGTGGGAATGGGAACATGAGAGCACATTGATGTCAGAAAAAAAATGCATCCGGCTTTTTTTATTTTTTTTCTTTTTTAAGAAAAAGGTAAAAAAAAAATTAGTCAGGCGTACCTGTTTTTGTTCCACTTTATTTTCATTTTTCCTTGCCCTGGGGGATGGGGGGGGGGGAGGGGGAGGCGAAGGGAGCGGAGCGACGGGGTGGTTGTTGGCCAAACACCGACTTTTTTCCTCTCGCCTGCTTGTGCGCATCCAGCTTCCTGTCCTTGCTCCTCGATTATTTTATCCTGTCGGGAGATGGCCGGTTTGGCAGCGCCGTGGGCGGCGGCGGTGGCGGCAGCGCCCGGGCGAGCAAGCCGCAACCGGAGCTGCCTCGGGGTTACCGGTGGCAGCTCAAAGGTCCTGTGAAAGGGGGCCGGGCGGGCTCAGCTGGCGCCCCTCCAGCGCCGGCCGCCGCTCGCAGGCCTTTTCGCAGGCTCGCCGGCTCGCCGCTTCCACCGGGGCCCGGCCGAGGTTGCCGCCGCGCTGGCGGCGGGCAGCGGAGCGGTGGCCCGGCCCGGCCTGGCCCAGCCTGGCGGCTGCTCCGTGTCGCCTGCCGTCCGCGTTTCACGGTCGGGTTTCGCAGCCCATGTATCTCAGGCTTTGTGCGCCTCCGGAACGGAGCTGGGATTGACTCGGGGAAAACGAATAAGGGCTTTTAAAGACGCGTTTGTTTATGGGCAGGCTTTCATGCGTGCATCTGACAGCGCTCCGCGTAAAATGTAATTAAAACAAGCATCACGCTGAATGCAATGCGGAAAACAAAAATGTCCTTAAACACAGCTTAACTGCCAGCAGCTCCGCATACTTCATTCCCCTGGGGAAGGCACTGCAGAGACAGGAGTTATGCGACTACAAAAGCCACAAGAAGCGAGTATTTTTTAGGGGGAATAACTGACCCGTGACAAGAGCTTCGTACAAGCGACGCTGCCCAGGCCGCCCCGCTCCCGCGCGCCATCGCCCACGTTCGGGCCCCCCGGGAGGGAGCGACCCCTCCGCTCCGTGTCCCCAGCGCGTTGCTTAACCTCTCCGCGAGCCTGACTAGCGCCTGTAAAAAACGCCATGGGAGCCTGACCGCCTGCCAGGACCGTCCGCCGGTTCCTTCGCGCCGTTCAGGCCGCAGCAGGGAGGCCGCGGGGTGGCGGAGGCCCGGCCTCCCCGGGGCGCACGGCCGCCGCGGCTGCGTTACTCCGCCGGGGCGCGTGGAGCTGCAGATGACCTCAGCCTGCGCAGTTTTGTCTTCTTTCCTCTCGATCTTCTTCGCATTTGCCAAGGCAGGAGAGCATCTTTGGGGAAAGTAAACACTAGATTGCCGTCAGGCCATGCAGCTGCGATTTTTTTTTTTTTTTTTTACCTATGGACATTTCAGCTCTACCATGACCTTTTGAAGACTTTTGGCAGCATTCTTTCCCGTAGACGTACCAGGGCAAGGGCATTCCTCATGGGGGTTTCAAATGAGACTTTATTTTAAATACCTCTGGAACGTAATATATCAATCTAATACTGTCCATGGTTTTCCCACATTCTTCACAGCAACTTTCAACCTCTTTTCACTCTTAGCATCATATTTTCTCTGTATTATTAGCTTTGATTCTCTCTTTATTCTCTGAATAATTTTTTTAGAGAAAGATCCTCAAATTCATTTTCTCAGAGCTGTTGTTCTAAATCTGAAGCAGGATTATGCAAATACTGTGGTGCACTGAGGAATCAAATTTTATTTATGAACAAAAGAATGAATGTTATCTATTTTTCTTTCTCTTTTATTCCTTTCAACATATGTAGCACGATAGCTGTATATCACAAATGTGTCTGTCCCTATTTTTTTCTTTTCTCTCTCATTCAATTTGCAAAGGAGAATGAAGTTCAATTATAGGTCCTGTTGCCACTGAAGACAGTACTAAAAATCCAAACGAACATGAATGGAGACAGAGTGAAGCTCTGTAGAATGCTAATATATAGAGAGCAAAAACTGTGCTTGAGAAAATCTGGTTGTTTGTGCAAAAATCAAAGCCCCAAAGTGATTTATTTATAAGCATCATTTATTGAACATCAAACATTTATTGTCAGAAATTCTAGATGCTTTACTTGCATTATTTTAATTATGGTGCTGCAACTCATGCCTTTCGTAAAATGAAAATTGCATATAGAAGAATGATCTATAGTCTCACTATTTCACTATAAGTGTGTTTTGCAAGAGGTTGGATTCAAGTCTTAGTTGCTTTTTTTCCTTATTCTGAGTCACTGAATTTATTTTTAAGTTTGTGTATATTGTGGATAAGTCTTCTAGTTTAGATGGGTACCCTTTCTACTCTGCATGCATCTAAATAGACAAAGAAAAGCCACAGAGATCAGAAAATCAAACCAACTCCAATCTATGTAGTACAAACATATATGCTTTAAATGTGAGAGTTTTGTCTCTAACTTCAGCTTCCAACACACCCTGAGAGAACAGGTATCAAGTATGAAAATGAAGAGTCAACCACGGAGCAGAGTTTTCTCTGTTGAATTCACTGAAATTTCAACAGTGATTTTACAAGAGACATATTTGAACCATCATTTCCCCCAGTGCTCTGGGTCTACCTTTGTCACCTATTCCAAATTATATGCAGTCCTGTGGGGTTTTCATGAGGGAATAGACTGTGACTGGGTCAAGTTTAAGTAATGCATTTATTAATCTCAGCCTCCTCTAATGTAGGCAAACCCACAAAGCTCATAAAAAATGAGTAGACTGTGTGTGTGCGTGTGCTTATGTATATATGAATACCAGTAGTCAAAAATACTGGGACACTACCCGGGTGTTACCTGCTTATATGCATGAGTGGGCATGAGGGGGAAAGGCATAAAGTAGCTGTACTACAGTACAGCTGAGAGGGTGAAAGGTAGTATGACAATGCAGAAGAGTATTCAGATTGCTATAGAGAATAGACGTCCCCTTTCAGCCTACTATGTTTGAGGAACTTTCTAGAAAATTTTACCTTTTGCTACATAGCAGTTTGATGGTATGGAGAGAGAAGACCAAGGATAGAAGGGGATTTGCAAACAAATACAGGATGTCAGACATTCTTTACAACCTTTGCAGGTATGAGTTTATCTCCTGGGAGACCTGGCACTCCACCACACCTTAAGGTGAACTTGGTCTCCCAAGCAGACAGGTTGTGAACATCATGAAAACCACAGGCGCAAAAACTCAAACTGCTGTATAAATGGGCTTTGCCATCATGAAATTGCTCATTTGCACATACCTAAATGCAGATTGTGAAAATTACATTTTGTCTCTCCAGGCTAAAAAAAATATATTTCTTCTTCTTTACTGATCACCAGATATCTCAGTTCTGTCCAAATGCATGACTGTGTTTTCCCATGCACTGGGAGGAAGCGGAGTGTCTCATTGCCCTACAGCTGTGACTCTCCCCACAGTGAATAGGTGATGACAGATGGGACATTGGTTTTGGAATTCACATGATTTCTAAAATCCCATGTGTTTGTTGGTGGGCATGGCACTGTTTATTCACATCATTTTACCCCCAGACTTTTTGTTCTGCTGGTTTATCTTAGGGCAGATAAAGACAATTACTATGTGGGTGTATATGCATATATGTATATGTACATTTGAAAAAGCTTAGATATTTCCTGCTCTTTTTCCATTCCTGCCTCCCAGTATAGTCCAGCCCAGCCCACCCCAGGGAAACACTTTTCATGCTGAGGGCATACATTGTGTGGGTACTGGCAAGTGCTCATGGGTCACACTAGGAGGGAGGCAGCAGCTGAGTCAGAAACACTGTGGTAGTGCTGGGCTGGGGCAGTCAGCAAAGAAACAGCAGAGAGACATTTCTTCTACTTTTGGCTGCTAATGAGCTTTCTGGTGGCAACGCCGTTCTCATCAGGCCTATTTGTTTTTACAGGCTGCCCTTTGTTGACTTTAGGCTTGTTTTCCTTGCCGTGCAATACAAATATTCTCAGGCGTTAAGCTTTCCTTGCCCTGGCTGTCTTCTTTTCATCTGGGACCATGTAGGAGCTAAATTTAAACTTGATTGATAGCGTTTAATCCAGAGAGGGTCAGCATGCTATTTTCCTGTTAAATGTTCTCTGGTCTGCTTCTTCTGTTTACAGCCATGTCTCTAAATACTGTAGTCAGTCCTACTTCCCAATGAAAACCCTGCTGCTTGCCTTGCCACAGTGGTTTAGATGCTCTTAATTACATGGAGCCTCATCGCTCTCTGTCTGCTCCTTGATGGAAAAGAACAACAGCTATGGGTCTTAAAACCAGATGATGCCATGACTTACATAGTCCCTCCATTATAATAGATAGCAGGCCTTGAATTCCACCATTGTGAACCACTAAACATGTCAATACGAAAGAAGTCCTGCTTGTGTTTTCGCTATCCTGGCAGTTCTTGAGAAACATCTTCCTTGAGTAACCACATGTTCAGCATAACCATATGAGTTATTTTTTGTAGCTCTGGAGACAGCAATCTTACTGTCTGTCTCAGTACTGGATGTAAGTAAAAGATTTCTCTCTGCCAGATGTCTGTGCAACCTTATACACATTATCTGCATTTATTTTGAGCATGAGAACTCTTGTTGACGTCAACTAACTATATACATGAGGTTTTACTGACTTTACCTGGGACAGTGACCTTATACCATCATTGTCTATATGGTAGAATTTTGACTTTCTTAGCAATAGAAGCAGAGAGATGGAGGGGTTTAAGGCCAGGGAAAAAAATGTGGGACATTTTGACTTAGTACTTTGCACATTTTGACTTTTTTTTGGACAGTGTACTCCCTTTTATTGAGGAGATGGTCTTCTATTTTTAAAAATAATTCCTCTAGTAGTAATGAAATATGCACACCCAGAGCTATGCACAAGGTAAAGGAAGAAAAAACCTGAACAGCTCTGTGAAGCTGGAGTTCTTTTTAACAGTTAAAAAAAAAACTTTAGATTTGCCTCTGTAGTCATGCCTTATTCTTCATGATTTATCTCAGGTTTCTTAAACCATTTCCTCACTGGCAGTGGTCTACTGATGCATGTGTATATAGTTAACTAAACTAATCAGTGTTCTGTGATATAGTCCATTGGGGTTAGAAATTAGATTTTATGAGTCGTTGACAAATCTGTCGTAAAAATGCATGTCTTGTCTCTGACACTGCTCTCAAGTAGCTGGTACTTTCTATTCAGACATCCTGTAGGAAAAAAATGTCATTAATATACAATATTTGGATATTAATAAAATTTATCATAGCAGAGAGCAAATTTCAGCCACTTTACAATCTAAAGTCTTGCCAGTTTCTAAAAAAATGATACATTTTTAAGCTGCTGCTGCAAGAGCTAAAGTGTATGTTCTCCTGCATAGCAGAGCACGTATGTACGTATGCACTTTCATGCCCTCTACGCCTTGCAGAAGGAGAGAACGTTTAACCAAGCATGTCTATTTCTTAATGCACGCTACTGGAGATCAGTAATGTTTAGCTACTAGGAAATGAATGGCAGCAGACTGACTATGTGTAAAAAAAGATACTGAAAGTATACTCAACTGAAAGTGGAAAGTTTGGAAACAGGACATTATTCTCCTGAGAAAAACAAAAACAACAAAAAATTCCTCCAAAACCTAACCAGAAAACATGAGGAAAGTGGAGAGGAAGAACTAGGGGCTAGTACTTGTTGAAGACCCTGTGAACTATTTAAAAATGGGAAAAGAATGGAAAAAGAAAAAGATAAGCAGATCTCTGCAGCTTACATATACAAGATGAGGGCTTCCTTTATCTAGTTTAGTCATATAAAAATTTGATGTCTATCATGGGTAGTGTTTTCATCTGTCTTTATCATCATGGGATACAGGAGTGGCCATAGGAATGGCTGTATCAGTTCAGAGCAAATGTCCCTCTTACTTGATCTTCTTTCTCCAACAGAGTCCATAAATGACTGATTCAGGATCAGCAAAAACAAGGCAGGCATATGTGCTTCTTCTTTCCTTAAGAACCCCCAGGCTTCCAAGTTTTTTCAGCTCAGAAGTCATCTTTTGGTGCCTGAGGTAGTGTATCTATTTAGTTACTTGTGTAACCACTAGTTCAGTGGTTCTTTCCTCCAAGTACTTGTCCAGTCTGACTATGAACCCAAAGAAATTGTTTTTCTTAGGTAAGAACAGCTATAAATTTACATTGCATACAGAATGATCTCCTTTTGCTTGCTCTGAACCTGCATCCTACCTGCTTCATGTGATGGTCCCTAGATCAAGTATTGGAAGAGACAGTGAAAGATTAATTCCAGACTATCATCTCAGGCTGCTTATGATTTTGTAGACCCCTATCATATCTCACTCAATTTTTCTTTTCCAGGCTGAAGACTTCTAAATCACTCAGTTGTTCCCTCGTAGATGTTTCTTGTCTTTGCTTCTCTTTGTTGCCCTTCTCCAGTTTGCATATATTATTTTCAAGACAAGGGCACCAGAACATGACATACTGATGAAAGTCATTTGTTCAACTTCTCTGAATGATCATCACTTAGTCCTACATATTCTTTATAGGGCATTTTGCTCCTCTTTGGTGTTCTAGAATAATATAGTCCTGGTTTTGATTCATTCATCTTTTTGTTTCTCACTCTTTTTTTTTTTTTTTTTTTTTTTTTTTGGCTTAATTACTTATGCTTTATATTTCCTATTCTAGAGCCTGTATTCCTTTATATCTTCTTTGTCTAAATGCAACTTCAGCTTTTTGAAGAGTGGCTTGTGTTTAATAAACCTTATTTTGCCATTTAATCATATCAGCTTCTCTTTACCCTTTTTCTAGGCTTATCTAACAGGTGACAGGTTGACAGGTAAGGAATCAATACTAAGATTTCAGCATTGCATCCTGCAGTATTATCCCTGTCACATTCTCAGCTTTTAACAAGCCTCCTTTTCCTCCTTTTTCCCTTCCCTTCCCTTCCCTTCCCTTCCCTTCCCTTCCCTTCCCTTCCCTTCCCTTCCCTTAACATAGCTCCAATATTGAAGCTGAGCATGACTGTGGTGGATTTTTTGATCTATGTTGTCCTGACAGATGTCAAATCTAAGCACATTACACTCTTGATACATGGAGAGGGCCAACAAGCCCCAGGGTGTTATTCTCCTGTCTTAGAACCAGACATGAAACTGCCTAACCTATCTTCTCTCTGACTAAAGAGAGATCCGTATGACTAGTTTAAATATTAGGCTGGATGGCTAATGGTTAGAGAGATATAGTTAGATTCATTTCACTGTCAATTAATACAATGCTACTTTCTCAATCATCTTGGAAAAACAGCAGTGTTGGCTAAAGAAAGACATTATAACACATTACCAGCAGTAGAAGCATGTGAAATAAAGGCTTTGATGGAGACAGTGGTTACTAAAGATTAGCTACAGAAGTCATTTGACAGCAATAGTTGATTTATATCAACTTCAGTCGATACAAATATCTGGACCTATTGGTGTTAAGTCTATATTGCAGAAGATATTTGCCTGTAGTATTTAATATTTTTCTCCCTCTTTCTACCTTCCTTTTAGCTCTGTAGCCTTTCCCTCACCAACATCCTGGATTTATTTGGATTATGAAAAAGTGTTTTAATGGTTTAGGAAAATTTAGTGAGGAATTACAGATTTCCTCAAATATATCCACCAGTAAGTGAGGAAGATGTTTGATAGGGGTATTTCTTACTCTCCCTTCCTTTTTGCTTACTGGAATGATCAAGGCTGATATGTAACCCCAAGATTGCTATTGTCAGTAGAGGAGAGGGAGATGTGTAACTGGAGGTAGTGAAGGAGCGGTCATTACTTTGGCACAAATTTGCTCATAAACTGGGGTAAGCTAATCGTGAAACCTCACCCTTGATTTACAAATACTAATTATCTCTAATGTTACATTTATAATTAATGCTTTATTCTCATTTCTTTGTTTATGCCTCTCCCTGGGGGAATAATTCATATTTTTATTGTCTTTCTCTTTAGAGAAGAGGCTAGGAACTGAAGTTTTAAAAATGCATGAAATCTTAATAGTCCCTTCCTATTCTATTTTAAATCAGTTGGGGTAAATGACCCACGGTAATGTTACCTTAAATCTTAGTAAGTGTAATATGGCTGTGGCTAAAGCAAAATTTTCTAGCTCGCCATTCTGAAGATCAGTGTTTCCTTTGTGCAAATTTCACAAGTGCAGAAGAAAATCCAAGTTTAGCATTGAAACTGAGTTGTACTCTGGCTTTGCAAATGTGCATTTCCAATAAAACAGTAACGTTGTGCAGAGGGGATTCTAGCAATAAGCAGCAGAATTTTGATTACTGGGTTTCTACCAGATACGCTGGTCTATTCAGCGGAACATAAGGCAACTTTTTAAATGAATAATGTTTATAAGAAGCATCACAACACCTGTATAACAGTCTATGTATAACATAGATAAAAGTGGGAAATTCAAAATGAAGACTCAGACCATGATACTGCATGGGCTTTGCTTTTCCAGAACAACTTACGCAGAGCAAACTCCTTTGAACAGCTTGCTGATAGTCTGTCAGCCCTCCTGTCTTTCAGTTGAAGGCCTGTGTGCATTGGGTCACAAGTTCCTGAGCTTCCAGAACCTATTCTAATAAAAAGCAGTTGTGCGGGTGCTCCATAATTCACAGCTTTCAGACTGTCCCCTTCTGTCCTGCTTAATGACTCTATTTAACATGGGCTTTGCCCAATTCGGTATTGCATAAGAATTATTCTTCCCCTCCCTTATCACTAGTGGCAATGACTAACCTACTATCAGTTTCAATGTTGTGTGGCTAAATGCGAAGTTACTGCAGGTCCTCAACACAGCTAGTCATGAACAACAAATAAATTCCTCTGCTACTGTGTGTATCAGCCTCTTCTGAGTTGTCATTTTGCCCAACCTTGCCAGCAACTAACTGCACAAGTAGCTTGAACTAAAACAGCACTGCCATAGCTAAGATAGTTCCTTTAGTGACTGGATCTGAAAGAAAGTATTTTGCAAAAATTTCTCTTTCACTGAATGAAAGACAAGGAGTCCTGTGCAGTCTCAAAAAGTCCAGAAGTTGCAAGTTTGGCCTTATAGCATTGGTTCTCTCAATTTTATTTGTAACGTTGGTTCTCTTAGTTTTATCCGAGGTAATAAAAGAGCAGAACAGTTAAAAAACTCACAACCAACAACAACAATCTGAATCTCTTTCAATTCACAGCAACTGCCTGAGGGACTGTCGTCTTGTCTATTACATGCTTTTCTTGTAAGCTGTTTCTGGTAAACTGTTTGCCTTAGAAGTGTTTGTCACTATTATCCGTATATTTACAGGGAATGCTATTATTTTGAATGCACAAAATGTCCCACTGAGACAGCCCTGTCAGAGGATGTGAGTTTGTTTAGACTAGATATACAAAAATGAGGGAAGACCTGATAGCAGTTTTCTAATATGTAAACAGTTATAAAGAAGATTGATTGATGTAATCAATACAAGTCCCTGATGATGTTCTGAAAAATATTCCTTGAGGATCTTTCAGTATGGCTATTTCTTGAGCTTACTTCCTGTGGTAGAGTACAATTGCCTGATTTTTTCCAATAGAAAAACCTCTAGCAAAAAAGCCCTATGTAAAAGTAGCCTGGTGGGTTGCTGAAGGATAAATACCTTTACAAGAATTTTTCTCTGGAGAAATTCTCTCTCTCTCTCTCTCTTTTTTTTTTTTTTTTTTTTTTTTTTTTTGGTGGCCCTGCTCAGTCATTCTGAAAGGCAAGTGGCCATTTTATACTCTTTGCTGCATGAACTTTCTGAAAAGTAAAGTCCAAACTGCGTACCATTCTTTCTTTAACTGCCCAATAGATTATATTTCTCTTTACTGTGTTACATGTATTGCCCTAGAACATCTGAGAAAAAATCAAAACCCATATAAATTCATGCAGCAATTTTCTGATAGGGGGGTGTAGGAAACTATATTAATATAAAGATGTAATAAAACATTGACTAACTTCATGAAAGTGCTACAGGTCTTTCTCTGTCATTCAACCCTTTTTCTCTATCCGGAGGCAAAAATATTATCACAATATAGTTTATTTCCTGAACCACTTCTGAAGATTAGTCCTAAAATATCAGTGTGATTAACATATATTTTGAAGTTAAAATCCAATTTGAGGAGAGTTCACTAAGACTTTATGTCCATAAATTCTGCATCAAGACAAAGGAGGACCTCAAAATTGCCACCAATGAAAATTTGTTTTTATTGATTGTTGATGAACAATGCTATTGCAAAGAAGAAAGATTTCTGGAGGTAGCTTATGAACTATTCTTTGTAAAAATAGTAGGTTATTGTCTTATCATCCTCTGTGCTGGTGATACCCTAGCTGTCTAGACTCCACTGGGCAAATGGAAGGGACCACACTAAACACTGTGAAGGATGTAGCAAGAGGAATAGAAAGAAGAAAGAAATGATGTTTGGGAAATCGAACCTATGAGAAAGTGTCAGAGGATGTGAGCTTATTTAGTCTAGAATGGACAAAAATGAGGGAGAACCTGATAGCAGTTTTCTAATATGTAAACAGTTATAAAGAAGACTGATTAATCGCTTACCATGTCCACTACTTTTAGGATAAGAAATAATCAGATTAATTTTAAGAAAAGGGGGGTTAAGTTAGATGTTAGAAAAAACCTATTCTTATTAAATAAACAGTGAAGTATTGGAACATGTAATCTAGGGAGGGCAAAGGGTTTCCTCCACTAGAGATTTTTGAAAGGAGGTAAGACAATCTCTTGTGCAGATTGTCCAGTAAATGTCATCTTACCTCAAAGTAAAGGGGGGGTAATAGACAATCCTCTATTGATAATCCTCTGTAGTTCTTTGCATTTTATATTTCTATGTTTTCAGAGCTGCTCAGCAAGCATTCCCACCTCCCTGGCCTACCTGAGACCTCCTGCTTTCCCCTCTGTGATCACCCCACAGAACCTTGCAACACCTGGGATGCGCAAAAAGACAGTGACAGCCAGGATAACCCTATTTCATCCTGGAAGGGTTTAGCTCTTCCTTGCAACCATCTACAAAAGACTGCCTGCCCAAGGTCCACAGGCATTTAATAAAATGTATGAGGATGCAAGACTGAGCCAGCTAGTCAGAACTTTATGGTAGTTTACAAAATTTACAAAAAGCAGACCCAAGATGAGAGCAAAGCCTATTTTCCTGTTATCCATCTTGAAAGTCTTCTTACAAATTACATTCAGCATCTGCTACTGAACAAACTTTGACCACATTTGTCCGACTAAATGGAATGATTTTTTGCTGTTTTTTCCAGCCTTCTGTCTAAAATGAAAGCCTATTTTTTTAATGTCTTCCACTTTCTATTGTCTTGTCAATCCTCTGTCTTCTCCTCACCCCCCACCCAAAAAACAGGTCCTGTGTGAAGAAGGAATCTCTTGTGCCTCTACTCACTGTGTAGCTAGAAAAAACTACAGTGGGAGCCAAGGAAATTATTTTGCTGTCTAGCTCTGCAGGTCAGTAAAGAAGAGGGTTCTTTAGGGTTGTGCTTTTTTCTTGTTACACTATCATCCTTTTATTAGCTTACTAATTCTGATCTGTTCTTTATTTACCAAAATCTGGAAAATCTGTAATGTTGCTCAAAAAGGGAAAAAAAAACTGTTGAAAAGAAGAAATTGTTTGCCACTAGTGCAGTTCCTTTCAATATCCTTCAACTATCTTCCCTGCTTACAGATCCCTGCTGACATCCCCGTCAGAGAAGTTCCTAATTTTCTGTGTGAATAGGCCTCTCTTACTCAGTATGAGACGTATTTTTTCATCACTATCTTTAACATCCACTTACCCATGCTTTCCTGGCTTGCAGCTATAAGGATCTCCCCAAAGGCTCTGCAGTTCCACAGTATGCCTGTAATACAGGGTACGTGAATGCCTTGTGAGAAAGAATGCAGGGAGGCCAACAAGCTCTGCTTAGTCAGTTCTCACCCTCCCATAGAGGGGAATAAAACTCCTAAATTGTTTCTTGTTCTCTAAAGTTGTCTTTACTCTTATAATTACAACTGCTTTGTTGAGCAATCAAGTACATGATTTCTAATAACTGCAGCAAACAGCCATTGCCCCAGTCTCTTCAAATTTGGTTTGGACCAAGCTGTGGGTTGCACGACTCCTCCTCCAATCATGATATACACTGGCTGTGCAATCAAATACCTGGTTCTCCTCTAAAAATGTAAAGTCCATAGTCTTTCTTTAAAGGCTGTCCAAATAAATTCTGTAGCTCTTTGCTGTTACATGCTCCCTTTAAGTTGTTTCCTCAGTTCAAAATTCTTATTGTGTTGGTGTATTACTGCCACCTCACCGTAGCTGAAAAAAAGTACTCTTGGTAAATATAAGCCATATATGGGAGGATGCACTCCCATATATGAAGATGGGCCCATCAAGCTGAAAAGCCTACAATTACCTATAACTGATCTATTTATCCTTAGCATTTGAGATTCCTGAACACTTTCTTTGTGGATATTTCTTCCCATATTATTCTCTGTTCTCTTGACCAACAACCTGTCAGTCTTCTCCACTTTACCACTATTCAGGACTCTCTCTGAAGCATCCTTACGCTGCATGACCTACTCCCTCCTTTCAGCAGTGTTCAGTTTATGGTAGGTCAGAGGTCTTTTCCTCTGAGTTTGACAGACCTTGTCATTCAAAATGGAACTGTTGACAGTTTGCCCAGAAACTGCTCACCTTAATCTACAGAAATGATCATTATGTAACTAGTGGTAAAAATTATACTCTATTTTTGTACTATGTATCCATATATTCTACTCACCTCCATTTCAATATTCTTCACGTCAAAGGCATTAGGCCCTCAACACATAAATTTGTCCATTCCAGAACATCCAGCATAACCAATACTTATCAGAACTGCAGATTAAACAGGCTTGCACTGTTTGGCTTACCTATAGAAATACTCTAGAGTCTCACTGGAAGAATGTTTGTGTTAACGTAAGAAAAGCTCCAAATCACAGAGGCTGTGATATTTGTCAGAAGTGAAAGAATGTGAATTAAAGAGATAGTTACTTTATCATCCATCAGCTTGGATCCACAACAAATAAAGTAGGCACTGAATTCTTTGCTTGTGTTCCCATTTGTACAAGAGAGACTTCAGACAATTTCACTAAGTCAGTCACAGCAAGAAAAAGCAAGTAGCATTGAGTTCATGTCCTGTGTAATGGGATCAGTTTGTGCATTTGTGCAATAACATCCTAAGAAAACATTTCTTCTATGAGAACTTCTGACCATAATCCTGTACTTGATATTCTGCTAAAAGTTGTTGGGGGCACCTCTTATGTATCTTCTTGGAAGTCTTTAGATGCTCTTTGCTGCCTCTGATGCTTGTTTACAACATGGTCACACACTCTAGGTGTTATGCTCTCTCCTTTATTAGCACTTTGAGCTGGATGAAAAGCAGGGATCTAACTCAGACTCTACAACTTGCCAGCTCCAATGTGCTAGTGGCTCTAGTAGTCTCTTGTAGTGGAGACTCCAAACAGGACTGTATCACCTGCAATGTTGACAGCTCCCCTTATAGAGAGAAAGAAGCCACAAAGGCAGTTATGTTGCCCATGCGTTTCTGGTGTGTAATGATGCTGGTGGAGATCGCCACTCACTTTCTGAAGACTGACACAGAATTTTCCAGGAAGATTAGACTGTTAGAATCATTTTCCTTTTACCAGCAGCTGTCCCAGGTAACCAGGCACAGACAGCAAAGCAAATATTTCGTCTAGATCAACCTTTCCTTCCAGGTTGTCCATTACAGTTCCCTTGCTTCACTGTCCCCACAGGCTCCTGCTCTCTGAAGGGCATGAACCCTTGCCTTGGACAAGCAATGCTCATAAGCTCAGAGGGTAAATCACTGAGTTCAGCCACCTGTGGAAAGCAACTTCTGCCTCCAGCTGCAGGCAGCAGTGCAAGTTTATCCAGATCATTAGGAGAACTGAGCTCCCTTTGCTCCTCCAGTGGGAAGCTGCAACCATCTTGTCAGGAAAGTGAAGAAAAAACAAGAGCTTTTCTTTCCCTTTCTCTCTAGTTTAAGTATCTTTACAGTACCAGAGTGGCTTCAGCAGAGATGAGGGGTGTGCAGTTTGCTCTGATGGTTGTCAGTGGCAAGAATCATATAAACTCTTTGGACCTTCAGGCCAAAGCTCAAAGCTCAAGGTAAAGCTCAAGTCCTCTAAGTGTGTGATTGTCATGTGGCTGGTTGATGAGCTGTGTTGGCTTGGACAAGCTTTACAAGTACACAGAGATGTGGTCATGTGAGAGCCTGATGCAACGACATGATGAGACTAGATGACGGGTTGTGAACTGGCAGGGAAGGTGCAGTGGGAGTCAGCTGAAATTTGGAGCCTAGTCAGAAGTGTCCATGGAGACCCACTCCACTAAGGCACGAGCTTGCTGCACATGGCAGAAGGAGCCCTGCTGCTACCTGCCCCACAGGCACAGGGAATTACAATGATCTGTTTTATACATCTGTGCATTAAAGACAGAACATAGCTGAGTGGATTGTCCATACAAAATACATTTGCTATTTCACTTTATTTCTTTCTAAAGCAGAATGCAAACTTACTAGATGAAGTTCAAAACGCAAGGCATCTCAGTCAGCATTTAGTCAAATATTTATCTGTTTCTTTAAGAGATACAAACGGGTAAAAATCTTAAGGTAGAGTGACACGACTCACTGCATGTATTGAAGTAGAAAGATGGAAACTACAAATTGCAAGTGATGTAGTATTGCATTTAAAAATAGAGTAGGGATCTCCTCTTAGCACTGAAAATTACAAAAATAATAAAAAACTAATTTCATTCTAAGGTATTTCATCATATTAAATGTTGAAATATAACTTTTTTATTGTGCCTTGTTTTGAATTCCTAACCCAGATAAAAATTCCAGTAACTGGTTTCACAAAGGCCTAAATAAGGCAGTGAGAACTGGAATCATTGTTTTTAATTGATAGTTTCACAAACAGATGGGCATGACTTTGAACTAAACCAATGGGAACATTAAGCATTGCCTTCTGGGAATATTAACCATGGAGATTATTAGCTGATCTCCAAGAACACAGCTCTGTGCCAGGTTCTATTTTGTCTGTGGATGCTTCTACACATAAATGCTGCATAAGTATGCTGGGCTATGGGCAAAACAATTTACTTTCCCACTCCCTTATTTAAAATTGCATTTAGTAGCTTGGATCAAGTGCTCTTTTATACTTACCTTGCTCCTTTTCTTGTAAAATCAGTTTTTAATATGGAGTTTGGAGAGGTATTTGGAGCATCAGAAGTACCTGATGCTTGGAAACCAATGTAGAAGAGGAACCTGGACTAGGCATATGTAGTGCTTTTTTGGTTTCCCCCTGTAGCTGAGATGACAGCTGGGATTTGTGCACCTAAGCAATGTCTAATGCAGGAATGCTCACTGGCAAAGTGCCATGCCACAGGCTACAGCATAAGATGTGGAGAATTGAAAGGAAGCAAACTATATTAAGATCTACAAGCTAAAATGTAAGGAAATAAATATTTGCCTGTCTTACACAAAATGCTTACAAAAACAAGTCTTAAACAAGAGGTTTTTTGGAAGTAGTCTCAGCAGCCTCAAATGGAATACTTCCAAAGAGCCTTTTTGGAAATAAGGAAGGGAAGATTTATTTAAAGGTGCCTGTAGGGGGAGATGGTTGCCCAGGAGATTGGCAGTAAACATTTCATCTCCGGGTTGCCAGCCCAAGCCAGCTCTCCTCACTAGTCGCCAAAAGCCTACTGTATTATTGTCATTAGGAGAGATCATGAATCATCTCAGAGTCTATGGAGACATAAGAATGTCTGATTCAATAACATATATAAATTATTTTCTTATAAGCCTTTTGGGAACTTCTGAAGTGTGCATAAACACACATATCTTTCTGAATGCTAGTCTAGTCTTTTATAGCAGTCTTTTTAATTCAAGAAATAAACTCATCAACTAATCAAAATTCATTCTTTCTCTTTCTTTCTCTCCCCTTTTGGCTCCTTTTTACTTTCTTTTTTCTTTTTTTTCGTTCTTCTTCTTCTTCCCTTCCTTTTCCTTCCCTTCCCTTCCCTTCCTCTCTCTTTCACTCTTCCTTTCCCTTTCTTCCTTCTTTCTTGCTTTCTCTTCATTTAGGGTAAATTATTTCAGTGGCTTGAGAAGACTCTTAAAGAAGACACAAAACTTTACAAGAAGTCTGTATCATCTGTTTTCTTTTAAAGTATAGAAGACCATTGGAATTTTGTAGAAAAATAAATTATCTTTGGGACCATTTTTTTCCTAGTAAACCAATAATAGACAAGGCACTAAACAAAATGTTTTGCAGCAGCCACTGTCTGAATTGTATTGTAGCAAGGCATAATATGCTAAAAAGCAACTTGATCAGATCTGACTCGGAGTGATGTCTTTCTTTAATCCACTGGCGAAGGGAACAAAGCTCAAATGTTTTTATGTAATAACAAACAGACAATAATATCCATAGTACTTCCCATTTAACTTATGGCAACCATTAATATCTGCTGTATGCATACCCAAGAAAAAGAGACATTTTCCCCATTTGGTGGGTTTCATCCTTTGAAACATGTCTCCTCCAAAAAGCAGATTTCAATTTCCTTTATGGACCACAAAATACACTGCTCTTATCCCCTCCCTCACTGTGGTTAGAAGATTATTTTTCAGTTGTGGTAAGTGCTTTGCACCATGTTTATCTGCATGTTGTTTGTTTTAAAGAGGAACATAGAACATGCTACTTTCAACATAGTCTTCTACCAAGGGAAAGGCTAATAAGCAAAAGATTGTACAGAAATAAAGTTTAATGAAAGTATTATCAACAACTATTCTGGCTGCATCAGAAAGTCTACAGGAGTCTCTGGACCAGGCTGAGGAGCTTCTACTGCAAGAAATGTGTGACTGTAGACACAAACGTAGTCCTGAGCAGTAGTGGAGTTTGTCTGCCTTTGGTTTTGTAGGTAGTGCTAGTAAAGCCACCTCACCTTCCAGAAACATTGTCCACATAAGGGAAATTTTCTGTATAGTTTCCCACCCCTTGCTTCTGTCAGTGGCCTTACAATTTTTCAGGACTGACATGCATAGCAGATTTCCACTGTCTTTTATATTGGCAAATTGACCTTGACAGCTGGTGAAAGTGTAAAGTCTCATGGAAAGTAACCCCATAACTCTAGAATTCTAGGGCTATGAGGGATCTTAATTTGTGCAATTTGTTTTTGTAATGACTCTACCATCGGTAATTTTAGTAACTCATAAATTTCAAAAGTAGTTGCAGGTATGTAACCTTGAATAAAACTTGGCCTTTTATTTTGGAGGACATCAGAGAGGGGATGGTGGAAGTAATTGTTTCCTAATGAGATGTAAAGGTTTGTCGTCTTCTTTTCTTCTCTGTCCTCTAAGGCAAAGAGAGAAAATAATATTAAATTCAATATTGAAATACATGTTAAAATTGTGTGTGTGTCTGTACACATGTATATTTTTCACATTACAAATTCAATATATTTTTGTTCCTGAATGAATATGTGTATGAATGGAGAACAAATATTTTAAGTCCTCTCTAAGTAAAGACTCATCAATTTGAGAAGGATGATGACTTTCATTCATTGTAGATTTGTTGTTAAAATCTAGTTAGCACAAAAATTGTATTAACAGTTAGATGGAAAGACCTAGAAGATTTTCAGTGAAAACAGCAAAGAAACAGATGTAATTTCTGATACTTCCAGTAGAACTCACTCATATTTCTTGTATATATGTAAAATATGTTTTCCTTGTTTCTTGTCATTTTTTGCTATGTATTTTCACTTTGCATTTGCAAAAGCAAATCTCTTTAAGATTTGAGCTTTTATTTTCTATCAGAACCATTGCAAATTTTGCAGCTGTGGTGATTCTGATCCCAAGTTAACTACAGTATCACTCCCTCACCTTCTGATTCATGACGAAATAAGAATAAAATCAATCTGTCTCATGGTCTTGTTGCCACACCCCTCTTACACATAAGTATTCTTTTTCTCAAATGGTTGTTAAAGGTATTCCAAACATATTTTTCTGTAAAATAATTTTTATTTCCTTTTCCAGAAAACCTTCCAGTTTTCAAAGTCATTTTTCACCCCTACCCATTCTGCCCTTGCTTAATTATTTTATCAGTGCAAAGAGCAATTAAAGAGACTCTTTGCCTTCTACAGTTGCCCATACATATATTGAACTAATACAGTATTATATTAGCAAGTTCTGCAAGCAGGTTGAGGGAAATGACTTTCCTCCTTCCCACTAGTAAGGCTACATCTGGAGGGCTGCATCCTGTTCTCGGCTCCCCAGTTCAAGAGAAACATGGACCTACTGGAGTGAGTCTAGTGGAGGCCACCAACTGGTCAGGCATTGGAGCACAGGATATCTGAGGACAGGCTGAGAGCACTGGCTCTGAGAAGGGTCAGGGGGATCCTATTGCTGTTTGAAACTACCTGATGGGAGGGTCCAGAAAAAACACAGCAAGCTCTTCTTGGATGATGCACAGCAGGACAACAGGCAATGGATGCACGTTGCAACAAGAAAAATTCCAGTTAGATATTAGGAAATTTTTTTTCACAATGAATATAGTCAAATTTTGGAATAAGTGCTCAGAGAGGCTATGAAATCTCCATTCTTGGAGATATTCAAAACTCCATTGGAAAAGGCAGAGAGACCGTTATGTGGATTTGGGCTCTAATTATTGGTATGGTAACATGGATTGTGCTATTGTTTTACCCCCGACTTTACTGTGGCTCAACCATTTTGATCAATACACAATGAATAATAGGATTCCTTACTGTCTTTATACCTCTTCTGCCTACCTGTCTCTTACTGTGTTTCAGCAATTGCACGTTAATACTAACGAGTTTGTGTTCCTGAACTTTGAAAAAAAGTAAATATAAATAATTACTACAACATGTATTTTGTTGGGTTGTTGTAGAGCCCAGATTGTGGCTTGATTGTGTGGGAATCATTGTGCTATGATTTCACCAAAAAGAAAAGTAATTAATAAATCAAAAAAAAAAAAAAAAAAAAAAAAATCTAGAAATTCAGCATGGAGGAAAAGTATACAAGTTTCAGGTTTAACCTGAATTTGTCCACAGTGGGTGAAAAAGAATAGAAAAGCAAAAGAAATCAGAACTTCTGCTATAAAGTAGAAGCATGTTCCCTGTCACAGTTTTCTGGTTGGTTTATCCCCGTTATAGAAAGAACCAAACCCTAGAAAAGTCAGGTTTTCAAATCTGGTTTGTCACTTCCAGCCTTCAGTAGGTAAAACACTTGTATCTTCAACATTTGCAATAGAATTTTAGTATAAAGAAACTGTGCATTCAAAAAAATAAACATAAGATCACAGTTAAAAGGAAAGTAAGGCAGGTGGTATGAGACATACCTCATCAATCTGCTGAGGTTTCCAACACCTACAAGGAACTATTGCATGAAACACAGACTAACAAAGTAGAGAATACCGAAGAAGGGATCAGGATGCAGCATAGATGTGAAAGCGTGACATTTGTTTCGCCAGTAAATACAGAATATCCTAATAAAAAAAAGTAATGTCAGAGAAAAATTAGTCCACTAGTCCACAGTATTTTGAACTTTATTTATCTAAATCATGCCATAGCTTTGACTTGAGAGGGAAGCTAAGGTTTTGCATATGCAACACTTGTCCTCAGAAGTTAAAATAATATGACTGAGGAAATGCTTTCTGTTACTTGACAATCTATAGATTGACATCAAAAATTTTTTAGGACTTTTAGAAAATTGCTTTTTTTACATCAGTGCTGGTTTGGGGGTTTTTGTGTGTTTTGGCCTGAATCCAGAACTGATGATACTGAGGTAAAATTGCTTTGTATATTAGACAACAATTATGTGTAGTGTAATTTCACCCTCTGTTTTTTTCAGAAGGTGAACTTGGCCCATTGAAAATGAAATCTGCTTGTCCATAACTGGGAAAGTTTTGGCTTTCATTACTTTTTGGCACATGGAACATTTTGCAATAAAATATTCCATTTAATTGAATAAAAAATTGGAGAGAGCCTGAACAGCAAGAATATGTCTATTTATGAATGAAGATTGATGGGAAACTAAGGGAGTAGGAAATTAAAGGGACATAAACTGGCAGAGTTGCTCTATGATATTTTTGAAAAGTAATGTTAATTAATTTACAGTTCAGTTCGTTTTGCCTGCATTGTATTTTTGCATATACTTGCATGTATATATTGGTACTTTGTATGAGCCCACAACAAAATGTCGGTTTTAAAACTGAACGAATGTAATTTCAGAGGCTCTATAACTCTGACAAAAGCCCATACTCAATAAAGCACTTTCACAAGTTCTTTTGTTTTAATTAAAAATGAACCAAATCAAACAGCCTATACAGCCTTTGTAGAAGCCTTTTTCAGGACAACTCCTACAGATATCAATGAAAGCCTTGACTGAATTAAGAAATATCTAGAGTTCAACCATAAGTTTTTCTACTCAAGCCTAGAACTTATTCATTTTTAGGGCCATTTCTAAGTTTAAAAAAAAGTGTATGTTTAACCTACAGATTCTTTTTAATACCTAGGTTCATGATAGAGCAGATTTAGGAAAGTTTGATGCTTAATCATGATATTTGTCACCATTAATGCTAAAACCAAACTCCATTCCCACCTTCTTTCTTTTGCTTCAGTTTGTATGAACTTGTACTGCTGCATCTCATTTCAGGCACCGTATTCAAACAAATTTACTTTCAATGTGAAGCTTAGCAGAGCTATATTGAACAGTGAATCCTGCGTGGTTTCAATGTATTGAGGTTTTCACCAGCTCTTCTTGCTAGTTAGCCCAAGGTCACTAACCAGCTTACAACAGGCATTTTGTAACATTTATCTCAGGTGTGGGTTGATTTTTAGTTGCCTTCAGCAGCCTTTGGTGTGAGGTTTCCATGGAAGGTTTGGCAGAAGCCCTGCACTTCCCTTAGGGAATGCTTACTGGGAGGAGGTGGCAGAGACATTGCTTACCTGCCCTGAAATGAGTGCTCGTCCTCCAGGGCAGAGGGATATAAAGAGAGCAGCTGTCTGTTCCAGACGCAACAAGTCATGCTCTAACACTTCACTAAGACAATCACACTGGCAACTTGATTTTCCAATAGTAGAGATTTGGGATACAATCTAGGTTTTATTTACACATAAAAGCCCAACTTGGAGCATAACCATTTAGGGTATCAGCTGAGACTTCATTGCTCAGGAAAAAGGTACATGACAATCAGCAGTCTGTAGTAGCCTATCAGCTACTACAGACACTGCATTAAGCTCAGTTACTGAATAATACCAGGTACTGTGGATGCTGACAGGCTAATGAAAACAAGAGGCTTGCAAACTATCTAGCCTAAAGAGATGTTCAGCTTTAGCTGAAAATGCCTGAAGGCAGGGAGATCTCCAATAGCAATGATGAGGATATTGCCAGCTATTTTTGCAGCATAATGATTAGTGTGCATATGTATGAAATGCATATATTAATCTATGCAGGTAATTAGAAAACATACGATACTATGTTTTAGAAGTTTCTTATACAGGGAAACTGGCTAGTAATCTTCTACATTCTAGTGGTAGGGTGGTTATAGCCATTGCTTGATGTTTGGCTAGTATTCTGCTGCCTCTCACACTGCCAAAATGAAGGAAACTTGAGTAATGAGTCTTGTATCAAATCAAATTTGTAGTAAAGGAGGAGGGGTCTTATGTCTCCAGTTAATGGGAGTGGTAGGCCTAGGAGAAAGAGTCATTTTCATCTTCTAGGAATACAGACACAATGCCAACGCCTGTTCTCAGAGACCGGCATTGTTTCCAGTACTGATTCTAATCAGAGGCCAATGCAGAGATTCCCTTGCTCATACGCAGCTTCTTTTATCCAAAAGGTCTCTTAAAAGAATTAATAGTGCCATATGGCATATACTTTCGGCATGGAGTCCTTGCCTACACAAAGGCACAGGTAGGGTGTACTTTTTTGATAGACCCTTTGCCTAAATGATCCTATAGCCCCCCTGGAGACACCTAATGTCACCATTACAGTGACATTAACAGTGTCTTAATTGGCAGTGGCAGCTACTTAGCTCTTTTTTGATCTTTGCTCTTTGCTGTAGGACTAACCTGCTAACTTTCCATGAGAAGAAAGGATGCCATACCATTCCCAAGAGCTCTCAAGAGTCTCAAGAGCACCATGAAGTGGAGACCTTTACCTGTATTATTTGCAATGAGTTTCAGTACAGTCTAGATGACCTCTCATACTTAAGGGTCCTGGGACAAACTTTCTGCTTCCCTCACACCCTTTCAGCAGCTTTGCAAGCAGGTGATTTACTGAAGTCACTAGAAAGCCTACCATAAGCAAGCCAGCTATGGGCACAGGGTATTTTCCCTCACTTGACTGGAGGAAGCAGATAGTAAGCGCTAAGAAAGAGTTAGAAGATACATGTGATGGTGTGATTGCCCTGCATGATGCTTAGTCATTTCTATTTCCAAATAGATGAATTAAATGTGATGTCAGGAGGACTGTATTTTATATTCCCTTTGTATAGGTAAGAATGACTACCTAAAATATAAAGCAGCAGTATTACACTTGGTATCTCCTGCTGAAACTGAAAATTAGGTTGTCCAATTTAAGGTATCCATTCTGGAATTTGGCAAAGATAACAAGGCTAATACCACTCTTGCCAAATCTGTGTCACAGAATACTCATGTGGCCAGCACCTTGGCAGATATATTATACACACCCTCTGTTTAGATAACTCTTTTCATACAAATATTGTAGAAGGACCTGGCTTTTACGTACAAAGTAATTGTGAACTGTACTTACTGCATGAGTTCAGCAAAATATTTCTGGAAAATTGTTCTCCTCTTCCCTGCTAATCAGTTATGATTGCATGGGATAGCCAGAGTATAGTGCAGATGGAAACAATCAGTACTCAGGAAAATACTCAGTTTCTATTAGGAGTAAAGGTTTTTTGTTTGTTTGTGTGTGTTTTGTTTGTTTGGTTGTTTTTTTTCCCCAAAGCTTACAGTTTGATTACTACTATTTTGATGTTTTCTCCCAATCCCTTGCAGGATAAAAATATCCTCCTAGAATATCTTGATTAGAATTTTGAGAGTATGGGTTTAAATTTAATAGAAATGTTAACTTTTTTAGAAAGTCCACATCTTGCCCAAGCTACAATGTAAATCGCCTTAGACTCCCAATATAGTTGATAGACTAAGAGATGCTCCTCCAAATGATGATTCACAGCTCCCACTTCAGGGTTCTGCTCAGAATCACCTGGCAATGACACCAAAATTGGGTGCGTAATGTTGGGCCAAGTGCATGTTTTCCTTTAGTTCTTCCTGATGACTAATAGACCAACTCATCAGAGATTTGCTAAGCTATCTATTTATTTTCTGAGAAAACAGCTAATATCCAGAGAAATGGCTTAGAGGTGTGCAAATAAAACAGGAAAGAAACGTTTCCAGCTGCTGCTTTATGCCTGATTCACTCTTGATTTGTGACAAGAAAAAATACTGCAAAGTTACCACAACACAGTTGCATAAATCTCCCTGACCACTGGTACTCCTTGTACCAAAAGGTTGTCTTCATCCTAACCCCCATGTAGGAAATTCCAGCAAAAGGCATTTTGGGAGCAAGCTTAGGAAGTGAGACAAAATGCCTGAAGGAATTTCATACACTGGTAATTTTGTAAAGGGTCATTCCAGAAGCAATGCAAGTTAGGGTAACTGGTACTGTACCAAGTTGATAAATATCAGGCCTCAAAAAATTCCATGTTATTAGCATTGGCACAAGCGCATACTTGACTGCTATCCTTAATATAAGCCAGTATAGAGGAAAAAGTACCAAAGAGAGGCATGACAGATGTGAGTCACCTCTATTAACTTGCAAAAGTCATGTACATGTGTCAAAACAGCATATTAAAATGGATTAGCCATTCATACAAATAAGAACAACATGTGCATTTGTTTCAGCTAGGATAAAAATCACAAAGGCAATCAATTCTCATACAGCATATGTGAAAGAGAACTTGGCACAGGGTGTTCAGATACACATGTCTCAAGTATGCATATTATTTTCTTCAGCTTTCAGGTTAGTAGTCTGTTTCAACAGGCCATGAGAAACCACAGCTTGAAGGGAGGAATAATGATTTTGCACTCCCATTTTTTTCTCTAAAGTCACTGCTTTTTGTCTCTTCAAACTTTTTTTTCCACGTGGCTTTAAATCCTAGTCACAGAACCATGCTAAAACGACATTACATTGCACAGTAAATACATTGCAATAAATAAAGTTTTCTGGATAATAAATCAGTATTTGGGCATTTTTCCATTACTCTGTTTAATGATAAACAATTTTACTGTATATAGAGCTGCCATTTAGCATGTTTATGGCACATATTCCAGCATTTGAACTCCCACTGTCAACCATGCATGGCAATAATATTTCAGAGATATCTTTTTCATTTTCAAGAGTTTGGATCGAAGAAGGAGGTCACAGCTTAGGAAAGTTTAAGTATCTTATTATTACTACATAATATTCCCAATAATTTTCTCCTTTCGTTGTGATTTTGCAAACAGCTACTGGTTGTGTTTCGGGGATTGTAAGATGTGTCACTTTGCTCATCAGTTCTCACATGCAGCATGAAATTACTGTTGTCTAAATGGATGGAGCAATGTCACACAAAAACAGAGTAGAAGAGTAGCGCATCCACTGAGGTACAGGCTTAATTCCTTCATTCCAGCAAACACTTCCATGAGCTTTCTGACCAGAATCATGCTAGATGGACATCCAGCCAAGTGCCTTCCAGCTATGTTTCTGGAAAGCAGATAGATACAAGCTTTTTAGGCAATCATAGTAGTCAATCCTCCCTCATTTCCTCTGACAGTTCAGCACACCCACTTATTGTCCAGTCTTAAATTAAACTCACCGTCACACACTGCTCTTGTTTTTTAAATGGCAATGGCAACTTAGAGGACTATGATACTGCCCTGGAAAGCAATTAAAACACAGAGATATTCTTTCATTCACACTTTAGGTCAGTGGCTATCATTCATAGCCACTGACCTAAACACCTAAACACAGAGGTGTTGGTGTTCGCTTACACCTTGTGCAAAATGCAACAATTGCTTCAACATACTGCCCTTAAAGCACAAGCTTACTTCTAGCAGAGAAAGGCTTCAGGGCGAGGTGTGAGCCTCTGGGTTCACTGGTAGATTTTGTTGAGCATTGGCTCCGGTCAGTCTTGAATAATTTGGAGAATGTGATATAATCACAGCACCAGGTGTCAGAGGTTGTAGCCATACACATAGACCTAGCTTTTTCCTGATTAAGCTAAATAAGTGCTTTACCATTTATATCAATAGTCAGGGATTTGATTATCAGGCACTTGGCTGATAATCCATTTGAAATCTTTTCATTGTTTTCAAATAATGTCTCTCTTTGAATATACTTCAGTTGGTTGCTTCTGTGTTTCCTCTTAAATGTCAGAAATCAAGTACGTTAAAAGTAATCTAAAAGTAATCTCAGTGATTCCTGAGCTTTTTTGCATTCCTCTTATTCAAAGGTGCAAGGAGTTTTCTTTTTTAATTAAATAGACAATAAAATTCAGTTTCCAGCTTACATGTAGGGTCTTTTTTTCCCATAGAATCAGTCCTCTCACAGAAAATAGATGTTTGTGCTGGAAATGCCAGCTCACATGAAATTAGAACACTGTGATCAGTGATGTCAGGAGTATCAAAGATTAATGTGGCATTAAATCCTTGTGGCTGAAAAGAAGCCACAACAGTCAAAACCCTTCTCCCTGGACACCTGCTATGCTTCATTGCTTTCCCATTTCTCCTTTCTTTCTCATATTTCACACTGTGAGTGTACATGTGTGTGTGTAAACATATAAGTGGGAGGGTGCTAAGCTTTGCTCTCATTATGCTCTGTTTTCTCTGCTAGTAACTGCTTTCCTCCTTGATGTTTGCACTGCTGTGTGTGCCAGCAACATCTAGGCTCACTCAGTGAATTATGCGGAGTCGCCTCAGAAGCCAAAGGAGGAGGTGACAATTGGTGGACATCTTTCTCTGCCTGACAGGATATGTAGAAACAGTCCAGCTGGACAGACGCTTTCAGTGCTAAGGGGACCAGCAGATTATTTTTGTAACTTACCAGCTTGAAAGCTCAGCATTTTAGTGCCTCGCTGACTAGGAAGACATTGGGCACTGTGTCTGTGCCTCCCCTTATTTTTCCATCTTCATTTCAGTGGGCAAGGAGTACACTCAACGTTGAAAGGAGAGGTAAAATAATACTGTTAATTTATAGGCTGGCAAGGGAATGCAGTTTATAGAGTAAAGCAACAGCCATTTGAGTTTCTCAAAATCCGTGTAACAAGTACAATAGTAGATGAAGATGTTTTGCCTTCATCCTGTCCCTTAAGAGAAAGCTCAGCTGCCAGAGAATGGTAACAGAAGCAGCCTTTCATTCTCAGAGATGGCTCCTCTAGCCCAGGTGGAGACACAAGGGCAGGGAAGGGTGAAAAGCTAATACTGCTTCTGCATTTACCATGGTTACAAGTCTCTGTTCTCTCAGCTTCAGGCAATCAAGCATCTTTCAAGATGTAGAAATTATTTTCACTCTTAAAACAGTTTAAAGCTGACTGTTATTAGAAGGAAACTTAAAACTCAGCTCCATTAATGGGAAGGGAGGTGGAGGGGGGCAGGAAAAGGGGGGCTGTCATTTTGTTAGTGAAAGTCCCACCAGTGTGGGAGCTGACTGCTTGTTCATGTACTTGCCAGAGAGTTTCCTGCCAAAGGCACTTGTCTTGCTCAAAAGGCCATTCAGTTCTCAGGGGAATGATGTTCTTGGGCTAAATCCTCCTGGGTGATATTCTGTGCTATGCCTAAGAGGCCTGATCTTCACCAGGAAAAAAAAAAGGCTTGCTCTCTGGGTACGATAACCCAGGCTTCCCAGCCTTGACTGGTACATCCCTAGGGAGCTAACCCCCATGCTTACCATAGGGTCTCAAAAGTCCCACAACTGGCATTATCGATTCTGGAGGTCATGCTATGGCTCACAAAAAGGTCCTCAGAATTAGCCTCACAACTATCTCCCATGGTGGCTGAGATGACAAAATCCCCTCCTAGGCAGTTGTGAGGCACCTTTGACACTCCAACATGGTATCGAAAAAACAGCAGAAAGATTCTCTACTCCAACAGCCTCTGAGAGGGAAAGCTCTAACTGGGTGGGATTTTACACAAGCAATTGTCTTAGAAAGCTGGGGAGTAGTCTTTTTCTATTACAATCATTGTAAAGGCAATGACCTAAATACAATGCTGCTCGTACAGTGGAGCCCTCCTGTATTATCTTGTCTGTGAAAAAGAAGCTAAGCTTTAATTTAGTACGTCTAAGTAGAGGCCTTTTTGGCAGTCAAAAGATATGTGATATACAAATGATCTTTCCTTTGGGAGAGAAGACCTGGTGCCCTTAGGAGAGTCAAAATAAGTTATTCTTAATTTATGCATTTGGCCAAATACCAGATGTTACAAGCCAAACTCCATAAAGCGGTTTCATATGAACATTTCACTTGTAATGTGATTATTCAAGTGTTTAAGCTGAGATATACTTCAACACTTTTCTCTGTTTGGTGTTGTATATTCAGTTATTAACTCCCCTCCTGCCAGGTCAAAATATAAACTCAGCGCTGCTCAAACCATGCTGGAGTCTCTCAAGAATGAGATGATGCAGGATTGGCCTCAGTTTGCCTGATCCATGAGTGAGCTGTAGCATAGGAGCTCTCCAAGTTTACTTTGAGTCATATTTAGACTCAAAGTATATTTCCAGCTATCTCTTTCCATCTAAAACATCACAATTCCCAGTGTTATGATACTGTAACTGCTCATCATGTTTGTCCCAGAACTATTTTTATGTATCTTGCAAAGGAAAAAATACCTTGTTTTTTGCGTAGGCAGAGTTTCACATCTGCAAAGAAGCGGAGTTTTTAGAAAAATGGAAGTCCTACAACAATCCCACAACAGAAAGTGAAAAACAGAGAGACAGAGAGAGTCTGAATATAAAGCTTAGTGCTGGAATGTAAACTGTTTTGTGAAGGAAATCATGGTCTGTATAGTAAAATAAAAGCTAAGATTCTTTCACCAGTGATAAACAGAAATTTGCTATGAAGTTTTCAATTTAACTTTCTGTCATACTCCTTTAAAATACAGCTAGAAAATAAAGGATGCACAAAAGAAAAGGCTTGTGTATAAATAAAGGTGAGGTACAATAGATCAATGTTATCTTTGAAATGTATAAACCAGGCTCATAACATGTTATGTTATTGCATTAAGGAACAGAAGTTTTAGATCTCTGTAAGTAATAGGATGTTCTTACAAGTCTACGATCTTTTTCAAGAAACTTCCTAAACTATTTTGAGCTTGAATAAAGTCTTGTCATATGCCTGTTTCTAGTTTGTAAATCCAAGTAACTTGACCTAAAAAAATTTCAAAATGTAATATTAAGTACTTCTTTTTAGTGTTCAATTAGAAATAGGAGGCACAACTTTTCTAAGACACGCAAACTTTTCTAAAACAAGCAAAATCTTACTGCTCCAAGAATTACTACTTAGGCATTCTATATATATATCAATGAATGTTAAGTATATGCAATAAGAAATGCTAGTGTTTTTGTCGATTCTCATCTGTGTACTATGTATATGATAGGCAATTATCAGAATAGTATATGTGTAGCTATGTAGGTGGATCCCTTTATTCATCACATAGAGGTTATTTCTGTTTCTCGCTGTTATTCATTAAACATTCCTTGCAACAAGCATTCACACGCATGCCTCACACCTCCCAGACACACTGCCATACCTACCCATAAACATACAGATACAATCTCAGAGAATTTACAAACAGCTATTCGCTACCAATACCTAACCCAGTCTGTCTGTAGAAGTCATTATTACATATGGAAGTCTAAACTAGACTAAGAAAGATCTTAGTAATTTATTAGCCTCATGTTTAAATTTAGCCATCATAATCTAGGAAAGAAATATTGTCAGGCTTTGCAGCAGCATTCTGGTGGATTTCCGTGACACTTATTCTAGGTTTGCAACATACCTGCCTACACAGAAACTCCAACAGTAGCTTCTGAAAGCAGCAAGACTGCCACTTAATGAACTCTGATATGTGGGAACTAGCCTGCATCATTTCTGTTGTCATAGATGACCCAGTAATTGCCATTATTTATTGTTGGCCATAGTATTCCTGCGCCTTCTACAAACAACTTTTTTTTTTCTTCAATGGTTCTGCTGACCTCAAGTGATGTCAGATGAAGTTAAGTTTATTGTTAAAAAGTATTCAGAATCCTGACTGGGCTTTTCCCAAAACCTAGTGCAACAACCAGAAAGACATGTAAGCTGCTTAATATTTCAGAATACTTTAGAAATAAATTCTCTAGCCCTTTCTGCAAGTCTTGTTGGTTTTGAAAATGATGGGAGTTTGGATGCTCCATGCGTTTGAGAGATGAGCACTCCAAAATGGAGGCAGATCAGTTCAATGCATCCTTTCCAAATAACTTAACCATGCTCCTCAAAACATCCAGGTAAACACAGAATTGGAGCTCAGGATCAGAATTATTGAGATAGACCATGTTGCCACCCTCAGTCTAAAGGGATCTTAGGGGGTCAACCACACAGCTGCAACAGTGAAGCCACATCATATGGCATGGGAGCACATCCTCCTACCAGTAAGTGCAAGGAAAGGGCTAAGCCCTTGTAGCCTGCCTCTAGTAAATTTGCTTTTATAATAGCATGCTGCACTGGGAACAGGCAACAAATAAACAAAAATCTCAGATGACTCTGTGTCATTTTGAATACAACTTCCACCTTCCTTTGCTGTGTTCCTGTATGTTGACTCCAGTAGCCTAAGTCAAAGCTACCTGTCTGTAGCCCAGCTGTTCCCCAGCTCTAATCTGATGGAAAAGCTGGAGGAACATTATATGGCAACCACTCCGATAATGCTCTTAAGTCCATGGTGCCCACCTGGTGGTGCAGGGACAGGACTCAGTTTGCAGGCCAATGTCATCCAGCCTCCTCACAACCTCTTTCTACTTTAGGTCCATGCCCATCATTGCACCCACAAGGCTCTGGAGTGTAGTCAGGACAGCTTTCAGAGGTGTATAAACTGGCCAGCTTGGTTCAGCCTTGCCCCTCTTCACCTCATTTCATTCTAAATATACCCCTGCCCAGCTACTGCCCTGGAATCTCTGCTTCATGGGAATTGTCATGTCTCATGACAATTGTTTAGGAAGCATGGAATCTGGTGCAGGAAGTTCAGTGACTGAAAGAAAAGCTTTTTCTTTTATCTATTTCAGTAAAATTCGTAACTGCCAAATACATCTTCTCTTTCCTGAAGTGATAATCCTGTCCCCCTTCCTGTGTGACCCAGCTGTAGTCCTGGGAGGAGGAAGTCATTTTTCTCCAGTCTTGATGTTCTGAAGGTGCCTCAGCCTCTAGATTTGCATCCGAGGCTGCCTTTGACACCTGCCTTCCTACTAGTCTTCCTCCAGGCACCCGGCAAGTGAAGCAGGGACTCGACAGCCAGAATGGGAGCCCCATACAATGGGCTGTACTACATGGGAGTACAGGCGAGGCTTATTTGTTTCACACCATTTCCCCGGTGTCCATGCTGACAGATAGCCTCCCAGGAGTCCCCGTGGGGCACCAAACAAGCCCTGAGATCATGTGCATGCAGCTGGGAAAATGCCAGTGCTCTGGATCCCTTACTTGTTGCCTTAGAAACAATCAAAGGGACATATGCTTTTTTTCCTTGCTTTTTCTTTTTATTCCCCCCTCTTTTTTCTTTTCTTTTCTTTTTTTTCTTCTTTTTTTTATTTCTGTTTTTTTTTTTTTTTTTTTTTTTTTTAACATGTGTACTGTGTGATAAGTCTTTTCTGAAGCTGGGAGGAAAGAGAGAGGAGAAAAAACATATAGAGAGAAGTTAGAATATCAAAGACCAGGAAACACTCTGAGACTAAATATGAAAGCAAGATGCATAAAGACAGCTACCAGGTTCAGTCCCTGACTGCTGCGCTTCTGTGGTGATTAGTAGGAGGTCATGATTGCCACATTCAGAGCAGTTTTATGAACCAGCTGTGACATCTGGTTTACATTGAGAATGCAGAGGGATCTGAACACTGGAACTGGACAATGTTTGTTTTCCCTTGCTTGAGCCCAAATCAGAGTTTTAATTAAAGAAAGCTCAGAGATGCTTTCAGCAAGGCTATCTGGGGTCAGTGTGCAGTGGGTGCTTTTCCAGAGAACATGAGCTGGTCCTGGTCCAACATGCTCCCTTAGGTGAAGAGTGAGGGGTGAGTTATTGGGGTGAATGAGCAGTTGCACAGAGCCTAAAGTAACAGAGCTGGATTACACTCAAAAGCGATTTATAGCTGTATTTTGCTTACATGGAGGCCTAGACTCCCAGAAGTAACACCTACAGATCCTATTGCCTCCTGCATGCCTTTTGTTTTTGCCAGCAGCTGTTCCTATGGCTGATTAGCCTTGCTGCCCTGTCCTTGCAAACTAACATCATTCTTCCCTCTTTGACTTCAGTCAGTCCTAGGGGTCTACCCTCACCTCATCATTTCTAAGGAGCACAGGAGCAATGCCCTCTGCCACCGCTAGCTGCAGTTCTGTTGCTGCTCAGTGCTTATTCTCAAGCTTTTGTATTAGGGAACTTTTTTTTTTTTCAGATAATTATTTTTCAGACTGTTAGAAACTCTTAAGGTTAATTTAGGAAACAGAATACTTTTATAGCCACTTCTAAGCAGCCAGTACCACCCTAATAAAATGCTTCAAGCACACCAGATCTCCAGAAGCCCCTTTGGTCTGTTCTCAGTCCCCACTAAAACTGCAGCAGCAGTTCATCTCTCCAGAACTACACTTGTTTTGAAAAACACTCCGAGCACATCCGATGTCTACAATGCAAAGCACACTCCCTACAGCTGCAGCTGTACAGACCTCACTCAATATGTCACAGTCAATCTGTAGTACAAATAAAGAAATGCAAAGGAAAGAGATAGGTTTGTGGGATACCCATCTACAAAGAATGGCATTAAGGAGCATTAGACTGCTGGATATAGCTAAACTTCTAGATTGGCTGCTGGTGATGTCATAGCCACCCATGTGCCCAATAAATCTATTTTTCCTGTTATTATGTGTAAATGATGTAATGCTCACAAGCTTCCCCAGTCAGGGTTCATTATTTAACTTCTCAGGTGGCTGAAGTCTGAGGCTTTGTGGTGTCTAAGGCCACCCACGATGTGCTCTCTCTGCCCAGAAATGAACTTCCTCTTATGCCTTGTTTTCTAATTGGCATCCACAGAATTAAAAATCCACTGACCACTCCATGTCATGGGAACACTTGGGAAAGTATCTCTGGAATGATAAAGCCATTTTGATCCCAAAATAATGTTTGTGCTTAAACTAAGACCTTCTCTGATAGAAAGCAGAGAAGTAGAGCCAAATTTCGAAATGCAAATCCCCCAATCAGTACCCTGCTAAGAAAAACTTCAATTTACATGAGCAAACATGCACTTGGAAAACAACACTTTCCAAATCAGATTAAGCCCGTGGTTTATCTAATCTAATATTCTACCTTTGACAGAGCTTTGTCCTGAATTTTCTTTACTAACATCTGAGTGCCTCTTTAGTAACATCATAATCCATCTAAGACATCTCAGGGGCAGAGGGTTGTCACTAATAGAATCATGAGAATTTACCTCTTTCCTTTTTTCTTATCTATTGGCCTCACGTCCTCGCTGATAATAAACATGTCTCCTGATTTCCTTTAATCCTGCTAACCTTGTATCCTTAGTGTTGCTTTACCTAAATGTTTACAAATCCAAGGAGTTAATCAACTATGAAAAACAGATTCTTGAACAAAGAAGCTTTTCTACATTGGTCCAATTGGCCCTGAGAAATGTAATACTGCCTAGTGTCATTGCACCAAAACTAGAAGATTTCTGATAATGTCTGCGATGCTTCATTTTTTGGCAGGCTGAAATATTGTGGTCTATTAATAATTGAAATAAATTGAATAGAGCAGTGCAGAGGCCAAATTATTACTGTATAAATATCGATTAGCATTCCTTAAACTGTGCAAATCCTTAAAGCTTGAAAGGATAGTAACAAATTACAGTTACTTTCATGAAGCTAGAATCAAAGATCTCAAATAAAATTAGCTTTTAGAAGGGCTCTGTCCAAAGACCACTGAAATCTATGAGAATCAACTGCATCCCAAAGGTTTAGATTAAACTTAGAATTGTTCCCTCTCCACTACAGTTACGATTCTTACTGAGGAAACACAGCATAAAAGACAACAGTTGATATAAGTACATATTTATAGCTAAGCATATGTATATTTGCAAATATATACTGCAGGCAAGTTCACTGTTCTACAGTTCTAAATTCCTGCACAAGAACTTAAGACAGTCATTAAATAATTTCAGTCCTTAGTAATAATAATTAAATCAGTATTAACATCATAAATATTAAAAAAGAAGAAACACAGCATTATTTCTTCACAGAAGAAAATCTCATTAACAAAATTTTCTCAGTCTACAAGGTTGTGACTAAGACATCCTCTTTATCTTCTGAAAGAACTTCTGCAAAAAAAAAAAAAAAAAAAAAAAGAGAATAATTGACTTTTATGCTGTAGACAATACAAGTGGCTCCTGTGCTTTCTCACAGAGAAAATGCTTGAAGAATGTTTTTGGTCAGGATGTTTCCAGGAAAGAGTCTCAAAACAGCATTCTCTTTTTCTGTGTATTGAATATAAACTAGAAATTAAAAGGTGGCAACAAGAAGAAAATTCATGAGGAATCTTTTTGTCCTCAAAAGTACTTTTTTTTTTAGTCAGGGAGGATTTTAGTTGTGGAAGAAGATGCAACAACAAAGGTCTGTTGTGCAAGTGGAGCTAGTCAAAGGATTTGCTCCCACGTATTTCTTCCTTTTTTCTTTATTAGTATTTTCTACACCAAATATATATTGACCAGGGTTTCATTACTATAAACTTGTTCTCCCTCACCTTCCATCTGATTTTTATGTCCTTGGTTTATTCTTAGGACTTGTTACCTTCTGTTTTCTCCTTTTTCTTTTTTTTTTTCTTCTTCTTTTTTTTTTTTTTTTTATTAGCCTAATTTCTGGAGAGGCAATGTGTGATTAGTATGATGCAGGCAGGACTCACAAGATTATCTTTTACTCTTAGTCTTCCCAGCGACTTGGACTACCTTTGTTTCCTCTTCCACCAATGTTTTTTGTCTAGATAGAGAACTGGACGAGACACAGAGTGTCTGTTTTGTGTGTACCCTTCATTAGCTAAAAATACCCAACACAGCTTGATGCTTAGACTTCACATCTCTCTTTTAGGAGCTGTGCACCCTGCATAAGCCTCATTACCCCATTTTGGGAAGGGCATGAAGGTTACTAAATGAGTCCTAAGTGACTAAATGAAGTACCAGTGCTATCTTTCAATCTCTTGCTAAAATTCTGAGGTGATACTGTTTCCACAGAGGGAGACTTTCAGCCGAGACACAGACTTTGCAGGAGGGCAGATGACACATGACACGTGTTTAGGGAGGTCCTTCGTATACGCAGCCTGCCACGATAGCTGGCCACATTTCGGCAATTTTAAAAGTCACAGCTTTTCACATACCTGCAGCTTACATCCAGAAAGCCTGGCTTAAATCCTCCCCTGTGCATGCACAAGGTCTGCTGCTTTCCAAATCTCAAGACATCAGTCCAAGGCCCCAAGGGTTGCATTGTTGAGGGCAAAAAATAAACACCCAAGCATTGCAAATTACTGCTGGGCACCCTGCATTCCCATGAGAAACTTGCAAAGTTAGCTAATCTGCGTCACAGCAGTGTGCAAACTGGAGGCTTGGACGGTTTAAAAATACTGACTGCCACAGATTTCCCAGGCCATATATAGTTTACACATCTCACAGTAGCAGGAAGGACCTGTAAAGAGACACAGACACTCCGAGACGGAAGAAAGTAACAGGGGATGCGACTGCCAGCGTGCAACAAAACAGGTTAAAAATAGCCTGCTGCTGTAACAGCTCCCTAGGAGAGGGGATGAGGCAGCTGCTGGTACTCTCTGCCATCTCTGAACAGTCTCTCAGTTAGTCTATTTTCTGTCACAAGGAAAAGGACAGGAAGGAAGCTTTTGTTTCCTGTAAACAGAAAGAGAGAAAATTACAGCTATTCTTGTTTTGACAACGGAAGGGCTCAGTGAAGCTTGCACAGCTTCCACTGGCGTTGTGGGAATACCTCCCAGAGTTGTGGGCTGTGTGTGAGGACAGGGGTCCCTGAGCAAAATGCAACTTTTGATGCCTTCACACAAGACATCTAAGTGCATCAGATATAACCTCAAGCAATCTGATGCCATGAAACCTGAAGTGGAATGCAGCCTGTGTTTTGATAAAAACTTTGAAACAAATCTCATCTTCCTCCCATGCGCATGTTGAATGTTGACGTTAAGGCAAAGTCAAGCTGTCCAACCCTACACTAGTGAAAAAAAAAATGTTTGTTCTGCCCTCCTCAGACCCATTATGAAGAAAAAATAGTTGAGTGCCAACTGACATTATCTCTATGGTGGTATTTTCCACCACCTTTTCCTAGCCTAGTCCCTTACAGAGAAAGTGAAAGACTATGACAGCATTTGCAACCATGCCAGGCTTCGCTCCTGGAATGAATTTGCTTGTTGGGATTTCCAGAAACCAGGTGAGTACCATCTGAGCTGTGGCTTGGGCAAAAACAAAGATGTTTTTGTACATTCCCAAAGCCCACACAATTAATTGCAGGGTCAGTTTTAATTTGTTTGAAGTGCTGTGATTTTTCTTTTATTCTTTGTCACTTCCATTCAGCAGGCCTGGCTTTCCAGGCCACAAACAACTTCTATCAATTCTGAGACTCTGATACGAGGCACTGAGAGGGGTCTAAGCCAAAAGCTCAGATTCCAAACATCCCTGAACTTTGGAGAAGTTCAAATCAGAATACACATCTTCAGTGAGAAGAGGAAAGCTGTAACATGATCCTAGCCCTGTGCAATAGAGGTAACACTCAAGATTGGTCTGAAGGTGACTTCCAGAATATGCAGTGTGGAGCAGAATGGAGGAAGAGAAAAAAAAGTATGAAGATATTTTTCACCAAAAAAAAAAAAAAAAAAAAAAAAAAGAAAGAAAGAAAAAGAAAAAAAATGCTCTAGAAAGAAAATGGGAATGGTGTTGTCTGAGGGAGAGCAACAAAGTCTGCTGACCGAGTAAAGGGGGATAAGAAATGTAGCTGAACTTTGAATGGAAGAAGGAGGGATACTAAAGATTCCCATAGGCTGTCAGGTACCAAAAGTTAGGAAGAAGTAGAAAGATTGAGACAACTAGCACTAAGTGAGAAATCCAAAAGCATGCGTTTGCATATCTATAGGGTCTTGAAACTGACAGTGGTATTCAAGCTCATACCCATCCCTGGCCTGCTCTCTGCCTCTCATATGAACCAGAAATCTCTTACTGTTTCAATGTCAGTTCTCTTTTGAGTGAAAGGATGCTTTCAGCTAGAAGGATATAGCTGGGCATTGGCTGTGCAGTGTGGGGGGTAAGTGAACTCCCTTTGTGCGCTGCTGATTGCATGAACTGCAACATTTCTGTCCAGAAGGGCAGTTCATAACTTTTCCTCTGGAGTACAAGAAGTTGTGTACTGCTCCTCCAACTCTCCATCAGCTGGCATCACAGTTCATCATTTAGGTTCGTAGGGAGCCAGGCCAGGCACTAGCAATATCAGGCTGCACAGACATAGATGCCTTTTTCATTCCATACGAGAATATGGACTATTTGATTCCTACTTTCGAAAAGGCTTCTGTATGGCTTACAGAAAGGCAGCTAACAGCCTGTTGGGGTTTGCCTAGTGGTATGTTAAACCGCTGAGTGTGCTTGCACACACCAGTTTCTGTCTGCCCCAGGAACAAGCCCTGCCTATGGCTTTGTCTGAACTCAGCGGCCATCAGGCTGCAGGACTATAGAGCCACCCTCACCAAATAGGATAGCCACATTCAGCGGTTACACAGGATTAGGATTTAAGGTCACAGCCGCCCAGGCCATGTTTTCAAGAAGTGAGGATCACAACCTCAGGCCTGAACATGTGTGTGTTGTACATTACAGGGTGACTGCGTGTGCCTGTGTGCATCTCATGGGCCACAGGAATGAGCTCCTGGAGATATTTAACTTCTTTTCGGCTTGCTGCCAGTGACTGTTTAGATGGCTTTCATGCCATCCCATGACACCAGCCACAAAGAGTAAAGGATAGGTTCCTGGATCTCACTTTCTCAGTTAATGAACACCACCACTAATTAACTGACAGCAACATGTAGCTATTCTTGGCCCTAGGTGCATCTTACTGAAGTCATAATGGTCGTGGGTAATGTAATTTATTACTCTGTAAGGTGGTTTGGGATATAATGCATGAAGACCACTCTGAAAGTGCCAAAGCAGTAACACAAGTCAGGATTTTTCCTGGTAAGGTAATATGTTCCATACTTGCTGTGCCTTAGAGAAATAAAGCACCAAAGTTACACTGGTTCCAGTGCAACGCTGTAAAGATTTCCAAATACGCCTGCTGAAACAGAGAACTACTGTGCTAAAGAGGTAGGTCCTTCTTCTGGAGCAAAAGAACTGCAAGGCTTTTTTTTTTTTTTTTTTTTTTTTTTTCTCCTGCTTAAAAAAAATCTGATAAGTACAAAATGTCACCTTGTGAAAAGGCTCCTGGGTGCCAAATACAGGAATCTAGCTTTGGGAAGGCGGGAGGCTCTCTGTGCACAGCAGCTCGGGTCATGCAGCCAGGCCCACGTCAGGACTTGAGCTGTACTCTGTGTGAACTCTACTAAATTAGCTGTACATGATGCTGCATTCCCTCTTCTTGGAGGATCAAAGTTGCTGGATTGAGTCCCAGCTTTCTGCAGATAAGCAGGTCACAGGATTAGTTTGCACCTATTTTCTGCTTGTAATACACCATGTTACAGATTCCACTGGATTCTCTAGTGTGTATCCACAGTTTGTATCCATATACACTGGATGCTTATGGTCACATTTTTTTCCTTTAGTCATCTGAGCTAATCTAGTGTCCTGAGATACTTCTACAGACACTAACATCAATACAGATTCTCTGGCAGTATCACTCACATTTGATCATTTTTCTATGGATTAATACCACTGTTCCGGTCCAAATCCTCGTTATGATTCCCTTGTTTTATACAAAAAGCTCATTTTATCATTCAAAAGGCTTCTTGCACAAGCACAGCGGTAGGAGGACAGGTGCAGCAGCTCAACAGTGTGAGTCTGATTAAACTATTTCTGAATGGTGGAGGAAAAAACACAAGTCTATCTAGTTTGGTAAGCAATGAGGCATCCACAATTTCTAAGCAAAATGCCTGTGAAAACTGGGGGAAGGGGAAGATAGTAATAATTGGAAATCCATTTCACTTACATAAAAGTGTTAATGAGTTGTTTATCTGCAGACACACTGCAGACTTCACAAAGGCACACAAGTTACAGCAATTAATTACCAGCAGGGTCTGGGAGACTGTCTCTGTAATTAAAACCTGTGATCAACCAGCAACAATGGAGGATTAAAAACTGAACAGCAGAACATGCACATATATATTTTTCTTTAAAAAGATAACACGGTTTTGTATCATAGAACTCTGTAATAAACCAATTGTCATTTTAAAAGTTGCTATTGTTTAAGCAACAGATACATTTCTAATACGTAAGTGATAGCTTTAGGGTGAGTTAGTTTTCTTACCCAAGTAGTTTATCTGTCAGTAGAAGTTGATACATGTCAAAGCCATGCAAGACTGTATATCAGAACTGGCAAATAGTTTTGGACTTAAAAAAATAGCAAAAGAATTGAGGAAAAAAAATGGCATCTTCAGAATGATTTCTTTCATTTTGGAATGAAATGTCATGACCTAATATTCCTGTTTTAATCAAAAAAAAAAAAAAAAAAAAAAAAAAAAAGGAACACAAATCCCTGAATCCAAAGTACTCTGTTGATTTAAGGCAAACATTTTTCCAGTTCTTACACCCATATAATAGTAATAGATAGCCATACGCTCCCGGTGTATTCTGTCCTTCCTAGAACATAAACAATTTTAAGGATTGAATGAGGAATAAATTTAAATAGAACTATCTTAATAACAAAGAAAAAATAAGTGACAATGCTTTAGATAAAAAGAAATTATTTAGCATTTAATTGTTTCAGTTCATCTGTGAAAAGTACGCTGAGCATAATAATAGAGTAGCACTGAATTAAAATTGTACAGCTCCAGGGGGACTGGAAGCATCCTGGAAATTTTGGCTTGGGATCCTTCTTTACGACATTTTTTGAAAATATCTGATTGCTGGAGCAGTGAAGATCATTCCTAAGATAAAAGTACTAATCATAATTACTTTCATAGGCTATTTTTGACATGGTTGATAGACTGAAAATGATTGAAAATGAATGCTTTTTAAAAGTGATGCATCTGTCTTCTCCTATGAATAGTTCAGTTACTGAAGACATTTACTATTTAAAATTGTTCATAATCTCTTCTCAAAAATATTTTTGGCTGGGAGATTGTTCAAGGAAAGCAGTGAGTATTGTCTGGGGTATTTCTGTGCTCTGTTCATCACAGATAATGATCATGGCGTTTTCTGTGCTTTGCTTAGTGGCTGACTTAACACCTACAATTATGTTTTCAAAGCAATGCCTCCAATTCTTGGTTACTCAAGAATTTAATTTCCACTTTTTTTGCAATAGTCACCAAAGATCAATGGTTTTCAGGAATAGCGTAGCCAACACCAACCAACAAATAGGTTTGCTAAAATGTTTCCATGCAGAAAACGGAAAAATGAGCAGAATAAAGTTCAAAATGATGCCAATAAATAGTACAGTACAGTCTGTTTCACGCAGCTGTGCTCAGAGGTGAAGAAAATGTTTTTCTTAGTTTGGTCTCAGAAAATTGTCAGGAAACTTCTAAGGACAGCAGGGATATACAGCTCCATTTAAGTGCTTTATAGCAAAGAAATAAAGGACCATATGGGAGCTGCTTACTATAGAAGGTATTCCCTTTCCCTATGTGGCAAGTCACAACTTCAAAGCAAAAAGTTGCATAAAATGGAGCTGCAACTCTATATCTAAGCATATAATTCAATTATAAACTGGTATCTTGGCCATTGGTCACAAGACAAGAAATTTCTGATTAATCAGTTTAAAAAAAGAATTTATATTTAAAAAATGAAGAGTAAAAATTCAAGACAAGCCCTTAATTACAACCCAATGACAACATACAAATTCGTTTATCTGAAATACTGTTGCTAGAGAGTACTTTACTCTTTTAGTTACAACAGTAAAAGATTGATGTATGAATGGGGAGGGGTGAGACCAATATTTTTTACTCAGTCGACAATCTAGTTTTTGCAGCTTTTCTTGATCTGAACTGTTTTTCTTTTCAGAATGGAATCTGCTTAAGCCTTTTACCTTATAACATAGCTATAAGCAGCTGAATTAAGAGGCAACCAGAATGAATGCATGCTCATACAATGAAAAAGCAAATAAATCTTCGATCATGCAAAATAAGGTTTATAAAGGTTTATAAGTAAGGATTTACCTTGCACCTTTCTACTCATGCTTATTAGTTTCATTCCTTTAAAGTAGGACATGTGTAAAAGAGACTAAGTCAAATTACATCTACAACCTGTATTTGACACCATCATGTCAAAAAAAAAAAAAAAAAAAAATTAAGCACACGTGAAATCACAATTTTTTTGGATTTATAAATGTCCATTAGAGTAAATTTTTAAAAAGGAAGATGCTTACCACTAGAAGAGTCTCGTCCACACCAGGAAAGATTCAAAACTTTACTCTGTGAACTGAGGCTGAAGAAGTCATTACTATATTAGCCCAGCTGAACTTAAGCTAGAGTAGTAGGAGACTCCTTTCTACCTGTGAATTTAGGCAGTGAGTTCCCTCCAGCCCCACAGCCATCTGCAGATCTTTGAGTTGTCATATTTGGTTTGACTGAAATGTTCACATAGCAAACAACAACAAAAAAAAAATCTGGAACTTTGAGGCAGTAGAAGTCTTACTGATAATTTTGCCTAACCAATTTAAAAAAAACCTATGCAATGAAACCACTTTAAAAACATTTGGATGGGGTAGGTTTTATTGAATCATGGATTGTATAGTAACTAATTTACAAAGGTCAGCCAACTGCATTATCCAAGACAATTACAAATATCACCCCATCAGTTTTACAATCTAAGCCTTCTGTAACATTATTTGGAAACATCCTCCAAACAGACACAAAACAATGACTATTTTTCAAGTTGAATCATTATTCAAGCGTGGCTGTCATCTTCCTAATGTCACCGCACCGACCTGTCAGTACACTGTAATGAAACACATTTGTACAGCAGTTTATCAGAGTGTCTTGTAATGGAATATTGTAACTACCAGCAGTCTTGAAATACTTTCTTGAGTCTTTGTATATTTGCTATGCCATTTTTACATTCAGAGAGCTCTGGTGATAGGAATCCTGCTCCTGTGCGTATGGAAACCTTTTTTTTTTCACTCTTACGAATGAAAGAAAATACATATTCTCAGAGTAGAAACACAACTACACATACTAAGGCATACATAACATCTGCCAATGTATTCAGATAAAAAGCATACTTTACAAAAAATCATGTCTTCTATTCTAACCTGTAAAATGACTATAAAATTGCATTAAAAATAGAACAAAATATTTACGACTAAGAAATTGAAGACAGTACACAGAAGTGTCCAAATAAAAGTTTTATAAGAAAAGAAGACCCCATGTCTGCACACTAACCTCATCTAAAAAAATCTTAATTTATAAGGCAGGTAAATTAATATCAGTATTTTTCTGTTCAGTGGAAATTCTAGGTTGATATTACTGTATTTGAGTTCCTGTATAAAAAATATGGGACATGAAAAGCAGTGGCTTCTCAGATCTACTACAGAAGACAAATCATAATTCTGAAAAATGCCTGAGAATTTCAATTTTACATGGCCACATGTCTTAGCTTTAAAAACATCTGAGGATTTATGATCTGACTTGTCAAGGAACAGTAAAATTTGGGGTGTATAGAAGCACTTAATAAAATCCTTGCACAAACTTTTACCTAAAACTAAAGAATGTGGAGTCAACAAAACAAAAACTGGAAAGGTTAACAGTGTTTTATTTCTCATCCTAGCATGACTTTTCTCCCCCTTAAACAGCAGCATATGGGAAGTTCCTCTCTTTTTAATGATGGCACAAAGGGGTGATACCATGCCATTGAAGAATCCCATCCTGCAAATTATTATGTCCTATTACCTTCTTTCACAATGTACACAGGTAAAGGATCTCTTTTTTTCCTCTAAATAACTTGTAATAACTTAATAATAATTCTTTTAATCTAAACAATGACTACCATTTCATTGTAATGCTAAATTTACAAAGTGCATAAAAATCTGACTTTGAAAGCTCCGTACTTTCAAAATACACAGTATAATCCTGGTCTCCTGTTGAACTCATATCTTTCTATTAAGCTAAAGTAAATTCAAATTTGCATTACCAATTATTATGACAAAAAATTTTGTATCTATAAAACCAAGAAATAAGGAGCCTAATTTTTCTTCCATTAGGGCTTTTGATGTGAAACTCCACTAAATTCACCATGAATCTTTCCACTGGTTTCTGCAGAGTTTGATACAGTTGTGAAACAACTGAGTCTATGGTGTATTTGTATAAATATACACAGAGAAGTTTGATACAGAAAAGTTATCATTTCACACAAAGGCATTTATATAAAATAATACCCACAAAGCCTGCTCATTGCAACCCAGCCTGAATCCCTTTCTGCAGTGGGTATGTACTCTTAGGAGATCTACATAGACTCAGGAAAAAAATTCTCTTTCCTTGTTTTATCTTCATTAACAAGAATGACATATGATGTGATAAGAGCATGTCTTCTGATCATGTATCACTAAATATTGTATATATTCCATACAGTAGAAAGGAAGTGAAATATTTTTAACAAGAAAAATCATGTGACTATCATAGTTAAAATAATATCCTGCTATAAAAATGCTGATTTCCTACAAAGCATCTTTCATCTGAATGCCTTAAAGCATTTTACCTGCTATAATCTTACTGAAATCTTTTCCTTGCTTGAGTTGAGTAAGTTTTTATTTGATGATCAGCAGAGAAAACAGAGGAATGAGAATTTAAAAGTTGTATTTCATTACTGGCTCATCATCGCATACCACCTCCAACACATATATTTTAGTGTGTCACAAACACACTACAGAATTATTGATGATAAATGCCGAAACACTAGCACTCTTCCTCACACACATGTATACATATTTGCATTTTCATGCCTATGGTGGTGCAGCACAAGTTTGGATCCTCCAGTGAAAACCTGGATGCAAGACCTGATTTTACATGCAACAGATGTAACAAAACTGCCATTGCCAGATAGTATCAAAAGACGACAAGATAATCAGAGTGAGATCATTTGTGACTTGAGCCATCAAATATGTCTTACAGCAGTATGTGAAGCCAGGAGAGTTTTTGCTGAGCATCTGCAATTAGCAGAGTGGATAAAGCATGCAAACGAACTAGAGTCAATTTTGGTATGATCAGCTGAACAGCTGATGTTCCTGCACGCAGTGATCTCATCTCAAATGTCATTAAAAAAGAAGCTGTTCTCTTCATCACCTTGCACCACGTTTTTTTTTACAAAAAGAAGAATTGCACAAAACAAAGTGTTGATTCACATTCAGAAATACCAAACTGGGGCATTTTATTCTTCTACATCCGAGTTTCTCTTGGCCTACAAATCTGTACCACCCAAGATCACAAATCACCATTATTTGTTTTTCAGTGCACACTATTTTTCATTCTGTATCAGGAATGCCTATCCACAGCTGGCTGCTCTAGTCCAGTTTTATTTTTTCTACTGAGAGATGGCCTAAAAAAGGGAGAGGCTGGTAGACTCTGAATGCATTTTTATTTTTCATAAATGTATTGTGCATTCTAAATACTCTGTCCCATAATCCATCTCCCTATTTCTTCCTTTTCCCTCTCCTAGTCTGGATGAATTCTCCACCAGTCCTAAACTAGCTCCCCACAGTTCGCATACAGCTGGCACTATTTGCTTTCATGTTACCGGTGGAGCCACAGTGCAGAGCAGTTCAGCCATTCCCAGTAGATATATTAAGAAAAAAGGATTTCTGATATAAATTTGGAGCTATATATATATATAAAAGTTATTTCTAGGTTAAGAAATCTTGGATAGTTGTAAACAAGGATCATCTTGCCCTATCTCTTGGAGGCTATAATATTTTCCCAGCTCCCTCTCTATAGGGCCCAATAGTTAGCAGCTGCATTTGTCAAAAGCCTATCTTCCAGAATCTGAATGTAGAAGAGTTTTACTAATCTATCATGTTCATTATTATGAGATTTGGCAATAGCCACTATACTCTGTAACTATGATGTGAAATAAGGAATGTATGAGGATTCAGTGCCGAATTCTAAATGCAGCTTGGAAAAAATCTACAAGAATAAACTTGCTTTTCAACTTAAAAGGTATAGAGTATACATTCCTTAAGGACAGTGATGAAAATGAACATAGAAATCTCCATGTTGACACGTTCAAATTGGTGCTACTATTTTGATCTAATCAGGAAAGGAAATGACTTACAAGACTTACAAGCAGGGGTTAACAGCTTCATTGAAGCACCAGTCAGGGGTGTTTCAAAGGCTGGACACTTGTGGCAGCATTCGGTAACATTTATAGCACCTTCTCAGCCTCCCAGCTGGCTAGAAAAAATAGAGCCAAAGATCAAAGTAACAAGAAAAAGATTATACTGAAAGTTGAAGAAAGGGTATTTTCTTCTTTTCTAGTAAACTGCTGATGACAAGTCTGCTTTGTTCCCTCATGAGTTTCCACAGTACCTCCTACACAGTTCTCTTCTGGCTAAAAGATAACTCACTTCAATTGTTCCTTGCAGATCATTAATGCTTTTGCCTTGCAGAACTGTTTCATCTTGGAAAATGCCGTCACCTTTTGATTATTGCCTTTTATTGCCACTACACAAGCCGCTCGTAGCCATCCAGGGAGAGCTTGCAATGTAAAAGACAAAAGATGTAGGTAGGAAGCTCTTCACACATGTCAAGTTTTGGGAAGGTGGGGGAGAATGACAAGAAGGAGCAGCCTCAGGCACGCTTCCACATGGCTGTGTGCAGGTATGCCTCCAGCCATACTCTGGCTGTGTGGAAGAGGAAAGCACCATTCAGGAAAGCCCCGGAAAATACCACTGTGCACCCTAGCAAGCTATCACTGTTCCCTGTGGCAACACTGGTGTCCATCTAGGACAAGGCAGGATGCCAGAACCTCACTGAAACAATCTGCAGATCGTCACGCAGTCTAAGTTTAGCCACCGAACTAAGGTGGCTGAGAGAGGAAGTCAGTCTCACGAGGCTTCCCCTGCGGTCCATGTCCTCTCTGGGGTGATTCAGAGAAAGAGATTCATTCAGGGACAGGTATTAGGGAATGTGAAAACACTTACACTTCTGGCCACTAAAACCTTTGGCCTTTTACCCAGAGGCCTCTTCCAAGCAATGGCATGTCAGCAGCTTAGTGTCCCCGTATCATGACACAGCATCAGCCCCAAACACTGTAGAGGGCACTGTACCTCCAGGGCCATCCAAACCACTCACAGCTACATCAAAGGGCTCTCCCCAGAACTCACTTACGAGTTTCCTTTAAAGTCTGCCCATCTGAAAAGTACAGTGGCATTAAATTATATACATTTTTTTAAAAAACAAACACAACCTCCAAATCTGACAGGCAGGGGCAGAGATGGGATTAGGCAAACATCCTATACAGAGGGTTCCTCTTTCTATCTGTCAGCTTTAAGTGCTTTCTCTTACAGAACTATACAGTACAAACTGAGCCGGAAAAAGCTATTTAAAAAGTGATTATAGTGTGACATTTTTGTTTGACCTAACATCAAGCCATGTGCAGCTTGAATGTCAGCAAAGCTATTTACTATAGGGAGAGACAGGCCGTAGCACGCTTAAATGTGTACCGTGTCTTAAATCTGCTTGCTGTCTCCACTCAGTGCACATGAATGACACTGAAGCCAAGATGTAAAGTACAGCGTTCTGTAAGCTGAGATGATTGACTAATATGCTGAGTGGTATAACGCAGTCAGCTAGAGGCTCCCGGCGAGGAAGACAAAATAATGGATAATTAAAGTCAATCTCAGGTTAAAAAGCACAGGCCTTTGCAAAAGGTTTCCTTGGATTAGAAAGAGAACGTCAATGGACCTGTTTCTTCCTCACATGCTTGAGGAACTCAAACATTTGGACAAAAATAACTTTTGTGTGTGTGTGTGTGTGTGTGTGTGTGTTAGTACATGAGATGCATCAGTCACATGAGAGAGGAAGGACCACAGCTCAGAGCTAGAGCTACAATTTGCACCTACAGCAGTCTCCTTCAAGCTTGCAACCTCTGCAGTACAGCCCAGTAGCCTCACGACTTTGGATACACAGGGATGACAGAGCCAACTCAGGCTGATCAGCTGAGGCTGCATGTGGGGTCACTGAGGAGAAGAGAGGCTTCAGAGCTGTACCATCAGTGCGTAAAATAACAGCTGAGCAGTGGGGGAGCAGGAGGCAGCAGCTCATTATTTGCATCTCTTAGTGTGTGAGAACCAACAGGAACAACGTGGGTCAACACCCTGCAAAAATGCATAAGCATATACAGTTATAAAGCTATATATACAGTCGGCTAATCATCAGCTCTCCCTAGAAGACAATGAACTAATTTACAGTGGACAAAGACAAGTATGCTTATATGTTCTCAACGGGACTACAGCCATACAGTCGGACAGTGTTCCAATCTGATTTTCTTCTCAGAGCCCAGAATAACAAACAAATCAGTGTGCCTTTATTTTAAAAAATGTTGCTCACAGTAATAAGGGTGGGTGGGGGAACTCAAAAGGAAGCAGAGCTGTGATAAAAATTCCATTTGGTTCTTTCTTGTATGTCAGAAAAAAATTTACATTACAATTCAGAGTGCCTTTGCAGGTTTATTTTTCTTTACATTGTTACATGTCCGATCACATCTGATTTTGGAAGCTAAGCAGAGTCTGACTTGGCTGGCATTTAGGAGACTGTTGAAAATACAGTACTTTGGGCAGGATCTGTATTCTCATTATATGAATATACAGGGCCTAACAGCATGATTTTTTTGTGTGTGAACAAGAACATTCACAGTTTTACATACTTTAAAATACTGCCCTGCACCAGATACTGACTGAAAATAACAGCATGAGTCTTAAGTGAGCATGCTTTGAATAAGAAAAAAAAAAAAAAAAAAAAAAAAAAAACAGGAAAGCTTGTGAATACTAGTTACTATTCTCCAAAGAGCACAGAAAAACTCTTTGGGCAAAATGATCATCAGCTCATTAGAGATAGGAAAGAAACTCTTTAATTTCTGTCTGTTTGCAATTTACTTTACTAAGCGCTGACAATGGCAGTGGACTGTGAAAATCCCTTCAAAACTTATTTGAGTATAATATGGGTAAATAACACAAGCTTTTTAATAAAAAAGATATGAGGCTTAGACGAAGGTTTTTTCATTTTATTTGGGGTCCCCTGTTATTTTTAGTGTCTCAGTAACAAAGGGCTTAATTATCATATAAAGGTTCCTAACTTTTTGCTTTACCTTAGAAAATTCCAGATCACGTCTGGCCTTCTATGATTTTGCTTGGAGGCTCCCAAGCAAGAGTTAAAACTAGTAGAACAAAACTAGTAAAACAAAAGTTTCCTTTATTAAAAATGTTAATTAGTCATTCAAGTTAAACAAGTATCACTGAAAGAATAACAAATGTGACTGAAACTCCCTTCCTCTCTTACTTTCTTAAAAAAATATCATCAGTGGGTACCTCTCTGATCCTGAGTGGATCTTGCAACTCAGAGGGAACACCATTTCTTTGGCAAAAAGAAATTTAAAAGGCAAAAAAAAAAAAATCCCTGTAAACATGTTACAAAGACAGATAATGAACAACAACCCCAAAAAAAGATATTTGGTTATCTTTGGTAAAAAGAAACAGATAAGACATGACAAAGAAAGGCAAGTTTCATATGACTATTAGCTTTTCCCAGGTAGATAGTCTGGGATAGATTTATACAGTTTTGCAGTCTTTCTTCGTTATGTCAAAATGCAAGGGATTTCTAAATCCTTATTTGGATGCACCCTCTAACAGCAGAGAGAAACTGACAATTACTGAAGCAAGGCAAGTCGTTTTCAGTTTAGCAGTTTTTTTCTAAGCCAGACTTGTGGTTTTATTTGAGTCTGAATGCTTCCATTCTCTGAGAAGCCCAGTGGCTTTTCAATAGCAGAAGATCAAATGATGTTAATCAGGCAGCGTGGTCTAATCCTCTAATTCAGCTGCCTTTTTACATTAGAAATGTCCTGCTCATGTAAGACTGATTTGCTCTTAAATTGACTTTTTTTGTTAAATGTACTATTCTGAAGGTCTGCTCCTGGCTCTGCAGATCTTACTTCCACTTAACTACCTTTACTTTCTCTATCTTTTTTTTTTTTTAATTTCTAGAAAGGCAAGTGTTAAGGGTTCTGACAGGAAATTTCTTGTTAATCACAGAAATGTTATGCAACAGCAATACGAAAAGCATTTGCATTTTTTTTTTAGTAGTGATCCTACAAGGTTATCTACATTTAACAAATATACTACAGTTAGCTATTGCCGACTACAGGAAGACTATCCCAAGCAAAATTTCTCCTCAGCCTTCTGATGTTCCTTCCACTGACATTCACAAATGTTCCATCAAAGACTGAAACAATCTGCTCACCTTTTTTTGTTCCTTTTTGTTCTCTTCTTTTTGATGTGGTGACTGGTGCACCACACTGTGTGACAGGCCTTCACATACGTTATGGGGGGCAGGCCAGGAGCAGTGGTGCTATCTTGCCACTAGGAAAGGCCAGTGTGACCAGCGCTCCTCTGCAATGTCTGTCTCCCTCAACTCTGTGCATCAGCAGGTAGATCTCAGACTGCAGCCACACCTGACCTGCAGGCTCACAGGAGGGGAAAGAGCCTCCTGCTCCATAAATGACTGTTAGCTTACACAGTGCTGCTGAGATTGCCTCGTGCAGGCACGAGGAAGGGGTCAGCTGGGCGACCCTCAAACACAGTCTGTCAAACTTGGTAGGTTTTCTGACAGTGTTATGCTGAAACAGCTCCTGAGCTCTATAAGCACGAGTGGACAGACTGTCAGCACTGGTTGTGTCCACCGACCTTCACAGCAGCTCCCATTAATGAAGGTCAAATGAGGGAATCCCAGCAATCTATACCACATACATTTAATTGTATTACCAGTTCTCATTCACACGTTTGGAACTAAAACTCTGAAAACCCTAAAAACAGGCATTTCTCCTACAGGCAACACATACATGTCTGATCTCTACATAAACACAAAGGCTAGACTTTCCTGAAGCACCAAGTTTTCTGTCCAAATATAGTCTTCAGTGTTAATGACTACAGCACAAATGAAGTTCCACTCGCCCCTAGGCTGGATTTGGTCACTATTTACAGCCAATAACGAGTGAACGTATGTGACAGGTACTTTCTACACAGGTACTTTGTACGCTTTTAATGTTAACCTTCTCCATATGAACCTCGCCTGCTTGAATTGTAGAGGAAGTCATGATAAAAATGTATAGCCCTTTGGCTCAGACATCAGTGAATGCGACCTACCTCCACTGCCTGTGCAAGGCAGCTCAGTGCAGTCTGGGCATAAGAACACATAGCGTAATACCTGTGAGGTGTACGGCAGAGGGGAAGAAGGCACATGGCACACACATGCGAGGTCTAGCGTCCCTGCTGTTTGCTCTTTCTGGATCACTACAGAGGATTCTTGCACAAGCAGACTATTTTTACCTTATTGCTAAGATTGCCTCATGTAAAGGAAGATAAAACATTGTTTGGAGAAATCAAATGAGCATTTACAGTCCCTGAGAAGTGCTCTTTAATCTTTTTTCTTCTTGCAGAAGACAAAGGGGCTATTCTTCCTGCCTATTGAATCTGCAATATGTAATCACTTTGCTACATACACTGAATCACACTTTTTTTTTTATGTCAGATGATAACAGATGAATTTAGTCAATTAATTACTTTTTCCAAAGATATTTCCCTGACACAAGGTTTGGTGTGTCCATATTAGCAGAACACATAAAAGTTTTAGAACTCTCTAGTGCTGTTATTGGCATTACACAAACCACAAGCTGATTAAGTTCCACCTTAAAAGTAATTAAGGGTTCTGTCCCCAGTCATCTGGGTTTTGTAGAGATGATTTTCATATTATTGTGCACATGTACTAAACAACCCCTTTCCTTCAGCGCTTTTTTGCTAAAGAAATTAAAACGTAATTTAAACACAGCATTTGGTAACACCAATTGTATTTGAAGTAGATTCACGGGCAGAGAGCGCCATCTCCTGCTACCAAATATGATTACCCAACAGTAGCAAGATACGTAATTTAGCATTTCTCCTTGGAATTTCCATCTGCTACAGCAAAAGGTGCAGCAAAAAGCCACTTTAGCTTGATGAATGATTGGGACTTAAGTCTTAACATTATCTTAATATCCTGTAGTGAGACTTTGCAAATCCCTGCTAACATTTCTGAATTAAATTAGAAAAACTGATTATAATTGCAAGGAGCTAGGATCCTAGATTTGTTTCTGCTGTTGGGCTGCTCAGTCAAGAATAGAAACATCTTAGATTTTAAAAGAGTTAATATTTTTACTATATTATTGTCCTCTGGCCCTCCAGAGATTTAAGTATGTACTTAACACTATGTATGGTGCACATGTTAAGTATTGGGAAATACTCACAAATGGTTATACCTCTAGTACTATCCCAGAATGACTGAGTAAAAAGCTAATGTAAGTAAGCAATTTTGTTTGCATATACATTGTAAAGAATAGTTGTATTAAGGGCAAATGTATCTCAAATTACTATTTTATCCCATATAAATTGTACATATGTTTTAACATACACTTTTGAATAAATCTATTATATGCTGAAAAAAGTAAATGAAGACATTATTTCCAGCAGATGCCTGAGAAATTTTCTCCGCTAATATGCTAAATGGTGTTAGTACATTCTGTGTACTGTTACCTAGCAGCATTCTGCTCTATTTAATGTCATTAGAAACCTCAGGTCTCCTGAGCATTCATAACTCCAAAGGATTAAAATGGAGCAGAGGTATTAAGTATGCTAAAAAATCAAATTGTGTATGCTAAATGCACACAAAAAATCTTCAGTGTGTAAACCACAAATAGATCATATGCTAGTTTTCAAAGTATTTTCTAAATTTAGTGAATGCAGGGGGGCTTGTGAGTCTAGCCTCTTTAATGACACAGAAGAGTCTGTTTCAGAAATGTACCTTAATGACACAGGCAGCAACAAATTATTGCACGTAAAATCAAAAATGATGCTTCCTAAAATACATTCTTTACAAGACTTACCTATGCTAAAGAATTGTTAAAGAGTTTGCAAAAGCAAACAGTTACAGGATTTAAAGGGGTATATACACACTAAACATCTATATTGAATAGAAGCCCTCATGAATGTTTAAGAGAAGATTTCTGCTACTGCTAGCTTTAAAGATAGATTCATTATTTTATTAATATAGAAATTATTAAATTATTACATGCTACTTCTGTGATAGTCTGAGTTTAGAAGGTACGTGACTACTTTTTAGAAAACCAGAAGGATTCAGTTTTTCGCCACAGAGATTGCAAGATACAAGAAAAATGTTTATGTAGTACAAAGAGACACGTAAAGGACAAAAAGGTGATCAAGAATAGTTAGCATGGATTTACCAAGGACAAATCATGCTTGAGCAACCTGACCACATCCTGTGATGAAATGGCTGACTACATGGGCAAGGGGACAGCAGTGGACATAATAAATCCTGACTTCAGTAAGGCTTTTGAAATAATTTTCCACAGCATTTTCACTTGGAAGCTGAAGAAATACGGCCTGAATGAGCTGGCTTTTAGATGGACTGAAAACGGGGTAGTCTGCTGGGCTCTATGGGTAGCAATGGAGGCCTTAGCATCTGCCTGAAGGCCAGTAACAAGCAGAGCACCCTAGGAGTTGATACTATTGCCCATATGGTTCATTATTTTCTTCAAAAAGTTGGATGATGAGACAGCATGCACCTTTGGTATATTTACAGATAATACTAAGTTAGTGGGAGCGGCTGACGCATCGGATGGTGGAGCTTCAGATCAGAGGCACTTTGAGAAACGTAAGGATTGTGATGACCAAAGCCTTAACAGGTCCAACAAGTAGAAGTGCAAACAAGGAGAAATGCAAAGCTCAGAACCTGGGACAGAGTAAACTGTGCCATTGATACCAGCTGCAGAGACTGGCTAACTAGCAGCCTTACTGAAAAAGGCCTGTGGCTATAGTGAAAGGCAAGTCCAATATGAGCAACCAGTGTGCTGTCTTCCCAAATAAGGCAAATCAGATGCAAGACTACATTAGAAGGTGCATGACCAGCAGATCGAGGGAAGTTATTGTCCCCCCCACCTTGCTTGGGGCTGGTGAGCGTAATAAAAATACAGTGTACAGTTATGTGCTCCCTAGTTCAAGAGAAGGGGCTTCAGTAAAGGGCTACCAAGATGACTGGAATCTAGATCATATAACCCAGGCTGAGAGGCTGAGAGAGCCGGAGCTGTCTTGTCTTTTGAAGAACCTAAGGGTGGCCTAATTGCAACCTACAGTTACTTGAAGGATAGTTACAAACATGACAGAGCCAAACACTTCTTTGTAGTAGCAGACAATATAACACAAAGCAATGACCAGAAACTGTGGCTTGGGAGGTCCAGAGAGGACATTATGAAAAAAAATATATTTACTTGTACATGTAGAAGATGTGAAATTTTCATCTTTGAAGACAAAGTTGCAGCAGATCTGACTTACTTCACTGATACTTCACTCTGAGTGGGAGTCTACACAACTTCCAGAGGTCCTTTTCAACCAACATTTTTGTGAAAAAGCTGTAACACTGATGATTTTCGTGCTCTATGATCTTTCTTTATTGTGTGAAGATAGCTTTTAAATGGTCACCAAACACTCTATTTGGACCTATTAATAATTCAGAAATATTAAGCACACACATGAGCAAAAATAAAAATACTATGCCATCTGCTGATATCTCAAACTGCAGATGTTCTTTTCTGAAAATCAAAAATTTATTGTCACATTTAAACCATTAAATAGTATTTTAGTTGGCAGTATAAAAATAGCAAAGAAATGCAATGTATTGTGAAAAGCTACTGATTGTAATTTAGTGTGTTACTTATTTCAAGCTGTAAAAGTGATGTGAAGTGCCCGTAGCCAGATGCCAGGAGCCCCTAAACTAATTTAAACCTCTGAATGCAGCAACCAAGATAACCACTCTCTCTTCCAAGAATAATTATATAAGCTTGCTCCATTTCCTATGCTTTTTTTTTTCTTTTAAGCATGCTAAATGATATGATCAGTTTTAACTTAATTATGAGATACTCACAGAGAAGGCCCCAACAGCAATTCATTTTTGTAGCTGCCTGTATCAACAAGAGCCCAGCTTCCACTTCTCTTGGTATCATTTGTGGCAGTTCTAAGAGTCTAAGAAAAGCTCTGTGCAGAGTTTATAAAATGTGTGGAACTTAATCAGAACAAAACATGCTAGTCAGCAAAATTCATACAGCCCATGCTGTATGCTTCAATCTTGTTTCTTTCATCACAAAGGAAAGAGTTATATAACCCTATATAGCTGAGTGTGTCCTTTTATTGGAATAATTTAAATTCCCTGTCCGCTCCTACTATCCCCAGCATTATTGCTGTTCATCCTTTAATTAGTGCTATTTCTGCATGTCAATCACGTACTTGATATTACACAAGGAATGTAAAGAGACATAGCTAATAGTTCCAACGAGCTTACAACCAAAATAGTCAATTCCAAACTTGCTCTTTCTTGAAGAATTGCTAGTAATTTGGTTCACATAACAATACCCCCTGTAATCTTTTCTACCCTTGTTCCTGTCTACAAGACTGCTTTCCTTTTTTCATGTGGAAGGATTCCTTCGTATCATTTTTGTAATGAAAGAATGGAAGGAATAAGCCACCTATGTATCCTTTCTTGAAGCAGTCACATCCATGAATAATCCAATTTCTATTGTTGCTTTCTTCATTTTTGCTAAGCGAATCTGGAATGTGGTTTTGAGTCTACTGCTTACTTCTTTCTTCTGTAGTCTCACCTGACTTAAAGAAGTGGAACCCACAACCTTGCATCAGCACATCAGCTCTCCAGGCAGGACAGGGTTAGATACCTCAGATAGATACCAAAATAGCATCCACCGAGTACAGAATTGTGCAAAATTAGCACATCCAATGGCTAAACCTAAAAACCACTGAAGAGTTAAGGAAGTCCCACCTAAGGACGTACTGAGCTGGTCTGAATGTCCATCTACCTCAGTGCCCCATTTTGACACTGGCCAATGGGAAAAAAAAAGACGAGGAGCCCTGGGCAAGCATGGTGTAACCACTCCCACACTACACAGTCCCATTGCCTGCAATTAACTATTTAGGGGCTTTCATAGCTTGTTTCCTTCTTTTTTCTTCCACAACTCTGAAGGGCTTTTGTTCCCAGGAACAGCATTCACACTTCCGACCTCCGCAGTGCACCACAGGAGTGCCCAGGTGCCCAACCACTACAGCCCAGGCCCTCCCCTGGAGGCAGGCACCCCACAATTTCCTCAACGTGGCAAAGCTTCTAACGCTTCTAAAATGCACAGAGTTCCTCTTCTAAAAATCGCTTCCTTAGATACCTTCCTGACAGCCGTTTGCCCGAGGAGCAGGACCCCCACCGCCCTTCCAGGCTGCCAGGTTTGACAGGCCCTAAGGGCACCGCAGGATGGGGAAGCCCAGAATCGGGTGGAAGGGAAGCGAGGAAAGCGTACTTGACCCATCCTGCCACCGAGCAAAAACGAATTCATCCAAAATTTGTGGGACTAAAGTGGGGGAGGCAAAGGGGACCGCAAGGGAACACGCAGCCCTGGGGCCGCTGCGGGCCCCTGACACTGCCATGCCTCGCCTCTCAGGGCACGTTACGGCCACGGTCTACCTACACGTTGCCACCCAACCACACACGCTTAACGCGTGTAAAAACAAAAAAAAAACAAAAAAAGAAAAAGAAAAAGAAAAAGAAAGAAAAAGAGAAAAGGAAAAGAAAAGGGGAAAACAAAACCCCGAACGGCTCCTGCCGGCCGCTCTCGCGGTCGCAGCAGGTGTGCGGCGGGGCGGGGCCGCCATGGCGGCGGGCGGGGCCGGCGGCGGAGGAGGAGGAGCAGGAGCGAGCGCGAGAGCGAGCGGATGGCGGCGGCGGCGGCGGAGGGGGTGGGCGGCTTGCTGCGGTTCCTGAGGCTGGTGGGGCAGCTCAAGGTGAGCGCGGGGAGCGGGGCCGGGGCAGCGCGGCGGCGGCGCGCCGCCCGCCCGCGGGTTTCCCTGCCCGTCCCGCTCCCGCAGCGCCGCAGCCGCGCGGCGGGCAGGCCGCGGCGGGGGGACGCGCCCGCCCGTGCCCCGTTGGGAAGGGAGGAAGCCGCCGGCGGGTCCAAGCCTTGCGCTCCGGGCAGCGCAGCGGCTGCGGCGGGGCGGCCTGGGGCTCGCAGGGGCTGCGCGCGCGGCGCGGTGGCTGCCGCGGAGCCCGGCCTGGGCGGCCGGAAGCGCCAAAATTAGCCGCGTCCGAGGTGGCAGCGAGGCCGCGCTCCTGCTGGCGTCCCTAGAGCGAGGTGCTTCGAGCCTAAGCTTTTAACGTTTCGGTTTTTAACGTTACCGCGTTATGGTAACTGTCTCCACCCAGAGGGTGCCGCGGACGGGATGGGTGTACAGCGGCGTGGAGAAGCCGGAGAGCGTGTCCGATCACATGTACCGAATGGCCCTGCTGGCGCTGGTGGCCCAAGACAAGACCCTTAACAAGGACAGGTGAGATGTCGCTCGTTGTCACGACTCTTGCTGAAGGTGGTGGAAGAGCCGCAAGCAAAGTGCTTACAGCTGCTCTCGTGCTGTGGGAGAGCTTTTAAAGCAGTGGGAGTATTTGAATTCCTCCCCCCCGGTCCCCTTTTGAGGGGCTGCAGTAACCTAGAGAGCTTAAAGGGACTTAAGGACTTTTATGACCAAAATCAGAGTGCTGAGGCAGCTTTAACTCAGAGGCTCTGAGCATATAGCTTCTCGCAAGCTATAAATAAGCAAGCTGAAGACTTTCAGTTAAAAGGCAGTTTGAGGAAGGAGAAGGCAAAGCCATATACTGCACAGATTTTGACAGACTGAGTTAGCACTCAGCAGCAATAGAGACACATAAATCGTATAGCACAGATGCGAAAGCATGGTTAGTGTTGAATGAGTTGTCAAGTATGGTATGGGATCATATTTGCTTTGTCGATTCAAGAGAGAATGAAAATGATGATGACTTTTGACTATTTTCTTACAGACTGACATAGCTACAGAGTTGTAAGTGTGTTTTGTCAGGTTATATATTGAATTTGGGATGGCTCCAATCAGATTATATTCTACTTGTTACAGGCATAATGTGAAGTTTGTAATGTAGTTAGCTTTTGTTTGCTTGGGTTTGGGAGATGTTATGATAACTGAGTACATCACACTTGAATAGTATCCTCTTATACAAACTATATTTAAATGTATATTTACAGTCAGCAGTAGCTGGAAAGCAGGAATTAAAATCGTATATAGGTGGAAGCCATTTCTCTTAGCCAAGAAATGAAAAATATTGTGTAGAATTGGGAGGAAAAAACAGAAAATATACAAAGGGGATAGCTTATGCATTTTCTTAAGACATCTTTATTAATTATGAGATGCAACTTAAAATGATGAAAAATTAATTATTCTGTCTTGACTTCTTGTCAGATGCATACGATTAGTTTTGGTTCACGATATGGCTGAATGCATCGTTGGAGATATCGCTCCTGCAGATAATATCTCCAAAGAGGAGAAACACAGGAGAGAAGAGGTATGACGCACTGTCTGAAACCACATCTGTGAAGCTTTTTACATGTTTTTAAATATTATGGTGGCAGTGAAGAGACCCTCAAAACAACCTAATACTGTCTTGGGCATTGTGTAAATATACCATAAGTAACCATTTTTTTTTGACATTTTGGTGTTACCCTTGCACTTCTTCATTTTGTCTGTGTATAGAAGGAGAACACCTGAAGTAATCTCCATACCAACCATTAATTCCTCTACTGACTAGATCTTTTTGCAGCCTGAGGTGTTAGTCATATTTACTAGCCTTATCAAGAAGTGGGGAGTAGAGAGTAAGTATACTGAGAAGAGTGGATGACAGTTACTAGAGTTTATACAGTATCAGATAACTTGAATGCATCATAAACTTTGTTTAAACAATTTGCACAGAAATCTGGTGTAGATGACAATTTTGACATTAGTCTTTGCAGTTTGGCGTGATATATTTGATTTTGTCCATGTGTATATCTGAACTGCTGGTTTGTTGATACTGGTTTGGTGTATTATTTGAAGAAAAGATAAACCACTCCTTCAGTCACAGCTAGAGGGCACCGTCATGCCTTTTAATTTCAGTTCTTTATAGTATGATGAATGTTCCAGTGGTATTTTTTTTCTACTTTTTTGCTTACTGTTTAAGCTTGAGAGTAAGGATTTAAGACTAATTCTAGACATAACCTGTTTCCTAAGACTAAGTGCGACTTAAAGATCAAAAGACTATTTAGAATTCTTTAAATGCTACCTTTACCAACTGTAATTTCAGTCTTTCTGGTTTTTTTAAGTGTACTTGTTCAATGTATTCTTACACTAAACCCAAAAAACCTTTCCCTAATGCCTCCAAAGGTTGTTTTGTCACCACAGGTCAGAAATTAACTTGCTTAGAGGGAATTACCATTTGTATTTAGGCACTTACAGAAGTTTGATGTTTAAATATGTTTACCATTTTTTTCTGAAGTGTTTTTAGCTCTTCCTGCTTCCATTTAGCTCAGTAGGACTTTGCTGTTGACCTCATGAGAAGTCATGAGAAGGAGGATCTAGTACTGAACATTTATGTTGACCTTGAATTTCAGGGTAAAATTACATAGAGGGTAGTGGTTTCATTAGATGGCCTGGGCTGAATTATTAGTAATTATTAGTATTCTACTGCTGAGTTCTCTTTTGCCCTCTGCTCTGTTGTTTATGTTGAGCTGTTCCAGAAGTTTGCTTGCTTGTTTGGTAAGTTTAATCAGCTAGTCTCACTAAGGCAACAGAAAATTAACTTGATGTTTTTTAAAGAAAGAAGTCTTCCCCCCCCCCCCTCCCCGTGTAAGCCATTTTGCCCTGATAACCATGAAATTAGATGAGCTCCAGAGCTGGAAGGAGATGGGGAGGAATGAGACCTTAATGCATCAGTGGCAGGGAGCAGGTGATTAAGCTGAGCCACATTGTGAAACCATGTCCTGTGTCTCAAGTTGAAAAACAATCATGGCATAAAACTTCTGGTTTGTTTGTGATGTTGGTTGTTTCAGAACCAGCACTGTGTTACTAGGAAACAGTAGAAATAGTACAGAAGTAAGAGTGATTACCTGGAGGAATCTGAAGAACATACATGCTTGTTATACCATTAGTTTGATATGGCATTACACCTTATCCCAAGATTTTTGTATCTCAGCCTGGGAGTATTGTGTCTTATTACTGCAGAAGAAGGCAGAACTGGTAACTGATGGCAGTTCCCCAGCATTTGACTTGCCTGTTTTGCTCTGGGCTTCTTTTTGAACTCTTGAAGTTACTAGATACACTTCCAGGTTATTTTTCTGTTCTTTTGAACTAATTCTCTAACAATGCATTTAAGCAGCTCCCAGAAAAAAGTCTTCTCTGTGCTAAGTGCTCCTACTGTTCGGCTGGTAGATTTCATGGTGTACGCTAACTATAGAAAAGTATTGTCTGGTGTATGCTTTTACAAACTTTGTAACAAGCAGTTATTTATTTATTTTTTAAGATGTGCTTGCTCAGGTCATGGATATATGCAAATGCCTTCTTTTTTTTTTCAGGCAGCTATGCAACAACTGACCCAGCTTCTGTCAGATGACCTCAGAAAAGAAATCTATGAACTCTGGGAAGTAAGCTTGCAATCTTTTAATCCTTTGCTAAAATTTAGAGTTACCTATTGTCCTCTTTCTGTTTGCCTGTAAAACTACGCTATCTCTTGTTTGACATCAAGCAAGGTAGATTCATTGCTCAGGAGATAAGGCTTTAAATTTTTTAGTGAACAGTATGAGTGAAGGTGACTTTGGAATCCCTTTCAAGATAGAACTGTAAACTTTGGTAGAAAAAACAGCCTTTGACCTCGCAGAGTTCTGGGTGAACCCTTTCAGGGCTTGATTTGACAACTGAAAGAAGTTTTCTCTTTATATCCAGGCCTTTTGGATATAAATCTGTTTCTTACTGCAGTATGTTTTGTTGACAGCTGTCTCTTTGTAGCTCTTTTAATACAGAAAAATATAATGGAATCTGACTACGTCATCTAATAATTATTACCTGTATAAAAAGCAGAAAAAAATGTGGATTTAATTTCTTTACTATACAGCCCATTAGACTAAAATATTTGGTAGTAAGTTCTACTTTAAAAATAAATCTGGAGTACTGATAAAGTACAGTGCTCTTTTACAAGCAGTACAGATTGCTGGCCCATCCTGGATACCTTAAATCTTTGTATTGGAAAACAAATATTTGAAGGTGATTTAACTTTGTAATGCAAATTCATGGTGTTAATTGTGAAGATCTTTGCAAACAAGAGATCATTAGATTATTTCCAGAGACAATCCATGTTAAAATTTACTGTGCTTTATAATATTCTGTGCTTCCTCTGACATACGATCTCATGAGCACATGTAAGTCCATAGTCTCTTGTTCACAACGTGATGTGAACAAGGGGTTGTGTGTTTCTTGGACTCTATAACCCTAGGCTATATTTTATGCTGACATTCTTATTTTTCCACTTTAGATGGTATTTAAATTCCATATATTTACCACCAACTTTTGTACTTGGTTATATCCCACTATTTTTTTTTCTCTGTAATTGTGTGGTTACACTGGCAACAGAGCTAGATTTTTCAGTGCTTCATGCCAAGGTTAAAGGGTTAAATCAGCATAACCAAATTTGGGGAATAGGGAGTGTGCATTTGTATAGTAAGCACTGGTTCCCTCTCCATTTGGAAGCTGTTGTAATAGAAGAACAAGAGTTTATGATAGATAAGAGTTGTCTTGTGGGATTTTTTTTTTTGCGTGTTTCTTCCTTTGCCTCAGGCTTCTCTCCTGATTGTATAGGAGCTAGTTCAGTATGCAATTAGTTCTTCAGTATGTTCTTCATCTTTATCGTCACCATAATTTAGGATATGCACACTTTGATCATTTGTTCTTTGTTCCTTCAGGATAATTAATTGGCATTACCATTACCTTTCCAATGTAGCAGTATCAATGTAACCCACACAGCAACAGGTGTAATCTAAAAATCGAATACTCACATGCAGCCCCTCTAGTCTTTCTTTAGGTCCATCAAAAAAAAAAAGCAGAAAATGAGAATCTTCTGATCACTTGATATAATATGCTCTCAGCTAGCCAGAGGCATTTCTGTCTTTTTGTGAGTGAGCAAAGTGATGGGCCTGATCTGAACAGTAGCTGGACAAGATCTATTGAGACTCTCACCAAGTTCTTTTGTACTGCTATGTCCTGTTTTGACCTCCTTTTCCCTACAGCCTTGAGAAGACTGTTGTTTTGGACTGTACTGGCTGGCTCTTTGCAAGTGTGTGTCTGTCTGTGTGGTGTTGGAGAGAAAGGTAGCAGAGAGATGCCGTTGATACATTTTCATTTTGTAACTTAATTCAGAATATATTTAAGTCGGCACACTTCAGCTGTGTCCTGCTTTTCATATTTTCAAGAGCAAAATCACAGTAGTCATTTTAAAAGTCCACCCTACATAGACTGTGTGTTTGAAAGAGCAGTTACTGTTTTTCCAAAGTACATTATTTTGCACTCTGAAACAGCTGGGGGGGGCAAAACAATAAATTATTATTTCAGTGATATGCTCAGTTACATTACAATAGCTAATATTTCTTGAAGTTAATGTAAGCTGAGGTATGCATAAGATCTGGAGGGCTTTGTGCACGAGGAAATGGGTGACAGATTGATATTCCCAATGAATGGTGGAGGTGAGGCAGACTTTTACAAACAAACAGCCACTGTGATAAAGTTCTCCTTTATAATGTTACCAAAAGAGTTTGTGCTTTTTGGTGACAAATGAAATGGAATAAAACATGGTCATGAAAATAGTATAAATAAATGAATTTGAGTAAGTAAGAGGTAGTAGTTATTTTATATATGAAACAAATCTCAGACTGAAAGGAGGAAAGAGAAAGGTAAAAATGTTGAAATGAAACTGTTGACTAAACTGTTGATCAGAATGTAATTGAAACTTTAAAACATCATTTAAATTACCAATCAATCGTGGCTATCAAAATTTGAATTTCTGACTTTAGGATGTAAAACAATAAGTGTAATAATAAAGCAGGCTCCTAACAGTATGTCAGACAAGCAAATAACCAGCGATGCTCATTACCTGAGCATCGCTGTGCTGGAATTATAAACCAGGACCTTGCCACTATGACATTCACCATTATCTTCTCAATACAGAGAGAATTTACTGCAAATAGATTTATTCCTGTCTGTCATGTTACAGAAACAAAATTCTACTCTATGAACTGCCCTAAATACTGGTAGTAGTTTAGGGTCTTTCTTGTCTGTTTAAAGTTCTGCCAAAATCTTGCCATGTTCTGTGGGTTAGTAGGAAAAACTTCCTGCAGTTGCACCGTTCTCATCTGTAGAGTTGCTCTGGTGTGTAACTGGTTTCAGGCTCTACCTGAAAGCACAGGTAGGCCTGGTGTGTACATAAGAGACTGGTCTGGTTATTACTGATGATGATGAGGGAGGTCAGACTTACTGAGAATAGCAAGGTGGTGATAACCCACAGAGAAGGTGGCTTTTTCTGCAGCTGATTTGGAAAGCCTGGAGTAGACCATTTGAAGATACAATGTCATAGATTTTGAAAAAAGAAAAGTGAAATGGCCAACCTGTCTGCAACCATCACTGGAAGTAAATGACAGCAAAATTGTTCAAGTTGACTAGTAATATGAATGACTCGCAAATATGAACTGACAGTGGATGGAAAGAAGGAAAAGATAGCAGAGCGATTAAAGGACTTGAAGTGTTATACAGAGGAAACCTCATAACACCACCACTCCTTGTCTCCCAGGGGAGAGAGAAAGACATAAGCAGCTCAGACAGATTAGACCAAAGAGATTAAGAAGGAGTGACAGGAAAATTGTAAGGAACAACTGCTTATGAAACTAGCAAGTGGCGGAGAAAAATGCAAAATAGTTCTTCAGATATATAAAAGCAATACATTGGCACACAATGTGGTGATTCATAGTCTTAACTAACCCTGGAAAAGGTCTTTTATATAAAAAAAATTTCATTATATGGAACCTATTATTTAATTTGTACATTACGATTAGGATTGTCTTCATGTGATCCCTGATTCAGCAAAACATTTTGGTACACGTTTGAGTATGCAAAAGTTAATTGTGTCCTTAAATCCTGTTATGTTTAGTAGAACTTCAGCACCTACTTAATTTTAAGTGTTTTGCTGAGTAGCAGGCCTTAAAAGAAGGAACTCTGTCTTGAATATTTATGGAATGGCTTTTACTAATAAAGAAAATTCTAGATATAAAAAGAGCTTCTAATACTCTGTTTCAGAACAACAAATAAAAATTTCTTATAATTGCACATCTGTTTAGGAATATGAAAATCAGTCTACTGCAGAAGCCAAGTTTGTAAAACAGTTGGATCAGTGTGAGATGATACTGCAAGCATTTGAGTATGAGGAGTTGGAAAAGGCACCTGGCAGACTACAGGATTTTTATGATTCAACTGCTGGTATGATAATTTTTTTCTTTTTTAATAAAATCAATACACAAATTGCTTTTTTTTTCTTTCCCTGAGAGACATGCAGAAAAGGTAAGAAACAGTTGTTATACCATTACTGAAGTACACACTAAATATTTTTGATGAAGCTTATTTTGGTGTGAAAACACCTTACATCTGTCTGTACATGTTGAACATGGATTACACTTATACTAAGTCCCTTTTACATCTCTTTGTATTTAGAGAGAAACTTAGCTTTCATCACTTGCATGCATTTAAGGATCTCTCTATACTACTAAAGGGGTTTAAAGGAGCCTTCAGTCTTCACTGATGCTTTGACAGAAGCTTACTTCTACTCTAAGCTAGTGTTTCACAAGCCAGTGAAGTAAACTGTCATGGAAAAGCTGCCAAGGCTTGTCCACGTGTTATACTATTGCCCTTTACTGCTCTTCCATGTAGGTACTAACATTACCAAGGGCGATTTAGAAACCATCAAACAGGATTTCAGAGCTCTGGAGATGGTGGACAAGGGTCTGGCAGCTCAGGTCATTTTCTCCTCAATTCTGCCAGTGAGGAGGAAGGATGAGAGGAGGAGTAGATGGATTTTTCTAAGTTAACAAATGGCTGCACTGCTGGTGTTGGCAACAGGCTTTTGGTTTCTATAACCATGGGACCACGTTTGAAGATCAAGATCATCAACAACTGATGGGGAGAGATGGAATCCACCTCACTAAGCAGAGTACACATCTTTACTAACAGGTTGGCCGGCCTGGTAAGGAGTGCTTTAAACTAGGAACAGTGGGGGAAGGGGAGAGTTATAGAGACAGGGTAGTCAATGTGGCTCAAGTCAGGATGCCTCCAGCAGGTGCATGCAGCTGGGGAAGTGTGGATGGGACATGGCTATGGAGTATCCTCTTGCACCCTTCCCAGGAAACATCCATGCACGATTACCTCTCTGTAATGCCTGTATGCTAATGCACACAGCATGAGGAATATACAGGAAGAATTAGAGGTGTGTATGCGGTTGCAGGGCTATGATCTAATTGCAGTTACAGAGACGTGGTGGGATAGCTTGCATGACTTGAATACTGACATGGATGGCTACATGGATGGATGGATAGCTGCTTTTTAATAAAGACAGGCCAGGAAGTCAAGGTTATCGATTTGTCCTTCATGTGAGAGAGCAACTGGAATGTGTGAAGCTCTGCCCTAGGGTAGATGAAAAGCAGGTCGAGAGCTTATGAGTAAGGATTAAAGGGCCGGCTAACATGGGTGACATTGTTGTGGGTGTTTACTACAGGCCACCTGATCAGGAAGAGGAACTCAGTGAGGCCTTCTACAGACACCTGGAAGCAGCCTCACAATCACAAGCCCTGGTTCTCATGAGGGACTTTAACCATCCTAATACCTTTTGGAGGAATAACACAACAAGGCACAAGCAATCCAGGAGGTTCCTGGGGAGCACTGGTGGTAACTTTGACACAGGTGGTGGAGGAGCCAACAAGGAGAGGTGTCCTGCGGGACCTTGTACTAACAAACAAACAAGGACTGGTGGCAGATGTGAAGGTTGGAGACAGCTTTGGCTGCAGTGACCATGAGATGGTGGAGTTCAGAATCCTGTGAAGAAGAAGCAGGGCAGTAAGTAGAATCGCAACCGTGGATTGAGCAGAGCAAACTTTGGCCTCTTCAGGGACCTTCTTGGAAGAATCCCATGGGTTAGGACCCTAGATTGGAAGTGGGGGTCCAAGAGAGCTGGGTAATATTCAAGCATCGCTTCCTCTGACCTCAAGAGCGGTGCATCCTTATGAGTAAGAAGTCAAGCAAAGGAAGCATGGATGAGCAAGGAGCTCCTGGCAAAACTGAAACAGAAGGAGGAGGCATGGATGAGCAAGGAGCTCCGGGCAAAACTGAAACAGAAGAAGGAGGTATATAGAATGTGGAAAAGGGGATAGGCCACTTGGGAGGAATATAGGAACGTCAGAGTATGCAGGGATGAGACAAGGAAGGCTAAGGCCCATTTGGAATTGAATGTGGCAAGGGATGTCAAGGACAACAAGGACTTCTTCAAATACATCTGTAGCATAAAGGAAGACTAGGGAAAATATGGGCCTGCTGTTGAACAGGTTAGGTGCCCTGCTGACGAAGGATACAGAGAAGGCAGAGATACCGAATGCCTTCTCTGCTTCAGTCTTTACTGCTAAGGGCAGCCCTCAGGAATCCCACACCCTGGAGACAAGACAGAAGGTCTGGAGAAAGGAAGACTTTCCCTTGGTCGAGGAGGATCGGGTTAGAGATCATTTAGACAAACCTGACACCCAAGAAGTCCATGCGCCCTGACGGGATGCACCCACGAGTGCTGAGGGAGCTGGTGGATGTCATTGCCAGGCTGCTCTCAATCACCTTTGAGAGGTCATGGAGGACAAGAGAGGTGCCTGAGGACTGGCAGAAAGCCAGCGTCACTTCAAAAAAAAGCAAGAAGAGGGACTCAGGGAACTACAGGTCCGTCAGCCTCACCTCCATCCCTGGGAAGGTGATGGAACAGCTCATCCTGGATGTCATCTCTAAGCATAGGGAGGAAAAGATGATCAGGAGTAGTCTGCATGGATTTATGAAGGGGAAATAATGTTTAACCAATCTGATAGCTTTCTCTGATGGAATGACTGGCTGAGATGCAAGGGGGAGAGCAGTGGGTGTTATCTGCCTTGGCTTCAGGAAGGCTTTTGACACTGTCTCCCATAACATTGTCCACGGCAAACGCAGGGAGCGTGGGCTGGATGAGCAGCCAGTGAGGTGGCCTGAGAACTGGCTGAATGGCAGAGCTCAGGGGGTTGTGATCGGTAGCACAAAATCTGGTTGGAGGCCTGTAGCCAGCAGTGTCCTTCAGGGGTTAATACTAGGTCCAGTCTTGTTCAAGTTACTCATCAGTGGCCTGGGTGAAGGGATAGAATGCATCCTCAGGAGGTTTGCTGCCAGGAGTGGCTGATACAGCAGAAGGCTGTGCTGCCATTCAGAGAGACCTGGACAGGCTAGAGAGATGGGTGAAGAGGAACCTCATGAAGTTCAACAAAGGCAAGGGCAGGGTACTTCACATGGGTACCAGTACAGACAGGGGACTGATCTGCTGGAAAGCAACTCTGCAGAGAAGGACTTGGGAGTCCTGGTGGGTAATAAGTTAACTGTGAGCCGGCAATGTGCCTTTGAGGCCAAGAAGGCCAATGGTATCCTGGGGTGAGTTAGGGAGAGCCTGGCCTGTTAGTGAGGTAGGTGATCATCTCCCTCTGCTCAGGCCTGGTGAGGCCACATCTGGAGTGCTGTATCCAATTCTAGGCTCCCCAGTACAAGAGAGACATGGAGAGACTGGAGAGAGCCCAGCAGGGGGCTGCAAAGATGGTTATGGAACTGGAGCATCTCTCTTAGGAAAGGCTGCAAGAGCTGGGGCTCCTGTTTAGCTTGGAGAGAAGACTGAGGGGGCATACGTGATGCTGTGTACCCTCTCCACCCTCCTGTGGAGTTCTTCTTACTTCTTTCCCCCCCACCTCCTCCTCCTGGGGTGGTACTCACCACTAGGTCTGTGACAGGATCTTACCAATGTATACAGATATCTGAAGGGAGAATGTCAAGTGCATATGGGGCCAGACTCCTTTCAGTGGCACCAAGTAATAGGACAAGAGCAATGGGCACAAACTGAAACTTGGGAAGCTCCACCTGAACATGAGGGAAAACTCTTTGCTGTGAGAGTGACAGAGCACTGGAACAAGTTGCCCAGAGAGGTTGTGGAGTCTCCTTCTCTGGAGATAATCAAAACCCACCTGGATGCAACCCTGTCTAAAATGCTGTTGGTGACCCTGCTGAGCAGGGAGGTTGGACTAGATGATCTCCAGAGGTCCCTTCCAACCTCAACCATTCTATTATTCTGTGAAAATTGTTATCCCTACATTGACTGTGGCCTTGTAGAACCTACTCAAAATATGTGGGAACCAGCTCAGTCAAGTGCTTCAGATGTAATTGTACTACATTTTATGCTATCTACTGCTCTTCATGTTTTCCAAAATAAATTAAATTGTTAGTTAAAATGAGAAAATAGGTAAAATAGTTGCTTTTAAAATTTAATCCCCTTATTGGAGTGGTTATTAAAAATTGTCTTAAAAATAATGTAGTTTATTCTGAGCTTACATCAACATCACTGCCAACCTTTTAGAGCTAACCTTTCACACACAGAAAAATGAGAGCATTTTAATTAATTTTTCCTTTTCTTTTGTCTTGCAGGAAAATTTGTTCATCCAGAAATACTTCAGCTTGTGTCTGTGATTAATACAGAACGGAATCAAAAAATAGCTGCTGCATGTCATCCACGTTCCTAAGGTGTTCCTAAACAGCTGTAGCTATATTAAACTTTTTTTTGATTTTACATTCTCTATGTTGTTTTACTTCCCATCACCAAGACTGCCAGGGGAGTTTTTTTCTGTGCATTAACTGCTGAGAATCCTGGGACCACTTAGGAGTGGGTATGGTAATTACATCTCAGAGCATAGATTCTGTCAGTATTTCTGCCCTCCCCTCCCCCCTCAGCTTGGCTTTGTCTAATGCAGTCTCACTTACAAAAATACTTTATCTGGAGAACAGTGCATTTCATGGTAGGGCAAAATAGCTAAAATGCTGAATGAAATGTTACTTCCTTTTGTTGCTAAGGGAAAGTCTAGTTATTATATCAAAGCATATGTTCTTCAGCAGAACATAACCCAGTAATAATAAACATTAGGAAGATTAGGAAGACACTGTTCTGCAGAAATAGTTACTCTTTAATTATTTTCTGTGCTTTAACACCTAAATGCCTGTTTAGTTTTTTATTACCTCTGAAAGAAGTCTTTGGAGTAGCATAACACTTTGGTTTATTGTCTAAACGGTATTTCAAGCAGATTCTGTCCTGGTTCTGCAGAAAGGTGTAAAAGGCCTGACTAACACTCTCCAAAAGGAAACTTCATTTCCACTTATGCATCAGTGTTGCCAACTTCCAAACTAGTCCTCCCAGATAAATGGGAGGGAGTCGTGCTTAGTCCTCATCTCATGCTGAGGTTCAGTTCCAGAGGAATGTGGTTCCTCGGATATTTCCTTTGAAAACATGTTTAATACTAGATAAGCCTTGAAGAATACTAAAACACCTCCATTCTGTGTATAAAATCAATTGCTGTATTCAGAGAAAGAACAGTAAGACAGTAACTGTTGTGGTTTGGTTTGACACACTAATGTTTTTATTTCACTAGCAGGTTCAGAGTTCAAACTAATTTTCAAGATAGTTGAAAGCAGAATCCAAATCTTTATTAAATTCCAGCTTTACAGCTTTCTTCATCTTTCCTAAGTGAGATACTCTTTGGATAAAATCTTCCTTTGTATATTTCTCAGTCAGTGGGGTTCTAGTTGAGTAAAAATCCACTCTTAAGGTTTTCCTTCATGCTCAGTCAAGTAAGAATGTGTGACAGCATCAGCATGTGTTGGCTGTGCTGACATTTTTTTTTCAGTGCCATGAATGGGCATCTCTGAGGCTTCCACTGGGGAAATTCAGGTAAGTTTAACTTAGCTCATTGCAAACAAATCTGTTCAGATAATGCACTGACTGGGACAGGTAGTCTTGTTTTGTGACTTCTAAATATGCACAGGCTTAAGAACGTACACTTACTGTATCAAATAGGTTACTAACTATTCACTGTGTTACACAGAAGCAAGAAGCATGAGTGCATTTCTCTAGAAGCTCTTGATAGAGGCAAACTTAGCTTTGGAGTATGTGATCCTTAGGAAGTGATCATTTCATTAATTAACTTTTCTCAGTATATTTCTCTTCTGTGTTTCATACAATTCCTTACATGTGTCTTCATTATAGCAGGGAATGCTGCCAAGGTGTCTGTAAGGCCAGTACTCCTAACTGCCCTTCACCCCGCAATGGCAATATGCTGGACACTTGCACAAATAATTCATAATGCCCAAGTTGTCATATAGATGTGCAAGTGCCTGTACTCCAATGTAAAGCTGTTCTTCCCTTGTTCAGATAGTGTTACAGTTCCCTGTAAGCTGTTACCCACTGGTACTGATTCTGCTGTAAATGACAGTTATTGATGGAAGCAGTAATGCCAGTGTAGAAATACAGAAAAGTTGTCAAATAAATCTGTAGTGGTGGTAAATACCAAAATGAGTTTAGTGTGTGCATTCCTAGCTGTTGCTTAGTATATGTGGATGGAGATTGGGGTGATGTCGTAATTACCAGATAATATAGTTTGCACTTGAAAAAATTGTGTAGTAGAGACTTGGAGCTAGCTTCTCTGTCTTCAGCATTGTGTCAGATGAGGCAGCTGTAAATTCGATTGTAGTTTCCTTTAAGGTAGATAATTTAGTTGAGTGTGTATCTTCAGGCAGAATGACTCTAGGAAACATCATTGCGCAGATCTTAGGTGCCTGACCAGAGCTCGTACTTTCCTGTCTAGTGTGATCTGTGACTGGTGCCTTTGGCAATGCCATTGACTGTTTTGCAGAGTCGCTGGGAGCTTTTGCTGTAGGGGCCAGAACAGTACAGAAAATCTGCAGAAACTCTTGGTACAGACAAAGTGTGGAATACTGGAATGCCTGGTGCGCTCAGGAAACCTCACGAGGCAGCAGTTGTGCCCCGTGGAGAGTCTGAAAGAGCAATCCGCACTTTGCTGAGCTGTAGGAAACTCTGACTAGTGGTTATTACTGTTCGATTGTGCTATTACAGTGGTGGTGATAAAGAGTTGTCCAGGACCTGTCATTCATCAGCATTTTTATTCTGTTGAGTTATGTACCAATCAAAGTTTGTATAGAAAGCCAACTGTAAAGGGCTGAAGACAGAACTAAAATCTATCTTGACAAATTCGAGAAGTGGTTTGATAAGAACATGCAGCAAGTACTAACCCTAGCCGGACCAGTCAGTTCTTGTGGCACAGCAGTTGGCTTCCCTGGCTAGCGATACACAGTTCTGCAGGGAATCAAGAGCTGAACCTGAATCAGCAATGAAATGTTGCAAGAAAGGTATCTATTATCAGTGGAAGCAGAAACAGTTTGTGTGCCTGTTGCCCCAGTGTTTTTTTTTTTTTTTTTTTTTTTTTTTTAAAGAAACCTAGGATGTACTCCATGTAAAATTATAATTTACTTCTATCATTGCAACTGTAATTGCATGCTAGTTTTGGACACTGCATTTTAAGAGAAATAGGAATTAGCTGGAAACACACTGGAGACGTGCAATCAGAGAATACGAGCTGTGATGAGAGGCTGAAAGAAAGGTTAGCAGACAGCCTGTGGGATCTCTGGCTAACGCAGAAGTGACGTGCACTGCTCGCATGTAGGACAAGTATGCTACACCTTAGCATATGACTTGTGAAATGAAATCACCTCCTCCATGTCTTTACCCTGCTCTATTCATATCAGGATTGCCCTCACTCATAGTGGTTGCTATTTTAACAACAACATGATAAGGATTTTCATGCAACAGAAGTGTGTCTGAGCAACTCACCTTTACTAACAGTAATATCAACACAATCTCTTTAAATTGTACTCTTAAGGGAATTAAAAACAATTCACTGCTCTCCCATAAATATGTTTGTGTATATGTATATACATATGTGCATATATATGTGTATATATGGATATATACACATATGCATGTGTGTGTTTACCTATATATATGAAATGAAGTCTAAATCATTTTCCTGTAGAAGATGACAATGCCTGTCCTCCATGTTTTAACCTTGTCTTGGCTGCTGGCCCTGTTCAAAAGAAGGTCAATACTTTTAGAACTACAAGCTATTCATTCGTTCCTCTGCAGCACATTTTACTTTTACCGAACAGTTCAGTCATTTTTCTTCTTTGAACCTCCAGATCTTCAAAACTTAAGCCAGAGATTTCCATGGGAAACTCCAGGCCTGGAAGGCAGTGAATGCATTTTAAAAACTGCAGGAATGGCAGATTACTTTCCTAGAGTTTACTTTGATACTCTACTGTAATACAGCAAGGCATAGAAAGGAGACAGAGTATTATTAGTGACTGTAAGAATGCTTTAAAAAAAATCTAGAGTGTAAAAGAGTTGAAATTTATTTTTAATAAGAATATCAATAACTTCATTTACACAAACTAAGTTGACCAGTAAGATTTTGTTTAAATTTATGTACTAAAAACTCTGCAAAATAAGCTAGCAAACTGTCACAACAAAACTGTACTAAAAAGAATTACATTTGCTTCCATGCTAAAATTACACTAAAGAGGCATTTTATATAAATGTCAAAGCTAACTTATGTCCAGTTACACATTATGAAAGGACTTCCAACTTTGTAAAAACTAAAACAAAAGCCACATTGGGAAAAATCACTTAAAGCCAAATTTTCTCACAAGATTTTAAGCAATGTGTAATGTTAAAATCACTAACACCAGTTTGAAGCTTTGCCTTACACTCAAAACAAGCATCCATTTTAAAAGTATCCCAGACCACTTTCCATTTTGCTTATACTCTTGGTAAACTTGCACTCATCTTGGTCTGGTGAACTGAGTAATACAACATGCAGACTGACATGTGCTCTACAGCAAGACACTCACAAATGTGCTGTTCTTTTAAAAAATGTTAAAAGGATGCAAGAAAACATGCTGAATCAAAGCTGCGAGAGATGACTGGCTCTTGGTGACTAAGTAGATGATATAAAATAGAATTATGCCCAGGAGTGCAATTAAACAGGACAAAATTTGGCGCAAAACGTGAAGTACTCACTCATCCTGGGTATTGTAACATAGTGGGGCTTATGTTAGTAGCTCTGACGTACAGACTGAAGGCATGGGCTCTCTAGCCGATGGCACGTCTTAATTGTTGTTTAGGTACACTTTAAGGCTGTAACTGCAATGAGGCTCATGCTGTTCAGTCATAAATTTACCTTCCCTTATTTTTGAGGGGAAGATATAGAGGCAAAATTACTACAGGCTTTTCTTCCCTCTCCCTTCCCTTCCCTCAAACCACAGAACGCAAGCAACAAAACACATTTTTAAATTGAAGCTTTTCCAGCTACACTGATCAGCTTAGATCAGCAGTGGTGATCAGCTTAGTTTCTATATGAAAAACTCTTCCTGTTCTCCTTATCTCTGCTAACTAATAGGTAGAGGGCTATGTCAGACTGTATCAGTGAGAGAGAAAAAACTTTTCTGTGACAAGAAGTGATTTTAATTCCATTAGGAAATAGACACTCCTGAGCAAAGGGCACCTGGTATGGCTAATAGACAGTTGGTGTATGGACTATTGCTGGCAATAGAAATCTTTGCACAGCTCTGGTTCCATCTGTCTGATGTGGCACTGAGAAGGGGGTTACAAACCAACAAAAAAAATTAAGTAAAATAAAGTAAAAAACAGATTGGGAAAATCTGGGGAGAAGTTAGCTGAAAATTAAAATTCATTTGGTCACTTAACATTATAGAATTTAGAGTATTATAGGTCAAATATTTCTTTGCAATTCCTGTGGCATACAAAATACCTACTGATAAAATGACCCATCCAAAATATAAATATAGAGAGGAAGAATTTTTCTGGCACAAGGTCAGCAAGGCAGTTTTCCAAAGCTGACAAAACCTTGTTTCTCAGGCTGGGTTGTGAGAGACATCTAGAAATTGCTGGCTGGGTAGGTCTCCAAACAGAGGCCCATGAGGCTTGGGAGGGCCAGAAGTCTAACACTGAAGCTCTTCCTCGTTCTCAGGAAGTCGGGTGCCAGCAAGAGAGCTCTGAGCACTGGCATGGGCTGTAGAGCTGAGAACTTCTTCAAAACTGCCTCCAGTGTGACCTGTCCCACCAACCTTGGTCTGAAACAAGGCAAACAAAGACAAGTTCAAGTCCTACTTGCTGTCGAGGGGCTCAGAACTGTTCAAAGGAGACACAAAACATGGGAGCTTTATTTTTTTTTAATAGTACCCACAAAGTTTAAAAAGAAACCACATAAAGCAACTTCCCCAATTTCTAAACTTCTAGGCTGCATTTTTCAACTCTACCCATGGAATGTGTCATAAACTTAAAGGAACCATCCTGTAAGTCCTACCAGTGAACTTAGGAAGGTTCTTTACATGCGCGTCTTGAATTTATTCTTTGAGCTCTGTGCAGGCTGAATAAGAGATGGGTATTAAAATGAACTGATTTATTTTCTAAGTAAAAAGTAGCCCATCCTCCAACAACAGTAACATAGCTACCCTCAAAATGTATAAACCTGGCTGGGTTTTCAGTCAGTAGAAGGAATTTGGTAACCAAAGAACAAAACTAGCAGTCTGTCCTGGTAGGTTCTTTTAACCATCTAGATAGATAGATAGATAGATACTGAGTTGCAAAACTGCCCAGAGCATTTTAGTTGAGACCCTTTAACATAATTTCTTCCGGGGGTTGGGGGGAATTGTATTAATGAAGCATACAATTATGTGCTCACAGTTCATCTATTTTCAAAATGCTGCATTCTGTAGAATTTATAAATATAAGTACTAAAATAAAATATGACTAAAACTCTGAAAGCGAGTATTTATAACAAAGAAAAAGCTTTATTTAAAGCTTTGGAAAATATCAAGACTATAAGTGAATAAAAAACAAAGCTGGTTTGATTTGGTTGTCTTGATAAGGGTATATTCCCAAGCGAAAAAAAGGAATATTCTTCTTGGGAGTTGATTAAAGTCTGAAAATAGAGCAAAACTCTCCATTCCTAAAACTGCAGCGGGACTTACTTAAATAAAAGGTGGCATTTTTCCAGCCTGTCAGCCAGTGAATGCTTAGGAAGATTATTTTAATTAAATGAACTCTGCATCCTAAGTATCCAAAGGGTTAATCCTGTGTAATCCTTTGTTTCATCAGCTAGCACAGGAGCTTACCTAGCTTGAAAGTTCAAAATAAAACAAGTTAGTAGGATGCTTGATATTTGTTTTGACAGTTTGAGTCATAGTTATTAAAAGTTCCCATCCTGAGAAGTAAAAATCTGTATCCATTTTAGTGGGCTGTGCTGACTTTCAGAAAGCATCAATCCACCACCGATTTTTTTGCAAACAGCAATGCAAAATATACAAGCTACACGTGTCCATTTCCAAATTAAAACTCCCTACAAAAATAATAGTGATTCAGACTGATCAAAATGAGTGTGGAAGTAGACTATTCCTTGTGCTATTTCAAGTGACTCAGAAAAAGTGCATCTGACTTTGGACACCTCAAAATCAGAAATATGGTTTCATTTTCTGTTTGTTTCTGCCTACTCTTCCATAGGAAAATAAGAACAGTGCAGGTCATTCTTCTGGAATGCCTCTGGCCAATAGCCAGTGCTTACAGCAAACATTTAATTCATAAGTATTTTGGTTTTTAGAAAAGTTGAAAAGAGTTAGGCATCCATGCTGATTTCCAGGGAAACTCAATTCACTCTCCCAAGAAAGTTGCAACCCAAAGACCAAACTCAAGACCACATAAAATCTATTGACTTCTAAATGTGTGAAATCTGAACATCAGTTTTGGCTGACTACAGGGCACAGAAGGACTACTTACTTAAGACTTGTAGCTAGTATGAAAAAGATGGTAATTTGATAATGCTGCTTCCATTCTTTTCTTTTGTCAGAAGTTTCTCTGCTTTTCAGCTCACAAGAGGGCCCCAGAACTGAAGGGCCAGCCTATGCGGTCCTCCTACTCCCCAGACTTCCTGATGCCCACAGTAACAAACTCCTACTCTTGCAAGCCTTGGAACAGAGGCAAGGGAAAAGGAAGAACATTGCTGAGATATTGCCAGCTGTCCATCTTCAGGGTGACACCCTATGTTCATCACACCAGTTCCCTTTATTTCTCACTTCTTGGTGCACACAGAGAAAGCAAATACAGACAGAAAATGTTTCACAAAATGTCAGTGGGTTTGCCAGTAAAGCTGGACAATGGCATGAAGGTTGAAATGGATATGGTAGCTGACTTTAGACTCAAGACTTTTGGTTTGGTAGTACTCAACTAAGGATTCCTTAAAAGTGATCTAAGAGCACCCCAAACACATGGCAGGCTAAGAATTGGTATGACAAACACTCTCCTCTAGCAGTATGCCTTGGCTTAATCAGCAAAATAAGATCAATCTCCTCAAGCAGATCACCGTGAGAAGAAATAGTCTTTAGGGCTGTGCAGTTTGAGGTGAATTTTCCTCCCTCTTGAATGACTCATGGGGAGGTAACTGGAAATATAACCCTCCTGGAAGCAGAATGGACATCACTCATATTGGTCCTATAGCCATCAAAGTAAGGCCAAAGGCTTTAAGCTGCCTCTCTTGCAGACTGGCCATAGATGTAGAAGAAATGGATTTGAGGAGAGTAGAGGAGTCTAGAAGTAAACTTGGGAGCTAGAATTGTCAACAGGTCTACAAGCCCTGAGAGTAGGTTTACTGACTAACCTCATTGCCACCAAATGACTAACTTGGATACACTTTCAAGTGCTGCACTTCTCTAAAGTAGCGTCTTTGCCCACTTGACAAGTGGTTGAAAATGCAAAATGTCCATTTCAGGCATCATTCTCAGGAGCTGTTTCCCTTATTTAGTTGAGTAAAAGCAGAAGAAACATAAGCATGTATATACTTGATGATTGCAGTAGGTAGGAATTCAGACCTTACAAGCTGATGCACCCCAGTTCATGAATGCATTGCTTCTGCAGTGTGGGTGAGTATGAAAAGCATTTGCAGCTAAGATGAAAACAAGGAAACAGAAAGGTATATAACAGCACTGAACTGAGACTCTGGAGGCCTAGGTTCTGCTCTAGCTCTGCCCCTAGACTTACTTGGAGTGCTGTCTCCCAACTGTGAAACTGAGATGATGTTTCCCTCTTTGACAACATGCAATAGAGATGACATCACCCAATGCTATCATGAGTTAAAGTTGCCAGCCTATCACTGAAGAAATGTGAATACTCAAAAGCTGCAAATGATGGAGTGAACCTAAGCATTCTTTGGTAGAAATGCTGTTTTAGAAACATAAAAAGAAATCCAACTCTCTGTTGCTCCTTAACTTCCTTAGACACTGACTAAAAAATGTTATCTTCATACCATTTCACAGTACTATGAAAAAGACAGTCTTTCTCTGTGTACCTGCAGCTTGAGTTCTAGCTGTAATTTGCATTTTATATGATAAGAAGTGCCCTCTTGTCCAAGTGGAACATCATTTTCTTGTCATTTTAATGCTTTACAATTTGTAATAACAAATCACAATGTCAATGTCAACACCCATTGACATTAATCCAGTATTTTCAGTTTCTCCTAAAATGAAGGGTGATAATTTTGGCCCTTGTAAGCACTAACACTAATTGCCGTTGGAATGCAGTGGAATCTTCTATAGCATTAAAGTAAAATGTCATTTTATGGGTATTTAAAAGAGCTTTATCAGATGAATAAAAACAATTAAGGGACAGACCTTTTTGTTCCCCCTTCAATATGCTTTGCCATGCTGCAAATATTAGCTCACAAATAATGAAATGGACCTGTGCATTAGGAGAAGAATAGTTCATTGCTAAGAGTCACACTGGTTGTGTGAATCAAGCCAGAGTCACATGACAGCTCCCACCAGTTGAGGAAGCAGCACTTGGTGGGCATCACTCAGGGACTTAGGTTCACGCTGTAAACATACAGCTGTGTCAGTCTGGCAAGGCACTGCACAAAGCTCTTAAGACTACACTGCTTTTGAAATCTGACCTGTCTCTCGACATGGCCCTGCTTTGCACACCATAGCCAGCCATGATCACACTTTCTGAAATGTCCCTATTTTCCATTTTAGTGTGGCCCTTTTTCAGCCTTTCTGAGACCGTTTTTTTACTTTGGTAGACAGCGTTAAGTCATTACGTGACAACTGAGAAGCAGTGAAAGACCACTTCTCTGCAAATTGCCTGTGCACTTGCAGTTCTATGAAAACTCTTGATGGAACAGCAAATTCAAGCTGTCTCCTGTACAAATGATAATGATAGCTAAGCTGTTACACTTCTTTAACAAGCACAGCCATGTCATTCAGCCCCTAACCTTTACCTTAAAGTTTGTAACGGTGGACTCAACCTTCTCCTCAAATGATTTGAAAGTTGGAGAATTCCTGGTGAAAAAAACAAAAGAAAGTTAAAGGGAGGAAGGAGGACAGTTAATTCAAAACTCAATTGTATATCACAGTTTCATCAATTTTTGCCAGGCAACAATGCTAGGACAGAATGAAGGCTGGCTGGCAGCACAGGGCTATATACTAACAGGATATGAGCAGTCACTTGTCAAATCCAGTTACAGTAACCAGGTGAGTATTGGTTTTGCTACGAATTTGCAAATGCAGAACCTCCCTAATAACTGAAACTGAACAGTGACTTGCCTGCTTATCCTCTGGTACATTTACTCTGTTCTCTGAAGGAAAAACCAGAGAATGCTGGCCTTAGTTATGCATTTCTATGTTTGTATCCATTTTTGTTGTTGCCAAAGTGAAATTAACATTTTTTTCAACTGGTGATCAAGGTAATAGTCTATATGATTAAAAGATGCTAGCTTAACATTAAAATGTACCAGAGGGCTGGGGCAAGGAGATTTGAACTACAGGGGAAGTGGGTCTCAAATACCTTTGAGGAATCCTGACCCCACTCCATGATTTTGTGACATTAAGTTTTCCTTGCTGCTTTCAAAGACAAAGACTTTGGCAAAATTGTGTCCCAAGAGTGTCCCTCTAATGGAGCTAAGCTTTGTTCTGCCTTTCACTCCTCATGGAATGGAGCACAACGCTTTGTTTTTGAAGAACTGTGAGTTGAACATATCTTATAAGAAGGGAAAAAATGAGCAAAAGGTGCAATTTTCTTTTTTAAAGCAAGCCACATATTCAGTTTTCTGGCTTGCCTGACAACCTCATTCTTTTTTTTTCTTCAAAACTTGAAGCATAGCTTGTCTACTTTTAAATGCATTCAATTTTTAACATTTCTCCCTGCCAACTGAATATACAGATCACAACAAACACCTGTGGCTTAATATTATAAACATAATGCATATGCTCTGTTTAGAGTGAGAGTATAGATCCCCACAGAAAATTGCACAAGACGCCCTTTAGCTGCTTGGATGGATGCCTCTCCCCCACTCTGTCCATGGATTCCAGCTGCTTCCCCACTGCTGATAATCCCCATCCTATGCAGGAAGACATGCTAGAAGTAGACAAGCTGGGACAAGTATGAAAGCTTTTCCACTCACAGCAGTTCAGCTAGCACAGGCAGACTTGGGCAAATCTACAGTGGGTAAAGGGAGAATGCAGTTTAATATTCCCTTCTCTGCGTCTTGCTTGACAGCTGATTAGTTGATCATCTGAGTAAAAACTGAAGGATCAGAATCAAAGAATGAAAACTGCCCCTGGCATTATGCTGTTGAACATCAGCATAGCAAATATAATATGGGTAGCATATTACCTCATCGCAGGCATGCTTATAGAATGGCGAATAGAGTAACTGTGGAAGGAAAACAAAAGAGAAGGAAAAAAAGGTGTAAAATCCAGTGTGCAACATGGTTGTTACACATCATTTTTTATGTTTTAGTTTTACTTTTTTTAAAAAAACAGTGTGCTGGTACTCTGCTCCCAATGGAGAAAGCTTGTCAGACTCACCTGTTAATTCCAGCTCACTTTCAGCACTGAAGTTCTTGCCAACCACACTCTCATATCAAGTGATTCCAGACTGCAGAGGGCTCAAAGGAACCATGCAACACAGTTCCTGCCAATACCTGTTTAAAGGACTCAGACCTTTGCTGTCTACAGAGATGTGCAACACATTACAGAGGAACAGAGAGCTATCTTTGTGTTCCTTGCTCACAGATGATAAGCTCTGGCCTAGGTGAGGACAGTACACCTCACATTTGTGAACATAAACAAAGTTGGTTCAAGGCAACCAAAAGAAGTTGGTAAGGAAGGCAATTGCTTGCTTTATTTCGTATGTACAATGCATCTAGTCCGAACAGCCAGGCCCTGCCCCTGTTTGCATATCTGCCTGGGCAACCGGCTATCTAAACAAGAGATTTCCTCAATAGAGAGGCAACACTCACAGCTGCAGCAGTTCCTGTTCTCATCTCTTTGGGACATTTCACTCCTTCCTTCATAAAGCAACACTACGAAGTGTAGAAAGCTCTGTTCTCCAAAGCTCTCTCCAGCTCTCACAATCTTTTCTTCCCTCTTCAGACTTCCCAGCACCATGGGTGTGGGAGGGCTGACTGGCAGAGGGTGCAGTCTCTCTATCACTCAGACCTGCAAATCCTCTTGCTCACCTTTAATACAACAGATATCCCTCACCCTAGCCTCTTGGCTCATATTAGCCACCTTCTCCCACCTCAGCCAAAGTCAATTCTGCTATTATAACATTTCGTATTCCCTACTGCTGAGAAGCATCACACTTATTTTGAATATGTTCCTTTACTTATTTGAAATAAAAATACCATCTGTAACTACATTTATAGTCAAGTAAATTGCACACCTCAAGAGGACGCAGTGTTTCAAAAGTTCATGAGTGGCTATCTTCAGTGTTGACAAACAGCTGCAGTCTGGTCTTATTAAAAATAGTAGGAGCTTTACTTTAAGGGACATTAATATTGGGCTGCCATCAAGCAAAATATGTTTATTGCATTAAAATATGAAAACTCTCATATGGCAGGTTTAGCTCAGTTGGTTAGAGTGTGGTGCTGCTAATGCCAAGGTCACGGGCTCAATCCCCGTATGGGCTACGCTGAGGGTTGGACTAGATGATCTCCAGAGGTCCCTTCCAACCTTACCATTCTATGATTCTATGATAAACAGCACATTTGTTCCAAACTATCAGTCTCCTTATACAAATTCAGAGAAACACTGTTTCCATATATACAAAGAAGCCATTTTTTTCAGAATTAAAAATTAGAAATAGGAAAAAAATCAAAAACAAAAACAAGAGCTGTTTGGCAAGAAGGTGTATTAGATCAGTCTTAGATGAACTGTTTTCTGCGTGTATATACCTTAAGGCTTCTGCTAAGCTGAGACAGACAAGCAGTGATTCCAAACACAATACAAAGTTTTCATGTTCAATTAGCATACCATTTTTAAGATTTAGGAAAGACAAGTCCAAACATTCACAATTGCAGATCTCTAAAAATCCTAGTTAAGTGAAACAAGCATGTTTGCCATACCAGTCTGGTAACATATGACAAACAGGCAGAAAATAAAGAATTTTAGTGTAATTCAGCATAAGCTGCTCCTTTTCTAATAGCAAAACATACGAAATATGAAGCTCTAAATGAGAAGATTACATTGTGCCAAATTAAACTCACACAGCTGAGAAATGACATGTGACAGACAATCTATTGAGTGCATATTTTACTGAGTCCATCTTTTTATTTTCTTTAAAGGGGAGAGGATGCAAGCTATAGCAACAATAACAACAGCTTCCAATATTGTTCTATTAGAAAAAATCTACCTAATATTTTAGGCTTCAAGACACTTGTGTCTGCAGTGGTGAAAGACTTCACAGGTTCAGTGCAAAGGCAGAGAACAGAGATCCTTCATGCCAAAGGATTGTTAGGTTTTACAGTTTTGTTTCATGTCAGAGTGAGATAGGAAGTCGATTTAGGCCACATTTTGAAGTTTTTTTTCAGTGAAGTAAGAGTTCATGTAAGGACAACATTTAGCTAAACAGAACAAATTTTTTGAGCCATCCTGTGCATTAAAGATGCTACAAGGCCAGACTGCTGAGGATTCAGGGCTGTACAGCCCCTTTGCTAGGTGAACTGACTAAAAGTCAGTAAGCTTATAGAATCTTTAAGTGCACACAAGATTGCTTTATCATCATCATATTTTTCATCATATATTGAAATGTTCTACAGCATTAGTAAGCTCAAGCTCTAAAGAAGGTGAAGAACCCTTCCTAGTCATCACAAGAACTTGTCCTACCTTTGGAGATCTCTCTAAGACTCAAGACTTTTACAGAGTCACACTGTATACTTCATGACTGCTATACTTCTACTTTATTAAAGAGGTAGGAATTAAATTGTTTATGTGACCTTTATAAAACTCAGCTCACAGAACAGAATTTTTACTAAGTGCTGTTTATGTTCCAGCCTTTAGATAGAAGGAGGTGGCTGAGAGAACAGATTACATGTAAACAGGTTTTCCCAAGAGAAACTTCTTTTGAATGCATTCATTATTTGGAGACTAATCTACTCAAGAGCAAGGCAAACACTCTAGTCACTTACTCCAGTCCTTTCCTCATTAGAATCACCATGGAGTAGAAATGAGACATTACAGTTTAAGTAAAATATATTTTTATCTTACATACAGTCCTGAAAGGCAAGAGGTTACTGTGTTATATTCCGTAAAACAAGCCCTGTCAAATATACAGGCAGTGTTTAAGAGTGCTATTTAAGAAGAGCAATATGTCTTACCCAATTGAATGTGATCTATGGTAGCCGTAAAAGGAGAGAAAAGTGACAGTTAAGAGTATTAACAAAATTTAGTAAAAAATATACATACATATCCGTAACATGCCTAAGGAGAAAAAAAGTAAATCATTCACACTCAAATTTTGACACTGGAATTCACACTAGAACATGGATCATTTGAGATTCTGTCAAGGCAAAAATATAACTTTTAGTAATTTTTACATACTCGTTACACACTTTAATAATTTTTACACACACTACACAGTTAATCTCTGATTATCTGTGCAACAAAGTATAGACTTTTTGTCTTCTAAAGTTTGTGTCATTTTCATTAGATCATGTTTGATCAATGCTAACTGATTTTTCTCCCCAGATTGCACCTTAACTTCATTCAAGAAGTATCAGCCAACTGGAAATTCACATCAGTAGCAAATGTCTTTTCCCCATCTGGATTTTTTTTTATCATTTCTCAGTTCAGGAGTTTATGGAAAAAAAAATCCTTTTAATTCCTAAAATGACATTTTCTAAAAAACTGTTTTCTGTTGAAAATGTTATTTTCAGCACTTTGACACTGTTTTTCGGCTCACAGGAAGACTATACAATTGAGAACTGATATACAATACTCAAAGGATGTCACTAAGGTTCCAAAGTCAAGAAATGATGATGGAGACAGCCTCTCCTCCATCTGTGTACTATTGATGTAGTTTTTAATTACAGACCTCTTCTTCAAGGGAACACCAGCCTAATGCAGTGAAACAGATAGATGGTGCACACTTAACCAACATCTCTTCAAGTTTTTAGATAACTTTTGGATGTGTGGTGTGATGCGTTATTTACTGTACAATATTTATACCTTACTCTGAAAAAAAATATTGACTTTTTCAGGGGCTATTTTATGAAGCTTATCATTACATATGTAGGTGCTTTGCAAACAGATTGCCTTCACAACACAGTTCTGTTTAGACCTGCTTACAGTAATACTGTTGCTGATTTTAGCCTCCTTTTACTACCAGCTGACTCCTAGTACCAGCCATTCCTTACTCCATGCTAGCACCAATACTCGCAGAGCTATATGGTAAGCAAGATTGGGAATCTGTGTTACTGCAGAGCTCTACAAACCAGCACAACTGAAGGTGCAAGTGCCAGTACAAATAAGAGAAAGCAACTACCTCACCTGTCATCAGAAGAAATGCTTATGAAATTCAATTCTGAAACAAGACGATATCATTATTTCTATTATAGAGGGTATCAGAGACACAGAATGGGAGTTTTGGATATCTGACAGCTATGATTTTTCAAGGAATTCAGCTCCCAGTGACCTCAGCAACAGTTGTGAGTGCTCAGAACAACCCTAGATCATGGAAAGCACAGAAATGCAGGAGTGGAAGAGATATCAAAAATACATTCCCACAGCACTAGAACAGATTAATTATACCTGATCCACCTCCAACAGACATCTGCCTAACCTGCTTTAAAAAAATCCAACAAGCTGTTTATATTTAAATGAGTTAAGTCTTTGTTAGCTTAATGACCTTTAAACGTTTTTCTCTTTTTTCTTGCACTAGTAGTAGTGTGTGTGGTGGCATGTATGCATGTAGTAGAGTAGTGCAAGTAGTTTCCTTGATTTTTAAAACTCTTTTAAAATTGAAATATCAGAAATCCCCCACTTGGTATCACAACTTTTCTAGAGGAGTCATCAGCATGGCTGAAGCTGTAACATCCACACAGACAACTGTAGAATAATCCAGCAGTATCCACAAAAAGATCCAAACTTTGCCAGCAAAAGAGCAAGGGATAAAGGCCCCCAACTCTACATCAGCCCTCTGCTCTACATGACAAAAGACATGTTGCCACCACTATATACAGCCAGCAGGGGAGTGGTAGGACTCAGGGATCTTGGACTCAGTCTGGCTGAGAGAAGAACGTGCTCAAACGGGCTTTTTCAACCTGATCTCACCTATCTTAACCCTCTGAAATTGTCCCAGTCCATCCTCTTTCTCCATGGCTGCCTCCTGATGTTCCTACTGTCCTGCCTTGCTCTGTCCCCAGAACCCTGCCCTTTCCATCCATTCATTATCAGTCTTTCCCTTCATTCATACAGTGGGGCTGTAAAGAGGAAAGAGGAAGAAAATCACACTTTTTTTTCCCAGAAATCTCAGACTCTGTCCTCTACATCTGAGTAGCTGGGGCCTGTATTACTTTCCTATGAGTGACCTGGGACTCTCTTCTTCCCCTTTGTCTTCCCTTTCCATAAAGAGGACATGTCAGAACATGTTACAGAGATGATGTACAATAAATAAATAAATAAATAAACTAACTGATTTCATGCTATTAATTGGAAGAGCTATTCATGAACTATTATCTTAAGTGTATCCCAAAGCAAAATTGTGTGTTTACTGGTTTTATATGCATTTCTCCTATTTCTAGTAACATGATCATATCAAATAAAATGCATCACAAATCCAAAGATATGTTATTGGCACTAATTAAAAATAGCACAAAATTCAAAAGATGCAAAATGCTAAGGATTATTAACCTACAAAATGAGCTGGGTAGCTAAGGATGAGGAGGAAAGAGGAGCGTGGAAGCTATATGAAAAGGATTTTGCCCCCAAAAAGCGGGGTTTCTCTGTTCATCGGGACACATGGGAGAGAGGATTTTGCCACTTCTTCCTTCCTTCATGTAGACTTCATCCTTTTGAAATCCTAACATAGCAGAACAGAATATCCAGGGGAAGTTCATCTGGCCTGCTGTTGATGTGTCATATTTTAGTAAGTATTTTCAGAAATAATTCAGTGTGAAATATCTTTCAGATTATCAGTTAAGACCTTGCTTCTTCAAAACAAAAGTAAATGTGTTTCATGTGATACTCTGTCCAGCTGACACAGCAGGCAGCCTGAAAAACAAAATTTTGTTTCACAAAGAAGTTAGATTTCAATATTCAGAATCAGACTGACTGCAAGTCCTTTCAAAATTCTTACTGCCACAGGGGTAAAGGCTAAACACACCAGACTGCTGAACATACTGGGAATTATGATGATCATCTGGATTTCAGAAATCAGTTTCAAATGTCTGCTCTGAATGAAAGCAGAGCGGGGATTTGCATCTGAATGTCAATGGTGACTATCAATCTTAATGCCTAAACAAGAGAATAGAGCCAGAGTCTAATGTGTATTTAAAACAGTATTATGGGAGAGGGCAGAGATAATCCATATGCTAGACCACTGAAATGAAATGAAATGAAATGATTTGGATTAGAAAAAAAGCAAGCAAACAATGAAACAAAGAAAGCATACCTCCCTAGAGCTCACTCCCCCAAACACAGCTGGCATTAGAGTAGGAGTGGGGGAGATTTTTAACCGAGGTCATTTAAGTCGTAAGGTTTATAGTGTAACCCAACATAAAGCTGCACCTGCCTAAATTGAGCCGAGATCTTGAGCTAATCTTGCTGCTGAGATAAGCATACTGACTATTACTCTAGATTTGGGGTGTTCAGCAGACATAGAAGGCCTTATTCATACATGCTTTGTGTAACTATGGGATACTAGCTATGCCGCTTGCTTCTTCATCGTCATTTGTCAAGAAAACTCTCCTTACTGAACACTTAATTAAAATCAGTATGTTTCCACAAAAAATGGCAGTGCTAGTAAGTTTGTATTTTCTTGAAAAATTCCCAAGCAGGTACACGGTAATCAATCTGGGCAAAAAAAAGCTACTGGAATCAAGTTTCTTGATTAATCAAAATGGATTTAGCCTCTGCTTTCAGCCCTTGGCTAAATGGCTAATGGGATAAATACTGCCCAGCTGCTTTCCAAGTGCTAGTCAGATGATCATAGTGGGGAGGGGACTGATAGGTAGGATGAAGGAATTGGTTAGCAGTCATGTTAAGTATTAAAGGACGCAGTGTATTACAGCAAAGACATTTCTTCCTTTGCAGTTAATCTCAATCCCTATGTAAAGCCCACATAACAGGATCTGAGAAGTACCAAATGGTCAATAGTCCTCCTCCTATGATCTAGAACCAGTGTCCAAGGTACTTGCACAACAAATCTGTGATCACAGCTCTGGGATCCAGAGCAGAGAAACAGCAACAGGACTTGTCCACTAAGCAGTGTGTTTGCCTTGCTACAGGAGGAGGTGTTAGGAAAAGAACAGAAAATAAAACAGAAAATATGTTTGTGCCACATGCTGCATGCATATCTCATCATGCCTTTCTCAGAAATGTATTGTACAATTAGGAGTGCAGAAAAGGCACTCATAATAAGAATACACAAAGGTAGAAAACAGCATTGGTATGACAAGCAGCTAAACAGGCTAGAGTCTCAGCCTGGAAAAGAGGTAACTGAAGTGAAATACAGGAAAACTACAGGAAATCCTAAGTGACTTGAAGGAGAGGAGTAAGTAGAGAGAAGTAAATTCACTGTTCCTCCCAAGAAAAGTAACAGAAGGCATCAAAGGAAGGTAGATAAGGTAGAGATTCAGAAGAGAAAAATAATAAATAAATAAATCATACAGACCTCTTCACCACAAAACTATCTGCTAATCTGGGGGGTCCTGAGGTGTTATGAATACTAGAAACTCATGTAAGTTGAAAAAAATGATACATTCATGATGAAGAATCCATCAAAGATTTTTAAATGAAAGGTGTCACCTCTGTTTTAGAATGTTCTCAGATGACAGATTGCTAAAAGCTTGAAGAATGTTCCCAAGAAAATACAACTGCATGCTTCCTTGCTGTTATACCCTTTTCTAGGCATATACTACCTACGGGTGTTTAACTGTATTGAGTCAAACAATTCTTAGCTTACTCTAGTTGTAAGCCACTTATTAGAATTCCACTTTAAATTGAAATGTGAAAGAGTCATTGTAAAGCAAATTTTTCTTTCATAGTTTCACCTAGAAGAACAGCTGTAGTATTTCTATAGAGGGTTTATTTAGCTGCGTGTAAAGACAGGTATGAAGGAGGGACTCTATAAAAAATTTCTAAAGATTTATATTAAAAATAAAAAAGTGGAAAAAATAAGTTTACCTGTAAAAAATTATTCTTCAACCATTTGCAGCAACAACGTATCTATATTTGAAATATTGTGAAATGAATTCACATAGTTCTTAGGATACAGTTACATCTTGCACTATAAAATTACCAAAAAAAGTGACTATATGCTGACATCTCTAATAAATGAGACCCTAATTCTCCAGTTCAAACAATATGCTGTCCATATACATTTATTTCCTCACAAAAAAATCAACTCCCTAAAACACCTGAAAATAAATTTGTACTCCTACTACCAACTTGAAAGCTGAAATGCTAGCTTACTATGATATATAATTTCTTCATTTACTCTCTCATTTTGAAGAACTAAAATCAACATTTTAAGGATACATTGACATATATAAAGCCTGTCATTTAAGTCACACATGCAAATAACAATTTTCCCCAAGCCTTCAACTTCTATTATTTTCATCATATCTATTTTTAATAAATACAGCCGCACAACAAAATTTTGTCTGCTATCTTAGTAGGCTTGGACTAGCAGAGTGAAAACCAAGGGCAAGAGACAAAAGCCTTTCAGATAGGTAAAATATTAAAACTTGATGGGAAACAGTTTAAGTAAGAGAAAAGGCAGTAACAGTTTGCTAAGTAGTAAAACCTGACTTCAGGATGTGGTACTACTTTTATTTTATCCTTTGTACAACTTGAAAAAGCTGATAAAAAAACAGCCTGAAATCCTTTTGATTTATCTTTCCAAGAGGAGCCCCAGGCAGGCTTGCTTTCTTTAGATAACGTTTGTCTCCAATCTCATTTATGAATAAAATTAGGTTAATTAAGATTTAACTGTATTTTTTTCTTCTATTTTATTTGTATACTTTCCTGGGCTTGCAAAGTAATTCCAAAAGGGATTTCCAAGTTGTCTGTTTTTTTTATTTTATTTTTTTTTTTTAATCCAGGACTGAAACAAGAATTATACCTTTATTCACAGTTGCCCTTTCCTGTCAGCTGGAACCGTGAATACAGTACTACAATTATGAGCACTACTGAAACTTTAAAACACTAGTGTAGAAGAAAAGTGATAGACTTGGTATCCCTTTTCTCCTCAAAAAAGACCAAAGAAGCAGCAGATCCCTATACCTCATATCTCCAAACTTCTTGCTGATAGCAGTTCCTACGTTGCTGATAGCTGCTGTGGCCTTCTGTCCTGCATGGCTCAGGGTCTCGTGTGTTTTCTTGTAACTGGGGGGAGGGGGGAAAAAAAGAAAGAAAAAACAGAAATGGTGCTAAGTATTAAGAAACAGAGGCTAGAATTCTCTGCAATCCCCTGCAATTCCCTTTTCTCTTATTTCTACATCTCAAAGTCCCATCCACTAAAGCGTTAAGAACTGTAATAATTGTAGCATAAAATGAATTACAGTGATGCCCACTCCTACACAGCTTCTATGATTCTAAGTGCAGTTTAATCCTAATGTGAGCAAAACACCCTCCAGAGCAATCCTTCACTGTTTCTCCCCCCACACCCCAGCAGATAATCCCCTATGGTCAGTGCAAGCTGTTTAAATGCAGGAGGCAGTGATTTGTTACGGCTTCCTAAATACTTGTTTGATACAATTTCAGTAAACTTGCATCAGCTAAGAAGCATAAAATACATGTATGTATAGCATAAACATTTACCTACAGAATCATCTTAATTTACTGATCTGGAAGATATGCTTTAACCCATGGAGACCATTCAGTATGGTTAAATTACATTCTCAGAGTAATGAATAAGCTTTGTTGTATGGATGCTTTCTTTGCTGAGTAAACTATTTCTGAGTATGTAAGAAGCTTCTCTCCTAGGAAATTAACTGATGCTCTCAGTGATGCAAACAAGCTCAGAATTAGAATATTGACCTAGTAACAAAAGGATAGTATGTTAAAATCAGTCTTGCATCCTGCAGTGTGTCTTGGCAGACAAGAACTGTAGAAATGATCATAAAAAATCAGAAATATAATTTATTGATCTTATTTCCCTTTTGAACAATTTTTTTAGGATTGTAAAGACTGCAAAAGACTGCAAATTCTTTAAGATTCCAAAATACAGTAGAGATTAATGAAAAATCCCACTGCCTAATTCATAAAACAGACTATTTTATTCTTAGTTTTAGATATATGACAGCAATACAACCTTGTGGAGAAAGCAGAGGAAGTAAAAGAAGATTAACATTTGCCACACAGCACATCACATTTATGCCAGGTCCTTTTAGCCTTGGTAATATCTACTGCTGAAAGTTGTTAACCTCTGTCGTACACCCAATGGGTCAGCAAGGCAGATACCATGTAAAGCTCTATACTTTTAGACAATATTCCATCCACAATTAATTTCCCACAACATACATACGTTGATTATATACTCCTAATCCACAAAATATCTTCTAGACCACTGACCACATAAGAAGATATAACATCTACCAGATAAAACATCTAGTTTGTGAAAGTGCCTGTCTCTGTTTCCACTGATGAGAATGGGAGTCTAGAGGAGCGCCTTAGACCAGGATACCAAACCCCCAGATATCAAAAGTTAGATAAGCTGAATTAACTGTAAGCAATAATCTTAGGGGCATTAAGGGATAACAAGGGGTAAAAAAATTTAACAGTTACAGAAAGAGCAAAAATTATAAAAGAAAAAACACTGGGTTATGCCAATTTTATTATTCCTCTCTCAGGGTTAGAGTACAGAGAAGATCCAAGAGATTGTTTTCAGTCAGTCTTCTTTCCCATCAGTCCTAAGGTTTGTCACTTGGACAAAGAAAGATTGCAATGCTCGTATCTCACAGAAGCTTCATTTGCTAGCTTAACTAATTTAATCACTCTGGCACTCTCTTGCTGTCAGTAGACATACTCTCATGTAAGTTAGAGTGCTATGGTACCCTAAAACAAATGTTAATGATGCTTCAGTCAAACTATGAGCATACACCTTTTGAAAAGTGTTGATATATGAAAAAAATCAAAAATCAAAAAAAAACCTGTGAGTTTATATATATAAGTGTATTTTTAAAATACGTCTGTATTGTTGCATTCACACCTTTAAACATTTTATTAATGGAGAAGATTACAAATCCATTCAACACAAGTGGAATTTTGCTGATAACAGAAATGAGGGTCAAGACATGACTTCCTAAAGGACTAAAAGGTCCTTTGTAGCAGAGCCAAGCTCACTTTACCTACACTCCAATCCGTCTGGACACAAACCATCCATGCACAAACAAATCCAGCCTCATCAGTCACAGCTGGTTCACATGTTCCTCTGAGAATGCAGGCAAGAGGGAGCTTCCCTCTTTCTGCAAATTACTGTGTTCAATCCTTAAGCCTGTTTTAAACATCGAAAGACTCCTATTAAGCTGAACCCTTATCCTAACTTGCATTTTCATATGTTATCTCCAACGCTTAACACAATGTCCTCCCCATGTATTTCTATCAGGAAGAAAGAAATGGAAACTGCATTTATGTTCCTAATACTTCTAATGTTATGTAACAGTGTAAATCCAGCTAAGACTGTTACACAATTGGTTTTTTTTGAGTGCCAGCTCCAGAAACATGACCTCTGACATGGAAACACCTCCTCCCTTCAGCAATGCTCAAGAAGAGTTTTCAAGAACAGAAAAATAGCAAAAGTAAAAATACAAAGTGCAAAGAGCAGTATCTGCCAGCAGACACAGGAACAGTAATTTGAATCTCAGAAAAACTCACTAATGGTTAGCTAAAAAAAATCACCCTCCTGTACTTGCCCCTCTACCATTATCCACATCACTGTGCCTCCTTCATAAATAAATGATGTCTCCATAGAGCACATTGCCTCGCTGTAATCAGTTATGATCTGTATTGATATACAGCACAGTATTTTGGGTCAGATATTTTTATCATCATAGTTATGTTTATATTTACAATATTTATTTGATATCTTGCCAAGTACTCTGGCAAATGATGATCTCTTTAGACATATTCTTTCTGACTTCTGGAAATCTTCTCAGTTGTATTCAGTGTTAATAATTTGAGCCAGATATTTTCACAGCCTCACATAACACATAGCAGTTTGTAGCTTTTAAGGTACTGAACACCTAGTTACTTACTCAGAAAACTCTAAGAGTAGCAGTAAGTTTGCTATTTCAGTTCAGAATATTTATACCTGGGAGACAGAAAAAGTGTTGTACCTTTGTTTTTTCCCAACTTCTCCTTCCACTGCCAAATGCTCTCCTATGCTAAACGATATGATCTACACTTCCATCATATTCTTACCTTTTGAACAGACATTATTGGCAATTAATTTGCAAGTACTGACAGTCTAGATTTTATCAGGATAGTGAAAACATCTCAACAGTCAGTCAGTCATTGACTGAGATATGTAGGTGACCCTGAACCCCAAGGCAGAAATCCTCCAGCAGAAACAGAAACTCAATGAATTTATGACACAAAGATTCAAGAAATACTTTATTTCTGTCCAACCCACAATGGACATTTTACACAGGTGCATCATTAGGCTCTTTTCTTTCTTACACTGATAAAAATTGTTATAAACCATCCCTCCCTCAGTTTAACAGCATTATCTCAATGTCCATCAACAAAAGTAGAAACAGGCCAACTTTAAACAGAAGACATGATTTATACAGTTACGAGTAGGAATAAATTCCTTGTTTTTGAAGCACCTACACATACTCCATAGAAAAGGAGGGTTACTGGCAGTGCCTAACAAAGACTACATTTCATTTTTCTTACTCAGCACTTCCTAACAAACACTTACTGTTTATTTAACAAACACATAGGATTAAACAAATATGGTATGAGACCTGCTGTCACAATTAACCTGCTAATCAAACTAACCTGTGTCACCTGAGGCAGCCAACAGGTGCAGCAGTTGCGCAGCAGGGTGCAAAGAAGCAGCCCTAGTCATAGCAGCGTATACTTCCTCAGATACGGTTACAACATGCTGCAGAGTGCACTTCCCAGTAACCACTGGACTTGCTTGCCTGGTTGGCAGTCAACTTTTCTGCAGAAGATGAGCTGTGTTGCCACAAAAAGAAGTATGAGACGAAGTAGGAAGGCTGCCTCCAAGAAGATGAGTGTGAGATAGATAGGATATTCTCAAAAACCCTTCAGCTTCAAGAGTCTCAACCTCCCATAGCACTGGAGATGTAGGCAGACTCTGTGCTACATGGAACAGTAAGTCATAACTCTGTAGGAGATGCAGGATGGAAACTGGTCACTTTTCATATGAGGAGGAAGGCTGTAGCTCCTCCTGAATACTTACAACTGATGAACAAGTTCAGTGCCCTCCAAGCTAAGGAGGAGCTGGGCATGGCTTCAAGTGAAGCACCTGGGCTGATGGACCTGTGACACGCAGGAACATCCAGAAGAAGTGGCAAGTGATTGGAGGGGGTGACTCCCTGCTCCAGGGGACAGAGGCACCCATCTGCTGACCTGATCTCTTATCTAAAGAGGTTTGCTGCCTGATGGGGGCTCAGATTCGAGATGTCATGGGGAGATTGCCAAAGCTTGTCCACCCATTCAACTATTACCCCCTGCTGCCTTTCTGGGTGGGCACCAACAATACTGCCAAAGGCAACTTGGAAAGTATCAAGTGGGTTTACAGAGCTCTGACGATGGAGGTCAGGTGTGGAGGCCCAAGTCATTTTCTTCTTGATCCTGTCAGTGAGAGGGAAGGATGGGAGGAGTTGCTGATGGATACTCCAAGTAAACAATTAGCTGTGCAGCTGGCATTGGCAGTAGGGATTTGTTTTCTACAACCATGTGACCCTGTCTGAAGACTGACAAGTGATTAGGAGAGATAGGATACACCTCACTAAATGGGGCACACATGCCTTTGCCAACACACTAGTCAACCTGGTAAGGAAGGCTTTAAACTAGCAAAGATGGAGGAAGAGTTATGGAGACCATGCAGTCAGCAAAACAGGGCTCAAGCAGGGATACCTTAAGCAATTGCATGCAGCAAAGGAAGTACCTAAAAGACAAGACTATAGGGGAACCTCAGGGAAATCAGCATGCTCAAATACATCTCTGAAGTACCTGTACACAAATGCACACAGCACAGGGAACAAACAGGAAGAATTAGAGATCTGTGTACAGTCACAGGGCTATGATCTCACTCCAATTACAGAGTGATGGTGGGATGGATAGCTTGTGTGACTGGAATGCTGTCATGGATGGATACATGTTCCTTAGGAAGGATAAGCGAAGAAGGTGAGGAAGAGGAGTTGCTCTTTAATGTGAGAGAGTAACTAGAATATATCAAGCTCTGCCTTGGGGTGGAGGAGGAGGTCGAGAGCTTATGAGCGAAGATTAAGGAGCAGATTAGACACTGTTGTGGCTGTTTGCCACAGGCCACTTGATCAGGAAGAGGAAGTAGATGAGCTGTCAGAACGAGGTGGAGGCCGAATGCCTTCTCTGCTTCAGTCTTTACTGCTAACAGCAGCCCTCAGGAATCCCACATCCTAGAGACAAGACAGAAGGTCTGGAGAAAGGAAGACTTTCCCTTGGTCAAGGAAGATCGGGTTAGAGATCATTTAGACAAACCTGACACCCAAGAAGTCCATGCGCCCTGACAGGATGCACCCACGAGTGCTGAGGGAGCTGGTGGATGTCATTGCCAGGCTGCTCTCAATCACCTTTGAGAGGTCATGGAGGACAAGAGAGGTGCCTGAGGACTGGCAGAAAGCCAGTGTCACTCCAGTCTTCAAAAAGGCAAGAAGAGGGACTCAGGGAACTACAGGTCCGTCAGCCTCACCTCCATCCCTGGGAAGGTGATGGAACAGCTCATCCTGGATGTCATCTCTAAGCATAGGGAGGAAAAGATGATCAGGAGTAGTCTGCATGGATTTATGAAGGGGAAATAATGTTTAACCAATCTGATAGCTTTCTCTGATGGAATGACTGGCTGAGATGCAAGGGGGAGAGCAGTGGGTGTTATCTGCCTTGGCTTCAGGAAGGCTTTTGACACTGTCTCCCATAACATTGTCCATGGCAAACGCAGGGAGCGTGGGCTGGATGAGCAGCCAGTGAGGTGGCCTGAGAACTGGCTGAATGGCAGAGCTCAGGGGGTTGTGATCGGTAGCACAAAATCTGGTTGGAGGCCTGTAGCCAGCAGTGTCCTTCAGGGGTTAATACTAGGTCCAGTCTTGTTCAAGTTACTCATCAGTGGCCTGGGTGAAGGGATAGAATGCATCCTCAGCAGGTTTGCTGCCAGGAGTGGCTGATACAGCAGAAGGCTGTGCTGCCATTCAGAGAGACCTGGACAGGCTAGAGAGATGGGTGAAGAGGAACCTCATGAAGTTCAACAAAGGCAAGGGCAGGGTACTTCACATGGGTACCAGTACAGACAGGGGACTGATCTGCTGGAAAGCAACTCTGCAGAGAAGGACCTGGGAGTTTTGGAAGACAAGTGAACCATGAGCCGGCAACGTGCCCTTGAGGCCAAGGAGGTCAATGGTATCCTGGGTTGCATTCCTAGCAGATTGACAGAGTTGATTCTCCCCTTCTACTCAGCCCTGGTGAAGGCACCTCTGTGTTTGAGATCCCCAATACAAGAGACATAGAGCAAGTATACCAAAGGGATGATGAAGGAACTGGAGCATCTCTCATATGAGTAGAGGCTCAGAGAGCTGGGCCTGTTTAGCCTGGAGAAGAGAAGACTGAGAAGGGATCTTATTAATGTGTATAAGTATCTGAAGGGAGGGTGTAAAGATGATGGGAGTCAGACTCTCTTCAGTGGTGCCAAAGGACAGAACAAGATGCAACGAGCACAAAGTGAAACACAGGAAGTTCCATCTGAACAGGAGGAAACACTCTTTTACTGTGAGGGTGACAGAGCACTGGAAGGGACTGCCTATAGAGGGTGTGGAGTCTCCATCCCTGGAGATATTCAAAAACTATCTGGACACAGCACTGTGCAATGTGTTCTAGGTAACCCTGCTTGAGCAAGGGAGTTGGACTAGACGATGTCCAGAGGCCCCTTCCAACCTCAACCATTCTGTGATTCTGAATATTAACTTTTTCAGATCATGACATCTATCTAAAATTTTGTCCATGGACTTCTGATCACTGTTTTTAAAACAGAGAATTTCTTTAAAATAGCAATAATAAATAACAGTGATGTTACCAGAAGCCATCATAAAATACGCTGATATCACACAGCTATATTTTGATAACATTCCCTTTCTAGCACATTTAATGGAAGCTCTTAAGACTACTTACATCTCCAGTAATGTAACGTACTCCTTAGGCAAATAGATTTGCAGCATATTTTTGTTTGCATTTTTACGTGACAGTTTCTTGTACTGTAACTAAATTGCACTATCTTATGAAACAAGGTCTCACTATATGATTTTACAGCCAGTTAAAAAAAAACAAACAATAAAACATAAAATACAGAGGGAAGGAAACATGTCATTCTTCATACAAAATACAGCCACACTTCAGACATATAGAGAGGTCAGAGAACTAGATTTTAAACAACCAGCAACTCAGTAAGGAGCCGTCCTTCACAGAGCAGAATTTAGTCCAACCTTCTTTCGTAGGCAAAAATATGTGCTGCTGACAGAAGTAGGCTACAAATATAATAATCTTATTTTGCATGGTAAGCTGCACGTTCAAACTGCTACAGTACTTATAAAGATTTTAGTATCATTTTCTGTAAATATGACAACACGTACTGGTAATTAGTACATCTTCACCCAGTGTTGTGCCTCTTCATCAACGTTTTCTGGCAAAATTAATCCAGTTGAGAAACCTTCCTCTGTAATAAAGCTTACATAAGATGGAACAAAATGCAAACAATTAACAAGAAAACCATATTGTAGAGCAGAGCCTGGTGGCACAAGCCATGTCCTATGGAGCTTTTTAGAGCTTAAGCCATTAGTCAGCTTAAGAATGACATTTTCTGGAATGAATGTAAAGCATCTGGGTCTCTGAGAGACTCTTAACTATAAAACCATTTTGCTATTCATTTTCTGTGGAAAAAGCAGGCTTAGTATTAACTAAGTAATGCTAATGCTTAAATGAAATTAATGTATGTGTGAATGACAGACAATATGTACTTAGAACATATGCTTTAAGAGCATTCATATTGCCATATCGTCCACAAATGAATAAAAAGTTTTGGAATTCACCTGAAATTCATTCTAACTTAAAAAAAGAAATAATGTGATGTATTTTTCAGCCATTTCTCCTTTTGTCAAATGTGTAAAGAATTAATTGAAATTGTGCTGGCTCTTGGGTATTGTATATATGTCTAAATCAGTCAAAGGAACTATGCCCCAGGTGGTTCCTCCCCCATAGTGACAGGAAGGGCAGAGCTCAGGGAACAGAAACACTGCAGGTCACAGGGAAGCTGCCCGAAGCCAGGAATCCACAGGCAGCATACGACAGGAGACTGCTCAGGGGGCTGGGGAGAGTCATGGGTCAGGAAAGGTGCCAGACAGCACTGCCAACTGTAGTCCCGTGCTACAGTTGTCAAAACCATGCAAAAAATGGGGCTACAATTGTATGGAAGTCACTACTTGCACAGGGCAGCATAGAATGGAGGAAAGCAGTTGTGCTCATCTCTGAGTATAAAAACCACAACTCATTTTCTTGAGCCAATTAGGCTTAAGACATTTCAGGTCCATACTGCATAGTTTATCCCATTTTAAACTGTGCCAGCAATGAAATCATGCAGACTAAAATTTGTGAGTCTCCTTTTTCTTTTCCTTCCTCTTCTTCCCCTTCCTTCTCCTGCCATTTCTCTTTGTCTTCTGTTTCTTCCTTTCTCTTTCCCACCCTTTCTTTTTCTTTTCTTTTTTTTTTTTTGCCTTTTGTTCCTTCCTCTGCTTTCCTGCCGCCTTCTTGCCTTTTCTCCCTTTTGCTGCCTTTCTTTTTCCTTCCCTCTCTTCCTTTTTCTGTGTTTTCTTGCCTTGGCATTCCTTTCCCTCCCCCTCTTTTGCCTTCCTTTCCTTCCTTGCCTTTCAGTTCCATTCCTTTCCATTTCATTCTCTTCCATTCTTCCCCGCCTTTTCTTCCCCTGCCTTTTCCTGCCTTTTCTTTCCTTCTCTTCCCTTCTATCCCTTCCTTTCCTTTCCTTTTTCCTTCTCCATTATTTCAGGGATTCTAGTTTACAGCCCCTTCTCCCCTCCTTGTAATTAGATACATGTATAATATACATACATGTATAGTTTCTGGTTCAAAGTCATAATGACGGTGGGTTGTTCCTACGAAACTAACACGATATTTCAGTGATCCAGCACAGCACCTGAAACAGCTATAGAATTACCACTAGCTGAAGTTTCTGGTGCAAACAGTTGGACATGGAACAATGGGAATGGATTAGGTGACTTTTCAGAGTTCCTTTTTCAGACTTATTTTCCATGACCCCACACATTTCATTCACCCTTCTATGTTCAAAGGCAGAGCAGTATGTGGAAAAGTGGCAAAAAAATGACTTTGAGGAAGGCATGAACATCAGCTGGTCTGACCAAAAGGACACATAAGGTCAGTCGAAGCGAGGGCCCCTTTGCTTAGAGCACATGTTCACAAACAGGCACCATGCTTGCTTCACTTACACAATTACTACACTTACTTGTATGTTTAAAGATGAAAATATCACTGGGCGATTACTCATTTCAATGAACAGAAGCCCCCACGTTTCTTTTACTATCACTCATTACAAGTGTGTCGGGGAATGCAGTATGCCGAGTTCCTAAATGACACAGCAGGACTAAGTCAGACTAAATTCCGTCTGACTTCCTGAGAAAATTCAGATCCTCTAGAACACATTACTATATATTTAAAGTTATACTAATGAAGGCAAGAAGTATCACAGTTTTTTAAATCCCCAAACTCCTGCAGTGCAACTATTGCTTTCTATTTTCTTATCACCTGGCAGAAATTCACAAAAACATAAACTCTCACTACTTATGGAAACTTATATCTTACATCTTGTAATACAAGTATCTATCCTCCTGCTATCAACAGAACTAATATTACTCACACAGTTTTCAATTGGTAGTCCCAGAGGGGATCCCTTCTCTCTCTCTCTGGAGGGAAAGGCCCAGTCCATGCTGAATGTTCCTCTTCCAAATCTCAGGTAAGGATAGAGCTGTTTATTCTGAATGACTCTTCCTAAACAGGCTTCAGAAGACAGACAGCACTTGAGAAAGCCCCAGGCACTGTCTAGGAGACATGTTGTTAGGTGCTAGCACTTGCAGATCTCTTATTTCTGGCCACTAATTAATGAGATATTCTGTTCCTATAATATGTAAAAATTTTCATCTGTGAGGACAAAAGATGAAAAGTCATTCTAAAAATAGAGCTTTGAGAGAAGGCTAAGGAATATCTTAGTTGGCACTCTCATGTTTTCACTTTCCATCACCTCAAAGTAGTCCTGATCCCACGCCTGGAATCACCAAGAATATGGGCTTTGAGACATTTCACTTCATTTCACAACTGCAGCTCTCAAGGAGAGAACAGGTTTTCTTTAAGTTTTTCACTGTTCTAGCGATTTATTGACCATAGTAGAATTCCTCCTTGCAGTGATCTGAATATCTAGAGTGCTCACTGCTTTTTCAGTTTTTAATATAAAAATAGAAGTCTTCATCTCGCTGGAAGCTATCCCTATAGTTATTTTACTATACATCTGTTGGGGTTGAAAGGTTATTCATCTAAACCAGAAGAGGCCTATGTTTTCTAACAGTTCCTAACATTTTGAAGACAGACCAACAAAGGAACTTCTGGAAGCTATTAGGCTGGAGTGAGGTTATTGGTGGGTAATTCTGCAGAACAATCTGGGTGTAATTGATCCTTGGGAACTCCATAGTCCCAAAATTATGGAAGACAACACTATAATATCCTATTGTTTTTACCAGAGAAGTACAGAAGAGCACCAACTTAAAAGCTAAGGGACAAAGCTAGGCACAGTGACAACATAAGTGCTTACCAAAGGCCAAGGTATCTTGTGAACCTATTTCTAGTACTTCATGTGAGAGATTGGCGAGGAGGATGCATTAATCCTTGTAATCTTACCCTCGTGCTCTTAACCCTCACAACACAATGCAATTCTTTAGCTGGATTTAACTGGAAGAACAGTACTATTTTACAGTTTAACGGAGACGTGGTGGGATACTTCACGACTGGAGCGCTGCAATGGATGGCATACTCAAGGTCTATAGGAATGACAGCCCAGGATAATGAGGAAGGGGAGTTACCCGGTATGGGAGAGAGTAGGGGAAATGCATAGAGCTGTGACAAGCGAGGGATAGTGTGCCAGCTGAGAGCTTATGCATCAGGATTAGCAGGAAGACCAGCATGGGTAACATTATAGTAGATACTTGCTGTAGACTGTATGATCAGGAATAAGCAGAGAAGGCCTTCTTCATACAACTGGAAGAAGCCTCACATTTGTAAGTCTTGGTCCTCAAAGAGCACATGAGCTACCACTTGAATCATAAGCTATCTGAGAGGTTTCTGAAGCACATTGGTGACAACTTCCTAACACAGGCAATGAAGGAGCTGATGAGAGGAGACAATCTGTCAGACCTCAATACTTACAAATAAGTAAGAACTCGTTGAGGATGTGAAGGTTTGGGGCAGCCTTGGCTGCAGCAATCATGCGATGGTGGATTTCAAGAACTCCTACGAAGACAGAGAGGGCAAAAAGGTGGCTCACACCTCTGGACTTCAGACTTTGAGCTGTTCAGGATCTGTGTGGAAGAATCCCAAAGGACACAGCATTGGAGAGAAAAGGGGTGCAGGAAAGCTGGTTACTTTTCAAGGATTATCTTCTCCAAGGTCAAGAATGGTTCATCCAAACAGGCAAATCATGTCTATCCCAATCAAGCAAAGGTAGCAGGAGGCCTGCATGGATGAACAAGGAGCTACTAGCTAAACTCAAATATAAAAAGGACACACAGAAAAGGTGGAGATACAGAGAGGTGACCCAGAAGGAAAACAAAGACACTCTCCAAGCATGCAGGGATGGGGTTAAGAAAGCCCATCTGGGGTTGAGTTTGGTGAGAGACATGAAGTGCAACAAGACGGGCTTCTATAGGTATATCAGCTGCAAAAGGAGGACTAGGGAAATCCAGGTTCACTGCTAAATGAGGCAGGGAACCTGGAGATAAAGGACATAGAAAAGGCCAAGGTACTCAATGTCTTCTTTGCATCAGTCTTTTCTGGTAAGACACCCATTAGGAATATCAGGCCCCTGAGACAGCAGGAAGTCTGAGACAAAGACTACTTACCCCGGCAGAGAAAGATCATGTTAGGGTACATTTAAACAACCTGGACTTACATTAGTCCATGGCACCTGATGGGATGCACCCATTAGTGTTGAGGGAGTTAGCTGGCAAGGCCACTTTCGATTCATTTGTAAAGTTCATGGTGATTGGGACCAGAAGAAAGCAAATCACACTCCTATCTTTAAGGAGGACAAGAAGAAGGAATTACAGGCCAGTCAGCCTCACCTTGATCCTCTGGAAGATGATTCTTTCAGCACTATCACCCCATAACATTCTCTTAGACAAGATATTCTCTTAGATAGTTCACAGTAAAGTGGACTGTAAACTGGCTGAACTGCCAGGGTCAAGAGGGCTGTGATCAGCAACACAGAGCACATCCTCAGCAAGTTTGCATATGACACAAAAGTGGGAAGAGTGGTTAGTATACCACAGGTTTGTGCTACCATTCAGAGGAACTCTTCTGGCTGCAGAAATTGAACAACATGAATCTTACAAAGTTCAGTAAAGGAAAATGCGAAGACCTTCTCCTGGGTAGAAATAACCCCATGCACCAGTACACATTGGAGGCCGTTCATCTGGAAAGATCTGGGGGTCCTGCCGGGCACCAAGGTGGTCATGTGCCAGCAGTGCACCCTCATGTCAAGGAAATCGAATGGTATCCTGGATGACATTAGGAAGATCGTTGCCAACAGGTTGAGTGAAGCGACATTCCCCTCTACTCAGCCCTGCTGAGGCCACATCCAGAATGCTGCATCTAATGCTGGGCTCCCCAGTACAAGAGAGACGTGGACACACTGGAGAGAGTTTGGCAATGCGCAACTGAGATGATTAAGGGACTGGAGCATCTGTCATAGGAGCAGATGTTAAGAGAGAGAGGATTAATAGAGAAGAGAAGGCTTGGGGTGTAGTGTTTCTTATTAATATGTATAAATATCTGATGGGAGAGTGTGAAGATGGACTCAGACTCTTCTCAGAGGTGCCCAGTGACAGGACAAAGGAAAGGCACAAATCAAAATACAAGAAATTTCATTTAAACATAAGAAAAAGCTTTTACTCTAAGGATGACTGGACACTAGAACAGGTTGTCCAAAATGGCTGTTGTCCCTATCCTTGGAGATGCTCAAAACATGACTGGACATGGTTCAAAGCAACCTGCTCTAGCTGACCCCGCTTTGAGCAGAGGGATCGACTAAGTGATCTCCAGAGGTCCCTTCTAACCTCATTTATCCTGTGATGCTGTACAAAAGTAGGCTATTCTTCACAGAAGTCATCTTCGTGTCTTAATATACTATGCAGTGAAAATCTGAAATATGGAAGGGTACACATTTTGAGTAATACTGTAGAAAGAGCTGTGGATACTTTACTAAAGCTCCACCAATCAAATAGGTTAACTAAGTAAACATATTGTGTTCAGGTTACATAAAACCTTTCCTTTGCAGCACGATGTTAATTAGAAAAATTAAATTACACTCTCTGTACAAACATTTTTATTGATTCTTTACCCTAAAATAACTAACCCTATAAGCCACTAACATTATCTTGCTTCTAGCATCTAAATAAAAATTATCTATATTTAAAATATAAATTAAAAACTGCATTGCTAGAAGCCAACTGAATATCCACCCACCTCTATTCACTGAAAACTCGATCTTTTTAACAAAGGTGTGTGGGGGAAGTCATTCCAGCTGAATGTCTCATCATCACAAAAGAAAATTAAACTTAAGGCAATCATTTGCTCTCAAGTTATTGATATGCTCTACAGTAGACATCCCCTGCCTTCCCTAACACAGGGATTATACTAAAAATCAATGCACTGAAGAATAGCAGAAGAAATGAGCATAGAATATGTAAAAAGGCATTATGCTTCTGGTCATCGTAGTAAGTGAATGACTTCCAGGTATATTTCTTACTAAGATGAAAAATACAAATAGCATTACATTTTTTCTTTTTTTCTTTTTCTTTTTCTTTTTTTTTTTAAGAGAGAAATAAAGTTGATAAAAATGCTGATTTGGTACAAAAAAAGCAGCATGCTACTGTTGCAAATACAACGTCCTACTAGAGGTGGCAGGAATTGGTTTTGTGTATCCTGAAGCATGAAAGGAAGCAGACTTTGTGCAGTTCTGTGCGCTCAACACATTAAAATCCTGACTCTATGCAGGCCATCAGCCCATTGATCTCCAGCTCTGTTTTTTATCACTGTGAAAACTAATTTTTTTAATCATAACAGAATCCTCTACTAATAATTTCTGACATTTACATGTCAAGTATGCTTAGGCTAACTCTGTAACTACCTGCCCAACCTTTTAAAACTTAGATGCTCAAAAAGAATCAGGAATCCAAGTTTACATTTAGTCATTCCAGGTGGCATTCATTCCAATTACGACTTAGGTACCGAGTCTTAACTAGGTGTTCAGACACACTTTACGTAATTGCTTGTGAGAGAAATCCACTCCTCTATCTCTAAGCCTACTCTAACCCTAAGAATCCATCCCTAAATAGAGAGCTTGAGAAATTATTATTAATAATAAGAGAACAATCTAGTGCTTAATTGTTCTTTGTGGCTTTGAAGCTCTCCCCATTAAAGAAAAGTGGCTTTAATTTCCACAAAAGCACAGCATCTGCAAAATCCAGTAAGATTTGGTAAAAGCAAAATTTGCCTCCCTAAAATCAGGTCTTTTTTAAAAGTGACTAACTGTGGATGTAGGAGCCTAAAATACAGGCATGTAAATATTTTGAATTTAATTTTTTAATACAGGCTTTTCATTCATACTAAATCTGAAAATCTTGGTGAGGTACGCTATCACATTGCTATTTTGATGTAACAACAATGAATCACCTCTACTACTTAATATATCCATTCTTTAGAATACTGAATTTCTACAATTTACATTGGGATCATTAAGTGTCAGTCAGAATTATACAGCACCTTACACAGTTGGACCACAGACATCAGGATTTGCAAGGGCACAAATGAACTCTGTGCTCAAGCCCAAATAATCAACCATGGACACTGAATGCCTAATGGCTTGTTGTTTCTGAAACTCATCTTAAAGATGAGCAGTACCCTACTGCTAAAATCTCAAGTCTCTTTACCCTTGCAGGAAACGTCCACATTGTGAAGGAAGAATGGAAAGCTGCCTTGGAATATGCTACCAAATTTCACATAAAAATGGAAATTTTTATTCTGAAATTTTGCCAGTGTCTCCCAGGCACTTTAGTTTAAGTACCTTGTGCCCCTTCTCTCCTCTCAGTGCCTCCTCTGAAAGCTCAATTTCTCTAGACTACTCTCTCCCAGAAAACACCACACTCCCTCACTGAGGGCAAAAAGGGTGCCCCTGTCAGTGACAGATCATGAGGAATGGGACCTCATGACTGCCCAAAGAGAAACTGACCAAAGGTTAAAGATATGCAAACTACAATTCCCATTAGAGACATTATGCCTTGTTTGACTTTTCATTAAAAGGGGAAAAAAAACGTGTATTTTAATAGAAAATGTACATTTTTGTCTTTTTCCACTGCAATGTCTTCTTCCACTCCTATTGCTTTGCCTGCCTGTGCTCAGGGTCAGTTCTGGCGTGGCACAGTTGTGTAACCTTGGGTCAGACTGTGGTGACAACGCTGTGTAAGAAAGAGTTGGGAGAAGACATGATGGATGCCTCTTGCCTTCACCTGGGAGCTGCATTTAAGCTCAGAGTGTGTTCAAGCCCTTAGTCTTGTTTGACCTATATTACACATACACCTGCGTCTGGCCACGCACCTCACTGAACCTGATCTGCAGATTTGACTTCCTGCCTTGACCTGAGACTAGCCTCATCACTACAGACTTCTCTGGAGAACTGGACTCCTGGCTTGACCCCGTCTACTGTCATTGAACCTAACCTTCTTTGCTTTCACTGTCTGACTACTGTAGGACTGTAGCCCTGTGTGTGAAGCCACTGCCCTGCTTGCCTTGCTGTCAGCTCCCAGTTTGCAGAGTACCTCACTCTTGCTCCTCTCTGACAGTCTCAAATCCAATTGTCAATTAAGAAAAAAAAAGGAAAAAAAAGAGGAGTAGCTTTTCAGATTGCACTTGATGTAAGGTTGGTTCTCCTTTCTATTAATATTGCTATTAATTCAGCCCAAGAATTTGTAGAGCAATACAGTGTGCATAAAGCTCAGTATGAAGCTGAGACCAGCCCCCCAGTAACTACCATGGCCTTCCTGGAGCTTTGGAACTCATGCTTATTTAACGTCTCCCTCTGTGACACTCCATTTTTCATCAGCTTTTATACTGGAGATACAAAATAAAAAGTGTTTAGAAGAAGTGCTGTCTGTCCTGGGTATGAACATTTTTTCTGGCAGATTCAAGGGTATGTCTTATCATTATTTCTAAACATCATTTTTAATTCCTTTTCTGTGCAAGACCAAAGGCCTCCAAGTTGCAATCCAAATAACAACTGTGCTCCCCAAACAATCAGTAAATTTACAGAAGGCACCTTCCTGGAAGGCAGCAACTGAGTTAGACTACAGACTGCCAGAGTATAATTGGTTTGCTTCTAGAAAAAAATAATTCAAATAAAAACCATTTCAACAACAGTTCTACCACCACCACCAAAATTTCAATACTCATTTTTGCACTGAAAAGTGGTGTATCATTTTTTTACACTTCTAAATTACTTTTCATTGGAGGAACCCAGAGCTGCTCATATGTACAAGCCAAGTTTCACTAGACTCTTGTGAGCTAGTTATCCATTCTGCACAGTCCTAAATGGAGGCTGTGATAGCCTTAAGTGACTTGCACAGACTACTGGCTCGTAACAAAGTACTTGACATACGTGGGTACATGTTAACGTCAAAGGCGATAAAGTTATTCTTCTAGCTTTTTGTTGTTTCTTTCGGACAACTAAAAGCAGGAATAACAATTCTGCATCACATCAATTCTGTCAGTATTCTTTACAATTGAGATGATAGTACTTTTTGGTTTAAATTGTTGCTGATATTTTGAAACTTTTTTTTTTTTTTTTTTTTTTTTTTTTAACATTTTTTCCCATAGAGGCTGAAAAATATAATACTTTGAGATGAAATAAAAGAGTTCTTTCTCTCCCCAGTAAGGACTTAGTAGAAATGTGTCATGGGACAGGAAGATGACCTCCTTGGTGCCCTGGCAGTCTTAGCTGTAATTTTGTAAGAGTGAAGTTCAACAGAGTAGCAAATCGTTTTGTTGTTGTTGTGGAAGGCTGGTTCCCCCTCCCGCCGCCATGTCTCCTTACTGTTTTAAGAAGCCTGATGTACTCATTCCTGTCATCTGCTCCTGCTGGCAGGTATTTCAACTGCTAAGCTTCATATGAGGGCTCATCAGGACAATGCCACCAATATACACAACATACAAAGAATGAACTTGTGCAAGGTCTGTACTCACGCAGAAGTTGTCTGCATATCATGCCAGCTTTTGCTAAAGTTCTGCTTCAGTTCATTCATCAGACTTATGCCAAGCTTTTGTTTAATTTCCATGAGGTGCTTTTCTTTGGCTGCTAATACTTGCCGCAAAGTTGAAATTTCTTCCTCTAGCTGAGTAAAAGAAAGGAGGAGGAGGAGAAAGAAGAAAAGTGTTAGCCTGTTCCATAAAAAGAGTAACTATGTTAAGAGATGGAATGAGTGTCATTTGAACTTGCATTTTTCATACAGGACTAGAGAGACAGAATGAGAATCACATGCTTGTGGAGATCAAAAAGATGCATCCAGAACACAGTCAAAATTACCATTCTACTATAAATAATATCTCTCTGCTATATATGTGCATACACGTGCATCTGTGATCTGCCTTAGGACTTTAGGGATTCTCAAACATCAATTTTTAATTCACAGATAAAATGGGAATGTGTAGAAAAAGAGAAGACTAGATAATCCAGACAGAAATGTCTCCTTGAATGCACAAGTTTTTAAGTTCCTATTTGCAGCTTTTTAGTCTTCCACTCTCATGAAAAAAATAGATTAAAAATTTTTAGAAGCAGATGTTAAAAAAAGGATAATATTTTAGTAAAGAACATAAAAAACCTAAGGTCCTCCTCACAAGTTTTACTCCTTTAGTGTAGGCCATATATATTCCAAAATACTAAAAGAAAAATACATCGGAAATGGACTTTTAACACGAATGAACAGATCCTACCTGAAGTACGGAATCACTCAACAGACACAGTGGATTAGCCTATTCAGAGCTCCTGCTCATTAACCAAACTGTGCAAATTCAAGCCAACCCAAACACAGGAATGTTGCTCTCCCTGCAGCGGACATTATTTTAAAGGCATTTAAAACAAAATACTGTTTCAGCAAGGCAATGAGCTGAACACTTGACTAAGAAAAGAGACCACTGACATGTTTGCCATTGATTCTAATGTTTTACTCCTTGGTAGCATTCCTGTGAGCATGGGTTTGAATTCTTCACCAGGAAAACCTCCTGAGCTGGTTACACAAGCAGCACTCAGAGCTACTGAAGCTAACAAGGGTAAGCAACATGAGAGCAGCTGCCTTTCACTTCACATTTAGAAGCTCCCTTACCAACTGCGTGCCTTCCTCCATATGTTAATAGGATAACATATGTTAACGTATCTTATAACCATATGTTAAGTTCCCTGGAATGACAGTCCTACTGTGATTTAACTCCATAGGTGGCTGACAATGAGGCAAGGACCAGCCGAATCAGTCGCTGACCTCTAGGGCTATTTTTAGGATGTTAGCATTATTTTTTATCTTGCACACTCATGCATTCTGTTTTCCTGTAAAACTGGTTGCAAGTCCATTGTTCTTTGAAAAGTCTCACTGTTTAATCCTCCACCTATCAATTTCTCCTTTGTCACAGGGACCTGCTATCTAAATTATTCAAGTAGCTTGGGAATTAAGCAGTAAGACTGTGAACACAAAGCAAAATCATGACCTCAGTGAAGCAGATACCAATATTCATGGATTTCTGTGATGCCACCACTTCATCAGTAGACTAAACAATGATCCAAAACTGCTTTATTCTCTTCCCGTATCCTTTATGCTCCATTATATTCCTAACATGAAAATGGAACACTGCCAAGAGGCAGCATGAGGGTCTATTCTGAGAGGTTTACTGCGTAAACGCTTACAGAAAGAAGAAATTTCAAAAATTTCAGCACTCCTAAGATGACAAAGTTTAGAATTCTCTATAACTGTTTCCTACCCACAGCAAACCCTTTAGTGCACAAATTTGCCTCAGTAACACTATTAAAGAATTTAATGTAAACCAACACCAGTATGATTACAGGTACTTAAAAATTAATTCTTTCCATATGGACTAGTACTAGGTTGGTCACCATGTACCTAGATATGTGAAGATCCAAAGGCTTCTATTACAATTACTTTCCATCTGTCCAGCTGAATAGACACCTAAAGCTGTAAAGCCTTAAGCAAGCCTTAACCCTGTGCCCAGTGACTTAAGTAGGAACAACATTTTTGGCCATACTAAAGATAGTAAGTTGCTTTCCTTTAGAGACCAGAATCTGGTTTTAAACTGACAACATCCTCCTCAAATTCTGTCTTTCTAAAATAACAGTAGGTATATAGTCTCCCTAAAGTGCTCAGATATAAGTGAAGACAGAATGCAGGCAAAATAGGTTAGGGACTTACAGTGGGATCTCCAAAATCATTTAAGCAGGTTACAATCCTAGCTCCCACGGAAGTCCGGCATCCCCGCTTAGGGATTTTTGAAAAGTCCATCATTACAAATGCAGACTCCATTATGAAAGTAGGGCTTAGGTCAACAGAAATACACTTACAGAGGAGAGAAACATGAGGACTAAAAGCTTATAATGAATGCATATAGGTACAACACTTCTCCACTTTGCAGGCTTTACAATCACAGTTAATTGCTATTTCTTCTTTCCTCTATTACTGCGTGGAACACCTGTAAAAGCAGGAAGAAGAGCTGACCACCTAAGAAACTGATTCCTAAGAGCAGCTGGCTAACCTAACATGTAAATCACACAAGGTGAGTTCCCAAGAGATGTACAAATACAGACAGATCTCTGCAATCTGGCACAAATAATATGGAGGGAAGACAACAGAGTTCATGGGTAGTTAGCCACACACAAATGCCCCCCCCCCCCCCAAAAAAAAAAAAAAAAAAAAAAAAAAAAAAAGAGAGAGAATTTTAAAGTGTTTTCCCAGTATAGAACCAGCACAGAAAAAATGGACACATTTCAGCTAGGTCAGTTCCTAGATGTAGTGCTGAGAGCTACACAAGTGCCTGTGCCTTCACAGCACAGGGAACAGAAACAAGGGCTGGAAGTGGAGAAGAAAAGAAAGCAGTGACCAATTAAACCAGCACAAGCAGCATGCTGGTTGAACACAAAGTCACAGACACATATCATTTTTACCAAAATACTATTTTTTACTATTTTTACTGAAATTAAGGCAGACGTGACCGTTTCTGAGCATGAACTACCTGAGGCTTCACTAGGCATTGTTTAAAGAAATAAAAAGTGAGTTAAGTAAGCAACGCTGGCAGCACCACATCATGTTCACACAAACTGATGAGTGACTACGGTAAACCCAACCTTGGCGGGGAAACAAAGGCCAGGACTCCCTGACAGGAGGCCCTGGGAGCTGTGCTGGCCCACGGAGCTTGCACTAGCCTCTGTGAGCTGGTACATCTGTCTTTGGCTATGCCGTAACACTTCATCCCTGCAGCTGCGTTCACAGCATAGCCTATCCCAGTCACACTGCCAAAAATCACTTGGGAGGCAGGGAGGTGAAAACACACAGGAAGGGGTAGAAAGTCTGAAAGAACACTGCCACAAAACCTCTCTTATCATGGAGCTAAGGCTTGCAGATACCAGGGGTTCTCAGCGTTCGATCTAACCCCTCATCATCATGTTTACTACTGTAGCAGCTAGACTGCAGGTAGTGTGGAGCTGCCTGCCCGCAGCAGGACTGAACCTTTGCTTTGTTGCATACATATAGCCTGTAAGAAAAGCCGGAAAAGGCGTAAGAGAAAGACAAAAAAAAAAAATGTAAAATGAAAGGACAAGCACTGGTATGGTGCTTATAACAAAAGAAGGGTAATTCTGAGGGAATACATGATAACTGAAAAAGGTTCACTTTATGAGCACAAAAATCATCTTTTCCTTTATGTCTTTGGCTTTCAAATAAACAAGACCACATCTTCTCTATGATGTTCTTTGATGTAATCCTTTTTACGTCAAAAGACGCATAGAAACTTACAGTGGGCATACAGAGAAATTATGTCTCAATGAAGCTGATCTACTAGAGCCCAATATTTTGACCATCTATTTTATTTACTAAGCTGATGATTGTTACTCAATAGTTACTCTTCACAAAGTTTATACCTCCAGGCTCAGTGACTGTTAATATATAGGTTAACTTGGGTAAATGGCTCCCAGGGACATCAAGGATACTCATAAATAAAATTACCCACAGATCTGCAGAAACAAGTACTCATATCTTTCCTCATACTGAGAATAAATATACAGTTACACACTCTGGACCAGCTGGAAAGCTTGTAGGTCAAATCAGATAGCTACTACGGTGAAGGTATGGGAGGGGGAAGACAAGAGGGAGTAAATGACTGCTTTGATGGGTAGAATGGAAGGACAACAGATGGTAGCAATCGATCGATCAGGACAGCCAGAAAACCTCAGTGTCATGACTCAGGAGATTGTACCACAGCACTCCCACCGAGGGGAGAAGAAAAGAAAATCTGCTTCTGATCTTGTGTAAAGCTTTTAGGCTACAATTTTCTGCCATGATTCTGAAACATCAGACTGCCCTCTGATAATTCAGATGATTGTCAGACGTTCCTGTAACATTTATTTATTTTACTTGCACTGTAGAAACACCAAGGCTCAACTAGAGTCAGAGCCCTGCTGTGCTAGTCAGACTACAAATACAAGACCAGAGCTAGTGCATTCACTGAAGGGCTTGCAGTATAAAAAGACTAACTAGCAGGGTAGCGGGAAAAGAGGATACAACAAGCATACCTGAAAAACAATAGTGTAAATTTCCCTCTTAATGCTGGGAGGGAAGGGAAGAAGATAGAGAATACATACAGTAGATACAGAAGACAGAGATGGAGCTCATTTTCTCCATTTAAACATATGCACATGAGAAGCTCTCAATAGTTCCTGATTCTATCAAACATTAACCGATCTCATCACTAAGGAAGATTTGGAACTCCCTGAGCAGTAAGAAAAGGACAACTGTTCCTGCAGGCTAACATAGGCAATATTAACCCACACACATGGATACGGAAGAAAACAAAACTACCACTGGTTACTTTAAAGCACTACCTTCAAGCTAAGGCAAGCAGCTTTTTGAAAGGAAAGATTATCCAGTTTCTACTGAGGTTACTTTCGGAAGGAGCTGAAGTCTTACATATCTTTTTGTAATTTTTTTTTTCTAAGAATCATAAGCCTCATTTAAGTTTAGACTTAGCTCACTCCTTATTCAATTTTTCCAAACCTTTCTTTGAATATTATCAATTTTGTTTTGCTTTTAAGAGTAAATTGTACACCAATAAATTGCAGTGAGCAATTTAGGAGATTATTTATAGGTCAGTTAAGATCGTAATATTTGAAAGATAACCTCTCAGTTCTATGTTGGTACATAAATTAAAGCATTTCTGCCATGAGCCACTGAGAATACTCAAGTCCCACAGGAATTAGTAAGCAGAAAGGATGCCCAGAAACTCATGGATGAGCTCCCTTCGGAAAGGCTTATCATTCTCAGATGATTGCAGAAGTTCTTTTGTATTCCTTCCTTCCATCCCTCTCAAGTCCCTTTCACCAGAAAAGTATACAGAAAGCAACAATGAATCAGGGAGGAAAAGCCAATAACAAACAATTCCTATCTTATTGCAGATGAACTTAATACGTAACGCTAGCTTCCTTCTTGCTGATTACTGAAGTAACAAGATCATCAAAGAAGAAACAAGTGATGTAACAACTCAGAAAAATAGGCCTGATATAACTTTAAAACAAAAAAATCCTTTGCTTTTTGTCCCACTAGGATATTGTAAATCACCATTTCAGTCGAATGACTTGAAAGTTAAGAATATGACTTCTAAGGTATTTAATATTACGACCTAGCATTAAATCGGGGTTAGGTTTAGCTCAGTTGGTTAGAGCGTGGTGCTGCTAATGACAAGGTCACGGGCTACCCTGAGGGTTGAATTAGATGATCTCCAGAGGTCCCTTCCAACCTTACCATTCTATGATTCTATGATATTTTGTTATATGAAGGAGAGGGATTAATTTCTGCAGAAGAACTATTCTCTGAGTGAGTCTATTCTGTTTCATAGCAGCACATACTTCAGAGAGCACTGAAGAAGAATGGACTTAATACGAAATGCTTTTTTCCTAGTGGGTTTACATTTTGAGGGTATATGCTCTATTCTCTTAACCATTCTTTATTTCAATTAAGACAAAAATAAAAAAATCCTCCTCCCTCATACAACTGTGACTTCTACTATTTCTCTCCTATATAAAATAAATAAATCCTCATTTTCTTCCCATTCATTCATTTTCCACTTAGGAACTTCACTGCTGTTTCTGCAGTCTTTAACAGAAGTAATTAAAACTGAATCCACTCTTCCATTGTAGGCCCAACAGAAACAAGCTTCTTAAGCTTTATAATACAAGGACCACATAGTTCAGGCTTCTTTCCTCCTACCTTGTTGTTATTAAATATTATTTTTTAAAACCTCTTCATGGCATTCTGAGAAGTTATGATATCATGACATGCTGTGAAGTTCTTTACTTAAGCAAAAAGGAAAAAAAAAGGCAAACCAAGAATATAACCCTCTAAACACATCAGTGCTAAAACGAAGCAAAACTGTGGCAAAATTATTGTGTTCATCATCACCACTTCTCTGTAATCATCATCAACAACTTTCCCTTTGAGTATTATACAAAGAATCTTTTCCATCAGGAGTCACACCATAGTAGCACATAGATCTAACAGGAAGAACAGATTTCATTTTTCATAAATTCTAGTTTATAAATAAAGACAAATGACATTTATTGACTAAAATGGCATATTCATCTCTACAATCAGCAGGTAAAAGATGATTAACCTTCCAAAAATATCTAAGGAAATGAATCATTTTACAGAATTCTAGCCTAAAAGAATTTTAATAAAAGGAAGAGCATGCCTTTATGATGTGAACTTCAATATATAATTAGTATCTTCCTGTTTCAGGAAGTAGAAAAATTAACACCTACAGAGATTCAAATTCATTACCTTGGCTAGCTCAGTCTTTAACTCTTCTTTTTCTTCTTCAGAAATCATACTGGTGAAATCAACATCAGTGACCATGTCTTCATCTGTTTCATGCAAAGACTGTGTTTCCAACAGGCCTTAAAGTAAAGAGTTAAAAGGTCAAGACAGCTATTATCAATCATTTCAGCCATTTCAGCTAGATATCCTCTTAAAAAAAAAAAATCATAGCTTGATTTAATGTTCACTCACTTAAAAAACCCACAATCTTTCCTGCTAAAGGCAATTTGGATTCTGCCTCTCTGGTTCTGAAAAGCTACTGGTAATGTCAGATAAGAAATGCTGTACAAAATGATCTCATATGCGAAAGCAGCGATCACACCAAGAAAGCAAGCACCTTGGATCCTACTAGTCCATGACTGAGTACTTCCTTGATTTTAACAGAAAAGGGAAGAAAAAAAGATGAAAAATGTTTTTTTGTCAAAATAAGAAAGCTGATTAATGTGGACTACTAGTGGGGCAGTGACAATAATATACTGAGCGATATAGCAAACATATTTCTGAGTCAAACTTTATTTTAAACCACTTGTGATTGCAGCAATTTGAGAACCTTATAAATGAACACAGTTTGCAGAAGCAAATGCCATACCTACTATTTGTACACATCCAAATGTTTAGAGAGAAGCGTACCTTGTTTCACATCTAAAACTGTGAAGGATGACCTACTATACTGGACCTTCTGTTACTTTCTTCTTCTGACTGTTGAAGGTCAATATCAGAATGTATGATAACTAAGTTAAGCACATAAATAAATTCTGGTAAGACCTGGACTGGTTGGTATAATATATTCAGAGGAAACAAAATATACCCTATCTCCATATCATTCAGTTTGGAAAAGAATGACTGCCATGGCTTCAGTCATTAAGAATATCTCATTGCCTGTAAACAAAACAAACACTGTAAAACATTACGTAACAGAAAATATACTCTCTTTCCGAGACTTCTTCTTTTTTTTTTTTTTAACAAGTTCTCAATCTGTTTGCAGTGTGAAAGAAAATTATCCTCCAGGATTCACTCCAACAGGACTTTTCCCTGTATTTCACCTCTGTAACTGAAAAATCTGCCATCTCAGCTGACTCCTGACATCTATGTGTTGTTTAATACAAAAGAGAACTGCTTCTTTCTGAGGTTCACACAGGGACATATACTCTATTACACAGAGATTAGATGTGTGGCATTTGTTAAGTTTTAGCAGTACAGAATTGAAGGTACAGGCAGCAAGAGTTTAAAGTTTTAAATAACAACTTCAAAATAGGTGCTTCATATTTCCATGTACGTCCCATGGAGAAGAAAGCAAAACTCCCTCCAACTTTCTGTCATTCCTTCCAACTAGGGGTTCTAGCATACCCAGATTTCCTGCTATTTAGCAGAATGGAACTGATTTGATTCTTATCATCAGCTTCACTGCAGAGCACTATGTGGTGAACTCAGCCTTGTTAATCATTACTCCCACAAGTAGGGAGGAAAGAAAAAAGCAGTAACACAGGTGCTGAACCCCTGCCTGGCACCATATGCAAGAAAAGAGCACTGTAAGCATCAAAGTCTTTTTTAAAAACTGAAAGCACATAAAAGATGTTGATACCTTAGCTACTACTCAAGGGACAGCTTGCCAGGGAAACGCAGATTTCCAAAGTCACAACAAAAGAAAAACACATTTTTATATATGCTATTCAGCAGGAATATTCCCAAATTACTTTTACTAACCCTCCTCCACCCCTAAACACAATTGTTGTTTTATATTTATTTGAGGTTTAACAGTGTTGCTATGGGAAACAGGCTAAACCTATCCCCTATAGTCTCTTTTAAACTCTAGAAGTATGCTCTTTTTTCATGGATGGAGAAGGGGTAGTACAGGACAGTTCTGGGAAATACTGAGAAGAATCTAGATGGAACAGGGTTAAAGCTGAAACACCTTAAGGAAAAGCTAGGAGCAGAATATATAAAAGACATAAGCGGAGGAGATCTTAGGGCAGCTGACACTTAGACAGAAGAAGCGGAGGAGATCTTAGGGCAGCTGACACTTAGACAGAAGGCAGAGCTGAACTCAAGGGATAACACTAGTTTGAGATTGAATAGGTAAAGAGAATTACTGGACAATGGATAGACAGAGATGGAAGCTAACAGGAGCCAAAAAAAAAAAAAAAAAAAAAAAAAAAAAAAAAAAAAAGATCAAGATAGAACTGCAATTAAAATCCCATTCTGAGAAAGCAGGTGCATGACAGTCTTCTGCATGATCTTCTGCAGTCCCACTTCTTATCTCTTGTTTCTCATCCAACTCCCAAGGCATCTTAAATTCTTGTCTGATCCCTCAATCTGTAATCAACACTATCCTTCCACACAGGCTTCACTCCACTGATCTCACAGTTCCAGTTTCGATAGCTCTCCACCATACTCAGTGTCTCAGACTTCTTTCAGCCAGTATCAATTCTTAAACTTCCTCACATGAGCACTGTCACCATCAACCTATCCTTAAAGTCTTCCTTTTCTTTTCTCGGCTTCTGTCTTTCCTTCCATCATCTCTGCTTTTCCCAGCCACATCTAGCACCCTTCAGTCCTGGATGACACCTTCCATGCTAGTCTTCCACTGTTACCATACTCCCTGTTGGCATCCATGAGGTAAACTCCACTGGCATCTTCTCACCACTTACCACTGGACACTTCTGTCCTGGGCAAAGTCTACTGGCACAAGTAGGAGGTTTCAGTTCTGGTGCTGGTTCTCCTGAACTTCTTAGTCTCTTTTACCACTTAAGCAACAGAAATATATTCCTTTATTCTAATCCGAATAGATCTCCTTGCCAGAGCCTGGGCTACCCCTACAGAATCTGTCAAATTTACCTTTCTCAGTCTTCAGACTTAGGAAAAAAGAAAAAGCAAATCAAGTACATTAGGGAGAATATATGCTTCCTGAAGCAGCAGAGATCTTAACTCTTGCTATTTATTCAGGACGTAAATTTAAAACTCTATCCCTATGATTTATATCCTAGGGATTTCAGCATCTACAATTTCAAGCGATTGCATGGCAAAGTATACAAGTGAGTTTCCAAAGATTTGGGGTTTTTTTAGCCTTTTTAGACACATGCACTTATTGCCCTTCTAATAACCACCAAGTTCACTGTTACATTTCAGAGTTAGAAGTCTCTTATTACAAATGTAATGAAAACAGTCAGCCTGGCACAGAATAAGATTTACATTAGTAATTTAACTGACAGAATGCTAGACAAGTTCATGCTCATATGAGATACTAGAGAAACCACATAAAGAAGAAAGGTCATTCATGTAACACCTCTTTTACAAGAACAGAAGAAAATGTCTGAGTTCGTACTTCTGTACACCATGGTATTCATTCCTCCAATGCACACTTTCTATGGTATTCTTATAGCACCTCACCCCGGAGTTCAGCTCAGCCCCAGGAGAAACTACAGTATTAGGGTAATTCAGGAAAGTCAGCCAACTAAAAGCCACAAAACTACAGAAAACTGGACTACTGATGTTCTCCTGCTCACAGGACAACTTGTTATTTTTGCTGCCTCCAAGGAGAATAAAAACCTGCAGAAAGAGTCACACCAACACATATATGAATATTTATTGATATAGGTAGTAAAGCAGCTCCTATTGCTAGTAGTGCTGACCCTGAAAACCTTCCACCCTCTACTCTGTGCAGGAAGAACAGACTGGGCTCAACCTTTCCTGTAGAGTCCCTTCACACCTTTCAGACATTGATTATAGATGCACCAAATACAGAAGCATAATAAAACATAAGAACTCAGTGGGATGGCTGACATATTTTAAATGAAGCATATGAGTAACTCCTTAAGACTCAAGGAAAAAGATAGGTTCTTATTAAGTGTGCTTAATCTAGCTATACATTTTGTTTAGCATGCTTAATATAGCAACTCATTACAAAAAACACACAATGATTAGTTGGTTCAGATAAATGGTTAGAGCTGTGAGTCGCAGAATCCAGTATTTTGCTACACTATCATAGTAGCCAAGTGCCAGATTTAGGCATCTAAGAGTCGGAATTTTAAAATAACACTGCATTTTTACACCTCACTGCGTAACATTCAATTCCAGCAATTATGTATTTCACTCAAGAAAAAAATAAATCTGCACTTTAGCAATGCAGACATTCATAAGTATG